>NC_082653.1:29634166-30917083 GCF_028023285.1 Balaenoptera ricei
TGTGTGATGTAGGAGGCCCATTTTATTCTGTGCATGTGGATAATTAGTGGTCCCAGCACCATCTGTTGAAAAGACTATTCTCATTCTTTCCCCACTGAATTGTCTTGGCACCCTTGTCAAAATCAATTAAACATAATTTTAAGAGTTTATTTCTGGACTCCTGATTCTATTTCATTGATCTATATGTCCATTCTTATGCCAGTATCACACTATCTGGGTTATTGTATATTTATAGTAAGTTTTGAATTTGGGAAGTTTGAGCCCTCCAACTTTGTTCTTCTTTTCCAAGATTGTTTTGGCTATTCTGGGTCCCTTGAATTTCCACGTGAATTTTAGGAACAGCTTGTCAATTTTGGAAAAAATTTAGCTGGAACTTTGATAGGGGTTTCATGGATTCTGTAGATCAATTTTGGGGCATTGCCACCTTAAAAAAAAGAGTCTTTCAATCCATGAAAATGGGATGTCTTTCCATTTATTGAAGTCTTTAATTTCTTTCAACAATGTTTTGTAGTTTTCAGTGTACTAGTCTTGCTCTTCTTCTGTTAAATTTATTGTTAAGTATTTTATTATTTTTGATGCTATTGTAAATGGATTTGTTTTCTTAATTTCATTTTCAGATTATACATTGCTAGTGTCCTGAAATACAATTAATTTTTAAAAATTGATCTTGTGTTCTACAATTTTTCTGAACTCATTTATTGGCTCTAATAACTTTTAGTGGATTCCTTAGGATTTTATATATACAAGATCATATCATGTGCAAATAGAGACAGTTTTACCTCTTCCTTGCAAATCTGGAAATTCTTCTATTTCTTTACTTTCCCTCCCTCCCTCCCCTCCTCCCTTCCTTCCTTTTCTTTTCTTTCTTTCTTTCTTTTTTTTTTAAAGGAGGAGCCCAGGTGGCCAGGCTCAGATGGTAAAGGACTTTATTTATTTATTTATTTTCAAATTTATTTATTTATTTATTTTAGACTGTGTTGGGTCTTCGTTTTCTTTTTTTTTTTTTTTTTTATGATTGGTGTTTTTATTTTAAATAAGGTTTTCACAGTGAATTTGCTTGTAATCAGATAGATTATTGCATATGGATTGTGGACGAGGCCCAGTACTGCTGGGGAGACCCCATGTGTGGAGGGCATGGGAGCTGCCCTCAAAGGGCTTGCTTTCTCATTGTCTCAATTTTTACACAAAAGGTGAACTTGGTCCTGGTTACAGGCTTTCCTCTAGGAGCTGCCTCTGACCTGGTGTTATTTTTTTTTTTTTTTTAACACCTTTATTGAAGTATAATTGCCTTACAATGGTGTGTTAGCTTCTGCTTTATAACAAAGTGAATCAGTTATACATATAAATATGTTCCCATTTCTCTTCCCTCTTGCATCTCCCTCCCTCCCACCCTCCCCATCCCACCCCTCTAGGCGGTCACAAAGCACCGAGCTGATCTCCCTGTGCTATGCGGCTGCTTCCCACTAGTTATCTATTTTACATTTGGTAGTGTATGTCAATGACGCTCTCTTACCCTGTCACATCTCACCCCACCCCCTCCCCATATCCTCAAGTCCATTCTCTAGTAGGTCTGTGTCTTTATTCCCGTCTTGCCACTAGGTTCTTCATGGCTTTTTTTTTTTTTTTTTTCCCCTTAAATTCCGTATATATGTGTTAGCATACTGTATTTGTTTTTCTCTTTCTGACTTACTTCACTCTGTATGACAGACTCTAACTCCATCCACCTCATTACAAATACCTCCATTTCATTTCTTTTTATGGCTGAGTAATATTCCATTGTATATATGTGCCACGTCTTCTTTATCCATTCATCTGTCAATGGACATTTAGGTTGCTTCCATGTCCTGGCTATTGTAAATAGAGCTGCAATGAACATTTTGGTACATGACTCTTTTTGACCTATGGTTTTCTCAGGGTATATGCCCAGTATTGGGATTGCTGGGTCGTATGGTAGTTCTATTTGTAGTTTTTTAAGGAACCTCCATACTGTTCTCCATAGTGGCTGTATCAATTTACATTCCCACCAACAGTGCAAGAGTGTTCCCTTTCCTCCACACCCTCTCCAGCATTTATTGTTTCTAGATTTTTTGATGATGGCCATTCTGACCGGTGTGAGATGATATCTCATTGTAGTTTTGATTTGCATTTCTCTAATGATTAATGATGTTGAGCATTCTTTCATGTGTCTGTAGGCCATCTGTATATCTTCTTTGGAGAAATGTCTATTTAGGTCTTCTGCCCATTTTTGGATTGGGTTGTTGGTTTTTTTGTCATTGAGCTGCATGAGCTGCTTGTAAATCTTGGAGATTAATCCTTTGTCAGTTGCTTCATTTGCAAATATTTTCTCCCATTCTGATGGTTGTCTTTTGGTCTTGTTTATGGTTTCCTTTGCTGTGCAAAAGCTTTTAAGTTTCATTAGGTCCCATTTGTTTATTTGTGTTCTTATTTCCATTTCTCTGGGAGCTGGGTCAAAAAGAATCTTGCTGTGATGTATGTCATAGAGTGTTCTGCCTATGTTTTCCTCTAAGAGTTTGATAGGGTCTGCCCTTACACTTAGGTCTTTAATCCATTTGGAGTTTATTTTTGTGCATGGTGTCAGGGAGTGTTCTAATTTCATACTTTTACATGTACCTGTCCAATTTTCCCAGCACCACTTATTGAAGAGGCTGTCTTTTCTCCACTGTATATGCTTGCCTCCTTTATCAAAGATAAGGTGACCATATGTGTGTGGGTTTATCTCTGGGCTTTCTATCCTGTTCCATTGATCTATATTTCTGTTTTTATGCCAGTACCAAACTCTCTTGATTACTGAAGCTTTGTAATATAGTCTGAAGTCAGGGAGCCTGATTCCCCCAGCTCCATTTTTCGTTCTCAAGATTGCTTTGGCTATTCGGGGTCTTTTGTGTTTCCATACAAATTGTGAAATTTTGTGTTCTAGTTCTGTGAAAAATTCCAGTGGTAGTTTGATAGGGATTGCATTGAATCTGTAGATTGCTTTGGGTAGTAGAGACATTTTCACAATGTTGATTCTTCCAATCCAGGAACATGGTATATCTCTCCATCTATTTGTATCATCTTTAATTTCTTTCATCAGTGTCTTATAATTTTCTGCATACAGGTCTTTTGTCTCCTTAGGTAGGTTTATTCCTAGATATTTTATTCTTTTTGTTGCAATGGTAAATGGGAGTGTTTTCTTAATTTCACTTTCAGATTTTTCGTCATTAGTGTATAGAAATGCAAGAGATTTCTGTGCATTTATTTTGTATCCTGCTACTTTACCAAATTCATTGGTTAGCTCTAGTAGTTTTCTGGTAGCATCTTTAGGATTCTCTATGTATAGTATCATGTCATCTGCAAACAGTGACAGCTTTACTTCTTCTTTTTCGATTTATATTCCTTTTATTTCTTTTTCTTCTCTGGTTGCCATGGCTAGGACTTCCAAAACTATGTTGAATAATAATGGTGAGAGTGGACAACCTTGTCTTGTTCCTGATCTTAGTGGAAATGGTTTCAGTTTTTCAACATTGAGAACAATGTTGGCTGTGGGTTTGTCATATAAGGCCTTTATTATGTTGAGGTAAGTTCCCTCTATGCCTACTTTCTGGAGAGTTTTTATCATAAATGGGTGTTGGATTTTGTCAAAAGCTTTTTCTGCATCTATTGAGATTATCGTATGGCTTTTATCTTTCAATTTGTTAATGTGGTGTATCACATTAATTGATTTGCGTATATTGAAGAATCCTTGCATTCCTGGGATAATCCCCACTTGATCATGGTGTATGATCCTTTTAATGTGCTGCTGGATTCTGTTTGCTAGTATTTTGTTGAGGATTTTTGCATCTATATTCACCAGTGATATTGGCCTGTTGTTTTCTTTTTTTATGACATCTCTGTCTGGTTTTGGTATCAGGGTGATGGTGGCCTTGTAGAATGAGTTTGGGAGTGTTCCTTCCTCTGCTATATTTTAGAAGAGTTTGAGAAGGACAGGTGTTAGCTCTTCTCTAAACGTTTGATAGAATTCGTCTGTGAATCCATCTGGTCCTGGGCTTTTGTTTGTTGGAAGATTTTTAATCAGTTTCAATTTCAGTGCTTGTGATTGGTCTGTTTATATTTTCTATTTCTTCCTGGTTCAGTCTCAGAAGGTTGTGCCTTTCTAAGAATTTGTCCATATTAGCACTTGACATGAGGTGGAGAAGAAGGAGGATGAAATTTGGAGTCAAAGGTTTAGATTTGAGTCTGGCTTCTGCTAAGACACACAATCTATCTGGGCCTCCATTCTCTTCCCTATAACATGGCAGTTGTACTAAAATCTGCTCCTAGTAGCCAGGTAAGGATCAGGGGAGATGGTGAATATAAAAGCAAATGTTGTGATAATTGTACAAATATTTAACAATGTTTGCTGCTATTGATAAGATTGAAAAATATTTCCCTAATCTTGCATACCCATCTCTTGAGGCCTTTCTAAGATTGGTTTCTTAACTGAAAAAAAGGAAGGGACCAAAATGGCAGCAGAAAGAGCAGAGTGTGGCAAGCAGCGAAGCCCGCATTCTAGTTCCAGGTGTTGGGGCCTCATTGCTCTCTTTGGTGGAAGGAAGAAGTTGGACAAATGACCTTCAATGCTCTTCCAGTTCTGAGCCCAGGCCAGTTTATTCTGTGACCTTAGGCAAATCATTTCTCCAAAGGCCTCAGTTTTCCCATATGTAAAAGGCAGAGTTGGGCTGAATGACCTCTCTGGGCCACTTCCTTTCTGAGGATTTACGCAACTCCCCAGGGACCTGCCCTCTGTCTTTCTTGTTTCCTGGTGAGCAACCCCGGGGACCTGCCCTCTGTCCTTCTTGTTTCCTGGCGGGCAAACCCCGGGACCTGCTCTCTGTCCTTCTTGTTTCCTGGTGGGCAAGGCCAGGGTCCTGCCCTCTGTGCTCTTGTTCCCTGGTATGCTCTTGATGCCTGTGCTCTTGTGCACACCGCCAGCCTTCTGGCAGTGGCTTCCTCTCTTCCTCGTTTTGTTTCCCAGCCACACACTCACAGCTGGCTGAGTGACAGCTTGACAAAGTGAACCAACCCTTCCGTCAAGAGGCATCACGGATGTGCTGAGCGGGGCTGCCTTCTGATGTCCCTTCCTCATGCCCCAGGATCAGGTCCTC
Source organism: Balaenoptera ricei (assembly GCF_028023285.1). NCBI lineage: Eukaryota > Metazoa > Chordata > Mammalia > Artiodactyla > Balaenopteridae > Balaenoptera > Balaenoptera ricei. The sequence goes on from NC_082653.1 coordinate 29,639,311, forward strand.
ATCCTGTTTCAGGGCACAGCTGGCCTCCCCCACCCTCTCCCACTGTCCTCGCGCTGGTGCTTCCCATAAACTCACGTGCAGTCTTTTCCTGAGAAGGCTGCCTGCTCTCCTCTGCCTGGAAGGACTCTCTCTGGTCTTTTCCTGCCTCCCCCTCAATAAGTAACTCTTTTTTATCTCCGCAATCGGTGGCCATTACTTGTTCTGCAGCTTTTTCCAGCTCTTACGAGTTTCTGCTTTTAAAAAAAGTTCAGCTTCTCCCTAAGCTGCTCCCTGTCTTCCTGAGGGCTGGGAGTCTCCAGTCCTGACCAGTTCCCACCCCTCAGACAGACATTGCGTGAGATGAGCACTGACATGAACCGTGAGGGACGTTTACAAGTCTACTCTCCCTCCAAGGTTTTGCTTTATTTATTTGTTTGGGTGGGAGTGGAAAATTTGGACATAAACACATTAAAGTCAAGGTTTTGATATTGGTTCCGAAGGGGCCCTTCCTTCTGTTCAGCCCTGAGTTAATATCATTGTCACCAGTATCAGTAACAACAATCTCCTGAAGGCAAGACCCAGAGACACCCAGGTGTCACTGAACTGGAGGATTCATCAGAGACAGGGCAACATAGATAGGCCTCTGCTGTCCAGCAGACCTGGGTTCAGATCCTGCTTTGCTACTTGTTAGCTGTGTACCCTCGTCAAGTTCCTTAGCTTCTCTAAGCCTCTGGTTTCTTATTTATAACATGGGATTGTAATATCTCCCTGGGAGGATTGTTGCGAGGTTTAAAAGTCAACTGATGTGAAACTCTTGGCACAAGGCCTGGTGTCAGGAAACGGTGGCCAGCCATGCAGACTCACACACTCCCCTCCTGAAGAAACGTCACTAACAGAGTCAGATCGTGTATCGTTAGGTGCCTGATGCATGACACTGGACAAGTTCCAGAGGCTCACACGGAGACAAGTCAATGCACCTTGTCATTTACAAAGAGCTTTTACGTGTGCCATCACACGATTCCTCAGAACGCTCTGGAGGATGAGTGGTGCTGGCATCATCATACCCATTTTTCAGAGGAGAAACCTTAGGCTCAGCGAGGTTAAGTGATCTGCCCAAGGTCCATGTGATTATAAAGATATGTGCTCATGAAATGTGTGTCTGAGGCTTAAACCTAGGTTTGCTTGTTTCATCACAAACCCTCTTTCCACACTAGAATGACCAGGAGGAGAGGAGACACTTGCTTTGGGCCTTGGAAGTGATGAGACCTTGATACAGAAGGAATAGGGAAGGTGTTCCAGACAGGGGCATTTTATAAACAGGTATAGAGTCAGGGACAATCATGTGGGGTTCCAGGAAAAATGATTAGACATGCTTTGCTGAATAGGAGAGTTCATGTAAGAGTGGTAGAAAAAAACAGAATTAAGTTGGACATTCGCTGGAGTGAATGCCAGACTAAGGAACTTGAGCTGTGATAGGCCATGGGGAGCCATCGGGAGCCATCGAAGCTTTCAGAAGAGGGGGAGTACATGATCTCATCAAGATGAGAGGCCTCCAAATCATGACTCACCAGGAATGGTTGGAGAAACGGATGTCTAACCTAGAGAAGAATAGACTTATTGGGAGGGAAGGGGGTGTTTGCCAGACTTGGGGGAGAACACGATGGATGTAGGGTGAAGAGGGGGATCGGGGACTCATGTGGGATCAGTGAGGGGTAGGGGAGAAGCAGCGAGGATCAATGGGCAGAAGATCTAAAGAGACAGATTCTCAGTTCAAAGGAGGAAGAACTTCCTGGCCCTTTCAATGCACTTTAAACCCCAGTTACTGAGAGCCCACCGTATGCCCTGGGCACAGTGATGCACTGGGGATGGCGCAGTGATGGATCTGGAAAAAAGCTCCTGCCTTCACAGAACTCCTATGAAATGGGGGAAGATATGCCTTAAACAGAATCATCCCAGAAATGAATGTTACAGCCAGAGCTGTCTGGTTCGTGTATGAGCTGCTCTGAGACTGGGAGTTCCCTGTCACCGGAGTTTTCAAGAGAAATGTGTCAGGAAAGGGGATTCTTACACTGGGAAAAAGGCTGAGTAGATGACTTCTCATAAGGTTTTGTACCTTTACATGTGTGGTGAAATCTTCAGCAACTCTAAATCCCTTAATTAGAGGGAGGAAAAAAAGGCAAATGATCAATTAGCATCTCCTTTTTTTTTAAGCCCATATTTGCATGTTCCATCCTAACTGGGATCTGAGGTGCAGAAAGGGTGGCCAAGCAGGAATTTCATCCCGCGTGTAGCTGGGTGACTCCACCTGTGAATTGAAAATCATTAGTTGAAATTGTGACACAGCATGCAAATTACAGCATTACCCCCGCCTGCAGGCTGGGGCTGTGGCTGCATCTGTGGCCATGGTACAATCCTCCAGCAGCTAACGTGAAGTCAGCTCAGGGCAAGGAGGCAAGGCCCCACTGCTGGGCAGTTAGCAGGCTGCAGGGAGCCGGGCCAGAGCGGCAGCCAGGGCGGAGGGACACCAGCACCACCCTTCTATAGGAGAGTGTCATATCTACGATTTCAGGGTTCTGAGCCTCACAACAGCGCTGGGAGGTGTGTGCGTAGGCTGATGAGGAAACTGAGGCTCAGAGAAGGAAAAGGATTCTGCCAAAGTTACACAGCGGGCAAGCTCCAGAGCCCGGTGTTTAGTTGGGTTCCTCTGAGTCCAACTTGGGCATCTTTCCACCACACCACCCTGGGGTCAAGACTGATCAGCTACAGACCTTTCCAAGGGGAAACCAAGGGTTCGGTGGGCAGGCACCACTGTCCACACTGTGGGTCCCATCGTGAAATCTATGACACTCGGGACTGCGGGGTGCTTTACGGGCAATGAGAATACCAATAGCATCAGTGCTAACGTGTTATGCTGAGTGGTGCCAGACGCGATGCCGAGCACTTACATGCATGCTCTCCTTCGATCCTCATGGGGCTTGTATCTCAGCTTTACTGATGAGGGAATGGAGGCTCCAAGAGTTGAGGTGATGGCACAGCCAGAGTTTGGACCCAGGTCTGTGTGACTTCAGGATTCTTCAAGGGCAGCACTGCCTCCCTGTCCCCTTGTCAGGTTTCCCTGCCGGGTCACTGAAAGGGATGCCCAGGGTCCAATTCTTGGCTGCCAGGCCAACAACAACAGTAGGAATAATAAGCGCCCCTCTCCCCATTTCTTCATCCCTCACTTGAGGGCATGCTCAGCCCTTCATATCCGCTCATCCCCTTGGAATCACACAGCTCTCGGGGTTGCTGGCAGGACTGACTCAGCATAGTGAGGGCCTTGCACAGAGTCACAGCCAGTGCCACGGCAGGGGCCAGGATGCATGCCACACACCCAGCTGCTGATGGGGCTAGCTCTCCCTGCCATTACCTCTCTACACTCTGCTCTCTTCCGAGTCATCTGCCAGAGCCAACAGTGGCCACAGTCCACGGGGCCATGGGTGCAGAGCTGCCAGAGGCCTGGAAAAGGCTGAGGTCCCACCTCACTTAGGCAGCCAACCTCCAGATTAAGCAGACGGGCTCTGGAGTCGCTCACATATGGGTGTGAATTTCCTGGTCACACAGACTTGTGTTAACCCATTTCTCCCAACCCCCGTAAGATAGCAAAAGTAATGGTACCTATGCCATAAGACTGATCTGAAGACAAGAAAAGGTAATACATGTGAAGTGTTTAGACAGTGCCTGCCCAGGGTGGGCTCTACATTGATGGTAATTATTTCCATCTTTACATTGATTGATTGATCCACTCATTCAAAGATATGTGTGTTCCTGCCGTGTGACAAGCCTATGCTCGGTTCTGAGAAGATGTGGCGAACACACAGCCTGGACCTTCAGAGAGTGAGTGATGGGGACAGATCTAACCAGATTGCCCCAGTGCAGGGAGATGCATTTGGTAAGAGAGGTCCTAAAATGTACCAAGTGCTGTGGGAGCCCAGAGGACAGAGAGACAAGGCGGATGCCTCTTTTCCCATCTGCCTGTCTATTCAGTCTCACTTTTCTCAAGATCCAGCATTGCCACCTTCTCCCTAACGACCTAACCATGTCATGGTGCTTCCCTCCCACTCCAAGTCTGGGGGAAGCCTTGAGAAGTCTCCACTCTGTCATGAACCCTTGGAGCATTACCATTTTTTAAAAGTCCCTTGTCTATCACAGGAAACCTTGGAACTTGTAAATAGCCACAATAGGATCTTTTGAAAAATATATCCCCTTAAAACAACAAACAAGCAAATAAAATACGTAGAATGAGAGTCTCCCCCTCCTTTATTTAACCAGTATAGAAGCTAGGCTCAGAGATGGTCCGTGACTTACCCTCCAGTGTTACAGAGAGCACATGGCAGAGCCAGAATGAAACCATGTCACAGCTACAGGTTCAGGGGCTGTCCCCACTGCCCCATTAAAAAGAACAACCCCCCCCCGCCCCTCCCCACATCTGGAATCAAACTGACGTTTGACTCCAGGTGACAACTGGATTTAATCCATTATGGTGCACATCCACGCACTTTCCACTCACATCACCTATTTGATTATTCCCCCACTTATCGAGTTGAGAAAGGTGGGCAATGCCTCCACCCTAGTCAGACGAGGCTTCCAAGGTTTCAAGGTTTAGTGATAGCCCAGGACCCAGCCAGCATCGGAACTGAGTTCTTCTAACCCCAAATCAAATGCACTTTCTGGCACACTGCAACCTGAACAGTGAGCCGCGATGAGCATCTCACGCCCCTCATGCAAGTGGAGACCATCAGCGTGTGCAGATGGTGAGAAAGGACTAGGCAAATTTCTGCTCTGGGTTCTGGGGAGACATTTCTTTGACCTCCCCAGGGGACTTCTCAGCATCGGCTCTGGACAATCTACTTCAAGAAAAGCATGACCTCATTTCCTAAACCCTACGATCCAGGAAGTTGTTCATCTTGGGGAAAAAATCATAAAATCAAGCTCTGCATTGTTTTTCTTATCTCCCCTCTTCTCCCCAAACTGGTCTTGCACAAGCAGCATTACCTTCCATTGGGTGACAAGTATGTCGTTAGTGAAACGTTTACAGGTACTACAGGAATGACCTGGTGCCACACCCACCTCATTAGAATTCTAACTGGGGTGTGTAGGAGAGGCTTCTATAAATGGTAAGGTGAGCCCAGCAGCCGATGTCCCCACACCATCTGTGCCATTCCCAGACGAGCCCAGAGAGGAGACAGAGGAAGCTGAAACATGCCTGGTGAGTACATGGAATCTTCTCTGCCAGTCCTTGCTGGACGCCCATGCTTCTGGGCCGACTGAGAGGCAAGAGTGTCCAGCTCGGGACAGCTGCCTTGGGAACTCTGAAGGCTAGGCCTTGGTATTTTAGGGTTCTCTTTCTCAGTGGCTGCCTAGTCCTCCTAGCATGGTCCCAGGGATAGAGCATGTTTGGGATGGAGTCCTGAATAATGGGCAGGGTCTTCAACGCAGCTGGAGGTCACGTCCCCTTAGACAGACGGACAAGCTTTGCCTTTTCAAGCCAGCTGGTACCTGCTTTCTGGGTTTCTCAGTGCAGTTTTACCAGCTGTCAGTCACTCTGGCAAAGAAAAGTGCATCTCAGGGCTACAAGGGAGGGAGGGAGTGACAGCATGTAAGTTGATTTAAAAGAAACCATCAGCAGCGCCGGAATGCTCCTAAGTAAACTACACGTCCAGAAGCACCAGCAAGCTCTTTGAAAGCTACTTGGTGACCTGAAAGCGCCAGAGGCAGAGGAGCAGGTGGGCCGAGGACAGTTCCCACCAGCGGCACCTGGGAAGGGGGTGAAAAATCACTGCTGGGGAGCTCAGGTTCTCTGGCTCTGCAGTCACTTTGAGGACTGGGCTCTGCTTTGGCGGTGCCCCCTGCTAAGCAGCAGGCTAATTATTGCCTGTCATGGGTGCTCTGCCTAGTGGTTTGGCAGCTACACCAAATCCAAACAAGGCAAGAGTCAAACCGGTAAAATACTGTGAATGGTGGTTAGGGCTGCAGGAAGGTTTGCCCAAGACATCGCTGAGCACGATGCAAAAGGGCAATGCTGGTTACTTCAGAAGTCACAAAGACCAGGACAGGGTGGCAGCAAAAAGGACCATTCCCTTATCCCCAGCTTCCTCCTGTGAACACGCAGCAGTGCTGGGTTGCTGAGAAGGGGAGCTTTGGATCCTGTAGATTTTAGCAGGAGGGGATGCCAGCTGTCAGCCAGGCCATCTCCCTCCCTCTGGAGGAGATGGTGGCCCAGGAAGGTACAGACATGTACTGGGCTCCCACAGAAAGTTGATAGCAGGGCCCAGACTCGGTTCTAGCAGCACCCTTTCCACTGTGTCCTACTATCAGAGCCAAGCTTATGCATGAGTGCGGGTGACATCTGCGACACAGGAAAGCAGTACTGAACCTGGTTCCTCATTGGAGCCTGAGGCTCTGCTGCCGCTGAGCCTCAGGCTCCCGATTCAAGACAAAGGGCTTGAGATGGATAGACTTCCAGGCTCCTTCCAGAACTGACAGCTCTCTCGCCATGAAAGGGCACCTGGGGACAGAGAGCAATGGGCCCCAGTAGAGGCTCACCCTCCGGGGGCATGTGCACCCACAGCAGCCTGCCCACCGGGAGACCTGCATGACATCCTGAGGGGCCCAGTGTGTCAGTGCCTGTGACTCATGGAGTTGAGCTCTTAAGTCTCAACTTCTGGATCCACCAGATGTTCTAAGGTCACAGTGGAATGTGGACGATGGTCAGTTCAGAGAAAATCAAATTTTTAAAAAGAGAGACAGGGAAACACCTTCACTCCTTTGAAGCTCTCACACCTGAGTTCCTGGCCCGTCCCGGTCACTCAGCTGAGCAGGTTTCAGTAAATGGTTCCTGAATGAACGGGTTCACTTACTGGACACCCAGGGAAAGAGCCACGAGGTGCGGTGGAGCACAGAGATCATGAGGTGCGGTCTCTGCCCTCGTGGGGCTCGAAGAGGATTGTCATTAGGCTGTGTTACAAATCCAAGAAAGAGCCAGGGGGCCAAGAGGAGGAGGGGATTAATCTTGGCCATGGTTTGGTGTAGGAAAGACCCTGGGACCCAGGTGGCACTTGGTATGGACGATGAGTTGGACTCAGTCAGAAGTAGTTTTGTGGGGACTTCCCTGGTGGCGCAGTGGTTAAGAATCCGCCTGCCAATGCAGGGGACACGGGTTCAAGCCCTGGTCCGGGAAGATCCCACATGCCGCGGAGCAACTAAGCCCGTGCGCCACAACTGCTGAAGCCCACGCGCCTAGAGCCCGTGCTCTGCAACAAGAGAAGCCACCACAATGAGAAGCCCGCGCACCACAATGAAGAGTAGCCCCCGCTCGCAGCAACTAGAGAAAGCCCGCGCGCAGCAATGAAGACCCAACGCAGCCAAAAAAATAAATTAATTAATTTTTTTTTAAAAAGTAGTTTTGTAGGGTGAGGAGTGTTCTGGGCAGAGGGAACAGGAAAAGAAACGTGGGTGGTTGGGCACGTGTGACCCAGGGGACTATCAGGGTCGCAGTGTGCTGGTCTGAGAGGGCTGCGTCTTGCTCCCAAGTTAAGGTTCGTGTTGGAATCCGGGATGTGCGGTTATTCTGCTTCCCGGGGTGGGGGTTGATGTGGTGGAGGAAGGCCTGGCAGCCTTCTGCACAAAGTGGTCGGGCACCGTCTGCCTGCCGAGCACGGAGGCCAGAGCCCCACTCCGGACAGGAATGCAGGCTGTGGACACAGACACCGGGCCCAGTGTGGAGGGGAAGCATTGTTCCCCATCCTCAAAGCCACTCGGAGTTCCTGGGTCAGAGGCAGAGTCCCCAGGGTTCAAACCTGGATGCAGACCTCTGCCTGCAGGAGGCCAGAACCTCTGTGTTGGGGACTGACGCCCTGTCCCACTGGGATGGTGAGCTTTCCCGCCGGCCGCTTTGCCGGGCAGAGCACTGGCTTCAGGACTTACCCTCTCTGGCCTCAAGCCCCAATCTGCAGAGGACCCGTGCCGTTCTGGGCTGTGGGTCTGTACAGAAACCCTTTCCTGGGAGCTGGGATGCCAGCGGCTCTTTCCCCATTTCCAAGCCTCCGCGCTCGTGTCCGTGCTGCTCTGTTCACCTCAGATAACTTCTCGGCTCAACCTCCACCCTGCTGGGCTGCGCTCCGCAGCTGGAGCAATCGTTCTCTTCCCCAGGGCCCACGTGTGAGGTGAGGGGTGCGAGCTGAAGTGAGGAAATGCTTTCCCCTATTGCTGAAGTGAGGAATGGGGCCTCAGGTCTCTGGTAGGGGCTGAGGGGGGATTCCGGAGGAGTCTGCACTCCTCTCTCTCAGCCTGTTTTCCTCCTTTGTAAACAGGAGATGGTGACTGTCCCCACTGCCTCCCTCCCAGAGCAGCTGTGTGGCTCAGGGGAGAGAATTCACGGAAAGGAGCTTTTTTTTTTTTTTTTTTTAAACATCTTTATTGGAGTATAATTGCTTTACAATGGTGTGTTAGTTTCTGCTTTATAACAAAGTGAATCAGTTATACATATACATATGTTCCCATATCTCTTCCCTCTTGCGTCTCCCTCCCTCCCACCCTCCCTATCCCACCCCTCTAGGTTTGATTAGTGTAAACGCTATGTAGGCCTAAGGCAGTGATTCTCAGTCCCGGCTCTGGCTCTGTATTAGAATCACCAGGAGAGTTTAAGGGAAAAAAATCAACGCTGTCCCTAACGCAGAGATCCTGATTTCATGGGTCAGTGGTGGGGCTTAGGCCAATATGAATTCTCCAAGTGATCCTCGTACTCAGTGAGGGTCTAAGAGATTCCAAACTCTCTCTGGAAGTGAAGGGGGTCCAGAATCCTTCTTCCTTCCTCTCCTCTCACGCTGACCATGTAATGTCGAGGCGGGGAGGAGGCTGTGGGTGGCCCTTTCTCTCTGGCAGCTTCCTGGAACCGTGCCCAGGTCATGCCACCACCACGACCTCAGCTGGCTGCAGGGTGGCAGCGTGGAAATTGCGTGTGGTCAGGCCGCACCGGCTCCCAGTCTGGGCTCGGGCCAGGCTCTGCCTGAGCAAGTGATATTTGGCAAGTGACATCACCTGACTGGACTTTCAAATCACTCATCTGTGAAATGAGAATGACAACATAGAAGGGTTTGTAACTATGAAAGGACACATGCGGACACATGCTCACACATGCTTAGCAGTGTCTGCACATCTGAGGCCGTCAATGGCAGCCCATGAGAAAGCTCAAACCCTCCTCTATCCTGTGTTGCTGGTGCCATTATGTGTGGGATCCTAAGGCATTTGTATCCCCCTGCCAGAGGCCCAGGTCCTAGTGACGGGCACACATGGGATCCCAACAAAAACCCTACAAGGAAGGATGTTTGGTTTCACTGTCCCCTTCTACAGAGATGCTGAGACCTTGCTCAAGGCTGCTCGGACCACCGGTTCAGGGCTCATTCATCCCGGGATCCTCACCAGCCCCTCAATCAGCCACCCAGGGAACCCCCATTTCCCCACGACCTGGGTGCCAAGAAATTGTACCACCCATGCTGCACAGGGATTGAAAATGTCTGAATGTGGGGGAAAGATGAAGGGAAGCAGCACAGGCTAGAGAGAGAGAAAGAAGAGAGGGCTGGAGCGAGTGGGGACCCTGCCAGGAGCTGGAAACATCCGGGTGCCTGGGGCTGAGGCGGGTGTTGGGAATGACTCACAGCCCACCAGTGACCAAGATCTAAGACCTGGTTTCTGAGCCAAGCTCTGCCTCTAAACTACCCTGTGACCTCAGCAGATGGCTTCCCCTTCCAATGCCTCAGCTTTCTTACCTGTCATATGGGAATATTGGATCACATCACTGTTTTTCAAGCTGCCAGTTGTCACCCATTAGCAAGTTGTGAAATCAGTTTAGTGGATTGTGATCAGCAAATTTAAAAAAACAAAAACAGAAAATATCAGTGCATTGTACATAGTAAGGGTTAGTATTGTTTTGTGAAACTTTACGTCAATTATAGACCCATGTGTGTAAACAATGTACAAAATGTATTTCTGTATCAATGAAGTCTCTAACAAAAAGCTTGAAGACACTTGGCTAGATGATTTTTAATATATCTCTCAGCCCTAATTAACTCTAGAAATCTGTAAGATTAAAAATAATCTTAGTCTAGAGAAGAGAACTAAGGAATAGGGTCTGGGCAGGCGGGGAAGATGCAGCCCCTGGAGTATCATTATGTGATGGGCACCTGCCAGCAGCTCTCTGTGGTCCTCCCGGGAACAGCAGGTGAAAACCCTAGTCCCACACCTGCAACCAAGTCATCCTCCCCACCTGCTGCAGGTGACTCGATTACAGAGCCCAGCTGATAAGGATGGAGACAGTTGCCTAGTGAGCCCGCTTTCACAATCTGGAATCTGTTCTGTGCTTCTCATGTTACCCCTGCCAAAGGTGGACCACAGAACAAGGGGAGGTTACATTATCAGGTATATGTAATTAGGTTTAGCTGTGAATGACAGTGAACCCCAAATAACAATGGCTTAGAGAAATAAACAAGACAGAAGTTTACTTCTTCCTTACACAATAGGTCTGGATGTAGGCCGTTCTGGTGGAGAGGGCAGCTGCACAATCCCCAGGGGCCTGGGCTCTGTGCAGGTCCCCACTCTGATGTCCTGAGGGCATGTGTGGTCTAGAGTTGAGTCTACATCACACCCACACCCTGGGCAGCAGGTGGAAGAAGATGGAAGTAAGCAGGCTAAGGGCATTTGCCAACTGTTTTGAAAAAGAGGTTTCCTCAGAAGGATTGAAAACAGGTATTCAAACAAATACTTGCAAATGAATGTTCATAGCAGCACTATTTACAAGAGCCCAAAGGTAGAAACAACCCAAATGTCCCTCAACTGATGAATGGATGAACAAAATACAGTATATAAACATAGTGGAATATTATTCAGCCATAAGGAAGGAATGAGCCACTGATAAATGCTACCACATGGATGAACCTTGAAAACATTATGCTAAGTGAAAAACCAGACTCAAAGACTACATGCATGTGTGACTCGATTGATATGAAATGACCAAAATGGGCAAATCCAGGGGAACAGAAAGTAGATTAACGGTTGCCAGGGACTGCAGTTGGGGGGGGATGGGGAGTGACTGCAGATGAGTGGGGAACATATTTGGGGTTGATGAAAAAGTCCTGAAACTAGACAGTGGTGATGGTTGCACGACATTGTGAATGTACTAAATGCCACCAAACTGTATGCTTTAAATGGTTAAAATGGTGAATTTCACCTCAATTTTTTAAAAAAAGGGGTTTCCTAGAAGTTAATACACATCAGTAGACGTACAAGTCACTGCCCAGAACTCATTCACATGACCCCCAGGTGCAGGGGAGCCTGACCATTAACATGGGGGATTTTATTACCAAGAAAGAAGGAGCCAGTGAATACTGGGATAGACATTTGTCAGTTGCTACCCCATTAGTGGTGCTGGTGGCACTGATATTCTCAGGATAAAGACATTGGGGAAATTGCCCCCGGCCTGACGGTAGAGTTAAGCAGTGACTCAAGGAGGTGGTGTGGGATTGTGAGACGGGCCCTGGATGAGAGTTCAGAAACATCCCACTGTGGGCAAACCACCTCCTGGGCCTCCACGTCCTCACAGCCAGAATAAGGGTGTGGGGAGATGCTCGGTCTCCAAGGTTTCTCCCTCTGATGTTTTTGAGAGTCTGTGTTGATGAGTCAATTGTAAGGACGAAGCCACACTCCTTTCATCCCTGCCCTTCATCCAGGCAGGTGTAAAAAACAGCTCTGAGGCTCATAAACATCCATGAAGTTGTAAACTCAAGAAGAAACTTGGATGGTTGTGCACCTCCCCTACCCCCTGCCCTATCCTTTCTAGAACACTCTGGCTGTGATTAGTGCTACGCCAAAGGGTGGTGGGTGGGAGAACAAAGGCCCTGGATAATCCACAGACAGGATCATCAGATCCTTGATTTGGGGCTGGCAGAAACGATGCTAGGGCTCACAAGTGGGGCGGTGACCGAGGGGGGCAGGAACCACCTGGGGGCTTTGTGAGCGTGCACTCAACATGCCGTCCCCCTCGGGATGCAGGGATGCTCCTCTTCTACTCACCTCCCATGTAGAATGCCCTTTGGAACACATTTCCCCTTCCAGGGGCTCACTCTCTCCTCCGTGTCAGGATGCAAATGCCAGAAGGGAGGACAATGCACAGTGAGGGCTCCTCACCACCTGGGTGCCTTCTCAACTGAAGGTCCTGCCAGGGTCCCCTTCCCAGGTGGAGAACCGGGGACCATGGCAACAGGGAAGGTCAGTAAGACCTGGGTTCAGAATCCTGGCTCTGCCAATCATTAGGTATATGACCTCGAATAAGGTATCAGTTTCTTTCTTTTTCTTTTTAGTTGAAGTATGCTTGATCTACAATGTTGTGTTAGTTTCAGGTATACAGCAAAGTGATTCGGTTATACATATATATATATATATATATATATATATATATATATATATATATTCTTTTCCATTATAGGTTATTACAAGATATTGAATATAGTTCCCTGTGCTATACAGTAGGACCTTGTTGTTTATCTATTTTATATATAGTAGTGTGTATCTGCTAATCCCCCCCTCAGTTTCCAGTTTCTGTAAGATTTCATCGATGACAGGTGTAAGGTGCTCTGTGTACTGTTTTTGGGGGGTTTTTTTAGCAATATAAAAGGTAAATATTTATTCAGAACAAAACTTTAAACAATCAATTTTACATTCTAAGCCACAAGGAAATAGCAAAACATAAAGGAAAGACAAAAACTAAAAGAAAAGCAGTGTACTGTCTTTTCTACTTTAACCTGATAACACTTAGACCCAATGCCCTCTAGCTTGGCTTATTTTGCAAGTACATTTTAGAGTTAACCGCTCCCTTGGAATTCCGTTTTTCTCCTGAGAGTCCGGAGGTTGCAGATGAGCTCCAGTCAGCTGCTTCTCTGGGGACGCTAGCTATTGAGGCTAAGATGCAAATGTAAACCTTTCTTTACTCAGGAGCACCTCTCTTTCTCACTGGTGGCAATGAACGGGGAAGGGGAAGGCCACAAAGGAGCAGGGCCACTTTAATCCAGATATGGTACCCCAGGGGGCAATGAGTACACCCTGGATTATGTTCCTTTGTCCCTTCCGTATCTCCCAAGTATTCTGAAGCTCCTGCCAAATCTTCTGCTTCCTTCCCCAGATGATTTCTTAGCATTCCTCTGGGCTCATTATTCTGGAAAGAGCAGACTTTCTGGGCCCTCAAGTGTTGAGGAAAATGTTGTGAGGTGTGAGAGGTAGTGGAATGAGCACCGGGCTTGGGGTCAGGGAACTCTACTCTAGGCTAGCTCTGGCACCAGACAGCTATGTGATTTTGACCCAGTCATTTAACCTCTCTGGTCCTGTTTCATCTGTTGGAAAACCAGCAGATTGGTCTAAACCAATTTTTAGGTCCTTTCCAGCAGGAAAATTCCAGATTCGATTCCATGATTCTGTGAAGAATGGTTTCTGAGCCACTGAAAGCACTGTCACAAAGTCCATGCATTTTAATGCCATAAGAGAGGCCCTTGGCTACCATTCAGAGCCTATTGACTCAGGCTACATACACTTCTAACAACACCGGTTTCACAAATTCTCAGACCACAGAGATTAGAAGCAGCAAATTAAAAGGGGACGGGATGAGCTTCAAAAGATAGACACCCTGACAGAATCCAGGGCCAACAATGTTCTCAATTCAACAAACACTGATCTCCTTCAAAAATGATAAAAAATGGTTTAAAAAAAAGGTTTGGCACTTAAGAGGGGTAAGCTGGCTCTGTGTTCACCCTGGCAGGCAGGCGGGTGTTCAGTGCCCGGCCACGCCAGTTAGCTGAGCTGCCACGGAATTGTGCACTGCTTTGGGACACTGGGCAACGGCGTGTCCTCGCTTGCCACAGAGGTTACACACGATGCCCTTCCGGCAGTAAGAGCTCAGGTGTCCCTCCTCCCCGCACCTGAAGGGGTGCTCTGTGTACTGTTAACAGCAGTTGACACATAGGAGACTGATGACAAATATGTCACGCTCTTCCTCACCCTCCAGCTCAGAGAAGCCTTGCATGTCCCACGAGCACCCATGAAGGAGCAAGACTCCTTCATGCCGGGGCTCATGCTGGGAGAGGCAGAGATGACCATCTCAGTCACCCCAGGACCTCACCTAGTGCGTGCAAAGTGCCCTTCGTCTCCTTTCGGTGTCTCTGCAGCCAAGGCACCCTGGAGCTCAGTCTTCTTCATCATTTTGCCTGCAGGCAAGCCACTGTGTTCTGGCATGAAAGGGAGACATCTCTACTATTTTTTTGATAGTTAGAATCGTTTTATTTTTCAGGACTTAAGCAAACCTATGTAAACTGGCTGTGTGTACTTTTGCATGTTGATTCATCTTTTTTTTCATACAAATCCTTTTTTAAGTTGAAGTGTAGTTGATTTACAATATTATATTAGTTTCATGTATATAACATAGTGATTCAATATTTTTATAGATTATACTCCACTTAAAGTTACTATAAAATATTGGCTATATTTCCTGTGCTGTACAGTCTATCCTTGGAATGTATTCATTTTACACGTAGTACTTTGTACCTCTTAATCCCCTAACTCTTTCTTGTCCCCCCCACCTCTGACTGGTAACCATAGTTTGTTCCCTCTATCTGTAAATCTGTTTCTGTTTTGTTATATTCATTCATTTCATTTTTTATTTTAGATTCCACATATAAGTGATAATATACAGTATTTGTCTTCTTCTATCTGACTTATTTCACTAAACATAATACCCTTCAGGTCCATCCATGTTGTTGCAAATGGCAGAATTTCATCCTTTTTTATGGCTGAGTAGTATTCTATTGTATATACGTACCACATCTTCTTTATTTATTCATCTGTTGATGAACATTTAGGTTGCTTCCATATCTTTTTATTGTAAATAACGCTGCTGTGAATATTGGGGTTCATGTATCTTTTTGAGTTAGTATTTTTGTATTCTTTAAATATACACCCAAGAGTGGAATTGCTGGTTCATATGGTAACTCTGTTTTTGGTTTTTGAGGAACCTCCGTACTGTTCTCCATAGTGGCTGCAACAATTTACATTCCAAACCAACAGTGTAGGAGGGTTCCCTTTCCTCCACGTCCTTGCCAACTCTTGTTACTTGTGGAGACGCCTCCGTTATTGGCACAAGTATAGCAAACTGTGCATAACCCTTGGCACAGCAAAGAAGGAGGTGGGCCTGTTGGAGGGAAGGCAGAAGCTGGCTATAGATGGGAATCCCTGCCACCGCTCTTTCCTAACCCCTGTGCTTGACTGAGGGCTGTCTGGGGACATAATTGCTGCTCTCAAAGAGTCCATGGTCAAGAATAATAAGCTTCTCCTGGGGAGAAGGCACATATCCTTTAGGGTTTGGGAACGGAGAAGAATCTCCGGGGAGGCTTGTGTGACCTCAGACCACACATTTCTACATCTTTTTTATTTATTTATTTTTAACTTTGGGTTTATTTATTTATTTATGGCTGTGTTGGGTCTTCGTTTCTGTGCGAGGGCTTTCTCTAGTTGCGGCAAGTGGGGGCCACTCTTCATCGCGGTGCGCGGGCCTCTCATTATCATGGCCTCTCTTGTTGTGGAGCACAGGCTCCAGAGGCGCAGGCTCAGTAATTGTGGCTCACGGGCCTAGTTGCTCCGCGGCATGTGGAATCTTCCCAGACCAGGGCTCAAACCCGTGTCCCCTGCATTGGCCGGCAGATTCTCAACCACTGCGCCACCAGGGAAGCCCAGACCACATATTTCTAAGAGCTCTTCTTTTTTCTGAAACGAGACAGTGAGTAAAGCTCTACCGAATCCCATGCACAGAAAGCAGTGAGCACAGTTCATAAGAGGCAGGGGTTTAAAAGGTGGGGACATTGCCCTAAAGAGTCCTAGCTTTTAGCAAACCAGCTCTCTGCAAGTCATGTAGAGCTTGATGTTTGCCAGAGGGTGCCTGAGATCTGAGCTGTTGCCATTCAATGTCTACGTACAGGAGCATTCATCTTCTTCTGTCCCACCTTCCCTCCCTTTGCCTTGCCCTTCATTCAATAGATATTTTTGATTGCATGAATGTTTTAGTTTCCCTGAGTAAGAAAAAGTTAATTTATTCTTTCAATAACCATTTGTTCAATGAATGAATGAACAAGTGGACATTTGAATGAATGAATCTTTAGTACTCCAAGTGGAGGTGAGATCACCTCCTGAGCCCTGCTTCAGCAGCAGCCTTTGGCTCATCACCCCAGAGTCTGCATCCCACTCAAGAGAGTGTCTCTTACGAGCCTCTGCCCATCTCCGGAGTTGCTTGGATGGGAGCCCCCAGCCCCAGGCCCACCCTGGAGCCACGCCCTCCCCGCCTCCCCTTTCTCCTCTGTGCAAAGCCTCTGCTCTAGCCAAATGAGACACCTGATCTCCTGGGCCTCTCTGCCTGGTGTCTGGAATGCACCTGACAAAATTCTCTCTTCCTTCAAGGCCCAGCATTTTCAATGAATTTTTTCTGATACCTATAACTGAAAGTGATTCTTACCTACAACTCCTAGACACCTTTTCTGGGGCAGATTGGATTTACCTCATTCCACCATTCATTCTGACATGTTGTCTTATGCACTCCTGAAGCTCTTTGAGGATTCAAACCACTTTTCATACATTTTCACACCCCAACATTGTGCCTTACATAGTGTCCTATAAATAATATGTATTCTCTATATGTTTATTGAACGAATACCCCATATACACCTTTCCTTATAGACTAAATTTAGAGCTCTAGTCATGATAGTCATTGCATGACATTAGTTTTATGTTTGTTTGTTCATTTATTCCCTCAGTTGTTTGTCTAACTGTCCTAATACAGTAGAGCAATGTGCTAGGCATCAGAATATAAAGTTCAAGAAGGCACATTCTGATGAACACAGACAGACACCTATAAACAAGAGTTGTGCCTGGTGCTGGGATGGGCTACCCCACTCCCATCATAGCCATGGCCACATCATAAAGACAGAGACCACTTTCATTTGCAGAAGAATGGTTGGTGAACATCTCAAATGTAACTCAAAGGAATTAAATATCTCAAAAGGTTTAAATCGGCTAAACTCCTCATATCTCCTGGAATCTTTCTTCTCTGAAACCCTTCTCAGCTTAGCTCCCTCACCTGCACAACCACCTGAGAAGTTTGGGGGTGGATTTTGAGGTGTTAGTCCTCAGGGTCTTATCCAGGGATCTCATGGCCTTAGACCACTCTTGCCAGTGAGCATTTGAAAGACCTTCCAGGCCAGTGATTGCCCAATCTCCAGCCTCGAAATGCTTGTCAGGGTTACACTATCCTCCTCAGCATCAGATGCCCAGGCCAACACCGAGGTGTTGCACATATAAAGTACAGATGACACAGCTAAACTTTTGCTGGGTGTTGGAGTGATAGAAGACACTTGGTATCTGGGAAGACACAAAGGAAAAAGCAAGGAAGCCAAACCAGGGTGGTGGATTCGAGAGAAGTAGGCTCCTCCCAGTTCTACGTGAGCCCCCATCCACAAAGGAAGGAGGATAAAGTGGACAGAATTGGTTACTCAGTTCTCCTGGCTGGTTGGGTGAAGCTACTTCTTTGAGGGCTGAGTGACAGTTGGCCAGGTGGAGAGGGAAGTGGGAATAGTGTGTGCAGAGCTTCAGCAGCCTGAAAAGGCAGATGGGAATAGGTTGTAAAGTGCTTGCTATGCTTGCATTTTAATGTGATTCTTTCTAGAAGATTCTTCCCCAGTGAGCCCTGTCCAAAAGCAGTCTCTTTGGTAACTTACACCTTTTCCCCCACACCACCATCCCTTGCCTCTGAGGATCTCAAGTCTTCTTTTCTGTCTCGCGGCTTTAGAACTCCGGAGTGTCAACTGGCAGACAACCGACAATGGGCAGGCACATCACACAGACAAGTTCTTCAGCCAGGAGCTTATCGTGCGGAGAGGCCAACTCTTCTACATGTCAGTGACCTTACACCGAAGTCTCAGCCATAGAGAAGTGACATTCACAGCTTCCACAGGTACCTGCTCCCTGCTCCCCCAGCCAACACACATCTGAGTAGACCTTGGGGCTGTGCATCCAAGGGATGGTGGTGGTGGTGGCCCCGGGCTTTAGCCCGGCTCTACCATTGACTTGGTGTGACCTTGAGCAAGTTTCTGCCTGTCTCTGAGTCTGAGGGTCACAGTCTTCACATCAAGAGGGATTTGGCCCACATGGTCTCTCCAGCTGCTTCCAGCGCCATAACACAATGCTTCATTGTATGATGTCTCCCAAAGGGCCCCGGCAGTTATATTGGAATTTGGTTTCTCCCCACAGTCTGGCCAACACTACTTGGTTTCCATTGTCCTATGCCTTCTTTTACAGGGCCTTACCCCTCAGAGTCGACCAAGACAAAGGCTGTGTTTCCACTCTCCGACAAGATAAGTGGCACTGGCTGGGGTGCACAACTTATGTACAACAAGAACAATGTTCTGAGCATCTCCATCCTCAGTCCTGCCAATGCACCCATAGGAAGGTACACGCTGAGCATTCAGATCTCCTCCGAGGGCAATTATTCCACTCTGAAACTTGGAACATTCATACTGCTCTTTAACCCCTGGTTGCAAGGTAGGCACCTAGCCACACACACTCCCAGCCATCAGCTAAGCGATGCCCATGGAAAGGAGATGGGGGGAATGATTTTCATGGGCTCAGGTTTGATTAGGGAAAGTTTGTGGAATATGGAAACAACACAGAAGCTAGAAGTCAGAAGCCAGGGGTTTGAGTCCAGCTTTGCCATTTAACCAGCTTTGTGTGTCTGGCAGTCAATCTACCCTTCTAAGCATCAAATTCCTCACCATTAAATGGACGTCCTGCTATTTCTGGAGCTATTGCAGGGATCTCATGAGCTTTTGAAAACTGTATAGTATGGTGTAATGACCACAGCACAATTCTGCAGCGTGGAGATAGCTTGTGCCTGAAGAAGCAAGTGTTTCATTCCCAGGGGTCTCATTTTCAGATTCTCAGGTCATCCCAGCTTCTTTTTCAAGCTCATAGTTCCCATAATGTGAGGTGGAAGCATTATAGCCCAAGGTTTCACTCCTCAGTGGAGGTTGGGTGAAGGGTTGCAGGTGGGGCTTGCTCCAGCCCCCAGGAGGGTACTCAGGACTGAGAGGAGGACTGGTCTCTATAGTCCTCTCTATAACCCCTAATATCTGCTTTTTGTGTCAAACAGCTGATAGTGTCTTTATGAGCAACCATGATGAGAGAGAGGAGTATGTTCAGGAAGATTCTGGCATCATCTTCATGGGAAGAGCAAGTTACATTAGCATGATTGGCTGGAACTATGGACAGGTAAAAAGATCATAAAGCCTGGTGGTAATGTCCCTATCATACCCAAGAAGCTCAGCCGCTGGCCCCACAGATAGGCGGAAGTTCCCAAATCTGTCCATTCGCCTGCCTTCTGTTCATTCAGCCATTCAGAAGGCATTTACTGATGACCTACTATGTGCCAGGTCCCAAGCTGCACACTATGGATACAGGAGATGGATAAGACATATTTCCTGTCTTTGAGGAGGTCACAATCTAGTGGGAAAAACAGACACATAACTAAATTGATGCAATGAAGTGTTATTGGTACCGTGATGCACAAATGAGGATAAGGCCCAGTAGAGACACTTGGGACAATAATGTAGTTTCTGTTATTCATTTTAGGTAAGAATGTGATGAAGCTTCCTTGGTGTGTGCATTCGACCTTTCAAAGGTCCTTCATTAGTATGACATCTGAGTCCACAGATTTCCCAGGTTTGCTCAGCCTAAAAAACATCCAGGGATTCCCTCCACCTTTTCTTTTTTCCAGTAGACAAATGAAGACATTACAATGAAGTGCCTTGGGTGAGGTACCTTGCATGTCCAGCAGGGGGTGGACAGGTGCATTCTCTGCCATGTCCAGACCCCATTCTGTAGTCAGCCAGAGCACATCTGCCATATATTTTATATGTAGAGTTTTATATGTTGGGTTCTGTGTTAAATTTCATTCAAAAAAAAAGTGGGGTGGGGTAGGTAATGGCATAAGGTGCACCCGGGGGTGGAAGGGAAGATATTTTGAAGGGCGAGATCTGGGTGAGCCTCTCTTAGAAAAGAACTTTTGATCAGAAACCTGAAGGAGGCAAAGGAGCCAGATAGATCTCTTGGGGAAGAGAGCCGGAGGTAGAAGGAACTGCACATGCAAAGACCCTAAGGCAAGAAAGAGCTTGGCCTTCTCCATTTGAGAAGCAATGACAAAAATAAGTCTTATTTTGTGAAAATGGCTTCAAATTCCAATTTAATGAGACATTTTATCTTTTTAATCAGTTCCCCCAAAGTCTGAGTAATATGCTCAAGATCAATGTCAGATCTAGATGAAAACTTTGAGATGAGCTCAGTCTGATCCCCTGTTATAAAGATGGACAAATTGAGGCCCAGACAGGCCAAGTGATTGCTCTCAAGTTCATAACAGCGAGGGAGTGCCATTAACTTTAGGGGCCTCAGTGCAAGGCCTTGTGTATAGCAAGAGCTCTGGATGAGTTTGCAGGGTTAAAGCCCAAGTTGGGTGGTTGTTCCTCAGATTCTCTCAGCTCAGGAGGCTGCAGAGTGGAAGGATCTGGGCAGAGCCCATGGTTCTTACCAGTGTAGCCCCCATGCCTTCAATAAGCCGATACTACTTGTCATTTCTTTCATCGTAACATATGGTCCCATTTTGAACAGTTTGAAGAAGGCATTCTGAACATTTGCCTCTCTCTGCTGGATAATAGTCTGAATTTTCGCCGTGACCCTGTTAATGATGTGGCCCGCAGAGACGACCCCCAGTATGTTGGCCGGGTGCTGAGTGCAATGGTGAGTGATGAGAAAACCATAATAACTAGTTATTCCTGTATATCAAACCCAGCTATGGGTTAGGCACAACCACTTACAGCGTTGGTTGACATCTCACAAAATATAGCTGTGGCTGTTACCATCCCCATTTCGCACACACGGAGCCTCTACATTAAAGAACATTCCTGAGACACACAGTGAGTGAGTGGCAAAGGCAGAACTGGACCCAGGCTGCTTGGCTCCAAAGCCCTTTCCACTGTATTGCGAGGCCTTCCTCCAGTGACGAAGGATTTGATCTTTGGGTGTCTGCCAGGACCAGGAGGAGGCAAAGCTGAGAATTTGCTCCATCCCTGGGGCTCCTGGGAAAGGGGGTAAGCTCCTGAGTGAGCCTGAAACGTTAACCTCCTTTGCTCCGACTCATCCCATCCTCAGCACAGAGGGCTCGAGTGCCAGCGGGGAGGGCAGAGGCCAACACAGTCATTGTCTTGACGGGGAAACTGATGCCAGGGCGCTGAAGTGACTCACTCACAGCCTCAGCCTGTGAGTCTGGCCAGAACAAGGCCTCCAACTGCCCGCACAGGGCCTCCTACACTTGCCCAGTCCCTCCACGTGAGAAACCTGTCCCCACCTCCCCAGACATATGCCCACGCGCACTCAGATGCACACATAAGCTGGATGCTGGAGGAATGCACTGCTCTGTAGTCAGTGTGCAGAGAGCACCTCCATCAGAAAGTATCCAAACAAGGGATAGCCTGCTCAAAAGTTACAAAGTAAAAAGCTAAAAGTCAGAGAGTTCTTGAACTTTAACCCTCTGAAACTAAATGATTACTCAGAAGTGTCTTTAACTTTTTTTTTTGATTAATGGACTAGGCATTTCAAGTCAATTTTGAGTTGGGAGAATATCCAAGCTAACAAGCTAGTTACACGGTTAGAAATTTGAATGACCTTCTGACTGCATGATAGATATCGGGGGTCATCAGACAGCACTTCTTAACCCAAACTTCGCAGGACAGCTGTGGGGAGGCCCAGGCAATGTGGAGGCGCTGAGGAAATGGTGGGAACCAAGGCAGCCGGGAAGAGTGCAGAGAGGGAGTGGGGCCTGGGCCAAACCTCGAAAACCAAGTGGCCCAGGAGGGGGTGGATTAAAGCCAATGCCAAGGTCGAGGGAAGCTGGATTCAGGCAATTTAGGAAGCTGAGCCTCCTCAGCTCAGGAGAGGGTAGGGGAGGCAGCTGGCTCCAGTAGTTGCTGACTCACCCCTGCCCTCCAGACAAACCACTTGATCTCAGAGCTGGGTGCCTCAACGATACCTCCCCACTCTCTCTCCAGCCCTCCTGGTTGGGCTGGGCCACGAGCTAATTATGGCCTGTGTGGGGCTTTGAAACCTCGGCTTTCAGTCAGAGATGACCCTGCTGATTACCACTTTGGAGGCTGGTGCACCTGTGACTCAGGAGATGGGGATGGGCCACGCAGTCTTCCATCTTGAAGGAGCCCCATCTGGCCCCATCCTGCTATTCCAGCCCAGACCGTCCTGGAGGGGGTGTGGAGCTCACCCACCACATGGAGGGGCGGTGGAAGGCTGGGTCAGCCTGTCCTGGGCAAGGATCCTTCCGTTTCCAGACTGTTCATCCTCATAGGCCTTGCCCTTGTGGCCCCCACAGAGAGAGGGAGCCATTCTCATTGTAAGGTTGGGATAAATGCTAGTCAAAGTTTCATAAACTCTGAAAACTTGGCCGCTGGAAGACAGCTGAGGGAGTACTTGTTTCTAACGTTCCCTGTGTTGGAAGGTGAAGAATGAAGGCCCAGAGAGGTGAATCGACTCGCCCACAAGCCGTCACCCAGTTGACAAGCAGCCAGGCTGGGCTTGCAACTCGGGTTTCTTCTTCCTCTTTTTTTTTAAATTTTTTACTGGAGTAGGGTTGCTTTACAATGTTATGTTAGTTTCTGCTGTACAGCAAAGTGAATCAGTTATACGTATACATATATCCTCTCTTTTTTAGATTTCCTTCCCATTTAGGTCACCACAGAGCATTGAGTAGAGCTCCCTGTGCTATACAGTAGGTTCTCATTAGTTATCTATTTTATTTTACTTTATTTAAAAAATTTTTTTTAATTGGGGTATAGTTGTTTTACAGTGTTGTGTTAGTTTCTACTGTACAGCAAAATGGAGTTCCCTATGCTATACAGCAGGTTCTTATTAGTTATCTGTTTTATACATAGTAGTGTATATATGTCAATCCCAATCTCCCAATTCATCCCACCACCTCCTTTCCCCCCTTGGTAACCATACATTTGTTCTCTACATCTGTGTCTCTATTTCTGCTTTGCAAATAAGTTCATCTGTACCATTTTTCTAGATTGCACATATAAGCGATAATATACGATATTTGTTTCTCTCTCAGGTTTCTCCTTTTTTCATTCTCTTTTAACTTTTTATCATGGAAAAGTTCAGACTTTCACAAAAGTAGAGGAAAAAGTAAAATGAACTCTTACGTACCCATCACTGGCTTCAGCCATTACCCACTCAAGGCCAGTCTTGTTTCATCTCTGTCCCTTCCTCCACAGATTGTTTGATAAATCCCAGACATTATAACATTTCATCCCTAAATATTTCAATATGAGTCTATAAAAGACTCAGACTAAGAAACTCAGATCTTTTGATTGCTAGTCCAGTGCTCTTTTCATACTGCATCGTGGTTGTGTTACTTATACAAGGATCATGCCTTAAGTTGAGGGAATGAATAAATGAATGAATGAATGAATGAAAAGCAACAGTCCATCTTTATTCTTTCCAAGAAGAAGTTATTTGCTAAAGTTCTAAAATGATCTTTTTAGAAGACCAGGACACCAAAAGAGAGCTTCAAACCATGGGCTTCCAAGTCAGGCAGCAGCAGCACCCCATGAGTTCTGGCCAGAAATTGCCAGCAGGCTGATTTTCTGCCCCTCCCTCGCCACTGACAAGCCACGGAGCCTCAGTTTTCCCTGTGAGCTGCGAATGATATGTGAATTAGGGGCAAACATGGCCTGTTAAGGAAAGCACTTTTAAATTCATATACCGCTTGATACCCTTAGGGGGATCATTATCACAATTATCATCCAAATCACCCAGAAAGACAGAAAATCCACTTGAAGGAGGCTCCCTGTCTTCCTTCCTTGTCTCCTTATCTTGTCCCCTGAACTCTGCATGTCACTCTCTGTGCTGATTTCTTTGGGGTTTTTTTCCTGCCCAGATCAATAGCAATGATGACTATGGTGTGATTGCTGGGAACTGGAGTGGTAACTACACAGGTGGCCAGGACCCAAGGAACTGGAATGGCAGCGTGGATATCCTCAAGAAGTGGCAAATTTCTGGCTTCAGGCCAGTCCGATATGGCCAGTGCTGGGTCTTCGCTGGGACCCTCAACACAGGTATTCTGGGTGTGATGTGCCTTTCCTCGGTGGGCAGCAGTGGGGTACCCCAAGGTACCATCTCCACTGCACCCCGAGTCCTCAGACTGCCCTTGACTTGCAGCGCTGCGGTGTTTGGGGATTCCCTCCCGAGTTATCACCAACTTCAACTCAGCTCATGACACAGACCAAAACCTCAGCGTGGATGTGTACTATGACCCCAGAGGGTGGCCCATGGACAAAGGCAGTGACAGCATATGGTGAGTGTCTGGCCCTTTCCGAGCACCACATCTGAGCAGCTTCTCCCCAGCTCTCCCCAGCTCCAAACAGGAGTTGGGAGGCAAGTACCATGTCAACATATGGTTTAGAGTGGAAATGCTATCACGTCTTGGCCTTTTGGCTAAGATCAAGTGTAAAATGAAAATGCTGAATCTAGCAAGAATCTAGCAAGACCCAAAACAGCTCTTCTCAGAGTTCTGAAAATTCTGATGGTCTACTTTATCTCGCCGCCAGATGAAGGCTGTTATACCAGTGAAAGATATGATTCCTGGGCTCTTCCCTGAATTTGTAGTGCCCACTAGACCCTATGCTACTTTAGAAGATAAACACTGAAACTATTGATTTTCTAGTAATAAATATAGATTTATGTCACTTCAGGCAACCCATATGACTTTTGGGTTTTCTTAGAGAAAAGCGACACATTTTCTCTTATGCATATATACTTTCTGTGTATCTTGGTTGATAGAACAAAATGTTAGCTTATTCTGGATTCCAACTGAAAAAAAAGAAGCTTTATATGTAACTGGGCATATATATTTCTAACCATAAATATGCTATGTGCACACGTATCTATCCACACACATATGTATGTAATATATAATAGATGCCAACTGGAAGTAAGTTATCTAAAACTTATAGACATATATTCATAACTTTGTATAGCTGCATATATACATAAAATAGGTATTGTTACAGCTATTTAGGATTATACCATATGCCAAGTTATTACCAGATGGCAACTGAAAATAATTATGTCTATATCTGTATATACACACAGATATCTATGTGTCTATGTATATAAAGTACTACATGCATGTCAATAATCCATTGTTTGAATCCATTTCAAAGGCTGTACACACACATAATCCCTCACATGCATATACTTGTCTAGATAACCTGATAACAGATGCCATCTTATTTCCAGATGTTCAATTCTGAAATGGTCTATAAAAAAATTCTTTATTATTTATTATTCCCAGAATAAGTAGATCCAACTTTACTGAAATGTACTCAGGGTAACTAATAAAGTCAAAGGAATATTAAAATTAACAGAAAAAGCTTTTAAAACAAATAAACAACACCCCACACCAATAATGGCACTGAGTAGTGTAAGCATCCCCTCGCCTCTGAAGGGAGGGAGGAGTATGAATTCACTCAAGGTCACATGGATTCTAGGGTTTAATGGGGAAGAGAAAGCTTATTTCAGATGTTCTTTCTTAATCTGCCCATACACAACGTTTCCCTCTAGTGGCACGGCTACTTACAGAGAGGTTTTTTTCCCCAGCTTCTCATAAATGAAGGTCTTTTCTTCTCCCTGTTTTTTTCTTTTGTTACTGTGTCCAAAATCCCACTGTAACCTGTTCTGATCCTTGGGGCAATGCCATTCCTGACTTTGGTTTCCTTCACAAAAGGAGATGCTTGGTTCAACAAATGACTGATTTGGGGAAGGGGAGGTCCCCTTTGGCGTAACCCTTCTGTGATCAGCCTGCACACTAGCAACTGCAGAGAGACCAGAATGCTTAAGGCTCAGTCCCTCCACTGAGAGCACATCTGGTGCTGCTAGGAGATAAGGAGTGGGGAGGCCATGAGTAGAAGCTATTTAGCAACGTGGGATGGCGTGGGGTATGCCAGGTGCATGATTCAGACAGTAAGCACTGTGGGAATTCAGGGAGGGAGCCATCAAGGAAGACTTCCTGGGAACAGGAAGGTGGGGCCTTTAAGCTGAATTTGTAATTAGCCCTGAGATCTCTTGGTTCCTGGTTCATGCTACCACTCCACATTAGCTTCATAATTCATTCCAAATATAATCACCTTGGGGCAAGTCTGGGCCTGTGGAGACATTCCAGGGTGTCTCCACTGTCATTTCTGTTGGCCTCATTGCAGGGTGTTGGGCCCTAAAGCTGTGATTTTTCCTGGGAGTCTCATCCCCCCTCATCAGAACCCTCCTCAGAAAGCAGTGAGAGCTGTGAGTCCCTCCCCATCCTCCTCCCTACCAGCTGTGGGTGGGGAACCAGCACTGGGTGGTGTGCGGACAGGGAGTCCTGAACCCTAGTTCCAGCCCCACTACCATCTGGCTCTAGAACTTGTGAAAGCCACTTCATGTTTCTGGTCCCCAATTTCCCCAGCAGTGAAATATAAAGGTTGGCCTGAAACTAGATGTTCACTTAAGTCTCTTTAATTTTTTATTCTCTGAAGCTTCAGCTTGCCCCACTTTTTATGTAAGAGCTACCCCTCCCAAGGGAGCTATCGCATCCCTTCAACATGGTTCCCACCAGGGGGTAGTGGGGGAGCTATCCCACGAGTCATTTTCTGCATAGAGTGGAATTACTAACCTATTATTAAAAGGACAGTTTGGGTTTGAACAGAAATCCTTCCAACTGAATCTTTGTATGTTGCAAATGTTAAAAGATTTTAGAACCTTGTCCAGATTTGCTTAAAGTAATAGAATGTAAGGATCAAGTGAGGTTAAGCATCTGAAAGTGCTTAATAATAATAACAGCAGCAACTAATAATTTGCTGAGCAATTGTTGTGTTCCAGGTAATGTTCTGAGTGCTTGCATGTACTCTTCAGAAACAATGAAGTAGGTACTATTACGAACACCCCATTTTACAGCTGAGGAACCTGAGACACAGAGTCATTCACCCAAGGGCAGGTAACTAGAAAATGGTGGAGCTGGGATTCGAACCCAAACTATGAAGCACCAGAGAGATGCCAAAGAATGGTATCACTATTCCTGACTGATGTTTGAGGATTCTGACCACTTACTTTGAGATTTTCCAGAAAAGGAGTGGCTGGACACCAACCAGGTGGCAAAGCTGGGTTCTTAGTTTCACACTTAGGCAGCAAATGCAACTTTTCTATGATACTAGATGCTGTCTCAGGAGCTCAGTGGGGAGAAACAACTTGCCCAAAGTCAAACTGAAATAGCATCCAAGTTGGAGGTGGACCTAGGTGTCTGTCAACAGGACTCTCCCCAGTCAAAGAACATTAGAGCTGGAAGGGATCTTAGTGAGAGACCTACTCATTTCATAAATGAGAAAACAGAGGCCCAGGGAGAAGCACCGGTAAACAGCTGGAGACATTCGGATGCTCTAAATAAGTGTTTAACTTTACATAAATTCCTTAACTTTTCTGTACCTCAGTTTCCCATCTGTAAAATGAAGGGCTAGGTCGGGGACCTCAACAATTTCTTCTAGATCTTTCTTTGAATCACATTACAGCATCCAGTGTGGTCCATTTTCTTCTAAGCCATTCTGCTCATGACAGTGGTTGGACTTAAAAGGCACAAGGCTCTGGAGTTTTCACTTCTTCGGAGTCAGGACACTCTGGGGGAAGCTTCTTTAATATGGTTCCCTTCTACGCCACTGTAAAGGAGGTTTCTGAGACCTGCAACCAAATGATTTGGAACAGTTAGGCCAAGGTTATCTTTATCTTGACATTTCTGGCTCGTTTTCTTATTTCATTCAACTTGATTCCCCAGTTTCTCGAGTCACAGACTTGACTCTATTTGTAGCCTTTTGTAGAGCTCCGAGGTGGAAGGCAGATGGAGATTTCCCAGCCCTGTGGTCAGGGAGGTGGAGTCGGTCAGTTCTGGACAAGAACTGTCAGAACCCATACCCCCCACTCGAGCCCTGGCTCCTAATGCATCTCTCCATGGCCACCAGCCTCCACTAATACTTAGCTAGTCCCCAACATAACTGGAGCAGCTTGCTCAGACCCACAGCAAGGAAACCAAGGCTGCAAGAGTGTCCAGGTTCCAGAACAACTCAATTCAGTGAGCATGATGTAAGTACTGCATGCCAGACCCTGCACTGGGCACAGGGCACCAAGAGGAGTGAGATACAGGAATCTCGCTAGAGGAGTTCCTAGCTGCATGAGAAGCTGGGTGATTACGGAGCAGATGTCAAATAACTGAATCATGCAAGATGCAGAGATAGCACAGAGGTAAGGTTGGCACCCTCTGAGTATGTTAGGAAAAGATTTTCTGAAGGAGGTGGTATCTGAACTGCATTTGGAAGGACAAATAGGCAGAATGGGTAGGGATTTGGGTCACTTTCTAGAGAGGGTCTCCTGACCCCATGAATTCAGAGGTAAGCATAACTCAGTTGCTGTCTCTAGGGGCAGTGGTTTATAAACTTCAAAGGTCGCATTAGAACTGATTTGAGTGGAGGGAGCTGGGAGGGGCGGGAATCTGCATCTTTTTAAATAAATGCCTCAGTCTGTCCTTTTCTTAAACTCCTACTCCTGAAACACTCGAGACAGGAGCAGAGTCCAAGGTTGGGAGGTGGGAAAGAACGTGGCACACAACCAGAAACAAACCTGATGGTGCATTTGAAAGGCACATACATCCCAAGTAACTGTGAGCAAAGTGCTGGCTTTCAAATGATGGAGGGACCAGGATGAACTTGTTATCTGCTTTGTCTTAAATTCCTGCCTTGCATTTAAGTATTCAAACGTAGCTACTTACCAATCTATGTTAACCAACCCGCCCTTATCTAGAGCTCTCTGCCAGGGATGAGATGAATGTGAAACGTGGTGTTCTCCCTGTTTCCTCATCCTCTCTTTCTCCTTTCACCCTTCTAGGGTCATCTTCCCACACTCCTGCTTTCTCCTGGGTGAATTCTAACCAATCTTAAGGACCTATTCAAAAAGGCATTTTGTGGGGCTGCCTGGAGATAATTTTTATGATGACTTTTTTTTCACAATTATAGGAAATCTCAGAAATATGTAAAGAAGTAAAAATCATCTGTAATCCTATTGTTCACATACTTTAAATATTTGATAGTTTTCTATCCAATCTTTTCTTTATTCGTTGTTGTTTTTATAGAATTGGGATCATACATTTTACAAAGGCATGGGTAAAAGACGGAGCATATGATAGACACATCCTACTTTTCCCCACACCTGGAAACCAACTACTTCATAGTCTTAAATCATGTGTTTTTGACTAAACATGATATTATGAACATTTTCACAATGTCATTAAATAATCTTCAAAAAATAAGATTTTAAAAGTATCATATTCCATTGAATGGTTAAACCATTATCTCTTTTCCTGCTATAAACTATCTCCTATTCCCTATGTTACCTATCCCCTTTTTTTCCTACTGTAAATAACACAGTAACGAGCATTGTTATATGTAAATCTTGAGCACGTCTGTGATTAGTCCCTTAAGAAAGATTCCTAGTAATGGTATATCCTGGGTTAAAGGGAATGGACATTTTAAAAGCATCTAGTGCTGTAGCCTTCCAGAAATTTTGTAATGATCTATGTTTCTTTACAGTAGTGAGAGTATGTGCTCTTCCCACTCATATCATTGGTTGGTATTATTTATCATTATCTGTTTGTTTACCCCTTATGACCTTATTCCTTCTGTCTTGTTTTGGAGCTGACTTTTTAGCTCTCCCCTTGTTCTCTGAAGGATGTAGCAGGGTCACAGTGCACCTGATAAGTACTTAGGGAACACTTCTAACTCCTCTGACAACTGTATAGTGTAGAACTCCCAGTGTGGTCCCCATAGGAAGTCTTGCAGGTTTCATTTTACAACATGCAAAACAAAAACAATCTTTTCCTGATTATAAAACAATAAAAAAATAAATTAGTGAGAGTAATAGTAATATAGCTACCCAAAGAAAAACAATAACAACATTTTGAGATAGATCCTTCCAGACATTTCATTCTGTTTATGTGCATTGAGTGTTAATTACCCAAATGGGACCAAGTTAACAGTCTATTTTATAATTTTTAATATCTTTCTTGTCAATAAATTAAAATTTAGAGGGACAGTATAGTTTAGTAGTTAAAAGCATGGACCCTGCAGCCCTCTGCCTGTGTTAAAATCCCACTCTGCCTATTTACTCACTTTGAGACCTTGAACAAGTCACTTAACTTCTCTGTGCCTCAGTTTCTAGAACTGTCAAAAGGAGATAATAATTATTCCTATTTTATATGAGCATTGTGAAGATTAAATGAGTTGATATATAAGACAGTTAAAAAACTTAATAATTTTCTGTGTTGACACAACTGTATTAGCTATTAGTGTTTATATAATATACATATTTTTAAATATCTAATTTGTAATTATAGAATTACAGAAGTAATAAGTAATTTTCATTATAGAATATGAAAACATTACAGAAATAAATAACGTACAACTTAGTTCATATGCACCAAAATCTGTCCATGAGCACAATATATACACCAAACCATTATTTAAACTGTGGTTTTCTAAGATAATAGAATTATGGGGGACTAATTTTCACTGCTTTTTTTTTTTTTTTTTTACTGCTTTTTTAATGTATAATTTTCTAAATCAAAATAGTTTCATCATATTAGTATATATTTTTATAAGCTTATACATATACATATACACACTATTTTATAATTTGTTTTTCTTACTTGGTCATACAATTTAGACATCTTCCATGTCAGTGCTAGATTGATTTTCCTCATTCTTTTGGACCACTGCACGATATTCTCCTGCACGGCTGTGCCACAATTTATCTGACCAATTCCTTATTGATAAATTTTTCCTCCATTATTTTTGCTATTACAAATACTGCTTCAGTGAACATCTTTCCATGTACATCTATGTGCACTAATGTGAGGGTTTTTATAGGAGAAATTCCTAGAAGTGGAACTACTGGCTCAGTGAGTATATAGATTTTTAAAGGTATTTCAAACTCATTGCCAAATTGCCCTTCACAAATGTCATACCAATTTAAACTCCCACCAGCAGTGTATAACACTGCTTGTTTTCCCACACAATGATGAGTATCACACAACAATGTGTATCATCCTATGCTTTCATCTTTGTCAGTCTAATAAGTATAATGGTATTTCTTTGTCATTTTAATTTTCTTTTAATGGTGGTGAAGTTAAAACTATTTTCATATGTTCAGTGATCATTTGTATTGCTTATGAAAATTGCCTGCTCATTGTCGATTATTGGCGTGTTTGACTTCCTTTTTTGTGTCTTTTTTTTTTAACATCTTTATTGGAGTATAATTGCTTTACAATGGTGTCTTAGTTTCTGCTTTATAACAAAGTGAATCAACTATACATGTACATATATCCCCATATCTCCTCCCTCTTGCGTCTCCCTCCCACCCTCCCTATCCCACCCCTCCAGGTGGTCTTTTGTGTCTTATTGATTTGTAAGTACTTTATAATATTCATTATAGTAAATCTCTGTCTAGTATACATGTTGCATATATTTTCCCTGCTTAATTGATTTTTTTCAACCTTTTTTTCTCTCTTCTTCAAATTGGATAATTTCTACTGATCTGTCTTCAAGTTTACTGACTCTTTCCTCTGTTTTCTCTATTCTGCTAGTAAGCCATCCATTGAATTATTTAATTTCAGATGTTGGTTTTTTTCCCAGTTAAAATTTTCCATTTGCTTCTTTTTTTCATATTTTCTATTTTGCTGCTAAGAGGCCCCCTCTTTTCATTTGTTATGATCATATTTTCCTTTATTACACTGAGAATAGTTATCATAACAGCTTTAAAGTCTTTATCCAATAATTCCAACATCTGGATTATCTAAGGGTTAGTCCCTGTTGATTGTCTTTTACCTTGAGGACAAGCTACATTTTTCTGGTTCTTTGTATGTCGACTAATTTTGGATTGTATCCTGGACATTGGCTTCTTCTTGATTCTACATTTTATCTTAGCAGTATACCTGAGGTAGACTCAAACTGCAAATTCTATCTCACTTATGGTGGGCAGCAGCCCAAGTTTCAGTTCATTTTTTAAATTTTCAGCTGGACTACTTGTAGTTTGCCTCATATATGCCTAGCTCAGAGGTCACCCAGAAGCTTAGGCAGAGTTTATATACAAATCTGGGTCCCCCTTTCTGATTCTTTCCTTTCCAAGACTTCTCCTTCACTCTCTAGCAACCCTGGTTAACCCAGGCTCAGTTTCTTATCTCCCCAGGTTAGAAAGATGTAGGCTGTCTGTTGGAGTTTTTACTGCCCTGCACTTTACCTCAACTGCAGCCTGTCCTTAGGGGCAAGGGCACCAAAGTACAACTTGCCCCATGTTGGCCCCTTCCTAAAAGTTTTGGCTCCCTCCCAAAATCCTCCTGCTTTGTTTACTCTCAGATAGCTGTCTTTTGTATTTTTTTCCCCAGTTTATTGTTTTCTGCAGTAAGGACTGTCTATTATGAGCTTATTCCCATGCTGGAAACAGAACTATAGTTTGTTTCTTTGTTTATTTGGTATATGCAAATTTAATATTTTTACCTAGTCACACTTATCATTCAGAAGTTGGTTCTCTGCTTAAAACTATCTTCTCCAACTCATGAGTATAACAAAATTTTTTTTCAAGTTGGATAGAACTTGAATTTATGTCAGACTTACTTACATTTTCTTCTAAGTTGGACCCAAAACTGCCAAGCCAATGTTTATGTAGTTGCTGTGGGATTGGAGAGGGGGAGAGTAGAGGGCAGAATCAAGAATGCATAAAGCTTCAGCTAACTGGTTATACCTGCTGAGGGAGGGGACCAATGACTGAGACATATAGATTGGGAGACAAGGGGCTGCCATTGATGAAGAACATTTTAAGACTGGTATATGTCATTCTTCAATCCGGACCTCAGCCCAAGGGCTTTGTGGCTCTTAGCCAGACCTGTCACTCTTGCTGCAACCCCATTCATTTTCATCCCACATGAAATACAGTAGTGTACCCCAACAGGATGCATAGGAGAAAGCTGTGTGGGTTTGCTTGCTGGATTCTGGCTCTAACCTAGATCTGTTCTGCTCCTCAGAAAGGCAGTAGAACATGGTGGTCAAGGACCTAGGTTTTGGAGTTAGGCATACCTGGGTCCAAACTTTGACTCTGCCATTGTTAGCTGCTTAACTTCTCTGAGCCTCAGTTTCCCCTTTTAAGAGATGTGCATAAAAATAGTACCCATTTAACAGTGCTGTGAGAATTTAAGTGCGACAATGCTTGCCAAGGTCTAGCACAATATCTGGCACAGAGTAAGCTCACTTGATGAGTATCAGGGTGCTGCACTGTCAGATCAGAGATGTGGTGTTTTGCCACTCCTCTGCTGTGTGGCCTTGGCCAAACTCTGTAGTCTGTGCTTCTGTCTGCAGGAATTTCCACGTCTGGAATGAAGCCTGGTTTGAGCGGACTGACCTAAGCCCATCATACAGTGGATGGCAGGTTCTGGACGCCACCCCCCAGGAAAGGAGCCAAGGTAACCAACTCTCTGACGGCCCCCTTCTCTGGGTTTGGCTCTAAGTCATGACCTCTCGATTCTTTATAGTGGTGGACAGCGGCACAGCAAGGTCACCCAAATCCTCTCTACCTCCAGAGGGCAGGGAGGGATTAAAACAAAAATATTTTGAAAGTAGATTTCCCTCCTAATTTTCTTGGTTCAGGCTGCTATTAAAATGACTTCCATACCTGCACTCACATGGCTGCTGCAGAGGCCCTGGCATGTGCCCTGCAGCAAGGGAAAGGAGCCGTCCCCTGCCAACCATGATTCTCCTGCACCACCTCTGGTAGCCCATCCCTCCCAGCACAGAAAGCTTCCAGTTCCCCATCGCCTTGGGATTTAACCCAAATTCCCTGGCTCAGCTCCAGACCTCCGTGATCATGGCCCCCATCGCCTCTCTCACCTTCACATGTGTCCCCTGCCAGGCCGAGCTCTCCTTCATGCAGGCTGGCCTAGCCCCATCCCTGTGCTCCCACCTGTGGCCACTCTCCCATCAGAGCTTGGGTCTCAAGCTCTCCAGGAACCTTTCCCCTTCCCTCCCCTGACCTCCAGAGCATTCTTGTCTGTTACCCTCATTTTCAGTTGTTTCTTTCAAACTTAAAAAAAAATCATAAAGGTCATATAGGCACATGGTTTAAAAAAAATTCAAATAGTTCTAAAAGGACTTACTTACAATGAAATTGAAGTCTTACTCCCTTCCCCAACTGCAGCGTCTCTACCAGAAGCAATGCATGTTAGATTTGGGGAACTTGGGTGTGAGGAGGGTAACCTTCCAGATATTTTCTAGGCCACTATTCAACCTTTTCACTACAATCCACTAGCAGCTATAAAATCAAGTTAATGGGTTGTGACCATCATTTTAAGAAATGAAATAGAATATCATGGAAAGGGGTGGGGGAAAGGAAAGGAAAAGAAAATATCAGGGTGCATTGGACATTAAGAATAAGAATTGTCCTGTGGAATTTTTGTTTCAGGGTCATATATGTGCAATGAATGTAAAATCTACTTATTTCTAGAAGTCATGGTAAAAAAAAAAAAAAAGGTTGAAAGTCACTGTTTCAGGCTTATAAAAGCATGTGTGTGTGTCTTTGTTTATTTGTTTTGTAAACACAAATGGAATAATACTCTTGTTTCTATTCTGCTGCACCTTGCTTTTTTTTCAGCTAGGCACTTCATGAATGAAACTATATCTGTATATCTATACCTACATCTACATCTATATCCATCCAACCATCCATTCATCTATGAATCTGTCTATCTGTCCATCTCTCTATGTATCCATCTACCTACCTACTTATCTGTCTGAGCTACCTATGCTGAGTGCTCGGGAAGGGATGATGGTCAGGGCTTGGGACCCCAAAGAAGCATGACATCCCTGTGGGCTGGGTATGCAGAAAAGTCTTTCAGGAATAGGGGGGTGATTTGGGAAGAATGATTTGCAGAATAGAAAAGAGGCAGCCCTGAGCACAAGACAGCAAGACTTTCCCCTTTAGGAAACAGACTGAAGGCAGTGGGTCAGCACAAATTATGCACCCACAGAATACAAGATTGGGCCGTCTTCTGTGGAGGTGGAGTCTCACCAGAGCACTATTGCAGAAGATAACAATAGCCCCGGAATGTCTTGCTGAGTGCCCAAAGAGGGGGGCAGACTGTTGGGGTTGAAGGAGTTTGGCGGGGTAGAGGCAGGGGAGTTGGGTGGTCATGGGTGGGCCCCAGAGGAGCAGGCCATGGGGTGTACTGTTGTAGATGGGCCTGGCTTTGGCATGTATCCAACCTCTGCACCCTGGCCCCCAGGGGTGTTCCAGTGCGGCCCTGCTTCGGTCATCGCTCTCCGAGAGGGTAATGTGGACTGGGACTTCGACATGCCCTTCATCTTTGCCGAGGTTAATGCCGACCGCATCACATGGATCTACAATGCCCGGACCGGTGGCCTGAAGAAGAATTTCACAGACTCTTACCTCGTTGGCAAATACATCAGTACCAAGGCAGTGGGCAGCAACACTCGCATGGATGTCACCGATAATTACAAGTACCCAGAAGGTAGGAGGGGGTGTGGATGGGCTGTGCCACCCAGGGCTTAACGGTGGGAAGACAGCTCTGAGGTGGAGAAGGAAAAATTGCTCATACTCCTTCCGAATTGTCAGCCAATTCTGCCTGAATGGTAGGACTGCTCCCTGGCATCTAATGCCCAGCTCCCTAGACTGTTTCCCATGGGAACAGAACCGTCATGAAAAGACGCGGTACCAGTGGGAATTTGCCACAGGACTCAGGCAGCTGTCAGTCCAGCTCATCTCCAGCTGTGCCCCTTTGCCAATTACACAACTGGGATGACAGCACCATGACTGAACATCACAGGGAGAAACATGGCCCCCATGAGAGATCCCCCGAGGGCCTCTCAGTCAGCCCACTCCCCTAGCCTCTAAGAAACACAGGCAGGAAACATTCTCTGAAAAAAGAAATGGACAGTCCCCCAAGATGTGGGGACTGCTTCGTCTGCTTCAGAGGCCTCCCCAAAAGCCAGATGAGGTGGGCTTACACCATGAGGACAACGCCCGAGTCCCTGAAATCTTTAGCATCCACATGAGTGCTGGTCTCCCTAAAGTCACCTAGAAGGCTAGTTGCTACGAGGCCACCTTTAACACAAATTACATTTGTTGCACTATTTAGGAAGTTGCTTTCAGAGTCAGAGACTTATCTCTTTGAGGAGTCTCAATGGTGACAAAAGTTCTACATTTGAAGGTGATGTTCATTTTTAGGAACAGGCAAAAGTGAATTAATGCTTGCTCTAGCAGGCCAATCACTCCTTAACGTGGTCAACATGTCACTCTTTCTAAAATACTTTGAAATATTTCCTTCAGCCGATCCTCACTGCTCGTTCTGAGGTGTCAAGAAAAGTGCTCTCATGAAGGTGCCCACGTGCCCCCAAAGTGAACCCCACAGCTCCGTACCCTGCTGACTTCTGCTGTTGGTTGCCATTTACAAAACAGGAAAGCTGAGCAGGGGAGGTGGATGAACCTCTGGGTGTGGTATTTGTGGCCATTTTGAGGCACGACTCTAGGGTGATGAGATTGGTGCCCTCAGTTGGACCCCAGTCCACCTATGCAGGCCATTCCCCCAGCTGGGGTCAGATGGCCTTTCTCTCACAGGCCAGGGGGACAGGCCGGTGTGTGACAAGAATTCTCAACAGTGTCATGATGTAGAAACAAGAGTAGGGACCAAGGAAAAGATAACCCCGGGCAGGAGGTGAACTCCATCCTACCCCTTATAACTGTGCAACCTCAAGCAGGATTCTTAGCCTCTCTGATCCCTCGTTTTCTCACTTGTAAAATGAGAAGAGCAAGGCCTGTCTTCAGTGGGATTTAAATGAGCTAGTGTACAGAAAGTGCCAAGGGCAGTGCCTGGCCCATAACGAGGACTTAATAAATAGTGATGATTTTTATCAACTTGAACATCTGCAACTTCATTGGAATGACCTCCCAGAGGGACTTCTGAAGTGCACTGCTTACACGGTTGTGTGATTCTGTGGGGTTCCTTACCTGACTGTCACACCTTGATTCTGCTTCTTGGGGGCTCTGGCTGTCCCAGCCAAACCTCCTGAGCAATGGGAAGGGGCCACGGCCAGATTGGGGGATCCCTGCAGGACCCCTGGCGATGACCCAGTCCCTGTGTGACAGCAGGGCTGATCACATCGCCTGATGTTGACCAGTCTTCCTTACCTAATGATTCCAGCCTTTGTTTGATGGCCCCAGGGAGGAAAAGCTCATAAAATGGGTTGCTAAGCATTTGCGCAACAGCAACACCAAGGGAGAAAACAGCAGCAGGAAGCTTGGTCTTAAGTAAGCCTGGCAGGTGACCTATATAGGTATGTGGGCTCTGAGCCTCATTGTGCAAACACACCTGCTTCGAGGTTCTGGGCACAGAGGCTCAGCTCCCTGCACAGCCTTCAGACCTGGGTGTGGACTTACAGCTCGGCTAGAGAATGGGAACGCACCAAAAGGAACCCAGCCCACCAGGAGCTATCAGCTTGGGTAATTTGGCTGCCTGTCTTCTTTTCAGTAAGGTGTGAGGGAGGAACTACTACACTCAGGTCTAGACTTCTGGGGACTGGCCCTCTTTCTGCCCCTAATTCCCAGATTACCAGTCCCTTGGACCAGTCGCTCCTCCTCTTAGGGTCTTAACTCTAATGGTTGGCCTCTGAGGTCTCTGCCAGTTGTTACATGTAACTTATGGGAAAGACCTCACTAAATTGTAAAGTGCTTCTAATAAGTCAAATGTTGCCTTAAAATTTCACAGGTGGGTTGGGGAAGTTAGGGGGCAAGGGCGTAAGTATGGTCATTCTTTGTGTATCTCTGTCCGTGTTCCTGGAAGGTCAATACCTTCTCCTTGATAGTGGATCTATCTTCAGGTCAGGCAGGGAGCCTTATGTGCACTGTGTGGTCTACCCTGGCTCAGAGGCTCGGAGTTAGTTATCAGCTCTTAGCACCCCAAGAGCTGTGATTTTTAGGCCATGATCTTGGCCATTCTCCAGGGACTGTTTATAGCATCACATTCAGCAGCACCCATGACCCAAGTCAGAATCAGAAACTCAACCTGTGGTTCAGCCTTTGTGTTTATGAAACCTGAACTCTCTCGACAATTTAAACTAGTCGTAACCTGGAACCATAACAACTGTGGGAAGTTCTTGTCAACTGACATGGACAAAAGTTCCACTCTTCAATTCTCAAAGCATCTTTAGAAACAAAGCAGAATAACATGGTAAACTGGTTTGAAAATTTTTTCAATGAAGTTAATTCTAAATCATAACCTTTTTTTCACTTATGAACTTACTGTAAACTTTTTTAGCTCAGTTTTTGTTACTTTTAAATTATCTGTTTTTTCTTTGTCTCACAAAGGATCATTTATCAAAAGAAAGAAAGAAGGAAGGAAGACAGGAAGGAAGGAAGGGAGAGATCTAACCTAATTAGCCTAAGCAAAATATCAAGCCATATAGTAATTTTATGCACCTTTCCCTACATCTCCATGGAAATTTAGAGCTGATTGGAACAGCTGGGATGTGAGCCTCGTGTTAAGGAGGATGAAATGGAGACCTGCAGAGGTCAGACACTTGCTTGAATCAGAATCGTTGTGCAAGCAGCAGAACCAGTGTTAGTTCCAGGCCACCCTTCCAGGCAGGATGCTGTCCTTTGTCCAGGTTGCCACCGCATCCCTGAGATGCTTCTCTCTCTTCCCACCACACAGGTTCCAGACAGGAAAGGCAAGTATTTGAAAGGGCTTTGGGGAAACTTAAACCCTACATGGCATTTAGAGCAACAGCTGCAGGAAGATTGAGGACAGAGGAACTGAAGCCCAGCATATCCGGGAAGTTCAAGATCACTGGCGCACTGACAGTGGGCAAAGAAGTCAACCTGGCCCTGATGTTCAAAAACCTAACGAGTGATTCGAAGACAGTGATGGTGAACATGACAGCCTGGACCATCGTCTACAATGGCACACTTGTACACGAGGTGTGGAAGGACTCCGTCACCCTAACCCTGGGTCCCGAAGAAGGTAACTCATCCTGTAGGTTGCTGGGGTACCATGCACCCAAGGTAGCTGGTATTCTCTTGGGATTGGAGAGTTCCTGTTGGAACTGAGTCAACTGATTAAGGAAGGAACAGCACGTGGCCTCTGTGGTTAAGCCTGGGGTTTTGAAGTTTTGGAGGCTGCTATTATGGTGAACAGTGCAAGTCAGTGTGGTGCCAACCAAAATCCTTTTATGCCCTGGGGGAGGAAGGAGGGAGGTTTTGGCAGTTAATAGACACACTGCAAATACCCCTTACAGGTACATACCACTTTGTCCAGTGTGCAGAGTACTTCCTTATATATTCGTATGTACTATCACATTCGACCTTCTAAAAGGACAGATTTCAGTATTCCCTTTTACAGAGGTGGAAACTGAGGCTTGGAGAGATTGTGACTCGCTTAAGAGATTGTGTCATAGCTAGTAGGTGGCAATGCCAAGTCTTGGTCCTAGATTTCCTAATGCTAAATCCAGTGCCACCACCCATTTTCTAGGTTTTATTGCTGCCACCCCTCCCCCATACCAACTGCCACCCTACCCCACCCCTCCCCACCCCACAATGAATCACTTTCTGGGTTTGACCCTAGAAGGGTTGCAATATACCACAAGGCCTTGAACCCTCTCCAATGTTCCCCCACAGCTGCCAATGGGTGGGTGGAATTTCTTGATTCCCAGCGACAGTGATAGGTTTTCTCGGAGGTCTGAGCCTCTGGGAGGAACCGTGACTCTGTACTCCTGGGTAGGATAGACAGGAGGGGACCAAAGTAGAGGAGAGAGAGTCTGGGGCTGTGGAAGGATTAGAATGCAGGTGTGCCCACATTGGCAAAATCCTTCAAGCTGTTATGAAAAGTCTGGACTTATACAAAGCAGATTAACGAGGGTGGGGTGGCTATTTGCTTCACATAAGGAACTAATAAAAACTGATTAATTACACAGCCCATCTTGAAAGAATTCTGTCTGCAGAGAAACTGCAGAGAAACGGTAACACCTCTGTATTACACCTGTCAGAAGGCAGCATCCCTAGCAACCTCTCTTCTGGCAGAATTTAGCAGAAATCTTCCCCATACCAAGAGCAACTGCCTGGCTATTACTTACCTTCAAAGCTCAAGGGAAGAGCTATTTCTGTAGACCGAAAATAATTTACATGAGGTAAATGGTTTTTAAAAAGCCGTGCTTCTGCAAGAGGCAGCAGAGTGAAATGGGAAGGGGAGGGAGGAGGCAAGTGAAGTGGTCCTGGAGGCCTGACATCCTAACCTACTTTCTGGGCGATGCTGTAAAGTCCCCCTCCTTTTCTGAGCCTCAGGGTTCACTGTCCAAGAGGGCTGGACCAGCTGATGCAAGGGCCTGTGTCTCCACATTTGGGGCAGGCTAGGTAAATCCCTCCAGGGCTAAAAGCAGAGACAGCACCTTCCTCACAGACTTTCCTCAAGAGGTGTATGACCCTGTGGATGCGGGGGCCCCCCCACACCACCCAACACGACTGCATAAGGGAGAGGGGAGTGCCCTGCACCCATTGGAAGGGGAGGACCCTCGCTGCCTGCCCTGCGAGTCAGAGAGGGGCCTTGAAGCTTGGGGAGGAGCCAGATAAAGGGAGGAAAGCTGGGGAAGGCCTTTGCATCTGAGGGGACCTTGTGAGTCAAAGCTTGGAAGTGATAAGGTACCTATTTTGTCAAAAGGACAATGAGAAGCATGGGAGAGAACGTTCTTTTGAGGGAGAGAGTCACGAAGGGCCATACTGAGGGATCTGAACTTTATTCCTGAGGCAGCGAGGGGCCATGGAAGATTTTTGAAGTGACATGGAAGAAGAGTGACATGATTTGGGGGGGGGAAAGTGCTTCTAAAGCCTATCTTCTGGTGTGTGGGGATGTATTGGAAGCAGGGGAGACTAGAAGTGGGGAGATGGTTCAGATGCTGTTGCCATAGAATCCCAGGCTACTGGATGACAGGGGAGGACCCAAGCGCTTATTTAGCCCTGGCTTCCCTCGTTAGTTATTATTGTGTTGTCATCATTACTGGTTTCATCATTGGGCAGTGAGTTAGTCCTCGTATTCTTCCCCTGCCCCTTAGAAGGAAACTTGCCCTCCGATATTTTCCAGGACAGGGAGGAGGCTGCAGCCCCTATGAGCCCCTCCAGCCAGAGCCCTGGGCTCCCCCTGGCCCCTGCTCTGCAGCCTGCACAGAGCAGACAGATGTTTCCCACAGGGCCTGGCAGGGAGGGCTCAGGCAAGCCTGGGCTCCAGATGTTCCCAGCCAGCTCACATCGACTTGGCTTGGCATCAGCTTTTAAGGTTTCGACCCCACTCCCTCTTACTCTGCTGCCTGACTTCTCCTTCCAGAAATACAGCATCCTGTAACGATCGCATATGCTCTGTATGAGAAGTACCTGAAGGCAGACAACATGATCCGGGCCACAGCCATGTGCCAGGTCACCGACGAGA
The DNA here is from genome assembly GCF_028023285.1 of Balaenoptera ricei. Taxonomy (NCBI): domain Eukaryota; kingdom Metazoa; phylum Chordata; class Mammalia; order Artiodactyla; family Balaenopteridae; genus Balaenoptera; species Balaenoptera ricei. Next base: position 29,681,063 of record NC_082653.1, read on the forward strand.
CTGAGGTGGTGGTGGAGAGGGACATCATCCTGGACAACCCCACCCTGACCCTGGAGGTAAAGGGGTGCTGAAGGGGTGCTTCTCCAGCCAGCCCAGCCCTCCCAGACCACAAAGAAGGCCCTTCCCTGCTGTCAGGCCGAGGACCGGGCCCAGCTCAGCTCCAGCCTCTGCCAAATGGATCAGCCAAGAGTTCCACTCAGAGTAGCGTCCTTGGGACTTCCCTAGCGGTCCAGTGGTTAGGACTCAGAGTTTTTGCTGCAGGGGGCGCGGGTTCAATTCCTGGTCAGGGAACTAAGATCCTGCAAGCTGTGTGACGAGGCAAAAAAAAAGCAGCATCCTTGCTCCCTGTCTGGCAATATCCACAGGCACGTTGCCCTGTGGCTTCTTTGGTTGCAGCTCTAGACCCACTGGCAATGCCAGCTGAGAAGTGGCCAGAGGGGCTCTTCAGCTCACTGCTGGACATCTGCTGTGTCCTGGGCTGTGCCAGGCTTGGGAATCACAGGGGGCTACAAGGGGTGGGTCCTGACTGCAGGAAACCCACAGTTCAGCCCCCGGACACATTTGTAGAGCAAATCAGAAATGGGCATAACTCACGTGCATCTCCCGACTCTAGACCCCAGAGTTACAGAATTGTGGACTCTTAGAGACCGAGTCTCGAGCTCCCATGTCCTGCCATTTCACATATCAGTAAACTGAGGCCCAGAGAGGAGAAGGGAATTTCCAGTTACTGCCAGAGCCAGGGCTAGACCTCAGGCCCTTTCCAGGGCATCCAGCACATCCAGAGCCAGCAACAGCATCTTCCCAGTGGTTGAGAATGAGGATACCTCATTTTTTGGCTGCAGGCTCTGCTCCCAGGCTGCCTCTCAGGAGCCCAGGCATGTGGGGGCTTGCAGGTCGGCGGGAGGCACTTGGGGCCACTCTGTTCCTTCCTTAGCACTGGGGCTGGAAGTATCTGGCTGACTCCAAGCCTGTCCCTACCCACGCCAACCCCAGCCCAGTGTGGAGACTGCCAGAGCCAGACAGCACAAACCTGAGGGGTGAGAGCCTGGCAGGGAAGGACAGGCAGACAAATGGGTCAGGAAGATGGGATCTTCCCATGGGATCCCATAGAGAGCTTCATGGGTCAGGCTCCTCCCGAGTCTGCTGTACCATCTGTGCCAGCGGTCTAGACAGAGATTGCCTTTTTTTTTTCCATCGCGGTGCCACTAGCCTCCCTAGCCCCAGATTTCTAGAGTACTTGTGGCTGCCCTAGTCCCACCCTCCCTAAGCTACACCCCAGCTTCAGAGGTTCCTGATGTCAGACAGAGGGCAGGGGGACCCAAGGCACCCGCTCCATGCAGCTAGCCTGCAATTGAGCTCTTTCATTGTCCTGGTTAGTCTAGACTGTGCTTCAGAATGGGGGGAGGGGGGTGGTCCATCACCTCCAGGGCTAGGGAGGGGGTGCCACCCCTGTTGTGGGCCCATCACTGTGGTTGTGAAACAGAAACAGCCCCCCCATTGGGAAGGACTAGAACAGAGCTTCTGGGCTCCAGGCTCGCCTTCTTTCCTGCCCACCGAGTTTTCATCCTCAATCCATGATTGTCCCCTGAGCTTCTCCTGCTTCCCAGGACGTTTCCAAGAAATGCACCCCATCCCTGTAGAATGACAGGCAGCAAGTGTCATTTCCCGCTCCTCAGGCTGCGAAATGAAACATTCTGCATAAAAATTATCAGTGTTTAAATGAAGATAGTTTTTCCCCCATTATATTCCCTTATCCAATATCCTCAAACCTGCTTATAGCTTTCTCTTTAATTCAATACTTTTACTCTACATCTTTTAGACTTCCATATCAAATCAGCTTTGTCTTTCAAGAGAGTGTAACATCTTTTAAAAGGAAATCAGAACACACACAGCCTGGAAATATTCCATCAAAAACTTTCTTATTTAATCTTTTTAAAGGACATCTGCTCTTTCTTCTTTTGGGCATCTTTGTGTGAATTTGCTCTTGACGCAACCTCTCCTTACTTCAGCCTTCAGAGAATCAAGACAATCTCATCTTGATTGAATGACTCAATGCATAGCTCACTCAGAGTGGGGTACGTGGGTGATCTGTATGAAAAGATAATAATTTGGGTAAAATTCTATTATCTTACTTGATGCTGATCGGGAGTAGGCATTGAGGACTTTAGAACCAGACCATACAATCTGAACTTTGTTCCAAAGGGTGATGTCCTTCACATTGGCCCATGACCTACTGACAATCAGACACAGTCTTCTGGTGGCTCTTATCGTCTTCTTTGGGTGCATGCACAGATTTAGGTCAATAGGACAGGGTGGTAAGCAGCAATAAAGAAAGGAAAACAAATATACGAAAATCTCAAATTGAATATCAGTGTGAAAAATATGGCACCGTTTATGTACTCTTGTGTCCCAATGGTATAAAGTTATGCTTCACTCTTCAAATCATGTCATACTCTTAAATGAGTTCCATGGGAGAAATTATGGTATAGATCATGGTCTCTAAAATGTTTCAATTATGCACAAATTATTGTCAGGCATTGCAGGGTCTAGCAAGAAGATGTAAAATGGTTGCAGTGAGAATTGGTGGCAAGAAAAAAAAAAACAAAAAACAAAATGAACAAAAAGCAGCGGCCTCTAAGGATCCTCAACAGAAGAAAAGAAATCCACTAGTCACCCAGTTCTGGTTTCTGTTTCCAAAGCGCTTTCTTCTGCATCCATGATCTCATTTGGCCCCTTGTAGCCCAGGGAGGGAGGCGGGGAGGGATCAGCCCTCTTTATCAGGGAGGGAGTCAAGGCCCAGGGAGATGACATATCTGCCCAGGCTTGGCGGCTTTTCAGCAGGAGCACAAGCTTTCATCTTTGGGAGCAAACAAATAGTCCAGGGTGCTTCTCTGACCAGAAACCTAGGTTTCTCCAGGCCCTGATAAAGGACCCTGTGCAGACCACATGTGGCATGTCCTCGGAAATGGGGACTGCCCTTCCCGAGATGAACTGAGAAAGGGCCCATGAACCCAGCTGGGAATTTAAGCCCTCTCAGCCGCTGTGATGTGCTGCCTCTCCTCCACACCTGGGTGTCCTGTCTGTATCCTGGGGATGACAGCAATTTCCTAGGAACCCCCTGCATGGATGTCGCTGGAACTTGGGAGGACTAAACCTCCTAAGGATCGTTATCCTGCCTTCCTTTGTCCTCAGCAACATCCTCCCCATCACCAAGTCTCCGGCACAGCCCCGTCGGCTCTCATCAAGGGCAGATGAAATGAACAGCCCAGCCCTGACTCTGTCAACCCCTCTCCCCACAGGTGCTGGACCAGGCCCAGGTGCAAAAGCCTGTGACCGTGAAGGTACTCTTCTCCAACCCGCTGGATGAGCTGGTGACGGACTGCAAGCTGATGGTGGAGGGGAGCGGCCTGCTGCTGGACAGCCTCAAGATCGAGTGAGTCCCAGGCTGAGGGCCCAGTGTGGGATGGTGGGAGGGGGGCAGAGGAGCCCTCCCCAGAGCCCGGGGCAGGGCAGACAGAACTCCTCTAGCCTCTGAACTTGGGAATCTGCCCATAAAGATATACGTTTGCATTTGGCTTGGGGGTTCACCAAACTTGAACTCAAGGGAAGTCCAGGTCACCAGAGCTTGGAACTGGTCCTCATATTTGGGAGATCATGGGATCCACCCACCGTGCCTTCCCCTGCTGAGGGGTCCCAGAGCTGAAGGGGCTTGATGACCCAGGGTGGCAGCTAGAGGGAGTTGAAGGAGTAGTGACCTTGACCAGAGCAGGACTTGAGGCCTCATGCTGACTCCTGCCTTTCCCCATCAGCATGCCAACCCTGCACCCCAGGCAGCAGTCCTATGCGGATTTTGAGATCCTGCCCACCCGGAGTGGCACCAAGCAGCTCCTCGCCAACTTCTCCTGCAACAAGTTCCCCGCGATCAAGGGCATGCTGTCTATCAAAGTGAACAAGTGAAGGGCCCAGGGGGCCCCATACAAACTTGGGAACACGGAGCGGGCAGGGCTCACCTGTGGAGTGAGTCCCCTGCCCACACACGCTGTCCAGCCTGGGAAACTCACTCCGTCCCCCAAGGCAGCCTGGACTCGGACTTCCAGCCTCCAGCACACACCCCTCCCTTGTTCCCAGGCTGGGCTGGTTTCACCCTGGCCCACGACTTGATCACTTTTGCATGTTCCTCAAGCTTCTCCTCAACACTGCCCACTCTGTGAGCTCCATGACCCTGCTCAGCCCTTATACCCTCAATGCTGTGGGCACGGAGTGGCACCTGACCCAGCGGCTCTCCAAATGGCTATGGGGGGAGAAGATGGTCTGGACTGTTTGCTGATCCCCAGCCTGCAGTTGGCACATTCCTGCTTCTCTCTTAGGCCACTGTGGAGGTGGGGGGACGACGGTTAGCCATCTGTTGTAACACTCACAACCGCACCCTCAAAATAAATGTTAAAAAGAGCGCTATCACACAGCACTGAATTTACAGGACTGCTGCTTCAACTAAGGTGGTGGAGAAGGAGAGAGGGGGGCTGGGGCCATGTCCTTCTGGAGGACAGATGGCCTTGGGGAGGCCGTGGTCTCTATGTTCCAGTGTCCAAGAGGAGTGGGGTTGTTCCGTGTGGCTCCAAATGCAAAACTAGGGAGACGTTTCAAATCAGTTTAGGAAACCTCTCTAAGATGATGTCCAAAAATAGATTGGCTGCCTTGGAGCAGGCAGGGAGCACCTTGGAGGGAGCGCCTTGCCCAGGCAGGCTTTGGGCACTCTCTGTGTAGCCAGGCAAACTCTTCCAGGGTCTCTACAGGCGTCAGAGTGAGAAGGGACTTCAAAATCTTCACTGGAACTCTTTCACAGAGCAGGTGTGGGTGGTGGCCCAACCTCTGCTCACCCTGGACTCGCCCCAACTTGTGCCACACTCCTCCTCTTGCAGCCAGAGCCCTGCTAACTCCACCGGAACCTCCTCTGCCTTCACACATGCTCTCAGGGTTCCTCAGTCTTTGCCCCTTGAAATAACCCCAAGCAGATCCCAGAGCTTTCCGTCACTGGTGCTGACTAACCCCATTTTGGCAATCACGCCTCCCTGTTCGGATATAAGGAACCAGTCCAATCTACACAGAAGCTTCAGCCTCACATCCAGCTCAAAGCTTCTGCCCTATGCTCAGCTCAGGCCTGACCTGGGCTTGCAGAAGGAGGCACTGTGCATGCGCCCTCTTCCTTCCTCCTTCCCCTCTTATTGCTTGATCCATCAGAGTTGGAGAAGGGAGAGAGGAAATTAGGAGAAAAATGACAAAGTTCTACTTCACTGGTGTTGATGCAGCCTGGCCACGGAAGCCCGCCGCGTGGCTGGCGTGTAAATGCAGGCTTTCTGCGTTGAGTGTCTCCAACATGGTCAACGTGCCCCTCAGACTCGGCCTCTGGAGGTTCTCCCCTACCGCTAACTGCTCTGGAAGTAGTGGTCCTATCATGATGGCTTGAGCCCAGTTCCCTTTCATGGGCTCCACTGCCCTGCCGCAGCCGCCTCCTCTCCCCCTTCTACATCTCAAGCTGGTCCAGCGTCAGCTTCCCACCTCCAAGTGCCCCAGGTGGGCAGTCAGCACCAGAACCTGTGTCCATATTTTCTCCTGGTGTCAAGGAACTCTCACCAGGGCCCAGTTCTGGTGTCTGAACGCAGCTGGGCCTCCCAGTCTCTGCAGGACAGCAGGCCCCCAGCTGCGGAGGGGGAAGCTCGTCTCTCCTCTTGGAGCCTTGCCACTCTCTCAAATGCCCCTTGATTTGGCCTGGAGATAGGTACCAGTCCCCAGTGAGAAGGGGCAGGGTGAAATAGGCAGACTTCTGCTCTGGTTTCTATTAGAAAAAAGGAAATCCAGAAGTTTCCATTTCCTCCCATCCACATGAGGCCTGCCCCAGACCTTAAATCCCTCAAGCATCAGCCCTGTCAGCAAGCGTCTCCTGAGTGCCTGCTTTCTGCCAGGCTCTGTCCAGAGAGATTAAAAACCAACAAGAGTGTGATCCCTGCCTTTGGGTTTCCATCCTCAAAGGAGTCTCCTAAGGTGTGTCATTAAAAATCCATGGGGAGTTTGTAACCAACCCCAAGCACATGTGTCTTAGAGCTATGTCTAAACACCCCTCCCCCCCACTTGGGTTCTGAAGGATTTTATCAATAAAACAAAGGAATAGCAGGCAGAGGCCACAGCGCCCCATTTATTTCTGGTAGAACAGAAGTTAGAGGTTGTAGCAACGTGTGAGATGCAGTCGGCCTGCTAGCTGAACCCCAGAATTAGGTGACCTTGCTCTGTTGGTTAGGATATACGCTCAGCAGCCATAGCAGGGAAACCCAAACTGCCAGGGTCCTAAACAGAATGGGCATTAATTTCTCTCATATAAGAGCCAAGGGAAGCAGCTCAGGGATGCAGGTTTTCTTGTCTTACAATGCTGTCGTCCTCCACACATAGCTTCCACCTATCAATTCCAGGTGGTTCTTCCAGCTCAAGGCAAAAGCCCACAGGCCATCCAGCAGGAAGGAAGAAAAGGGGAATAGATGGGCACCCTCCTTCCCAATCTGAAAGTCAGAAGTTGAAATTATGCATTTCACTTCTGCAAGCATCCCGTTGGCCAATGAATCTAAAAGTGGGTTGTTTGAAATGAAAAACACTGATATATCTCTAGCCAAACTGATTGGGAAAAAATAAAAAATACACAAATTACAAATATCAGTAATGAAAGCACCTGCAGCTATTTTAAAGGAAGTAAAGGAATATTATGAACAATGTTATGCCAATAAATCAGGCAACTTAGATAAAATGAATTCCTTGAAAGACACAGACTATCAAAATTCATTCAAGAAAAGTAGATATTCCCCATATCTGTTAAAGAAATTGAATTTGGAGTGAAGACCAGCAGAAACTGTCCAGGAGCCTAACAAGCCACAGAGCAGGTGGTTGTTGTCACTATGTTTTCCTGTGGTTTGTTATACAGCAAAGGAACCATTTTTCTCCATTTCCATGCATACATCCTTGCCCTTTCCAGTGAAATGTCCCGTCTTCTGAGAAACCTTCTCCGTATCCCTCCCCGCCTTGCTGCACCCATACACAGTTGGCCCCTCCTTCATCTACAATTCCCTTCACTGTGCACACGTCTTTTTAGACCACTTTGGCTTAAAGTCATCTGGGCCTTTGTACATCCCTCTCCCCATCTTAGACTATGTACTTGTCATGGGCAAGAACCAGGTTTCCTTTAGCCCTCCACACTTAGCAGTGTCTGGTGTAGATTAAGTACCCATAGATATTCATTAAAGACCAAAGAGGTGAATGAGATTGTAGTTGAACAAACAAATGAATGAATGAAGTGACTAATTGGAAGTACTAAAAAATTATAATATCTAACATTCATTGAGAGTGTAAAATCTGTAAGTCACTGTTCTAAGGATTTTTTTAAATTTATTGAGTGCCTACTATGTGCCAGATATTGTGCTCAATGTTTCATGTCCATTATCTTACTGAATCCTATATAGCATTCTTGAGTGATAATCATTGTTATTCTTATTTTTGTCCTTTTAACTTTCTTTTTAAATGGAGTTTATTTTTTAGAGTAGTTTTAGATTCACGGCAAAATTGAACAGAAGGCACAGATATTTCTCATATATCCCCTGCCCCCACATACGCATAGCCTCCCCCATTATCAATATCCCTACTAGAATAGTATACTTGTTACAATTGATGAGCCTATAGTACATTTGTTACAATTGATGACCCTATATTGACACATCATTATCACCCAAAGTTCATAGTTTTCCATTAGGGTTCACTCTTGGTGTTGTACATTCTATGGGTTTGGATAACTTTATAATAACATGTATCCACCATTATAGTACCCTCCTTCTCCTCTAACACCTGGCAACCACTGATCCTCTTCCTGTCTCCATAGTTTTGCCTTTTCCAGAATGCCACATAGTTGAAATCATACAGTAAGTAGTTTTGTCAGCCAGGCTTCTTTCACTTAGTAATATGCATTTAAGTTTCCTCTATGTCTTTTCATGACTTGATAGTTTATTTCTGAATAATATTCCTTTGTCTAGATGTGCCACAGTTTGTTTATCCATTCACCCACTGAAGGACATCTTGGATGCTTCCAAATTATGGCAATTATCAGTAGTTTCTATAAACATCCATGGGCAGAGTTTTGTGTGGACATAAGTTTTCAACTCCTTTGAGCAGATATCAAGGAGCCCAATTGCTGGATCATGTAATAACAGTATACTTAGTTTTATAAGAGACTGCCAAATTCTCTTCCAAAGTAGCATTATGCATTTCCACCAGCAATGAATGAGAGTTCCTATTGCTCCACATCCACATCAGCATTTGGTATTGGTAGTGTTCTGGATTTTGGCCATTCTGATAGATATGTAATGGTATCTCATTGTTTTAATTTGCATTTCCCTGATGACATATGAAGTCGAGTATCTTTTCATATGCATATTTGTCATCTATATATCTTCTCTAGTGAGGTGTCTGCTAAATGTCTTTAGCCTTTATTTTAATCAGGTTATTTGTTTTCTTATTATTGGGCTTCAAGAGTTCTTTGTATATTTTGGATAACAGTCCTTTATTAGATATGTCATTTGCAAATATTTTCTACTAGTCTGTGGCTGTCTTCTCATTCTCCTGACAGTGTCTTTTGTAGGTGAGAAATTAGTAATTTTGATGAAGTCCAGCTTATTAATTCTTTCATGGATCATGCCTTTGGTGTTGTATTTAAAAAGTCATTGCCAGGGACTTCCCTGGCAGTCCAGTGGTTAGGACTCCGTGCTTCCACTGCAGCACTGCAGGGGGCCTGGGTTCAATCCCTGGTGGGGGAACTAAGATCCTGCATCCCGCTCAGTGAAGCCAAAAAAAAATTCTTTTAAGTAAAAATAAATAAATTCATTGCCAAACCCAGGGTCATCTAGATTTTCCCTTATGTTATCTTCTAGGAGTTTTAGAGTTTTGCATCTTACATTTAGGTCTGTGACTTCATTTTGAGTTAATTTTTGTGAATGGTATAAAGTCTGTGTCTAGGTTCATTTTTTTTGCATGTAGATGTCCAGTTGTTTCAGAATCCTTTGTTGAAAAGATTATCTTTTCTCCATTGTATTGTCTTTGCTCCTTTGTCAAAGATCAGTTGACTATATTTATGTGGTTCTATTTCTGGGCTCTCTGTTCCATTCCACTGATCTATTTGTCTATTCTTTCACCAATACCACATTGTGTTGATAACTGTAGGTTTATACCAAGTCTTGAAGTTGAGTAGTGTCAGTCCTTTGATGTTGTTCTTCTCCTTCAATGCTGTTCTGGCTATTCTGGGTCTTTTGCCTCTCCATATAAACTTTAGAATCATTTTGTTGATATCCACAATATAACTCAATGAGATTTTTATCGGGATTGCTTTGAATCTACAGATCAAGTTAGGAAGAACTGACATCTTGTCAATATTAAGTCTTCTTATCCATAAACATGGAATATCTGTCCTATATTTAGTACTTTGATTTCTTCATTAGAGTTTTGTACTTTTCCTTGTATAGATCTTGTATGTATTTTCTTAACATTTAATCTATTTTATTTTGGAGGGTGCTAAATTAAATAATATTATGGTTTTTTAAATTTCAAATTCCACTTTTCATTGTTGGTATATAGGAAAATGATTGATTTTTTTACATTAGCCTTAAATCCTGCAACTTTGCTATAATAGCTTCTTAGTCCCAGGAGTTTGCTGCTGTTGTGGCTGATTCTTTCAGATTTTCTGCATAAATAATAATGTCATTTATGAACAAAGATAGCTTTATTTCTTCCTTCCCAATCTGTACACCTTTCATTTCCTTTTCTTATTGCATTAGCTAGAACATCCAATATTGAAAAGAAGTGGTGAGAGGAGACATCCTTGCCTTGTTCCTGTTCTTAGTGAGAAACCTTCTAGTATGATGCTAGCTATCGGCCTTTTGTAGATGTTCTTTATCAAATTGAAAAGTTCCCCTCTATTCCTGGTTTACTGAAGGTTTGAAATGAGTGTTACATTTTGTCAAATGCCTTTTCTGCATCTATTGATATGACATGTGATTTTTCTTCTTTAGCCTATTGATGTAATGGGCTACAGTAATTGATTTCTTTTTTTTTTTTTTGAGTTGCACAGATTTTTTTTTTAACATCTTTTTTGGAGTACAATTGCTCCACAATGGTGTGACAGTTTCTGCTCTACAACAAAGTGATTCAGCCATACACACACATACATCCCCACATCTCCCCACTCTGCATCTCCCCCCCACCCCTGCATCCCATCCCTCTAGGTGATCACAAAGCACTGAGCTGATCTCCCTGTGCTATGCGGCGGCTTCCCACTAGCTATCTATTTTACATTTGGTACCATTTATAAGTCCATGCCACTCTCTCACTTCGTCCCAGCTTACCCTTCCCCCTCCCTGTGTCCTTGAGGACATTCTCTACGTCTGCGTCTTTATTCTTGTCCTGCCCCTAGGTTCTTCAGAACTTTTTTTTTTTTTAGATTCCATATATATGTGTTAGCATATGGTATTTGTTTTTCTCTTTCTGACTTACTTCACTCTGTAGGACAGACTCTAGGTCCATCCACCTCACTACAAATAACTCAGTTTCGTTTCTTTTTATGGCTGAGTAATATTCCATTGTATATATGTGCCACATCATCTTTATCCATTCATCTGTCGGTGGACATTTAAGTTGCTTCCATGTCCTGGTTATTGTAAATAGAACTGCAATGAACATTGTGGTACATGACTCTTTTTAAATTATGGTTTTCTCAGGGTATATGCCCAGTAGTGGGATTGCTGGGTCGTATAGTAGTTCTATTTTTAGTTTTTTAAGGAACCTCCATACTGTTCTCCAGAGTGACTCTGTCAATTTACATTTCCACCAACAGTGCAAGGGGGTTCCCTTTTCTCCACACCCTCTCCAGCATTTATTGTTTTGTAGATTTTTTGATGATGGCCATTCTGACTGGTGTGAGGTGATACCTCACTGTAGTTTTCATTTGCATTTCTCTAATGATTAGTGATGTTGAGCATTCTTTCATGTGTTTGTTGGCAATCTGTATATCTTCTTTGGAGAAATGTCTATTTAGGTCTTCTGCCCATTTCTGGATTGGGTTGTTTGTTTTTTTGATACTGAGTTGCATGAGCTGCTTGTAAATTTTGGAGGTTAATCCTTTGTCAGTTGCTTCATTTGCAAATATTTTCTCCCACTGTGAGGGTTGTCTTTTGTCTTGTTTATGGTTTCCTTTGCTGTGCAAAAGCTTTTAAGTTTCATTAGGTCCTTTTTGTTTATTTTTGTTTTTATTTCCATTTCTCTAGGAGGTGGGTCCAAAAGGATCTTGTTGTGATTGATGTCATAGAGTGTTCTGCCTGTTTTCCTCTAAGAGTTTTATAGTGTCTGGCCTTACCTTTCGGTTTTTAATCCATTTTGAGTTTATTTTTGTGTATGGTGTTAGGGAGTGTTCTAATTTCATTCTTTTACATGTAGCTGTCCAGTTTTCCCAGCACCACTTATTGAAGAGGCTGTCTTTTCTCCATTGTACATTCTTGCCTCCACAATCAAAAATAAGGTGACCATATGTGCATGGGTTTAACTCAGGCCTTTCTATCCTGTTCCATTGATCTATCATTCAGTTTTTGTGCCAGTACCATACTGTCTTGATTACTATAGCTTTGTAGTATAGTCTGAGGTCTGGGAGCCTGATTCCTCCAGCTCCGTTTTTCTTTCTCAAGATTGCTTTGGCTATTCGGGGTCTTTTGTGTTTCCATACAAATTGTGAAATGTTTTGTTCTATTCTGTGAAAAATGCAATTGGTAGTTTCTTAAGGATTGCATTGAATCTGTAGGTTGCTTTGGGTAGTATAGTCATTTTCACAATGTTGATTCTTCCAATCCAGGTACATAGTATATCTCTCCATCTGTTGGTATCATCTTTAATTTCTTTCATCAGTGTCTTATAGTTTTCTGCATACAGGTCTTTCGTCTCCCTAGGTAGGTTTATTCCTAGGTATTTTATTCTTTTTGTTGCAGTGGTAAATGGGAGTGTTTCCTTAATTTCTCTTTCAGATTTTTCATCATTAGTGTATAGGAATGCAAGAGATTTCTGTGCATTAATTTTGTATCCTGCTTCCTTACCAAATTCATTGATTACTTCTAGTAGCTTTCTGGTGGCATCTTTAGGATTCTCTATGTATAGTATCATGTCATCTGCAAACAGTGACAGTTTTACTTCTTCTTTTCCGATTTGCATTCCTTTTATTTCTTTTTCGTCTCTGATTGCTGTGACTAAAACTTCCAAAACAATGTTGAATAGCAGTGGTGAGAGTGGACAACCTTGTCTTGCTCCTGATCTTAGTGGAAATGGTTTCAGTTTTTCACCTTTGAGAACGATGTTGGCTGTGGGTTTGTCGTATATAGCCTTTATCATGTTGAGGTAAGTTCCCTCTATGCCTACTTTCTGGATGGTTTTTATCATAAATGGGTGTTGAATTTTGTCAAATGCTTTTTCTGCCTCTATTGAGATGATCATATGATTTTTCTCTTTCAATCTGTTAATATGGTTTATGACATTGATTGATTTGCATATATTGAAGAATCCTTGCATTCCTGGGATAAACCCCACTTGATCATGGTGTATGATCCTTTCAGTGTGCTGTTGGATTCTGTTTTCTAGTATTTGGTTGAGGATTTTTGCATCTATGTTCATCAGTGATATTGGCCTGTAGTTTTCTTTCTTTGTGACATCTTTGTCTGGTTTTGGTATCAGGGTGATGGTGGTCTCGTAGAATGAGTTTGGGAGTGTTCCTCCCTCTGCAATATTTTGGAAGAGTTTGAGAAGGATAGGTGTTAGCTCTTCTCTAAATGTTTGATAGAATTCACCTTTGAAGCCATCTGGTCCTGGACTTTTGTTTGTTGGAAGATTTTTAATCACAGTTTCAATTTCAGTGCTTGTGATTGGTCTTTTCATATTTTCTATTTCTTCCTGGTTCAGTCTCGGAATGTTGTGCTTTTCTAAGAATTTGTCCATTTTTTTCAGGTTGTCCATTTTATTGGCATATAGTTGCTTGTAGCAATCTCTCATGTTCCTTTGTATTTCTGCAGTGTCAGTTGTTACTTCTCCTTTTTCATTTCTAGTTCTATTGATTTGAGTCCTCTCCCTCTTTTTCTTGATGAATCTGGCTAATGGTTTATCAATTTTGTTTATCTTCTCAAAGAACCAGCTTTTAGTTTTATTTATCTTTGCTATTGTTTCCTTATTTCTTTTTCATTTATTTCTGATCTGATCTTTATGATTTCTTTCCTTCTGCTTACTTGGGGTTTTTTTGTTTGTTTGTTTGTTCTTCTTTCTGTAATTGCTTTAGGTGTAAGGTTAGGTTGTTTACTTGAGATGTTTCTTGTTTCTTGAGGTAGGATTGTATTGCTATAAACTTACCTCTTAGAACTGCTTTTGCTGCATCCCATAGGTCTTGGGTCGTTGTGTTTTCATTGTCATTTGTTTCTAGGTATTTTTTTGATTTCCTCTTTGATTTCTTCAGTGATCTCTTGGTTATTAAGTAGTTTATTGTTTAGCCTCCATGTGTTTGTGGTTTTTACAGTTTTTTTCCTGTAATTGATATCTAGTCTCATAGCGTTGTGGTTGGAAAAGATACTTGATACAATTTCAATTTTCTTAAATTTACCAAGGCTTGATTTGTGACCCAAGATATGATCTATCCTGGAGAATGGTCCATGAGCACTTGAGAAGAAAGTGTATTTTGTTGTTTTTGGATGGAATGTCCTATAAATATCAATTAAGTCCATCTTGTTTAATGTATCATTTAAAGCTTGTGTTTCCTTATTTATTTTCTTTTTGGATGATCTGTCCATTGGTGAATGTGGGGTGCTAAAGCCCCCTACTATGATTGTGTTACTGTCGATTTCCCCTTTTATGGCTGTAGCACTTGCCTTATGTATTAAGGTTCTCCTATGTTGGGTGCATATATATTTATAATTGTTATATCTTCTTTTTGGATTGATCCCTTGATCTTTATGTAGTGTCCTTCTTTGTCTCTTGTAATAGTCTTTATTTTAAAGTCTATTTTGTCTGATATGAGAATTGCTACTCCAGCTTTCTTTTGATTTCCATTTGCATGGAATATCTTTTTCCATCCCTTCACTTTCAGTCTGTATGTGTCCCTAGGTCTGAAGTGGGTCGCTTGTAGACAGCATATATACGGGTTGTGGTTTTGTATCCATTCAGCCAGTCTATGTCTTTTGGTTGGAGCATTTAATCTAGTTACATTTAAGGTAATTATCAATACGTATGTTCCTATTGCCATTTTCTTAATAGTTTTGGGTTTGTTATTTTAGGTCTTTTCCTTCTCTTGTGTTTCCTGCCTAGAGAAGTTCCTTTAGCATTTGTTGTAAAGCTGGTTTGGTGGTGTTGAATTCCCTTAGCTTTTGCTTGTCTGTAAAGGTTTTAATTTCTCCGTCAAGGATCTCTGAATGAGATCGTTGCTGGATAGTGTAATCTTGGTTGTAGGTTTTTCCCTTTCATCACTTTAAATATGTCCTGTCACTCTTTTCTGGCTTGCAGAGTTTCTGCTGAAAAATCAGCTGTTAACCTTACAGGGATTCCCTTGCATGTTATTTGTTGTTTTTCCCTTGCTGCTTTTAATATTTTTTCTTTGCATTTAATTTTTGTTAGTTTGATTGATATGTGTCTTGGCATGCTTCTCCTTGGATCTATCCTGTATGGGACTCTCTGCGTTTCCTGGACTTGATTGACTATTTCCTTTCCCATATTAGGGAAGTTTTCAACTATAATCTCTTCAAATATTTTCTCAGTCCCTTTCATTTTCTCTTCCTCCATGACCCCTGTAATTCGAATGTTGATGTGTTTAATGTTGTCCCAGAGGTCTCTGAGACTGTCTTCCCTTCTTTTCATTCTTTTGTCTTTATCCTGCTCTGCAGTAGTTATTTCCACTATTTCGTCTTCCAGGTCACTTATCCGTTCCTCTGCCTCAAATATTCTGCTATTGATTCCTTCTAGAGAATTTTTAATTTCATTTATTGTGTTGCTCATCATTGTTTGTTTGCTGTTTAGTTCTTCTAGGTCCTTATTAAACGTTTCTTGTATTTTCTCCATTCTGTTTCCAAGATTCTGGATCATCTTTACTATCATTATTCTGAATTCTTTTTCAGGTAGACTGCCTTTTTCCTCTTCATTTGTTTGGTCTGGTGGGTTTTTACCTTGTTCCTTCATCTGCTGTGTGTTTCTCTGTCTTCTCATTTTGCTTCACTTACTGTGTTTGGGGTCTCCTTTTCACAGGCTGCAGGTTCATAGTTCCCATTGTTTTTGGTGTCTGCCCCCAGTGGCTAAGGTTGGTTCAGTGGTTATGTAGGCTTCCTGGTGGATGGGACTAGTACCTGTGTTCTGGTGGATGAGGCTGGATCTTGTCTTTCTGGTGGGCAGGACCATGTCCAGTGGTGTGTTTTTGGGTGTCTGTGACCTTATTATGATTTTAGGCAGCCTCTCTGCTAATGGGTGGGGTTGTGTTCCTGTCTTGCTAGTTGTTTGGCATAGGGTGTCCAGCACTGTAGCTTGCTGGTCGTTGAGTGGAGCTGTGTCTTAGCGTTGAGATGGAGATCTCTGGGAGAGCTTTAGCCATTTGATATTACATGGAGCCGGGAGGTCTCTGGTGGACCAATGTCCTGAACTCAGCTCTCCCACCTCAGAGGCACAGGCCTGACACCTGGCTGGAGCACCAAGACCCTGTCAGCCACACAGCTCAGAAGAAAAGGGAGAAAAGAAAGAAAGAAAGAAAGAAAGAAAGAAAGAAAGAAAGAAAGAAAGAAAGAAAGAGAAAGTTATTAAAGTAAAAAATAATTATTAAAAATTTAAAAATTAAAAAGTAATTTTAAAAAAAGAAAAAAACAAAAGGAAGAGAGCAACCAAACCAAAAAACAAATCCACCAATGATAACAAGCGCTAAAAACTATCCCAAAAAAAAGGGCAGACAAAACCCTAGGACAAATGGTAAAAGCAAAGCTATATAGACAAAATCACACAAAGAAGCATACACGTGCATACTCACAAAAGGAGAAAAAGGAAAATATATATATATATATATATTAAAAATAAAAAAGGAAGAGAGCAACCAAATCAATAAACAAATCTACCAATGATAATAAACTCTAAATACTAAACTAAGATAAACATAAAGCCAGGAACAAATTAGATGCAGAAAGCAAACCCCAAGTCTGCAGTTGCTCCCAAAGTCCACCGCCTCAATTTTAGGATGATTCACTGTCTATTAAGGTATTCCAGAGATGCAGGGTACATCAAGTGGATTGTGGAGATTTAATCCATTGCTCCTGAGGCTGCTGGGAGAAATTTTCCTTTCTCTTCTTTGTTCGCACAGCTCCTGGGGTTCAGCTTTGGCTTTGGCCCCGCCTCTGTGTGTAGGTCGCCTGATGGCCTCTGTTCTTCGCTCAGACAGGACAGGGTTAAAGTAGCAGCTGATTAGGGGGCTCTGGCTCACTTAGGCCAGGGAGAGGGAGGGGTATGGAATGCGGGGTGAGCCTGCAGTGGCAGAGGCCAACGTGACGTTGAAACAGCCTGAGGTGCGCTGTGCGTTCTCCCGGGGAAGTTGTCCCTGGATCACGGGACCGTGGCAGTGGCGGGCTGCACAGGCTCCCGGGAGGGGAGGTGTGGGTAGTGACCTGTGCTTGCACACAGGCTTCTTGGTGGCTGCAGCAGCAGCCTTAGTGTTTCATACTTGTCTCTGGGGTCCGCGCTGATAGCCGTGGCTCGCACCGGTCTCTGGAGCTCATTTAGGCGGTGCTGTGAATCCCCTCTCCTCATGCACCCCGAAACAATGGTTTCTTGCCTCTTAGGCAGTTCCAGACTTTTTCCCAGACTCCCTCCCGGCTAGCTGTGGCATACTAGCCCCTTCAGGCTGTGTTCATACAGCCAACCCCAGTCCACTCCCTGGGATCTGACCTCCGAAGCCCAAGCCTCAGCTCCCAGCCCGCACCCGCCCCAGCAGGTGAGCAGACAAGCCTCTCAGGCTGGTGAGTGCTGGTTGGCACTGATCCTCTGTGTGGGAATCTCTCTGCTTTGCCCTCTGCACCCCTTTTGCTGCACTCTTCTCCATGGCTCTGAAGCTTCCCTCCCGCCCAGCCCCCATCTCTGCCAGTGAAGGGTCTTCCTAATGTGTGGAAACTTTTCCTCCTTCAAAGCTCCCTCCCACTGGTGCAGGTCCCATCCCTATTCTTTTGTCTCTGTTTTTTCTTTTTTCTTTTGCCCTACCCAGGTACATGGGGAGTTTCTTGCCTTTGGGGTAGTCTGAGGTCTTCTGCCAGCGTTCAGTTGGTGTTCTGTAGGAGTTGTTCCACATGTAGATTTATTTCTGATGTATTTGTGGGGAGGAAGGTGATCTCCTCGTCCTACTCCTCCACCATCTTGAAGGTCTCCTCCAGTAATTGATTTTTGAATGCAGAACCAGCCTTGCAAATCTGGGATAAATCCCACTTGATTCTGGTACATAAGTCTTTTTACACAATGTTTTACACAGTATTTTGTTGAGGATTTTTGCATCTATGTTCATGAGAGATAATGGTCTGTAATTTCCTTATCCTATAATGTCTTTGTCTGGTTTTGGTATTTGGCCTTATTGAAGGGTATTGGCTCTCTGCTTCCACTCTCCAAAAGAGATTGTAGAGAATTGGTGTAATATCTTCCTTAAACGTTTGGTAAAATTCACCATTGAACCCATCTGGGCTGGTTCTTCTTGTTTTGTACTGATTCAATTTCTTTGATAGAAATTAAATACATATAGGCCTTTTCAGATTCTTCTGTGAGTTTTGGCAGATTGTGTCTTCAAGGAATTGGTCCATTTCATCTAGGTTATAAAATCTGTGGGCATAGAATTATTCATACCATTTCTCTATTATCCTTTTAATGCTCATGGATCTGCAGTGATGTCCCCTCTTTCATTTTTGATATTAATAATTTGTGTCTTCTCTATATTTTCTTATTTAGCCTGCCTAGCGGCTTATTGATTTTATTGATCTTTTCAAAGAATCAGTTTTTGGTTTTGTTGATTTTCTCTTTTGATTTCTTGTTTTTCATTGATTCTGCTTTATTTTTAAGTTGTATTTTCCTTACTTTGCTTACTTTGGACTTAATTTGCTTTTCTTTTTCTAGTTTCCTAAAGTGGAAACTGATTATTGATTTTAGATCTTCTTTTCTAATATATGCATTCAGTGCTATAAACTTCCACCTAAGCACTGGTTTGGTGCATCCTATACATTTTAAGTTATATTTTCATTTAGCT
The DNA here is from genome assembly GCF_028023285.1 of Balaenoptera ricei. NCBI lineage: Eukaryota > Metazoa > Chordata > Mammalia > Artiodactyla > Balaenopteridae > Balaenoptera > Balaenoptera ricei. The sequence continues at coordinate 29,699,406 of NC_082653.1, forward strand.
CAAAATATTTTAAAATTTCCCTTGAAATTTCTTCTTTGACCCATGTGTTATTTAGAATTGTGTTGTTTAATCTCCATTTATCTTGGGATTTCCCAGCTATCCTTCTGCTGTTGATTTCTAGTTTAATTCTAGTGTGGTCTAAGTACGCACATTGCACAATTTCTATTCCTTTAATTTGTTAGGGTGTGTTTTGTGGCCTAGAATGTGGTCAATCTTGGTGAATATTCCATGTGAGCTTGAGAAAAATGTGTATTCTGTTTCTGGGTGTATTAGTCTATAGATGTCTATTATATCCAGTTGACTGATGGCATTGTTGAATTCAACTATGTCTTTACTGATTTTCTGCTTCCTGGATCTGCACATTTCTGATAATGATATGTTGAAGTCTCCAACTATAACAGTGGATTTATCTATTTCTCCTTACAGTTCTATCAGCTTTTATCTTACATATTTTGATGCTCTGTTGTCAGGCACATACATGTTGAGGATTGTTATGTTTCCTTGGAGAACTGACCCCTTTATCATTATGTAACACCCTCCTTATCTCTGATAACTTTCCTTGTTCTGAAATCTGTTCTGTCAGAAAATAATATAGCTACTCCCACGTTTTTTTTTTGATTAGTATTAACATGGTGTAACTCTCTCCATTCATTTACTTTTAATCTATATATGTCTTTATATTTAAAGTGGATTTCTTCTAGACAAAATATAGTTAGGTCTTGTTTTTTGATCCACTCTGACAATCTCTATCTTTTAATTGGTGTATTTAGATCATTGACATTCAAAGTAACTGGATATAGTTGTGTTAATATCTACATTTATTACTGTTTTCTATTTGTTGCTTTGTTCATTGTTCCTAGTCTTGTCTCTCATTATTTTTCTGCCTTTGTGCTTTTAATTGATCATTTTATATTTTTCCATTTTTTCTCCTTGCTTAGCATATCTTTTGTTCTTTTTTTTTTAGTGCAAGTACCTTATAATAATAATCCAAATTCTTTTCTCCTGTCCCTTATATCACTGCTGTCCTTCATTTCACTTATTATATAAGCATACATATATACACCATATATATGAAATATATAAACACACAATCAAATATATTACTATTTGAACAAACTATTATTATTTGAACAAAATAATATCTTTTAGATCAATTATTATTTTGAACAAACTATTATCTTTTAGATCAATTAACAATAAGAAAAACAAGGAAAACATGAGGGGAATTTTCTCTGATCTTCACCAAGAAAACCTGGTAAGGCTTCTGGAGGGAAAACCCACAGAGGTGTTGGGGACCCTCTATGACTGGGTCCCCCTGGAGTTTTTAACTCTCAGACTTGTCCACAATGAGCCTCCATCAGTCACCACTTTCTTTAGCGTAATCCTGTAAAAACTGACCTTGTTTAAGATGATTTATTTTAAAAATCTTAACAAAGTAAAAAACAGAACAAGAAAGTCACTTCAGTTCAGGTTTTCCTACCCCAACACTGGTTCCCACAGAGGTTGCTGCTCATGGGTTTCTCTGTATTCACAAGTCTCTCCAGTTTGGGGGACAGCAGTTTGCCTTAGAACCTCACTTCTCTTATGGATCTAAGAAGAGTTGTTGATTTTTCAGTTTGTTCAGATTTTTACTTGTTGTTAGTACACAGTGGCGACTTCCAAGCTTCTTACATGTCAGACTGGGAAGCCAGAAGTCTGTTCTAAGCATTTTATAGGTACTTGTTTATTTAAGCTTTCCAACAAACCTTTGAGGAAAGGACTAACATTATCTTCACCTTACAAATAAGGGAACTGAGACTTCAAGACTTAATTGGGTCACAGGAGAGTTAGTGAGTGGCAGTGGTGGTACCTGGGTAGACTGGCTATAGTGCCTAACCTCTATGTTATGCTATACTACCTACACAAATTCTGAAAAGGTATCCAGTGATAAATGCCATCACAGGTTTACAAAGAAACAAGGAGGTAAATGATGCAGAAACTCAAGGAAGTGTGTCTCTGCCATGGCACCCAGTCCTGGAGAGGCATTCTTGGATGCCTCTTCCCAGCCTACTTTCCTGCGACTACTTGGTTATTGGCTCTCTGCTTCCCACACTAAGTGCCATCAATAGGGGAGCTATGAGTCCCTCTTCCCAGAAACAGCCTCCTCACCCACCCTACCCTTGGCCCTAGGCCACTCCTCCTCCCAACCTTGATCACACCTGCCTTAGAAGCCAACCTCAAACAGCTGAATTCAACCAGCATCTCCTGGAGCCTGCCGCATAGTAGGGGGTCCTCCTGCCATGTGTCATTTCCCCTCCCTGCAACCTTCAAAGGCAGGCATTATTTACCCGCCTTGTAACAATGGGGAAACAGAGGCTTAGAGCAAGTTCTCTCCATTCTTTGCTCTCATACTAACGTTCACATACCTTTATGATCATCTTTATTGCAATCATTTGTTTATCTGTCAATGGTTTCCAATATACAAGGTAGAAACATAAGCAAATGTGCATAAAATGAGTTATTGATATCACCTTATTAATGGCTAACCCGTAGTAAATTAGCTTTCTCTTTTGTAAAATAAAAATGTTTAACATATACAGATACATTTATTAAAATATTTTATACAAATATAGTTACAGTATAAAAATCCCTTAAATACATGAGCAAATGAGAGACTGAAAAACAGACAGTTCTCTTTCCCACCCCTCTTCTACTCTTTTTTCCAGAGAACACACAAGTTGTCAATTTGGAGTGTGCCCTTTCCAACTTCTGGGCCCTTGAGGGAGGAGGGGGGGGGGGGTCTCCTACTGTTCCATGGTGAGAATTACAGGCTTTTGTAAAATCATCTGATGGTCAGTGCTTCAGACTGAAGGTCCAGCGTTCTGTTTAAACTTGGTATCCCTGTGGAGACTGGAGGCATAACTCTACAGGAAGATTTTGGTGTTTTTGTATATGACATTGACAATCCAACTCACCTGATGTGAGCGACCTCCTAGGGTCACCAAGCCATTAAATTCCAAGATTTCTTGAATCACAGATGATTCATGAACCCCTACTGTGACCAGGTTCTAGGGATTCAGCACAGATGATCTGTGTTTTCTAGAAGTTTTCTGGCATGGGGAGACAGAGGTATAGAAGTGGATGTGGGAAGATAGATAATAAAATGAGTAATCAAATAAATACAAAATACATCTTCAAGTAATTATTGTACACTGATGAATAAAAGTCAGGATGGGGATATGTGTTGAGGAGAGACTGAGAAGGCAGCCCTCTGACAGGTGATATTTACTAGAAAGAGAAAATGAACTATGAAGGAAAGCCATGTGAAGATCTAAAGGAGTGAGTTCCAGGAACAGCAGAGCAAAGCCCTGAGGTGGGAGTATCCCTGGTGTGTAATCAGAACATAAGGAAACAATGCTCTTGAAGAGGAGAAGTGAGGGTGAGAGTAATCGAAATGAAAGCAGAGAGGTGGGGTGGGGGGTACAGATCCCATAGGGCCTTGGAGACCACTGTAAGGACTTTGGCTTCTATCCTGAATGAGATGGGGAGTCCAGGAGGGTTTTGAGCAGAGAAGTGACAGGATCTGACTTGTGTTTTAAAAGAAGCCCTCTGGCTGATGCGGGGAGTCCAGTGAGGAGGCTACTGTAACCATCCAGGTAAGAGGTGATGGTAGCTCAGACCAGCGTGGGTAGCAATGGCTGGACTGAGAAGCAGTGGAGAAAGCAGAACCTACTAGACATCCCAAGGGATTAGATGTGGGCTGTGAAGAAAGGAGGCGTGTAACTGACACCAACATCTACTAGCGTGAGCAATACAGTGATTCCAGGTCTCATAGAGCACCGCTCTTTTGCTCTTCCTCCACTAGGTGAGCCCTGGGGGACTGCAAAATGGAAGCTCTTTACCTCTCCCTCCAGACTCACTCTGGCCCCCCATTGGCCACCTCTCTGTGTCTAACCCTCTAACCCCTGTGCTGGGACCCTGGCCTAGGCCCAGGAAGCATCTTCTTTGGTCAATGTCCCAGGTGTTCAGAGCTCCACACCAGTCTTGGAAGGAGGAGCAGGTTTCAGAGGGGAAAGAAGACTTGAGGCCCAGCTGGGAGGCTGGGGCAATCAAGGAGGACTTCTCAGATGAGTTGACCTTGAAAGATGTTAGGACTTCCTCATATTCAGGCAGGGAACATTGGACCCTGGTGGAGGGGGCATGAGAAGGGAAGATCTGTTGCTAAACATGAGGAATGTGAGGCTGGATAGGCAAGTGGATGAAGACTGGGAAAAGCCTGACCCTGAATGGCCAGAGTTCATTTCAATTTGGTGGGGCAGAGTGGGGGAGGAGCTGTATGGCAGATTATATTTTCCAAACATGGCCACAATCTTAGTTCCATATGCTCTTCCAGACTCAATCAAAAGGTAAAGTCTAATCTCCCCTCTTCTCAGATGTTGTCCTTTGAAACTGCCTTGATGAACAATGCAGCAGAAGTGATGTTATGGGACTTCTGATAAATCATAAAAGAAAACATGGCTTCTTCCTGGCTCGCTCTCGCTCTCGCTCTCTCTCTCTCAGCACTCACATTTGGAACCCAGCCACTATGTTGTGAGGAAGCCCACGGCACATGGAGAGGCTTCATGCAGATATGCCAGCCGAAAATCCAGCTAAGGTTCCCACCACCAGCCAGAATCAACTGCCAACTGTGTGAGTAAACGAAACTTCGGTAGCTTCAGCCCCAGACATTGAGTTTTGCTCAGCCCTCAAGTCTTCAAGCCAAGGCTCTGAACTTCATGGAGCACAGGCAAGCCATCCCCACCATGCCATGCCTGAAGTCCTCACTCATGAGAACAATAAATAAATGTTTTACACCACGACGTTTGGGGGTAGTTTGTTATGCGTCAGTTAATTGACACAAGCTTCAGTGCATGTCAGCCTGGTGAATAATTTCCCAGTGTCATTAATGTGTTCCTATTATTTCCAGGGTTATCAGTGTCTAAGTAGGCATTATGCACAGACATTAAAGCATTTTATCTAAATATTATCTTATTATTGTTCCCCTTTGTGCTTGGCTGGTGCCTGTTTGTTGGGGAGGCAGGAACATTCCCCACCCAGGACAGGAGCAACCCTTGTGGTTCTGTTTAAGAATAGGGCTCTCTCTTCATGATGCTGTCTTGTAAAAATGATGTGACGATGTGCCTGCTCATCATGGATGAAGAGAACCGGGAGACTCGAAGTGACTCTGGAGTAAGGAATGTGACCTAAGGTAAAGGGCTTATCTGCCCATCTGATGCCTCCAGGGTCAGCCCTGTCCCAAAACAAGCCTCTTTAACCATCCATGCATCCATCAGTCATTTATGCATCTACTCAATCACAACCATCTTAAACACTTACTATGTGTCAGGCACTGCACACATGAGAATACAGTGGTCCATGAACTCATGAAGTTTATTTTTTTTTACTTTATTTTATTATTTATTTATTTTTGGCTGTGTTGGTCTTTGTTGCTGTGTGCGGGATTTCTCTAGTTGCAGTGAGCAGGGGCTAGTCTTCATTGTGGTGCATGGGCTTCTCATTGTGGTGGCTTCACTTGTTACAGAGCATGGGCTCTGGGCACGGGCTTCAGTAGTTGCGGCACACGGGCTCAGTAGTTGTGGCTTGCAGGCTCTAGAGTGCAGGCTCAGTAGTTGTGGCGCACGGGCTTAGTTGCTCTGTGGCATGTGGGATCCTCCGGGACCAGAGCTCGAACCCATGTCCCCTGCATTGGCAGGCGGATTTTTAACCACTGTGCCACTAGAGAAGGCCCCAACTCATGAAGTTTACATCCTAATGGAGAATCAGACAGAAGCAGGTAAACCAGCAAATAAAATACTGACAGTTTGTTATAAGTGTAATGAAGGAAAAACACAGGTGTTGTCCTGGGTAATAACAGGCTACTTCCCCTGTGGCTGGAGGAGGTCTCTCTGAGGAGTTGTTTCGGCTGAGACCTGAAGAAAACAAGCATGATAGACCTGTCTGCAAGGAGAGGAAACTGAGTCTGGCTGGATCAAGGAGAGGAGAAAATATTGAAAGGACACAAGGAACTCACACTAAGCAGAGAAGATGGAGGACCAGGTTTAGAAAATGAGCAGGAGCAAAGGATGGCCACACGATTGGCATCACAGTCAAAACTGAACCACAGGAAAAGGGTTCAAGATGGTGACATAAGAAGATCCTGCGGTCACCTCCTCCCATGGACACACCAAAGTTACAACTACATATAGAACAGTTCTCTCAAAAAAGACCAGAAGACTGGCAGAACAGCTCTTCCACAACAAAAGACAAAGGGGGGGTGGGGGGAAGACACATCAAGATGGGTAAGAGAGGTGACCAACAAGCAGGAGGGATGTCACAAACATGGAGCTCCTCCCTCAGGAGCAAGCGGTTCAGCCCCACATTTGACACTCCAGCCTGTGAAACCTGCACCCGAAAGGTGAACCCCTGGAATGACTGGCTTTGAAGTCCAGCAGGGCTTATTCTGGGAGAGCTGAAGGGCTGTAGAAAACTGAAACTCCACTCTTGCAGGGCTTACACACAGACTCACTGGCTCCAAGTCCCAACTCAGAAGCCATAGCTTGAGAAACACTTGAGGAGGGAGATTTGCTGACTAGTCTTAGGATGTATATGGAGAGTGAGAGTCTTTTGGAGACTTCTCCAGGGACAGAGATACTGGCAGGTGCCATTTTTCTTACTCTCCTTCTGCCTCATTAGTCTGGAGCTAGCAGGCATCATTTTTGGCACTCTTAATCTCACTCACTAGCACAGCTCACCCAGCCTGCTGCTCACCCACAACAGCCCTCACCTCACCAGACTCAGAGTGTGACCTCACCCCAGTCCAGCACTCATCCAGCACAGCCCCTGCACTGCCAGATCCAGCAGATGGGCTTGCCCCATCCTAGCTCTCATCCACAGCTGCCCTGCCCCACTAGATATAGAAGGTGCATGCACCACACACAGGGGACGACACTTGGACACCTGGTGCTGGTGGCCAGGAGGGCTTGTGTTTCTGGGCCCCATGGGACTGAAACAAGCAGAGAGACAGATCTTGTCAGGCTAGCACCCCCAGAGTACTGCACAGACAACAGAACAAAACACACCCCCTGTCTTCCAGTGACCACTCCTTCAAGAACTGGGAGAGAGAGCTGTTTTGCCTAATACATAGAAATAAACACAAAGAGTCAGGCAAAATGAGGAGACAGAGGAATATATTCCAAACAAAAGAGCAAGACAAAACCTCAGAAAAAAAGACAGTAATGAAACAGAGATAAGCAATCTACCTGATACAGAGTTCAAAGTAATGATAATAAAGATGCTCACCAGACTCAGGAGAAGAATAGCTGAACACGGTGAGATCTTCAACAAAGAGTTAGAAAATATAAGAAAGTTCCAAACAAGCTACAGAGCTGAAGAATTCAATAACCAAACTGAAAAATACACTAGATAAGTGAACTGAAAAATACAACAGCAGACTGGATGAAGCAGAAGAATGAATCAGTGAGATGAAAGACAATGGAAATCACCCAGATAGAGCAGCAAAAAGAAAAAAAGAATTTAAAAAAGTGAAGATTTCTTAAGGGACCTCTGAGACAACACAAAGCAGAATAACATTTACATTAAAGGGTCCCAGAAAAAGAAGAGAGAGAGAACGGACCAGAAAATGTATTTGAAGAAATAATGGCTGAAAACTCACCTAATCTGAGGAAGGAAAGAGAGTTCCAAATAAAATGAACCCAAAGAGATCCACACCAATACACGTTATAGTAAAGTGGTAAAAGTTAAAGAGAGATGGGCTTCCCTGGTGGCGCAGTGGTTGAGAATCTGCCTGCCAATGCAGGGGACACAGGTTCGAGACCTGGTCTGGGAAGACCCCACATGCCGTGGAGCAACTGGGCCCGTGAGCCATGACTACTGAGCCTGTGCGTCTGGAGCCTGTGCTCTGCAAAAAGAGAGGCCGCGATAGTGAGAGGCCCGCACACTGCGATGAAGAGTGGCCCCCACTCGCCGCAACTAGAGAAAGCCCTCGCACAGTAACGAAGACCCAACACAGCCAAAAATAAATTAATTAATTAATTAATTAAAAAAAAGAGAGAGAGAGAGGATTTTAAAAGCAACAAGAGAAAAACGACTTCTTACATATAAGAGAAACCCCATAAGGCTATCAGCAGGTTTTTCAACAGAAAATTTGCAAGCCAGAAGAGGGTGGCAAAACATATTCAAAGTGCTGAAAAGAAAAAACTTTCAACCAAGAATTCTGTACCCACAAGTTTATCATTCAGAATTAAAGGAGAGATCAAGAGTTTTCCAGGTAAGAAAAGTTGAAGTTCATCACCAGTAAATCAACCTTACAACAAATGTTAAAGGGACTTCTCTGAGCTTAAAAGAAATGGCACTAATTAGAAAGAAAACAAACAAGAAAACATATGAAAGTAAAAATCTCACTGGAAAAGGTAAGTATATAGTAAAGGTAGTGAATCAATTAGTTATAAAGCAAGTGTGAAGGTTGAAAGCCGAAAATAGTAAAAAAATTAACTAAAATTACAATAATTAGTTCAGGGATGCACAAAATAAAAGGATGTAAAATGAGACATCAAAGATACAAAAAATGGGAAAGGGAGTAAAAATGTGTTTTGGAATGTGTTCAAATTGAAGTTGTTATCAACTTAAAACAAAATATTATATACATATAGGGTTTTATATATGAATCTCACAATAACTACAAAGTGAAAACTCATAGTAAATACACAAAGAAAAAGAGAAAGGAATCTAAACTTAACGCTAAAGAAAGTCATCAAACCACAAAGGAAGAGAACAAGAAGAAGAAAGGAACAGAGAGGAACTATGAAAAAAACACAGAAAACAATTAACAAAATGGTAATAAGTGCATACCTATCGATAATTATTTCAAATGTAAATGGACTAAACTCTCCAATCAAAAGACATAGAGTGGGTGAGTGGATTAAAAAACAAGACACAATTTTATGCTGCCCACAAGAGACTAACTTCAGAAGTAAGGACACACACAGACTATAAGTGAAGGGATGGAGAAAGTAATTCCATGCAAACAGAAATGAAAGGAGAACTGGTCTAGCTATACTCATATCAGACACAACAGACTTTAAAACAAAGACTGTATAAAATACAAAATGGGCATCACATAATGATAAAGGGTCAATCCAACAAGAAGCTATAACATTTATAAATATACGTGCACCAAACAAAGGAGCAACAAATATATAAAGCAAATATTACCAGACCTAAAGGGAGAAATTGACAGCAATACAATAATAGTAAGGGACTTTAACACTTCACTTACATCAACAGGTAGATCAGGCAGAAAATAAATAAGGAAACACTGAGATTGGTTCAACATGGCGGAGTAGAAGGACGTGCGCTCACTCCCTCTTGCGAGAACACCGGAATCACAACTAACTGCTGAACAATCATTGACAGGAAGACACTGGAACTCACCAAAAATGATACCCCACATGCAAAGACAAAGGAGAAACCACAATGAGATGGTAGGAGGGGGTCAATCACAATAAAATCAAATCCCATAACTGCTGGGTGGGTGACTCACAAACTGGAGAACACTTGTACCACAGAAGTCCACCCACTGGAGTGAACATTCTGAGCCCCACGTCAGGCTTCCCAACCTGGAGGTCCAGCAATGGGAGGAGGAAATCCTAGAGAATCAGACTTTGAAGGCTGGTGGGATTTGATTGTAGGACTTCGACAGGACTGGGGGAAACAGAGACTCCACTCTTGGAGGGCACACACAAAGTAGTGTGCGCATGAGGACGCAGGGGGAAGAAACGATGACCCCATAGGAGACTGAACCAGACCTACCTGCTAGTGTTGGAGGGTTTCCTACAGAGGCGGGGGGTGGCTATGGCTCACCGTAGGGACAAGGACACGGGCAGCAGAAGTTCTGGGAATTACTCCTTGGCATGAGGCCATGCAGAGTCTGCCATTAGCCCCACCAAAGAGCCAGGTAGGCACCAGTATTGGGTCGCCTCAGGCCAAATAACCAATAGGGAGGGAACCCAGCTCCACCTATCAGCAGACAAGCGGATTAAAGTTTTAATGAGCTCTGCCTACCAGAGCAACGCCCAGCTCTACCCACCACCAGGCCTGCCCGTCAGGAAACTTGCAGAAGCCTCTTACATAGCTTCATCCACCAGAGTGCAGACAGCACAAGCAAGAAGGACTACAATCCTGCAGCCTGTGAAACAAAAACCACATTCACAGAAAGATAAACAAGATGAAAAGGCAGAAGACTATGTAGCAGATGACGGAACAAGATAAAACTCCAGAAAAACAACTAAATGAAGTGGAGATAGGCACCCTTCCAGAAAAATAATTCAGAATAATGATAGTGAATATGATCCAGGACCTCGGAAAAAGAATGAAGGCAAAGATCGAGAAGATGCAAGAAATGTTTAACAAAGTCCGAGAAGAATTAAAGAACAAACAAACAGAGATGAACAATACAATAACTGAAATGAAAAGTACACTAGAAGGAATCAATAGCAGAATAACTGAGGCAGAAGAACGGATAAGTGACCTGGAAGACAGAATGGTGGAGTACACTGCTGAGGAAAAGAATAAAGAAAAAAGAATGAAAAGAAATGAAGGCAGCCTAAGAGACCTCTGGGACAACATTAAACACAACAACATTCACATTATAGGGGTCCCAGAAGGAGATGAGAAAGAGAAAGGACCCAAGAAAATATTTGAATAGATTATAGTCGAAAACGTCCCTAACACGGGAAAAGAAATAGCCACCCAAGTCCAGGAAGCACAGAGAGTCCCAGGCAGGATAAACCAAAGGAGAAACATGCTGAGACACATAGTAATCAAACTGACAAAAGTTAAAGACAAAGAAAAATTATTAAAAGCAACAAAGGAAAAACGACAAATAACATACAAAGGAACTCCTATAAGATTAACAGCTGATTTCTCAGCAGAAACTCTACAAGCCAGAAGGGAGTGGCACAATATACTTAAAGTGATGAAACTGAAGAACCTACGACCAAGATTACTCTACCTGGCAAGGATCTCATTCAGATTCGACAGAGAAAGCAAAAGCTTTACAGACAAGCGAAAGCTAAGAGAATTCAGCACCACCAAACCAGCTCTACAACAAATGCTAAAGGAACTTCTCTAAGTGGGAAACACAGAGAAGAAAACGACCTACAAAAACAAACCCAAAACAATTAAGAAAATGGTAATAGGAACATGCATATCGATAATTACCTTAAATGTGAATGGATTAAATGCTCCAACCAAAAGACACAGGCTCGCTGAATGGATACAAAACCAAGACCCATATATATGCTGTCTACAAGAGACCCACTTCAGACCTAGGGACACATACAGACTGAAAGTGAGGGGATAGAAAAAGATATTCCACGCAAATGGAAATCAAAAGAAAGCTGGAATAGCAATACTCATATCAGGTAAAATAGACTTTAAAATAAAAAATTACACAAGAGAAAAGAAAGGACACCACATAATGATCAAGGAATCAACCCAAGAAGAAGATAAAACAATTATAAATATATATGCACCCAACATAGGAGCACCTCAATACATAAGGCGACTGCTAACAGCTATAAAAGAGGAAACTGACAATAACACAATAATAGTGGGGGACTTTAACACCTCACTTACACCAATGGACAGATCATCCAGAATGAAAATAAATAAGGAAACAGAAGCTTTAAATGACACAACAGACCAGATAGATTTAATTGATATTCATAGGACATTCCATCCAAAAACAGCAGATTACACTTTCTTCTCAAGTGCACATGGAAAATTCTCCAGGATAGATCACATTTTGGGTCACAAATCAAGCCTCAGTAAATTTAAGAAAATTGAAATCATATCAAGCATCTTTTCTGACCACAACACTATGAGATTAGAAATCAATTACAGGGGGAAAAAAAACGTAAAAAACACAAACAGATGGAGGCTAAACAATATGTTACTAAATAACAAAGAGATCACTGAAGAAATGAAAGAGGAACTCAAAAAATACTTAGAGACAAATGACAACGAAAACACGATGATCCAAAACCTATGGGATGCAGCAAAAGCAGTTCTAAGAGGGAAGTTTATAGCAATATAAGCCTACTTCAAGAAACAAGAATAATCTCAAATGTCAATCTAACCTTACGCCTAAAGGAACTAGAGAAAGAAGAACAAACAAAACCCAAAGTTAGTAGAAAGATAGAAATCATAAAGTTCAGAGCAGAAATAAATGACATAGAAACAAAGAAAACAATAGCAAAGATCAATAAAACTAAAAGCTGGTTCTTTGAGAAGATAAGCAAAATTGATAAACCATTAGCCAGACTCATCAAGAAAAAGAGGGACAGGACTCAAATCAATAAAATTAGAAATGAAAAAGAAGAAGTTACAACAGACACCGCAGAAATACAAAGCATCCTAAGAGACTACTACAAGCAACTCTATGCCAATAAAATGGACAACCTGGAAGAAATGGTCAAATTCTTAGAAAAGTATAAGCTTTCAAGACTGAATCACGAACAAAGAGAAAATATGAACGGACAAATCACAAGTAATGAAATTGAAACTGTGATTAAAAATCTTCGAACAAGCAAAAGTCTAGGACCAGATGGCTTCACAGGTGAATTCTATCAAACATTTAGAGATGACCTAACACCCATCTTTCTCAAACTCTTCCAAAATATTGCAGAGGAAGGAACACTCCCAAACTCATTCTATGAGACCACCATCACCCTGATACCAAAACCAGACAAAGATACTACAAAAAAAGAAAATTACAGACCAATATCACTGATGGATATAGATGCAAAAATCCTCGACAACATACTAGCAAACAGAATCCAACAATACATTAAAGGATCATACACCATGATCAAGTGGGATTTATCCCAGGGATGCAAGGATTCTTCAATATACGCAAATCAATCAGTGTGATACACAATATTAACAAATTGAAGAATAAAAAACCACATGATCATCTCAATAGAGGCAGAAAAAGCTTTTAACAAAATTCAACACCAATTTATGATAAAAAATCTCCAGAAAGTGGGCACAAAGGGAACCTAACTCAACATAATAAGGGCCATATATGACAAACCCACAGCAAACGTCATTCTCAATGGTGAAAAACTGAAAGCATTTCCTCTAAGATCAGGAACAAGAAAGGATGTCCACTCTTGCCACTATTATTCAACATAGTTTTGGAAGTCCTAGGCATGGCAATCAGAGAAGAAAAAGAAATGAAAGGAATACAAATTGGAAAAGAAGTAAAACTGTCACGGTTTGCAGATGACATGATAGTATACATAGAGAATCCTAAAGATGCCACCAGAAAACTACTAGAGCTAATCAATGAATTTGGTAAAGTTGCAGGATACAAAATTAATGCACAGAAATCTCTTGCAATCCTATATATTAATGATGAAAAATCTGAAAGAGAAATTAAGGAAACACTCCCATTTACCATTGCAACAAAAAGAATAAAATACCTAGGAATAAACCTACCTAGGGAGACAAAAGACCTGTATGCAGAAAACTGTAAGACACTGATGAAAGAAATTAAAGATGATACCAGCAGATGGAGAGATATACCATGTTCTTGGGTTGGAAGAATCAATATTGTGGAAATGACTATACCACCCAAAGCAATCTACAGATTCAATGCAATCCCTATCAAATTACCAATGGCATTCTTCACAAAATTAGAACAAAAAATCTTAAAATTTGTATGGAGATACAAAAGACCCCGAAAAGCCAAAACAGTCTTGAGAAAGAAAAACAGAGCGAGAGGAATCAGGCTCCCTGACTTCAGACTATACTACAAAGCTACAGTAATCATGACAATATGGTACTGGCACAAAAAAATAAATATAGATCAATGGAATAGGATAGAAAGCCCAGAGATAAACACACGGACATATGGTCACCTAATCTATGACAAAGGAGACAAGAACATACAATGGAGAAAAGACAGTCTTTTCAATAAGTGGTGCTGGGAAAACTGGACAGCTACATGTAAAAGAATGAATTTAGAATATTTCATAACACCATACACAAAAATAAACTGAAAATGGATTAAAGACCTAAATGTAAGGCCAGACACTCTAAAACTCTTAGAAGAATACATAGGAAGAACACTCTATGACATAAATCACAGCAAGATCCCTTTTGACCCACCTCCTAGAGAAATGGGAATAAAAACAAAAATAAACAAAAGGGACCTAATGAAACTTAAAAGCTTTTGCACAACAAAGGAAAAAGGATTAATCTCCAAAATATACAAGCAGCTTATGCAGTTCAATGTCAAAAAAACCAACCAACCCAGTTAAAAACTGGGCAGAAAACCTAAATAGACAGTTCACCAAAGAAGGCATACAGATGGCCAAGAGGCACATGAAAAGATGCTCAACATCACTAACTGTTAGAGAAATGCAAATCAAAACTACAATGAAGTATCACCTCACACTGGTTAGAATGGCCATCACCAAAAAAATCTACAAACAATAAATGCTGGAGAGGGTGTGGAGAAAAGGGAACCCTCCTGTGCTGTTGGTGGGAATATTAATTGATACAACCACTATGGAGAACAGTATGGAGGTTCCTTAAAAAACTAAAAATAGAACTACCATATGACCCAGCAATCCCACTACTGGTCATATACCCTGAGAAAACCATAATTCAAAAAGAGACATGTACCACAATATTCATTGCAGCACTATTTACAATAGCTAGGATATGGAAGCCACCTAAATGTCCATTGACAGATGAATGGATAAAGAAGATGTGGCACATATATACAATGGAATATTACTCAGCCATAAAAAGGAATGAAATTGGGTCATTTGTAGAGATGTGGATGGACCTAGAGTCTGTTATACAGAGTGAAGTAAGTCAGCAAGAGAAAAACAAATACCGTATGCTAACGTATATATATGGAATCTAAAAAAAGAAAAAAGAAAAAAAATGGTACTGATGAACCTAATGGCAGGGCAAGAATAAAGACGTAGACATAGAGAATGGACTTGAAGACACAGATGGGGAGGGGAAGCCGGGGCAAAGTGAGAGTATCATCGACATACATACACTACCAAATGTAAAATATATAGCTAGTGGGAAGCAGCAGCATAACACAGGGAGATCAGCTCAGTGCTTTGTGATGACATAGAGGGGTGGAGTAGGGAGTGGGGGAGGGAGGCTCAGGAAGGAGGGGATATGGAGATATATGTATGCATATGGCTGGTTCACTTTCTTGTGCAACAGAAACTAACACGGCACTGTGAAGCAATTATACCCCAATAAAGATGTATTAAAAAAAATAAAAAGAACTACCATATGACTCAGCAGTCCCACTACTGGGCATATACCCTGAGAAAACCATAATTCAACAAGACACTTGTACCCCAATGTTCATTGCAGCACTTTTTACAATAGCCAGGACATGAAAGCAACCTAAATGTTTATCGACAGATGAATGGATAATGAAGATGTGGTACATATATACAATGGAATATTACTCAGCCATAAAAACGAACGAAATTGGGTCATTTGTAGAGATGTGGATGTACCTAGAATCTGTCATAAAGAGTGAAGTCGGAAAGAAAAAAAACAAATATAGTATATTAACGCATATATGTGGAATCTATATGCATTAAAAAATTGTACAGTTGAACCTATTTTCAGGGCAGGAATAGAGACACAGATGTAGAAAATAGATGTGTGCACACAGGGGGCAAAGGGGGGGGTGGGACAAATTGAGAGATTAGGATTGACATATACACACTACTATGTGTAAAATTGATAGCTAGTGGGAACCTGCTGTATAGCACAGGGAGCTCAGCTCAGTGCTCTGTGATGACCTAGATGGGTCATCTAGGGATGGGAAGGGGGTGGGAGGGAGGAGATATATGCATACATATAGCTGATTCACTTCGTTGTACAGCAGAAATTAACACAACAATGTAAAGCAACTATACTCAAATAAAGAAATAAAAATTTTTAATGGGAAAAATCCCAGAAATGTAGAGATTAAATAACATGCTACTGAACAACCAATGGGGCACCAAAGAAATCAAAGAAGAAATAAAGAAATACATAGAGACAAAGGAAAACAAATATGACATACCAAAATTTATGGGATAGAGCAAAAGCAGTTCTAAGAGAGAAGTTCATAGCAATACAGGCCTACCTCAAAAAATAAGAAGAATCTCAAATAAACAATCTAACTTTACACCTAAAGGAAATAGAAAAAAGAAGAACAGATGAAACTCAACTTTAGGAGAAGGAAGGAAATAATAGAGATAAGAGCAGAAGTAAATGAAATAGATAATAAACAAACAAACAAAAAAAAGATCAATGAAACTAAGAGCTGGTTCTTTCAAAAGATAAGCAAAATTAACAAATATTTACCTAGACTAACCAAGAAAAAATAGAGGGCTTAAGTAAACAAAATAAGAAATGAAAGAGGAGACCTTAGAAATATTTCAGTACACCACAGAAATACAAACGGTTATAAAAGACTACCACAATTTTATGCTAACAAATTGGACACCCTAAAAGAAATGGATAAATTCATAGAAACATTTAATCTTCCAAGACTGAGTCATGAGGAAATAGAAAATCTGAATAGAGCAATTACTATCATGGTGATTGAATCAGTAATCAAAAATCTCCCAAAAAACAAAAGTCCAGGACAAGGTGGTTTCACTGGTTAATTCTACCAAACATTCAAAAAAGATTTAATACCTATCCTTCTCAAATTTGTCCAAAAGATTGAAGTGCAGGGAACACTTCCACACTCATTTTATGAAGCCAGCATTATCTTGATACTAAAACCAGACAAGGACATCATACACACACACACACACACACACACACACACACACAAATTACAGGTCAATATCCTTATTGAAGATAGATGCAAGAGTCCTCAACAAAATATTAGCAAACCAAATTCAACAATACATTAAAAGCATCATACACCATGATCAAGTGGGATTTATTGCAGGGATGCAAGGATGGTTCAACAGCCACAAATCAATCAACATGATATACCACATTAACAAAATAAAAGATGAAAATCTTATGATCATCTCAACAGATGCAGAAAAAGCATTTAATAAAATTCAACATCCATTTATAATAAAAACTTTCAACAAAGTGGGTGTAGAGGGAACATACTTCAATGTAATAAAGGCTATATATGACAAACCCACAGCTAACATTTACTTAATGGTGAAAAGCTGAAACCTTTTCCTCCAAGATCAGTAACAAGACAGGAATGCCTACTCTCACCACTTTTATTCAACATTGTATTGGAAGTCCTAACCACAGTGATTAGGCAAAAATAAATAAATAAAATGTAATCAAATTGGAAAGGAAGGAGTAAAATTTTTGCTATTTGCAGGTGGTATGATACTTTATATAGAAAACCCTAAAGATTCCATCAAAAAACTATTAGAAGTAATAAATGAATTCAGTAAAGTTATAGGATAGAAAATCAATCTACAGAAATCAATGGTGTTTCTATGCACTAATAATGAACTATCAGAAAGAGAAATTAAGGAAATCATCCCATTTACAACTGCATCAAAAATAAGTAAGTTAAATACCTAGGAATAAATTTAACCAAGGAGCTTAAAGACCTGTACATTGAAAACTATAAGACACTGATGAAGGAAATTGAAGACACAAGTAAATGGAAATATATTCCATGCTCATAAATGGGAAGAACTAATATTGTTAAAATATCCATACTACCCAAAGCAATCTACTATCAAATTCAATTCAATGCAATCCCTATCAAAATTTCAAAGGCATTTTTCACTCAACTAGAACAAATAATTCTAAACTTTGTATGGAGCCACAAAAGACCCTGAATAACCAAAGCAATCTTGAGAAGGAAGGACAAAGCTGGAGGTATCATGCTCCCTGATTTCAAACCATACTACAAAGCTATAGTAATCAAAACAGTATGGCACTGGCATAATAACAGATGCAACATATCAATGGAACAGAATTGAGAGCCCAGAAATAAAACCACAAATATACAGACAACTAATTTACAACAAAGGAGAAAAAAATATACAGTGGAGAAAGAACAGTCTCTTCAAAAAATGGTGTTGGAAAAACTGGACAGCCACATGCAAAAGAATAAAACTAGACCACTATCTTACACCATACACAAAAATTAACTCAAACTAGATTAAAGACTTGAACGTAAGACCTGAAACCATGAAATTCCTAGGAGAAAAAATAGGTGGTAACTTCCTTGACATCAATCTTAACTATGTTTTTGTGGATCTGACCCCAAAGGCAAGGGAAATAAAGCCAAAAATAAACAAATGAGACTTCATCAAGCTAAAAAGCTTTTGCACAGTGAAGAAAACCATCATCAAATGAAAAGGCAAACTACTGGATGAGAGAAGATATTTACACATCTGACAAGGGGTTAATATCCAAAAATTGTAAAGAATTCATACAACTTAACAACAACAACAAAACCCCACCAGATTAAAAAATGGGCAGAGGATCTGAATAGACATTTCTCCAAAGAAGACATACAGGTAGCCAACTGACACATGAAAATCACTAATTATTAGGGAAATGCAAATCACAACCACAATAAGATACCACCTCATACTTAGAATGGCTATCACCAAAAAGACAAGAAGTAACAAGTGTTGGAAAGGATGTGGAGAAAAGGGAATCTTTTTACACTGTTGGTCAGAATGTAAATTGATTCAGCCACTATGGAAAATAGTATGAAAGTTCTTCAAAAAGTAAAGAATAGAACTACCATGCAATTCAGCCATTCCACTTCTGGGTATTTATCCAAAGAATATGAAAACATTAATTTGAAAATATATATGTGCCCTGATTTTGTAGCAGCATTATTTACAAGAGCCAAGATATGGAAACAACCCTAAGTGTCCACTGGAGGATGAATGGATAAAGATATCATATATATGCACAGTGGAATACTAATCAGCCATTAAAAAAAATGAAATATTGCCACTTGCAACATCTTGGATGGACCTTGAGGGAATTATGTTAGTCAGAATGTGAAAGACAAAAATCGAATGTTTTCACTCATATGTAAAATCTAAAAAACAAAACAAAAATGAACAAATAAAATGAAAAAAACTCATAGACATAGAGAACAGGTTGGGGAATGGGCAAAATGGGTGAAGGGGGTCAAGTATATGGTGATGGATGGTCATAATGTTGTACACCTGAAACATATAATGTTATACACCAATTTTACCTCAATAAAAAAATTGCATCACAAACCCATCGAGTGAGGACATCATTGCTTGACCTAAGAATAATATGGCACTAGAATCCATTTTGGCCAACAGAATCATCACCATTGTCTCCCAGAATGGAATCCCTATTGTCCCTGCTTCTTCTTGCCACCAACTCCCAATTAAAAATTCCAGGTGATAATTTGTGCTTGGCTATGCCTAAGTCATGTGACTATGCTCTTGCTGAAACGAAGTCTGGGAAGTTTGGACATGATGACTGGATCTGCAGCAGCCATCTGTAACTATGAAGAAACAAGCTGAAGAAGATAGCCAAAGATAGCATAACAGAAAGTGAAAGAACTAGGTCCTTGATGGCACTGCTGAGCTGCTATACCAGTCTTAAGACTGTCTAATTCTGGATATTTTATTAAATAAACAATAAATTTCTTTAGAATTTCAGCCACTATTGTCAGAGATTTTATTGCTTGCAGTAAAAAATTTTTAACCATTATAGAGGGAAAGAGATACATACTCAAGTAATTTTTATCTAAGGTGGCTGGTAGGTGTGCTCTAATGGGTGGAGGGGGCAGAAGAGTAAAGTTTTTCAAACTTCTGTGTAAATCAGGATCAACTGGAGTGATTGCTAAAATGCAGATTTTCACAGCTCATCCTCCAAAATTGCTGGCTCAGAATCGTGAGGCATACGCATTATTATGGCATCCAGATGCATCTGATTCAGGCAGTCCACTGAACATAGATGATGAATTCTGCCAACAGAGGCACCCTGGTTTAGAGAAGCACCAGGACAGGCAAACCTAAGTCTATTTTCTTATTCCTCCTCTCTGAGTCCCAGGTTCTCATCTGCAAAACTAAATATGATAGTGAATGTCAAGTAGCTAACAGCACCTGGACACAGAAAACAATATAAATAATATTATTTATAGTATCAGACTGCCTGGGGATCCTGGCTCAACTGACTGTATGACTTTGGGAAAATTATTTAAACTCTCTGTGCCTCAGTTTCTTCATTTATACAATGCAGATAATAATGGGACCCACCTCATATAGTTGTGATGATCAGTAAGTTAAATATGTTGAGCACTTAGAATAGCAGTTGGCAGGAGATAAGTTACAGTAAAGGTCAGCTTTAATTATTATTGTCAGGGTCAGGCATTCGTCTTAATCAAAGAGGTTCCCCACCCCTACTCCTACCCCACAGCACCAGGGTTTGGGAGTACCAGGAAGGACACAATCTTTCTGCCTGGAGGTCACTGGGAGGACCTTTGAAGGAGGTGAGATTTGATTTCTCCTTTGGTCAGAAGTGGTCTAATCAGGGCTGAGCCTGTGACACCAGAGACCTACACTGAGGCTCAACTCAGAGCTCTGAGGGTTTGCCCAGAGTAGAGCAGAGACTTCCTTCTCTGGAGAATCACAGGGATAGACACTGAGCAGCAGTCTGGATATTAAGGAAAGATCCAAGGATGCTGACAGCTGAGGTGAACCCACTGCAATCTTAAAGATAACCAACAGAGGGAGACCTAGACCAGAACCAGCTTCTAGCATTTAGCAACTAGCAAATGCCAGACTCAAGAAATTAGATGACTTCAATGTGCAGTCAAGATTGAGAACTAGCACCCTAAAGAGGGGTGAACTTGCTATAACTGTATGTATTAATCCAGCATGGGAGGCGGACAGGGAGTGGGGTAGAACAGATGTATATCAGACACTCCAAATTCTCTTGGCCTCACTTGACCCAGTCACTACTGTAGGAACGGATTCTGGTGTCTGACAATACTTTCCCTTGTACCTCCAGTTTAGACTCTCTTCCCCTGCCCATGACTTTCCTTCTGATGCTAAGGACCCAGCTCAGTATCCACTGAACTGTATTCCTAAAAATAGTTAAAATGGTAACTTGTATGTATATTTTATCACAATTATTAAAAATAAATAATTTTTTTAAAAACATCATAAAACAATAATTATTAAATGACGTCAATATGTTTATAATGTATAAAGATGTAATTTATATAAAAATTACACAAGGATTAGGGAGGAAATGGAGCTATATTGGAGTAAATTTTCTATATGTAATTCACATTAAGTTAAAGTTAATTCAAATTAGATTTTTTAAGTTAAGATGCTAATTGTAACTGCAAGGCAATCACTAAGAAAATAACTTCAAAATTATAGTGAAAGAAACAACAAGGAAATTTAAATGGTATACTAGAAAATATCTATTTAACACAAAAGAAGTCAGTAATAGAGGAACAAAGACATAAGACAGAAAACAAATAGCAAAATTGCAGATATAAATCCTATCTTAATGGTAATTACAGCAAATGTAAATGGGTTAAGCTCTCCAATTAAAAGGCAGAAGTTGGCAGAATGGATTTTTTTTCTTTTTAATGACCAAACTATATGCTGTCTATTCGAAGACACAAACATGTTGAAAGTAAAAGGATAGAAAAATATATAGCATGCAAACAGTAACCAAAAGAGAGAAGAGTGGCTATACTAATATTAGACAAAATATACTTTAAGACAAAAATTCTTACTAGAGACAAAATAATGCATGTTCCTGGTACAAGATCTTTGTAGACCAAGCCAGGAAATACATATACTTACCTTCACTCCAGAAGGTTCTCCTGAACACTAATGTTTAAGAACCATTGGTGAATGTAGTAGGCCCATGGAGGATTTAAATTGGCCTATACTTTGTTTTTAAAGTGTTTGAATCTATTGCTGACATTTAAAAACCATGAGACTGACATAACATTCAAACTTGCTGCTTCTCTAAAAGCCTGGCCACACTGGGTCTGCTTTTCTACTTAAAAAGTGCTGGCTCCAGGGACTTCCCTGGCGGTCCAGTGGTTAAGACTTCGCCTTCCAATGCAGTGGGTGTGGATGCAATCCCTGGTCAGGGAGCTAAGATCCCACATGCCTCCTGGCCAAAAAAAAAAAGAAACATAAACAATAGAAGCAATATTGTAACGAATTCAATAAAGACTTTAAAAAATGGTCCACATCAAAGAAAATCTTTTTTAAAAAAAGTTAGCTCCAGCTGATACCAGCTTCCTTTTTCAGTAAGTCTGTTACCCAATTCCCCATAGTTCCCAACTAGAAGAAACTTGGACCTTGGCCAGGCCAACATTCCCCTCCACCCTTACCATCCACTCTCTTTTCATGGATGGGGAAACAGACCTAGCAAGGCAAGAGCCTGGCCAAGAGTCACACAGGGAGGCTCATGCAGGAGCAGTTCTGCTGCTGCTAGTCACTATCCCCTCCATAGCACTAACATAGCACATAGCACTACCATAAAAAAGCAGAAATGCTGCCTTTGAACTCTTACCCTCCAGGGTGAGCTGATGTGGGCTCATCCTTCACCTGTTGCCTGGGTCTGCCAGTTCTTTCTCCCCCATCAAAACCATTTTAGGAGACTCCAGCAGTCACAGTACCACTGAGAGTTGAATGGATGACAGCAAATCAGGGAGGACAGAGAATTGAGGAGGGCACACCTAGTGAATCTTCCCACTACTGTTGAAATGGAAATCAGACTATAAAGAGAAGTGTCTCCCTCCCTCCCACCCTCCCTATCCCACCCCTCTAGGTATGGGAACATATGTATATGTATAACTGATTCACTTTGTTATACAGCAGAAACTAACATACCATTGTAAAGCAATTATACTCCAATAAAGATGTCAAAAAAAAAAAAAGAGAAATGTCTTTTAAGTGATTTCAGCTGCAAAACCCTTTCTTCAAACGAAACAACTAATGGAACGTAAGTGTATATAAAGTAATCAGAGAATTTCCATGATTTGGTGGGAGTGGGGGCCAGGAGCTGAGTTCACTCCACTCCCCCCTTGTAGTAGACACTCACGATGAACCAAGCCTTCCTCTCGGCACAGCTGGGGTAGAGTCCCGTGCACCATTGCCAGGGTCTCACAGCAAGTGTGTTCCGTGGGCAAGTCTCTGCTCTGCTTTTAGATAAGCTTCAGAAGGCTGCTCGGCCCTGTGCAGG
This sequence comes from Balaenoptera ricei, assembly GCF_028023285.1. NCBI lineage: Eukaryota > Metazoa > Chordata > Mammalia > Artiodactyla > Balaenopteridae > Balaenoptera > Balaenoptera ricei. The sequence continues at coordinate 29,722,704 of NC_082653.1, forward strand.
CACATTCCAGAAGTGTGAGGAGCTAACACCTCTGGAGGTGACCCACTACCAGCGGAGACTGGACTCGGCTCTATCATCTTTTTGGAGGGACAGGCCTAAAGTGTGTTCCATACAGTTCTTCAGAGAATGACCAGCAGGATTAAGCCCCAGTTGTTCATCGTAATTGTCTTATCTATTCAGGCTGCTATAACAAAAAAACATAGACTGGATGGCTTGTAAACAACAGAAATTCATTTCTCATGGGTCTGGAGGCTGAAGTCTGAGATCATGATGAGGTTCTGATAAGGACCCTCTCTGGCTGCAGACTAGTACTGTCTTCTCATTGTATCCTCACATGGCATAAAGAGTGAGGGAACTCTCTAGGGTCTTATAAAAAAGGGCACTAATCCCATTCGTGACAACAGAGCCTGCCCAAAGGCCCAGAGGCCCCACCTCCTAATACCTTCACTGGGATTTCAACATATGAGTTTGGGGTGGGACACAAACATTCATAACAGTAATCCATTTATTAACACACTCTTTACTGACATTCCTTCGTTTCTGTGTCACTTTTAATGCTCCTTCACTTCTAGCTCCTTGGATCACCTCCCAAATAAACTGTAGGCACACAAGCCTTTCCCTTAGGTTCTGCTTTCATGGGAATTCAAACTAAGACATCCCTCACCACTGCCCCCAACATGCCTCCCCAGACACTTGCCAGGGCTCCTCCATGTGGGTGATAGCCACTGCCCTAAGCACCTCTAGACCCTGGGCTTCTCGACTACTGTGGCTAATGCCAAAAGCTCAGCCTCTGTACACTGGTGCCGAATTGAATCTTGGAGACAAAGTTTTGGGTGAAGCAGAAAAGAATAGCTTTATTGCTTTGCCAGGCAAAGTGGGTCACAGCGGGCTCCTGCCCCAAAAAACTACGTATCCCAACCCGGGAGGATTTGATGAGGAGTTTTATAGCAGTAGTTCAAGGGTGGGGTTGCTGACAAGATTAGGGTGTGTGCAGGGTCTGTATTCCTTTAATCTCATCTCAGGTAGTCTTCTAATCTTGATGAGCTTCTCTGGTCCCTTTAATCTTGCCTCAGGTGGTTTCTTGGCTGCTCCTCCCTTGATTATCAACGGTTTGAATCTTCCCTCTGGAACTCAGAGAAGATCATGGAGGCTGGAGTCTTGCCTACAAACAAGAAATGGGGGACAGAAAGGCTTCCATGGCCAGGAGCCCCCTTCACATGCAAGAAACCATCTGGACTCAGAAAAAAGTAGCCCAAAGGAAAAGATCAATGCTATTGACTTCATACAACATTTACAATACTTTAAATAAAATTAGGAACACGATTCAAAGGCCATGGTGACTAGAGCAATAGAAGAAGTAAGGGAGAGAAAGCCTCAGCTTCTGGATGGAGTTAGAGGATGGGAAGGGATGCCATAGGAGCAGACTGGGGGGGAGATAAAACGATTGGTCTTGGACATGTGCTTTTGGTGCTTGAGAGATAACCTGGTGGAGTTTCCAGGAGACTTTGGTTACCAGTTTCTGGAATTCAGGAGACAGAGATTTGAAAGACAGCAAACTAGAGATGATATTAAAAGTCATGAGCATGGGTGAGATCCCTCAAGGTAAATGTCTAGAACAGAAAAGAAGCCTAAAATCACTGTTTTAAAACTTAACCATGGTTTCTGAAAGGTGGATTTTTAGTGGTAGTGAAATAAAGGAACTTCAATTTTATACACTTTTTTTAGCTTTATTATTGCAAGTATTATTTGTATTTATTTCTTGGATTTTGTATTTGTATTTATTTGTACTTTATCATTGTAAATAATTTAGCTTTATTATTACAAATAGTAGTGTAAGATATTTTAAATGTACATCATGGTGATTTGATAAACATGTACATTGTAAAAGGATCCCCCCGGCAATCTGGTTAACACATCCATCACCTCACATGTTCATCTCTCTCTCTCTCTCTCTTTTTTTTTCTGGTGAGAACATTTAAGTTCTACTTTCTTAGCAAATTTCAATTATATTGATACAATTCAGTGTTATCAACTATAGCTACCATGTTTTATATTAGCTCCTCAGACCTTATTCATCTTGTAGCTGAAACTTTGTACCTTTTACCGACCTCTTCCTATTACCCCCAGCCCCAGCCCCTGGAAACCACTTTTCTACTTTCTGTTTCTATAAGCATGAGCATGACTTTGTTGTTGTTGTTGAAGACTTTCCTTTATTCTTTGGAGTATTGAATACTTACTGTGTTCAGGTACTGTTCATACATTTCAACTCATTTAGTCCTCCTTAGGTCAACAAGGTCGGATCAAATGGGGTAAAAAATCTGCCTTCTTAGAGAGCAGGTGTCATCATCTTCACAGGGTATCAGTGGCTTTATAAGACTGTCTCACTTTAAGAACACTGTGTCCAGTTCCTGGTGTCACAATTTTTGTTTTTTTTACATCTTTATTGGAGTATAATTGCTTTGCAATGCTGTGTTAGTTTCTGTTACATAACAAAGAGAATCAGCTATATGTATAAATATATCCCCATATTCCCTCCCTCTTGTGCCTCCCTCCCACCCTCCCTATCCCACCTCTCTAGGTGGTCACAAAGCACCAAGGTGATCTCCCTGTGCTGTGTGGCTGCTTCCCACTAGCTATCTATTTTACATTTGGTAGTGTATATATGTCAATACCACTCTCTCACTTTGTCCCAGCTTACCCTTCCCCCTCCCCGTGTCCTCAAGTCCATTCTCTACGTCTGCATCTTTATTCCTGTCCTGCCCCTAGGTTCTTCAGAACCTTTTTTTTTTTTTTTTTTTTTTAGATTCCATATATACGTGTTAGCATATGGTATTTGTTTTTCGCTTTCTGACTTACTTACTTCACTCTGTATGACAGACTCTAGGTCCATCCACCTCACTACAAATAACTCAATTTCGTTTCTTTTTATGGCTGAGTAATAGTCCATTGTATATATGTGCCACATCTTCTTTATCCATTCATCTGTCGATGGGCATTTAGGTTGCTTCTGTGTCCTGGCTGTTGTAAATAGTGCTGCAACGAACATTGTGGTACATGTCTCTTTTTGAATTATGGTTTTCTCAGGGTGTATGCCCAGTAGTGGGATTACTGGGTCATATCGTAGTTCAAGTTTTAGATTTTTAAGTAACTTCCATACTGTTCTCCATAGTGGCTGTATCAATTTACATTCCTACCAACAGTGCAAGAAGGTTCCCTTTTCTCCACACCCTCTCCAGCATCTACTGTTTGTAGATTCTTTTGATGATGGCCATTCTGACTGGTGTGAGGTGATACCTCATTGTGGTTTTGATTTGCATTTCTCTAATAGTTAGTGATGTTGAGCATCTTTTCATGTGACTCTTGGCTATCTGTGTGTCTTCTTTGGTGAAATGTCGATTTAGGCCTTCTGCCCACTTTTTAATTGGGTTGTTTGTTTTTTTGACATTGAGCTGCATGAGCTACCTGTATATTTTGGAGATTAATCCTTTGTCCGTTGCTTCATTTACAAATATTTTCTCCCATTCTGAGGGTTGTCTTTTCATCTTGTTTATGGTTTCCTTTGCTATGCAAAAGCTTTTAAGTTTCATTTTGTCCCTTTTGTTTACTTTTGTTTTTATTTCCATTTCTCTAGGAGGTGGGCCAAAAAGGATCTTGCTGTGATTTATGTCATAGAGTGTGCTGCCTATGTTTTCCTCTAAGAGTTTTATAGTGTCTGGCCTTACATTTAGGTGTTTAATCCATTTTGAGTTTATTTTTGTGTGTGGTGTTAGGGAGTGTTTTAATTTCATTCTTTTACATGTACCTGTCCAGTTTTCCCAGCACCACTTATTGAAGAGGCTGTCTTTTCTACATTGTATATTCTTACCTCCTTTGCCATAAATTAGGTGACCATATGTGGGTGTGTTTATCTCTGGGCTTTCTATACTGTACCATTGATCTATATTTCTGTTTTTGTGCCAGTACCATACTGTCTTGATTACTGTAGCTTTGTAGTATAGCCTGAAGTCAGGGAGTCTGATTCCTCCAGCTCCATTTTTCTTTCTCAAGATTGTTTTGGCTATTCGGGGTCTTTTGTGTTTCCATACAAATTGTAAAATTTTTTGTTCTGGTTCTGTGAAAAATGTCATTGGTAGTTTGATAGGGATTGCATTGAATCTGTAGATTGCTTTGGGTAGTACAGTCATTTTCACAATATTGATTATTCCAATGCAAGAATATGGTATATCTCTCCATCTGTTTGTATCGTCTTTGATTTCTTTCTTCAGTGTCTTACAGTTTTCTGCATACAGGTCTTTTGTCTCCCTAGGCGGGTTTATTACTAGGTATTTTATTCTTTCTGTTGCAATGGTAAATGAGAGTGTTTCCTTAATTTCTCTTCCAGATTTTTCATTGTTAGTATATAAGAATACAAGAGATTTCTGTGTATTAATTTTGTATCCTGCTACTTTACCAAATTCATTGATTAGCTCTAGTAGTTTTCTGACAGCATCTTTAGGATTCTCTATGTATAGTACCATGTCATCTGCAAACAGTGACAGTTTTACTTCTTTTCCAATTTGGATTCCTTTTCTCTCTTTTTCTTGTCTGATTGCCATGGCTAAAACTTCCAAAACCATGTTGAATAATAATGGTGAGAGTAGGCACCCTTGTCTTGTTCCTGATCTTAGAGGAAATGGTTTCAGTTTTTCACCATTGAGAATGACGTTGGCTGTGGGCTTGTCATATATGGCCTTTATTATGTTGATGTAGGTTCACTCTATGCCCACTTTCTGGAGAGTTTTTATCATAAATGGGTGTTGACAACGTTCATTGCAGCTCTATTTACAATAGCCAGGACATGGAAGCAACCTATGTGTCCATCGACAGATGAATAGATAAGGAAGATGTGGCGCATATATACAATGGAATATTACTCAGCCATAAAAAGAGATGAAATTGAGTTATTTGTAGTGAGGTGGATGGACCTACAGTCTGTCATACAGAGTGAAGTAAGTCAGAAAGAGAAAAACAAATACCATATGCTAACACATATATATGGAGTCTAAAAAGAAAAAAAATGGTTCTGAAGAACCTAGGGGCAGGAAAGGAATAAAGACGCAGATATAGAGAGTTGACTTGAGGACATGGCGGGGGGCAGGGTAAGCAGGGACGAAGTGAGAGTGGCATGGACATATATACACTACCAAATGTAAAATAGATAGCTAGTGGGAAGCAGTCACATAGAACAGGGAGGTCAGCTCAGTGCTTTGTGACCACCTAGAGGGGTGGGATAGGGAGGGTAGGAGGGAGAGGCAAGAGGGAGGAGATATGGGGATATATGTATATGTATAGCTGATTCACTTTGTTATAAAGCAGAAATTAACACAGCATTATAAAGCAGTTATATGCCAATAAAGAAGTAAAAAAATAATAATAAAATAAAATAAATGGGTGTTGAATTTTGTCAAAAGCTTTTTCTGCATCTATTGAGATTATCATATGGTTTTTATCCTTCAGTTTATTAATATGGTGTATCACGTTGATTGATTTGCATATATTGAAGAATCCTTGCATTCCTGGGATAAACCCCACTTGATCATGGTGTATGATCCTTTTAATGTGCTGCTGGATTCAGTTTGCTAGTATTTTGTTGAGGGTTTTTGCATCTATGTTCATCAGTGATTCTTTTTTTGTGATATTTTTGTCTGGTTTTGGTATCAGGGTGATGGTGGCCTTGTAGAATGAGTTTGGGAGTGTTCTTCCCTCTGCTATATTTCGGAAGAGTTTGAGAAGGATAGGTGTTAGCTCTTCTCTAAATGTTTAATAGAATTCACCTGTGAAGCCATCTCGTCCTGGGCTTCTGTTTGCTGGAAGATTTTTTATCACAGTTTCAATATCAGTGCTTGTGATTGGTCTGTTCATATTTTCTATTTCTTCCTGGTTCAGTCTTGGAAGGTTGTGCTTTACTAAGAATTTTTCCATTTCTTCCAGGTTTTCCATTTTATTGGCATACAGTTGTTTGTAGTAGTCTCTCATGATCCTTTGTATTTCTGCAGTGTCAGTTGTTAGTTCTTTTTCATTTCTATTTCTGTTGATTTGAGTCTTCCTTTTTTTCTTGATGAGTCTGGCTAATGGTTTATCAATTTTGTTTGTCTCCCCAAAGAACCAGCTTTTAGTTTTTTTGATCTTTGCTACTGTTTTCTTCATTTCCTTTTCATTTATTTCTGATCTGATCTTTATGATTTCTTTCCTTCTGCTAATTTTGGGGGGGTTTTTTTGGTGGTGTTCTTCTTCTTCTTCTTCTTTCTCTAATTGTTTTAGGTGTAAGGTTAGGTTGTTTATTTGAGATTTTTCTTATTTCTTGAGATAGGATTGTATTGCTATAAACTTTCCTCTTAGAACTGTTCTTGCTGCATCACATATGTTTTGGGTCATCAAGTTTTTATTGTCATTTGTTTCTAGGTATTTTCTGATTTCCCCTTTGATTTCTTCAGTGATAACTCTTGGTTACTTAGTAGCATATTGTTTAGTCTCCATGTGTTTGTATTTTTTACACTTTTTTTCCTGTAATTGATATCCAGTCTCATAGCGTTGTGGTAGGAAAAGATACTCGATACAGTTTCAATTTTCTTAAATTTACTGAGGATTGATTTGTGACCTATGACATGATCTATCCTGGAGAATGTTCCATGTACACTTGAGAAGAAAGTGTATTCTGTTGTTTTTAGATGGAATGTCCTCTAAATATCAGTTAAGTCCATCTTGTCTAATGTGTCCTTTAAAGCTTGTGTTTCCTTATTTATTTTCAATTTGGATGATCTGTCCATTGGTGATAGCGGGGTGTTAAAGTCCCCTACTATTATTGTGTTATTGTCGATTTCTCCTTTTATGGTTGTTAGCATTTCCTTACGTATTGAGGTGCTCCTATGTTGGGTGCATAAATATTTACAATTGTTATATCTTCTTCTTGGATTGATCCCTTGATCATTATGTAGTGTCCTTCTTTGTCTCTTGTAATAGTCTTTATTTTAAAGTCTATTTTGTCTGATATGAGAATTGCTACTCCAGCTTTCTTTTGGTATCCAGTTGCATGGAATATCTTTTTCCATGCCCTCACTTTCAGTTTGTATGTGTCCCTAGGTCTGAAGTGGGTCTCTTGTAGACAGCACATATATATGGGTCTTGTTTTTGTAACCATTCAGCCTGTCTGTGTCTTTTGGTTGGAGCATTTAATCCATTTACATTTAAGGTAATTATTGATATGTATGTTCCTATTACCATTTTTTAATAGTTTTGGGTTTGTTCTGGTAGGTCTTTTTCTCCTTTTGTGTTTCCCACCTAGAAAAGTTCCTTTAGCATTTGTTGTAAAGCTGGTTTATTGGTGCTGAATTCTCTTAACTCTTGCTTGTTTGTAAAGGTTTTAATTTCTCCATCAAATCTGAATGAGATCCTCGCTGGGTAGAGTAATCTTGGTTGTAGGTTCTTCGCTTTCATCACTTTAAATATGTCCTGCCACTCCCTTCTGGCCTGCAGAGTTTCTGGTGAAAGATCAGCTGTTAACCATATGGGGATTCCCTCGTAAGCTATTTGGTGCTTTTCCCTTGCTGCTTTTAATACTTTTTCTTTGTATTTAATTTTTGATAGTTTGATTAATATGTGTCTTGGAGTATTTCTTCTTGGATTTATCCTGTATGGAACTCTCTGCACTTCCTGGCCTTGACTATTTCCTTTCCCATGTTAGGGAAGTTTCTGACTATAATCTCTTCAAATATTTTCTCAGACCTTTTCTTTTTCTCTTCTTCTCCTAGGACCCCTATAATTCGAATATCAGTGTGTTTAATGTTGTCCCAGAGGTCTCTGAGACTGTCCTCAATTCTTCTCTTTCTTTTTTCTTTATTCTGCTCTGTGGCAGTTATTTCCACTATTCCTTTTTTTTTTCTAAATTTAATTTTTATATTATATTGTGTGTGGTATAGTTGATTTACAACTATGTAAATGTTCTGTGAGTTTCAGGTGTACAGCAAAGTGAATCAGTTATACATACACATATATTCATCCTTTTTTTTAAGATTTTTATTTTTATTTTTTTATCTTAAAAACAGAAAGATGATTTTAATCTTACTTATCAATAAAATAATAACATATATTCATAAAGCAAACAATTTTAAGAATATTTCTCTAAAGGCTTTCTGGAATTCCTAAAGGAAATTCATCTATTTTAGAAAGAAAATTCCAAGGAATTATGGAAAATAACATAAAATTATCAAGTAGCCCACTTCCCCTACAACACACAGTAATCATTCTGCTACAAATCACTTTTTTTTTCTTTTTATACAGCAGGTTCTTATTAGTCATCAATTTAGACACATCAGTGTATACATGTCAATCCCAATCTCCCAATTCATCACACCACCACCTCCACCCCCCACGGCTTTCCCCCCTTGGTGTCCACACGTTTGTTCTCTACATCTGTGACTCAATTTCTGCCCTGAAAACCGGTTCATCTATACAATTTTTCCAGGTTCCACAGATATGCGTTAATATACGATATTTGTTTTTCTCTTTCTGACTTACTGCACTCTGTATGACATTCTCTAGATCCATCCACGTCTCAACAAATGACCCAATTTCGTTCCTTTTTATGGCTGAGTAATATTCCATTGTGTATATGTACCACATCTTCTTTATCCATTCGTCTGTTGATGGGCATTTAGGTTGCTTCCAAGACCTGGCTATTGTAAATAGTGCTGCAATGAACATTGGGGTACATGTGGCTTTTTGAATTGTGGTTTTCTCTGGGTATATGCCCAGTAGTGGGATTGCTGGATCATATGGTAATTCTATACTTAGTTTTTTAAGGAACCTCCATATTGTTCTCCATAGTGGCTATATCAGTTTACATTCCCACCAACAGTGCAAGAGGGTACCCTTTTCTCCACACCCTCTCCAGCATTTGTTGTTTGTAGATTTTCTGATGAAGCCCATTCTAACTGGTGTGAGGTGATACCTCATTGTACTTTTGATTTGCATTTCTCTAATAATTAGTGATGCTGAGCGGCTTTTCATGTGCTTCTGGGCCCTCTGTATGTCTTCTCTGGAGAAATGTCTATTTAGGTCTTCTGCCCATTTTTGGATTAGGTTGTTTGTTTTTTTAATATAGAGCTGCATGAGCTGTTTATGTACTTTGGAGATTAATCCTTTGTCCATGGATTCATTTGCAAATATTTTTTCCCATTTTGAGGGGTGTCTTTTCATCTTGTTTATGGTTTCCTTTGCTGTGCAAAAGCTTTGAAGTTTCATTAGGTCCCATTTGTTTATTTTTGTTTTTATTTCCATCACTCTAGGAGGTGGATCAAAAAAGATCTTGCTGTGATTTATGTCAAAGAGTGTTCTTCCTATGTTTTCCTCTAAGAGTTTTATAGTGTCCGGTCTTACATTTAGGTCTCTAATCCATTTTGAGTTTGTTTTTGTGTATGGTGTTAGGGAGTATTCTAATTTCATTCTTTTACATGTAGCTGTCCAGTTTTCCAGTACCACTTATTGAAAAGACTGTCTTTTCTCCATTGTATATCATTGTCTCCTTTGTCGTAGATTACTTGACAATAGGTGCATGGGTTTATCTCTGGGCTTTCTATCTTGTTCCATTGATCTATGTTTCTGTTTTTGTGCCAGTACCATATTGTCTTGATTACTGTAGCTTTGTAGTATAGCCTGAAGTCAGGGAGTCTGATTCCTCCAGCTCCATTTTCTTCCCTCAAGACTGTTTTGGCTATTCAGGGACTTTTGTGTCTCCATACAAATTTTAAGGTTTTTTTTTCTAGTTCTGTAAAAAATGCCATTGGTAATTTGATAGGGATTGCATTGAATCTGTAGGTTGCTTTGGGTAGTATAGTCATTTTCACAGTATTGATTCTTCCAATCCAAGAACATGGTATATCTCTCCATCTGTTGGTATCATCTTTAATTTCTTTCATCAGTGTCTTACAGTTTTCTGCATACAGGTCTTTTGTCTCCCTAGGCGGGTTTATGCCTAGGTATTTTACTCTTTTTGTTGCAATGGTAAATGGGAGTGTTTCCTTAATTTCTCTTTCAGATATTTCATCATTAGTGTATAGGAATTCAAGAGATTTCTGTGCATTAACTTTGTATCCTGCAACTTTACCAAATTCATTGATTAGCTCTAGAAGTTTTCTGGTAGCATCTTTAGGATTCTCTATGTATAGTATCATGTCATCTGCAAACAGTGACAGTTTTACTTCCTCTTTTCCAATTTGTATTCCTTTTCTTCTCTGATTGCCGTGGCTAGGACTTCCAAAACTATGTTGAATAATAGTGGTGAGAGTGGACATCCTTGTCTTGTTCCTGATCTTAGAGGAAATGCTTTCAGTTTTTCACCATTGAGAATGATGTTTGCTGTGGGTTTGTCATATATGGGCTTTATTATGTTGAGATAGGTTCCCTCTATGTCCACTTTCTGGAGAGTTTTAATCATAAATGGGTGTTGAATTTTGTCAAAAGCTTTTTCTGCATCTATCGAGATGATCGTATGGTTTTTCTTCTTCATTTTGTTAATATGGTGTATCACATTGATTGATTTGCATATATTGAAGAATCCTTGCATCCCTTGGATAAATCCCACTTGATCATGGTGTATGATCCTTTTAATGGGTTCTTGGATTCTGTTTGCTAGTAATTTATTGAGGATTTTTGCATCTATATTCATCAGTGATATTGGTCTGTAATTTTCTTTTTTTGTAGTGTCTTTGTCTGGTTTTGGTATCAGGGTGATGCTGGCCTCATAAAATGAGTTTAGGTGTGTTCCTTCCTCTGCAATTTTTTGGAAGAGTTTGAGAAGGATAGGTGTTAGCTCTTCTCTAAATGTTTGATAGAATTCACCTGTGAAGCCATCTGGTCCTGGACTTTTGTTTTTTGGAAGATTTTTAATCACAGTTTCAATTTCATTACTTGTGATTGGTCTATATTTTCTATTTCTTCCTCGTTCAATCTTGGAATGTTGTGCTTTTCTAAGAATTTGTCCATTTCTTCCAGGTTGTCCATTTTATTGGCATACTGTTGCTTGCGGTAGCCTCTTAGGATGCTTTGTATTTCTGTGGTGTCTGTTGTAACTTCTCCTTTTTCATTTCTAATTTTATTGATTTGAGTCCTCTCCCTCTTTTTCTTGATGAGTCTGGCTAATGGTTTCTCAATTTTGTTTATCTTCTCAAAGAACCAGCTTTTAGTTTTATTGATCTTTGCTATTGTTTTCTTTGTTTCTATTTCATTTATTTCTGCTCTGATCTTTATGATTTCTTTCCTTCTACTAACTTTGGGTTTGCTTGTTCTTCTTTCTCTAGTTCCTTTATGTGTAAGGATAGACTATTTATTTGAGATTTTTCTTGTTTCTTGAGGTATGCTTGTATAGCTATAAACTTCCCTCTTAGAACTGCTTTTGCTGCATCCCATAGGTTTTGGTTTGTCATGTTTTCATTGTCATTTGTCTCTAGGAATTTTTTTTAACATCTTTATTAGAGTAAAATTGCTTTACAATGGTGTGTTAGTTTCTGCTTTATAACAAAGTGAATCAGTTATACATATACATATGTTCCCATATCTCTTCCCTCTTGCATCTCCCTCCCTCCCACCCTCCCTATCCCACCCCTCTAGGTGGTCACAAAGCACCGAGCTGATCTCCCTGTGCTATGCGGCTGCTTCCCACTAGCTATCTATTTTACATTTGGTAGTGTATATATGTCTATGCCACTCTCTCACTTTGTCACAGCTTACCCTTCCCCCTCCCCATATCCTCAAGTCCATTCTCTAGTAGGTCTGTGTCTTTATTCCCGTCTTGCCCCTAGGTTCTTCATGACCTTTTTTTTTTTTTTTTCTTAGATTCCATATATATGTGTTAGCATACGGTATTTCTTTTTCTCTTTCTGACTTACTTCACTCTGTATGACAGACTCTAGGTCCATCCACCTCACTACAAATAACTCAATTTCGTTTCTTTTTATGGATGAGTAATATTCCATTGTATATATGTGCCACTTCTTCTTTATCCATTCATCTGTTGATGGACACTTAGGTTGCTTCCATGTCCTGGCTATTGTAAATAGAGCTGCAATGAACATTTTGGTACATGACTCTTTTTGAATTCTGGTTTTCTCAGGGTATAAAGGAAACCATAAACAAGACCAAAAGACAACCCTCAGAATGGGAGAAAATATTTGCAAATGAAGCAACTGAAAAAGGATTAATCTCCAAAATTTACAAGCTCATGCAGCTCAATATCAAAAAAACAAACAACCCAATCCAAAAATGGGCAGAAGACCTAAATAGACATTTCTCCAAAGAAGATGTACAGATTGCCAACAAACACATGAAAGAACGCTCAACATCATTAATCAGTAGAGAAATGCAAATCAAAACTACAAAGAGATATCATCTCACACCGGTCAGAATGGCCATCATCAAAAAATCTAGAAACAATAAATGCTGGAGAAGGTGTGGAGAAAAGGGAACCCTCTTGCACTGTTGGTGGGAATGTAAATTGATACAGCCACTATGGAGAACAGTATGGAGGTTCCTTAAAAAACTAAAAATAGAACTACCATTCATGTGCTTTAATATTCAAAAGGTACAGAATGGGCTACAGTGTAAGTCTCCCTCTCTCCATTGCCAGCCTCCCCATCCTCCTTCTGGACACAACACCAGAGAGAAGCCCTGCAGCTACAGGGGCACACATATGCACAATCCCCACACACCCCCACTTCCCCTCACTTAATATCGGCAGCATAATGTAAACTGTTCATTTTGCTCTACATGGAAAAATTCCATATCGGTACATACAAGGTTTCCTTTCTTTTTTTTTCTAAATTATTTATTTATTTTTTTATTTTATTTTTGGTTGCGTTGGGTCTTTGTTGCTGTGCGGGCTTTCTCTAGTTGCGGCGAGCAGGGGCTACTCCGTTGCGGCGCACGGGCTCAGTAGTTGTGGCTCGTGGGCTCTAGAGCGCAGGCTAAGTAGTTGTGGTGCACGAGCTTAGCCGCTCCGCGGCATGTGGGATCTTCCTCCACCAGGGCTCGAATGTGTGTCCCCTGCATTGGCAAGTGGATTCTTAACCAATGCACCACCAGGGAAGTCCCCTTATTTTTTATAGTGTTTAAAAAGTAGTAACACCGTGCCCAGTGAGCACCTTGTCTATGCCAGGCCCAGTTGTGCTGCACATGCAGGCTGACCTCATTTTATTACTCTTCTTTTTATTGTGCTTCACAGACATTGCCTTTTTTTACAAATTGAAGGTTTGTGGCAACCTTGTGGCAAGCAAGTCTATTGGCATCATTTTTCCAACAGCTTCATTAAAGTATGTACATTGTTTTCTTAGACGTAATGCTATTGCACACTTAATAGATTACAGCATACTGTAAGCATAACTCTTATATGCACTGGGAAACCAAAAAATTTGTGTGACTTGCTTTATTGCTGTATCCACATTTTATCCACGTGTAGTGGTCTGGAACCTAATCCACAATATCTCCAAGGTGTACCTGTGTATTAATTCATTCCTCCAAACAACCTTGTGAGCAAGCTAGTATTATTATCTCTATTTTGCAGATGAGGAAACCAAGGCACAGAGAGGTTAAGTAACTTGTCTAAGGCCACACAGCTAGGGAGTGGAAGAGAAGTTACAAACCTGTCCTGCTTTTCAATTGTACAGCCAAACCATTGTTTATCTAACCACCTCACATGGCTGGACCAAATATTTGCCTTTACAAACAAGGCTTTTGGAAAACCAAAAAGAGGAGAAGGAAAGGGGAGAAGAGAGGCAGAGAGATGGTCTGAGGCTGGACACCAGCTTCGGGGGAAGGGGTCCTGGGCATGTTCCCCTGGGGGTGGCTGAAGGACATTCTTAAGAAGAGGGTTGCTGAGGCTGGCTGTGTTTCCTTCTGTACTATGTGCTCTTCACTATTCCCCTGCTCTTTAGAAAGTCGGCTTTTCTTGGCAACTTGCACATGTATGAACAGACATTCAGACAAGGTTATTCATGGAAGCCTTGTGGATACAGGAGCTCCAAAAAAAAATTGCGTTCTTCTCTTTATGCAGAACGGACAGACCCTTCTTTTTGTTTTTGGGATCTCTGTCGCCATAGAGTTTATCCATGTTCTCCCTTTCACCCCCAAATGCTTTTCACAATATTTTCCCAAAGAAGAGTTTGGAGGCCAGAGTAAAGACGCCAATCCAGGCCAAGAAGCATTTCTCTCTGCTGCTTCCTTACTGTGTGACCTTGTGCAAATGATGTCACTTTTCCTAATCTCATATTCTCATCTTTAACCTAAGAGACTTAAAGCCTAAACCAAGGCCTTCAGAACTCTGCATAATATGAAACCTACCTACCCCCGTGCTTGCCGTAGTCCAGAGATATACTTTCTGTTCCTTGAACACACTAAGTTTTTTCTTGCCTCAAGAGCCTTTGCACATGCTGTTCCTTCTGTCTGGAACACTGTTCCCTTCACTCTTCCTATGGCTAATTCTTTCCACTTTAAGTCTCATTTTAGATGTCATTTACCTAGAGTAGGTCTCCAGCAGTTATTCCCTAACTCAAGCTCCTCTCTTTCTTCACAGCATTTATTATTACTTTATTGTTTTATTTATTTGTTTATTTATTATTATTTATTGTTACTTTATTGTTTTATTTATCTGCTTACTTAATTTTGCCTGTCTCCCTGTCTCCTTTGTTAGAATGTAAGCTGCACGAGAGCAAGGATCTTCCGTCTTATTTGCTGTTGTATTTCTGGACCTTGAACAACAGGTTCTAGATATATAGGTATAGATATATAGATATATATACATACACACGTATATTTATACATACAGGCAGACCTCGGAGATAGTGCCGGTTCAGTTCCAGACCACTTCAATAAAGCAAATATCACAGTAAAGTGGGTCACATGAATTTTTTAATCCAAAAGAGCATATAAAAGTTATGTTTACATTATACTATAGTCTATTAAGCGTGCAATAGCATTATGTCTAAAAAACAATGTACATACCTTAATTTTTAAATACTTCATTGCTAAATGCTAATATAATTTGAGCCTTCAGCGAGTTGTACTAGTAACATCAAAGATCACTCATCACAGATCACTATAACAAATACAATAATAATGAAAACGTTTGAAATATTGCAAGAGTTACCAAAATGTAACACAGAGAGACATGAAGTGAGCAAATGCTGTTGGGAAAACAGGGCAGATAGACTTACTTGAGGAAGGGTTGCCATAAACTCTCAATTTGTAAAAAGCGCAATATCTACAAAGTGCAATAAAAAAAAGGTCTGCCTGTACCTATATGAATGCTAGGTGCTCTATCAATACAGTTGATGAACGGTTCACAAAATTCAGCCACAGAGCAGGGCCCAGGGCCTGGCTGGCAGCAGGAACTTTCCCTCTCCGGGGGGCGCCTCTCTGCTCACCGGAGGCCACCCTGCACCATCCTCTCTCTGTGGCAGGAATTTCCATGTCTGGAATGAGAGCTGGTTTGTCCGGCAGGACCTGGGCCCCTCTTACAATGGTTGGCAGATTCTGGATGCCACCCCCAGGGAAGAGAGCGAAAGTACGGGCTTAGCGGGGCGGGTTCCAGACCCCCGCTTTTGCTCCCCTGAAGCTGCTCACGCCCACCCCTCCTGCACAGGCGTGTTCCAGTGCGGCCCGGCCTCGGTCACCGCCATCCGCGAGGGCGACGTGCACCGGGCCCACGACAGTCCTTCTGTGTTTGCGGAGGTCAACGCGGACTACATCACCTGGCTCTGGAATGAGGATGAAGCCGGGAGCGTGTGTCCTCAGACACTAAGTACTAAGAAGATCGGGAGGTGCCTCAGCACCAAGGCAGTGGGCAGCGACTCCCGCGTGGACATCACCAGCCTCTACAAGTATCCGGAAGGTAAGGGCGTATAGCGGCCTCCATCAGCCTCCCCAGTGACCCGGCTGCTGCAGAGGGACAACCGCGGGCCGCCCCCCGGGGCCAGGCCCTTTCCCACGTGATGTGGTAGTGATAGTCTCGTTCAATACTGTCTCTGAGATTGAGCCAAGTGCTTTTAGCTTATATTAACAGCTTCCTCTGTTTGCAAGTAGATTTCCCACATCTAACAATATCAATAGCTACATTTCCTTTAACATATATGTTCCAGGTACTGTATCAGGTATGCTCACATGTGATAACAATAATTACTAATAATAGTGATGTTAGTAGCAGGTATTATTTATTGAACACCTAGGATACATAGCAGTAGGCCCCACGCAAAATAATAATAATAATAATAGCAGCTCCTGCTTATCATCTGCCAAGGCCTAAGCCATGGTCACTAATTAATGGTCACTGGGTTACTGAAGAGTCTGTACTTGTTGGGGGTACAAAAACAAAACATGTATTTTTTCTGGTCACTGCCTCTAGCTATAAAAAGTCACCCTTTCCCCCTAAATAACAGGTCCCTTGGCAACGCTGTGATCTGATCACACATTTTCAGCTATTCCTGCTTGTTAAAGGAATGTTATTTGGGTAATCAAGACTTCAAGTTCAAACTTGAATCAGAGCTAGTCTCCTCCCCTCCTCTGAGCATGAACTGGAGCCGTGACCCCGGAAGCTTGCTGTAACGGAGGGGCACCAGCTCTGGCTGCCTCCAGCCCCCGCATTTTACCCTCTAGGGTGATGGTTTGCAACACACTGGAGTCACCTGGGGCACAGATTGAACAACAATTACTTTTTGCTCAGGATTCTGTGGGTCAGCTCTGTGGGCTGTGCTCAGCTGCGATGGCTCGTCTGCTCCACGTGGTGTCTGCTGGGATCTCAAATTTATCTGGGGCCTCAGATGGGACTGCTGGGCTGGCTGGGCCTCTCACGCTCCAGGAGCCAGCCCCGGCTTGTCCACGTGGCAGCAGCGTGCTCAGCAGGTAAGAATGAAAGCTGCAAGGTCTCCGAACTTACTATGTCACCTTTGTCACATTCTGTTGGTCAAGCAACAAACACCACCCAGATTGAAGGGGCAGGAAGTACAGTCTACATCTTAATAGCAAGAGTTGCAAAGAAAGTATTATGGCCATTTTAATCTACCACAGCAGCCCTGACTGCACCCTGACTAAGTGAATTGCAGTCTCTAGAGGGTGTGGCCCAGCCATCAGGACTTTTAAAAGCTCCCCAGGCGATTCCAATGTGCAGCCAATGTTGAGAATACCGGGTCTAAGTCTTCTGGTGTGTTAGGCCAAGAAGGAGGAGGAGAGAAGAGTGGAAATGCCTTTGACTTCAGGGAGCGAGGACTCAGTGCCCTAAGGCAGGCGGGTGCTGCTGCCCTAGTTACTCCGTAGCTCAGGGAGGACAAGTGGTGGCTTCGTTACAGCCTGCTGCCTTGGGACTCACTCCTGTGTTGTCCCCAGACACTGCTGATTTCTTGAGACATTGCCCCCCTCTTGCAGTGGAGCCCCTCCCACCCCACTGGCAGTCACACAGCTTCCCTCTGATGCATGGAAGTTTTTGTCCCCAGATTCTGGAGGGGGTTTGCAAGGCTGTGGCCCCCACACTCATCTAGATGCTGTGACCCCTTCCAAAGCTGGTGGGGAGAGTTCTTGATGGGCTTTTACCCACCTGCCATCTCCCTTCAGTTCTCTCCTCTGTGCTCAGGGAACACACGGCTCAATAAGCAGACCTCCCACAAGGATGAAATGCCAGCTTCCCCTTCCTGTAGGCACTACCAGTCTTTACCGGCCAGCTCCTTCCTGCAGGCACCCCTAAACTTTAACATTGATTCTTTTAAACACTCCCCAACACACACACACACACACATTCCCCCAGTTCCTTCTCTAGGAACATGGCCCTTGATGTTGATGACCTTCTCTTCTTCACTGTCTCAGGGTGGGCAGTGAGGGGTGGTAGGTGGTAAGGCCTCTTCCAAACTGCTACTTCTCTCATAAGTCCTTCAGGTTGATGCTTGGTCCCATCTGCTGGGAGTTTCTAAAACTTAGAATACGGGGTCTTTGGGGTCTCTTATCCTAAGCTTTAGCCATGGCCACAGGAGAAATCAACATCCTGTTACAAGATGCCAATAACAGTAGTCACCACTGCTGAGTCCCACTGTGGGCTGGCCGTGTTCACATGTTATTTAATTCTATTATTTAACAAATGCTTGGGGGGAGGAGAGAAGATGGCGGAAGAGTAAGACGCGGAGATCACCTTCCTTCCCACAGATACAGTAGAAATACATCTACACGTGGAACTGCTCCTACAGAACACCCACTGAACGCTGGCAGAAAACGTCCGACCTCCAAAAAGGCAAGAAACTCCCCCCGTACTTGGGTAGGGCAAAAGAAAAAAGAAATAACAGAGACAAAAGAATAGGGACGGCACCTGCACCAGTGGGAGGGAGCTGTGAAGGAGGAAAGATTTCCACGCACTAGGAAGCCCCTTCGCGGGCAGAGACTGCGGGTGGCAGAGGGGAGAAGCTTCGGAGCCACGGAGGAGAGCGCAGCCACAGGGGTGCGGAGGGCAAAGCGGAGAGGTTCCCGCACGGAGGAGCGGTGCCGACCAGCACTCACCAGCCCGAGAGGCTTGTCTGCTCACCCGCCGGGGCGGGCGGGGCTGGGAGCTGAGGCTCGGGCTTCGGTCGGATCGCAGGGAGAGGACTGGGGTTGGCGGCGTGAACACAGCCTGAAGGGGTTAGCGCACCACAGCTGGCTGGGAGGGAGACCGGGAAAAAGTCTGCAGCTGCCGAAGAGGCAAGAGACTTTTTCTTGCCTCTTTGTTTCGCGGCGCGCAAGGAGAGGGGATTCAGAGCGCCGCCTAAACGAACTCCAGAGAAGGGCGCGAGCCGCGGCAATCAGCGTGGACCCCAGAGACAGGCGTGAGACGCTGGGGCTGCTGCTGCCGCCTCCAAGAAGCCTGTGTGCGAGCACAGGTCACTCTCCACACCGCCCCTCCCGGGAGCCTGTGCAGCCTGCCACTGCCAGCGTCCCGTGATCCGGGGACAACTTCCCCGGGAGAACGCACTGCGCACCTCAGGCTGGTGCAAAGTCACGCCGGCCTCTGCCGCCGCAGGCTCGCCCCGCCTCCTCTGTACCCCTCCCTCCCCGCGGCCTGGGTGAGCCAGAGTCCCCGAAGCAGCTGCTCCTTTAACCCCGTTCTGTCTGGGCGGGGAATAGACGCCCTCAGGCGACCTACACGCAGAGGCGGGTCCAAATCCAAAGCTGAACCCCAGGAGCTGTGCGAACAGGGAAGAGAAGGGGAAATCTCTCCCAGCAGCCTCAGAAGCAGCGGATTAAAACTCCACAAACAACTTGATGTGCCTGCATCTGTTGAATACCTGAATAGACAACGAATCATCCCAAATTCAGGAGGTGGACTTTGGGAGCAGGATATATTAATTTTTCCCCTTTTCCTTTTTTTTGTGAGTGTATATGTATATGCTTCTGGGGGAGATTTTGTCTGTATAGCTTTGCTTT
The DNA here is from genome assembly GCF_028023285.1 of Balaenoptera ricei. NCBI lineage: Eukaryota > Metazoa > Chordata > Mammalia > Artiodactyla > Balaenopteridae > Balaenoptera > Balaenoptera ricei. The sequence goes on from NC_082653.1 coordinate 29,742,165, forward strand.
ACAATAGCTTTATTTTACTTCACTATATTATAGCCTCTTTCTTTCTTTCTTTCTATTTTTTCTCCCTTTTACTCTGAGCCGTGTGGACGAAAGGCTCTTGGTGCTCCAGCCAGGCATCAGGGCCGTGCCTCTGAGGTGGGAGAGCCAACTTCAGGACACTGGTCCACAAGAGACCTCCCAGCTCCATGTAATACCAAACGGCAAAAATCTCTCAGAGATCTCCATCTCAACATCAAGACCCAGCATCACTCAATGACCAGCAAGCTACAGTGCTGAACACCCTATGCCAAACAACTAGCAAGACAGGAACACAGCCCCATCCATTAGCAGAGAGGCTGCCTAAAATCATAATAAGGCCACAGACACCCCAAAATACACCACCAGACGTGGACGTGCCCACCAGAAAGACAAGATCCAGCCTCATCCACCAGAGCTCAGGCACTAGTTCCCTACACCAGGAAGCCTACACAACCCACTGAACCAACCTTAGCCACTGGGGACAGATACCAAAAACAACGGGAACTACGAACCTGCAACCTGTGATAAGGAGACCCCAAACACAGTAAGATAAGCAAAATGAGAAAACAGAAAAACACACAGCAGATGAAGGAGCAGGGTCAAAACACACCAGACTTAACAAATGAAGAGGAAATAGGTAGTCTACCTGAAAAAGAATTCAGAATAATGATAGTAAGGATGATCCAAAATCTTGGAGATAGAATAGACAAAATGCAAGAAACATTTAACAAGGACGTAGAAGAACTAAAGAGGAACCAAGCAATGATGAAAAACACAATAAACGAAATTAAAAATACTCTAGATGGGATCAATAGCAGAATAACTGAGGCAGAAGAAAGGATAAGTGACCTGGAAGATAAAATGGTGGAAATAACTACTACAGAGCAGGATAAAGAAAAAAGAATGAAAAGAACTGAGGACAGTCTCAGAGACCTCTGGGACAACATTAAACACACCAACATTCGAATTATAGGGGTCCCAGAAGAAGAAGAGAAAAAGAAAGGGACTGAGAAAATATTTGAAGAGATTATAGTTGAAAACTTCCCTAATATGGGAAAGGAAATAGTTAATCAAGTCCTGGAAGCACAGAGAGTCCCATACAGGATAAACCCAAGGAGAAACACGTCAAGACACATATTAATCAAACTGTCAAAAATTAAATATAAGGAAAACATATTAAAGGCAGCAAGGGAAAAACAACAAATAACACACAAGGGAATCCCCATAAGGTTAACATCTGATCTTTCAGCAGAAACTCTGCAAGCCAGAAGGGAGTGGCAGGATATACTTAAAGTGATGAAGGAGAAAAACCTACAACCAAGATTACTCTACCCAGCAAGGATCTCATTCAGATTCGATGGAGAAATTAAAACCTTTACAGACAAGCAAAAGCTGAGAGAGTTCAGCACCACCAAACCAGCTTTACAACAACTGCTAAAGGAACTTCTCTAGGCAAGAAACACAAGAGAAGGAAAACACCTACAATAACAAACCCAAAACATTTAAGAAAATGGGAATAGGAACATACATATCGATAATTACCTTGAATGTAAATGGATTAAATGCTCCCACCAAAAGACACAGGCTGGCTGAATGGATACAAAAACAAGACCCATATATATGTGCTGTCTACAAGAGACCCACTTCAGACCTAGAGACACATACAGACTGAAAGTGAGGGGATGGAAAAAGATATTCCATGCAAATGGAAATCAAAAGAAAGCTGGAGTAGCAATTCTCATATCAGACAAAATAGACTTTAAAATAAAGAGTATTACAAGAGACAAAGAAGGACACTATATAATGATCAAGGGATCAATCCAAGAAGAAGATATAACAATTGTAAATATTTATGCACCCAACATAGGAGCACCTCAATACATAAGGCAAATACTAACAGCCATAAAAGGGGAAATCGACAGCAACACAATCATAGTAGGGGACTTTAACACCCCACTTTCACCAATGGACAGATCATCCAAAATGAAAATAAATAAGGAAACACAAGCTTTAAATGATACATTAAACAAGATGGACTTAATTGATATTTATAGGACATTCCACCCAAAACAACAGAATACACATTTTTCTCAAGTGCTCATGGAACATTCTCCAGGATAGATCATATCTTGGGTCACAAATCAAGCCTTGGTAAATTTAAGAAAATTGAAATCGTATCAAGTATCTTTTCCGACCACAACGTTATGAGGCTAGATATCAATTACAGGAAAAGATCTGTAAAAAATACAAACACATGGAGGCTACACAATACATTACTTAATCACGAAGTGATTACTGAAGAAATCAAAGGGGAAATCAAAAAATACCTAGAAACAAATGACAATGGAGATACGACGACCCAAAACCTATGGGACACAGCAAAAGCAGTGCTAAGAGGGAAGTTTATAGCAATACAAGCCTACCTCAAGAAACAGGAAACATCTCGAATAAACAACCTAACCTTGCACCTGAAGCAATTAGAGAAAGAAGAACAAAAAAACCCCAAAGCCAGCAGAAGGAAAGAAATTATAAAGATCAGGTCAGAAATAAATGAAAAAGAAATGAAGGAAACAATAGCAAAAATCAATGAAACTAAAAGCTGGTTCTTTGAGAAGATAAACAAAATTGATAAACCATTAGCCAGACTCATCAAGAGAAAAAGGGAGAAGACTCAGATCAATAGAATTAGAAATGAAAAAGGAGAAGTAACCACTGACACTGCAGAAACACAAAAGATCATGAGAGATTACTACAAGCAACTCTATGCCAATAAAATGGACAACCTGGAAGAAATGGACAGATTCTTAGAAATGCACAAACTGCCGAGACTGAACCAGGAAGAAATAGAAAATATGAACAGACCAATCACAAGCACTGAAATGGAAACTGTGATTAAAAACCTTCCAACAAACAAAAGCCCAGGACCAGATGGCTTCACAGGTGAATTCTATCAAACATTTAGAGAAGAGCTAACACCTATCCTTCTCAAACTCTTCCAAAATATTGCAGAGGGAGGAACACTCCCAAACTCATTCTACGAGGCCACCATCATCCTGATACCAAAACCAGACAAAGATGTCACAAAGAAAGAAAACTACAGGCCAATATCACTGATGAACATAGATGCAAAAATCCTCAACAAAATACTAGCAAACAGAATCCAACAGCACATTAAAAGGATCATACACCATGATCAAGTGGGGTTTATCCCAGGAATGCAAGGATTCTTCAATATACGCAAATCAATCAATGTGATACATCATATTAACAAATTGAAGGAGAAAAACCATATGATCATCTCAATAGATGCAGAGAAAGCTTTCGACAAAATTCAACACCCATTTATGATAAAAGCCCTGCAGAAAGTAGGCATAGAGGGAACTTTCCTCAACATAATAAAGGCCATATATGACAAACCCACAGCCAACATTGTCCTCAATGGTGAAAAACTGAAACCATTTCCACTAAGATCAGGAACAACACAAGGTTGCCCACTCTCACCACTATTATTCAACATAGTTTTGGAAGTGTTAGCCACAGCAATCAGAGAAGACAAAGAAATAAAAGGAATCCAAATCGGAAAAGAAGAAGTAAAGCTGTCACTGTTTGCAGATGACATGATACTATACATAGAGAATCCTAAAGATGCTACCAGAAAACTCCTAGAGCTAATCAATGAATTTGGTAAAGTAGCAGGATACAAAATAAATGCACAGAAATCTCTTGCATTTCTATACACTAATGACGAAAAATCTGAAAGTGAAATTAAGAAAACACTCCCATTTACCATTGCAACAAAAAGAATAAAATATCTAGGAATAAACCTACCTAAGGAGACAAAAGACCTGTATGCAGAAAATTATAAGACACTGATGAAAGAAATTAAAGATGATACAAATAGATGGAGAGATATACCATGTTCCTGGATTGGAAGAATCAACATTGTGAAAATGTCTCTACTACCCAAAGCAATCTACAGATTCAATGCAATCCCTATCAAACTACCACTGGCATTTTTCACAGAACTAGAACACAAAATTTCACAATTTGTATGGAAACACAAAAGACCCCGAATAGCCAAAGCAATCTTGAGAACGAAAAATGGAGCTGGGGGAATCAGGCTCCCTGACTTCAGACTATATTACAAAGCTTCAGTAATCAAGACAGTTTGGTACTGGCATAAAAACAGAAATATAGATCAATGGAACAGGATAGAAAGCCCAGAGATAAACCCACACACATATGGTCACCTTATCTTTGATAAAGGAGGCAAGCATATACAGTGGAGAAAAGACAGCCTCTTCAATAAGTGGTGCTGGGAAAATTGGACAGGTACATGTAAAAGTATGAAATTAGAACACTCCCTGACACCATGCACAAAAATAAACTCCAAATGGATTAAAGACCTAAGTGTAAGGGCAGACACTATCAAACTCTTAGAGGAAAACATAGGCAGAACACTCTATGACATACATCACAGCAAGATTCTTTTTGACCCAGCTCCCAGAGAAATGGAAATAAGAACACAAATAAACAAATGGGACCTAATGAAACTTAAAAGCTTTTGCACAGCAAAGGAAACCATAAACAAGACCAAAAGACAACCATCAGAATGGGAGAAAATATTTGCAAATGAAGCAACTGAAAAAGGATTAATCTCCAAGATTTACAAGCAGCTCATGCAGCTCAATGACAAAAAAACCAACAACCCAATCCAAAAATGGGCAGAAGACCTAAATAGACATTTCTCCAAAGAAGATATACAGATGGCCTACAGACACATGAAAGAATGCTCAACATCATTAATCATTAGAGAAATGCAAATCAAAACTACAATGAGATATCATCTCACACCGGTCAGAATGGCCATCATCAAAAAATCTAGAAACAATAAATGCTGGAGAGGGTGTGGAGGAAAGGGAACACTCTTGCACTGTTGGTGGGAATGTAAATTGATACAGCCACTATGGAGAACAGTATGGAGGTTCCTTAAAAAACTACAAATAGAACTACCATACGACCCAGCAATCCCAATACTGGGCATATACCCTGAGAAAACCATAGGTCAAAAAGAGTCATGTACCAAAATGTTCATTGCAGCTCTATTTACAATAGCCAGGACATGGAAGCAACCTAAATGTCCATTGACAGATGAATGGATAAAGAAGATGTGGCACATATATACAATGGAATATTACTCAGCCATAAAAAGAAATGAAATGGAGGTATTTGTAATGAGGTGGATGGAGTTAGAGTCTGTCATACAGAGTGAAGTAAGTCAGAAAGAGAAAAACAAATACAGTATGCTAACACATATATACGGAATTTAAGGGGAAAAAAAAAAAAAAAGCCATGAAGAACCTAGTGGCAAGACGGGAATAAAGACACAGACCTACTAGAGAATGGACTTGAGGATATGGGGAGGGGGTGGGGTGAGATGTGACAGGGTAAGAGAGCGTCATTGACATACACTACCAAATGTAAAATAGATAACTAGTGGGAAGCAGCCGCATAGCACAGGGAGATCAGCTCGGTGCTTTGTGACCACCTAGAGGGGTGGGATGGGGAGGGTGGGAGGGAGGGAGATGCAAGAGGGAAGAGAAATGGGAACATATTTATATGTATAACTGATTCACTTTGTTATAAAGCAGAAGCTAACACACCATTGTAAGGCAATTATACTTCAATAAAGGTGTTAAAAAAAAAAAAAAATAACACCAGGTCAGAGGCAGCTCCTAGAGGCAAGCCTGTAACCAGGACCAAGTTCACCTTTTGTGTAAAAATTGAGACAATGAGAAAGCAAGCCCTTTGAGGGCAGCTCCCATGCCCTCCACACATGGGGTCTCCCCAGCAGTACTGGGCCTCGTCCACAATCCATATGCAATAATCTATCTGATTACAAGCAAATTCACTGTGAAAACCTTATTTAAAATAAAAACACCAATCATAAAAAAAAAAAAAAAAGAAAACGAAGACCCAACACAGTCTAAAATAAATAAATAAATAAATTTGAAAATAAATAAATAAATAAAGTCCTTTACCATCTGAGCCTGGCCATCTGGGCTCCTCCTTTAAAAAAAAAAGAAAGAAAGAAAGAAAAGAAAAGGAAGGAAGGGAGGAGGGGAGGGAGGGAGGGAAAGTAAAGAAATAGAAGAATTTCCAGATTTGCAAGGAAGAGGTAAAACTGTCTCTATTTGCACATGATATGATCTTGTATATATAAAATCCTAAGGAATCCACTAAAAGTTATTAGAGCCAATAAATGAGTTCAGAAAAATTGTAGAACACAAGATCAATTTTTAAAAATTAATTGTATTTCAGGACACTAGCAATGTATAATCTGAAAATGAAATTAAGAAAACAAATCCATTTACAATAGCATCAAAAATAATAAAATACTTAACAATAAATTTAACAGAAGAAGAGCAAGACTAGTACACTGAAAACTACAAAACATTGTTGAAAGAAATTAAAGACTTCAATAAATGGAAAGACATCCCATTTTCATGGATTGAAAGACTTTTTTTTTTAAGGTGGCAATGCCCCAAAATTGATCTACAGAATCCATGAAACCCCTATCAAAGTTCCAGCTAAATTTTTTCCAAAATTGACAAGCTGTTCCTAAAATTCACGTGGAAATTCAAGGGACCCAGAATAGCCAAAACAATCTTGGAAAAGAAGAACAAAGTTGGAGGGCTCAAACTTCCCAAATTCAAAACTTACTATAAATATACAATAACCCAGATAGTGTGATACTGGCATAAGAATGGACATATAGATCAATGAAATAGAATCAGGAGTCCAGAAATAAACTCTTAAAATTATGTTTAATTGATTTTGACAAGGGTGCCAAGACAATTCAGTGGGGAAAGAATGAGAATAGTCTTTTCAACAGATGGTGCTGGGACCACTAATTATCCACATGCACAGAATAAAATGGGCCTCCTACATCACACAGTACACAAAAATTAAATGGATCATTGACCTATATCGAAGAGCTAAAATTACAAGCTTTTAGAAGAAAACAGGAGTTAATCTTCATGAGCTTGAGTTAAACAGAACATTTTTGGATATGACATCAAGAGCATAAATGACAGAAGAAAAAATTGATAAATCGGACTTCATCAAAATTAAAAACCTGTACTACAAATATACCATCAAGAAAGAAGAAAAGCCCACAGAATAGAAAATATTTGCAAATCATGTATCTAATAAGGGACTTGTATCCATAATATATAAATAATTCTTATAGCTCAATAATAAATAGATAAATAACCCAATTTTTAAATGGGCAAAGGATTTGAAAGACCTTTCTCCAAGGACAATATACAAATGACCAATAAACATGAAAAGGTGCTTAGCATCATTAATCATCAGGGAAATGCAAATCAAAACCACAACAACATACCACTTCATATCCACTAGAACTGCTATAATCAAAAAGACAGACAATAAGAGTTGGTGAGATTGTGGAGCAATTGGAACACTCGTACATTGCTGGTGGGAATGTAAAATGGTGCAAGCACTTTGGAAAACAGTTTGACACTTCCTCACAATGTTAAACACAGAGTTAACATAACAACCTAGCAGATGCACTTCTAGGTATACACCCAAAAGAAATGAAAACAAACATCCACCCAAAAACTTGTACATGAACATTCATAGCAACATTATTCAAAATAGCTAGAGTGGAAGCAACCCTAACATCCATCAGTGGATAAATAAAATGTGGTCTGTCCATACAATGGAGTATTATTCAGCAATAAAAAGAAATCAAGTACCAATGTATGCTACAACATGGATGAACCCTAAAAATATTATGTTGAGTGAAAAACAGCCAGTCGCAAGGGACCACACGTTGTATGATTCTCTTTATATGAAATGCCCAGAATAGGCAAATTAGAAATTAAATTAACAGTTTCCTAGGGCTAGGGGTGGGGCAGGGAGGAACGGGAAGTGACTGCTAATGGTTACAGAGTTTCTTTGGGGTGACAGAAATTGTTCTGAAATTAGATTGTGGTGATGGGTACACGACTCTGTGAATGTACTAAAAAACATTGGCTTGTAACCTTTAAACCGGTGGATTGCTTGTTATGGAATTAACGTATATCTGAATAAAGCTGTTTTAAAAAATCAGGTGGCCAGAGAAGCCCTCCCTGAGAACCTGACTTTAGAATTTTTGGCAGGGAAATGAAACATTTTCTTAGTAAAAATATATTATGAGTACATTATGGAATAGAATGAACAATTCACGTACATTTTAATAATAAAATATGACATGTTAAAGAACCTTTAGGTCCACATGTGTCCCTTCAAGCCCAGGTCACACAGTAGAGAGGTACTTGGGAGAACGTTTGAGAAGGAGCACAGCACAGGGTTCAAGGAGGGAATCAGAACTATCGGAGTTGGATCTTGGAAGGATCAGGGTGGAAAAAGGACTAGAGTGGGCATGCAGCCCACATCCTCAGGAAGGGAGTGGCATTCTTGAGCACTGTGCTTGGGGCCTAGCCTTTGCATCTCTTGTCCTCACTTCATAGATGGGAAACTGAGACTTAGAGGGACTGGGTAATGATAATAGTAAAAAAAGTCCACAGTCACCTGGTGGCAAACTGATCTGATGGTGAGACGTTTTGTACAGTGGTCTGAGGGGAAAAGAATGATGGGAGAAGGGGGCAGATTCCAGAGATCAATGAGGATGCTTGGCAGAACTTGCTGTCTGATCAGCTGTGAGTGGTAAAGGTAAGAGAAGAGTCAAGGACACATCCAGTTCCCAGTTTGTACATTGGGTGAACGGTGGGTGAATGGTGGAGCTGTTTGCTGAAATGGGGAATGCTACCAGGCAGAAGATGGCATGCTTCTTTGGGTTGGAGGCACCTGTGGAACATACTGGGGGTGAGGTGGGGGCTGGCAGGTTGTGTATTGATCTGGAGATCAAAAAAGAGAGAGAGAGGTCTGTGCTAGCAACAGGGTAAGTGGGTGATCAGGGTTCCTAAACTCACATGTCTTCAGGAGCTTGCAGATGGCATGCCGTGAGTGCAGCAGGCCAGTGGGAGAATTACAGGTGGAGACCATGGAGAACCAGCAAGTACACTCCCTTCCAGAAAAAGCACCCCTTACTCAGCTCTAGACCATGACTGCCATGTAGAGAGTGGGAAGGGAGCATGATTAAGAACATGGAAGTTGGAGCCAGACTACCTGGGTTCAAATTCCAGCTCCCTTACAAGTTGCTTTACTTCTCTGTGCCTTGGGTTCCTTATCTGTAAAATGGGGATGATAATATAGTACCTTCCTCCTAGGCGAAAATATATATATATATGTGTGTGTGTGTGTGTGTGTGTATACATATGTGTGTATCACCTAGAACTACAGTGCCTGGCATATAACAAGTTTACAAAAGTGTCAGCTATCATTATCATATGAGACTTCAGATCCAGCTGTCAGAGGGGCTACAAATCTATAACGTTATGTGAAATTTACTAACCTGAAGTTGTTGGCAACTGATTAAAATTTTATTTAAATAGTCCAGAATCAAACACAATGCATATGGATGAGGTCTGCATATGGCTCTTGAGCTTCCAATTTGAGACCTCCGACAGCCATGGTAAATTAAAGTGGGGATGGAGTGGTGGTTTTGCCTAGAGAAAAGGGAAAATGAGAAGAGCTGGCCCTGGGACAGGTGGCAGAGGAGAGAATGCCTGCCTCATGATGTCCGATGCCCTGCAGGATCCCAGAAGGAGAGACAGGTGTACAGCAAGACCATGAAGAAGCTGTTAAGAGTGGAAACCTCTGGAAGGAGGGCCCAGGTCCACAGTGTGGGCAGCCATGATCTCTGGCGTGATGACCTCCTGGAGCCTGCCACTAAGCCCAGCATCACTGGAAAGTTCAAGGTGCTGGAGCCACCCGTGCTGGGCCATGACCTGAGGCTGGTCCTTTGCTTGGCTAACCTCACCTCCCGGGTCCAGCGGGTCCAAGTCAACATGAGCAGTGCCACCATCCTTTACACCCGCAGGCCGGTGGCAGAGATCCTGCACGAATCCCATGCAGTGAAGCTGGGGCCAGAAGAAGATAAGAATGCCACAGCTGGGTGGGACCTGGTTGGCCCAGCTCCTTTTCCAGGAGGGTTGGGGTTGGGGTTGGGGGTAGACTTCCCAGCATTCTACATTCATTCCCAGGAGAAAAAGGGATATTTCTGTGCATTTGCAGATGAGAAAACTGAGGTTCAGAGGGGCTGAATAATGAAGATAGTAATAAAAGTACACAATCATCTAGTGGCAAACATAATGGTCAGGTGATCCCAGTGTGAATATTTACACACTGAATAAATACCTGCTGGGAGCATTTCATAGTATGTGGAATATGTCCTGTGTTACCTTTCTAAAATCCAACAAATTTCAGAGCTCATCTGGCTCCAGGTGTTTGGTGTGAGAGGAATGGACCAGTAAGAGGTGTTTATTAAGTGCCTACATGTGCCAGGCCCTGTCCCAAGAATTCTGCAGGCATCAGCTACAACCCACAACCACCCGCAATCGTCTCCCCTCCCCTTTCCTCCCATATTCTTCCTCTGTCCCTCTCTCTCTCTCTCCCCTGCCCCACCACCACATACGTTCTGAAGGATTCGATTAAACAAAGACCTTGTTCCTCTGAACCAGTTTCAGCTAAGTGAAACCTTGTGTGTTTTGACAGGATGTGAAAATATGTGAAGGAGGTGTCACACATTTTTTTGCTTTTCTGTCACTTATTTTTCACAAAATCTAAATCACAAAATAACACTTCACAAGGAAATGTTAATTAACATACACTTTCTCCTGGCTTTTTTCATATTAAAAGTAATACAGCTACCTAGGGGAAAGCAGGAGCAAGGTGGCAGAGTAGATGGACTTGCGCTCACTCCTTCTTGTGAGAGCACCGGAATCACAACTAACTGCTGAACAATCATCGACAGGAAGACACTGGAATTCACCAAAAAAGATACCACACATCCAAAGACAAAGGAGAAGCCACAGTGAGACAGTAGGAGGGGAACAATCACAATAAAATCAAATCCTGTAACTGCTGGGTGGGTGACTCACAAACTGGAGAACACTTATACCACAGAAGTCCACCCACTGAAGTGAAGGTTCTGAGCCCCACGTCAGGCTTCCCAACCTGGGGGTCCGGCAACGGGTGGAGGAAGTCCTAGAGAATCAGACTTTGAAGGCTACCGAGATTTGATTGCAGGACTTTGACAGGACTAGGGGAAACAGAGACTCCACTCTTGGAGGGCACACACAAAGTAGTGGTTGCGTTGGGACACAGGGGAAGGAGCAGTGACCCCATAGGAGACTGAACCAGACCTACCTGCTAGTGTTGGAGGGTCTCCTGCAGAGGCGGGGGATGGCTGTGGCTCACCATGAGGACAAGGACACTGGCAGAAGAACATCTGGGAAGTACTCCTTGGTGTGAGCCCTCCCAGAGTCCGCCATTAGCCCCACCAAAGAGCCAGGTAGGCTCCAGTGTTGGGTTGCCTCAGGCCAAACAACCAACAGGGAGGGAACCCAGCCCCACCCATCAGCAGACAAGCAGATTAAAGTTTTACTGAGCTCTGCCCACCAGAGCAACACCCAGCTCCACCCACCACCAGTCCCTCCCATCAGGAAACTTGCACAAGCCCCTTAGATAGCTTCATCCACCAGAGGGAAGACAGCAGAAGCAAGAAGAACTACAATCCTGCAGCCTGTGGAACAAAAACCACATTCACAGAAAGATAGACAAGATGAAAAGACAGAGGGCTATATACCAGATGAAGGAACAAGATAAAACCCCAGAAAAACAACTAAATGAAGTGGAGATAGCCAACCTTCCAGAAAAAGAATTCAGAATAATGGTAGTGAAGATGATCCAGGACCTCGGAAATAAAATGGAGGCAAAGATGGAGAAGATGCAAGAAATGTTTAACAAAGACCTAGAAGAATTAAAGAACAAACAAACAGAGATGAACGATACAATAAATGAAATGAAAAATGCACTAGAAGGAAACAATACAGGATAACTGAGGCAGAAGAACAGATAAGTGAAGACAGAATGTCTGGAAGACAGAATGGTGGAATTCACTGCCGCAGAACAGAATAAAGAAAAAATAATGAAAAGAAATGAAGACAGCCTAAGACACCTCTGGGACAACATTAAATGCACCAACATTTGCATTATAGGGGTCCCAGAAGGAGAAGAGAGAAAGGACCCAAGAAAATATTTGAAGAGCTTATAGTCAAACACTTCCCTAACATGGGAAAGGAAAGAGCCACCCAAGTCCAGGAAGCACAGAGAGTCCCAGGCAGGAAAAACCCAGGAGAAACACACCAAGACACATAGTAAGCAAATTCGCAAAAATTAAAGACAAAGAAAAATTATTCAAAACAACAAGGGAAAAATGACAAGTAACATACAAGGGAATTCCCATGAGATGAACAGCTGATTCCTCAGCAGAAACTCTACAAGCCAGAAGGGAGTGGCATGATATATTTAAAGTGATGAAAGGGAAGAACCTACAACCAAGATTACTCTACCCAGCAAGGATCTCATTCAGATTCGACAGAGAAATCAACAGCTTTACAGACAAGCAAAAGCTAAGAGAATTCAGCACCACCAAACCAGCTCTACAACAAACGCTAAAGGAACCTCTCTAAGTGAGAAATACAAGAGAAGAAAAGGACCTACAAAACCAAACCCATAACAATTAAGAAAATGGTCATAGGAACAGACATATCAATAATTACCTTGAATGTGAATAGATTAAATACTCCAACCAAAAGACACAGGCCACTGAATGGTTACAAAAACAAGACCCTTATATATGCTGTCTACAAGAGACGCACTTCAGACCGAGGGACATATACAGACTGAAAGTGAGGGGATGGAAAAAGATATTCCATGCAAATGAAATCAAAAGAAAGCTGGAGTAGCAATACTCATATCAGATAAAATAGACTTTAAAATAAAGAATGTAACAAGAGGCAAGGAAGGACATTACATAATGATCAAGGGATCAATCCAAGAAGAAGATATAACAATTATAAATATATATGCACCCAACATAGGAGCACCTCACTACATAAGGCAACTGCTAACAGCTATAAAAGAGGAAATTGACAGCTATACAATAATAGTCGAGGACTTTTAACACCTCACTTACACCAATGGACAGATCATCCAGAATGAAAATAAGGAAACACAAGCTTTAAATGATACGATAGATCAGATAGATTTAATTGATATTTAAAGGACAGCAGATCCAAAAACAGCAGATTCCACTTACTTCTCAAGTGCGCACAGAACATTCTCCAGGATAGATCATATCTTGGGTCACAAATCAAGCCTCAGTAAACTTAACAAGATTGAAATCATATCAAGCATCTTTTCTGACCACAACACTATGAGATTAGAAATCAATTACAGGGGGAAAAAGTAAAAAACACAAACACATGGAGGCTAAACACTACGTTACTAAAGAACCAAGAAATCACTGAAGAAATCAAAGAGGAAATCAAAAAATACCTAGAGACAAATGACAAAGAAAACACCACGATCCAAAACCTATGGGATGCAGCAAAAGCCGTTCTAAGAGGGAAGTTTATAGCTATACAAGCCTACCTCAAGAAACAAGAAAAATCTCAAATAAACAATCTAACCTTACACCTAAAGGAACTAGAGAAAGAAGAACAAACAAAACCCAAAATTAGTAGAAGGAAAGAAATCATAAAGATCAGAGCAGAAATAAATGAAATAGAAACAAAGAAAACAATAGCAAAGATCAATAAAACTAAAAGCTGGTTCTTTGAGAAGATAAACAAAATTGATAAACCATTAGCCAGACTCATCAAGAAAAAGAGGGAAAGGACTCAAATCAATAAAATTAGAAATGAAAAAGGAGAAGTTACAACAGACACTGCAGAAATACAAAGCATCTTAAGAGACTACTATAAGCAACTGTATGCCAATAAAATGGACAACCTGGAAGAAATGGACAAATTCTTAGAAAGGTGTAACTATCCAAGACTGAACCAGGAAGAAATAGAAAATATGAACAGACCAATCACAAGTAATTAAATTGAAACACAGTTTCTTCCAACAAGCAAATCCAGGACCAGATGGCTTCACAGGTGAATTCTATCAAACATTTAGAGAAGAGCTAACACCCATCCTTCTCAAACTCTTCCAAAAAATTGCAGAGGAAGGAACACTCCCAAACTCATTCTATGAGGCCACAATCACCCTGATACCAAAACCAAAGATGTCACAAAAAAAGAAAATTACAGACCAATATCACTGATGAATATAGATGCAAAAATCCTCAACAAAATACTAGCAAACAGAGTTGAATAACACATTAAAAGGATCATACACCACGATCAAGTGGGATTTATCCCAGGGATGCAAGGATTCTTCACTCTATGCAAATCAATCAATGTGATACACCATATTAACAAATTGAAGAATAAAAACCATATGATCATCTCAACAGATGCAGAGAAAGCTTTTGACAAAATTCAACACCAATTTATGATAAAAACTCTCCAGAAAGTGGGCATAGAGGGAACCTACCTCACCATAATAAAGCCCATATATGACAAACCCACAGCAAACATCATTCTGAATGGTGAAAAACTGAAAGCATTTCCACTAAGATCAGGAACAAGACAAGGCTGTCCACTCTCACCACTATCTTTCAACATAGTTTTGGAAGTCTTAGCCACGGCAATCAGAGAAGAAAAAGAAATAAAAGGAATACAAATTGGAAAAGAGGAAGTAAAACTGTCACTGTTTGCAGATGACATGATACTATACATAGAGAATCCTAAGGATGCCACCAGAAAACTACTAGAGCTAATCAATGAATTTGGTAAAGTTGCAGGATACAAAATTAATGCACAGAAATCTCTTGCATTCCTGTACACTAATGATGAAAAATCTGAAAGAGAAATTAAGGAAACACTCCCATTTACCACTGCAACAAAAAGAATAAAATACCTAGGCATAAACCTGCCTAGGGAGACAAAAGACCTGTATTCAGAAAACTATAAGACACTGATGAAAGAAATTAAAGATGAAACAAACAGATGGAGAGATATACCATGTTCTTGGATTGGAAGAATCAATATTGTGAAAAGGACTGTACTACCCAAAGCAATCTACAGATTCAATGCCATCCCTATCAAATTACCAATGGCATTTTTTACAGAACTAAAACAAAAAATCTTAAAATTTGTATGGAGACACAAAAGACCCCGAATAGCCAAAGCAGTCTTGAGGGAAAAAAATGGAGCTGGAGGAATCAGACTCCCTGACTTCAGACTATACTACAAAGCTACAGTAATCAAGATGATATTGTACTGGCACAAAAACAGAAATATAGATCAATGGAACAGAATAGAAACCCCAGAGATAAACCCACACACCTATGGTCTACTAATCTATGACAAAGGAAGCAAGGAAGTACAATGGAGAAAAGACAGTCTCTTCAATAGTGGTGCTGGGAAAACTGGACAGCTACATGTAAAAGAATGAAATTAGAACACTCCCTAACACCATACACAAAAATAAACTCAAAATTGATCAGAGACCTAAATATAAGACTGGACACTATAAAACTCTTAGAGGAAAACATAGGAAGAACACTCTTTGACATAAATCACAGCAAGATCTTTTTTGATCCACCTCCTAGGGTAATGGAAATAAAAAAAAAAATAAACAATTGGGACCTAATGAAACTTAAAAGCTTTTGCAAAGCAACGGAAACTACAAACAAGACAAAAAGACAACTCTCAGAATGGGAGAAAATATTTGCAAACGAGTCAACGGACAAAGGATTAATCTCCAAAATATATAAACAGCTCATGCAGCTGAATATTAAAAAAACAAACAACCCAATCAAAAAATGGGTGAAGACCTAAATAGATGTTTCTCCAAAGAAGACATACAGATGGCCAAGAAGCAAATGAAAAGCTGCTCAACATCACTAATTATTAGAGAAATGCAAATCAAAACTACAATGAGGTATCACCTCACACCAGTTAGAATGGGCATCATCAGAAAATCTACAAACAACAAATGCTGGAAAGGGTGTGGAGGAAAGGGAACCCTCTTGCACTGTTGGTGGGAATGTAAATTGATACAGCCACTATGGAGAACAGTATGGAGGTTCCTTAAAAAACTAAAAATAGAATTACCATGTGATCCAGCAATCCCACTACTGGGCATATACCCAGAGAAAACCGTAATTCAAAAAGCCACATGCATCCCAATGTTCATTGCAGCACTATTTACAATAGCCAGGTCATGGAATCAACCTAAATGCCCATCGACAGATGAATGGATAAAGAACATGTGGTACATATATACAATGGAATATTTCTCAGCCATAAAAAGGAACGAAATTGGGTCATTTGTTGAGACATGGATGGATCTTGAGACTGTCATACAGAGTGAAGTAAGTCAGAAAGAGAAAAACAAATATCATATATTAACACATATATGTGGAACCTAGAAAAATGGTACAGATGAACTGGTTTGCAGGGCAGAAATTGAGACACAGATGTACAGAACAAACATATGGACACCAAGGGGGGAAAGCGGCGGGTGGGTGGGGGTGGTGGTGTGATGAATTGGGCAATTGGCATTGACATGTATACAGTGATGTGTATAAAATTGATGACTAATAAGAACATGTTGTGTAAAAAAATAAAATAAAATTCAAAAATACAAAAGAAAAAAAAATACCTACGATGGATACACAAAAACTGAAAACAAAGGAACACAAGCATACTACCAAAGAAAATCGTCTTTGTTTGGAAGAACAAAAAGAAGAAGAAAAGAACAAAGAAGAACTACAAAAACAACTGAAAAACAAGTAATAAAATGGCAAAAAGTACAGACCCATCAATAATTGTTTTAAATGTTAGTGGAATAAATGCTACACTCAAAAGACATAAGGTTGCTGATTGGATTTAAAAAAAAAAAAAAGACAAGGCCCTTCAATATCATGCCTACAAGAGACTCACTTCAGGGCCAAAGACACACACACACAACTGAAAGTAAGGGGATGAAAAAAAATATTTCATGCAAATGGAAATGACAAGAAGGGTGGCAATACTCATATCAGACAAAACAGACTTTAAAACAAAGGCTATAACAAAAGACCAAGAAAATCATTAGGTAATAATAAAGGAATCAATACAAGAAAAGGATATTACACTCCTTAACATATATGCATCCAATACAGGAGCACCTAAATATGTAAAGCAAATACAAACAGACATTAAGGAAGAAACTGACAATAATACAATAATAGTAGGGGACTTTAATATCCCACTTACATCAATGCACAGATCATCCAGACAGAAAATCAATAAGACAACAGTGGTCTTAAATGATACAATAGACCAGCTGGATTTAACAGATAACTACAGGACATTACATCCCAAAGCAGCAGAATATGTATTCTTTTCAAGTGCGCATGGAACGTTCTCCAGGATAGATCACATGCTGGGCCACAAAACAAGTCTCAACAAATTTAAGAGGATAGAAATTATATCAAGCATTTTTTTTTCCAGTCACAATGGTATGGAACTATAAATCAACTACAGAAAGAAAAATGGGAAAAGAACAAACACGTGAAGACTAAACAACATGCTACTAAAAAACCAATAGGTCAGGCTTCCCTGGTGGCGCAGTGGTTGAGAATCTGCCTGCTAATGCAGGGGACACGGGTTCGAGCCCTGGTCTGGGAAGATCCCACATGCCACGGAGCAACTAGGCCCGTGAGCCAGAACTACTGAGCCTGCGCGTCTGGAGCCTGTGCTCCACAACAAGAGAGGCCGTGATAGTGAAGAGGCCCACGCACCGCAATGAAGAGTGGCCCCCGCTTGCCACAACTAGAGAAAGCCCTCGCACAGAAATGAAGACCCAACACAGCCAAAAATAAATATAAAAATAAATAAATAAATAAAAGATTACTATACAAAAAAAACCCCAATAGGTCAATGAAGAGATCAAAGGGGAAATCAGAAAAATACCTCAAGACAAATGAAAATGGAAACACAAGACTCCAAAATCTATGGGATGCAGCAAAATCAGTTCTAAGAGGAGAGTTCACAGTGATACAAGCCTTCCTCACGAAACAAGAAAAATCTCAAACAACATAACCTACCACCTAAAAGAATTAGAAAAAGAACAAAGCCCAACATCAGCAGAAGGAAGGAAATATAAAGATCAGAGAGGAAATCAATAAAATCGAGACCAAAAAAATAGAAAAGATCAGTGAAACCAAGATATGTTCTTTTTTAAAGATAAAATTGATAAACCTTTAGCCAGGTTCACCAAGAAGAAAAGAGAGAGGACTCAAGTAAATAAAATAAGAATGAAAGAGGAGAAATAACAACCAATATCACAGAGATACAAAAAATCATAAGAGAATATACTACAAACAGTTATATGCCAACAATTTGGACAACCTCGAAGAAATAGACAAATTTCTAGAAACATACAACCTGACAAGACTGAATCAAGAATAAACAATTTGAACAAACCACTCACTAGTAGTAAAATTGAATTTGTAATAAAAAAATAAAAATAAATAAAAAATTTTAAAACTCCCAGCAAACAAAAGTCCAGGACTTAAGGCTTCACGGGGAAATTTTTTTTTTTTTTGGCTACATTGGGTCATCGTTGCTGTGCGTGGGCTTTCTCTAGTTGTGGCGAGCAGGGGCTACTCTTCATTTTGGTTCACGGGCTTCTCATTGCGGTGGCTTCTCCTGTTGTGGAGCATGGGCTCTAGGCACACAGGCTTCAGTAGTTGTAGCTCGCGGGCTCTAGAGCACAGGCTCAGCAGTTGTGGCACACAGGCCTAGTTGCTCTGCGGCATGTGGGATCTTCCCAGACCAGGGCTTGAACCCATGTCCCCTGCACTGGCAGGTGGATTCTTAACCACTGCGCCATCAGGGAAACCCCTCACAGGGAAATTTTACCAAACATATAAAGAAGAACTAATACCTATCCTTCTCAAGCTATTCCAAAAAATTGAAGAGGACAGAACAATCCCAAAATCATTCTACAACACCACCATTACCCTGATACCAAAGCCAAAGACACTGTTAAAAAAAAAAAATTACAGGCCAACATCTTGGATGAATATTGATGCATAAATCCTCAACAAAATATTAGCAAATGAAATCCAACAAAATATAAAAAGGATGATACATAATGATCAAGTTGGATTTATTCCAGGAACACAAGGATGGTTCAACATTCACAAATTGGGCTTCCCTGGTGTCCACCTGCCAATGCAGGGAACACGGGTTTGAGCCCTGGTCAGGGAGGATCCCACATGTTGTGGAGCAACTAAGCCCAGGCGCCACAACTACCAAGCCTGTGCTCTAGAGCCTGCATGCCACAACTACTGAAGCCCGTGTGCCTGGAGCCCATGCTCCGCAACAAGAGAAGCCACTGCAATGAGAAGCCCAGCCACCACAACAAAGAGTAGCCCCCACTCGCCACAACTAGAGAAAGCCCACACACAGCAATGAAGACCCAACACAGCCATAAATAAATAAATAAATAAATAAATTTATTTTTAAAAATTCACAAGTCAATCAATGTGATACACTACATTAACAAAAGGAAGGATAAAAATCACATGATCATCTCAATAGATGCAGAAAAAGCATTTGACAAAATTCAACACTCATTCCTGATAAAAACTCTCATCAAAGTGGGCATAGAGGGAACATATCTCAACATAATAAAGGCCATTTATGACAAGCCCACAACCAGTATCATACTCAATGGTAAAAGTTGAAAGCCTTTCCTATAAATTTAGGAAAAGACAAGGATGCCCACTCTCACCACTTCTGTTTAACATAATATTGGAAGTCCTAGCCACAGAAATCAGACAAGAAGAAGAAATAAAAGGCATCCAAATTGGAATGGAGGAAGTAAAACTGTCACTATTTGCAGATTACACGATACTTTATATAGAAAGCCCTAAAGTCTCCACTCAAAAACTATTAGAACTACTACATTAATTCAGCAAAGTAGCAGGATACAAGATTAATATACAGAAATCTGTTGTTTCTATATACTAATAATGAACTATCAGAAAGAGAAAGTTTTATAAATTTTCATTTAAAATTGCATCAAAAAGAATAAAATACCTAGCAATAAATTTGGCCAAGGAGGTGAAAGACCTATACTCTGAAAACTATAAAACACTAAAGAAAGACACTGAAGATGATACAAAGAAATGGAAGGATATCCCACGCCCTTAGTTTCAAAGAATTAATATTGTTAAAATGGCCATACTACACAAAGCAATCTACAGATTTAATGCAATCCTTATCAAAATACCATGAAATTTTTCATAGATCTAGAACAAATAATCCTAAAATTCATATGGAACCACAAAAAAACCCGAATTGCCAAAGCAATCTTGAGAAAAAAAACAAAGCTGGAAGTATCACTTTCCCAGAGTTCATACTATACTACAAAGCTACCGTAATCAAAACAGCATAGTACTGGCACTAAACCAAACACACAGATCAATGGAACAAAATAGAGGCCCAGAAATAAACCCATGTACCTATGGTCAATTAATCTACAACAAAGAAGGCAATAATATATAATGGAGAAAAGACTGTCTCCTCAATAAGTGGTTCTGGGAAAACTGGACAGCTACATGTAAAACAATGTGATTACAACATTTCCTCACATCATATACAAAAATAAATTCAAAGTGGTTTAAAGAGTAAATGTAAGACTTGAAACCATAAAACTCCTAGAAGAGAACATAGGCAGGACACCCTTTGACACAAAATCATAGCAACATTTTTTGGAACTGTCTCCTAAGGCAAAAGTAATAAAAACAAAAATAAACTAATGGGACATTATTACACTTAAAAGCCTTTGCTTTTAAAAGCTTTTTGATTTTTGTTTTGTTGATGGTTTCAACAAAACCATCAACAAAACAAAAAGACAACCAATGGAATGAGAGAAAATATTTTCAAATGATATGACTGACATGGAGTTAATATCCAAGATATGTGAACAGTTCATACAACTCAATACTAAAAAAAAATTTTTAATGGGCAGAATACCTGAATAAAAGACATATAGATGGCTAACAGATAAATGAAAAGATGTTCAACATCACTAATTATTAGAGAAATGCAAGTCAAAACAATGAGTTGTTCCTTCTCCTCTAAGCAGCCAGATGGAACCTTCCAAAATCTGTCATGTCATGTCATTCCTTTGCTCCGATCCCCTCCCACTCAGAGTGAAAACAAGTGTCCTTCAGGGCCCCTAGCTGCTCTCTAACTTCATCTCCTCCATCCTCTTATTTGCCCACTCCTTTAGAGCCAGGCTGACTGTGTCAGTCAGGGTCTATTCATGAGACAGAAACCATCAGTAATGTGCATGGGGAAAGTTTAATACAAAGAGTTATTGACCATAACAGGGGGTTGGAGTAATCAGGGGTTGGAGAACACCAAAAAATACAGGGGTTTCATATTTAAGGAGCAGCTTCTAACCCTAGGCCTGAGAGCCCAAAAAGAGCCCACTCCCCAGCCCCAAACGAGGTTGAGATCAGGCTTAGCTGGAGAGGGCATGCTGTGGCTCTACAGATGGCAGAGGAGTTACCGTGGTCCTCACTAGTGGAAGCTGCTGGGACTCTGCCCTCTAGCAATGGCCAGGGAAAGCCATTCATGGTGAGGTATCTCCCCAGAGGCATTCTGTACAGAACCACCCAAGACAGGTGCCAGGGGAAGCTGCTGGTCGCTGGGTGCTGATGGCCAATGTGCACTGCAGGAGGCAGTGCTAAAGAAGCCATCTTCCCTGCAGAAGTGGGCTGAGAGCACAGCAGAACCAGAACAGAAAGCCCTCTTCTCCTGCAATGTCTCTCCAGCACCCTCCATTGACAAACCTTAAAATCGTGCCAGCTGTCAAAAAGGACTTGAGATGCAGTCAATTGATAAGTGGCCTGTGACTTTCTTGATAGTCTCTGGAAAATACATTCCCACCTCAGTGCCTTTGCAGTTGCTGTGCCCTCCACCTAGAATCCTTCTCAATCCCCAACATTTTCTGCATGACTTGCTCCCTTACATCCAACAGGTTTCTGCTCAAATTGCTCTTTATCAGTAGGCCTTTTCTGACCAACCTAATTAAATAGCTTCATACTCGTAGCACTCACCATCTCCCTCGTCCTGATTTCCTTTTCTCCAAAGCAGTTATTTATTTGCATGTTTATTATTTATTGTCCATCTTCCCCTTTTAGTTAAGATGTTAGCTCATCAAGTACAGAGAATTCTATTTTGTTCACTTTTGTATATCCAGCAGAGTTGAATTGAACAGTGCCTAGTACATAGTAGGCATTCAATTAAAAATTTTGAATAAATTGTTGTAAATTAGGAACATACAGGAAAAGAAGGGGAAAATACCTGCCAGAATCTCATCACTGAGACACTACCACAGTTAACATGGCAAGTTTCCTTTCAGATTTTCTCCAATAAGGATTTTTTTTAAATTTTTTGTAGGATCTTAACATACACACAGAAATGCATTCATATGTGCAGCTTGCTGAATTTTCACAAACTAAACCCACCCAGCACCCAAATCAAAAAATAGAACATTACCAAGCAACCTAGAATCTCCCTTTGTGCCCCCTCTAAAGGTAACCATTATCCTAGATTGTGGAAGCAGAGATTAGTTTTTGCCTTTCATATGAGTGGAATAACACAGTATGTATTTTGTGATTGGTCTTGGCTTCTGTCACTTGACATTTTTATAGAAGATTCATCCATATTTGTGTTACTGTGTGTATCTTTCATACACCTTGATGTGCAATATTCCAATGTGTGGATATACTACAATTTATTTGTTGTACTGTTGATGGATATTTGTAGAGTTTGGGCTATTATGAAGAGAATCACTATATGCTTTTCCTGTACGTGTCTTCTTGTGAGCATATGTCAGCATTTCTGTTGGGTATATATCTAAGAGTGGATATGCACATATTCAGCTTTACCAATCAGCCTCCCCAGCCCATACCCCAGGGATATTCTCTTTCATTCGTGTCAACTAGCATTCCCTGACATGACATATATGAAGCACCCAGCACTGTGCGTGGCCGTCAATATGAGGATTCTGGAAATGGGCATGCCCCTTCTTTGATTTCATGCAAAGCCCTGTACCTGGTTCAGTGGGATGAAACAAAGACAAGTAAGCCATGTGATACGTAAAAGTGAACAAACTCTGTAACTATAGATCTCACTCCAGAAAAAAAAAAAATTCTAAGGTTATACTCAAAAGAAAAAAACTCCTTACAAAACTAGAATTGAAAGACTCAAGAATAACAATAAAAATGGCAAACATTCATTAACCACTTCCTCTGCAGCAACCTTGTTGTGTATACTACCTCATTTAATCTTCAGTGAGATGAGGTTCTTCATCCTGTAACACCAGAGCCCACTTTTTTTTGCTGTTTGACTGCTGACAGCTTTCAAGCGCTTAAGAAAGCTGTGGGCACTCTCTATTAGCACCTGTGGGATGTCCAAGCCATACATGCCTTGGCCCTTCTATAGGACCTTACAACAGCCCCCCACCCCAGCAAGCACAGCGAAATGGGACAGTCAGTCGCCCCACCTGACTCTCTCAAGCCATTTTCGGACCTGCTTGGGGCCCTGCCCTGCTCTCCCCAGAAAACCTCATTATGGCTATAATAAATCCTTTCAAACACTTGTGGTGCATGTATAGGGTCATCAGTCTCAGATATCCAAACTGAATTTAGCGGAAGGCTCAGTCCTGCCCCCCATGAAGCAACAAGAAGACACATCCCCATTTTATAGATGAGGAATGTGAGCTCAGAAAAGTTACTCATCATTCATTTATTCAACAACATGTGTTCAGTGCACAGAGCAGTGAGAAAAAAACATGGACAAATTCCCAGCCCTCGGTAGGGTGAAGGAAGTAGTTCACAGAAAAATAAATGTAAATTGCTTTTAAATATATGAAAACATAACTAATGTCCCTTATAGCTAAATATATACTAATTAAAACAAGGAGATATTTTTAACTTAAATTAAAATTAAATTGAACAAGCTCTAACACTGTAACAATACACTGTGTTGGCACCTGCATACACCATTATGAGTGGTGTAGGGTGGTACCACTGGAAGGCTACCTGGTAGATCTATCAACATTTTAAATGTAGCCACCCCTCCCTCAGTAACCTTACTTTTAGGAATTTATAAACATGGACAAAGGTATGGCCCTACAGCTAAAGAGGGGCAGGGCTTGACACCTCCTTCTTTCCTTAAAGTGTATTTTATTTATGTATAGGTGTTGTAGAAAATTGAAAATACAGAAGGTTAGGAAGAAAAAATCCAACCCACAATCCGAGCATCCATGAATAAGACTGAGCCCACACATTTGCTGCGTTTCCTTCCTCCTGACAGAGCAATGCTGCCTCCTGGTGGATTTATTTCTTAAGTACATTCATTATTTTACCATTTTTAATTTTTTAAATGTACTTAATTTTTTTAACTAGGTAGTGCACTCACACGGTTCAATATTTTTAAAGTTCTAAATGGAATAGCGTGGAAACTCTCCCATCCATTCCTTTTCCCCTTGAACTAGGGTCCATTTCCCCACAGGCAACTGAACTGGCCAATTCCTCATACATAGCTTTCCAGAGATCTTTTATGCATACACCTGGATTCATTTGGTGAGAGTTTCTTTCTTTCTATTGCCTGCCTTTGAATCATGAATATTGCTCCTAAAAACTTAGAAAATCCAAAGAAAAAATATTTCTACATAAAATATTCATTACTGCCTGATTTGAAGTCATAGAAAATCAGAGATACTATGAATTCCCCAAATAGGAAGAATGACCAAGTTATATTACACTCACTAAATGTACATTCGGTCATCATTATGAAGATTTATGTAATAACATGGAAAAATGTCTATCACAGAAGTTTATTTTTAAGACAATATACAAAAGAGGAAATAACTTAAAAATACATCCCTACTTTAAAATTTTACAAACAATGATATATAATTTTTCAGCTGTCAAACTAGAAAAGTGTTTTTCTTCTGAATGATAATTGTCAGTTCTAAGGAGCATGTTGTGAAAAGTGTAGTTGTGTCTGTTTTATAACAGGGTAAATCGACTCAAGTGTTAATCAAAACACTGACATCCTTTGACTCAGCGATTCCTTTTTTAATTATCTAAATATAGAATAATCCTTATGCAAAAATATGGTCATCACATTATTTGTTAATGAGAAAACTAATCTTAATGTCCAACTACAGAGAACTGGCTAAGTAAATAGTGGTTTGTCCACTTAATGAGATACTGAAGTCATTCTAATGTTTGCAGAGATTCAGAATCTGTTTTGATGTTAAAAGAAATAGAAAACTGAGTACATAGTAAGCTCACAAAACCCAACAAAGGAGACAAGGCTAACAATGAATATATGGAATTTGGGGACTCGAGTAATTTCTTTCTATAGTCATTCTTTATGAGCATTTATATAATAAAATATTTTTTAAAAAAATGAGCAGAATACAAAACCTATGAAATAGTACACATGTGGCTCTGACCAAGCACAATTTAGATTTAAATCCAGCAGCAAACCTAGTGCCTTTATTATCTCATTTAGCCCTCACAGCCACAGACCAATTCACTAACTGAATTAATGTTATAGAGCAGTGATCCCCAACTTTTTGGCAGCAGGGACCGGTTTCGTGGAAGACAATTTTTCCACGGACTGGGGGGTGGGGGAGGGAATGGTTTCAGGATGATTCAACCACATTACATTTATTGTATACTTTATTTCTATTATTATTACATTGTGATACATAATGAAATAATTATAAAACTCACCATAATGCAGAATCAGTGGCAGCCCTGAGCTTGTTTTCCTGCAACTAGATGGGCCCATCTGGGGGTGATGGGAGACAGTGACACCCAAAGCGTTCTGCTTATGTCCAGTCTACTCCGTAAGATGCAGCTTACTTGTCACTTGCCACTCACTGGTAGGGTTTTGATATGAGTCTGCAAGCAATTGATTTGTTGTGGTCTCTGTGCAGTCAAACCTCTCTGCTAATGATAATCTGTATTTGCAGCCGCTCCCCAGCACTAGCATCACCGCCTCAGCTCCACCTCAGATCATCAGGCATCAGATTCTCATAAGGAGCACGCAACCTAGATCCCTCGTATGCGCAGGTCACAATAGGGTTTGCGCTCCTATGAGAATCTAATGCCACCACTGATCTGGCAGGAGGCGGAGCTCAGGCGGTAATGCAAGCGATGAGGAGTGGCTGTAAATACAGATGAAGCTTCGCTCGCTCACCCGCCGCTCACCTCCTGCTGTGTGGCCCACTTCCTAACAGGCCATGGACCTGTACCAGTACCGGTCCGTGGACTGGGGGTTGGGGACCCCTGTTATACGGTCTTAATGTGAAAACTGGAAAGGAGTAAAGTCTGTAAGCAGGTCAAAGCACATTAGAATTCTCCACCCAACCCCTTTACCTCCAGGGACTTAGGAGTTCTCTTCAAGATACAATGGTCAGAATGCCCCAGTATCTAATTGCAGACTTCTCCTTTTGTTCTCTTAGTTTAGTCAATGGTTCTCAAAAGCAGGTGTGCCAAAGATTATTCTATGTAAGATTGTATACACAAAACCATATAGACCATACATTCTTCAGGAAGATTTTAGTCGACTTTCAAGAACAGTTTTGAGCATCCAGGGTTTTTACTTACTGATCACTAGGCAGTGTGTGACTCTGTTTGTCCTTAGTCGACTATGCTTATTTGTGTGATAGAAGTAAGAGTCCCTGTCTTTCAGCTCAGGCAAGGAGTACAAAACCCTTCTGTGTCACACCTGGCAGGTAAATGGGAGGCGAACCAGCCCTGCTTTGTGGTTCATGCTGCTCAGGGTACGGGTTCTTGCGACACTGTCTGAGCCAACCATTGACTCTTCTGCCAAAAGCCGCTGCCAAATTCACCTCCCTGATGTCCCTACTCCTCAGCCTTCCTCCGTGGGAATAACCTTCCCACAACAAAAAGCCTTAGTAAACTCTTTCCATGAAGAAACTTTTTTTTCTCCTTTTTTTGAGGTGAAATTCACCTAACATAAAATTAACCACTTTACTTTGACCATTATAACTCACCAGTATTTAGTATATTCACAATGTTGTGCACTGTGCATAGAGAGCTGGTAAGCTCTCTCTAGTTTCTAAACCCTTTTCATCACCACATAAAAACACCCCGTAACCATTAAGTAACCACTCTCCATGTCCCCCATTCTATCCACATCCCTTGGTAACCTCTAATCTGCTTTCTGTCTCTATGGTTTTACCTATTCATATAAAAGAATCATATACAGAAGCAACCTAAATGTCCATCAACAGATGAATGGATAAAGAAGATGTGGTATGGGATTTCCCTGGTGGCACAATGGTTAAGAATCCACCAGTCAGTGCAGGGGACATGGGTTCAATTCCTGGCCTGGGAAGATCCCACATGCCGCAGAGCAACTAAGACCCTTGCGCCACAACTACTGAGCCTGTGCTCTAGAGCCCACATGCCACAACTACTGAAGCCCACGCACCCTAGAGCCTGTGTGCTGCAACTACTGAGCCCACTTGCCACAACTACTGAGCCTGCGTGCCACAACTACTGAAGCCCATGTGCTCTAGGGCCTGCGTGCATGCAACTACTGAAGCCCACATGCCTAGAGCCCATGCTCTGCAACAAGAGAGAAGCCACTGCAATGATAAGCCTGTGCGCTACAACAAAGAGTAGCCCCCACTTGCCACAACTAGAGAAAGCCCATGCATAGCAACGAAGACCCAATGCAGCCAAAAAAAAAAAAAAAGATGTGGAATGTATATAGTATATACATTATATATAACATACATATATGTTATATATAACATATATATGTATAAATTAATGGCATACTATTCAGCCATAAAAAAGGAGATTTTGCCATCTGCAACAACATGGATGGACTTGGAAGACATTATGCTAAGTGAAATAAGTCAGACAGACAAAGACAAATACCTGTATGATATCACTTGTATGTGGAATCTAAAAAATACAACAAACTAGTGAATATAACAAAAAGAAGCAGACTCACTCTAACAGAGAACATGGGCTTCCCTGGTGGCGCAGTGGTTGAGAGTCTGCTTGCCAATGCAGGGGACACGGGTTTGAGCCCTGGTCTGGAAAGATCCCACATGCTGCGGAGCAACTAAGCCCGTGCGCCACAATTACTGAGCTTGCGCGTCTGGAGCCTGTGCTCCACAATAGGAGAGGCTGCAATAGCGAGAGGCCCGCGCACCGCGATGAAGAGTGGCCCCCACTTGCCGCAACTAGAGAAAGCCCTCACACAGAAACGAAGACCCAACACAGCCAAAAATAAATAAATAAATAAATAAATAAAAACCCAAAGTAAAAAAAAAAAGAGGGAGGGGATATGGGGATATATGTATGCATATGACTGATTCACTTTGTTGTACAACAGAAACTAACAGTATTATGAAGCAATTATACTCCAATAAAGAGCTATTTAAAAAACATAACTATAAATGCACTATAACCTTTAAACACTGTGAATCACTATATTGTACACCTGTAACTTATATATTGTATATCAACTATACTTCAGTTAAAAAAAAAACCAAAAAGCAATCATATGTGCCCTTTTGTGTCTGGTTTCTTTTACTTAGCAGAATATTTTCACGGTTCATCCAAGTAGTAGCTGGTATCAATACTTCATTCCTTTTATGGCTGAATAATATTCCATTGAATTTATAGGCCACAATTTATCTATTCATTCATGCACTGATGGACAGTTGGGTTGTTTCCACCTTTTGCCTGTTATGAACACTGCTATAAACATTCGTGTACAAGTTTCTGTGTAGACATATATTTTCATTTCTCTTGGATATATACTTAGGAGTAGGATTGTTGGATCATATGGTAATTCTGTTTATCTTTTTGAGGAACTGCCAAACCATTTTACATAGTGGCTGCAACATTTTACGTTCTCACCAGCAATGCACAATTCCTCTGCATCCTTGCCAACTTTTTTCCCCATTAAAGCCATCCTAGTGGGTTGAAGTGGTATCTCATTGTGGGTTTGATTTGAATTTAATCACCAATGACGTTGAACAGTTTTTCATGTGTCATCCATTTGTATATCTTCTTTGAAGAACTGTGTATTCAATTCCTTTGCTGACTTTTTAATTAGGCTGTTTACCTTTCTATTGCTGAGTTGTAAAAGTTCTTTATATAGTCTGAATATTAAACCCAAATCAGATATATGATTTGTAAATATTTTCTCCTATTCTGTAAGTTACCTTTTCACACTCTTGATAATGTCCTTTGATGCAATTTCTAATTTTGATGAAGTCCATTTTTTTTGTTTTTTGTGCTTTTGGTGTCAAATCTAAGAACTTATCACCAAACCCAAGCCCATTAAGACTTACTTGTTTTCTTCTGGTAATTTATAGTTTTAGTTCTTACAGATTGTTGATCCATTTTGAGTTAATGAGTGATATATGGAGTGAGCTGGGTGTCCAACTTCATTCTTTTGTATGTAGTTTTGCAGTTGTCTTAGCACCACTTGTCGAACAGACTATCCTTTTCCCAGTGAGAGGTCTTGGCACTTTTGTGGCCACATATACAAGGGCTTATTTCTGGACTCTCAATTCCATTCCATGGGTCTATGTCTATCCTTATGCCATACCAGTTTTGATTACTCAAGCTTTGTAGTAAGTTTTGAAATCAGGAAGTGTGAAACATCAAGATTGTTCTTGCTATTCAGGACCCCTTGAAGCTTCAAAGAATTTGAGGATGAGCTTCTCCACTTCTGCCAAAAAAAAAACAAAAGCCATTGGAATTTTGATAGGGATTGCATTTAATCTATAGAGCACTTTGGGAAATACTGCCATTTTAACAAAATTGTCTTCCAATCCATGAACATGGTATGTTTTCCCATTTATTTAGGTTTTCTTTCAGGATGTTTGTAATTTTATTTTTTTCATAAATTTATTTATTTTATTATCTATTTTTGGCTGTGTTGGGTATTCGTTGCTGCGCATGGGCTTTCTCTACTTGCAGTGAGCAGGGGCTACTCTTCATTGCGGTGCACGGACTTCTCATTGAGGTGGCTTCTCTTGTTGCAGAGCACGGGCTCTAGGTGCATGGGCTCTAGGTGCACGGGCTTCAGTAGTTGTGGCTCGCGGGCTCTAGAGCGCAGGCTCAGTAGTTGTGGCGCACGGGCTTAGTTGCTCCACGGCATGTGGGATCTTCCCAGACCAGGGCTCGAACCCATGTCCCCTGCGTTGGCAGGCAGACTCTTAATCACTGTACCACCAGGGAAGTCCCTGTAATTTTCAGTGTACAAATCTTTCACCTCCTTTGTTAAATTGATTCCCAAGTATTTTATTCTTTTGGCTGCTGTTGTAAATGGAATTAAAAATTTTTTTTTCAGATTGTTGCTGGTGTATAGAAATACAGTTCATTTGTGTGCAATCTCATACCCTGCAATTTTGCTGAATTCATTTATCAGCTCTAGGAGCTTTCTTATGGATTCTTTGGGATTTTCTATATATAGGATTTTATCTGTGAAGTTTTACTTCTTCCTTCCCAATTTGGCTTTTTTCTTCCTTAATTGCTCTGCTAGACCTTCCAGTATAATTTTGAATAGCAGTGGTGAAAGTGGACACCCTTGTCTTATTCCTAATCTTAAAGGTAGTTTTCAGCTTTTCACTATTATGTTAGCTGTGTTTTTTTCATAAATCACTGTATCATGTTTATAAATTTCCCTTCTATTCCTAATGAGTGTTAGAACTTTACCAAATGTCTTCTGCATCTACTGACATGATTATATGGCTTTCTTCTTGTCGTATTAGCTTGGCATATTTGATTGTTTTTAGGCTGAACCACCTTAATATCCCTGGAGAAACACCTCCATACTACAACACTAGTCTCTTCTTTTTCATTAAGGTCTCCTTTGCATTTAGAATAGTCCCCCTGCAAGGCAGTAATTTTTAAAGTATCCACTTTATTTCTGTATCCTTTAAGCCTGATGTACTACTAGAGTACTGTTTAGTGACCTATCAACTAAAGATAGACTTTGGGTGAAAGAAGTCATGGATACCCCACAACTCAAAAATTGGATTAGATTACACATATGCATATGACCCCAGGAGAAAGTTATACCAAAACTGTTCCTCTTCCAATAGGATTAATTTCCATTTTTAGTATTTCCTTCATACTTTGTTGTAGAAAAATATGATAATCTAAAGTACTGCTCAACCACTGTGGATGCTGACACCATGAACAGCGTAAGGGAGGCTTGCACTGACACGAAGCATGAGTATGACCAGTGTTTCAACTGCTGGTTTGCCGAGAAGTTCCTCAATGGGGACCCATGTACCGACCTCTTCAAGCACTCAGCAGTGAGTTCAGAAAGCAATAAAGAAGGAGATTCCTATTGAAGGACTGGAGTTCATGGGCCATGGCAAAGAAAAGACTGAAAGTTCTTCTTGACCTTGACAGTCACCTTGAAAATGGACTCCTCATATCAGGAGATTGAGGACTCTGGATCGTGTCAATTAAAGCTGTGAAGATAGCATGGATTTGATAAATTTAGCAGGGAGGAGTTTCCTTTCCTCCTTGGTATTTTCCTCTCACTTGTAGAAAATGATGAACCATCACTCTTTGAGATTTCTGGCATTGGCATCTCAGCAGGAACTCAGGGCACTAAATAATGGGATTATTTGGGATTATGGTTGCAATATTTGGTCTGGGATCAGTTTTAAATATATCTTGTATGTAAATGCTGATAAGCTCGTCAGGATGACCAAGGTTGCCTAACCTCTTGAGCTATGCTTCGAAGGACATTCCGTACACTGTACTGGGGTTACTGTTCATGGAAGCAACTGGTTAGGATCTCTCTTTTCTCTCAGGGAGCTAATGCTCTAGAAAATCAATGCTTGGGAGCACAGTTTTATTTTTATATAGTAACTTAATTGTTAAGATTGCTGATGGACTGGGTGAGCCAAGAGAAAGACAGCTTTCAACAGTTCCCTACCTTAACAAGAGGTGTCAGATCTCATATTAAGATGTGAAAACTTCAAGAACAGTGTGGTGAACACCATTTCAGAGCTCATGGTGTAGTTCAGGAATTAAGATCCTTGTAGTAGCTATGGAGGAAGATCCTAAATGGCAAAGATTTGTTGTTGCCACCTTTCAACTTAAGTCAATGAATTAAGTCAACCTGTATATGATAAAAACACCAAAATGAGGCATCTGGTTAAATGTTGGGGGGGGAGTTTGCTTTATCTGCCTTGTTTACCCACCCTGCCCTGTAATGCCTTTAATCATGAAGATGGAATAAACTGTAACGTTTAGTTTCTAAAAGATAAAATAAAGTACTGCTCAAGAAGTTATCTAGATTAGTGCCTTCCAAAGAGGACATACCAATCACAATAGGGTACGAATGTTTATTTCAACAAAATGATCTTTGCCAGTTTGACAGGTGAAATGTCTTCTAGTAGTTCAATTTTGTAATTCTCTTGGATGAGGCTGTGCATCTCTGCAAACGAATATAGTATTTTACAAGGGAAGCAGCTACGGATTAGGGCTAAATTTTTTCAAGGCAACGCTTCTTGACTCGTATTAAGCACCCAGCATATCAAAGGTTTTTCTGAAAATAAACAAACATACCAGGTGCATTTATAATATTCTCTTAAGAGTTTATTATAAACTAGTGTCACAGGCCACAAGGAAGTAAAAGGACTATGTACAGCCTTACGGGAAACAGGCAGGGAGCTGAGGAGGGCCAAGATGAGTCTAGGGCCTTGGTGGGCGCATTCCCGGGGGAGGGGGCCCTGTAAGGGAAACCAGACAATCCGGTGAGACTCCGTGAACAACGGCTTAACAAACAAACAGGTGTGGTAACGTGGCCCTGGGGAATCGGGCCCACGCCTCTGTGGAGCTACTTCCATAACTCTGTGGCCAAGGTCAAAGAAGGCCTGAAGTAAGAGTAAGAAGTTTAGTCAGTGCCTGATCTGCAACTTGAATCCCCACCCTACCCCAGCCTCCCACACCCTGCAGTTATCAAATGATCAGAGGGGGACTTCTCTGGGGCTAACTGGGCTCCTATGCTTATAAAGCTCATAAATGGAAAACCCGAATTAGAGACACAGTGGTCAGCAAGTTTGGCCGTGGGTTAACTTAGAGGCCACTATGGCTCGGTGGAAAGAACACTGGTCTGGACACTGAGCTCTCTCTGGGCCTGTTTCCTCATCTATAAAATGAGAGAGCTGATCTACTTCAGCATTTCTCAAACTGGAATTAAACAGATATACATAATAATGTAGCAAAGCCCAGAGCCCCTCCTTAATTACTAGACACTCCCAAACCGAAGGGCATAAGACCTTTGTTGGTCATGCAACAGAATGCATTATTTCACAGTGACCTGAGAATACTGCCTTGGACACTGAGCCCTGTGTACAGGGCTGCTCTCACTGATCTAAGAGGGAGGTAAGGTCAATTTAAGAAATGCTTGTTCCCTCTTTCCTTTCTGGACAAAACTGTCCTCTACGAGTTCACTTCCCGAGGCTTAAGGCCTAAAAGCCCAAAGGTATGGTCAAAATCCAATCTTCCCTCCATTTCCCATCCCAACATGGCTCTAGAGAAGGAAGTCAACGCCACTGCTGCAGGCACTTACCTCGCATCCCTGGGGGAGGGGGCCGCATGCCTGGTGGGGGCATGCCCATTGGAGTGCCTCGTCCAGGGGGAATCCCCATTGGGGGACCCATGGGAGGCCTCATACCAGGAGGTGGGCCCATCATGCCTACAAGAGAAAAGCCCCAAGAATATAGCTCAAGTGTCTGTCTTGAAAAGGTAGCAGGAAACATACAAAACTATCCACCAAGTTTTGAGACGGATGGACCATTCCACCCTCCCAGCCCCTCCTAGCAAACTAGGACTTGAGCCAAAGAAGTGAGGCTCTTGCTCAGATAGTTCCACAGTCAGTCAACCAAGCTGGATCTCAGAGTAATCCTGCTTAATTATACAAACTCGTCATCAGTTTCAGTCAAGGTTATGTCTCATCATAAATCCAGCTAAGGCATCTTCTATCAATTAGCAAGGTTCTCCTCATGGGCTTCTCACCTGGAGGGGGTGCCCCTCGGCCCATAGGTGGGGGAGGACCCGCACGGCCGGGTGGGTACTGGGTTGGGGCCCCTGCAATACTGGCTGTGGCAGCAGCTGCAGCTGCTGCAACAGTGCCTCTTCCTTGTGGAGTCATCACCTAAGAGGACACAGGAAAGAAGTTAGGTAGAACAGTACAGTGCGGTGCGGTGTCCCACTCTCCTCCCCAACTTGGTAAAGAAACAGCAGACGCCAAATCCCCTAAGCTACAACTCACAGCATCAGACTTCCTATCTAAAACTATCTGCCAGGGACTTCCCTGGTGGTGCAGTGGTTAAGAATCCACCTGCCAATGCAGGGGACATGGGTTCGATCCCTGGTCTGGGAAGATCCCCCATGCCGCAGAGCAACTAAGCCCATGCACGACAACTACTGAGCCTGCACTCTAGAGCCCGCGCACCACAACTACTGAAGCCCGTGACCTAGAGCCCATGCTCCGCAACAAGAGAAGCCACCGCAGTGAGAAGCCCGCGCACCACAACGAAGAGTAGTTCCCGCTCGCCACAACTAGAGAAAGCCCGCACGCAGCAATGAAGACCCAACACAGCCAAAAATAAATAAATAAATTTTTAAAAATAATAATAAATATATAAGTAAATAAAAAATAAAACTATCTGCCAGAGAAGATCAAGCTTGAATGCTCAATTCCCATTTTCTAGGCCTAAATTAAGTATGCCCAATCCAAATTAGATAAGGCACTTGCATTTTCAAATAAGACTGATAATAGGTTGCAAGAGCTGTAGTACAGCTGACCTTGAACATGGGTTTAAACTGCCAGGGTCCACTTATACGCAGATTTTTCTCAATACATACTACAGTACTACACACAATCTTGGTCGAATCCTTGGATACAGAGTGCCAACTGTAAAGTTATATGCAGATTTTCAACTAAACCGTTGGCATTCCTAACCCCTGCATTGTTCAAGGGTCAAGATTTCAAATGCTGTCATGGAAACACTTTGTTCCAATTCAGTTGGCCAAAATACTTTTTATACATCTCTTTATTTTTTTTTTCCATTTTTTGGCCATACCTCGCAGCATGTGGGATCTTAGTTCCACGACCTGGGATCGAACCCATGCCCCCTTGCAGTGGTAGCGCAGAGTCCTAACCACTGGACCACCAGGTAAATCCCCTGCATCTTTACTTTAATAGCATCAACATTATTTATAATAGCAAGTTTTCCTTTTTGCTTGGGACTCTGGGACCATATGTGAAGCACAGTGAAATACTGATAGCCTGACAATCATAGGTTGACTGATCATTCTGGACTCTTCCCAAACTGTGGACCCTCACTCTATCGTTTATTTTGACCACCAGACGTTGGTACCCCCTTCCCCAACTCCTCACCTGTTGGGATGGCCCACCAACCCCACGGACCGGCCCAGCAAGTCCTGCAGGAGCCTGGGGCATGGGAACACCAGCTGGGATTCCTCTGCCAGCAGCTCTGCCAATCCCTGGGCCCCCAGCAGCTCCAGCAAGTGGCACTCGTGCAATGCCAGTCTGAAAAATAAAGATACATGTTAAAATGCTTGTGGCCTAGAGAATCAGAAGTACACTTTGAAATATCATTGACAAGAGAACCCCTCAGATTTATAGCGCATTGAAACAGCTTCTTATAAACACTACCCACCTATGTGTTAACACCATTCCTCCTCCATCCAAGATCATATGCCTAACAGGCTAGAAGAACTTAAGAGTAAGTCAAGAGAAAAATGCACAACTCAACCTGTATGCACTCCTATGAAAATTAAACCAACAAATGGCCAGGGCTCCATTCAGAAGGGTGTATATGGCAGACAAGAGCACTTGACCTGGCATCAAAGAGACATGAGGTCCAGTACCAGCTCTGATTCTCACCTGGTGGGTGATAGTGGGCAAGTAATCCCACCATTCTAGGACTTTTTCCTTATCTGCAAAAGATGGGGTTATGACAAAACTGGTTGTGATCATGAAGGTTTACAATGGGCAACATTAGAGTAGCTATGAGTAAGTACATATGCTGTCCCTTGCAGACATTTACAATCAGGAAAAGCTTCAATGTAAGACTCTAAAAAGAAGGAAATGACTAGGATAAACTACTCTGTACTCACTTGAGAGTATCTTTAAGTCATTAACATGACTTTTTAAAAGTGTACAGCAACTGGAAAAATGTTTACAATGTTAAGCGAAAAAGCAGAATGATATATTACATACCTATTACATGTTAAGTAAAAAAAAAAATACATGTGGACAAGAATTAAAACAAGAGGATTATTCCTTTAACAAACAATATCTTAAAATGAAAAAGGGAAAAAAAATTTGGTTAGATTCTCTAAAGCCTCTTCGATTTCTAAAGGTAGGCTGATGTTAATGAACCAAGATTGCCTGGAATCAAATGCCAGTATCACCACTTTCTAGCCGTGACACCTTGTGCAAGTTACTAAACCTCAGTCTGTATTATCTATAAAGTGGGAATAATTTATCTCAAAAGACTGTTATAAGGATTAAATCAAATACTGAAGGTCCCACAGAGCTTGGCATATAGCAGATGTTTAATAAATATTAACTATTATTCTATAACTGTACAAAAAATACATATGTATTCTACTGTTTGGAGTTATGACTTTTTATGGTCCACTAAACTGTCATCACATTAAGAATTGACCCGGATGGCCTTAGATGCCTCTTCTGTTGACTCACTATGTCCATCAACTAAAGAAGGGAGGGCTTTCAAGTTAGAAACCCTCAAATTCTAGTTCCCTACTTCTTACTTGCAAGGTAACCTCTTTAAGATTCTGGTTTATTATCTGTAAAAGGGGGACAGAAACCAGAGGATGCCTGTGAGTACTGCAGTGAAAGAGAGAACCCCACACAGAGCCTGGCTCAGGTGGGGCCTCCCTTGCACAAGGTTCCTGGCCTTGCACTGGCTCTCTGCTGACTTACATCTTTGGGAGGTGGTCCCTCTACTGTCATTGAGACCAGGTTCTCCCCTCGAAGTAGCACCAGACCAAGGACTCGCTTCTCTTCTCTCTCCGCTTGTTTTGAGTTCTTTGGTCTAAAGACAGGTTTAGGAGAAGGAACAAAAAACCAAGCATGAGAAAAAGGGTAAAGTTCATGTTCACCTACCTAAGGACCCTCCAAGATTTGTTTTACACTATATCTACTGACAAATGGTACATAAACTTTCCCTAAGACAGCTCCTCTGGACAGTCTTCACAGGCTGAACTTGTAACCCCTTAGGTGGTTGTCTCCTGTGCCAATAGGATGCACACACCAAGAGACAGGGTAAGAGTCAAGAAAGCCCAGCCCTGGCTCACTCACGTAGCCACTGTGAAAGCCTTTCCTCAGTCAACTCTTCTTTGCTATTACCCTTTTCCTCCCTCTAGCTTAAGGCCTCACCAGTGCCAGGAGGCAGCCAAAACAATTCCTCAGTCAACTGAATCCCACTCATTCCACTTACATGCAGTATCCTTCTAGTACCAATTCAACCCCACAGGCCTGTAACTCCACCCCTCACCTCACATTAGAAATAGAAGCCATAGGGGGCTTCCCTGGTGGCACAGTGGTTGAGAATCTGCCTGCTAATGCAGGGGACACGGGTTCGAGCCCTGGTCTGGGAAGATCCCACAGGCCGTGGAGCAATTGGGCCCGTGAGCCACAATTACTGAGCCTGCGCGTCTGGAGCCTGTGCTCCGCAACAAGAGAGGCCGCGATAGTGAGAGGCCCGTGCACCGCGATGAAGAGTGGCCCCCGCTTGCCACAACTAGATAAAGCCCTCGCACAGAAACGAAGACCCAACACAGCCATAAACAAATAAATAAATAAATAAATTTAAAAGAACCAGAGCGTGAATTTCAGAACCCTTTAAAAAAAAAAAATAGAAAAGAAATAGAAGCCATAAAGGAAAAGGTTAAGAGTTAACTACATAGAAATTACACCTCCGCCCTCAAAGAACAAAAAACAGAAATCTCCAAACAGCAACAACCAGAAAAGTATGAACAAAATATAAATGAATGTAAACCAGGAAAAATAACTGCAACAAGATGGGGAAAGGAAAGGAAAGCCACAGCCAATATCCTACGAATAAACACAAAATACCCTGATTTTTTTAAATAACTTAAAGGTTTCATTTTAGTGATATTTTATATTAAATTAACAGTAATTTTCTGTGGGTGTCATTTTTTCCTCTTTTTTTTTTTTTGACTTATCTATATTTTCTTATTTAATAAAAGCATGTATTGCCCTTTCACAATTAAAAAAAAAACCCTTTCTGGGTATTTTAACTTTTTTCTTACATACTTTTATGTACTTTTAATAAATATTTTCTAATAGGCACTTTTTTATTATCAGAGTAAAGTTAGTTTCATTTAAAAATACAGAAGAGAACAGTTTGGAATAGTTCTACACTGATCTGTTGGCCACTGTCTAATGTGTACCTGGCACTCAGCCAATCTCTACCACATTTTCTCTGCTGTATTTCTTGACCTCATGCCACAAAGAAAACAACAGTCCCAAAGAGAATCAAAGGGAATTCACAGCCACTGGCAACATACTATGGACGCTGCACATGGCAAAAGAGAGCTGGATGATCATGGAAGTCATGTAACTTCTCTGGGCCTCAAGATGCCTTGAATGTAAAATAGGATGAAATGCAAGACCACATCTTTTAATAGCCTAGAAGCTTAAGATCTGTGAGTCCTAAGACAAGGGAATTACCTAATAACTTATGGAATTGTATTCTCCAATTGTTTCTATAAATGTCAACAAGAAATCACTGGCCCCAAACCCACAAGGGGAGCTGAGCACTTACCCTGAAGAGGGTCAGAGGCTTCTTAAAGCAGTTTCAGACCAGGCTGCACTGGGAGAGCCCTTTAGGCTACAGCTTTACAAATAGGCAATGAGGCCAGAAAATCAAGCTCTCCCCCCTTACACACCTGTGGGGAGAACATGAGAGCCCTTTACCCCAGTACCCAGGGGCACGCAGTCAGAGAAACAAAAAGCCTAGCAGCCCTCCTTACAATTTGTACTCTGCTAGAAGTAGAGAGCAAGACTAAGGAAACAGATGTCTTAGTGTCCAACATCCCCATTTTAATCTGCCCTGTAAAACAGGAAAGTAAATCAAGAGGAACTAGTTAGCTACATCACCGCCTGTCACTTGGCCCACCCACCCAATCCACTCCCCATCCACCCAATCCCTCCCCCCACAGCCCACTCCTCACTTGATCTTCCTGAACTCATCACAGTCACAGAGGATCAAATTCATATGCTTGTCAAAAGCTTTAAAGGTGCCAATGAAGATACGGCCATCTTGCAGGATGCACCTCATCCTGTAGTCGATGTGCTGCAGCATCTTGCTGCTCTTGCCCACGGTCTGCAAGGAGAAATCAGCAAGAATTGGACTCAGCTCTTTTAGACCCACATAGCCCTGGTCCTTGCTTAAAACTTCTGCTGCAGCCTTCTTTTCCATGTCTGTCTTTCTCAGTATTCTCAGCTCTGCCTTCCAGCCACAGCCCTTTCCTGGGAATTCTCTCACATCACCCTGTTTTCAACCCTGACCTGTTATTCTTCCTTCCCTTAAAATCATCTTTCTCGTATTACAATTGCCTTTGTCTATGTTGTGTATGTTTCAGGGGTGAGAGGGTAAGGTGGCTCCAAACTAATGAAACCCAAGTATATTAGAGATTAGCCATCTGCCATTGTGTACATTATAGGTGCTGTCAAACACCAACATCCCATTAAAAAGACTGAGTAAAAGAGCTGGAATGGGACTAGCACTAAGAATCCAATCAATGAAGAGCTTGTTATCAGAAAGGAGCTGATCAGCTTGGAAGCGAGAATGGAATCCTCCAAATCAATAATTTGTTAGTGTGTCTCCAAGACTACCTTTAGGACAGAAAAACTTTCTGGTGCTCAGAGTGCTAATGAGTTTGAACACATAAGGAGAATATATAACCTGATATACTCCTTAATTAACCCAACAACCGATTCTGCTTTATAGCCTGGCTTCCAATGTAGTTTTGCTAAAATAGAGAGACTATATAGACCTCACAATGAGAATGTCAAGTGCCCTTGGCAGTTACACTTCTCTCTAGAAATAAATGACCTGGCATTTGCTTTGTTACATCAGCCTCCTATCAGTCTGACTGGTATAGGCCAATCCTAACTCATGCAAGGGCCTTCTAAGTACCAGGCTCTGTGCTTACTATTCACTCTGTGAGCTTGGACGAGCACAGGTGCTCTGAACCTACAAATGCATGGATTGGAATCTCGACTCCTGCCACCCTGGAGACCCAAGTTATGTGGTTCAGTCTCTTTCAGATGACCATTTTAACCCAATTGTAATCACAGTTTCTAACCACACGGTCTGAACCTTTATGGTAACATTTATTGGTCCATCTGTCTTGTACAGCTAATTCTTACTGGGTGCTCACTGGCAGGCACTGCCATAAACACTATTCTCTCACTTAATCTTTAACATCAGATTTTACAGATGAGGCCACTGAGGCTGTAAGAGGTTAAGTTGTGTTGGAAGTCAGTCAGCCTGAATCCAGTGCCTACTCTTCTAACCAATTCTCCAAACAATACCCTACTAGGTTTCCCTG
Organism: Balaenoptera ricei; assembly: GCF_028023285.1. NCBI lineage: Eukaryota > Metazoa > Chordata > Mammalia > Artiodactyla > Balaenopteridae > Balaenoptera > Balaenoptera ricei. Next base: position 29,783,026 of record NC_082653.1, read on the forward strand.
CTTCCAATTCACCCAATATATAACAGCTACCGAACAGAGTTATCTTTCTAAACACAGCTAAGTTCATGTCATTTTGCTGGTTAAAATCCTTCAGTGGCATCCCTCATCACCAACAAAATTAAGTAGCATGTAAAGCCATGAATAACCAGACTCCTGCCAATTCCTCCCACCTCATTCTTCCTTTTCCCCTCCAGGGACTTTCAATAGTGCTACCCCTCCATGCTTTGTTCTCGCAATCCTTCGGATCTATACTATTCCCTCCCATTTTCGCTGGGAAAACGCCTGACAATCTTTCAGGACTCTGCTCCAGAAAGCCTTCTTACCCCGTCCCCCGCCGTTACTTTTACTTAATGCTGAATTACCATTCCGAATAATACAATCCGTGTCCCAAAATAGAGAGTGAACTCGGTGAAGTAAACATTTCATTGTGCAGCCCCAGGGCCTGAAAAGTCAGACATACTCAAACATACATATATGCTGAACAAACGAGATGAACTTTTCCTCCACACATTCATCCTCCGTTCACTCCTCCCCATCTACTAGAACCAAGACTCTAGTTTCGGACACAAGCCCTTCCACCTCTTTCCGCAACTCCTTCTCGGACCCTCACCCGCCTTCACAAGTCTTGAGTCTCTCACCGGGTCTTCCCCAGTACCCCTGCGGCGCTAGTACCTGCTCCGACACCCCAGACACACACACTCATGCTGCAAAGTTTACTCAGCGCCTACGGGATCCCAAGCACTGTGGTCACAGCGGCGTGGAGGACCGCAACGCAGTTCTAACCTCTCCTGCACCGAGCGACCCTGGCCTGGGACCCTCATTTCCAGCCTTCCCCTCCCCCACCCCGCCGAGCGACCAAGGTCCGGGTCTTCCCTGCCCCGACTGAGGGGCCGCGGCGGCCGGGGCCTTCACCGCCCGGAGCGGCCAACCCACGGCCTCCTTCCCGGTTAGTCGCGCTCCCCACTCCACAACAGACTCGGGAGCTCCCGCGCCGCCGGCCTGTGCCTCCTCACCATGGTGGCGGTTCTGATGGCTCCGATTCCCGCCGGATTCGCCTCCGCAGAGGCCTAGAAGCCCGCCACTAGCTCGCTTCCCGCCGCCGCTACCGGAAACGCGACCACGGGCAAAATGGGGTAAGGTAGAAGGCTGCTTCCGGTCCCGGAGCCAGTCCCTTGAGTTCCGGCGGAGGTGCTGAGCCGTGAGCTTAGAGCGGGGCGGGGCTTCGGGCGGGGTTGGGGGCGGGGCTAGCGTCAAATTGAATCGCAGAGGCGTAGGATCTTCTCTGTTGGACACCTTCCTAGTTTCTGTCGGTGCTAGAGCTGCTCCTCTTCACCCTCATCACCCAACCCCCCGCGCCCCAGCCCATTAACTCTCGGTCCTCATCTCCCACCACTCTACCCCAGCTCTGTCCTCTACAGCCAGTGTCCCTGCTTTTCCGTGAACTTAGTCGACCTGCTTCAGCTCCTTTGCATTTGCTGTTGCCTCTGCCTGGAATGCTAGTCGTCCAGGTATGTGCACGGCTCACGCCCTCACCTTCACGACTTAAGCTCAAATAATATTTTCCCACTGAGGACTTTCCTTGCCGTCCTGTTTAAAACTGCAACCTTCCCACCCATCCCTGTTTTATTTCTCTCCTTAACATTGATTGCTAACATACTATATATGTTATTTTATTATCCCTCCCCATTAGAATGTAAGTTCAAAGGGTATAGATTTTTCTTTGTGTATTGTTCATTGCTGTAGTGCCTAGAAGAACACTGCTTAGCACAAAACAAGGGCTTAATAAATATCTGAATGAATGAATTTATCAACCCCATCCAGTCCCATGACTTTTGAATGCTACCTATAGGATCGGGTTTTTCAAATTTATTCCTCTAACCCTGGGCTCTTCATTTAACTCTTGGCCTTTAGTATCCATAGACATGGGTGTCTAATAGGTATACTAAATTTAATATGTTGAAAACTGAATTCTTGCTTCTATTCACTCTTCTTCCTAAAACCACTTCTTACCAGTGTTCCCCATCTCAGAAGTTTCTTGGTTTACAAAACAAAACAACAAACTTGGCAGCATCCTTGACTCCTCTCTTTGAGGAATTCCTCATCCCTGATTCAAAATGTCTTGAATCAGATTGTAGTCACCTGCTCCACTTCTACTATGCTAGTCCTAGGCACCATCATCTCCATCTTGGATCATTGAACAAGGCCGTAACTGGTCTCTTTGCTTCCTCTCTTGCTCTCACAGCAGCCAGAGGGATCCTTCTATAATGTACTGAGATTATATCAGATGATGTCATCACCCTGCTCTCCACCTCCCAATAACTTCCCAGCACACGTTGGAATAAAATCCAGCCCTGTATCTCTCTCTCTGCATCTAACCTCATCTCCCTCAACATTCCCCTCATTCATCATCTTCAGCCACACTAGTCTCCTTCCTGTTCCTCAAACCCAGCAAGGATATCTTCCATCCCAGGGCTTTTTAATCCTCACACCAGACCTAAGATGCACGTTCTGTCACCCTGTTTCTGTCAACCCGTAGATGAAGAGATGGAGGCTCAGAGAGATGAATTATCTTGTCCAAGGTGGCAGAGTCGACAGTCAGAATAGGAATATGGTGCCATTTGTCTCCTCAGCAGCTCCAAAGTTACCCTGCCTCCTAACATTATCACTTACGCACACACTTAAAAATTACTTATTTAGCACCTACTAAGGCCATGCACTGTTACTGGGATACAAAGTCCCTTCCCTGAAGGAATTTATGTTCTAGTAAGAAAGGCAGACAATAAACCCAACAAATAAGTATACAAGGTAACATTAGAGTGACATGAAAAAATAAATAAAGTAGGGTAGGGGAACTGAGAGTGATGGGTTGCAAGTTTGGCTAGATGGTCAGAGAAAGCCTCTCTGAGGAGTGGCATGTGAGCAGAGACCTCAATCAAGTGAAGGACATTCCAAACATTTCATATAAAGGGAATCATGTAATATGTGATCTTTTGTAACTGCCTTCTTTCACTTAGCATAATGTTCTCAAGGCTCATCCACGCTGTGGCATGTATCAGTAGTTCACTTCTTTTTATGGCTGAATAATATTCCATTGTATGGATAGACCACTTTTGTTTATCCATTCATTAGTTGACAGACATTTGGGTTGTTTCCACCTTTGGCTATTATGAATAATGCTGCTATAAACATGCATGTACGCTTTCATGTGATTATATGCTTTCATTTCTCTTGCATGTATACCTAGGAATGGGTCATATGGGTCATATTGCTTGGTCGCATGGTAACTTTAATCATTTGAGGAACTACCAGACTGTTTTCCAAAGGGACTGCACCATTTTACATTCCCACCAGCAGTGTATGTGAGTTCTGATTTCTCCACGTCTTCACCAATGTTTGTTACTATGTGACTTTCAGATTCAAGCTATCCTAGTGTGTGTGAAGTGGTATCTATCACAAAGTTTTGATTTGCATTATTACCCTGATGACTAATGATGTCCAGCATCTTTTCATGGACTTATTGGCCATCTGTGTATCATCCTTGCATTGTCTTTTATTATTGAGTTGTGAGAGTTCTTTATGTATTCTAGATATAAGTCCCTTATCAGATATATGATTTATAAACATTTTCTCTCATTCTGTGAGTTGTCTTTTCACTTTACAGTGTCATGCACAATAGTTTTTAATTTTGATGAAGTCCAATTTATCTTTTTTCTTTTGTTGCTCAGGCTTTTGGTGCCATATCTAACAATCTTTTACCAAATCCAAGATCATGAAGATTTAACCCTATGTTTTCTTATAATAGTTCTACAGTTTTCGTTCTTACATTTAGATCTTTGATACATTTTCAGTTATTTTTTGTACATGACATAAGGCAAGAGTCAAACTTTATTCTTTGGCAAGAAGATATACAGTTGTCCCAGCACCATTTGTTGAAAAGACTATTCTTTCCCCCACTGAATGGTCTTGGCACTTGAGGAAATCAGTGGACCATAGACACATGATTTTATTTCTTATCTCTCAATTCTATTCCTTTGATCTATATGTCTATCCTTATGTCAGTACCATTGCTTTGTAGTAAGTTTTGAAATCAGAAAATGTGAGTCCTCCTAATTTGTTTTTCTTTTTCAAGATTGTTTTGGCATTCTGCATCCCTTGAAAATTCCATATTAATTTTAGAATCAGCTTGTCAATTTCCACAGATCAGGAAAAGAAGGCCATGAATTCCAGAGCTGGGGGTTATACAAGCTATTCATTCGGCCTTTATTTGGTAAAGTATTCCCAAGATTCAGTCTAGATCAGGGATTTGCAAACATTTTCTGTTAGGAGTCAGATAGTATCTTAGGGTTTGTGGGCCATATGGTCTCTAATGCAATTACTCAACCCAACCATTGTAGCATGAAAGCAGCTATAGACAATATGTAACAATGTGTGGCTGTGCTACGATAAAACTTTAATTATGAACACAAATATGTGTCACAAAATATTATTCTTCTTTTGATTCTTTCCAATTATTTAAAATGTAAGAAGCATTCTTAGCTTGCAGGCCTTACAAAAATAGGTGGCAGGCCAGATTTGGCCTTCAGGCTGCATTTTGCCATCCCCTGGTTTAGACCATTAAGTTTGTGTCTGGGTTCAGGGCCATTGCCCCAGCTAGTATTAATAATAATTTTGACGTGCATTATTTCTTTGGTTTATCTCTGGGTTCACTGAATAACTGCAGTCAAAAGTTCGTGTCTTTGCCCTCATATAAAAACTGTACACATTCACATCTGTATCAACGTGGGTCCAGTGAGGAGACAGAAACCACACAGTAACTTAAATGGGAAATTTAGCAGGAAGAATTGCTTTGCAATGATAGGAAAGTAACTGTAAATATTAAAAGAAAACCCTCAGCTAAGGGAGAGAACCTAAAGAAGGATAAAACTAGAAGGAGGTTTCCCTCCCCAAGGTTTGGGTTCAGCCCTCACTAGAGAATGTGTGGTTTCGGCCCACTGGATGGTGGAGAAGTTGGCGGGAAGGGCCAGAACTTTGCACAGGCCAGAGCTGGTCTGCAGTTGCCAGGCAAGCAGGAATATCCCTCTGGAGCAGAGGCAAGCCAAGGCTGGTTGGCAGGTACACAAAGGGAGCCCAACATGCACAGACAGTCAGGGTGTTGATGTTGACACAAAGCCTGGACCACACAGTATCTGTGTCTGAAGGGCCACAGCAAACAAACCTCTGGGGCACAAGTCAGCCAAGACTGATGGGTGGGTGAGCAGAAGAGGTCAAGGTACTGCTACAGGTGCTGCTAGAAATGGAAGCTGAAAAGCTGCAAAAACCTAGTGCACTTAGGTGCACAGCTTGGGCTGGGGCGCTACGGGTGGCTGCTGGGGCCCTGGTGCACATGCATGTGGAGCTAAGGAGAGGGTCTGGGGAGCAACGACCAGGCTGGGGAGGCTCTGAGCCTCTGCACAGGATGAAGGTCCAAGGTGGCCCCAGGGTGTGTCCCCATGGTGCTGAAGAGAGGGTACAGGAGCAGCAACCTGGGCTGGGGCACAGGCCTGTGCTGTTGGGGCTCCTGAGCCACCACCACCTGGGTGGAGAGCTGGAGAAAACACAGGGTGGCCAATCGGTGGAGAAAGCTGTGTCCCTGCAGGCATTTAGCATGAGAGAAAACTGCACAGGCCGAGAAGCAGGGGAAAAGGGTACTCTCCAGGAGCCTGGTGGAAGAGCCACCTACACCAGGAGAGAGGACCCCTTCCTCCGGCAATGTTGCTCCAGAACAGCCCACTACTGATGTACCTCATGCCAGCTGACAAAGGAAAAATATATAAAGGGCCCAGATCCATTTTCACAGATCAGGCAACAAAAGGTGAATTTGGAGCTAAGACAATATACTGATTAAGTGACACCACTCCACATACACCCAAACATATTCTACCATACAGGTCAGCAGAATGCAGGCCTTGGAGGGAAAAGATGATAGCCTCTAAAGAAGGAACTACTCTCATGATAAACATAGATAAGACGTTGGCTTTCTGCTTGGATTCTTGGAGTGATGAGCACTTTTTATCTTTTGCAAATGTTTCTACTGTTGGAAAGCTGTGTTTGCGGGGGTGCTTTTAAATTCTACATCCAGGTGATCACCAAGTGCTTTGAAGACCAACCCTACGAAGCCTATCTTCTCTTTCAGTCCACAAAACTATCACCATAGTCGTCCTGTAAATTTTGCCTGGACAAGTGCAACACTTCTGACCTCCCAGATTTACCCTGGTCTCAGTGCTATTCATCATACCTTTCTCTTAAGTTTTCTCTCAGATTCCCCACATCATCTCTTCCAGGTCTTCAACACCCACATAATTCCTGTACCAATATATTAAGCAGAAAATCTGATCTCAAATGCTTTCACAATTTTATTAGTCAGGCACACCTCCAGTATTGCAAAATTTACTTACTCTAAGATTTTTACAAGTTGAACCCCTCTATCAAAAGACAAGGAAGCCTCTTTTAGTGGCAGTGTTTATTAGACCTAGGGGAAGGTCAGGGTCCTGCTGCTTTTACCCAAGGTTATTATAACACACAAAAGAGAGGCAGCTCAGACAAAAACTATTATAAGTAGCATTAAACTTCATAAAATTAAGCTCTCTTCCCCCCAGACAAAAAATAGCTTTCTAGTTCCCAGAAGAAGTAGGAAGTAGGGAAAAGGGGAACTGATGACTAGTAGCAGCAAGGATTCTGCAAAACCAGCTCTGCCTTAGAGCCTACTAAGCAAGGTAAGCTGGGCCCCACACTGTGGTCTACATTAGAAGCAGACAAGCCTGTCCCTGTGTGTAATCTGGCTTTGTGAGATTTTCCAATCCTCAGCTGTTGCCTCAACACTCAGACAGAGAAGGAATGCTTTTATCCTTTTTAGAGCACTGATGGCTGGAACTCTAGAAATCTGGTCTCATTTTTTTAGGATTCTAGAATGTCATATTTCAACCTGTCCTAAACTTCTCTTTAAAGGGCAGTTGAGTATTTGGCTATTCTCCAAAATGATTATGAGGTTAAAATTAATGAATAGGGTACAGAGCTAGATAAAAATAATCTTTATATAAGAATATGGATTTTTATCCCTTATATATGTCATGCATAATTAGGAGGAAATAAAGGATAACATGGTATTTCCATTAGGAAAAAGATTATGCAATGAGAAAATCTCATGTTTTGCCAAGAATCCTTTACCATCTGTTTTCTTTTAGAAAAAAATTGATAAAAAATTTATACATGCTTACTTTGAATATATGAGAAATATATGTGCAGATATTTAAAAGTCAGATTAGAGCTTGTGTGTATATATTAGGTCACTTTAAATCTGACCCACTGTACCTAATTTCACAGCCAGGGGCTGTCAGATTGCCAGCCATCTTTAAAGTCCCCCCAACCCAGATCCTCTCTGTGACCCACAGGTGGCCCTCACATGGATTCATCACACAAGGTGCCGCCAAATCATCGCATTTTTACACGTTCTTTTGTCAGATTACGGAGTTTCCACACCGTTGTGTTACTGGGTCAGATGTTCCCATATCAAAACTGAAGTTCATTTTTCATAATCTACTGCCATGTTTTTCAGAAAACTAAGCAAAACTCAACATGACAAAGACAGTTCTAAAACTGAACACGGGGAAGAATGCTGGAGGGTTCTGAAGTCAAGGTCATGCCTCAAAAAAAGGGACAGGACATTTGGATCATTAAATGAAAAGGCCCAAACGAGGTGCAGCTCAAGGCTTTCTAGAGTGGGGTCAAGTGAGGAGGCCAGGAAGGATGCAGGAAGCAACTTGAGTTTGAGCTCCCCAGTTCCCCAAAGCACCCCCACCCAATCGAGGCTTGACCCCCTCATTAGTATAGGACCTGCCTGGACACTGCAGGCCTCTGAGTTTGAGGCCACTGACCTCCTGTCAGAAATAAGCTCTTACTGTAAGTCTGAGCTCCTCCTCCCTGGGGGCAGAAACCAACATCCTAGGGAGTGGGGATGTGTACCTTCCTTTCTTCCGAGGGAGAGCTCACCTCACACACCCCTGTTCTGCTTACTGCTGGGATGGAGTACAGGAGCTGGTTCCAGTGGCCCTTCCTAGAGATAAAGGATGGAGTAGCAGCAGTCTTGGGAAGCCCCTTTCCAGGCTTGGAAAGATAACCCCATACCCCTCTCCCTTTGCTGGGCTAGGACTGACAGTCCTTTCCCTGGAACACGTCTGAGATCGCTACAGGTTATAAGGGACTTCAGTTAAAAAGAATCTGCATCATTTTCTTTCCTCCCACCCTTCCTTCCCAAAGGAAGGTGCTGGTTTGTTCACATGTTTCTCTCCCAATGGCAGGACACAGGGAGGGGTCTTGGGGTCATCTGGAACATAGAGGGCCCATCCCTCTTCAGACCCTAGAGACTGCATACCCATAAACACTTTTCCCTCTGTGGCTTCCAGTTCTGACCCAAAGCAAAGTGTTGATGTTATAAGGGCAGTTCCAGCAAAGAAACGACGGGAAATGTGGCAAAGGGTGGGGACCCACGCTCCCGACACTCACATCCTCTCCACCAGAGCTGACTCAGGACCCACTGGAAAGCTGACTTCATGGCCTTTGGACTCTCTTTTACTGCCCCCTCCTTTGATAGTGCATCAAAATCAGTCTGTGTTTTTTCTGATTTTCAAAGCCTGATATCCATTTTGTGGATCTGGCAAACTCCAACTGAGCAAGCAAATTTGCTAGAGCCGAGGCCAACCCTCTCCAGTAAAGAGTTCTGGCTTAGGACATAGAAGTCAGAGCCAGGGCATGCAGAGTTGTCAAAAATCTGGGCAATTTGGGCTCTGAGGGAGGAAGACTAGGAAAGGGTGTGATTAAAGGCCAGGTCCTTGGGCTGAAAAACAAGGGCAGGGGTATGACCAGGTAGTCTTCGACCAGTTAGTGGAGGGATGATGTGGGTGTCATTAGCAGGACTAGACCCTAGGTTTGGAGGGATGAGGGGACGTGGCATTGGAGCTGTGTTTAGGGGTTTTTTTGTTTTGTTTTTTTTGGCCGCCCCACGCGGCTTGCAGGATTAGGGTCCAGGGATTGAACCCCAGCCCTCAGCAGTGAAAGCACAGAGTCCTAACCACTGGACCACCAGGGAATTCCCTAGGGGTCTTTACACTTATGATCTGACATGGAAGTAGCTAAGAGACCCAAAGCAATGATTCATGACTGGAAAACAGTTTGGGCGTGGTTAAAGGACCTGACTCTGGAATCTGGAAGGAAAAACAATGCTTCAGTGGTAGAGAAGGATACAGCAGAGATCTGAATAGAGACTAGAAGGAAGAGACAGAAGTCAGGGAAGGGAGCTTTCACAGAAGCCAAAGGGAGTGATCAGTCAGAAGAGGCAACCCAGCCCCCAGAGACCCGGGAAATTCCCTCCCTTCAGTGGGCATGTCTCCAGAACCTACATCATCCTCCCCATGCAACGAATCAGATCCTCCAATAAATCTACTAGGTTCATTGGGACTTATTTTTTCTCAAGGGTTGAATTCATGCAGAAATCCAGGTTGTGAAATTTAATTCCTTTCCAGACAGGTGAGTGACTAAGGCACATAGCCTGAGCTTATTGAACATTTTACGAGAACAGAAGGACATGAAAACATGGGAAAGAATAGGTGTTTGAAAATAAAACAAATTGATTATTCTTACTTAAATAAAGCCTTCTACTTTTTTATTCCATCTGATTACAAAAAGTGGAAAAAACATGTTTATTAAGTTGTTACTGCCATCTTCACTCTCAAAAAGAGTATGGGGAGGGGTGGGGGTCAACACTTCTGAAACCCCCCCAGGTGAGTGAGGTAGTGATCTGTGAGGAGGGGTGTCAGAATAAGGCTCCGCCCACAACCCCACCCACACAGGCCTCCCTGAGTGTCCTCGGCTGCACCAGAAGGTGTAACTTATTGCTAAAGCTTCCCAGTCTCTCTCCCTGCCTTGTAAAGCTTCTCCCCCAAAAGCTGTTCTCTGATGCATCCTGAGGTGTCCTTACCCATTCTCCCCGCACACACAGAGCTTCTATTCTGTATACTCTGGGGTTTGTTGAGGGACGACTTTTAGCCAAAGCCTCGTCCACACTCCTTGTGTGCTTATGATATCTTTGGGCGGATTCCCTGGAGAGACAATGAGACAGAGAATTGAGTGGCTTACCGGGGAAGGAGGACAGGACTGGGCAGAGGAAGAAGCTGACCTGCAATGTGTTTGAGATCATTCAGTCTCATGGGGACCTTGGGATCTGGGACGACCCTGTGGAGTTGTCCCAGCAGAGTCAACGGCTAGGGTTTTGTCTCCCCGTATCAATCAGTCGTTGGCCAGGAGGCATCCCTTGGGAAGTGCAGCTCCCTGTGGCTGAGAGCAAGTCTAGTGAGGAATTCATCTCTGCAGCCAGCAGCAGCAGTCTGGCTGGAGCAGCCCCACAGTATCCCCACATAAGGATTCTCCCTACAGTGTGTGAAGAAAGCTGACTGATCACAAAAGCCTTGCCCACACTCCCTGCAAACACACAGCTCCTCCCTGAGTGAGCCATCTGGAGCCCTCCTGTCAGTTCTTTTCCCAATGCCTGTCAGCACTCCCTGAACACACGATGCTTCTCCTGAGTCGGCCACTGGATGTTCCATAAATGCTGACTTGTTGCTAAAGCCTCCCCACAGTCCCTGCACACACAACACTTCCCACCTAAGTGCGTCCTCTTTGTGCACTGAGGGTTGACAGCTACCCACACTCTGCACGCATAAGGCTCCTTCCCTGAATGTGCCTCACTGCCTGATGAGGGTCAACACATCTCTGAAGCTTCACTCACACCCCACACACACATACAGACTACTCCCCGCACGTCTCTCTGGCGTAAAAAGAGGTTCGACTAATTGCTAAAGTCCTGCCCAGGACCCCTGCATACACAAGACTTCTCGTCTCAGTGTGTCCTCTTGTCTTATAAGACTTGACTTGTTGCTAAAGCCTCGCCCACACTCCCTGAAAACATAATACTTCACCCCTGAGTGTGTCCTCTGGTGCACAAGGAGGAGTGATTTCTGGCTAAAGCCCCACCCACACTCCTTGCACATGTAAGGCTTCTTCACTGAGTGTGTCCTCGGGTGACTAATAAGGGTTGACACCTGGCTGAAACCTCGGCCACACTCAATATACACATAAGGCTTCTCCACTGAGTGTGTCCAATGGTGTCTGATGAGGTTCGACTTATCTTTAAAGCCTCGCCCACACTCCCTGCAGACATAGGGCTTCTCCCCTAAGAGGATGGTCTGGTTTGTAATGCAGTTTGATTTGGGGCTACAGTCTAGTTCACATTCTTGACAGTTGACTGCTCCAGAGCTTGAGGTTTCTAATTCCTTCATTTCTTTGTCTGCTTGCACAGGGTTTACCCTTTGGGCTGCGCTGGGCTCTATTTCTACCACTGCGCTGCCTTCTCCAGGACTTGCTGACTGTTCTCAGGGTGGGCTGGGCAATGCACGTAAGGACCGTCTCTCCTCTGTCCTCGAGCACCAGGGTCTGGAGTCACCTTCTCTCTCTTGGCCTTCTGTGTTTTCACTCCAGCAGCTGTGAGCAGAATACTGCTGCCCCCGATGCCCCAGGCCAGAATCCCCAAGGTGGAAGCGATTTTCTACACACACACACACCCGGGAAGATCTGCAGCGTGTGTTGGCTGAGGAACTGCTGACAGAAAAAGGCCAGAAGGCAGGAAGAACAGGGGTAGATCTCTGGCTTTGGTTCTGCTGGAGAGAGAAGGTTTTCAGTTAGAGAAGCCCTAAGTAGGGCTGCTGGGCTGTTCTGCCTTGTCTTAGAACAGAGTGTCTTACTGCCACAACTGTAATTGACAATATACATACAACACAATTTGTTTCCCACCAATAATTCCACTTTACATTCCACTTCTACACATTCTACATCCACTCTACATTCCACTTCTACACATTCCATTTTCTATTGCAATCCAGAAAATCCATAACAAAAGCATCTTCTATATGTCAGTCAGACCAGGAACCTTTTTGCTCTGCAAGTAGCCTCAACTGCCCTTAGCCTTTTCCTCTGACTAAATCATCTAAGTCTATATCACATTGATATAGACTGTCCACAACTCTGTTCTACTTGGAGGTAACAGTCTCTATGACCTATGTGGAAATCTCTTTCATGACTTTTCTTATTACAAAATAGAAGACTGATATACAAAAAAAGTCACTAGTTCTGGAAGGCTTTCAAATGTAGGAAACAGTATATGAAACAGTGGTTAAAGAGACTGTATATGAAATAAATCTGAATTTCCAGTTGCCCACCCACAAACCAATACTAAAAATTTCTAAGTACCAGGTTCTCTACTAAAGTATTGTGGATTCAGCAGTGGACAGAAAGACATGCTCCATGATTTCAGGATTCTGGTACCTTGTGCCCAAACTAATCCCATTATAGTGACATCAGACGTGGCTATGGGATTTGCTTTGGCCAACAAAGGTTAGTGAAAAGTTAGTGCTTCTTGCAAACAAGTTTTAAGAGGCACAGTATGGTTCTATCATTGCTGTTCTCCCTCTTCCTTAAGAATCCCATGACCCAGATAGAGGCTGTTCCTTTTGCCTAGATCCCAGAGCCAACAGAGCTGAACCAATAAAGCTGTCTACCTGAACTGTAGACAGTAGATATTAAGTAAGAAATGAACATTTGCAAAGTTTGGGGTTGTTTGTTATCACAGCATTACCTAGCCTAAACTAACTGAAATATCTCCCCTATGAAAGCTTTAAAGATTATCTCAGGGAGTACCTTTGAAGAAGAGACATCATAACATGAATATGTGAAGAACTAGAGAAAGAGAGACTGGTTTAGGAGGAAAAATAGTATGATCTCAATTTTTGATAAGTCTGAGAATAAACTTGTCTTGTAACCAAATAGAAATATGAAGATAAAGCACAGGTGAGACAGTGACAAAGAAAATGGATTCATTATAATAGGTGATGGGTAAAATCGTTGAAGTTCACAAACTGTTCAAGGGTGTGAATACTGACATAGAAAAAAAGAGTATGCAACACAGTCCAAAGGAAAGAAAAAAGTAAGAGAAAAGCCCACAAGAGACATAAGAGGCAGGAGAACTGCAGGATATTGTGGTGCTGAGCAAGACAAAGGACACAACTTTAAGAAATGCAAGTGGGATCCCAGCATTCAGTATCAAGACTAATCTGAACAAGGTGATTTTGACATTTTCCTCAGAACCCATTAAACACATTAACACAGAGAAGGAAGATAATATGACAAGAGAAAAATAAAAACAAAATCTAGTTAGATTGACTAGCTAAGGCCAAATCAAAACACACAGAACCAGACTGAAACAGATGAATCCACACTTAATTAGATGGAGCTCAAACTAGATGAAATCAGATCAAAACATGTCAAAGAAGATGAAAATGAAAAAAGTAAACCTGATTAATCCCTATCAGGGAAATAGCTATGCCATTTAAGGAAACGCCTGAAGAAATTCCTGCCTAAAACTAGTTTGTGTCTCCAAAAATGTGATTTTTCTCTACCTGCTTTATCTAGAACTACAGGAATATCTAGAACCACACCATCCAATATGGCAGCCACCAGCTGTATGCTTCCTGAGCACTTCAAATGTGGCTGGTCTGAACGAAAATGTGTTCTAAGTATAAAATAACAACCAGATTTTGAACACTTAGTACAAAAATAAAGAGTAAAATATCTAATTAATTTTTATATTGATTATATGTTGACATGAAAGTATTTTGATATATTGGGTTAAATAAGATATTATTAAAATTAATTTCACCCATTTACTTCTACTTTTTCAAATGTGGTTACTAGGAAATTTAAAATTACCCACATGGCTCACATTATATTTCTACTGGACAGCACTGATTTAGAACAAGGGGCGGGAAAACCATGGCCCACAAGCTAAATCTGGCCCTCTATTTCTGCACAGTCTACAAGCTAAGAATGACTTTTAAATGTTTAAATAGTTGGAAAAAAATCAAAAGAACAATAGTATTTCATGATACATAAAAATTACATGAAATCCAAAATACAGTGTCCACAAAAGTCTTACTAGAACACAGCTATGCTCATTCATTTACCTGTTGTCTATGGCTACTTTAGCCCTACAAGGGCAGAGTTGAGAGTGGTTACAGAAACCATATCACCCACAAAACCTAAAATAGTTACTTTCTGGTCCTTTACAGAAAAAGTTGGCCAACCCCTGATCCAGAGAAATATCACAATCAAAAGTATTTATCAACCTAGATTTAAAGAATCAATGTCAGTTCTTAAATAAATGAAAAAAATATGGCTTATGAAACTCAAAAGCCACACAAACTTTGATATTTAACGTTAACTTCTGCCTTAGACGGCATTTCTCACTGCTCTCCCCTGTATACTGTGCCTCCACTGCAGTTCCTTATACCTGGCAGGCACCCCAATTCCTTAGGGCCTTAGCACCGAAAAGGTCCTCCACCTGAAATGCTCTTATCCTAGATACCTAGAGTTCTAACTCCCTTTGCTCAAATGTTACCTTCTTGGTGATTTCAAATATCCAATTTCAAAATTCAGCCAGCCCCCCCCTCCCACTCAATAGTCCTTTCTCCGGTTCTATTTTATTATTATTTTTTACTATGTAGTGCTTATCACCTTCTAACATACCATATTATAATATCCCTATATATGTAATAACCAAAAATGGAGTATAACCTTTAAAAATTGTGAATCACTAGGTTGTACACCTGAAACTTATGTAATATTGTAAATCAACTATACCTCAATAAAAAAGAAAATAAAAATAAACATATGCAAAAATTTTTAAATAATAATAATGTCCCTGAATATGAAGCTTTTTGTTAGCTGTCTCCCTACAGTAGAAAGTAAGTCCCCATGGGCAGAGATTACCATTTCATTTACTAACATGTTCTAAGTGTCTAGAACATTTTCTGCCATATGGGAGGTGGTCAGTAAATCTCCACTGAATTAATGAAAGAAAGAACACTGCCTCACCCAACGAGAGCAGATTCCTATAATTCTCCAGCAACACTTCTCTGTATAGGTCCCTCTGCTCAGAGCTCAGTCTCTTCCATTCTGCCTCTGTGAAGACCACAGCCACATCCCTGAATGTAACTGGTACCTATAAACAAGCAATAAATTAAGGGACATACAGCAAGTCCCCATCAGTCCTCCCACTATGAGGAACATAGCTGGTGGCCCCAGAGAGTCTGGATATGCAAGAAGTTGATCTAATTCTTTTCAGGGTACGTGGTTCTCTGTACCAAGTTCTTCTGGGCATTATTACTGTGGCTTTGTGTTAAAATCTGAGGAGCACATAACTGATGCATAAAACTCATTCCTGGCCCTCGGAGGCTTTTGATTTCTTTGGAGAAACGATTTGTGAATCAATTTGAAAACCTAAAGCAGTGCTCAATGACCCTGAGGAATGGAGGAATTCTGAGATGAAGAGTAGAGGATGGGCTGGAGAAGAATAAAAGCATCATGTACACAAGGCTTGTGCTGGGCATTAGGGAATGGAGACGATTTAGAGGAGAAAATGAAAGAAAACTTCAACCACAGAGAAAAGCAGGAGTGAACAGATGGAGCCCGGAATAAGCATTTCTGAAGAGTTCAGGTTACTAAATGGGATCTGCAAAATCTGTCTTTGCCTGGTATTTTAGCAACCTTTTTAAAATAAAGCCCTTAATGCTTCACTCACCACGTAGAGCAGTACAGGTGTACCTCATTTTACTGCACTTTGCTTTATTGCCCTTCATAGATATCAAGTTTTTTACAATTGAAGGATCGTGGCAACCCCGCGTCAAACAAGTCTATTGGTGCCATTTTTCCAACAGCATTTGCTCACCACGTGTCTCTGTGTCAGATTTTGGTAATTCTCACATTTCAAATGTTTTTATTATTATTATATTTGTTACAGTGACCTGTGATGAATGATCTTTGATGTTACTACTGCAGCTTGCTGAAGCCTCAGAGGATGGTTAGCATTTTTTAGCAATAAAGTTTTTTTTAAAGATTTTTTTGATGTGGACCATTTTTAAAGTCTTTATTGAATTTGTTACAATAATGCTTCTGTTTTATGTTTTTGGTTTTTCGGCTGTGAGGCATGTGGGATCTTAGCTCCCTGACCAGGGATCGAACCTGTACCCCCTGCACTGGAAGGCGAAGTCTTAACCACTGGACCTCCAGGATCCAATAAAGTATTTTTTAATTAAGGTATGTATATTGTTTTTTCACACATAATGCTATTGAACACATGATAGACTACAGTATAGTGTAAACATAACTTTTATATGCACTGAGAAACCAAACATTTCGTGTGTCTCACTTTACTGTGATATTCACTGTACCATGGTGGTCTGGAACCAAACCCACAATATCTCCAAGTTCTGCCTATACTTCAATAAGCTTCCTGGAATGAAAGCAGGGCATTTAGCTCACTTTGCTTCCTAGCCCCAACCCCACTGGACATTCCCTAGGACTATAACTTTGTGTCCACAGTGTATCAGTGAATGAACAACTCATAACCAATAGGGGAAGATGAATTTACAATCCAGTGAGATTATAATTTAACTCATAGACCTGAAAAGTTGTTTTCATTTTACAGACCAGGAAAATTTATTTAGGCTTTCTCTCATTCTTAAATTCATATATTCTTTCTTTCCCTTTCCCTCCTTCTCCCTCCCCTTATCTATATAATTTTTCTTTGAATATTGGACATTTTAGGTAAAATATTGTAGCAACTCTGGATACCAACCCTGCCCTCTTCCTAGGCTATTGTTGTGGTTGTCTGCTTGTTCATTTGTTTTGAGACCTGTCTGGATTAGTTCAATGAAGGTTATTTCCCCTGAAGCAGTGGCTCCTCAGAGGGTGCAGCCTTGAGCAAACACACAGTCACCCAGACCGTCCCCCTCCTGACAGAGGGCTCTCTTTGTGTCTCTCCTTGACTTCCCCGTTAAGCTTCCAGCAGGTCTGCCTCTATTGGTATCACACTCGGCTGTTAGCCTCCACTATTGGTTGCTGATTGCTCTACTGTTTTCAACAATGTCCTGGAGTATAAATGGCTCCATAGTCTGATCCAATTAAAGTCAGATCCTTTTGCAGGGGTAATTTTGAGGCCAGTATTTGAGACTTACTCTGAGCCGTAGGAGAGCTCCTCTCAGCAATCTCTTTCCCTGCTTTCTCTGTTAAACTTCCAGCTGATCTGCCATTTCACTTGTTGCTATCACAGGCGTCTCAGTTTCCTCTTAATTGCTCACCACCAAAATCTCCACTGTTTTCAACAACACCCTAAGACTTCAACTTCCCTACTCAGTTCCACGCAAAGCCAGTCCCCTTAGGGAGCGCTGCAGAGCTCTCTGTTCCTATGGCCTGCCTCTCACCAGGGCAGGACCTCTGCACCACTACTCAGAGGTGGCACAGGACCGGCAGACCACTTCGCTCAGTGTGACACTCCTGCTCTAACAGCGGGGTACTGGGCGGGGTTGGCAGCTCCTTTTCTTCTCAGCATGCTTCTCCTAGCACAGGATCTCTGTCTGCCCTATGAGCAAGATGGGGAGAAGGCAATAAGGTCCCTCCTGATTCTTGACCCCCTGTGCCTGAGACAGAGCTTCCATCCTACAAATAGGGTCTAGTGGAGATAGAAAACACCAGACTTCTTGGCCACACTTGCCTGCCACACCGAGCTGGGGGGAATAAGAATTGCTGGTGGCTTGCCCCTCCCAGGGAAAAAGACTGGGAACTGGGGGAAGAAAGTCCCATCTTCTCAGCTGTACCCATTTGGAGTACAGCTTCCGTTACACTGAGCTGAAGGGTGACCAGGAGGGAGCAGGTTGTGGGACAAATGCCACAGACTCTTGCTGATTTAGTAGATTTTCTTGAATAAATGTTTCGCTACTTGCCACATGTCCTTAAGAGCACTTTTGAGAGACTTTAAATAAACGTAACCCCAACTCACCAGTATTTTGGACTTTCCCTCCTTTTCTTGAAGCCAGTCAGTCTTGTGAGAAGGCAAACCTAGAGAAGGAAAAAGAAGCTATGAGAAACTGGGGCTCCCATGGTGCTGCCAGAGCAGCTCCTCCGTGCCTTGTGAAGAGGAAGTCGCCCCTTTCCTCAGCTGTGATCACAAGGCATTCGCAGTAAACCTGGAGCCCTGCTCCCCCCTTCACCTCGCTGGACCCTCAACAGCTCTCACCTTTTGCCTTATGATTCTGAGTCAGTGTCTTCACAGTTTCCATAACTTCCCTGTTCTCCAAAGGCAACATCTCCTCCCAGTTCTGCTCTCTCCAGGCAGAAGGATCAGGCAACGTCATGGCCCCAGAGTCAGCCCAGTGTTCGCCTTGAAATTCTGCCAGGAGGCCTGGTAGAAATTATTTCATCTCAAGATCAATTTCTGCTGCCTGGTGTGATTCCTCCAAAACTTACTTATAAAAGCCCAACTTGTTGCCATGCAGCCAGGACCTGTGGGACAGAGAAGCAATTTGACATTGCTGGGACCCTTACTGTGGGCCCTATGCCTGTGCCTCTTCAGCAGGGATCCTGTCCTCTCACACAATACACGTAGCGTCTCAGTCCACAAGGTTCCTTGCATTTTTTTACCTCATTCCTTTCTAGCCTGTAGGCCCTTTGTGGTAGATATCATCATCATTCCCAATTATTTGTTTCTCTCTATAATTCTCTGCCCCTGACGTCAGGCTTGGTCTCATGACTTGCCCTGGACAAGGAAACGTGACTGAAAGTGACAGTGCCACTTGTAAGCACTGCATTATTCCACCATCTCTCATGTTCTGAGAACAGAGGAAAGGTAAACTTACTCAAAAAGAAAAAAAAACAGGGAGGTGTTTCCCTGGCAGTCCAGTGGTTAAGACTCCACACTTCCACTGCAGGGGGCTTAGGTTCAATCCCTGGTGGGGGAACTAAGATCCCGCAAGCCACACGGCATGGCCAAAAAAAACACACATAAAATCCAAAAGCCAGTAAGGAAGTGGTGGGTATATTTTATTACACATCAATTTAAAGGTTCAGTTTAACAAGGACCCCTTTAGGAAAGGTGGGGGGTGGGGAGCAGGGTTTTATATGTGTGTTTAATCTTTGATTGTCTTTTCATAAAAAATACTGCCGGATAAACAACAAGGTCCTACTGTATAGCACGGGAACTATATTCAAAATCCTGTGATAAACCATAATGGAAAAGAATATGAAAAAGAACAGATATATGTACAACTGAATCACTTTGCTGTATAGCAGAAATTAACACAACATTGTATATCAACTGGACTTCAATAAAATTTTTTAAAAATACTAGAGGTGTACATAGAAAAATAATAAAACTGATTATCTATGGGAAATAAACCTATCTTTGTTTGCACTGTCATGACTGTATCCTAGACTCCAAAAGTCCAAATAAAAACTAGAAGTTGTAGCAGCTCATACAACTCAATATCAAAAAAAACAACTCAATTAAAAAATGGGGGGACTTCCCTGGTGACGCAGTTGTTAAGAATCCGCCTGCCAATGCAGGGGATGCGGGTTCAAGCCCTGGTCCGGGAAGATCCCACATGCCAGGGAGCAACTAAGCCCGTGCGCCACAACTACTGAGCCTGAGCTCTACAGCCTGCGAGCCACAACTACTGAGCCCACGTGCCACAACTATTGAAGCCCATGCGCCTAGAGCCCATGCTCTGCAACAAGAGGAGCCACTGCAATGAGAAGCCCGCACACCGCAACGAAGAGTAGCCCCTGCTCTCCACAACTAGAAAAAGCCCACACGCAGCAACGAAGACCCAACGCAGCCAAAAATTAATTAATTAATTAATTAATTATTTTAAAAAAAGAAAAAAGGGCAGAAATCTGCAGAGACATGGATGGACCGAGAGACTGTCACACAGAGTGAAGTCAGAAAGAGAAAAACAAATATTGTATAATATCACTTATATGTGGACTGTAGAAAAATGATAGAGATGAACTTATTTGCAAAGCAGAAATAGAGTCAAAGATGTAGATAACAAACTTACGGTTACCAAGCGGGGAAGAGAAGGTAGGTTGAATTGGGAGATTGAGATTGACATGTATAGACTACTATGTGTAAAATAGATCACTAATGAGAACCTGCTGTATAGCACAGGGAACTCTACTCAATGCTCTGTGGTGACCTAGATGGGAAGGAAATCTGAAAAAGAGTGGATATATGTATACGTGTAACTGATTCACTTTGCTGTACAGCAGAAACTAACACAATATTGTAAAGCAACTATACTCTGATAAAAATTAACTTTTAAAAAAGGGAAGATGTTTAGTGAAGACTGATACACAGTATGGCACCTAGAGACCTCAAATTTTCAGTATACACAGAACATGGACGGGATAAGAAGCATTGCCACCAATGAGTATACAATTCTGTTTTCCAACTTTTTACCAACACTAGGAATTATCTAACTTTTTAATCTTTGCTAATCGAATACATTAAAAATATCCATTTTTTGGAAGATAAAATAAAATAAAAATAAAAAATGAGCAGAAGATGTGAATAGACATTTTTCCAAAGAGGACATGAAGATGGCCAACAGGCACATGAAAAGATGCTCAACATCACTAACCATCAGAGAAATGCAAATTAAAACTACAGTGAGATATCACCTCACACCTGTCAGAATGGCCATCATCAAAAAAAACACAAATAACAAATGTTGGTGAGAACTGTTGGCGGGAATGTAAATTGGTGCACCCACTGTGGAAAACAGCATGGAGGTTCCTCAAAAAACTAAAAATAGAAGTACTATATGATCCAGCAATTCCACTCTGGGTATATACCTAAAGAAAACAAAAACACTAATTCGAAAAGATACATGCACCCCAATGTTCACAGAAGCATTATTTACAACAGCCAAGATATGGAAACAACCTAAATGTCCATCAACAGATGAACGGATAAAGAAGACGTGGTATACATGTACTACAATGGAATATTACTCAGCCATAAAAAGAATGAAATTTTGCCATTTGCAACAACATGGATGGACCTGGAGGGTACTATGCTTAACGAAATAGGTCAGAGAGAAAAAGTTTGTACCCAACATCTCTTCATTTCCCCTATCTCCAGCCCCTGGCAATCACCACTGTACTCTCTGCTTCCCTGAGTTCAGCTTTTTAAAATTCCACATATAAATAAGATCACACAGTATTTGTCTTTCTCTGTCCGACTTATTTTACTAAGCATAATACCCTCCAGGGAATATAGCCAACATTTTATAATAACTGTAATGGAGTATAATTTTTAAAAATTGTGGATAACTATGTTGTACACCTGAAACCTGTATAATATTGTAAATCAACTATACCTCAATAAAAAAAAAACTAGAAGTAGTAAGTTAATTTAAATTTAGCAAGGTGGCTGGACATGAGGGGTCAACATACAAACATCAATTGTATTTTTAAATACTAGTCAGAAACAACTGGAGAGTTACATTTTAAAAACATTTCCAAAAATATCAAGAACATAAAATGTATAGGAATGAATTTGAAGAGATGTGCAAACATTCTACACTGAGAACTACAAAATGTTACTTTGAGAAATTAAAGACCTAAATAAACAGAGAGATATACCAAGTTTGTGGGCTGGAAAACTCAGTACTCTTGAGATGTCGATTCTAACCAAACTGATCTACGGATTCAACGCAATTCCAATCAAAATCCCACAAGACTTATTTTTGTTGAAAAAATCTAGCTGATTCAAAAAAATATTTGGAAATGAAAAGGACCTTGAATAGCTAAAATAACCCTGTAAAAGAAGACTTACGATAAATGGTTTCAAGACTTAGTATAGGGACTTCCCTGGTGGCACAGTAGTTAAGAATCCGCCTGCCAATGCAGGGGACAGGGGTTCGATCCCTGGTCCGGGAAGATCCCACATGCCCCGGAGCAACTAAGCCCGTACGCCACAACTTCTCAGCCTGCGCTCTAGAGCCCACGAGCCACAACTGCTGAGCTCGCATGCCACAACTACTGAAGCCCACGCACCCTAGAGCCCGTGCGCCACAACTACTGAAGGCCACGTGCCTAGAGCCCATGCTCCGCAACAGGAGAAGCCACTGCGATGAGAAGCTCGCGCACCGCAACGAAGAGTAGCCCCTGCTCACTGCAACTACAGAAAGCCCTTGTACAGCAACACAGACCCACCGCAGCTAAAAATAAAATTTAAAAATTTTTTAAAAAAGAAATATAAAAGAACAGACTAACTATAAAGCTGAAGTTATCAAGACAGTGTGATGTTGATGAAATTAAATTAACGGAACAGAAGAGACTGTCCAGAAATAAACCCACATTTACACAGTCAATGATTTTCAACAAAGGCACCAAAGCAATACAATGGTAAAAGGAGAGTCGATTCAACAAATGGTGCTATAAACAAGTACTATGTCAAACCTCAAAACCTCAAACCATACACAAAAAAAATACATCAAAATGGATCATAAACCTAAATGTAAAAGCTAAAACTTTAAGCTTCTAGGAAAAAAAATCATAGAATACCATCATGACTTTGGTGTAGGCAAAGAATTCTGAAACAGGACACAAATTCCAGTTGTTGGAGGTGATGGTTACATGGGAGTACATATCTGTCAAAATTCATTGAAACATATACTTCAGATCTATGTAGTTGGTTGTATGTAAATTATACCTCAGTTTTTTAAAAAAGGGTAAATTTAAGTCCTTCTCAGTTAAGGACACATAATGAAACATAAGTGAAATGATATGATGTCTAGAATTAGCTTTAACATAATTCTGCAAAAAAAGCTGGGAGGCAGGGGTGGTATATGAAACCACCTTGAACATGAATTGATTATTGTTGATGCTAGACGATGGATTTATAGTTTCTATGTGAAAAGTTAACCACCAAAAAAAAGGCATTAATTATGTAATTTTGTTCTTATGTTTTTAACTTAGAAGAAAGCCCTCTGGCAGCAGTTACATGCTCCAAACATGTGTTGTAGAAACTAACAGTGCAACTCTTATCCGTCACATGTAACAAAGAGAGGAATCATATGTGAGCATAGGTTTGTTCTAATAAGTCAGTGCTGAGGGAATAAAATATTACAGAGATTGTAAAGCCCAGTGCCTGGCAGCACAGAACAACTCCCAATAAATGGTAGTTATCATCATTTTTTATTTTACAACAGCTGACACAGTCTTGGGAATCCAGCAGCCAGGATGAAATGTTGCTAGGGCAAGGATGGTGGTAACCTGAATGAGAGCACTTGTCTGGGGTAATATTCCCTGTTAAAGGCCCCTGCCCTTAAATCAGCCCTGGTATCCTACAGAAACAAGCAGGTCCTCTGAGCCTTAAATGGGACACTGCAGGGCACAAAACGTCAGGATGAGCAAAGGAAATCTGCCCAAGGTCTGGAGAACAGAAGACACTGCAGAAACATGGAAGGTGAGTGGTATCCACCTGCAAGAAGTCCTCTCATTCTCTATACGTCCTCTCTGGGCAGGCAGGGATGTGAGAAGGTGAACCTGAGGATGAAACAGGCAGTGTGAGCTTCAGGACTGTCTCTTGGCCCCCAGATACCAAGCTAAAAATCCCCAAGCTTAAAATGCGGGGTGCTCCTCTTCTTTAAAAAAAAAAAAAAAACAACCTCAGATCTGTTAAAGAAGAATGTAGACAGCTTCCTGGAGACAGAGTCATGTGTGGGCATCAAAATACAGCCTATCCTGATATGCTATTAAATAGGAAAATCATCTTTTGTTACTAATTAACACTTACTAAACTCTTACTATACACCACAGACAATCCCAGGCACTGTACAACTTTTGTCTCCCAAAGGCCCGGAGTTAGGTCTCCTGATAAACTGAGGTGACAGAGCTAGAAAGTGCCTAGATTTGACCTCTAGCTGTGGAGTGCCATGGCCTTAGCCTGTTGGGTGAGTTGTAGTATCAGTGATGGTCAACCCCTACCAGCTGTGACAGTTCTCAAAGCATATCCACAGACAAGTTGAGGGGATGTATATGAAACAGGATTGTCTGTGAATTAATGAATGTTGAATCTGGTGATATGTCCATGTGAGTTTACTGTACTATTCTACTGCATGGGTTTAAAACTTGACCTTACCCAAAAATTAAAGTCCTGATACCTGGGCTTCACCAGATCCCAGAAGTGATTTGGACAGTTGGCCAGCAGCCCTCAGAGGTCCCCACACTACCTAATCTGGGTAAGTCCCAAACTAGAGGTCTGAACCCCAACACATGAGGGAAAAGCATTCAAAGAGAGGGAGAATTAGCCAAACAAGCCACTTACATTACAACCAAATCTGGGATCTTTGTCATAAAGCAGAGTGGGCCCCGGGATGAGGACAAACGCTGGGACAAGAGATCCCAGAGAAGCAGACCTGCCTGCACTCAAAAAACTGCCTAGATGCAGGCCCCAGCGGTGCAGCGCACCATCACTGCAGGGTGTCTGCCTCAGGCCCAAAACCTCCCCATTTTCTAAAAACCCCAGGAACTCCAGACCCAAGACACTCCACCACCCCTTACGGATGTTTTGCCCACGTAGAACTTACCTCCACCCACCCCCAACAAGCCAACGCACAGCAGGGCCTGAGATGCTCTCTCCTCCACCCCACCTCCGCCCAATCACCATTGGGTCATATTCAGCCCCATCAAAAACAAAACTTGACATTCACGATCAGTCCTGGGTTCCCACAACCATTCAGTGATGCGGGACCCACGTAAGTGCTCCCATGCCAAACAACACCCAGGAACACATGGCCCAAGCCGCGCCCCCAGCCCGCATCACAGGGGATGTCTATTTGGCCCTGGCTGAACACACCCCTACACCCCAAATAAACGCCGGGGATGCGCACTGGAGCTGCCCCCTACTCGGAAATTGTTTGGCCCAGAATATACCCACCCCCTTTCCAAGAAAGAAATGTGAGTTCCAGGTCTCTCGCCCCGGCCGAGGAGTGAAGGTCCGCGTAACGCCCCGCAACTCAGGGATTCGTAGCTGGTAGGAGTCACCGCATTTCCCCGCCACAAACGCGCACCTCATGCCGCGCCCCCTCCTCCAAGCACGAAACCGCCCGAACCCGCCGGCCTGGGCCGCCGCACTCCACCAGCAGCCGCATTCCTCCCCAGCTCCCAACCCTAGGCCCTGCCGGCCTATCCCCACCCTCCTGCACCAGGGGAGAGACACCGTGGGGCCACGGGCCCAGCAGGCCTCGCTCTCCAGAGAGGACGGGACCGCTCACCCCGCCCTCGGCCGCTCAACTACACCAGAACTACAGTTCCCAGAATCCTCGCGGACTCCCTTCCCGCCGGCCGTCCCAGGAGCCGCTTGTGGACCGCGCGGTTAATTTACCACGACAGTGGCTATGTAGTGACAGCCTACCCGTCTCTGTTTATAAAATACCCATGCATAAACAGGTAGTGGTTCGCAAATGAAATCTCTGTTCCCTCCGCCTGTTCGCTTGAAAGACTCCCCAGAAGCCTCTGCGGCCGCTTCCGTGACGGATTCCAGGTCCCCACCCAGGCGCTCAGGGTCACCCGGCAAAGGCATTTCCGGTTGGCTTGTGGAGGGTCCGGCTTCCGGTTGCAGGCATCTCAGGTGGTTTTTTTTCTCTCGTTACCAGGCTAAATTCCCTGGGCTTAGGCTCTAAAATATGCATGCCGCCTTCCGCGAGCACCATCTAAGTTTGGCTCCGTGCTGTCCGCGCACCCCTGTGTTCACTGCCATTTTACTTGTGGGGGGCGGGGGGCGGGGGGTTGGCGGTTGGAAAACGGACTGCGGAGGTAAAGCGGACTCCCAAAGTCTCTGCTGATCCCTTACACTCAACTCCGGCGTTCTCCTTGCCGTGTAGTCACTTTCCCCTCGTCCAGGTCCTCAGGGTTAGTGACAAGCTCACATCCAGTTCCTAGAGGATGGAAGTGATCTCGGGTGGCCTCGGCCTGTGGTGGTTTGAAGCAGCATCTCAGTTCCCAGACCAGAGATTGAAGCCGCGCCCTGTGGCATTGAGAGCATGGAATCCTAACCGCTAGACCACGAGGGCCAGTGGCTAGTGACAAGGCCCTGGATCGTCTGCTTTGTAGAAATGGATTTCAGCAAAGAGATGGAAAGTAGTGAAACAAGTAAAGTGTTTATTAGGAGGAAAAAAAGTACGTGTGGATAGACACACAGGGGTGGGCTCAGAGAAAGAGTAGCACCTCTGGGGTAGTTTAAATCACTTACGTGGGGCATTTCTTCTGGGTTTCCTCTGGCCCATCGTCTTGCTTTGCCTGGCTCTGAGTCCACATTTGATCAGACTCAGGGCCCCCCACTTTGGGCAGTTGTGTGTCTTTTAGCCAAAATAGATTACAGCCCTAGGGTTTCTGGAAAGAAGAACATATTATGGTCTGGCACCCCCTCCATTCTCTGACCGCTGAGGAACCTTTCTGTGCACGTGTAGTTTGGGAGGTCTCCTTGACCTCAAGAATGAGAAATATGTGTTCTCTTTATCTTTTATCCAAGCAGCACTCAGCTTCTCCTTGCTCCTGCCATTATCTTTATCTTGGAGTGTCTGTCCACAGGGGAAGGATTCCAGCTGCTCAGCCTGGGGCCCATCTATCGCCTGCCTCAGAAACCTCACTCAGGCTGGAGTCTGGCTCTTTGGCTTTTTACCAGAGATCCTGGTTAAGGGCTAAGCTGGTACCTTCAACTGGCAACACGCCAATTGGGATTCGGCAAAGCAGACCAAGTTCAATTCATAGGAAGAGCGTTTAAATTGTAATGGTAACTGAAAATTAGCTTTCACTGTTACCATGTCCTTGAGAAACCTATTTGTAAATCATGTGCCCCTTTGATATGTATGTAAATCTTTTTAAAAGCTAAGAAGTATGTTGTTTTTCTTAAAGGCCTGGCAGCCATCTCGGAAATAAACCATTAAGGAAGATATTGCCCTATCTTCCCGTCATGTGGGAATTTAGCTTCAATGCGTAGCTCAAAACTATAACTACCTCCTTGTCATAGAGTTAGAAGTTGGTTTTTTTTTCTTTCAAATAAAAGTAATTAGTGTTCTCAGAGGGACAGCAGTGAGCAATGTCTTGAAGCAGGATCTTACTTCCCTGCCCAGGAATTGAACCTGAGCAGCCTGGATGGAAACCTGGAGTCCTAGCTGCTAGCCCACCAGGGGGTAGAGGCTGGAAGCAAAGTTGCCCTGGCTCTTGCCCCGTTGTAACAAGAATGTTTCAAGGAGGCAAAAACTGTAAAAACGGGTACAAGTTTATTAGTAGAAGCACAGCACAGGACTTCCCTGGTGGCACAGTGGTTAAGAATCCGCCTGCCAATGCAGGGGACACGGGTTTGAGCCCTGGTCTGGGAAGATCCCACATGCCAGGGAGCAACTAAGCCTGTGCACCACGCTACTGAGCCTGTGCTCTAGAGCCCTTGAGCCACAACTACTGAGCCCATGTGCCACAACTACTGAAGCTCGCGCACCTATAGCCCACGCACCGTGACGAAGAGTAGCCCCCGCTCATCACAACTAGAGAAAGCCCGCACGAAGCAACGAAGACCCAACACAGCCAAAAATAAATAAATAAATTTATTTTTAAAAAAAGCACAACACATGGGAGAGCTCACAGGAAACAGTTTATTTATTTAAGACAGATGCAAGGCAGAAATACACACCTGAAGAGAAAGGGTGTGGGCACCCTCCCTAATGAGGAGGAGTGCAGTAAAGAGGTGGTTAAATCATTTATACAGGGCAGTTCTTCTGGGTCTTTGTTTTCCTCTGGCCAATTATCTTGCTTCTTTTCCCACATCTGACCTGCCCTAAGACCTTCCCCAAATATGTGTGTGCCTCCTTTTGCCAAGATGGATTCCAGCACAAAGGCTAGTAGGAGGTCTGACAACACCTATTATGTGATGACACCCCCTCCATTTTTGACCTTCCTGCACATGTACAGTTGGTGAGGTTTCCTTGACCTCAGAGTGGTTGTCTTATCTCTTTACTCTAGCAGAGCTCAGCTCCTGCCACTAACTTTGTCCTTGGAGTGTCTACGGAAAACAAAACTCCAATTTACTCCACTTGACAAATTCCAGCTGCTCAGCCCAGGGACCCATCTATCTCCTACCTCATCGGCACAGGTGGCTACCCCCAATTACCAGGTGAATTTAGTATGAACTGTGAAAAAAAATGTACAGTAAACAAAGTTGTCAAATCCTCTTATAAGAGGACAAATTACCATTAACCTTGAGAACATGTTTGTAATGGGTTGTATCCACTCAACTATATAAAAATTGGGATTTCTCCTTTGCAATCTCAGAAGATTGCCTATGATGCATTTCACAGTCTGGTTTAACACTTATTCAATAATAAAACTGTTTTCTTTCTTTTCTACATTTGCGGAGAGAACTATCTGGGTTGGCAGGCAATTTTATTCTTAATTTTCTCCAACACCATCTCTTCTTCCACCCTCTCATTTCTCTTCACCTTCCAGACATTATTACTAAACTCAGGGCCAGGGCTTACCACTCGAAAATCAATACCCTAGAGGCAAGTGTTTGTAGAAACAGAAAACGTTGCTTTTAATTAGAAAGCTGGCAATGTGGGGAGAAGGTGGACTCATCCCAAAACCACCTCCAAAGATTCTGCTTGGCCGTGAAAGTTTTCAAAGGGAAAAGGGGAAATAATCTCAGTTAATCATTGAGATAGGGGATCAAACTGTCACCATCTCCCACTGCATGCAGACTTGTCAACTCCTCCTGATCTTTCTTTAGATGTTACCTTGTTCAAACAGTTTGTTTGCAAGATTGCTAACGGGGAAGCTAGGGAAGAGATCTGGTCATCTGTTAATTACTTATTCTTCATTTCTACTTCTTTGATCTATGGAAAGAACCAACAGTTTAGGCAAGGCGTTTTGTGATCAAAAGATTTGAAAGGTGTGCTTGGGCCAGAGGTGAGTAGAGCATGCGGTGCCTGGTTTAAGGTTACTTACAATATAACTTTGCTAAAGTGACAAGACAAAAAGGGCCTCCTGCAAAGAGCTCTTTCCTGTAAAGATCTCCTTCCTGCCAAAAGCTGCTTACAGTATCAGCCTTGTAAGACTTCTAAGGCTTAGTTCCAGATCAAAGGTAAGGGCACAAAGCAGAAGTCCAATGTCCAAGTCTAAGTTCAGATATTAAATCCTGCATAAACCAGGCTACCAGGCTGAATGAAGCTTGATTTCATTTGTACTTTCAACTAACTGTGCTCTAACTCACCCTAATCAGATACCATTGAGAAGAATACATCTGAACTTGCATAGTCCTAACGATAAATAGGAAGCTTCATTTGTAATGTACGAGTGGTATTGAACTTGACTTCACATAAAATGTCTTGATTTGCTCTCCGCATAAAAAGTTAGCTTTGGGAAGTGTGGTAGTTAATTTTATGTGTCAACTTGGAGGGTGTTTTTGGATGAGATTAACATTTAAATTAGTGAACTTTGAGTAAGCAGATTGCCTTCCATAAGGTGGGTGGGCCTCATCCAATCAGTGGAAGGCCCGGCCTCCCAGAGCAAGAGGAAAATCTCCAGCAGACTGCCTTCAGACTGGAACTGCACCATTGGCTCTTCTGGGTCTCTAGCCAGCCAGCCCACACTGCAGGTTTTGGACTTGCCAGCCTCCATAATTGTGTGAGCCTATTTCTTACAATAAACCTCCATCTATACAAATACATACACACACAAACACATACACATACACATACACACACACTATTGGTTCTATTTCTCTGGAGAACTCAGACTAATACAGGAAGAATGATAGATTCTGAGCTTGTTTGACATAAAGAGCTTAGTTTCATCTAAACATGCTCTAACTCATAGTGAGATATTTCATTTCAAATGTTCCTGAACGTGAACCTTAGTTGAAGGTTTTTCTGCCTGTTTTCAACAAACTACTTAGTTTCAGACAGATTTTTATCTAAATCACCATAGGAACTTATCTTAGACATGAATGTATGATTCTGACATTGTTGTCACTTAAGCTGCTTACATTCATCCTAATTTGTTGTAAGTTACAAAAACAAGGAAATTAAGAGAACAACATGTAACTGTGAGCTTATTTTCTCTAAAGCTTGCTTAGATTCATGTAATTTGGCTGTAAATCATTTATATTTGCACTATCTCACCATTTCACACTTCAGAAGAGAGGAATATCTGGTTCTTTGCTTGTATACAAATATACTGCTTGGTTGCACAGTTTCATCTATATTTCCACTAACTTAACATTATAAGTTAAGTGCTTTTGAGGACTAAGTCTGCCTCTGAACTAGGTTTCACTAATACTGCTTAGATGCACATTACTCTAATGTAATTTGAGATTGTGTGTTTGTGTCATATATGTATTTCTGAGCTAGTTTATATATATATATATATATATATATATATATATATATATATATATATAAAATTTATATATCACTTATGAAGCTTATAAATTTCATTTATAATGGATGAGTGATTTTGAGCTTGATTCCACATGCACTAGCTAATTTATTTATTTATTTATTTATTTTTTTTTTTACAGAAAAATCAGTCTTTTATTTCCCCTTGCCTACAACGCTCTTTGCCACCCTGGCTGCAGCGGGGAACATTTAAAAATAGAGACCCCCAGGAGTGCCCTGCCTGGTGGCCTCCTGGTTAGGATTCCAGGCTTTTGCTGCCGTGGTCTGGGTTCAATCCCTGATCAGGGAACTGAGATCCCGCAAGCAGCGCAGCGCAACCAAAAACAAAAAAACAAAAACAAGAGAGACATCACCCCACGTGGTCGATTTCTTCCAGCTGGACAGAGTATATCCCTTGAGTTTTTTTGGATTATCTTCTAAATTTAATATGCATCAGGGTTGAGAATGACTAACTCAAAAGGATCATAATTTTCAATTTATGAAGTTAAACCATTACGGATTTAATCATCATTAAGAGCTGAAAGTGGCAGGCTAAAATACGTCGGGCCAGAGCAGAGGTCTAGGTGACTTCCAAAGTGCTCTCTTTTTGTAAAACATGCTCTTGCGGCTACACACCACACACACACACACACGTATGTTCAAATGTGAAACAAAACATGTTGCAAGCCATGCTCCATATGGAATGAAAAAGTTCTCAAGATCATTTCTAAACGGATCTGATGCATTTTTAAGTAGCAGGTTCATTTAGAAACAAACCCCCAAAATGGTTACTTAAAACCCTGCCTTGCAAAACAGAAAAATCTGCAATAAGATCAATAGCTCTTTAAAATGAGAAATGTTGTCAGTTTTGAGAAATGATGTCCAGATTGGCAATGTGTCTCATGGTGGGCCTTCCGTGGGGACAGTTCCAGGGATGGTCCATCTCCCCCATGTGAGTGATGAGTTTCTTCATCTCACTTGTGTTAAGAGCAGTTCCAATCATCACAGACTTCCGACAGGCCCTGGAGGCAAACATCTGCCTGACCCGGGAAGGCCGGCACATGACACCGGGGCTGTCGCTCAGCATGAAGATCAGTTCATCTATGTCCTGGGGTCCAAAGGTCCAGCTTTTACTAGTTGGCAAGGAAATCAATTTAGCTCTTTCAGTGACCGGCGCGTCTTCATCGATAACAAAGTCAAAGCCATTCTTTCTGAATATTTCCAGATTTTCTATTAGAACTGCTTCATTGACAGCCGTTAAGTTGAGAGTCTGAGGTGCTATAAGCCTTTGACCCTGGAGAACAGTGTGCTGTTGAAGCATCTCGAAGTTGTATTTCTCATCCGTGGCATGCTGGTCCACTATGAAGATATCCGCATTCAGTTTGGTGATGATAAATCCCAAGTTAAACTGACCAATGATTTCCATTTCTGCAAACATCGTTTTGCTTATCTCTTTACTTAGTTCATCTTCTGCTGCTTGATTTTCTCCAGGGCAAATCTTTGCCCGAAACTTCCTATAATTTTGTCCACCTTCTCGTTGCTGTTCTTGCTGACATAACTGCTTTATTCGTTTGGCTAAAGAACTCATAGAAAAGTCAAGGGGCACTATTTTCTTGTTAATTTCAACAGCTACATCCACCTCATACGTTGAAGCGTTCTGAGTTTTCACGGACTCTGGAGGGACATCGGGATTTAAAGGAACCCCTTCTTTTTTAAAACGTTTTGCATTTGGGGATGAGAGGTGAGTAGGCTGCAGCAAAACTCTAGGTCGGGAGCCGCTTTCTTCGTGGTCTAAGTGGCAATTCGTGCCCGAAGGACGATGGTCAGTTTCAGGTAACTTCTCCAAAGACTCCACATTTTCTTGCGAAAACCCATCTTTGGGGGAGCTTGCCACATGGTCACTGCTGGGGTGGCTGCCCGTTTTTGGGGCGCTGGACCCCTCCTCAGAGCCAGCAGATGCACTGCTGTGCCCCCAGCCCTCCTCCGTGTCCACTCTGCCCATCGGGTCACAGGGCCCCTGAGTGGAAGTCATCCCTTCCTCCCGAGGTTCAGAGATGTGCTTCCGGGAGCAGAGGGGCCCTGAAGCGCTAGGAAATGGGGTGCTGCTTTTCTGTCGTGGAGAAATCCGTCTTGGGTCAGTGGCCTTCGGGCCCCGAGACTTGTTCTCCACTGTGTGACGAAGGGAAAAGGCCTCTCTCAGTCTGGAAATGGTCACTGCCCTTTTCTCTTCCCCGCGAGTCCTTAACAGGGCGGGATCATCCTGCTTTTCTGGCACGGGCTTCTCCACCTCTGCTGAATGCCTTTTTATTAAGTGACCTTCGACATCAAACAGCGGCTGCTGACTGACGTTGAGTTTGTTAACGTCATTATCGAACATTCCTATCAAAGACGTCTTTAAAACTGCCAACAAAAGCTTCTCCTCCTGTAGTAAAATTTGCCTCTTATCTGGAGTAACGTTGATGTCGACACATTCCATATCAACAGAAATGTTAAGAACAACAAATGGATACTGATGCCGGTTATACATGTGATAGATCTCATTCACAAGTCTGGAAACCTTTGCTGGGTCACAAGGCCGCCGATTGATAAAGAAAAACTGTCTGTCCGTTGAACTTCTTCCCACGCCGTGAGCACAGTGAGAAATAAAACCTGAGATACAAAACAGGTTATGCAGAGCCTGGGAAGAGCTCAGCCCGTATTCTTCACACACAGTGTCACTAGGGGGCAGCTGCACGAAAGGGATGAGGCTTTGCAACTGTTTCTGCCCAAATACAGATCCGATATTTTCCTTCATGCTGGAGCCTCCACTGGTGCACACCACAGGCTGCCTCTTACCCTGTCCAATCTGATTGGTGCAACTTAAACGGACGCCCGCTGAAATGATACAGTAGGCGTGTAAGACCTGGACCATTTTGGAGAACTCCTTTTTAATATTCCTTTGAAACTCCTTATGGCGCACAGGTAGCGTATAAAATAACTGCTGCACGCTGACTGTCGTCCCTCTGGGTCGTGGGTACGGGGTTTTCTGGAGGATTTTTCCATTGTGATCAAACACCAGTCGAGTCCCAACCTTCGCAGATGTGTGGCAGGTAGAAATAGTTACATCATTAAGCCTTCAAAGTTTTCCTCTTCTACCCCACATCCATTGTCTGAAACTTCAATGAGCTCCACGCCATAGTCTTTAAGCCTGAGCTCAATGTTAGTGGCACTGGCATCCACACTGTTTTCTACCAACTCCTTCACAGCAGTGCTTAGACTAAGAACCACTTGCCCAGAACAAATCTGATGGACTGACTTCCGATCGATAGGTTTGATGGCCTTAGCAAGTTCTGAACTCGGCCCGTCGGCTCGCTCCATGGATGCAGAGCCTAACTCGGGAATCGGAACAGTTTGCGCCGCCGCTCCCACGGTTTGGGGGGGTGGAGGGAATCTCCCCCCCTGCCGCCCATTGGCTGCTTCCGACCTATTTTTTTAATTTTTAAAAAAATATTTATTCATTTATTTTGGCTGTGCCAGGTCTTAGTTGTGGCACGTGGGATCTTAGTTGCAGCACGCAGACTTCTTAGTTGCAGCATGCGTGCAGGATCTAGTTCCCCAACCTGGGTTCGAACCTAGGCCCCCTGCATTGTGAGCACGGAGCCTTACCCACCAGGGAAGTCCCTACACTGGCTAATTTAGACCAGCTACACTCTAACTCCTTAAGAAGTTACAGTTTCTCTTGAGAACAATGTCTGAGTCTCAGCTTGTTTTTATTAATATGCTGCTTAATTTTGACTAAATACACTCTAACTCACTTTAAGGAGAAGGGGACTCAGCAGGAGACCCAGCTGGGAAGATTGCCGGTTGGCTCTGGCTAGGGGGACATACGTAGCCTCTGAAGCAAAATATAGGGGAATCACTGGCAGCACAGGTTGGCACTTAGACTCTGAAATGGAGACTCAGCTTCTGGAAGAGGGATTGGGACTTAGGCTCTGGAGCCAGCAGTGGGTTCTCATCCTCTGGAAAGAAAGCAGGGGCACGGCCTCTCATGTGAGAGGTAGGTACTGCCTATGGAGCCAAAATCCAGACTCAGCCTCTAGAGAGGGGAGTGTGGACCTAACCTTTGAGGAGAGCTCTGAAGACTTACCTTTTGGATCGAGAAGCAGAGAGTTAGACTCCAGTGAGGGAAGCAGGTTGTAGTCTCTGTGGCACCAGGTGACTGCTGCAGCCAAAACTGGGACCCATCAGCCTCTGTAAGGGGTCATGTGGACCTAGCCAATGGGGTGTGTGGTGGAAACTTAGCCTCTGGTTGGAGAAGTGGGGTCTTTAGCTTCTGGTGTGAGGAGTGGGGTCTTAGCCTCTGAAATGGGAGATTAGGACTTAGTTTCTGGAGCCGAAATATGGACTCAGCCTCTGGAGGGGGAAGTAGGGACATAGTCACTGGTGGTCTCAGTCAAATCAGCTTCGGTCTGTCATGAGGAAAAGAGGGGTCTTTGTGCCAGGCCTGAGGAGCTCCCCCTAGCGATTGAGGAAACTGGGAAATTTTGAGATGAATGTGTTTTCTGAGCTTGTTTGCATATGTAAAATTTACAAAGTACTTCTGAAGCTGTTTGAAATGAATGAATGATTTCGAGATTGATTTCACATAAACTCTTAAATACACTCTAAGTTACCCTAAGGAGGTCCTTTTGGGAACACTTGAGTCTGTATTTGTTTTAATATCAACTGTTACATATGAATATCTCTAAGGAGGAATAAGAAGTTTCATTTGAAATGAAAGAGTGATTTTGAGCTTGATTTCACCTAAAATGCTTAGTATTAACTATATTTATTCTAATTCCTCACAAGTAAATTAAAGAATAATGACATATTCCCTAATACTGCTTAGATTTATTTAAATTGGTTCTAACTCATTCTTATTTGCTCTCTCTAACCATTAGAAGTTTCCTTAGAGGGGAATGTCTGATTCTTAGCTTGTTTACAAACATACTGTTTGTTTGCAGACATACTGCTTATTTGTACACATAGTTTAGTTTCATCTTTATTTTCACTAACTCAACATAAGGCACTGTTGATTTACCTTACATATAAGTGTGTGATTAACACTGTTTTCACTTAACCTACTTAATTTGCTCTAATTTGCACAAAGATAGTACTTTTGAGGTGACGGTGTGTTTCTGAGCTTATTTGCACATAAAAAAATTTTATATAGGAC
Source organism: Balaenoptera ricei (assembly GCF_028023285.1). NCBI lineage: Eukaryota > Metazoa > Chordata > Mammalia > Artiodactyla > Balaenopteridae > Balaenoptera > Balaenoptera ricei. Next base: position 29,818,630 of record NC_082653.1, read on the forward strand.
TTTAAAGATCATACATTTTATTTTAAATGAGTGCTTTTAAGTTTGACTTCACACAAACGCAATTTGTTCTAATTTCCCATGCCAGGTTAGGTTTAGGAATGCTTCTTAGATGTATCTTAATTTGCTCTAACTTGCAGTAAGATCTTTTAGTTTGAAATGTTTCTGAGCTAATTTGTTAATTTGCATTTCTGAGCTAATGTGCTTCTAGCTCACTATAAGAAATCAATATTGCTTAGTTTTCATTTTAACTAAACTGCTTGGTTACATTTGTATACGCTCTAATTCACAAGAAGTTACTTTTGAGATCAAAGATCTGAGCCTCTTTTAATTATACTGCTTAGATTCATGTAAAGTTGTTCTAATTCTTACCTTGGCAAGGAGCGCGTGATTTCGAATTTGTTTTCACATATAACAAACACTGGTAGAGTCTCCCGGCGCCAACGCCCACTAAGGCTCGCCTTGCCCCCTGCAGAGGCTCTTTCTGGTTCTGGCCCCAGTCTGTCCCGGGGTTGCCGCAAAGGCCAAGTCCCGGCTTGGCCGGCAGGGGGAGTCCGACCGTCCGCCAGGACCCAGGCGCAATTTCTCCGGTCCGCTGGGGTGGGAGAGCGGCCGGAACCGCAGGGGGAGCCGAGGGGCCTTTGCGGGGAATGCGAGGCCTTTCAGCCCCTCCCCGGCTTCCCCCAGGGCCGCGGACTAGAGGCCTCCCTCACCTGGTCCCTTCCTGGCCCCTGTTCTAAGGATGGAGAGCGCCAGGTCTGACCTGGGAACCTCCCGGGGAGTCCGCGGAGCTCTCAGGGCCTTTTAGCGGACATCCTGCGCACAGCTGGTCCCAGAGGCCAAGTTCCACGGTCCCGATTTAGACACTGAGTCTCCCTCCCAAAGTCCACCTGGATCCCTGGTGACCACTCCCTATGCTTAGTCCCCGCTCTCCCTCCAGCGGCTAGGGTCCCTCTGTTCCCTCAGGGCTCCCGAATTGTTCACCCCAGAACCTGAATTGGGAACTTTTGACCCAAGGTCGAAGTCCTGACCTTCGGCTCCAGAGACTAAGATCTATGCCACCCTCCCCCTACCCCACCCCCAGAGGCTGAGTGCCAATGGCCACCCACCCAGTCCCCACTTTTTGCCTTGGTGGCCTCCCTGTCCCAACTTTTACAAGCCCGACCAAACAGCCAAGAGGGGACCAGCTGTCCGTGAGCCCTCTGCAAGGTGCCAAGGGGTGAGAGTGGGCCATGTTCCTGAACAAAGGGGAGATGAAACCCCAAACAAGGTTCAACCTTTCTGCAAGCTGGCTCTGCTCCCTCCCTCCTTCTGGACTTGGGGCACACGTGGCTAACAGAACTTTCACCAGGAAAGGGTTACCACAGAGCAAGTGTAAACCATAATCACAGTCAGCACCAAATTAGAAAAACTTAATGAAGCAGTCACCTCCAAAAACCAGAGACTAATGTTGTGTGAATGTATTAAAAACTACTGAATTGTACACTTTAAACGGGTGAATTTTTTGGTAAAGCTGTTATTTTTTGATAAAGCTGATATTAAAAAACAAACAAATAAAAAGTTAGAACCTTAGACCCCAGTTCCTCTCCCGGACTCCTGAAGAAGTTTCAGCATTGACTCTCTGGAGAGGCTGACAAAATGAGAAGCTCTGTACTGAGGGCAAGATGAGGTACACAGAAGACAGGAGAATTGAGTAAAAACCCACATACTGAAGAGTGGGACTCTCAGCCTCCTCTTCCTCAGCTTCCCAAACACTGGCGGCCAAGGTTGTTTTCCTCAGGCAGGAGATGGGAAGATTTCTCTCTGGGAAAGAAAAGGCACACAAACGCTGAGTGGGTGTTTCTTATCCCTGCCTCATCAGCCTAAACAATGACTCTCAACCCCAAGGCATTTTTGCCCCCAGGGGACACTTGGCAGTATCTGGAGACCCTGTTGGTCGTCTCACGTGAGGAGGGGGCTGAGGGTTAATGGGTATCTAATGGATAGGGGCCAGGGACCTGCTTAACATCTTCAAGTCACAGGACAGCTCCCACAAAAAGAATTATCTGGTCCTAAATGTCAATAATGCTCAGGTTGAGAAACCCTGTCCTAAAGTGAGGCCCCCCCCCATCAGCAAGGCTTGCCCATGGGCAGAAAGCTTCCACATGGCTTTTCAGTACCTCAAGGTTAAATATAAACAGATAGCCAAGAACCCCCAGACAATAAAAACAAACATCAAAAGAGTGAGGACTCATGAGAGTTCACCCAAATCACTGAGGCGGGTAAGTATTATCCCTGACAGATACATGCATCTCAACAAGTGAAGCCCCCTGCACCCTTTCCGGTCCCTTCCCATGGTCCATGCTCACCAAGCAGCATTCCAACTACACGGCTGGTAGTTTCCCAGGGATCTTAAACCATGGGGAATATACAGCTCAGTAAAGGTCTTTTTCTCCACCCCACTCTGTGCATGATCAACTTGACAGTCTAGTTTATCAGATGAGAGGCATCGTACCAGGAGGATTGAACTCTAGAAACAACATGGCAGGTGGCATTCAAAAACTTGGGGGAGGGGGGCAGGGCACAAGCAGCCAAGGAACTTCAAGCTGTTAAGTTGTCCCTGTTTGGGATTTCCTGCCCAGGGCTCTGCTACAACCACACCTGGTTATCCGCAAGCTGCTGATGACAGGCGATTGCACACCATGTCCTGGGTTTAGTGCTGCTCTGTGGGATGCAGGAGAAGCCACCCCGCTCCCAGAGCCACATGGCCCCGAGGGAGCACAGCAGAGGCCAGAGGTGGGCAGCAGTGGAGCGAATTTGACCTCTCTGCCGCCGTAGTAAAGAGCATTGCAGCAGGTGCATCAAGGAGCAGAGGAAAGGGCCCCCAGTCTGTGCTCTGCTAAAAGTGGGGCTGTGAGTGAGGGGACCCCTCTGAACTCTTCAGGGCTTCAGGGTGTTCCTGTTATAGCCACATGACTCCCTCTATCCCCAAAGCACCCTTGTAGGACTCGTAGCAGAATTAACCTCCACCAAACAGATGAGGAAATGGAGTATCCTGTTTATGTCCTATATATATATAATGGGGGCTGAAGAGGGATTTGTCACCTGTCTGATTCAGGTGACATCTGTAAATGGCTTGCTTGTGAGGAGCATTCCAGTTATTAATTGTCCTTATCCCCTATGGGCAGAAGTAACAGGGCCTCGGAGTCCTGGCTCCCAGCTCTCTGCCTGACTGACTCCTGGGGTGGAGGGGAAAGAAGCAGGCGCATAAAGCCCATGGCCCCGTACACCGCCTGACTGCAGTATTCTTCGTGGGCCGTGGGTCATGCCCAGCCAGGTCTCTTGATCTGCTCAGCTTCCATCTGGCCAGAATCATCCTCTCCCTGGGAGTAGTGCTCCCTGAGGTCCCAAATACCTGGGTGTGGGTCTCCCTTCCTGACAAAGAGCCCAGAATGGCAGACACAACACAGCAGATCTTTGCGAACATTTTCAGGGCTCTGCGCTACCCTCAGTGCTGATCTAGGAAAGTTGAGGAACAAAGAGCCTGCCCAAAGGAGCCTTAGAATCAGCCTGTTCTTAATACATGCCTCCAAGCTTGCAGGGTACATGGCTGCCGTCCAGATCTCTATGGTCCTGCTGCTGCCCTGCACCACAAACTTCCCTGCAGGGAGCTCTTTGGTGCAGCTTAGTAGGTGGAAGGTAAGCACCCGGCCACCGGCCAGCTCACCTTATCCAGGGAGGGCGTTCCCTCCTGTCACTGGATCCTCTCCATTGTGCTGGTTTACAACATCCTGAGGGACACTGGATGTTTGTAAGCAGATACCCATAGCTAATTATATAGAGATATGTTTTTTTAATTGGGGAGCTAAATTAACAAGGTGATCCAAGTAGTTTCCCCATTAATGAGGGGTTTTGAGACAAAAGGACCATCAGATTTGGATGCCTGTGACTTTTGTTGAAATCGCACGTCATTTTGTTGTTGTTGCATTGGATTTTAGGGTTTTATTTTCTCAGATCGAGCCACACCCATGAAAGAGAATTACTACAGAGCTTACTACCCTTAACCTTAGCAATAGAAATATTCATCATCGTGGTAAAATACCACTCCAATATTATTACTCTTCAGAGCAATGTTTATTTATGTTGAGTTGAATGTCCAATAAATGTAACTCAGGTATTAATTAGCTAGATCCTGTGTTGAGCAGAATGAAAAAAAAGAAAAAGAATATTTTATGAAAAGTTAAAAGATGTGTTTTTGCACCCCCTGATTTGGTCTCACTGTCCTCAAAGTAGATTGCTTTTCTTAAAACTTGTAAATATGTGAAATCAAGAGATTTCACCTTATAGTCATGGTGAAATCACCACAAAGAAAAGACAACTCTTGAGGCAAAACTCAAGGGCAAAAGAGAGAAGGAATCCTCCCAGAGGCTAGAAGGATCTCCTCAGACACCAGCCCCCACGTGACGATTCGGGATGCAGTTCCTTCCCGTGGATGGAGTGTTGACCTCTGCCTTGCCACGTCTCCCCAAGTAAGGAGCAGAGCTTGTCTTCTTACAGGGCTTCTTGGGATGGTATCAGGTACACCACCTCCTCATCCTCTGAAGAAACCTGCCACCTAGGCCAGTGGAGTTGTGTGCCCGAGTCCTCGTGTACCCACCGTCCTGGAGAAGTGGCAAAGATGCAAGGAGAATATAAGCCAGAATCAGACATCTGGCAAAATGTTGACCATCTCAAGTGGACTCGGAATCTCCACAGGAAAGGAGTATAAAGAATGTGGACACCAGTGTAACTATAATACCCAAGCCAGACACCTGGAAAGATCTTCCACAGCCATGGCTGCCCCACCTGCCCTGCAACTACCAGAGGCCCCAGGCAGGATACCTATTCTCTCCTGCTGGTGGCTGGAGTCGGATATTGTTTTCAGGCACTCCATATCCAACGGCTGGATTTCCTCAAGGATGGCAAAACTTTTAGAATTCAGTGACTCGGCGTCACAGAGGTCATATAACTCACCTGCTTCTAACCCTCTGTTTGTCTGAGAGTCTTGTGCCCTTGCTCAAAACCCTTCAGGGTGCTGTATCCTTGAAATATGATTGCAAGTCTCCTCCACAGTCTGCCCAGCCTGTCCATCAGCCTCACCCTCCTCCTGGCCTCACCTCACACTTACCCAGCAACACCACCAAAGGACACGTGGCAGACTTCTTGCCCTGTCCTTGCTGTTACCTCAGCCCAAGATACCCTCCTCACGTTTAAAACTCAGTTCAGCACGCCGCTTCCTGGGGGGTCCCCTGATCCCTCCCCACAAACAAGACGGGGTACCTCCTTTTTTCTAGCATTGTGGAGGGTCAAGGGCTGCCTCACACTTGCGGGAACACAGGGGAGGGAGAGAGATTCAAGTCTCCAAGTGTGGCCAGTACAATCAAAGAGTTGTGGCAAGTGGATTGGGGGTGACACCGAGCAGGGCCTGTGGGGCTCCTGGGCACAAAGCCCTTCTGTGTCCCCCACTTCTCTGATTACAGGAAAGAGGCTTCATTCAGCCTCCATGACCTTCCCTGAGTTCCAACGAGCAGATTCAAGCAGTTGTTAATTAGGGAAGGGAGGGGATGCGAGACCAGGGAGGAACAAACAGTCAAGAGAAACAACAGTGCAGCCTTGGGACAGGGTCCTGGTGCCCCATCAGGGGAGACACACAATATCTGTGAGCTGTTTCCCAGATACTGACACCCCCACCAGGTGAGAGACGTTAACGGTTAACAAAGGTGTGCTGCCCACATCCAGACCCCAGACGGGTTGGAACCAGAAGGTTGATGATGCTGACTCTCACTTACCTCACCACCAGCCAATCAGAATAATGTCCATGAGCTGATCATGCCCTCTTTGAACCATTACTATAAAATTTCTCACTACCCTCTCCAAGTGGGGACACGCAGTTTTGAGGGCATTAGCCCGCTGTGGCCCCCTTGGCCTGGCAAAGCAATAAAGCTATTCTTTTCTACTTCACCCAAAATTCTGTCTCCGAGATTTAATTTAGCATCAGGGTACAGAGGCTGGATTCAGCTTCAGAGACTGGTTTGGATGGATGCAAATGACCAAAAGTTGTGTGTGTGGCTGACCACCTGGGAAGGAGCACTCTGGGTGCTTCTGATGGTGAGCCTTCTGTGTCTGTGAAGCTTTCAGAAATAGGCACCAGAATGAACTCTCCCCAAAGCCAGTGTGTATGTGAGTGAAAAGAGCAGCTTAAAGAGGGAGTGAGCTCCCCATCCCTGGAGGTATTGGACTCATGCCCACAAGAACTCCACTGTCCTCTAGCAGGAGGGAGACAAGGAGAAATCAGTATGGTGGGACATGAAGCCCATGCAGCAGGGCAGCAGGAGGGGGACTGCAGGTGACCCCGAGACTCCCTGGTGTGGCTCCACCTGCTCTAACAAGGTTCTCCCCTGGTTGGGAAGAGTGCTACCCACAGCCTAAGAAACATCACTTCGAAGTGGAGAAGCCACTCTGACTGGGCTCGGCTGCAGCTTTTTGGAAGAGCTGTTCTTGGACTCCGGCTTGGGTTGAGTCCAGGTGCTTCCCTGCTGACAGGTGAGCAGAGTTTCTTGGCTGACCTGGCACTGGCCTTGGGATCTTCCTATAACAAGGAAGAGATAAGCCCTCTTTGCACAGCTGCCAAGGGCACAGAGGGGCATGGATAGAGAACATGGAGTGAGGGGAGGTGAACAAGGCCCAGTAGGGCCCAGAGCATGAAGCAGGCACCTCCCATGTGTGGGCAGTGGGATGTGCTCTCCATCTACTGGAGTTCTCTGGCCTGTGCAGGCTCCTTTACCTGCCTTCATTCATTTATCCCTCACAAGTCCCAGAAGGGGTCCTCTTATCCCCAGTTTCCAGGTGAGGAAACAGAGGCTCAGGAAGGATAAATAACATGTGTAAGTGATCTTGGAGAGACAGCAATGAGCGGTGGCTTGAAGTGAGATCTTAGTCCCCTGCCCAGGAATTGGACCTGGGCAGCCTGGATGAAAACCAGGAATCCTAGCCACTAGTCCACCAGGGGCTAGAGGCTAGAAGCAAAATTCCCCTGGCCCTTGCCCCCAGTGAAAAATGCATTTCTCAAGGAGGCAAAAACTGTAAAAACAGGTATAAAGTTTATTATTAGAGACACAGCACAAGTGGGAGAGCACACAGAGAAACAGTTTGTTTAGTTAAGACAGAAGCAAGGCAGAGATACACCTGTAGAGAAAGGATGTGGGCATCCTCCCTAATGAGGAGCATAGTAAAGAAGCGGTTAAGTCATTTATACAGGGCAGTTCTTCTGGGCCTTTGTTTACCTTTGGCCAATTATCTGGTTTCTGTTTCCACACCTGCCCTGCCCTAGGACCCTCCCCAACATGCATGCACAACTTTTTTCCAAGATGGATTACAGCCTAGAGGCCTATGGGACGGCCTTGGTATCACCTATTCTGGGGTGGTGTCCCCTCCTTTTTAACCCCTGAGGAGCCTTCCTGCACATGTGCAGTGTCTCCCTTGCCCCAAGGATGGGAAATATGGGACCTCTTGATCCTTTACTCAAACAGGGTTTAGCCCCTCTCTGTTCCTGCCATGACTGTTATCTTAAAGTGTCCTCAGGAGACAAAGCCTGGCTCTCTGCCCTGTTTCCCATCCAAGTACTAACCAGGCCCGACCCTGCTTAGCTTCCAAGATCAGTCGAGATCGGATGCATTCAGGGTGGTATGGCCGTAGACTAAAAGTTATGTTTTATGCAGCAGACATACTGAGGACTTCAAGCCCGGAGGCAGCATCTCACGTAACCCTGAGAAAACTGCTCTGAGGAGGCGAGTGGGGTGCCAGACTATATAGGAGTATTGCAACAAAGGTCAGGTAGTCTGAACATCAAAAGATTATTGTTAATTAAAGAAAACCAGATATCTCAAGTTAAGGAATTTAGTGCTTTTCTATGTAGGGGAAGATGCAACGATCTGGGCTCACTGAAATCATTCCTTTGATATGCACCTCAGCTATCTGGGGCCAGTATCCTGTGTTTTCTCATCCTGAGTTCCCTCAGGCTCACTGCTGGGAGTGGCTGCAGTCCCCATGATGGCTGCTAGATGGCAGGTATTCTTTGTTTCTTTCCTGAGTTCCCTCAGGAACTCACGAGCTCAGCGTTGGAGGGCTACAATCACTGATGACTGTGACATCCTTTGTTTATTGATATGGCAGGCAATATTTTATTTCTCAAAGTGGTGCTGGGAAAACTGGACAGCTACATGTAAAAGAATGAAATTAGAACTTTCTCTAACACCACATGCAAAAATAAACTCAAAATGGATTAAAGATCTAAATATAAGACCAGAAACCATAAAACTCCTAGGGGAAAACATAGGCAGAACACTCTGACATAAATCATGGCAATATTTTTTTAGATCTGTCTCTTAAAGCAGAGGAAATAAAAAAAAAAAAACTAAACAAATGGGACCTAATTAAACTTAAAACCTTTTGCACTGCAAAGGAAACCATCAACAAAATGAAAAGACAAACTACAGAATGGGAGAAAATATTTCCAAATGATATGACTGATGGGGGTTAATATCCAAAATATATAAACTGCTCATACAACTCAACAACAACAACAAAACAAATAACTCGATTAAAAAATGGACAGAAGACCTGAACAGACATGTTTCCAGAGAGGACATGCAGATGGCCAACAGGCACATGAAAAGATGCTTAGCATCGCTAATCCTCAGGGAAATGCAAATCAAATCACCATGAGATATCCCTTCACACCTGTCAAAATGGGTATCATCAAAAGAATACAAACAACAAATGTTGGCAAGGATGTGGGAAAAAGGGAACCCTCATACACTGTTGGTGAGAATGTAAATTGGTGCAGCCACTGTGGAAAACAGTATGGAGGTTTCTCAAAAAACTAAAAATAAAACTACCATATGACCCAGCAATTCCACTCCTGGGTATTTATCTTAAAGAAACAAAAACACTAATTCAAAAAGATACATGTACCCCAATGTCCATCACAGCATTATTTACAACTGCTAAGATATGAAAGTAACCTAAATGTCCAACAACAGATGAATGGACGAAGAAGATGTGGTATATATATATACAACGGAATACTACTCAACCATAAAACAAATGAAATTTTGCCATTTGCAGCAACATGGATGGACTTGGAGGGATGCTAAGTGAAATAAGTCGAACAGAAATATATATAAGTCAGATATATGATATCACTTATATGTGGAATCTAAAAAACACAACAAATGTGAATATAACAGAAAAAGAAACAGACTCACAGATATAGAGAACAAATTAGTGGTTACCAGTGTGGAGAGGGAAGCGGCGAGGGGCAATATAAGGGTAAGGGATTAAGCAGTACAAACTATTGTATATAAAATGAGCTACAAGGAAATATTGTACAACACAGGGAATATAGCCAATATTTTACAATAACTGTAAGTGGAGCATAACCTTTAAAATTGTGAATCAGTGTATTGTGCACCTGTAACGTATAATATTGTACATCAACTATATTTCAATTAAAAAAAGAAAAGAAAATGTCCGTGACTCCTACTGGGGACAAAATCACACATTTTTTGAGGGAAATGCTAAATTACAGTTAAAGGCTAGAAAAAATGAAGACGTAATGTTTTCCCCCATTCCTGTTCACAGACCCACAAAATTCCATCCATGACGCTCAGAGTGCCAGGGAACCCAGGTTAAGAACAGGGGACGCTGAGGACTGTGATTACCTTTCAGAGGGTTCCTCTGAAAGTCTGGTCATGGTTTTCAGTGCAGCCAAATCTGCCTTTTTTGAAACCAGGCAGCAGTGGGAAGAGCTGGTGAGTGAGCAGGTATAGTGGGAGCAGGAACAGTTCATCAAAGTGGGCTCAGGACTCCTGCCTCAGGATTCAGACCAGGACTCATGTGAATGCCCAGTGGTAGCCCGGGAATCTGCATTTTAAATAGAAGCCCTGATGATAACTTTCACAAACATCCTAGGATTTCCCTGGTGCCTGTCCCAACCAGTGACTCAAGACAGAAGGAAAGAACCCTGGGATGATCCTCACACCTCCCCTGGCTGGAGTGCAAGTGGCATCATTGCCGGGAGATGAGCCAGCAGCTTCTGGCCCCTCCAGGGCCCCTCGTGTGTAAGTGATGCCTGAAACATGAGGCCACACCGCCTCTTTGCCGGGAAACCTGAGCAGAGGAGTGTGCAGCTGGATTGAAGGGCTGGGAACTCACCGCCTCCTGCCCTGCCTCTCTCCCAAACTTCACCTGCCTCCACATTCAATCTCAAACAAGCCAAGGAGCACTGGCTGCCAGGAAAGGAGGCCGGCCACCATGAGGGCCTCAAAACACCCTGGGCCGAAGGTGTGCGTGGATGAGCGAGCCTTGTGAGCCAGCCTGGGGACCAAGCGAGCCCTGCTGACCATGAGCTGCCAGCTAAAGGGCCTTGGGGAGGAAGGTGAGTTTGTCCTCATCTCTGCCCACTCCCAGGTTTCCTGGGCAGCAGGGGATGGGGAAACAGACAGCGCCTTCGAGGCACAGGGACACAGGTTTGAGTGCAGGGCCTGCCACTTGCTGGCTGAGCAGCCTCAGTCTGGTTTTCCAAGCTCTCCCTGTCTCATCTATGAAATGAAGGCAGCCATGGCCCCGTTGCAGGGCTGTTGGAGGGATTAAAAACGACCTGCCCTGTGCCTGCGTTAACACTGAGCGGCAGAAGCCATCAGAGCCCGCGGGGCTCTTTCAGCCGCCCCTGTCTTGGTTAGAGTCACCTTTCCTTAGCAATCCCTTCCACAGATTTCTCTGTCTATCTATCTGTCCGGGGTTGTGGAGATGTTCTGACCTCATGACTTTCCACGGTGTCAAAGAAATGTCAGGACTGGGAACCCTGGAGCTTGTTGAGTTAAATAGCTGGAGCCTGGTTCCCTCTGAGGTGCTGTAAACCCTCTGAGGGTCCCCACAGTGAGATGCGGCAGTGCAGGGAAGGGGACTTTCCAGAGGGCAGTGGATCATCCCTGTTGCATCTCTTACAGGAGGAGGTGGCGCGCGGGGGCAGACGAGGAGCAGCCCTCCCGGCACAGGTGAGATGGGGTGAGGTGTCCTGGGGAGCCCCAAGGCCCAGCCACCCACCCAGCCTTCTCTTCCATTCTCCTGCTTCCCTCCCTCCCTCCCTTTCACCTTAAGGAGCCCTCCCAATGCAGGTAGTTTAACTGGGGAGGAGGCTGAGTGCTGCTCAGAGAGGGCCTGCCCTCAGCCACAGGAGTCAAGGGAGAGGCCCAGAGTTAGTGACACTGAGCTGAGCCTCAGGGAGCAGTGAACATTCGCCAGCCTGGGAGGTCGGGCCGTCGTTCCAGGCAGGTCGGGCCGTCGTTCCAGGCAGCTGGTAGGAGGTGGAGCCAGAGCTCACACCCAGGCCACCTGACTCCAGAGGGCACACCCTTACCCTCCACAAAATACCAGCAGTGGTGGGTCACCTTCCCATCGGGAATGCAGACACAGCTCCCCTGTGAGCCAGTGAAGGCTTTACCTGGAGGGGGCGACCCTGCTGCACAAGGAGCTGAAGAGCCAGCGGAAGTAACGGGGGAAGACCATCCACTGCCAGGAGGGCAGGAGCCACATGAACGGTCAGGCATCCTGCACTTCAGGTCAGGAGACATGTGGTCACGGTGCCCTTCTCTCCTCCTCGCATCCCAGGCAGGGCCCTGCTTATAGGTGAGGAAGCAGAATCTCAGGAGGTGATGGACTTCTTGGTGGGCGTGGGGGTGCTGGGAGAGATCCTCTTACCTCATTCTGAGAAGGACTTGTCCTGACCCCATGCTGGCACACGGTACGTGGAGGAGCTGGCCCCAGGATCCACCCCATCTGCCCCCTCTGCCCGGCCCTTCCTCTTGCACCTACTGCTCCCCCACTGCCAGGGTTCTGAGCCCTTGGGGAAGCAGCCCCATGATGCGGGGTGTGGGGGGGCACCCAAGAGCAAGATGTGCAGAGGAGCCAGGGCTCTTGGGCAGGCGGGAGGAGCCATGGAGGCACCACTGGCATCTCAACACTCCTTCCTATCCCAGAGCTGCCCCATGGCCACTGTCCCTCCTCCCCACCCCACCTGCCTCCGCATCCAGTCCTCACATCTCTCCAGAGTCTTGGGAGTGAGTGTGAGAAAGTGCACGGTGCTCAGTGGGGCTGGACGAGGACCTGTCCTCGAGGAGGGTCAGCTCCCTTGGTGACACTGTGTGTAGGATGCTCGGGTCTGGTCCTCCACATTCCATTTCCCTGCTGTCTTCCAGGTGCTGTCCCATCTGCACCCATCCTGACTCCCCCTCCGCCACCCCTGAAGGGGTGGGCCTTGTGGGGGTCACCTGTGGGCGAATGGTCCTTGAGCAGGACTGAAATGGAAAGTCATTTTGCCTAAAACACAAACCTTTTTCTACTGAAATATGCCACGTACACACCCCTCCTCCCCCCCCCCCTTGCCATCTTCCCTTCTGCATAGAAAAGAGGAAGTGAGTCAAAATTTTAACTTCAGGGACCCAAATGGTCAAGGGATGCAGTGAAGTTCAATAATGGGAATCCGCTAAATGAACTGGAGCACAATTACATAAAGATTTCCATTTTAAATCTCCTGTGGAGTCACCTCTGAGGGGCCTAAATCCTATACCTTCAGCTTATGTTCTACAAGAAGGAAAAAAATGTCTGAGAATACAAAGTTTGTTTCTCAAAATAATTACAATTTTTTATTCCATTAGTTGAAAAGGAGGATCAGAATTCTCCCTCCTCTTGTATCATTTGGTGAACATACTTAACTGTTAAGAGTTGGAGGGTGAGCCAGACCCACTGGGTCTTCCAGCTTCTCTATTTTCCTTTCAGCCTATTTTTCGCTCTGAATTTTCTGACTTGAGTCAGGTGCATAAACGTGAGGAAGCCTGTTAAGTGTAAACGAGTGCATTCGGGGCTTGGAAGTCTTCCTAATGTGACAGCTGCCTTCCTAGCTCCTAAATTATGCATTACGTGGAGTCTGTTGAAAACTGACTATGAAAGAAAAACTAAAAAAGCAGCTTGCTTTCTGTGTAAAAGAGGTTGGGGAAGATTGAAAGGGAAATTCTGGCTTGCTTTCCACATTCCACATGAATTCCATTCAGTTGGGAAATGAGATTACAACAGGAATTACAGCTTGGAAAAAATATGCGAACCACCAAGTTACATCTACAGTGCTTGGAAGAATGCCTGGTACAGTTCATTACCAAAGAGAAAACTGTTTCTTAGCTGACTGAGGATACACAGTTCAAAAGAGGTTACAAACCTATATTGCCTTTCTTACTCAGTCTTGTCAAGCAATATGGAACTGGTCTTTGATGACCATGAGACCCTTCTCCTTAATCCCTTGCCCACCCTCTCTGTTCCTCTGCTCTCTCTGAGAGCCTAGCTCAGTTCTAGAGCTCTTCCGTGGGATCACAGCTGTGGTGGCACACACTTTTTCACACTTGCTCCCATGTCTTTGGAGGAAGGAGATTTGTTTCTGGCCAAAGCCTTTCAGACCATGGGAAAGAGCATCTGTAGGACAAACCCATCTTTCATGGCTAATACTGAACAGCTTCCTAACTTGGATGAGTTATTATCACACTTAAATAATTTGTTGTTACATTGTCTTACCAAAACCCTCTTCCCATAGGAGGTGAGAAGGAGAAGACGTTAGGGTAGGAGTGGGTGAAGAAAACCTACCCTGCCACACATGCAATCACCTGTCTTTGAGTCTGTAACTAGCACTCAGTACTTTTCAGTGTACTTACACCAGGTGTCTCATCAGACCCCGCAGTCATCGCAGCAATTGGAAACCAAGTCCCAAAGACGTGGAGATTGTTAATGGTGGAGTCAGACCCTTGCTTGATGCCTCTTCTTGCCTTCACAACAAGTGAAGCAACCACAACAAACATGCTCATAGAGTCTGCCCCACAGTGACTGGGAACCACTGTCCTCACCCTCAACAGCCTCTTCAATGCTGCTAGCATCATCCTTTGATGCAGATCACATCCGGTCGATGCTCCAGTATTACACTCTCTCCCTCCAGATTTCCCCCTGCTCCCCAAGGGTATGCACTACTCTCTGGGCAACTTCCTCTCTCCATGCTCCCTGCCCCAGCACCAACCATACCCGAGACTCGACTCTGCCCTGGTCACCCATGCCCCAGACCTCTTGGCATTTTCACTGGAGCCCTTCAAGCCCCCATTTCCTTTGCCCAGAATCCCCCCACCTCACTACCACCACTACCCCTCTCTATCTCCACCCCTTTCTTCTCTTGCCAAACTCATGTTCATCCTTTAAGACTCAGAGGAAACATCAGTTCTTTGTGAAGCATTTCCAACCATCCCAACCATAATTCATCACTCTCCCTCTGTAGTTCCAAGATCTTTTTTTCTTTAGTCCACCTTTCATTCCTTCTTTTAAAAAAAAATACGTTTATCTAAGTTTTTGCAAGAGCTGGCTCCCTAAGTATCACCAACACAGCCTGTTGATAAGACAAAGCCGATTTATTGCTTACAGCAAGCTAAGTCTTGACAATATCTCAGAGAGGGGAAGGTAAGTCAGAATTTATTAAGAAATGAAAGTTTGATTTAGGATAGGACTTTCAAAGTGATGGCTTGATTAGGATTGGGTAAGAATCACAATATAACAATCCACAATAAACAGCAAGGCCAGGATTTTGAAGCAAAGCATTGAAAAAAATCTTAGGGAGCAAATTAGAGTCTGTTATGCTTTCCATTGCAGAGCTGATGGGTCTTTGGGAAAATTCTGTAATGAGCAATCATTTGCTGGTCAGGAGATTCCTGGAAAAATAAAGTCATGCTAATGAAGACAGAGGCATAGCACAACATCGTCTTCATATAGACACTAAGGTGTAATTGGGCTTCTCCATGTCCAGGCTGAATGTGGGGAAATGGCTTCAGTTCTCAGTTTGTCTTTGTGGTCATTCTTCATCCTGAGCTGAAGGACTGACCATCAATATCTGAGAGTATCAATTCAGATCTTCACTGCTGTTTGAGGTGTCATAATCGCATGTCAATTGTCTGCTGAAAAGTTGTTTCTGCTGGTGGTCCTTTCAACCTGTGTATCAACCTGTGTATCAGGTTTTCCAGTTCTTTTTGATGGATGACCCTTTGCTGGATCATTTGACGCACAGCAGCTGTGTAATAGAATTCAAAACTCTGGAGATCACACATCTGAACAAGGGGATGCAGACAAATACTAAGAGGATTATGACCAGAGTTTACATAGCCCAGTTTTCAGCCAGGAGCCAGGAGTGCCCAGACTGAACAAGAAAACAGATCTCATGCCCAATCTGAGGTGTCCACAGAACTACATATGGGGTCATTAGACATATTACCCAGTTTTATGATATCTTCATTTACTACCTGGATCTTTTTAGTAATGTTAAAGATCTCTGAGAGGTCTGCAGGAATGTGAGTACAACATTCTTCCCCTGAAACAACTCATACTACCCTTGAGAGGTCAATATTATATCTAAAGCAGCTCTGTTCTGAACCTCTAAGGAAATATATTCTACGGCCTTAGTGACATTGCCTGAGTCCGACTGCTTTTTTCTCTCAATCATAAGGTTCACCCTACTATCTGGGCCTCTTGTAAAGTATGAAATGAAGAGTCCTGAGGAGAGAAGAAAGAAATCCAGAATTCCCCTAGAGTAGTTAGGGTTTCAGTTCTGGAATCAGGTCCAGTTTTTCTCCTTTTTCAATGAAACTATCTGCTGATCTCTTTTTCCTAGAGGACAAACCAATGGGCCAAAATGGAGCCTGGGTAATGTCAGAGGCAATATTGAGAGTCGGTATTAGTACACCAACGTAATAAGTTCCTGTCCAATTTGTGGGTAGTAGCTAGCAGGCTTCTGTGCCAGATTCAATACCAGTCATTGAGGGCCACCAGTGACCTGGTTTTGGCCAACTGATTTCTTACAAGGAACTGGGACCGAGGGAAGCTGGTTGGCTCCCAAGGCTCCTTTTTGCTCCTTTTAGTTGTTTCTGTAGCACACAAAACAAACACAATTAAGGCGATCTAAAAGTTTTGAACAGAATGTCTATAATAATTAAGCATGTCTTTATAGACAATGAACATTATATCAGATTTATAAAGATGGTTAAACAGATAAAGATATCTTGAGGGGTAAAACAATTTAAAAAAGACATATACATAATATACCAAAACATACCAAGCATGTAAGAAAAATATATCAAGACTATATCAAGTAAAGAGATTCGGGGGCTTCCCTGGTGGCGCAGTGGTTAAGAATCCGCCTGCCAATGCAGGCGACACGAGTTCGAGCCCTGGGCCGGGAAGATCCCACATGCCGCGGAGCAACTGAGCCTGTGTGTCACAAGTACTGAGCCCGTGAGCCTAGAGCCCGTGCTCTGCAACAAGAGAAGCCACTGCAATGAGAAGCCCGCATGCAGCAACGAAGACCCAACGCAACCAAAAATAAAAAATAAATAAATCAAATAAATTTATAAAAAAAAAAAAAAAAAAAAAAGAGATTCGGTAGATCTGGAGTAGGTCCTCAGTATGCGTATGTTAATAAAACTCCATAGGTAAGTTTGATGTTCATCTCCAGTTGAACAGCACTGGCCTTAAAAATGCTAGATTCAAATTTTAAAAGATTGTTATCAAATAAACATTTTAAATGATAACTGAATTATGACTGATAATTATAGTGCTGCCTAACATGAGAAAATCATCATCAGGACTCTGATAAATAGAAACCAATCCTGGCAGCAAAGGCATTGAAAAATCTCTAGGAGCAGCCCATAGAGCATACAATTGCTGAAATATTTAACATTTGACCTATAGCAGTTTAACCCAGAAAAGGCTAAGCATCTCTTCTGATTTGACACCACTTCCCATGAAACTCCAACAGTAACATATCAAATAACCCTAATTGCTTCTGGCACCCTCTTTTTTAAGAGGTGGAAAAACAAATCTTTGTGACTTCCCAGGGCTCTCTAGGAAATCACAAAGAAAGTTTTAGATACAAAAGATATTCTGAAAGTTATTTTACTTCATTTTACACTTACGAGTCAATCTTAGAAACAAAAATGAAATCAAAATTTTTCAGATTTGATGGGAATTCCCTGGCGATCCAGTGGTTAGGACTTGGCGCTTTCACTGCAGTGGCCTGGGTTCAATCCCTGGTTGGGGAACTGAGATCCTGCAAGCCATGCAGCACGGCCAAAAAAAAAAAAAGTGTTCAGATTTGAACACAAGATAGGATCATGGATGCCTCAGAAACAATATTTGGCTACTCATTTGAAAGTGACAAAAAAACTTTAAAAAACATACTTAGAGGGTAACATGATCACCTACCAAGAACTTCATAAGTGAGGAAGCTTTGTTTTCCTAAATAATCAAAGCCATAATAAAGCCAACACAAAACACAAAAAAATATTGTGGGAAGACTCAGAATCTTTGCTATATAAGCAGATAAAGGATGGGGGTGCTTTATATCGTAAATGAAGGCAACTAACAGTAAGCTATAAAAATAAACAGAAACAAGCCCATCGAAACTGAGCAGATTTTGTTAGGATTTTAACAGGTTTCATAGCTTCTCAGACTCATTATTTATTCATCTATAATCCAAGGCCAGTAAAATTCCCTTTCCATGAACCTTCTGCTATTTTCTATATCCATTCAGGTTTTGTCCTTCACCATGCTCCATTCACTCTGCAACAGCCTGTCATTTCATTTTAGGACAAACCTATTCCTTTTCCCTTAACAAAAACACATTTTTTACTTTGCATACAAAGTTGTGCCTTTCTGTCAAGACTAATCATAGTAGAGTCTCACTGAATTATAACCCTTAACTAAAGGAACTTCTATCTCACAGGATAAGCTGGGAAGATGGATAATTGTCAGCTGTCACACATCAGCATTTTAGACTAGCAGAACTCATGAGTACACATAACACAACTTTCTGCAAACAAACACAACCCACACATAATTTTTCAAAGGGACAGAAATGTACATGTTCATTTACAGACGCAAGGATATTACTTCTAGGTAGCATATTTTTTAAAAAGAAGCAAAAGGATACAAACAAAATCTTGCTTAGTAATCAATGTTTCAGAATTTCATCTTACTTAGAAATGATCTAGGCATCCAATGAATACCATTAACTCAATTTAGTATCAGTCCAAAGTTTCAAGATACCTATAAATCTTGGATATTAATCTTGCAGCTGGAATACTATAAAACATAAATATTATGGAAATCAAATGTTCAGAATGATGAATCAATTTAATTAAGCACAAATGTATGTATTTCATAATCTTAAACATTAAGTAGAAGTATCACTAGCATATTTAATCAATGAACCTATAGAAGTTTAGGATACCTAAGTAGAATAAAAGTATAATCTTGTGTTGTATTTAATGCTGAAAAACCAGAGAAGGCATGTTTCTTTTTATTAAACCAGACATAATAAACTAGTTCATTTGCCAAATTTTTACCAAATTTCTATGATTTTTTGGAATATTTAATTTATATAAACACATTGATATCTTATAAACCAATCAAATGAGCTCCTTTAATCTTTAGAGAAACTTCTCCTTGAGATGTCCCTTGGAGCATCTCATTGATCAATGATTTCATTTTTTAATAGATTTTATCTTTTAGAATAATTTTAGATTTACAGGAAAATTGCACAGAATATACAGAGTTCCCATATATAATCTTCTTTCCTCCTCTCACCCCAGCTTTCCCTGTTATTAACATCTTGCATTAGTGTGTTATATTTGTTACAATTGATGAACCAATACTGATGCATTATTATTAACTGAAGTCTACAGTTTACATTAGGGTTCACTCCTTGTGTTGTACATTCTATGGGTTTTTTTCCTTTTTTTAAAGTTGAAGTATAAAAAAATCTATGGGTTTTAACAAATCCACCATTACAGTGTCATACAGAATAATGTGCCTTAAAAGTGTCCCTCTCCTTTCCCCTGCCCTCCTGGCAACTACTGATCTTTTATCGTCGCCATAGTTTTGCCTTTTCCAGAAGGTCATATGGTTGCAGTCATACAGTATGTAGCCTTTTCAAACTGTCTTCTTTCAGTTAGGAATATGAATTGAAGTTTCCTCCTTGTTTTTTTTTTTTTTTTTTTTTTGGCCGCGCTGCATGGCGTGCAGGACAGATTCCCCCACCAGGGATCAAACCCGCGCCCCCTGGAGTGGAAGCGTGGAGTCTTAACCCCTGGACCGCCAGGGAGGTCTCGGTTCTGCCATGTTTTTTCATGGCTTGATAGCTCATTTCATTTTAACACTGAGTAATATTCCACTGTCTGTATGCATCACAGCTTGTTTATGCAGTCACCCATTGAAGGACATCTTGGTTGCTTCCAATTTTTGGTAAATATAAATAAAGCTGATATAAATATTTTTAGGTTTTTTCTGTGTGGACCTAAGTTTTCAATTCATTTGGGTAAACACTTAGGAGTGCAATTGCTGCATCATAGGGTAAACCTATGTTGAGCATTTTAAGAAACTGCCAAACTGTCTTTCAAAGTGGCTGTACAATTTTGTATTCCTATTAGCAATAAATGATTGTTGTGGCCGTTCTACATCCTCACCAGCAATTGGTGCTGTTAGTCTACTGAATTTTAGTCATTCTGGTAGCTGTGTAGTAGTATCTTCTTGTTTTAATTCGCAGTTCCCTGATGACATGTGATAACATCTTTTCATATGCTTATCTCCTATCTGTATATTTTCTTTGGTTAAGTATCTGTTCAGATATTTTGTCCACTTTTTTTATTGAGTTTTTCTTACTGTTGAGTTTTAATAGTTCTTTGTATGTTTGTGTACAAGTTCTTTGTTGAATACGTGTTTTACAAATATTTTCTTCCAGCATATGGCTTGTATTTTCATTTTCTTCTTAACAGTGTCTTTTGCAGAGCAGAGCTTTTAAATTTTAATAAAGTCCAACTTATCAAATTTTTCTTTCACAGATCATGCTTTAGGTGTTTTATCTAAAAAGTTTTTTCAAAACCCAAGATCACTTAGATTTTCTCTTATGTTATCTACTAGGAGTTTTATAGTTTTGCATTTTACATTTAGATCTATGATTCATTTTGAGTTTATTTTTTTGAAAGGTATAAGGTCTGTGTCTAGATTTTTTTTTTTCTTGACATATGATGTGATGTTCAGTTGTTCCAGTACCATTTGGTGAGTTGCCTTTCCTCCTTTGTCAAAGATCAGTTGGCTATATTTGTCTGAGTCTACTCCTGGGCTCTCTATTCTGGTCCATTGATCTATTTGTCTATTCTTTCACTGATATCACACTGCCTTGTTACTGTAGCTTTATAGTAAGTCTTGAAGTCGGGTAGTGTCAGTCCTTCAACCTTGTTCTTCTCTTATTTTGGCTCTTCTGGATCTTTTGCTATTCCATATAAACTTTAGAATAAATTTATCAAAATTCACAAAATGACTCATTGAGATTTTGATTGGGACTGTGTTGAATCTACTGATGAAACTGGGAAGAGTTGACATCTCAGTAATATTGAGGTTTCTTATCCATGAACATAAAATAGCTCTCCATTTATTCAGATATTTGATTTCTTTCATCAGAGTTTTGTAGTTTTCCTCATATAGACCTTACATAGTTTGTTAGATTTATACCTAAGTATTTCATTTTTTGGTACTAATGTAAATGATGTTTTGTTTTTAATTTCAATTCCAATTTTCTCATTGCTGGTATATAGGACTTTGGCATGTTAAATTTTTTTTTTAAAGCAGCAATAAATATTTATCATTGCATACAGTTTCTGTGGGTCAGAAATCTGAGGATGGTTAGCGATATGGTTCTGACTCCTGACCTCTCAAGAGGGAGTGGGTGAGTTGGTGGCTGGGGCTGCAGTCTCATCTGAAGGCTTGGCTAGGGCTGGAGGATCTGCTCCAGTCACATGGTTGTTGGCAAGATGATGCTGAGGCATCAATGGCAGGAGGCCTCAGTTCCTCCCCACATCGACGTCCCCCTAGGGCTGCTTGAGCTTTCTCACAACATGGTGGCCGGCTTCCCTCAGAGCAAATGAGCCGGTTGCTTGGGGGTTCCTCCCATCTTCCTGGGCATCAAGGTCCCCCACCAGCATCCGGAAGGCACCCTAGTTGTGGGGAGATGCAAACTCCACGTCTTCCCACACAGCCATCTTGACTCGCCACCCACCGCGGCACATTAGCTTTGCATTCTGCAGCCTTGCTATAATCACTTTTTAGTTCTAGGAGGGTTTTTTGTGGATTCGTTGAGATTTTCTACATAGATAATAATATAATCTGTAAACAAAGACAGTTTTATTTCTTCCTTTCCAATCAGTATACCTTTTATTTCTTTTTCTTGTTTTATTGCATTAGCTGGGACTTCCAGTAAAATGTTGAATAGGTAAGAGGGAACATCCACATGTTGTTCCCAATCTGAGGGGGAAAGCATATAGTTTCTCACCATTAACTGTGATATTAGCTGTAGGTTTTTTGTAAAAATTCTTTATCAGGTTGAGGAAGTTCCCATCTACTTTTAGTTTGCCGAGAGGTTTTATTATGAATGGGTGTTGTATTTTTTCAAATGCTTTATCTGAATCTATTGATATGATCATATTATATTTTGTCATTATCATGTTGATATGATGGATTATATTAATTGATTTTCTAATATTGAATCAGTCTTGCATACCTGGAATAAATCCCACTTGGTTGTGGTATGTTATTCTTCATATATATATTTTTGTTTTGTTTTGTTTTTTCTTTTGCCATGCCATGCAGCTTGTGAGATCTCAGTTCCCTGACCATGGATTGAACCCTGGCCATGGCAGTGAAAGCCTGGAATCCTAACGACTAGGCCACCAAGGAACTCTTAATTTGCTAATGTTTTATTGAGGATGTTCATATCTATGTTCATGAGGGATATTGATCTGTAATTTTCCTTCTGTGTAATGTTTTTGTCTAGTTTTGGTATTAGGGTAATGCGAGCTTCATAAAATGAGTTGGGAAGTATTCCCTAACAGAAATTTTATGGAAGAGATTGTAAAGAAATTATATTTCTTGTTTAAACATTTGGTGGAATTCACTAGTGAAACCATCTGGGCCTGGTTTTGGGTTTGTTTGGTTGGTTTTTGGCTTGGGTTTTTTTGTTTGTTTAAGATTAATTGTTGATTCAATTTCTTAAATAGATATAGGCCTATTCAAATTACCTATTTTTTTCTTGTCTGAGTTTTGGTAAATTGTGTCTTTCTAGGAATTTGTCTATTTCATCCAAGCTGTCAGATTTATAAGCATCAAGTTTTTCATAATATTCCTTTACTACCCTTTTAAAGTCCATGGATAATAGTGATGACTACTCTTTCATTTCTGATATTAGAAATTTGTGTTTTCTCACTTTTTTTCCTTGGTTTGCCAGACTAGAGATTTATCAATATTACTGCTCTTTAAAAAAAAAAAAAAGCTTTTGGTTTCATATTTTCTCCATTGCTTTCCTGTTTTAAATTTCATTGACGTCTTGTTCTAATTTTCATTATTTCTTTTCTTCTGCTTACTTTGGATTTAATTTGCTCTTCTATTCTAGTTTCACAAGGTGGAAGCTTAGATTATAGATTTTTAAGTGTCTTCTAATGTATGTATTCAGTACTACAATTTCTCTCTAAGCACTCCTTTTGCTGCATCCACAAATTTTGATAAATTTTATTTTCATTTAAATTTAATTCAAAGTATTTTAAAATTTCTCTTGAGACTTCTTTGTCCCATGTGTTATTTAAAAATGTGTTGTTCCATCTTCAAATATTTTGGTATTTTCCAGTTATTTTTCTGTTACAGATTTCTAGTTTAATTCCATTGTGATCTTACCTCATACTTTGAATAATTTCTATTCTTTTAAATTTGTTAACATATGTTTATGGGCCAGAATGTTGTCTATCTTGGTGAATGTTCCACGTGAGCTCAAGAAGAATGTATGTTCTGCTGTTTTTGGATGAAGTGTTTAATAAATGTCAATTAGATCCAGTTGATTGATGGTGCTGTTCAGTTCAATTATGTCCTTACTGATTTTCTGCCTACTGTATCTTTCAATTACTGATAGAGGTGTGTTGAAGTCTCCAACTATAGTAGTGGATTTGTCCATTTCTCCTTGCAGTTTTATCAGATTTTTGCCTCACATATTTTAGTGCTCTGTTATTAGGTGCATACATATGAAAGATTATTTTGTCTTCTTGGAGAAATGACCTCTTTATCATTATGTAATGCCCTACTTTATCCCAGGTAATTTTCCTTGCTTTGAAATCTGTTTGTCTGAAATTAGTACAGTTACCCTAGCTTTCTTTTGGTTAGTGTTAGCATGATATTGTTTTCTCCATCCCTTTACTTCTAGTCTATATGTGTCTTTATATTTAAAGTAGATTTCTTTTTTTTTTTAATTTAAATAAATTTATTTTATTTATTTATCTTTGGCTGCGTTGGGTCTTCGTTGCTGTGTGCGGGCTTTCTCTGGTTGCGTCGAGCGGGGGCTACTCTTCGTTGCGGTGGGCGGGCTTCTCATTGCGGTGGCTTCTCTTGTTGCAGAGCATGGGTTCTAGGTGCGCAGGCTTCAGTAGTTGTGGCATGCGGGCTCAGTAGTTGTGGCTTGTGGGCTGTAGAGCACAGACTCAGTAGTTGTGGCGCACGGGCTTAGTTGCTCCACGGCATGTGGGATCTTCCAGGACCAGGGCTCAAACCCGTGTCCCCTGCACTGCCAGGCGGATTCTTAACCACTGCGACGCCAGGGAAGCCCCCAGAGCTTTCTGAAGTTGTAGCCATTTTCAGAAGGCGTAGACTGCACAGCCGCCTCGAGAGAACTTGACTGAATGGAGAAATCGCCGACGTGAGACGACCGAGCGTGCCTAAAGTAGGTTTCTTGTAGACAACATATAGTTGTCTTTTTTTATCCACTTTGACAATCTCTGTCTTTAATTGCTTCATTTAGACCATTGACATTTAAAGTGATTATTGATATAGTTGGATTAATATTTACCATATTTGTTGCTGTTTTCTATTCACTGCCCTTGTTTTTTGTTCCTATTCTTGTCTTCCACTCTTGTTCTGTGTTTTGTGGTTTGTTTTTGTTTTTTTTTTCTTTGTTTTGTGGTTTTGATTGAGCATATTATATGATTCCAATTTCTCTCCTTTTTTAGCATATTATACTAAATACTACATTTTCACTTTTTTTAGTGGTTGCACTAGAGTTTACAGTATACATTAACAACTAAGCCAAGTCCACTTTCAAGTAACACTATACCTCTTCATGGGTAGTGCAGGTACTTTATAACAGAGTGTTCCCAATTCCTCCTTCCCATCCCTTTAACATTGCTGTCATTCATTTCACTTATCCATTAGCTATAGTCATCTAATATATTGTTGTTATTATTATTTTAAAACTCTTATCTGTTAGATTAAGAGTTAGAAACATAAAAGATTTTATATGCCATTTGTTTGTTCCTTCTTGAATGCTCTTTCTTTATGTATATCCCAGTTTCTGACCTACATCATTTTCCTTCTCTCTGAAGAACTTATCATCTCTTTCAAGGCAAGTCTAGTCAATTTTTGTTTGTCTCAGAAAGTCTTTATTTCTCCTTTATGTTTGAAGGATAATTTTGCTGGATACAAAGTTCTAGACTATGGGGTGTTTTTTTTTTCCTTTCAGCACTTTAAAATATTCCACTTCACTCTCTTCTTGCTTGTGTGGTTTCTGAAGAGAAATCATATAATTCTTATCCTTGTTTCTCTAGAGGTAAAATGAGCTTTTTTCTTCCCCCTTCTGTCTTCCTTCAAGATTTTTTCTCTGTCTTTGATTCTCTGTAATTTTAATACAATATACTAGGTGGAGATTTTTTGACATTTGTCCTTGTTGGTGTTCTCTGAGCTTCCTGGATCTGTGGCTTGGTGGCTGTCATTGATTTTAGACAATTTTCAGCCATTATTACTTCAAATATTTCTTCTATTCCTTTCTCTCTTTCTTCTCCTTCTGATATCCCCATTACTCTATGTTACACATTTTGTAATTGTCTCACAGTTCTTTGGATATTTTGTTCTATCTTTTTATCCTTTTTTCTATTTGCTTTTCAGTTTGGGAAGTTTCTATTGACATATCTTCCACTCTACTGATTCTTTACTTGACTATGATCAGTCTACTAATGAGCCCATCAAAGGCATTCTTCATTTCTGTTACAGTGTTTTTGGTTTCTATCATTTCCTTTCAATTCTTCTCTAGAGTTTCAATCTCTCTGCTTACACTACCCATCTGTTTTTGTATGTTGTCCACCTTTTCCATTAGCTCTGTTAGCATATTAATCATAGTTATTTTAAAATCTTGGTCTGATAATTCCAGAACCTCTGCCAGAGGACTCAATTTCCTTTAGTGTCCTTGTTCTTGTCTCTCCTGTTGTTTTGAGTTTCCCTAGGAACTCCTTTTTTTTTTTTTGAGTCTGAGCCTTGCATTTCTTTCTGTTGTCATCCCTTGTTATTATACTGGAGTCCTGTTTATGTGGTGGTGAAGTATGGGGCAGGAGAAGTGCTATAATCCTATGACTAGATTTCAGTCTTTAGTGAGCCTGTGCCTCTAGGCTGTGACCTTCACAAGAGCTTCTCAGCCTTCTCCCCCAGCCTTTGGTGACACAAGAAGTCTAGAGGTGGCTGGAGTGGGAGTATTTCCATTCCTCCAGGTCAATAAAGCTGGTAAACTCTAGTCAGTTAGGCTCACTCTGGTAAAATAGTTTCCCTGGAGCATAGGTGTAAAGGAAAAACTCTGGTTTTTTTCTTTCCCACATAGGGAAAACCCCAATTCTTCCCTACTGTGAGTTTCTTCCCTATATGTCTCCTTTACTACTCACACAGAACACTTCACTTCTGATATTTCTTGTCACCAAATGTATGGAAGTTTTCCCTTACAACAATGTGACACTAGCTGGGTGTCCCACAGTATAAGTCAATTCTGACGCTACCTACTCAGACCCCACAGGCTTATTCCCCCAAGACTGCAACCTACCCCCACTTCAGATACCAATCACAAGCCCAGGTCCTTCTGACCAACCAGCTATAGATCCAAGGTTCCAAAGACCCCCTCCTTGGGTTCAATTAATTTGCTAGAGTGGCTCACAGAACTCAGAGAAATATTTATTTACATTTACCAGTTTATTAAAGGATATAATAAAAGATACAGAGTAACAGCAGATGAAGAGATACATGAGGCAAGGTCTGGGAGTTGGAGTGTGTCACCCTCGCAGTATGTGGATATGTTTACCCATCAAGAAGCTCTCCCAACCCACTGTTATTGGGATTTTATGGAGACTTCCTCACATAGGCATCATCAATTCTTAACTTCATTTCTAGCCCCTCTCTCCCATCTTGAGGATGGGGGTGGGGCAGGGCTGACAATTCCAAGCTTCTAATCATGGGTTGGTCTTTCTGGTGACCAGCCCCCAGCCAGCCATTCAGGAGCCCATCAGGATCACCTCATTAGAAGAATAGATGTTCCTAGTGCTCTTAGGATTTTACAAAGAGTTTAGGACCTCTGTGCCTGGAACTGGGGACAGAGACCAATATATATTTCTATTATCTCACAACAGGCCTTTGTTAAAGAGAACAGGACACTCTGGGTTACTTTTCATATTTTAAAATGAGTACTTTCCCCTCCCCCTGCTGGAAGCACCATGGATTTTCCTCCAGTCTTCACAGTGAGAACCTGCTAGTGCTCCCAGGAGGTAAAATTCACGAAAGTGTGCCCCCTCCTCCAAAGACTGGGCCCCATAGTTTTTAACTCTCAAACTAGTACACAATAAGCCTCCAGCATTTCATCAATTACAGTTTGTATTCCTACCAGTAATAGCCATGCTTTTTATCTTCTATATTCTGATCCTTTGGCACCTTGAGGCTTTGTTGACCCTGGAGGGACAGCCCTCCCAGTTTTAGCTAATTCTTAGAGATAGCAAACAACTCATCTGCAAGCTTTCCTTTCGTATGCAAACCAACCAACCCAGAGTTTATAACCTCAGCCTTTATCAGGCTCATACTCTGGGCCTCTATCCACCCGCCCTATTCACCCCAGGGCCTGGTACCAGACAACTAGGGAATGCCCCTATGCTCCAGGGTCCACTGAAATTATCCAAATTAGCCAATCCTAACCCTGTTTACCCTGCCTCACCTTTTCCTTTCCTTAGAAACCATAATAAAGGCTCTTGCCCACATTTTTCCTCTCTGCCTTGCTACTGACTGAACCTTGTGCTTCCTCATGTGGCCCTATGTGACATGGTGTTGCTTGGGATCTGTAAGTATAAAAACCTCTTCCTCCATGACAGTCATTTCCATGTCTGAGTATTTTACCATACCTAATTAAAATAAGTCCTGAATACTCTCCCTTTAAGCACTACAAGCCCTGGCTCCCATGGAGGGCTTCTGCTCAAGGTAAGCTATGATTCTCTGCCTCTCCAGTTTGCGGACAGTAGCTTGCCCTACAAACTCAATTCTCTGATGGATCTAAGAAGAATTGTTTTTCAGTTTGTTCAGCTTTTTTCTTGTTGGTAGGATGGAGCTCTTTACACATTGGAGTGAAACCCAGAAGTCCAATCATTCCATTTTTTACCTATTTTCTCTAACTTCTTAGCCAAAGCAGAACAATTCTTTTTCCAGTATCCTTTATGATTACAGTTTCTTGAAGTATCTTTATCAAGGAACTCCGTCCATTGGGGTTTGAATACTGAATGAGACCTTTATAAAAGCACAAAACTGACCATGTCACCTCTGCTTAAAACTTTTCTGGCGTCCTTCCTACCCACTCACTACCTAACCCTGCCCTATACCCACTCGCTGCACACACACACACCCACACACACTCTATTTTCACTCTAGGTCTCAGCTTAGAAGTTTCTTTCTCCAGAATATCTTCCTCAGGTTTGGGTGAAGCCCACCACTGTGCTTCTTGGATTCTACCAGTATCCTAGTTTGAGATCCAAGAAGAGAACTCTGGATAGTTTATCTCTGAACCACAGAGCAAATTCTGTTTGCTAAATCCAGCATGCTCCCCTTACATCACACTTGTATAGATATTATCTCAGTTGGATTTACCTACCACACTTTGAGATAGATGCCTATAGATAAATCAGGTCCCCTGGAAGCAGAGCCTGAGATGGGGATTCTTGTGCATGTGATTTATTGAAGGCAGCTCTCAGGAGACAAGGAGTAAGGGAAGCAGGACAGATCAAGGGAAGGAGCTGAGCAAAGCTGTGTGTTCAGCTGGGGTCTAGCCTCTGCCTGATCCCATGGGGAGCTCTGGAGAGTGAATGAACCACAGACTTGCTCTGCCTGTAGGCCAGAGGACTGGACTTTTTGTACCCCATATCAGCTAGCAATTGGCTGTCAGCTGACTTGAGGAGAGGGGAGGGATGTAAACTCCCAGACATTTCCCAAGATGGTTTCCATCAACCATGGGCTCCCTTGGGAAAGGAGAAGCTGTGAACTGTAAGAGCCAACATGCACAGCAGCTAAGGGACAATGCCACAGCCAGATAATGGAGATCTGGGTAGACCACCAACAGCATACTCACGAGAAAACTGACTCAGAGAGAACAAGAAACCTGCCCAGTGTTACCGAGGTAATAACCAGCAGAACAAGGTTTCAGGCCCAAATATCCAGACTCTGAATCCCCAGCTTACTCTGCCCAAATCCACCAGTGGCCAGTTTTGGTTGCTGTTTCACGGGGTGGCTTGCTTCTCAGAATGTAAAGCTCAAGGGTCAGGGAGCAGCGAGGAAAACTCTCTGTGGCTGCTACATTGCATGCAAAACCTTGAGAGGCTGGAAAAGGAGTGGACAGAGGCAAGAATTTGAGAACCTGGGACTCCTTGTCCTGGACTCCATCACGGATGGGACTGCTGCTCGGGATGCTGGGTGACGAAACTCCACTCTGCCCTGCCCTGCCCAAAGTTGGGGCTCTCACAGCTCTGTTGGGAAAATCTCCCTAGTCATTGCAGAAAAGCCTGGATGGGGAGCCACTGTGAAAAGTGAGAACCTGTGCTCTGCAGCCAGATCAGGTTCCAGGTGATGCCCACATAGAGCACAAAAATGGCAAGGCAGGCTGGAGGCGGGAGGGAAGGAGGAGGGCCTTTGTTGAGTACCTCTCATGAGTCAGACCCTTCATTCCTGTTTTAAATTAACCTAACTATGTAGGGAAATAGTGGCTACTAGAGCCATTTTACAGGTGAGGAAACTGAGGTGCAGAAAAGTTAAGTAATTTATCTGTGATCACAGAGATAAGTAAATGATAGAACTGATATTTTCAGGCAGACTGGCCTAGCTCCAAACCTGTGTTCTTTATACAAGTAAAAAGATCTTATTTCTGGATAAGAATATCAGAGTAATGACGTCCGTTCTCAGAAGTCAGTCACTGTGTCATGTTCATTAACAAGCTGATGGAGTAGTAACATCCCCATGTTAGAGATGAGCTGAGACTCAGAGAGGTTAAGTGACTGGCTCAAAGACACCCTGCTAGTAAGTGGTGGAGAGGTTGCTTATGAATACCAGAACCTCATTACAATTTTTCCTGCATTTAATGTGTAACTGCCCAGATGGGATAGTTGTGCTTATTACACTAGGTGTTGGGCAAGCTGCTGGGGAAAGTTCACACTGTAGAGTAGATTCTGCTCAGCCGGGCCATTTGCCAGTGCTATAAAGTCATGGTTTAAAATAACAGCAACAACGTGGGAGCAGCGCTGAGGCACAGGATGGGAACCGACTCCGCTGCTCTCACCCCCCCCCCCACCCCGCCCCATCCCTTCCCTCGTGCCAGGTGGGGCACATGAGGGGACAGCCCTTGGAGAATGGAGCCAGCAGGCCCTCCGCGTCTCAGTCTTCCAGCCTTACCAAACAGAGGCTCACGCTTGGCCTCGGCCCTGGGCGTCAGGAGAGGACTGAGCTCTGACCCAAGGGACTGCACCCCCAAGCAGAGGAAGGCATGTGTCTGGGTCTCTAGCTGAGGTTTAGGTGAGAGTGTGGGAGTGCCAGCCGGTCAGAGGAGGGAGACATTAGCTCTCAGCCGAGACCAGAGGCTCTGTCTGAAAGAGGTGGCTTTTGGAACCAATAAGCTCCAGGAAGCATCTTGAACATCTGATTTCTCACAGCTGGGGGCACTTTCCTGGGGTCGAGGCCCGTGAGGCCAGAACTGTTCATTCCCTGCCCCTGCAGGTGACAGGTCCGGGAGGAGACCCTCGAGGAAGCGGACTTACAAAGCCAAGAACGCGCCGGGCAGGCGCCAAGCCCCACCTGGCCAGAAGGAGCAGGCCGGGGGCAGCCCGGGGTCGGGGTCTCCCCGGAGGAAGCAGGCAGAGCGCAGGGGACGACACAGAGAGCAGCTGGGGGAACGGGAGCGAGGCTCGGCAGAGAAGACCTGCGGAGGGAGGAGGAAGAGGGACGGGAGAGCTTCCCTCAGGGAGCACCAAGCACCTCCAAAGAAGGAAAAGGAGGTGCCGAGGAAGGAGGAGATGTGGAAGCAGCTGAAGAAACACAGGTATGTTGTGACCAGGCTTCAGGCGCGTTTCAATCCGCGCTCTCCCTCTCCTTCCAGCCCTGCTTCCTCCCTTGATACGGGCCAGGTGTCTTCTTCCCCCCTCATTCTCTCCCATAAACGGGCGGCCCCTGCTCTCTTTTCTTTGTCCCTGCCTTTGCCCCTGCCAAGCTCTTCGCGGCTGGGGGCGGAACCGGGATGAGGATCACAGCCATCTCAGGTTGAGTGGCCACTGCACACTCTCCGACTCAAACCCCTCCTGGAGCGCAGGTACAAGTGGAGCTCTGAGTGGGGAGGTGACATGGCAGCAGGGTGAGAAAAGATCCCAATTCTCCTCACCAGGGTGAGCTGGTGACTCACCACAGCTCTTGATGAGGAGCTGAGAGAAATGAACAAAATTGGATTTAGGAGTCATTCCAGGGCTTAAGCACACCATTTCCTAAGCTGACCTGTGTCCTCTTCTGTGAAATGTGGCTTTGATCTAGAAGAACTTCAAAAGTTCTACCAGCTCTGAAATTCCAGGATTTGGGGGTTTGATTTACTTGCTGTGTTTCCTTTGTTCCATTAGCATCTGCATACAGGGGTTAGTAGATAGAGCCAGTTTATGGAATCAGCAAGTTGGGATTTTAGTTTCATTTTTTGCTACCAATTTTGATGGGACATCTCCCTCTCTTTGCCTCCCTCTTCCACTTTACTTTGCATCACTTCTCAGGATGTTCTAAGAATCCCCATTGATAATGGGCTGGGAGGCTTTGGAAACAGAGATACCAGGACTATGGCAAAGAGCTGATGCTCCTTCCCATGGTTTCTAATAAACCTTCCTTGTCCACACCCTCACTCAGGTGTTCCACTGTACATCTCCAACTTTACAGAGAGGAAATTAAGGCCCACAAAAGGGGCCACTGATTTCTTCTGTCACCCCTGCCAGCCATCCCTGGCTCAGTTAGGGCTTTTGTCTACTGTCTGGTTGTCCCTAGACCTGAGCTAACAGGGTAAAGGGTGCATGGTGTCCTTAGCAACTTAGAGAGGACTTGAATGCATTACTGACAGGCCCCAGAGTGTCCGGAACTTTAGAAGGAGGTGGTCCCAATCCTGTCTGGATGGCAGATGCAAAGTAAGGGATGCAGACAAGGACTCATTTGTACCATTTTCAGCTGAGTGCCATGGCAGGGTATAGAGAGATGAAAAATATCCAGTCCTGTTCCTCAGAAACTGACAGTCTAGCAGGGGAGGTAGGACATGGGCATCAGCTTATCACAACACAAAGCAGAAGGCAATATGTATGCAAGAAAGGATTTGATGAAGAGCATGTTGCTGGGAAGCTGGGGTTCCTCCACGAAGAAGGTAAATATTTCAATAAGACTTTGAAGCCCAGGTGGAATTTGAACAAGCAATGACTGAATGTCCCACCCCCCTACCACCACCCAAACTGAGGGAACAACTTATGCAAAGACTCAAAGGCAGATATCCTGGGGTGGTGGGGATGGTGAGATATGGCAAAAAATCCCCGTGCTCTAGGCTTTCCAGCATTTAAGAGCTAGGGTCCCCCCCCCCCACTTCTCCACCTCACTCCTGTGACCTCTCCTTGCTCCTCAGGAGTTGATCAGAAGCTAAACTCACAGAGGCAAACTGGTCTCTAAAACCTGTGGTAACCCAAGCCCACATCCTGATATTTCCATTTATCAAACGTGCTAAAAAGGCTGGCCAGGCCCTTCTCCAGCCCCTCCCTCACCCCCTGTCAGCTGCTGCCATCTCAGCTGAGAGTCAAGCCTTTTCATGAGCGAAGGAGGCTGTGAGTAGCACAGACAAGAACTTGGATTTTGTGGCAGGCGAGCACACAGTCTTGTCTGGGAGATGGTGAGGGTCATACCCTCCAGCTGGAAGGTCTCTGCAGCTGTGCTGTTCCATACAATAGCCACTAGCCACATGCTAGGCATTTGAAATGTGGCTGGTGTGACTGAGGAACTGAATTTTTAATTCAATTTAATTTTAATCTGATGTTAATACCACTGAGTTAAAAAATTTACTTAACTTGGACAGACAGATGTAGTTCTGAAGTTGATTTAACTTTGAAGCCAAAGCATTTCTTCGGGGAAAAAAAAAAAAAAAAAAAAGACAAACTAGTTTTGTCAGTGCAGATGTGAACATCAAAGGAAAATTATATTCTGTTACTTTATTCATTTACAAGGAAACTTTTAAGTATGTCTAAAACAATTTGGATATGTAAATCTACTTTTTCAACTAAATTTTATGAAATCCAAGTACAGATTAAATATGTTCAAGGAAAATTTTGTGCCTGAATTGACATCCACGGTGAGTACAAGATGAACACTGGGTTTTGAAGACAGTACAAAAAGACTGTAAAATGTCTCATTAATAATTTTTACACCGATTACATTACTGTAATTATAAATTATAAATTTTTCATATACTGGGTTAAATGAAATGTATTATTAAAATTAATATGGCCATGTCCTTTTACCATGTCAATATAGCGACTAGAAAATTTAAAATTACGATACATGGCTCACATTATATTTCCACTGGTCAGCCCTGCACGAGCGAGGGTGTGCAGCGCGGGGAGGACTCAGAGGCGTGGAGTTTGAGGAGGCAGCCCTCGAGGGGCCCTGGGCTCCAGCAAGAAGGGTGGCCTCCTCTGCCAGGTGGGGGGAGTCGCGGAGGGCTCTGAGCGGCACAGGCCTGTGTGGGCAGGAGCTGGGAGCGTCTTGCGGTGGGCTCCTCACATCCCACAGTGCCCCCGAGGACCCCCGCCGCCTCCTCACTCCCCTCTGCTCCACCCCGCCTCTGCTCCAGGTCATCCTCCTCGGCCTCCAGCACCTCCGGTGGGGAGCCTCTGTCTGAGGAGGAACTGGCCCGGATTCTGGAGCAGGTGGAAGACAAGAAGAAGCTCATCGCCACCATGCGGACCAAGCCCTGGCCCATGGCGACGAAGCTGGCGGAGCTCAGGTGAGCAGTGGTGGTCGGCCAGGGCCCTCCCCGTCCAGAAGGCTCAGCTCCTCTGATGGGCGCGGGAGTCCCTTCCTCCTCTCCACTCCAAGGGGGCTCAACAAGAAGGGGGGTTCACCCTCCCACCCTGCTTTGGTCACCTCATCCCCAGCACGCAACTGGCCATCGGGCCCTGCCGTTGGCCAGCACCGAGCAGGGCCTGGCGGAAGACAAGGAGGATCGTGGCCCTCCGGCTACGCACCCCCCTCCACTGCCAGGCCACCTCTCTGTCCCGCGCCCCACCTGGTGGCTTCCGCACCTCCCTCACAACCAAAAAGACATGCCTTCCTTGGGGGCGGGGTGGGGGGACTTTCCATGACCCCCATCTCAACAAGTTCAGACCTCTTTTGTGTTCTCTAAGCACTAGAATCTCTCCCCGTGTCATACACTCACCCTTGCAGTGTGGAGAGCAGGCGGAGGGGCTGTCTTAGCTACACTTGTGTCCCAAATGCCTAACACAGGGCCAAGCTTGCAGTGAGGTTCCATGAACATTGCCTGGCCTGGTGCCCACGCCCCTGACTCCTATTTGCAACTCAGCTATTTCCCTGGTTTCCATATCATGGGCCAGCCCACCATGCATTTTATGGCTCTTGACTCTCTGCTGCAGTTTTGAGAGAAGGGCAGGACGTTTTTCCTAAAAAAGTCCCATTCAGTGTTACCGTCTTCCCCCAAGTCCCACCTCGGTCTTTCTGCCACAAGATTGGAATGGCTCCCTTCCTCCTTCCCTCTGTATAAGAAGCCATTTTCCCTGGTTCCTCTCACACCTGATTTTCCTCATTGCTCAAGTCAAATGCCTCGCCCTTTATCACATAGAACAATTTGGCAGACATATATATATTTTTTTAAATAAATTTATTTATTTATTTATATTTATTTTTGGCTGTGTTGGGTCTTCGTTTCTGTGCGAGGGCTTTCTCTAGTTGCGGCAAGCGGGGGCCACTCTTCATCGCGGCGCGCGGGCCTCTCACCGTCGCGGCCTCTCCCGCTGCGGAGCACAGGCTCCAGACGCGCAGGCTCAGTAGCCGTGGCTCACCGGCTTAGTCGCTCCGCGGCATGTGGGATCTTCCCAGACCAGGGCTCGAAGCCGTGTCCCCTGCACTGGCAGGCAGACTCTCAACCACTGCGCCACCAGGGAAGCCCTTGGCAGACATATTTTGACGTTCAGCCTCACTGTGTCTCGGAGGCACAGCAAAGATGCTGGCTGTGCAAACCCTGACTAGGAAGGAGCCTGGTAAACAGAGCTTACTCCACTGTCTTGCAAATTATTACATTGTCTCCAACTCAGCTGCAGGAAGAAATGCCTCCCTTCGGTGCCTCCAGGCCAGTGCTGACCAACAGAACTTTCTGGGATGATGGAAATGTTCTAAATCTGCACTAATAGAGTAGCCTCCAGTCACATGAAACTAGTGAGCACTTGAAAAGTAGTCAGTGCAATTGAGAAACTGAATTTCTGTTTTATTTCATTTATTTAAATTTAAGTCATCACAGGTGAATGGTGGCGACAGTTTGGGCAGTAGGTACAGCTTCAGGCAGCAGGCTGTCTGCCTTCCCAGCTCCCTTTTTCTGAGTCTCTTCTCCCTGCTCCCCCAGAGCCGAGTTCTTCCTCCTTCCATCTGTCGGTCTAACAGAACCTCATCCCCACTCAGGTGTCACCGGAACACATCTTTTATTAACAGTGGAAAAAGAGCAACCTTGATGCTTATGGAAATGAGATCTCCAGCTGGCTGGAAGTCTCTGGGACCATGAAAATCCCTGAGGGCCATTCAGCTGCCCTGAGGAGAAGTCTGCATCTCCTCCAGACCTGGGGGCAGGGTTCCTGCTCTTGGTGGGGGTGGGAAGTGGCTAAGGCCCTAGAAGCTGAAAAGACTCTTGTCTCTCCCACTGGAGCAGGTCTCCCCTCCTTTTCCCTCTTGCAAGACTCCTTATCCCAGACTCAGGCTCTCCAGCCTCTGGGTCTCAGCTCCACTGGTGCCTCTGCCCTCCCACCTGGCTAGTTCCTACCCTCTGAGACTCAGGCCAGGTGTCCCCTCTGCAGGGAAGTCCCCATTGCCCCTCCCTGCATTCAGGCTGAGTTAGTTACTGCCTCTTTGACCCCTAAGGCCCTCACTTGACTGGATGCTCTTGTTTGCAGAGCTGTTTCTTATTCATCTTTTAATATTCTTTCTTTTTACATTTGCTGAGTGCTCCCTATGTGCCAGGCACTGTTCTGAGTGCTGGGTGTGTAACAATTCATTTAATCCTCATAATCACCCTTTGATGTAAGTACCATTATTATTGCCCCCATTTTACTGATGAGCAAACTGAGACACAGA
Source organism: Balaenoptera ricei (assembly GCF_028023285.1). Lineage (NCBI taxonomy): Eukaryota > Metazoa > Chordata > Mammalia > Artiodactyla > Balaenopteridae > Balaenoptera > Balaenoptera ricei. Next base: position 29,854,489 of record NC_082653.1, read on the forward strand.
GCAATCTAGTAATTTGTCCAAGGCTAAACAGTGAGTTTAGTGGTCTGGCCAGAATTTGAACTCAGGAATTCTGCCTCCAGAACTTGCACTCTTAAATTGTAACTGCTTCTCTAGGATTACTAGACATTCTAGAATACACCCCTTTGCCTCCTGTATGATTTCCTCTTCTGGCAGTAAAGTCTTCAGTTGCAGATCTGCAGATAGCATCCCCAGACTACATCTTTTTTTAGAAGCAATGGTGTGGGGACCCCAGTCTCTGACCCACTCAGGCAGCTGGCACAGTTGTTGTAGACAATCAAAGAAGGATGGCAAGGCATAAAGAGCAACAGCAGGGAATTGGGGCAAGCCTGTCTTCACACCTCTACCATACCTGATGGTTTGACTGGCTATTCAATCCCCCTCAGGCTGGTTTCCTTCCCTTAACCTCTCTGAGCCTCACAGCTGTCTTTTGTAAAGTAGGAATAATAATATCTACCTGCAGAGTTGTTCTGAGAAATAAAAAATATTTAAGTACCCAGCATATAATATGCAATTAATAGATAGTAGTTATTGCTATTAAAGCTTGAACATCTTGTTCCAGACACTGTGCTGAACCCTGAGAGATGAGGATGGGGAACAAAGATGAATCAGAGAAGACATTATTAATGTACATCATTAATAATGACACGAGGCAGGCTGTGATGTTGGCAAAAGAGTTTCTAGTGCCCATGAGTCAGGGATGTTTGCTTTAATCATAGAATTAATCAGGTATGTCACTCAGCTTTGTCAGAAACCTAATGTGTTAGAAAATTACCCAAAGTGAGATCTGAAGAATTCCACTTCTAGGAAGATGGAGTTGATATACTTCTCCATAGTCTTCCCACTAAGTACAACTGAAACCCTGGATATTATGTGTAAAGCAAACATAAGAGACTCAGAAAGGTGGAGAGAAGAAAGGCAGACTGGCTAAGGACCTCGGGGTCAAATGAATGACAGAGTATTGAGTTCCAATTTTCCTTTTTGCCTGTATATCCAGACTGGATATTGGAGAAGCTGGCTGCCCCCAAACACTAACAGACACACACAAAAGCACCTCAAGAAAAGTCTGCTGTCTCTAGCCAAAGGACCAGAAAAGGGACAGCCTGGGAAGACAGAAGACTTGTAAACAATAACAACCCTACTCCTGCCAAACACCATAAACAAATGAGCAGCTGTAGCCCCAGCCTGGCAGCAAAAGCCAAGTGGAGAAGCCTACATTTCCTCCCTTGCCAGGCTGTAACATGGTGCCCCTAACACCCCCATCAAATGTCAGAGAAGGCCAAGTGAGGAGCAGGGACTCTCATCCCCACTGGGCAGTAATGAGCCCTCCCTCTCCCTGTGGTGTCAGTGGAGACTACATGGGGAGTCTGAACTTTCACCACCACCTGACAGTAACAAGGTATCTCTTCAAGCCAGGAGGATATGAGTGGAAGGCTTGTGGGAGCCTGAACTCCCATCCCTGCTCAGCAGTAACAAGGAGCTCCAGCCCAGCCCCAGGTATCAAAGGAGGCCAAGTGAATAATCTGGACTTCCACCTAGAAGTAAGCAGGCAGCATCCCCCTTCACCTATTGGAGCAGTGTCAGAGGAGGCCTGCTAAAACACAATATTTAAATAAGATCCAGAGTCTCATAACATAATATCTCAAATTCCAGGCTTCAGTTGAAAACTCACTCATCATACCAAGAACGAGGAAAATCTCAAGCTTGAATGATAAAAGATAATCAACAGATGCTAACATCAAGAGGACATATACGTTAGAATTATCTGACAAAGATTTTAAAGAAACCATCATAAAAATGTTTCAGTGAGCAATTATGAACACATGAAACAAATGAAGAAATAGAAAGTCTCAGAAAATGAATAGAGGATATAAAGAAGAACAACTGGAAATTTTAGAAGTAGAAAATATAGTAACTAAAACTTTTTAAAGCTCAATGAATGGGCTCAACAGCAGAATGGAGAGAACTGAGTAGAGAATCAATGAAAGTGAAGGTAGAACAAGACAAATCAATCTGAACAACAGAGAGAAAATAGTCTGGGGAAAATAGTGAACAGAGCCTCAGGGACATGTAGGATTATTATAAATGATCTAACATTAGTGTCTCCTCCAAATCCCTAGATGATGAAAGAAAAAAATGGAGTCTCAAAAGAAGAGAAAGAGGGTGGGACTGAAAAAGTCTTCAAAGATACAATGACTGAAAATTTCTTAAATTTGGCAAAACTTACAGATTCAAAAAGCTAAACAAAACCCCAACAGGATAAATCCAAAGTAATCCATGCCAATACACACCATGGTCAAACTTCTGAATACTTTTAAGAGTCAGAGAGAAACAATGCATTACTATAAAGGAAAAACAGTTAGAATGACAGCAAATTTCTCATCAGAAACCATGGAGGACAGAGGAGGTGACATAAAGATTCTTCAAGTGCTAAATGAAAAGAATTGTCAGTCCAGAATTCTATATCCAGCAGAAACATCCTTCAGGAATAAAGGAGAAATCAAGACATTCTGAGATGAAGGAAAACTAAAAGAATATGTCACCAGCAGACCTACCATAAAGTATAACTAAAGGAAGTTCTCTAAACATAAAGGAAATGGTAAAAGAAGGAATCTTGGAACATCAGGAAGGAAGAACATGGTGAGAGCAAAAATCTTGGAAAATACCATGGATTTACCTTCTCCTCTTGATTTTTAAAATTATGTTTGACAGTTGAAGCAAAAATTAAAACACCACCTAATGTGGTTCTCAACAATGCAGATGAAATAGTTAAGACAATTATAAATGGGGAGGATAAAGGGACATAAAGAGAAATAAGATTCTACACTTCATTCTAAATAGTAAAATGCACCAGTGGATTTTGATAATACATAGAGATAGCTAGCTAGCTAGCTAGCTAGGTAGACAGATAGATAACAGATAGATGGATGGCAGATAGAGATAGACATATAGTAATACCTAGAGCAACTATTGAAAAGGCTATACAAATTGATATACTCGAAAACACTGTAGGTAAAACAACATGGAATCCTAAAAAATATTCAAGAAGACAGGGAAAAAGGAAAGCAGAAATGAAAAACAGAACAAACAGAAAACAAGAAATAAAATGACGTGTTTAAACTGTAACATATAAATAATTACATTACATGTTAGTGGTCTAAATACATCAATTAAAAGACAGAGATTGGCAGACTGGATTTAAAAGATGACCCGGGGCTTCCCTGGTGGCGCAGTGTTAAGAATCCTCCTGCCAATGCAGGGGACAAGGGTTCGAGCCCTGATCTGGGAAGATCCCACATGCCGCAGAGCAACTAAGCCCATGTGCCACAACTACTGAGCCTGTGCTCTAGAGCCTGTGAGCCATAACTGCTGAGCCCGCGTGCCACAACTACTGAGCCTGTGCTCTAGAGCCTGTGAGCCATAACTACTGAACCCGCGTGCCACAACTACCGAAGCCCGCATGCCTAGAGCCCCTGCTCCACAACAAGAGAAGCCGCTGCAATGAGAAGCCCACGCACCACAACAAAGAGTAGCCCCCACTCGCCGCAACTAGAGAAAGCCCACGCACAGCAACGAAGACCCAACACAGCCAAAAACAAAAATAAATAAAATAAATAAATTTATTTAAATAAATTAATTAATTTAAAAAAATAAAAGATGACCCAACTACATGCAGTCTATAAGAAACTCACTTTAAATATATCCTATGTTGAGAGTAAAGGGTGGAAGAAAATATACCATGCAAACCTTAACCAAAAGATAGCAGGAGAAGCTATGTAAATATCAGACAAAGTCAATTTCAGAGTAAAGAAAATTACCAAGGACATAGAGAAACACTACATAATGATAAAAGGGTCAGTCCACCAAGCAAACAGGACAATCCTAAATGTATATGCACCACAGAGATCAGTGGTTTGGATTCTACAGAGTATTAATTTTCCAGTGCTACGTAATAAATTACCCCAAAACTTAGTAGTTTAAAACAATAATAAACACTTATTATCTTCTGTTGGTCAGAAATTCCAAAGCAGCTTAGCTGGGCAGTTCTGACTTGGAGTCTCTCATAAGGTTGAGTCAAGGTGTTGGTCAGGGCTTCAGGCTTCAGATGACTGGGGCTGGTGAATCCACTTCCAAGGTTGCTCACACAAATGGATGACAAGTTGGTTCTGTTTGTTAGTAAGGGCCTCAGTTTCTCTCCATACAGGCCTCTCCACAGGCTGCTTGAGTGTCCTCATAACATGGCAGCTGGCTTCCCCCAGAAGAGGGGGATTTCAAGGGGGAAGTCACAATACCTTTTATGTCCTAGTCTCAGAAGTCATAAACTGTCACTTCTACCACTTTCTATTCATTGGAAGCACATCGCTAAGTCTGTCCTGCATTCAAGTGGAGGAGAATTCAATTCTTTTTTTTTTGGCTGCGCCACTTGGCTTGTGGGATCTTAGTTCCCCGACCAGGTATTGAACCCAGGCCCTCAGCAGTGAACACGCAGAGTCCTAACCACTGAACAGCCAGGGAATTCCCCAGTTCTACATTTTAAAGGGAGGAATGTCAAATAAGTTGCTGACATAGTTTAAAACCACCACATATGGGAAGCCAGGCATGCTTGGTTAAACTCAACTGCCCTTAAATTGATTCAGTGACACCTCTAGAACAGATGCCATCACCTGGCTCTTCTGAATTTCCACTTAGAGTGAGCTCAGCCTCTGTTTGATCTTTGTCTCCACAACTGAAAAATAAAAACTGCTTCGGGACAGAGGGAGACACCAAACCAACACAGCCCAGATCACCTTCAACCTCTGACCACCTCCAACCTCTAGCCACCTCGCTTTGGCCACCTGTATTCCCTACCTTTGTCTGGTTGTCTTCTGGATTTCAGGCTGGCTGATACATTCTCCCAACGTTCTGCATGGGACAGCAAAGCTCTGTGAGGATGCCATCAAATGCAGGCTGCCCTGTGTCTATTTATACCTCTGCATCTCAAAATTAAGTGTAATTTTGAATCTGATCTCCTTCACCAGGGGGTAGTTTTTGGAGGTATGTAGTCTCTCTGAGAGATGCTTTGGATCAACTTCAGAGTATTCTCATTGTGGAAGGCTGCATTGCTGAGCCCCTTGTCCAGACCCCTGGGGAGCAGAAGTCTCCTCACAGCAGCATCCTGGGCTAGGAAAGAATCCTATCAGCTGCCCACTCCAGGAGCTGCTGTTTCCCCAGAAGGAGAAGGGTGACTGCCTGATAAATGAAATTGCTGTACTTACATGGCATGCATCCACACGTTTAAGTCTCGTAACATTGTCCCCATTTCTAGATGAGAACTGACACCCTGAGAGGCACAGAATCCTGCCTGGCTCTCTCTCTGGCACTAAAGCCACACAATACTCCCCTTCTCTCCCAGCAGTAATTGCTGGCCACCCTGACTGTGTCTTCCAAACTGTTATTTGGGCCCCTTTGTCGACAAGGAGGGTCTTTCTAGGGCAATGTGAGGGGCTGCTGAAGTGCTGTCTGTGGATGGCTGCCCAGGAAAGCCTTGCCTCAATGGCTTCCTCCTCTCCCGAGTGTTGGAGGGACCTGAGGGGTTGCTAATCACCTGCCAAAAGTGACCTTGAGATCCAGGCCCCTAGAAGTTTCCACAAAGCAAAGGATCTCTCTTCTTTTGCCTTTTTACTTCATTTACCACACACCATCTGGTTTGAGGAAGAGGAGAGATGAGCTTGAAGGAAGTTCCCCATTTGGAAGGAGGGGACAAGGAGGGGACAGAAGCACCCTACAGAAGTAAGATTTGCAGAACTGTTCGGGGAAAAAAAAGAAGAAGTAAGATTTGCAGGGAATTAATTCCCTGGCGGTCCAGTGGTTAGGCCTCCACACTTTCACTGCCGAGGGTGCGGATTCAATCCCTGGTTGGGGAACTAAGATCCCGCAAGCCATGTGGCACAGCCAAAAAAAAAAGTAAGATGTGCAAAACTGTTGGAGGGGAGGGGAAGAAGTAAGATTTGCAACAGTTGGGACGTGCAGTGCAAGAGCCAGTATTTCCATAAACCAACTACTATCTCTAGTAAGAAGAACACTGATCACGTATGACATGTTTAAAGGGGTTTGCTGTAAAAATGTTAGTTGTGATTATTTATATACTTTCAGTGGATCCAAAAAAGCTTGCTGTGTCCATCATAACTGTTAGATCAGTTGTTCTCTTTGCAGTGAATGGTCCTCAGAATTTGCACCCAGCGTTGGGCAGGGCCCTCTGTTCTCCTAAGGGCTCTCTGGGCATCTGGACACAGTCTGGACATTGAGAAGAGAAGCATTTGGTGCCAGGCTCAATGGCTCAGGCATAAGAGCTGGCCCTTACTTTTTTTTTTTTTTTTTTTTTAATTTATTTTTGGCTGTGTTGGGTCTTCGTTTCTGTGCAAGGGCTTTCTCCAGTTGCGGCGAGCGGGGGCCACTCTTTATCGCGGTGTGTGGGCCTCTCACTGTCGTGGCCTCTCCCGTTGCGGAGCACAGGCTCCAGACGCGCAGGCTCAGTAGTTGTGGCTCACGGGCCTAGCCGCTCCGCGGCATGTGGGATCTTCCCGGACTGGGGCACGAACCCGTGTCCCCTGCATTGGCAGACAGATTCCTAACCACTGCACCACCAGGGAAGCCCTACTTTTGAGAATTTTTATCAGAAGTCTTCAAATCTTAAAAGTTGTCACATTTAAATTCACAAACCTCAAATGCTTAGCAGTCTCTACCCACTCATAAGATATAGGAAGAGGACAAAAATATGAATTTCATGAAAGCATTCTTTGGTGTCTTGGAGTCGTTGGTAGTCACAGATAACTCACTGCCAGAATGAGTGCTGCCTAGGGGGAAAACAGGGGCTGACCCCACAAAGGAGTCTTAATCCCATACAATCCATCTTTTGACCCTGGACTCAGAAGCTAGGCAGTTGGCCTTATTAACATTAGGACATCATTGAGACATCCTAATAAAACCAACCTTGGAGTTAACCCCAGGTTAGAATGTAACTTTGACAGGCGTCAACTACCTGCGTTTGCACTTTGGAGGTGGTGTAGGTTGTTTTGCCAGCAGGGGGCGCTGTAACAACAGCAGCCAGACACACAGGACCCAATGTCTTCTTCCACCCACCCTGAGAAGGACTTCATTCCTCATCTACTTGTGTGGGTTTATCCAGTGGTTCCTGATAAACTGTTTCTGTGGGGGGATGGATGGGGGAACCCTGATTTGGAGCACTTGCTGAATCCCGTAGTCTAAATACTCCCACCATGGCCGATTTCAAGCTACCAATAGTTTAATAATTTGTTGGCCAAGTTCCAGAATATTTAACAATCGGTTCTCAGAAGCCAGCCCTCACCAGCTCCAGCACACCACCCAGAATATTTAACAGACAAACCCATCCATGTGTTTCTCGTGCAGTCTTCCTTGGATGTTCACTCACTCATCCAGCGTTCATGCACTCCACAAATACCTACTGACTGCTGTACTGGTTTTTTTATTGCTGCTCTAACAAATTACTACAAGCTTAATAGTTTAAGACAATACTCATTTATTAGCTCACAATTCTGTTGGTCAGAAGTCCAGCATGGTGTGGCTGGATTCTCTGCTCAGGGTTTCACCAGGTTAAAATCAAGGTATCAGCAGGGCTGTGGTTCCCTCCCACCTGGGACTTGAGGTCCTCTTCTAGGTTCCCTGACTTTTGATAGAAATTCATTTTCTTCTCTTGCTTTCCAATGTGGCATCCTCCAGAGGGGCCCCAGCAACAGAGGGTGGAGAATTCTCTTCTAATTTCTCTGATTTCCGCTTTTGCTGCATCTCTCTCTGACTCGTCTGCCTTCCTCTTCTTTTTCTAAGGGCTCACATGATTACACTGGGCCCTTCCAGATATCCAAGGTAATCTCCCTGGTTTCAAGTCGGTAATCTTAATTACATCTGCAGAATCCTTTGTGCCATTCACCAAGGGGCAAAGGTCATGGGAGCCAAAATTCTGCCTACTGGTGCCTACCATGTTCCAATCACTATTCTTGGCATTTGGGAAACTTCAGTGGACAAAACAGACAAAATGCCCTGCCTTCGTGGAACTTACATTCTAACTAGGGATATAAAACACTTAAGGCTTTCAACCACATATACACCCTCATAGTTCAGATTTCTCTTGCTTGGGTGTTAATTGAATTTCTGCCTTTTTCCCCCCGCTAACCAGGGAGGCCCAAGAATTTGTGGAGAAGTATGAAGGAGCCTTGGGAAAGGGGAAAGGCAAGCGACTCTACGCCTATAGGATGCTGATGGCTAAGGTGTGTGGTGCAGAGGCCGCAAACCTGTGGGAGGACTTGCTCAACTCCTGAATCTGGGTGACCATCACAGTGCCTGCCCAGCTGCACCATTTGTGTCCACCTCCCCCAGAATCCTGAGCGTGAGGTCCAGTCAACCATTCCAATTTATCCAGGAATGGAAACCAACCGTATCCTGTCCATTTCTCTCTACTTATCTGTGAGGGCTTCAGTATACTTGAGACTTGTTTCCTCTCCAGTGAAGAACTAAACTCACAGAATTAATGATGTTGAATCCACTGGGATCTTATTTTCCAAACCCCCAAATCAAGACTTTGATTTGGTGGAGACCCAGAGGGCCATGGTGTAATCAGGGTCATACAGAAGGATAACAGTAGTGTTGACGGGGCATTGGGGGCAGCTCTGGTTTATTGAGTTATGCCATAACCTGAGCTTCTGATTCAGGCTAGGGTAATGATCTCTAATTGGATATTTAATGTGGAACTTATGGAAGTATCCTTCCTTTACCTACTGATCTGAAAAACTATCATTTTCATTCACTTAATTCTTATATAAGGCCTTTTGTTTTGTTTGTATATAATGCATTTTGTTTTGTTTTGTTTGCATTCTTTTTTTCCACATGCATTTTTAAAATCACTTTGCCAAGTTCCAGTATAGCCCATTGAGATTTTGATTGGAAATTTTTTTAAATCCTTGATTTAATTTGGGAAGACTTATCTGTACAATATTTAGTCTTTACATCTAAGAATACCGTATACTTCTCGAACCTTATTTTTATATCCTTCAGCAAAGTTTGTCATTTTCTTCATATAGATCTTTTCCATGTCATATGTTATTTCTACAAAATTTATGTTTTGGTTGCTTTTGTGAATGGAATCATTTTTCCATTTATTTAATAACTAGAGATTCCTGTCTGGTTCCCCTATTGTACTCCCTTATTAGTTCTAATCATTTTCATCTGATTGTGTATGTAAAGGTGTTCTTCTTGGGTTCTTCTAAATCATTCCTGTTCTAAAGTGTGGGTTAGCAATCCTAGAATAGTTTCAATTGATGTTGATGATAATAGGTCTCTTTGCTTTTCCATTACTTTAATGAAAATGGCTCTACTGTTTCACACTAAGTTGATGGGAGTTGTTGCCTTGAAATAGATTTTCTTTCTCACAATAAGAAATTATCCTTCTATTTCTAGTTTAATGACTTCCATTTTATTGGAAATAGATGTTAGATTTTATTAAATACCTTTCCCTTCTGTTCATAAACTTACTTTTATCAGGCACATCTGATTTTTCAAGTATTTTATTTACAATTTTTACATAAATTTTCATAAGATTGATTCGAATTTATGTGTGTACATACATGCACACACACTATCTTGGCATATTTTAATATTAGGGGTGCACTTGCTTTATAATATTAAACGAATAGCATCACCTCCTTTTTATGCTGTAAATCAGTTTGTAGAGCATGATTTTCATTTTTTTGGAAATTTGAAAGATGACACCCTTAAAACTGTACAGATCAGGAAGCATTTTATAGACTATCTTGATAATTTTTTTTTTTTTTTTTTTTTTAGAAATTCATGTTCTTTTATTTATTTTATTTATTTGTTTATGACTGTGTTGAGTCTTCGTTTCTGTGCGAGGGCTTTCTCTAGTTGCGGCAAGTGGGGACCACTCTTCATCGCGGTGCGCGGGCCTCTCACCATCGCGGCCTCTCTTGTTGCGGAGCACAGGCTCCAGACGCGCAGGCTCAGTAATTGCGGCTCACGGGCCCAGTTGCTCCGTGGCATGTGGGATCTTCCCAGACCAGGGCTCGAACCCGTGTCCCCTGCATTGGCAGGCAGATTCTCAACCACTGCGCCACCAGGGAAGCCCTTGATAATTTTTTAATGTTTTTCCAATTGGTGTAGTCAAGTTTTAACTTTTTCTTGGGGCCATTTTGATATTGTATATTCTTCCCCAAACTTGATCATTTCATTAAGATTTTCATATGTATTAACAGAAAGCTTCATATAGGTAGTCCCATAATTACATTTTACATATGTTGAGTTTTAATCTTTTTTATTCCGAATTTTATTTTTTCTTCCTTTTCAGTTATAGTTGCCTGACAACTATCTATGGGTTATTTATTAATTTTATCTAAAAACCATTTACCACTTAACAACTGCACACTCAGAACTTTTTTCCCAACTAAGGAATGGGTTCTTCAAATATACCTGATAAATGGTCTATTCAATCGTGTTTCTATTCTAACAGTTCTAGCTTCTTTGTTAGCAGAAGGATGGCTGCCAACTCTCCATTCTTTGTATTTACTTTCCTTCATGGTTTTTAATTCTTTGCTTTCTCTCTCTTTGCATTCTCAAAACTTTCTCAGGTTTATTCTCAATATCATTGGATCAGTTTTCTTCCGTCTCAAAGTGTAATGTTCATTTTCATTTTATTACTGCACTTTTAGCAACCTTGTAATCAATCCTTCCATACTTCACCTGTAACTTTTTATTTTCCTCCCCCGGCCACGCCATGCAGCTTGCAGGATCTTAGTTCCCCGACCAAATGCGGAGTCCTAACCACTGGACCGCCAGGGATTTCCCCTTCCGTATTCTTTTTTAACTCTCTAAGTGCTAACCTGTACTCTAGAAGCCATATTTTTTGTATCCTACTAAGAATATTGAGCCATCTCTCAAAATTTAATTATGTATCCTGGAGGAAATGCTTTCCAAAAATTTCAAAGAATGACATCACTTCTTCCTTGTTTTGCCGTACTATTTCTCAGGCATCACTGGTTGTTTTTATTTATTCAGATCCAGATTTCATCCATGGACAGGATGTGCCTGTGTCTTGTTCAACCACTGTTTGAAATCTTTTTTCCTATATACAGCTGACTAGCAAGATGACACGCACAGCTAGTAACCCAGTCTGAGGACGGCAGCTACCATCTCACACAGCTCTGAGGAAGGGAGTTGGGGTCTTCTCCCGCACACGCCCAAGCTCAGTTTTCTGATTCTCTAAACCAATGAAGGAAAGAGCTTCAATGCAGAGCTTCTCCCAGGCCCCTCTCTGCCTCTGCCCCCTGCCCCCAGGCATCACCTTTTCAGGCCAAGATGCCCACAGCCTTGAGGGGCTGTCAGGTGGTTGCCAAGTGACCAACTGGCAGGCTATGTCTCCAGGGGCCTCACTTGACAACATTCATTACTCCATTGGTCCTCAGCCTTGCAAGACTATATTTTATACTGATTTTATCAGCACCCTGACAGGGGATCTGTCTCTCGGGGGAGGACTCACATTAATAAAGCTTATGAGACTGATATATAAAACCAGATACCGGATTACTAATCTACAAGGAGGAATAACTGGTGCAAGAACTGAAAAATTTGAAGTCCACATTAACAGTGCCTTTTATTTTTGGTAGTACAGTTAGTTATATGGGAAACTAAACCATAATCCCAATTCCAATCTATTAATTTGCAATGAAAAAAATTACTGCCGTAGAAATCAAAATATTCACAGCCCAGGTGATGGGCAAATGCTTTCCTTATAGACAGACCTAGATAAGAAGCCAAATAAGTCAAGGATGGTTTTTGAGCACAGAATCAGAACTAGGGAAGGGAGAGGAAGCAATGGGGTTGGGGTGTCCATGCCCACCATCTGCCATTCCCCACATCCCTTCCTGTCTTCGGGAGATCTTTGCCGTTATTATCAACCTGTCTTTTGCTTATGAACCCCTCTTCTCCTTGGCATCTGTGACCATTTCCCTCTTCTGACAGGTGGTTTCCTTCCTTATACAGTAATTATCCAATCATGATATAGTCAAGGGCTTCAGGTTTGGAAGCTCGTCTGATTCCTTCAGATAAAATTTCCCTTTTATCCTTTAGCAAATTTACAAAGGAAAATCTCATTTCCTTCATGAATAAGTTCTTTTGAGACTGTTGTAATAATAGAAACTGATCTTAGGATTTTCTCCTTACTTCCTCTTTGCCTGCTGTTTTCTATGAGGTGTTTTTTTTTTTTTTTTCATTCCAAATGGATTTATTTCCAGGGGGTGGGGATGTTGGAGAGAAGCCCCTTGAAGAGTTGACAAATTTTCATGCAGCCAGAAGACAGACAGCTATTCAAGTTTCTGATTGGTACAAAGTGTCGGAGCTGGAATAGACCATGGAAAGGGGCATAATGCCTTCCTAACTACTTTTAGGAAAAAAAAAAAAAAGACAGGCTGCTGTTTCACTAGGAGAAGAATGGGAAACCATGGGCTGAGATCTCTTTACCACTTCCACCAGCCTTGTAGTTTAGCAACAGTTCCTATCAGATTAAGGCACTTGGCTGTCTGCCAAATGTAGGTATGAGAGTTGTGAGATTTCTTTTTTCCATTGAATTTTTGGTTTAAGATGAAGGAAGTTGTATCAGAGTTTGCTAAGCCAATTTGATTCCCCAAATCAGAAATTATACACAGACTTTCTAAGTTCATATGTAAAGTGTCCAAACCTGAAATTTTATCAGCACTATAGACAAATGCAAAGTATTGTGTTGCCCTTGCTTCTCTCTGACTCACACCTGACTTTGGAAAGTGAAGATGTGCGCATCCACCTCTGACAGCCTAGGCTCAACAGCTCCAACATGGCAGCGTCACCCACGTGTCAACATGTCAACATCCACATGCACCTCCATCCTCCCCTCCAGGCCCCAAGGCAACGTGTTAATGAACTGAGGGTGTTGCCTGTTTAATTTCAGAAATGGGTCAAGTTTAAAAGAGACTTTGATAATTTCAAGACTCAATGTATTCCCTGGGAAATGAAGATCAAGGACATTGAAAGTGAGTATTTTGGTGTCACTGTTTTTAGTTTGTTTGCTGAAGGGCGTTCTTGACTAACTGATTAGGTTATGTTATAGGTTCTGTTGTACTAGAAAAAAGATGAAAGCAGAAACTAACACACCATTGTAAAGCAATTATACTCCAATAAAGATGTTTAAAAAAAAAAAAGAAAAGAAAAAAGGTGAACTTTGGACTAGTCAGACCAAAATTTAAAATGTGCTTCTTCACTTCCTGATTGTAGGAACTTAGGCACATCGGTTAAGCCCTTTTATTTATCTAGAAAAAAAAAAGGGATGTATATTCCACAGACTGACATGAAAATTGAATCTATCACACACATAAAGTCCTCCTTTATGTTAGTGTCCTTCTGCAACACTTACATCCACCATCTTTCTCTCCTCAGGTCACTTTGGTTCTTCAGTGGCATCATATTTCATCTTTCTCCGATGGATGTATGGAGTTAACCTCGTCCTTTTTGGCTTAATATTTGGTCTAGTCATAATCCCAGAGGTAAGAAAAGAACTGCTTACAACTTCAGATAGTGTTGAGGCTTATCATGACAGCCATCTTCATTTATATAAATCAAATACTCTGTTTAACAAAGAATCCGTCTTTCATTTTAAATTCTGTGCTCACATCATTTTGCCCAGATAGCCGAGTACAAAGAATGGAACCAAAATATTTCCATTTCTGAATTAACAGGTGGACCCTACATTCTTCTACCTTTCCTTTTACTTTAAAATTAGTGGAGAATTAATATCTCAGTGAGGTTTTTTCTCTTTCACCTTGAAAAAAAAAGAGATAGAATGCATTATATAATTTATTACCCCAAAGAAACCCTGCATTTGAATAGCACTCCTCACTGTTCTCCCAGATACAATCTTATTATGGGTGTAGGCAGATCCTTACCTATAGCTTAGTAATTGAGAGACAAAAAAGGAACAAGTGACCTGTACAAATTTACGCAGTAAATTTGTAGTGAATGAGATTCCAGGTTTGCGGAGTGCTGGCCTGGGGCCTTTTCCAGGGCTGCCTGTGGTCCATTAGCGCTTAGCACAGTAATTGCTACAGTCCTGCCTGAACCATTTGGTGCTTGTGCTGGGTACACAAGTGAATTTACCTTTACAGCTTACAGGGTAATGGTATTTATGCATTTAGTATTTTTTCCTTTCAGGTTTATTAATTGGCTCTATGATAGGTTACTGATTCCTACTTTATTACAAATGATTCCATGAGAATATTAGAGTCAACTCTATCTGTAGTCACATCTTTGGGAAACTTTCCTGAACATCTATTTTTCACAAAATTAAAAGACTTCCATGGAATGTGAATTAAATCAGATTAGTTAGAAGAAGTTGAGGGCTTATTATAATAGTACTTGGTAGCAAAGGAGTGTTATATTATTGATAAAACCATTGAATTCTTTTCTACATTACCCAAAGAGTGTACTTACAATTTTGTTTATGTCATTAACTAACCTTTATACTCTTTTATGTGCACACCTGGAAATCAAGGATTATGAGTCAGTACACTTTGTCCTATATATATATTCTTAAGCCATTGTCACTCTCCAATACAGAGATAAGGATTTTATTTTATTTTATTAAATGATTCCATATTAACATTTTTTTTAAATTTTTATTTATTTTTGGCTGTGTTGGGTCTTCGTTGCTGGGTGCGGGCTTTCTCTAGTTGCAGCAAGCAGGGGCTACTCTTCGTTGCGGTGCGCGGGCTTCTCATTGTGGTGGCTTCTCTTGTTGTGGAGCACGGGCTCTAGGCACGCGGGCTTCAGTAGTTGCAGCACACAGGCCCTAGAGTGCACGGGCTTCAGTAGTTGCAGGCTGTGGGCTCAGTAGTTGTGGTGCACAGGGTCTAGGGTGCGCGATCTTCAGTAGTTGTGGCTTGCGGGCTCTAGGGTGCAGGCTCAGTAGTTGTGGCGCATGGGCTTAGTTGCTCCACTGCATGTAGGATCTTCCCGGATCAGAGATTGAACCTGTGTCCCCTGCACCAGCAGGCGGATTCTTAACCACTGCACCACCAGGGAAGTCCCCAGAGATAAGGATTTTAAACCTTCTGGCAAATGTGTACAAATGCTCTTGAAACAAATCTGGTTCTCCCCAGTATTGTCAGAAGTTAAATAGAAGTTTTACTTCTCCCCTCCATAACCAAGGAGGAGAGAGTTTTCCCCAGTAGTCACTGGGGAAATTTACTCTCACAGACTCTTTACTTTCTTCCTGGGAGTTTTTGATTCCAAATGGATTTATTTCCATGAGAAGAGATTACATTTAAATGCTGTAGGCATATAAGACATCACTAGAATTTTGCTATACAGTGGTCCAGAAAGGCAATGTTTTGGGGAAGGTGAATAATTTTAAAAACACTGAGGGTATTTTTTTCTCAAAGAAAACATTACATTTTATATAATTTATATATATTGATATAATTTGTAAATATTTCCTATCAAGGGGACATTTGTTTGAAACAATGAAAATTTAGTGATTGGTGCATTCCAATGAAGCAGCCAAGACCTGAACTGTCCAGGAAAGGACACCTTGATTTGATTGGCAGGTGTTTGGGAAGCTGTCTTGGAGTAGGATGGGAGAAAGAAGAGAAAGAGAGAGACAGGGAAAGAGTAGAACAGACAAGACTTGATGATAGGTTGGATAACAGCAGTTGAGAATGTGGGGTATCCCAGGATGCCCTCTTAATTAGGATAGTGGGAAATTGGCTTCGTGGGAATCTGACACATCCAAATTCACTGCAGGTAGAGTAGAGGAGATGACCTGTTGTTCAAGGACACGGCTAACTTCAGGGCCCAAAGGTTTTAAGCCTAAACCTAATGATCAGATATTCCTATGGCTCATGGCTGTTTTAAGGCTAACCACAGTGACTCAGAGGGTCTAGGAATAAGAATGTTAGAAGTGCTCAAATGTTAGACAACTCTAACAGAATTTTTCCTCATACTCATCTTCTTTTGCCACAAATCCTTGATACATTTCAGTGGAATCAAACTGCTCTGAATGCTTGAGTGAATCTTGTTCAGCTTTAATGACAACTGCCTGCAGATCCGAGAATGCCTTCATGGTCCCAGGAGAGCCCTCAGTTATGCTGCAGGAGCTCGCTCTCAAGGCCTTGCTACATGATGAGCTCATGTATTTCTTGTCTTAACACGGGCTGCATATGAAAATCACTTGGGGAGTTTTTTTTAAATACGAAGTCCAATCAATTGAATCTGAATCTCTGAGAATGTGGCTCTGGCATCCCTATATTAAAAGCTCCTATGGTAGGCAGGCATCTGAGATTGCCCCCAGTGATCCTCCTCTCCTGGTAGCATGCCTTTGTATAATCAATCCCCTCCACCTGAGTAAAGCCTAGACCTTGTGGCTTGCTTTTAACAAATAGAATATAACCAAAGTGACAGGCTGTCACTTACATGATTAGGTTATAAACGACTGTGACTTCCATCTGGCATTTTCTCTTGGTTCCCTTCTTGGCTCACATGCTTTGATGAAGCAACCTGCCAGACTGGAGAGGCCCACTGGCACGGAACTGACTGTGGCTTTGGACAAGAGCCAGCAAGGAACTGAGGCCCTCAGTCCAACAGCCCATGAGGAACTAAATCTTGACAACAACCAAGGGAGTGCATCTGGAATCAGATCCTGCCCCACCAGGCCTTCAGATGAGACCAAAGCCCTGGCAGACACCTTGACTGAAGCCTGTGAAAGACCCTGAAGCAAAGGACCCAGCTAAGCCCAACCCAGGTTCCTGACCTGCAGAAACGAGGAGATAGTTTTAGGATAATTTAATATACAAAAATAGATGACAAATACAGCTTCCCAAGTTATCCTAATATGCAGCCAGGGTGTACATTGCTAGTGTACATTAATTAACTTAATTAAATAATTCTTTAAAATATCTTGTAAGTTCTGCTCTAGGGTTCACATAGGCAGCACTCAGTAAGCCTCATATTGGTACTTCCTCTAAAAATAACTATTAAAACTTTCAGATATATGGAAAGGTATAAAGAATGAGCCCATTTGCCTGCCACTAAGTTTAAAAATAAAAAATTACACACACACTAGAGTCCTCCATCTACTTCTCCCCAATTATGTTACCCACATAACTCTCACAAGTGATCACTCTCCTGAACTTTCCATTTCAACTTAACATTTTTAAATGTATTGGCTTAAAGTTAAATAACATAGTTTCTTGTTTTTTAAAATCACTCATGTATCTGAAGTTATATTCCCTTTTGCATGATAGTGTAATTTTTTCCTCATTTACATTGAAGGTTTGTCTCTTTTAGTTATTTTATTAAAGAAACAACTTTGGCTTTGTTTATTCTCTGACATGTCGCATCCCGCAGCTAGGGATCCCGCATGCTGCAACTATAAGATCCCACACGTGGCAATGAAGATCCCGCATGCCACAGCTAACACCCAGAGCGGCCAAATAAATAAATATTTTAAAAAATATATATGACTGAATAAACAGGAGGGCACATTCGTGGAAGGGAAAACTTACTATCATAAAAAAGATCAATCCTTCCTAAATCAATATGTAAATTTAATACAATCCTTATTTTTTAAATAATTAAGGATGTGAATCAAGTCATATATATAAAAGGGTATTAATAACAGAATTATGTACACATGAAGAACTAGTAATACTCTAATTAGTCCAACAGTAGGGGATGTTGTAAGTAAGTTTATGGTACATACATGTGATTAGATATTTTAAAGTCATTTTATTTTGAAAAATACCATACACCATAGGGAATTGGTCATAAAATAATATTAAGCTAGATAATCAAGCTAAAACATATATAAAACTCAGAAACTTTGTAAGGAAATACATGAATATCTAACAGTCATTATCTTTAGGATGTGAAGGTGACAGGTAATTTTTTAAACACTCTTCTATACTTTTTCACATTTTCTACAATGAGTATGTAATACTTTTAAAATCAGGAAAGCGATTAATGTTATTTAAAGGAAAAAAAAAATGGATGTTCCTGCTCTGAGAAGAGATTTAACCCACTATGTGCACATCTCCGTGTGTTTGTATTTTCTCCACGTGTAATTGTGTCGTTCTGTCCCAACACAAGGTGCTGATGGGGATGCCCTATGGAAGTATACCCAGAAAGACGGTGCCTCGGGCTGAGGAAGAAAAAGCCATGGATTTTTCCGTCCTTTGGGATTTTGAGGTACCATTGCCAACATGCCAATGCACTTCCATTTTGTGATTGTGGATAAGTGTGAAGTGTTTAATTATTGGAAAGCCAGTGCTTTAACCAAATGGGATCCTAGCACTGTGCAAAATGAGCTAGCCAACCATGTCTTCCTAGGCCCCCTTCGTGGGTCCTTTTATCACACACTCTGATAAACGTGACCTCCCCATGAGGCCACAGCTCCCTGCATTCTGCCAGATCTATGTAAGGCGATATTACAGGATGGTTTTATCTCAGCATAACCACAGTAAGACCCCAGGGCTATTGCCAGTCCAGCCTTTCCCCAAGCTTCACATGACATCTTCAACTGAATATCCTACCTGCTTCTCAAATCCAACAACTATCAACCCAAACCTACATCACTTTTTCCCATCTCCTTTATTGGAACCACCGTTCACCCAGTCATTCAAGTCTGAAACCTGAAAGTCATCCCACATTTCCTCTCCTCACCACCACCCCTCACATCCAATCAATCACTAAATCTGAGCCTATCTACTAAACATTTCTTAAACCAGTCTCCTTTTCTCCATCCCTCGCACCTCTCCTCGAACCTCACGGTGGTACCAGGACCACCGTCAGAATCTTCTACCTCTCCTCCCTGCCTTGGCTTGTCTCCTCAAATCTCCATTCCCTCTGCTGCCAGGTGACCTTTCTAAAATGTAAACCTGACCCTGTCACTCCCCACCTCCGATATTCCTTTATTCCCACTCCCAGATGGAATAAAGCCCAGTGTTCTGAACTGGGTTTACAAAAGAATTGTTCATGACCTGGCTGCCTTCTACCTCTCCAGTCCCAGTCCCATGTCTGTCTAAGACCTCACACTTTATGCCCCAACATTATCAACTTTCAGGGAAGTCCAGTGCCTCCCTGCCTTTGCTCACGATCCTCTGCCTGGAACATCCCTCCTTCTTTTTGGAATCCTCATACCGCCGTGCCTCTGGGGGCCTTGGTCTGCAGCTCCAAGGAGATCCAGAGGCAGGAGGCCTGGCTGTGGTGGTTCAAGCAACACATCTTGCTGCTGCCATCCTTCACTCTCATAGTCAGATTCAAGACCCCTCAGAAATGTGTGAAAATGAGCTGGAGTATTTTTCTAAGTCATTTGGAACAGGAGTGTTCCAAATAACTACTATACCACTAAGAATTACATACTACTACCACTACATGCTACTACTAAGAATTTCCTTTATTCTTTATTTCACCCAAGGACACCTGTTGAAATGTCCTATCCACTCAAAACCAACAATTTATTCAGCAATAATCCCATGTTGTACTTGTTATTGTTGCCAAGGATAAATTTTTATTTTTCAAGTAAAAATTAAAATTTTGGAAAACTTATATCCATCACCATGACAGTGGCAGTTTCTCAGTAGTTAAATACTTTTCTGATGAGATCAATGGAGATATTAACAGTGTGATTTTTTTTATATTGTATAAGAAATGTGTCAACATTTGGCATACGTTCATAACTCAGTGAACCATTACTTTCCAGATGACCAATACATGATGTTACAAAATCATGTGTGAGTAAAAGATCCCACATCTTGATAGTAAAAGATAGAGCAATAGAATTTTAAAAACTATATTTTGAGATAATTTTAGACTTACAGAACAGTTGCATAAATAGTACAGAGAGTTCCCATATACCCTTCACCCATTCACCTTATGATAACATCTCATATACCCATAGAACAATTATCAAAACTAAGAAATTAATCTTGATACAATATTATTAACTAAAATATAGTATTTATTTGGATTTCACCAGTTTTTCCACTAATGCTCTTTTTCTATCCCAGGACCCAACTCACAATCTCACATTGATTTAATTGTCACATCTCCTTACTCTCCTCCAATCTGTGACTGTTCTCTGTCTTTCAGTGACCTTGACACTTTTGAATAGTGCTGGTCAGTTGTTTGCCCCTGAATTTGGGTTTGTCTGATGTTCTCTCGTGATTGGTTATGAATTGTTGGGGAAGTAACGTGCCTTTCTCAGAGTGTCAAATCAGGGTTACATTATGTTGACCACTTGGTTAAAGTGATATCTGCCAGAATTCTCTGCTGTAAAGTTAGTATTTTTCCCTTTTTAATTACTTAGTATTTGGGGGAGAGCAATGGATCTTAAGGTATGAAAAAGTTCATTATGTGATTCATATTCCACATTGCAACTAACCTTTAAGAAATAACTATTTAGTTAGTGGGTTGAGGTATGATATCAAAGAAGAAATAGCCACAAGTATATGAAAAAAAACTATTAAAATTTGGCTCCCCTGTCCAACTACATATCTTTGTGAGGTCAGAATAATCCCCTGTTTTATATTCAGCAAAGACATAAAAGAAGTGCTAAAATTATAAGTTAATTTTACACCTAAATTATTATACCTAAAAAGTGCGCTAATTACACCTAAAGCCAATTATACCAAAAAACAAAACCAAAATGAAACTCGAAGCTCAGGTTACATTGTGAGCCTTATCACATAGTTTTCTTTAGAAGTTTTGAAATACTGAGAAAGTTCACGGACTCCCTTCTAGTTCCAGAGTGTTAAATTAAGACCCTGGGCACAGGGTGGGGAGTGGAGGGGGAATTTGGAGCCGTGTGTGCATGTGCACACAGATGCACACACAGACACAGACACACACACACATACCTTATCCCTAATTTGTCCTGAATGTTAACAACACTCTCCTCCCCGTGCTGTGTCTCCGTGCACTCTGTATAATGGAGAAATAGACAGGAGAAAGAAGAGGGCAGATGTGGAGATGGGCATAGACTCTGGAGCAACTCGGGGAGTGAAGGGAAGAACAGGAACATCGAGAACCCTTCCTTCCTCCCCTCCGGCTCCCATCACACTCCTGAGAAAGATACCCCAGGTCGATGGAATCGTCCAATGACTGTCACGTTGAGCTTACAAACCCAGAGCATTTGGCTTTGCTGCCCCACAGGGCTACATCAAGTATTCCGCTCTCTTCTACGGCTACTACAACAACCAGAGGACCATCGGGTGGCTGAGGTACAGGTTACCCATGGCTTACTTCATGGTGGGGGTCAGCGTGTTCGGCTACAGCCTGATGATCATCATTAGATCGTAAGTATGACCGTCTCATTTACAGGCTTTTAATTTTCTTCCCACAAACACCCCACTCCTGTGGCCACACTGTGCCTACTTACCTTCTTGTTGGGGATTTAGAGAGAAAACAAGGAAACAAATAAAGCAAATGCAGATTGTCATATGGGGTATAAAAGACACAGACAGGGTAATGTGGGAAGTTCTGGGAAATGGGATAGACAGTCCTTTAGAGGAGGCTGGGCACAGCACTTTAGACAAAGCAAGAGCATGTGCAAAGGCCCTGAGGCAGCAAATATCCTACTGAGTCCCCAAAACTGTCAAAAAAAACAGTGTGGCTTGAAAGGGAACATGGTACCCATTAAGGAAAGGCTGAAGAAGTTTGCAAGGTCTGTTTTTGTTTTCCCCAGAGCCCAGCTTCCTCAGAAAAACCCTCTGCTTCTCTGTCTAGCTGGCATGTGAGAACTGAGCTGGTGCCTACAAAGATACAATGAGGCTAAATCAGTGTACATGGCAGTGAGTAACCTTGGTGTCCTCTCCAGCCCCAACTCTACTTGTCTCTGTGGTCAGAAATGGCTTTTTAATATGTCTGTGCCTCTTAATTCATATTCTCTGAAGAAAAACTTTGGCCCAGCCCACAAACTGCCTTCTTCTAAGTCAGAGGACCCCAGTCAGCACAGGCTGTGCAGGGTGGGGACACAGTCTGTGCACAGACCTGACCACCAGGCCCACTCACCCTTCAGCAGAGCCACAAGAGAAGAACATGGCCGCTGTGTGTGCACAAGAAACAGAGCGCCCTTGAAGCCCGGCTAGAACCCCCCGGAAAGCGATGGGCGGGCCCAGCTGGGTTTTCTATCTTATCATCTCAGGGGAAAATGCTGCTGTTTACAAGAGCCTGCCTGGCACAAGACAGTGACCACTAGGTGACATGTGGCTGCTCAGCTCTATCAAACAAAAGGAAAAAAAAAAACAAGGAGACAGGAGAGACAGGCTTGGTTTTATTCTTAGCCTTCACATTGCTGTTTTTCCCTGCCAAATTTAAGGATATGGAATGTTTCTCTGTTGAACCAAAAAATTAACTAAGGCAACCAGGCCCCTGGAACAGCAAATCCCAAAAGCCAACAGGTCAGATAGAGTCAGAGAGGGGCAACCCCACCCCCGTTGTATCTGATGGAGCCCCTGCCTGGGATTCCATGGTTCCCACGGGACTGATCTCCAGGAAGCACAAAGAGAGTGATACCAACCAGGGTTCTTGGCTTCCTTAATCAATAGAAATTGACTAGAGGCCAGATGAGAAATTCAGGCAAGGCTTTACTGGGGCCGCTGCTACAGCAGCTGGGGAGCAAGAACAAACAGCACGTTTCCTTGCTTGCTCACTGACGGCGGGGGTGGGGGGGTGGGGGAGCTTGTTTCTTATATGGGGTGAAGGTAGGGCCAGGGGTCAGGCCAGAGGTGTGGCTTAGGTGTTTTGCCCACCCCTTAGGTGGTGTGTGCAGGCATGCTCCGTACCCTGCTTTTGCTCCCAATACCCTGCTTTTGCTCCTGGCTCTTCAGAAATGGCAGTTGGGATTTTTTCTTTTTTTTTGTCTTTTTGTATCTTTTGCGTACAGAATTTGCCCCAACTGTGCATGCACACAGTTATTTTTAGTCCCATATAGTTTCTTTGTATTTTGTAGCTCAAGGAGAGGTGTGTCCAGCACTGCAGCAAAGGGTCCCAGGTCCCAGGCCTGTCTCAAGAGGATGAGGACAGGTAGGATGAAATAGGGGGCTATCAAGGCAGGTCCAAGGTACTTTCCTCCGAGCTTGCTTAAGAAAAAGATGTGCGTATTATCTGGTTGTAGTACTAACTGCCTCAGGGCTTATTGAATTTTACATCAGAAATATATGATTTTTATCCAAAAAAACAGATGAATTAGAAGGGGATATTCTCTGTGAGAATGAAGAGTTCTAAAACATTTGCAGGTGAGTCAAGCCACAAGAAATCAGACGTCAGGATAGAAAACATGGTTAGTGTTTTCTGTACCCTGCAGACTCCTTGTTACACAGTTGACACCATGTGTGCGCGCAGGGGACTCTGAATTTGGGGGGAAGGTGCTCTGGCTATCGGTAGCCAGATTCAAATCCATCTTGGCTCTTTCCCTTCACTGGATGTCTGCCACCTGTTTCCCTTGGGCTGACACAGTAGACACAGGGGCAGACATAACAACAGCAGTGTGCACCCTACAGGATGGCCGGCAACACCCAGGGCAGCACGAACGACGGGGAGAGCGATAACTTCACATTCAGCTTCAAGATGTTCACCAGCTGGGACTACCTGATCGGGAATTCAGAGACAGCCGACAACAAATACGCCTCCATCACCATCAGCTTCAAGGTAGTCCCTTCAGGGCCATTCCCACTTCCCGGGGGAACTTTGGGTCCCTCCTGTCATTGGGAGACTTCTCCCAGCTGGGGCATGGGAAATAAGATCCCCGATTAATTTGTGGTAAGAGCTTTACCAGAAGTGGGAGCCTAGCTCTCAAGCCTTCAAGAAAGAATGCTCATGGCTGGTACCCACCATCTGTTTCTTAACATGGCAGAGAATCATGGAGTTGGTCCCTAGTTCTGCCTCTTTCCTCGTAGAACTGCTTTCTGCTGGAGGAAGTGAAAGGACACACTTGGGGCAGCCGTTCTCAATGTTTACACATATTTGTATGAACTAAGGAGCATTAAAAATCTTCTGAGCCCCAGCCCCAGAGATTCTGGTGTAATTGGTCTGGGGTGGGGTCCTGGCATTGGTTTTTTGAAAACTCCCCCAAGAACACCCACAAAGAGTTGAGAACCCTGGTTTGGGGGTGTGGGAATAAAGGAATCAATTAAGTGTACAACTCCACACTTAATTATCTTATTAATTTGTTCACAAGAGAGCTATGAGGTGGCCTACAGAATATAGAACGAAAGCAAGCCTGAGGGTGAGCAGATGAATGAAAGCAGAAACACTGCACATCTCACTTTTCCCTCCATGACTGTAAAAACCATTCAAAGTTCTTTTTTATTTATTTATTTAGTTAGTTAGTTAGTTATTTTTAACATCTTTATTGGAGTATAATTGCTTTACAGTGGTGTGTTAGTTTCTGCTCTATAACAAGGTGAATCAGCTATATATATACATATATCCCCATATCTCCTTCCTCTTGCCTCTCCCTCCCACCCTCCCTATCCCACCCCTCTAGGTGGTCACAAAGCACCGAGCTGATCTTGTGCTATGTGGCTGCTTCCCACTAGCTATCTATTTTACATTTGGTAGTGTATATATGTCCATGCCACTCTCTCACTTCGTCTCAGCGTACCCTTCCCACTCTCCGTGTCCTCAAGTCCATTCTCTACGTCTGCGTCTTTATTCCTGTCCTGCCCCTAGGTTCATTAGAACCTTTTTTTTTTTTTAGATTCCATGTATATGTGTTAACATACGGTATTTGTTTTTCTCCTTGTGACTTACTTCACTCTGTATGACAGACTCTAGGTCCATCCACCTCACTACAAATAGAGCTCTTTTTTTTTTTACTTGAAGTATATTTGATTTACAATGTTGTGTTAGTTTCTGTTGTATAGCAAAGTGATTCAGTTATACATATATATTCATTTTCATATCCTTTTCCTCTATAGGTTACTACAAGATATTGAATATAGTTCCCTGTGCTATATACAGTAGGACCTTGTTGTTTGTCTATTTTGTATATAGTAGTTTGTATCTGCTAATCCCAAACTCTTAATTTATCCCCCCCTTTCTCCTTTAGTAACCATAAGTTTGTTTCCTATGTCTATGAGTCTGTTTTGTTTTGTAAATAAGTTCATTTGTAGCATATTTTAGATACCACATATAAGTGATATCATATGGTATTTGTCTTTCTCTTTCTGACTTACCTCACTTAGTATGATGAGCTCTAGGTCCATCCATTATTTCATTCTTTTTTATGGCTGGGTAATATTCCATTGTGTGTGTGTGTGTGTGTGTGTGTGTGTGTGTGTGTGTACGCCACATCTTCTTTATCCATTCATCTGTCAATGGACCCTTAGGTTGCTTCCATGTCTTGGTGCTTATAAATAGTGTTGCAATGAACATTGGGGGTGCATATATCTTTTCAAATTAGAATTTTTGTCTTTTCCAGATATATGCCCAGGAGTGGGATTGCTGGATCATGTGGTAACTCTATTTTTAGTTTTACTATTCTCCACAGTGGCTGCAGTTCCCACCAACAGCATAGGAGGGTTCCCTTTTCTCCACACCCTCTCCAGCATTTATTATTTGTAGACCTTTTAATGATGGCCATTCTGACAGGTGTGAGGTGACACCTCATTGTAGTTTTGATTTGCATTTCTCTGATAATTAGCATGTTGAGCATCTTTTCATGTGCCTGGTGGCCATCTGTATGTCTTCTTAAAAACCATTCAAAGTTCTTGATAGTCCAGTGCTTCTCCTGTCTGATCAGTCAGACTTTCTTACCCCAGGACCTTGCAGAGGTCAGATCTACACCACAACGGTGCTTTGTTGTCTTGCCTTCTTCCTCTCTTCTCTCCTGGCCCTTCTGGGAGGAGAAGTGGGCTGCTGCCCACTGATACCAATCGTTGCCTACAGAAGGCAGGTACACCCACCAGGGACAGGGCTTGGGCTCAGCAACTCACTACATGGGTTTCATGAGCCCCAGAGTCAGCTTGGCAGTGGGTAGAGCAGGGAGCGGGCTCAGTTCTCCTTCTCCTTCTCCTTCTCCTTCTTCTCCTTCTCAGCAATGGGAAGCCTGTGGTGGAGCATCCAAGGGCAGGGTAGGGGTCAACAAAGGCTTTGACCCTTCCTTCAGGACTACTAGAGAGAGACAAAGAAGGTCAATGCCTGTGAAGCACTTTGAACATATGGGAAGGAGAAGGCTTCTCCTCTGAGTCTGTTAAAAACCACTTATATAACAGGGCACATGTTGTGAGAACTGTGTGCATTAATGTATACTAACTGCCTGATGAGTTAGTTGAAACTGAACCCGAACACAATAACTGTTAATTGATTGAAAAATCTCCTTCCTTCTCCCAAGGCAATAGAAGTAAAAACAAAAATAAACAAATGGGACCTAATCAAACTTACAAGCTTTTGCAAAGCAATGAAAACCATAAACAAAACAAAAAGACAACCTACAGAATGGGAGAAAATATTTGCAAATGATGCAACCGACAAGGGCTAAATTTCCAAAATATACAAACAGCACATACAACTCAACAGCAAAAAAACAAACAACCCTATCCAAAAATGGGCAGAAGACCTAAATAGACATTTCTCCAAAGAAGAAATACAGATGGCCAATAGGCACATGAAAAGATGCTCAACATCACTAATTATTAGAGAAATGCAAATCAAAACAACAATGAAGTACCACCTCACATGAGTCAGAATGGCCATCATTAAAAAGTCTACAAATAACAAATGCAAGAGAGGGTGTGGAGAAAAGGGACCTTCCTACACTGTTACTGGGAGTGTAAGTTGGTGCAGCCACTATGAAAGCAGTATGGAGGTTCCTCAGAAAACTAAAAATAGAATTACCATATGATCCAGCAATCCCACTCCTGGGCATATATCCAGACAAAACTAGAATTCAAAAAAGATACATGCACCCCTATGTTCATAGCAGCACTATTCACAGTAGCCAAGACATGGAAACAACCTAAATGTCCATCGATAGATGAATGGATAAAGAAGATGTGGTACAGTGGAATACTACTCATCCATTAAAAAGAACAAAATAATGCCATTCGCAGCAACATGAATGCAACTAGAGATTATCATACTAAGTGAAATACGTCAGAAAGAGAAAGACAAACACCATATGATATCACTTATATGTGGAATCTAAAAAATGACACAAATGAACCTATCTAGGAAACAGAAAGAGACTCATGGACATAGAGAACAGACTTGTGGTTGCCAAGCGGGAGGGAGGTGGGGGAGGAATGGAGTGGGAGGTCGGGGTTAGCAGATGGACGCTTTTATATATAGAATGGATAAACAACAAGGTCTTACCATATAGCACAGAGAACTATATTCAATATCCTATGATAAACCATAATGCAAAAGAATATTTTTTAAAAAGAATGTGTATATATATATATATATATATATATATATATATATGTGTGTGTGTGTGTGTGTGTGTGTGTGTGTATAACTGAATCACTTTGCTGTACAGTAGTAATTAACACAACATTATAAATGAACTATACTTCAATTTAAAAAAAAAATCTCCCAGGTACTTTGGTGTCCGGGAGACCTCATTTTCCATCCTGGCTCTGCCATGTACTAATTGTGTCTTTCTATGAAAAACTTACTAATGCAGGATACAAGGTTAATAGTAAAAAATCTATTGTATTTTTATACACTAGCAGCAAAGAATTAGAAAATAATTTATTTCCAGTTTCAATAAAATGACATAAAGTACAAAAAATTCCAAGGAATAGATTTAACCAAAAAAAAAAAAAAATGTGTGAGACTGCCTACACCAAAAAGTACAAAACATTGCTGAAAGGAATTAAGAAACTCTAAATAAATGGGAAAATATACCATGCCCATGGATTAGAACAGGGGTCAGCAAACTATGGCCCAGGGTCCA
The DNA here is from genome assembly GCF_028023285.1 of Balaenoptera ricei. Classification (NCBI taxonomy): domain Eukaryota; kingdom Metazoa; phylum Chordata; class Mammalia; order Artiodactyla; family Balaenopteridae; genus Balaenoptera; species Balaenoptera ricei. Next base: position 29,882,510 of record NC_082653.1, read on the forward strand.
AATCCAGCCTGCTGCCTATTTTTGTAAATAAGATTTTATTGAGACAAAGTCATGCTCATTTATTTATATATTATCTATAGTTGCTTTCATGCTACAGTGACATAGTTGAGTAGCTATGAGAGAGACCACACGGCTTGCAAAACCAAAAATATTTGCTATCTGGTTTTTTAATAGAAAAAAACTTGGCCAGAACTTTTTTATTAAAAAAGCCAGCCGCGGGCTTCCCTGGTGGCGCAGTGGTTGAGAATCTGCCTGCCAATGCAGGGCACACGGGTTCGAGCCCTGGTCTGGGAAGATCCCACATGCCGCGGAGCGACTGGGCCCGTGAGCCACAATTGCTGAGCCTGCGCGTCTGGAGCCTGTGCTCCGCAGCGGGAGAGGCCGCGATGGTGAGAGGCCCGCGCACTGTGATGAAGGGCGGCCCCCCCTTGCAACTGGAGAAAGCCCTCGCACAGAAATGAAGACCCAACACAGCCATAAATTAATTAATTAAAAAAAAAAAAAAAAAAAAAAGCCAGCCCCTGGCTTAGAAGACTTGATATTGGCCGAGTCGGGTGGCATATGGGACCTTAGTTCCCCGACCAGGGATCAAGCCTGCAGTGCCTGCAGTGAAAGTGCGGGGAAGTCCCAGAAGACTCAGTATTTTTCAGATTAAATTCTAAACTACTTGATCTATAGAGTTAAAACAGCCCCCATTGGATACTGAGATCTCTCTGGGCATTAGTAGCTGTAACTGGTTTTTTGTTGGGATTAAGGATAATGGATGGTGAGTGTTCAGCACCACATCTAACACACAGTAAGTATCCAGTAAATCTAAGCTTTGTCACTACATGTACCAAAGTAGAAGTAACAAGAAAAAATGTAATTTTTTAAGATTCCTTTTTTTCTTCCAGTTTTATTGAGATATAATTGACATACAGCACTGTATAAGTTTAAGGTGCACAGCATAATGCTTTGACTTACATACATCATGAAATTATTACCACAATAAGTTTCATGAACATCCATCATCTCGTATAGATACAAAATTAAAGAAATAGAAAAAAATATATTTTTCCTTGTGATGAGAACGCGGGACTTACTCTAACAACTTTCATATATAACATACAGCAGTGTTAATTATATTTAACATGTACCTTACATCCCTAGTACTTATTTATCTTATAACTAGAAGTTTGTATCTTTTGACTGCCTTCCTCCAGTTCCCCCTCCATCCACCCCATCCCCCACCTCTGGTAACCACAAATCTGATCTCTTTTTCTATAAGTTTGTTTGTCTGTTTGTTGAGTATAATTGACTTTCAACACTATGTTAGTTCCTGTTATACGGCAGAGTGATATTTCTCTACAATTAAAAATGACCACCATCGTAAGTCTAGTTATAATATGTCACCATACAAAGATATTACTTAGTCATTAATTATATTTCCCACTTTGTACATTTTGTACTCGTGACATTTATTTTTCACCTGGAAGTTTGTACCTCTTAATCTCCCTCACCTATTCAAAATGTATTTTCTTAAAGAAAAGCATTATCCATATACCATCCCCTCTGAATTCTTTCATTTCTGGAAATATAGAAAGTAGTAATCTCAAGGAACCCAACAACAATGGTTTCTTGTTATTATTCACATCTCATTTTCACACATCAAGGAATCAATAGTGGATGAACAAGAGAGTAACAAAGAAGAAAATGTCCATCTGACAAGATTTCTCCGTGTCCTGGCCAACTTTCTCATCATCTGCTGTTTGTGTGGAAGTGGGTACCTCATTTACTTTGTGGTGAAACGATCCCAAGAATTCTCCAAAATGCAGAACGTCAGCTGGTATGAAAGAAATGAGGTGAGGAGGGCATCTCTGCTGAAGTGAATATTTCAGGAAAATACTGACATTACCCTGGTTCCCATGCCATTAAGCTGAATTATTGAATTCTGGACTATAGGACTAATTTTAAAAAGTGAAATTACATCGCTTATAAATCAATTGTCTAGTAATGCATGGGTGTGATTCTGGGCTTGCTTTTCTATTCCATTGGTGTATTTGTCTATTCTTGCACTAATAACACACTGATAAACTATGGCTTTATTGTATGTCTTGATATCTGATAGAGTGAGTTCTCTCATCAAGATCCACAAAAACACACATTAAGTTTTTATTGCGCTTGCATTGAATCCATAAATCTCTCTTGGGAATTTGACATCTGTGGTAGTTGGCAAATTCTTCCCATCCTTGTATCCACATTTTTTTGCAATGTGATTTTCTAGCTCCTCCCATGAAGAGGTGGAATCTGTTTCCCATCCCTTGCCTTAGTCAGTGAAACAGTAGCAACGACGATACAAGCAGACTTGAAAAGTGCTTGTATTTTGGAACTTGTTCTCTTGGGAACCTGAGACCTCCACCATGTGAATGATGCCCAGCTAGGCTCCTAAATGATGAGCGGCACATGGCCCAATTATCTCATCACCTCAGGTGACAGCAAATCCACCACCAGATGTGTGAATGAAGCTGACCCCAAAAGCCACACCCTGCACCACATCCCTCTACTGTTGTTTCTGTTCTGTGATCTGAGTTTCTGGTCTTCCATGCTCCTGAGAGGAGGTGATTCTTACCTAGCTCACAACTTTTACAGAACACAAAGCACTGTCCCATATGTTAATTCATTTACTTCTCAAAGATAGTTTGCTATTTTTATCAATGCTAATAGCAGCAATCGTGATGACAACCAGTCACAGAGCAATTAGGACCTGTGGAACACACACTGACTGCTCAGGGCTTATTAGTGCCTTCGCCAGGGTCATACAGCAAGTTGTGGAGACCCCGGGGCATTTCCAGAGGCAGAGGAGGGGGCAAAAAGGAGATGGAGATGCATGGCCCTGGGGGTGCAGAGATGGTGGAGAAGCAAGTGATATTGATGACAAAACTAAACCAGCTCTCCCAATTTCTCAGGTAGAAATTGTGATGTCCCTGCTTGGGATGTTTTGTCCCCCTCTGTTTGAAACCATTGCTGCCCTGGAGAATTACCACCCACGCATTGGACTGAAGTGGCAGCTGGGGCGCATCTTTGCACTCTTCCTGGGAAACCTCTACACATTTCTTTTGGCCCTGATGGATGACGTCCACCTGAAGGTAAAGACCACAAACATTCCCCCAATTCCTAGTGCCCACCAAATTTCTTTTTTAAATATAGTAATTTCCTTGTGCATAATTTATATTAATTTAAAATTTTTTGGAAAGGTCAGAAAAGTAAAATGAAGAAAAATATCACCAGATTCCTATGACCCAATTGTTAACATTTTGCTTCAGTTCTTTACTGTCTTTTTCTTAGGCTTTTTCACATCATCTGCATCTCATTTGGTACCCTTAATATTTTATCTGCAGGCTTTCCCGTATTGTTTCTTAGCTGCCATAAATGTTTACCAGCCCAGTATGCATCCACTGAGATGATAAGTCATGGTTGAGTTAACCTTTCATCACTGCTCACCAGATGGTTATGGCGTACCCACCAAGCCAGGCCCTGGGGGTACAGCAGAGAGCAAGACATGCTCCTGTTCCAGGGGAGACAGACTCATTCATCGAAGCATGCTGGGGCAGGTGCTTCAGTGGGAGCAAGCCCAGGGCAGCGTGGCAGTGCACAGGAGGGCTGCAAACCCCGCCGTGGGGGATCTTAGCGGACCTTGGAGAAAGCAGAGGGAACAGCTCATGCACACAGGGAACTATGAGTTAGCTGAACGATAGAGTGCAGGGGAAGAAGTGAAAAATGAAATTGGGGGACGGGCCAGATTATGATGCTCCTCTTCCCCACACCTCCCTCCTCATGAACTTTTTCCAGGAAAAAGGAAAACAGGAACAGGAAGCTAACTGCAAGTTAGCTAACAGGAACTTAACAGGAAGCTACTGGAAGTTTCTCAGCATGGAAGTGACTGGATCTGACCCTTACCTACTCTCCACCTTCATTTCTTGCTTCCCTCCTACCCTAGTAAACTCCTTCACCCTCCTGAGCTTCACATTTCCTCCACGGGGCAAAATTCTCTCTTGCCTCTCTCTCCACCCTTCTCCCCATGTTTGACTAGTTGACTAATCCTCCTGCGGTTTGGCTCAGATGTCACTGCCTCCAGGAAGGGCCCTGTTGTCTGATGTGGATTTCCTCAGTCCCCAAAGAAAATTTCCCACAGCTCTTATCACTCTGGTCTGTAATTGTCTGTTCGTCTCTGTCACTTACTAGACAGTGAACTTTCTGAGGAAAGCTCCGTTCACTCCTGTGTCGCTCCTGTTCACTCTTGTGTCACCATTGCCTTATATGCCCAGAATAGACCCTGAATAAATTAATCTCTGCCTTATATGCCCAGAATAGACCCTGAATAAATTAATCTCTGCCTTATATGCCCAGAATAGACCCTGAATAAATTAATCTCAAAAGAAGAATGAATAACTGAATGGATGGATGGATGGACAAATGGATGAATGGACAGATGAATAATAACAGAGAAGAAAACTTCCTGGAAAAGACCCAAGGACTTTAGCCAGTTGCCCCCCTCTCCTCTATAGATTGAAAGGCTGGGGAGGGCATTTCTGGAGAGACCTGTTGAGGGGTAGGGCAGGGGCTAGATGGTAGGGTTGTGGCATATGCTGGCTCTATTTGTTGTTCCTGTGGAAACATTGGACCTTCCCTGGCTCCTTCCAACCCCACATCTCCATCTTCCATTCTAGCTTTCTAACGAAGAGACAATAAAGAACATCACCCACTGGACTCTGTTTCACTACTACAACTCCTCGGGTTGGAACGAGAGCGTCCCCCGGCCACCCCTGCGCCCTGCAGATGTGCCCCGGGGTTCTTGCTGGGAGACAGCTGTGGGCATTGTGAGTAGTTACGCTCTCCTGAAAAGGTGACCCCTGTTCTCAGTTCTTCGTTATCCCTTCTTGATGTTTCCATTTTTAAGCCACCAAAATGTCAAGCTAGCATTTCTTAGGAAAGTTCCACATTTTCACGTTACCTTTTTTTCAGTGTCCCACATATTTCTCTCTGTGCTTCATCTAGTAGTCTAATACCGCTTGGATTTATTTAGAGTTTTACTGCAGATTTCACTGAAAGCCTGAGGTTCTCCACCTGGAAATCATGAATACAACTCCTAAAAGTTGTATACAAGATTTTGTGTGTATATGCATCTGTGCATTTTTCTGTAAAGAGAATTAAAGGTTTTCATTAGAATGTCAAAAATTAACAACTACCATTTCCCCTTATCCACTTTCGCTACTGTTCCTGTAGCTTACACAGTGTGGACTTCAAAGGCTAGTGTTCTTTGCCTTCTTCCTAGGCAGAAACTTGAAGTATTCACAGGTAACACAGGAATCAGCTGCCTTCTCTTCCTCAACTCCGTCTTTTTGCATGGGGTTTCTATTCATCTGCCACCCCTGAAGAATCCATGCCCATAGAGCATTGGACAACAGTGTTTTTAACTGAGGTTGATGAAGTCCCATAGAGGAGAGGATTATATCACACACTTCATCAAACACTGCCTACAAGTCCACCAGCAGATATTTTCCTGAGGCAGAGTTTCCTTTCCACGGGGTCCTGGGGGCTTTTTCTCCCTGCTTCCTTCACAGAAGGCTCAGACTCATGACTTCTCATCTCCTCTAGTCTAAATTCCCCCATTCTCTTCAAATCGTCCTCATCTTTAATGTGTAGAGCAACTCACATTTCTAAACCCATCACAGTGTGTAACAGAGAAAGCCTTCAAGTCAGTAAAACCTACCCTCTTTAGAAGACAAAAGAGAGTTCATTACCTACATGATTCCTTTGGAATATTCTGCTATAGAATTTCTCTTTTCCTTCCTCACATCCTTGGAAGGCATCTCTCTTGCCCTCCTCCCTGAATGCCTATCACTGATTAAAACTTGTTTCCTTCTGAGTTTGTTGGTAATGATGGGTTTGAGGCGTTTTGTCCTGCTCACCTATGTCCACCACCACCTTCACCCCAGGCCCCAGAGCATCACCTTGCATAGACGTGGAAACCTGATACAAGTCAGTTTGTGTTTTACTTAAGAGTAATAGTCTGAATTCTTGTTAAGGAAAAACCCTGAAAACTCATCAGCCGTTCATCCAGCAAGCATTTATTAATCATCTTGGAAGATACAAAAATGAATAGAGCAGACCCTATGTCCCCTGGGAACTCCAAGTCTATTAGATGTCTTAAAGATTGTGACGAAGTCAGGTAGATCTTTCCAACTTTTCAAAAAAAATTAATAAATTATATGTACTCTACACATCAAAGAAAACTTTGTTCCTTTGCTTTTGGCTCTTCTGTGTGCCTCTGTGAAAAACCTACATTATTTTCTCTACATACCCCCCCCCAAAAAAATCCAATTAGCAGGGGGTGAAGAAAACCAGCTGCTGTCCCCAGGGACAATGGTCAGATTCAGTCTTAGCTGGGGCAGCTGGCACTTCAGAGCAGGTGGGGGAAGCAAGGAGTGAGCCTTCAGATCCCACATCTATGCAATAGTGCTGATAACTACCAAATACTGGGTATTGCCAACTGCCAGGCAATTTGCATACATAATCACTAACTTTCCCAGTAACCCTGCAAGGTTAATGTTATCAGCTTCAAAAGGTTCAGAGACTATCCCAAAGCAATAAATTAGTAACTTGTAGAGCTGGAACCTATAGTAAGCATTTTTCAAAGCATGGGGTCTTTTATCTGCACCACCATTCTGCCACCATTAATCAGAGGGTCACAGAGAAGAATACGAGTGGGTGGGGGAGCATTGGCATGGCTGCAGTCAGTTGGGAGAAGCAGGCATGGTCAAACCCTGACCATCCCCTTTCTCTATGTTCCTCCTTGCAGGAATTCATGAGGCTGACAGTGTCGGACATGCTGGTAACGTGTATCACCATCCTGCTGGGGGACTTCCTGCGGGCTTGTTTTGTCCGGTTCATGAACTACTGCTGGTGCTGGGACCTAGAGGCTGGATTTGTAGGTCACCACTTCATGGGCGTTGTGCAGAAAGGCGTTCCAATCATCCTCTCTGATATAGTCAGATGCATTCTGTGCATTTCTTTAGACGCTTAATGACAGTCTCTACTCTGTCAAGTAATATTTAATTTTTTCTAAGCAGGACACAAAATCCAATAGATAAAAAGTTTTTTTAATATTTTCAAATGTTAAATTTTAAATTCCCAAGATTTAACCCTCCTATATTTGGATTCTGCATGTTTCTTCCTTTAATCCACGCTCACCTGACTTTCCTTCTCTCTCTCCTCACTTTGTTTTCCTCCTTCTCTCATTCTTGTCACTTTTTATCTCCATTTCCGTAAGACAAATTGGGAAGCAGGTTTAAGCTGGCCTCACAAAGACCCCGACTCCCTAATGCTCACACACTTTATGTTCTTTCAAACAGTTGACAAATTTCCAAAACTCTGAAAATCAGAGTCAGGTTGAAAATCTGCATCTGGCTGAGGTGGTTCCTTTCCATGAAGAAGAAGATGAGAGCGGGGCTTCCCTGCTGGCGCAGTGGTTAAGAATCCACCTACCAATGCAGGGGATACGGGTTCGATCCCTGGTCCGGGAAGATCCCACATGCCACGGAGCAACTAAGCCCGTGCACCACAACTACTGAGCCTGCGCTCTAGAGCCCGCGAGCCACAACTACTGAAGCTTGTGCGCCTAGAGCCCGTGCTCCGTAACAAGAGAAGCCACCACAATGAGAAGCCCGTGCACCGCAACGAAGAGTAGCCCCTGCTTGCCACAACTAGAGAGAAAGCCCACGTGCAGCAACAAAGACCCAACGCAGCCAAAAATTAATTAATTAATTAATTTTTAAAAACGATGAGAAGGAGAAAGATTGGAGGAGAGATTTATTCATTTTGTTTTTAAAGCTTTCTTTACATTTGACTCATTTAATTATTTGCATTTTGTTATTTATTTCATTTACTCCTTGCTTATAATTTCAAGTTACATTTCTGATTAGAACATTGATAAAACGTTCTCTTGGGGCCTCCCAAGGACACACTGTCAGCCTGCAGGCCATAAAAGGTAAAAATTCTCTCTCTGTTTTTTTTTTTTTTTAGTTTGGCTATGCTGCACAGCTTGCGGGATCTTTATTTCCCGACCAGGGATTGAACCCAGACCCCTGCGGTGGAAGTGTGGAGTCCTAACCACTGCACTGCCATGGAATTCCCAAAAAATTCTCATTATTTTAATTGGAGAAGACATTGAAGAAAGTTTCAAGTTTGAGAACTTCAAAACTCTTTTTTTTAAAGTTGAAAACATGCTAAAGAAATAGAACTCCGAATCTAAGTTTCCTCTCTGGTCACCAGAGCAGGCTCTTTGGGGTGGAGTGGCTTGGTCAGTTGACTGGTAGTGGGGTCTGGCGGACACGACCTAACAGACTTTCTCTCCTCTCTCTCTCTCTCCCTCCAGCCCTCATATGCTGAGTTTGATATTAGTGGAAATGTGCTTGGTTTGATCTTCAACCAAGGAATGATCTGGTGAGTTATCCATTTCCTCTGGTGATCACCTCATCTGGGGAGTCAAAAAAGCTGGAATCCCAGACTTTGCCTCAACCAGCTAGAGAGAGGCTGGACAAATCATCTGGCCTCTCTGAGCTCCCTTCTTTCACTTGAGCAGGACTAGAGGAGAACCAGGACAGTGTCTGGCCTACCCACTTGCTACCATGTACGTAGAGAGGGGAGAGAAGAGCTAGGGAGAGAGAAGGAGAAAAGGAAGAGGGAGGAAAGAGGGAGGAGAGAGGGAAGAAGGAAAAAAGGAAAAAGTAGGGTGGGAAAGAAAGAAGAGAAGGAAAGGGAGGGAGGGAGAAGGAAGGGGAGGAAAGGAAAGAGAGAAGGAGGGAAGGAGATAAATGAACTGAGGAACTTCCCTCTGAGAAGGAGTTAGAGGAGGCTGCCTGACTTCAGCCAAACGCTTTCAAAGGCTCATAGCAAGCCAATATCCAATTGTTTTAATTTAAGGACTTCAAATACTTTTCTGAGCAGCAATGCTATTTAATGGAGACCATGGAGAAACAGACAAGAGACCATGTAATTTGCTCCATGCCTGGCGGTGGGGCAGTGGTAAAATCCTGGCCAGAACCCAAGCCAGGAATGCTCAGGGAGTCCCTGTCCTGAGGAATGGATGGCTATGGCTTGGTGATAAATGTCCTGGTTAAATGGGAGGCCCCTTCCCTTGGGACCTACAGAGAAAGCAACAAGGCCTCCTGCCCCTAGCCCATCAGTCCCGTTTCCTTCTGCCGTCCTTCCCCGGCCTCTCCTACTGTCGAGCCAACCAGGTGTGCGGTCTCTGCCCTTCCAGGATGGGCTCCTTCTACGCCCCAGGACTGGTGGGCATCAACGTGCTGCGCCTGCTGACCTCCATGTACTTCCAGTGCTGGGCGGTGATGAGCAGCAACGTCCCCCACGAACGCGTGTTCAAAGCCTCCCGATCCAACAACTTCTACATGGGCCTCTTGCTGCTGGTGCTCTTCCTCAGCCTCCTGCCGGTGGCCTACACCGTCATGTCCCTTCCACCCTCCTTTGACTGCGGGCCATTCAGGTGCACAGTCTCAGTTGCAGGGGAGCACCTCCTCTCCCAGGGCAGTCTGCTCAGAGATCTCAGGCTCAGAATTCCAGTTCTGGTGTCACTTCAGCCTGCAAAAGGCCATGGAGCTTTGGGAAAATCATTAATGCTGTTCAACAGAGTTTTCTGCAGGATGGAGATGTTCTATGTCTGTGCTATCCAATATGGTAGCCACCAGCCACATGTGGCTGTTGAGCACTTGAAATGAGGACCAAGAAATTGAATTTCCAATTTTATTTCATTTAAATTAATTTTAATTTAAATAACCACCAGTGGCTAATGGCTACCATATTGGACAGCACAGCTCTAACCTTTTAACATATGGATAATCTACTGCCCTGGATTACCTTGCCATGGGATGAGTAACAGGGCATTCTGAAAATGAAATGACCATACATTTACAAGTCCCATTCAAATGTGAAGCCGCTACTGAGACTCTGGACAGGGTCCTCATGCTCTACAGGGCACTGTAGGCTCAAGGTATAAGTCAGACTAGTTTCAGAGACTGGACATTGTATATAAAGAGCTAAATAATTATGTAAGGAGGTAGATGGAGACAGAATGTGCATCTACTGCTCAATTTCCAAATGTGACACCCTCTGAAAACAAAGCCCTTTCTTTTCTGCATAAAAAGGGATTCTGTGGTTCAAGAGTTTGGGACATGCTACCCCTTTCATCTACCACCTCCTCACTTAGAAATGCACAATGCACACTCCTTTATTCAAGGCTCTGAAGAAACGTGCAGTGAGAGACCGTGTGCAAGCCGGTGCTTCCATCCCTACTGACCACAGACCCTTGCTCCATGGAACACCATCTAGGGCAGGGAGGAGGGTGAGGCTAGTAAGGTGCCCACCCTGCACTTGCACAACCCCGAGGGCAGTACCTCCTTAAACTGTGCACCCCAGGGCCTCACCCACCTCACTCCAGTCCCGACCCTGCCTACTAATGTGGATCAACATGCTTTGGGAAATGCTGAACTGACACTTCTCAGTTTATAACGGACTGACCTTGATAAAGCCCTGTGCTTGGTGCCCCACAGCAAGGGCTGTGGGAGCTCAGAGGAGTCGTTAGCAGGAGAGCTCACAGCAGAGTGTAATGGGGCTGAACGGGGGTCCAGACAGAAGGAAAGGGGGGTTGGATCCAGAGTGGAGGACCATGCCGAGCGGCAGGAGGCCTGGGCACCAGGCTGAGGGACAACCACGTGGCAGAAGTGGCAGAAGCTTCTTTAGCCTTCTTCCTGAGCAAGGTTTGGAGGGCTGGGCTCTGGGTGCAAATGCCGGTGCCCCTTTGCCCAGACCACCCACCTGTTCCAGGCAGGAGGCCAGTGAGTAGGCCCGTGCCGTGTCTGGCCCTCGCCACCTGCCCCGCTCTTGCTTCATCTGCTCCCTGAGGCCCTGACAGCTGACACCCAGATAGCAGAGGAAGGGACCCACGAGTGGAGCCCAGGAGGACACATGGCTGCCACCTCCTTCCTGTCACTCTTCTGCTCAAAACCCACCAACAGCTAGAACATTCATCCCTCAAGCATTTTCACAGCTGTCCTCTCACTTGCTTCCGAGCTTTACTCAATGGTCACCTTTTCAGTGAGGCCTTCCCTGGAGACCCTAACTGAAATCACACACACACACACACACACACACACACACGTCATTACTTCTGTTTATCACATCTCTTTACCAACATCTAGCATGCCATTCTTTTTGCTTTTTTATCTTGTTTGTTGTCTGTCTCCCCCACCAGACCATAAGCTCCATGCAGGTGTGATTTTTTTTCTTTCTTTCTCCCTGCTTTACACCCAGTGTCTAGGAGAAAATTTATGGTCAGTGCTTGAACCAGACCCTTCACCTGGCAGAAATTCACTTTTAGGGTTTGGACCAGATCCAGGCAGGCAAGATAAATGAGTGAGATGGGCAGCATTGCAGAGCATATAGTTAAAAGTAAGGGTTGGTAAACTACATCCCATGGACCAAATCCAGACCACCTGTTTTTGTAAATAAAGTTTTATTAGGACACAACTTCACTCATTTGCTTACATATAATCTATGGCTGCTTTCTAACTACAACAGCAGAATTTGAGTAGTTCCAACAGAGGCCATCTGGCTCACAAAGCCTAAAATCTTTTTTGGAGAAAAATTGCCACCACTCCTGATTTAGAGCATAGACTCTAGAACTGGCTCTGTCGTTTGCCAGCTGGGTCATCTTGAGCAAGTTACACAGCAGATTCATTGCCTCTGAGATGGAAAATTTCACAAGCTTTGTTAAGTTGTTCAGCTATGCCACCTTCTCCTCTGTATATAGTTTGACCATTATCAGTTGTAGCACGTCACAGCAGATTCCACTTTATTTCAGTTGTTGCTATGAGGATTTAGTGTGCTGTTATCTGTAGAGTAGTTGAAGGCGTGTGCTAATCCATAGTAGGGCATATATACGAATTTGTTAAGCTTGAGCCCTGCCCGAATTCGGGGTAGCTGGTATTCATAACAATGCTATGAGGTGGGAAGCATTATCTACACCAGGAGTCAGCTAACTTTTCTTTTTTAGAACCTGATAGTACATATTTTAGGCTTCGGGGATCAAGAGACAAAATCAAGACTATTATGTAGGTACTTACATAACAGGAGAGAAACAAATGCCCACAAAGTTTTTACTGGCAAAATTCAAAATATGATAATAATAGAGTATAATTTTTTGTAATACAGGACTACCAATGAGAAGAATGGAATTCTTTTGAGGGGGGAGGAGGTGATATTTCACATAATAGAGGTTCAGAGTTACTATTCTCTATCATCAAAAATCAGTTGTCCTGCCCAGATAGCCATCTTTGCTGCCAGATCCATTTTTGTACGAGACATGGCAACACATCTACCACCATAGGAAAAAAATTTGCCATAAAGCTTTATTACTGCCAAGCCATCGGACTGCTGTGCAGTAGGGCAAGTCAGGATATTCAGTTTCTATTTTTGATAAAAATTCACAGATATGAAAATGATTAAGTCATGAGAGCAAATGAAGTTTACCATTGACACTCTTGACTCAATTGTACATGATAGATTCAAATATTTTCTACAAATTACTTACTGATGAGTAAGAAAATGAATAACCATAGTGTGCACACACTGAAAATTTCACAAGCTTTGTTAATTTGTTCAGCTCTGACTTCTGCTCTACATATAGTTTGACCATTATCAGTTGTAGCACATCATAGCAGATTCCACTTCATTTCAGTTGTACTGAATTCCATTCCATTCAGTTGTACTAAATTAGTGTTTTCTCAATTTCTTTGAGAAAATTTCACCCATATATGTCCTGCACAGAATATTCATAGGAGTTAATTCTTCAGTCACTTCAGACTTGGCATTAACTCCTCAAATAAACTAAGCAGTATCAGTAACATCTATTGACTCATTAAGAGCCAAGGAAAACCACCTGAGATCACTTGCCTTGTGTTTGAATGTCCTCAACTCTTCAAGCAACTGCTCTTGCTGGAAAATCTAAAAGTCATAAGTATATTTTCTCTGAATACATTCCTTCAGCTCCTACAATTTAATTACTTCATCACTGGTAAATGAGAACCATGATTTTGGAAACCAGAGGAAAGGGTATCCTTGTTATATAGAGACAGAAAGCTTAGATAAACTATGTCCTTCAGTTGTATGGAAAGCTGAATTTGTAAATGATAAACTTGTATATTTAGCTGAGGATATTTTTTTTCTTTTTCTTTTTCTTATTTTTTTTTTTTTTTTTGGTTGCACCGCGTGGCATGTGAGATCTTAATTCCCTGACCAGGGATCGAACCCACACCCCCTACAGTGGAAGCACAGAGTCTTAACCACTAGACCGCCACAGCTGAGGATATTTCTTTTTATTTTTTTTGAAGATCAATCTTAGTAAAAACTTTTTTCTCTGTTTTTTTTTTATTGAAGTATAGTTGATTTACAATATTGTGCTAATTTCTGCTGTACAGCAAAGTGATTTAGTTATACACATATATACATTTTTTTATATTCTTTTCCATTATGGTTTTTTTCCAGGAGATTGGATATAGTTCCCTGTGCTATACAGTAGGACCTTGTTGTTTACCCATCCCATATATAATAGTTTGCATCTACTAATCCCAAACTCCCAGTCCATCCCTCCCCCTTGGCAACCACAAGTCTGTTCTCTATATCTGTGAGTCTGTTTCTGTTTTGTAGATAAATTCATTTGTGCCATATTTTAGATTCCACATATAAGTGATATCATATGACATTTGTCTTTCGCTTTCTGACTTACTTCACTTAATATGATAATCTCTGGTTGTATCCATGTTGCTGCAAATGTCATTGTTTTGTTCTTTTTAATGGATGAGGAATATTCCATTGTATATATGTACCACATCTTCTTTATCCATTCATCTGTCGATGGACCTTTAGGTTGTTTCCATGTCTTGGCTATTGTGAATAGTGCTTCTATGAACATAGGGGTGCATGTATCTTTTTGAATTATAGTTTTGTCCAGGTATATGCCCAGGAGTGGGATTGCTGGATCATATGGTAGTTCTATTTTTAGTTTTCTGAGGAAGCTCCATACTGTTTTCATAGTGGCTGCACCAACTTACATTCCCACCAACAGTGTAAGAGAGTTCCCTTTTCTCCACACTCTCTCCAGCATTTGTTATTTGTAGACTTTTTAATGATGGCCATTCTGACCAGTGTTAGGTGGTACCTCACTGTAGTTTTGATTTGCATTTCTCTAATAATTGGTGATATTGAGCATCTTTTCATGTGCCTACTGGCCATTTTTATGTCTTCTTTGGAGAAATGTCTGTTAAGGTTTTCTGCCCATTTTTCAATTGGGTTGTTTGTTTTTTTGTTGTAGAGTTATATGATCTGTTTGTATATTTTGGAGATTATAGCTGAGGATATTTCTAAGTGTTGAAGGTGCAGCCTAGATTCTTCTTGCTGTTTATACTAAAAATGTGAGAAGAAAGAGATAAATTGAGGAAAGAACTGATAAGCAAAAAGGAACCAGGACTTGATGATTTGGGAAATTCTCAGACTGTCCAGTTTGCAGAAGACTCTAAAAACAGATCCACTGTTAGGAAAGCATGCTCTAAGGAGAAAGCCAAGGAGGAGGCTGGACAACCTTTTGCTAGTGCTTCTGAAGGATCTGAATATTCATTCACACAGATGATTCTTTAAGCATGTAGCTCGGATCCTCTCAACCATCTCAGCAGAGGCCAGAAATAGAAATGGAATTATCTGGGAAAGATCTGTGTAGGACGCTCTTGTGTAATGGACTGAATTCCCACAACATACTTGGAAGACCCACCAGGTATTTGAGATTGTTGTATGAGCAGTATCACAGCTTGGACTGAAAGGGGCAGAGAAGAGACAAAATGAAGGAAAGCTGTTGGACTCCAAATATTCTATAGTCAGTAAACAGGCTGATCAAATCTACTCAGCTGAAACCTGTGCTACTCTTCAAGAAAAAGGAAGGGTGACTCCGAGGCCAGAGTCTTGGGCCTGGAGGGCAGAGCTGCAGGCAGGCACAGAGGGTTGAGCCAAGAGAAAATTATTCTCAGACCTTTGAAATCTAATGGAGTTTGGCTGATTGGACTTCAAAATTGCTGGGAACTGGTGATTCCTTTCTTCCTTCCATTTTCTTCCTTTTGGAATTGGAATATCTATAACTGTTATCCTATGGCTGACCCACCATTGTATTTTGGGAGTAAATAACTTGCTTTCTAGTTTCACAGCTCCACAGATAGAGAGAAATTTTGCCCCAAAATGGATCATACCCAAAGTCTCACCTACACCTGATTTAGATGAGATTTGGGACTTTTGAGTCCATGATATTTAGATGAGATTTTTGGACTCTGAGTTGATGCTGTAATAGGTTGAGACTTTGGGACATGTAGGGATGGTGGTGAATATATTTTGCAGGTGGAATGAGTATGAATGTTTGGAGGCCAGAGAGCAGACTGGTGGGCTGAATAATGGCTCCCAAAGATATCCAGGTCCTAATCCCTGGAACATGTGGATGTTACCTTATATATCAAAATGGTCTTTGCTTATCTGATTAAGGATGTTGAGATGGGGAGATTGTCTGAATTACCCAGATGGGCCCTAAATCACGTGTCCTTATTAGAGGGAGGCAAAGAGATATTTGACTGTAGAAGAGCAGTAAGTGATGTGACCTTGAAAGCAGAAAGAGATTTGAAGATTCTATGCTGCTAGCTTTGAAGATAGAGGAAGGGGCCATGAGCCAAGGAATGCAGGGAATGAAGCTCTAAAAGTTGAGAAAAAGAAACAGATTCTTCCCTAGAGCCTCCCTCTGAAAGGAGAGCAGCCCTGCTGACACCTTGGTTTCAGTCCAGTGAAACCATTTCAGACTTTTTGACCTCCAGAACTGTAAGAAAATAATTTGTATTGTTTTAAGCCTCCAGTGTGGTAATTGGTTACACAGTAGTCACTGAAAACTAATGCATCATCTAATACGTCATAATTCAATGACAAAATAATCCACATTCTATTGTGACTTAAGCGTCACATTTGAAGTCCACTTTTCTTGTTTTTACAAAATGGGTATGCAGTAGTAATTAAAAAAATAATAGGGATTTCCTGGCGGTCCAGTGGTTAGGACTCTGCGCTTTCACTGGCGAGGGTGCGGGTTCAATTCCTGGTCGAGGAACTAAGATCCCGCAAGCTGCAGGGCACAGCCAAATAATACTACTAATAATAAATTAAATGTTATAATATGGTGATATGCATGGCACTTGAAATGCTGTCATGTTATAACTACATCATTGCAATTTGTAGTGCGCTGTGCAACAGTACTAAGCATCGAGATGGCCACAGATGTTTGCTAACACTCATCTCTGCTATTATAGCACAAAAACAACCAGAGACTATACATAAACAAATGAGCATGGCTGTGTTCCAATAAAACATTTACATACACTGAAGTTTGAATTTCATACTTCAATTTTTTTTTTAATTTATTTATTTATTTTTATTTATTTATTTTTGGCTGCGTTGGGTCTTCCTGGCTGCGTGCGTGCTTTCTCCAGTTGCGGCAAGCGGGGGCTACTCTTCGTTGCGGTGCGTGGGCTTCTCATTGCGGTGGCTTCTCTTGTTGCGGAGCACGGGCTCTAGGCGCGCGGGCTTCAGTAGTTGGGGCATGAGAACTCAGTAGCTGTGGCTTGCGGGCTCTAGAGTGCAGGCTCAGTAGTTGTGGCGCACGGGCTTCATTGCTCCGCGGCATGTGGGAACTTCCCGGACCAGGGCTCGAACCCGTGTCCCCTGCATTGGCAGGCAGATTCTTAACCACTGCACCACCAGGGAAGCCCCAACTTCAATTTTTATGTGTCACAAAATATTATTCTTCTTTTGATATTTTTCCAATTATTTAAAAATGTAAAAGCCATTCTTAGCCCACAGGCCTTATAAAAACAGGTAACAAGCCAAATTTGGTCCATGGGCCATTGTTTGCTAACCCCTGATTGACACATAAGAGAAAAATGCAGCTTCTAGATGCAACATTTTGGAGGGCACTTATAATTTGACAGCCCCATACTCAATGTTTTATATGAATTCATGTCTATGTCCTCTAAACAATCTGAGACAAATGCTGTTATTATAATACCATATTGTATATACTATTTTATTATTGTACTATATTATACGGATGAGGAAACCAGGGCAGAGAAATTTTCAGTATCTTGCCCAAAGATATCAAACCTCTGCAGCACTAACCAACAGAATTTTCTATATGAGGGAAAAAAATCCACATCTGCTCCTCAAATATAGTAGCTATTAGTCACATGACTCCTTGAAATGTGTGACTAAGAAACTGAATTTTTAATTTAATTTAATTTAATTTTAATAACCACATTGAAAAGTACAGCTCTAGTGGGGAGAGTGAGAGTATGAATACAGGCAGAAAGTGAGTAAGTAAATTGTCCATGGTGTCCCACAGCTAATAAATGGAAGAGAGAGGATTTAAATCGGGAATTTCAAACCATAAATTCCAGTTCTTGGCACCAAAGCTACCAACCAAAAGCCAGGAGCAGACAGTAGTCTCTGGGCAGGTATTTGTGGAAGGCAGTCTGCATAATGGTTCTTAGGTATTTGAAGAAAATCAAAATTACTGTTGTGAACTGTCCAAGAGCCTGCCCTAGGCAATACTGGAATTCTCATCTGAAGACTAATTGTAGGTATTTTTGAGTCACCATGAGGCTGTCCATCACATCAGTATCTGGAGAGCTGCCTCCAGGCCCAGGGACCCAGAGGAAGCTCCATGTTGGTCTCGTAGCTACATCACAGGCCATTTTCTCCCATGAGAGTACAGGAGAAAACCCATTTTCATCTTGCCGAGGAAGGTGCCAGGCACAGGAGACCAAGGTAGTTTGAGAGGTTGTGAGCCGCCGAGGACTTGAAGCTGGGGAGCCAGGGTGCTGAGGCAGCTCTAAGCCCTCGCCTACAGGGCAGCCCCGCGTGGGGGCTTTTTCCACTGCAGTCCCTGTGGAGAAGAGCTCTGTTCTTCCAGGAGAGTAGTTGTGAGTGGTGGCCTCGACCCTCCAGGGTATGTACACAGTTGTTTATGCCATATGAGCTTCACAGCACGCTATAATGTATTCTCTCCTCTTTCCAGTGGGAAAAACAGAATGTATGATGTCATCCAAGAGACAGTCGAAAACGATTTCCCAACCTTCCTGGGCAAGATTTTTGCTTTCCTCGCCAATCCAGGCCTGATCATTCCAGCCATCCTGCTGATGTTGTAAGTTAGCCAGGGGCCATGGCTCTGCCTCGTGGAAACCTCCCCGAGACTTCCTTGGCAGGTCCTTCTTTCTTGCCCTCTCAATCTGGATTTCCCAGAAGCAGATCCTCAGACAAAGACTTAAACGCAATCTAAATTGCAACTGGAGGGGGCAGTGTGTGTAGGGAAGTAAGACAGAGAAGGGACAGGAAGGTGCATTCTAACTACTGGGGTGACTTTAATCCTGCTGGGAGTTCTGGGAAGGTGTGCCTCTGAGTTATCCTGCTCAAGGGTGAGGGATCCGGGGCCTCTGTAGACCAGTTCCCATCCATCACTGGTTGAGTGCTGCTGGGAGATGTGGAAGGGAAGAGGCGTTGGTTAATTGCCTGGCAGTTTGGGCCAGCTGCCTTCATGGACAGAATGGTTTCCGAGTGTGGGGCGGGGCTTCAGGCACTGGCAGCTGTAAGTCTTTCAGTGAGCACACTGAAGATAGAGCCCAAAGCATAAGGTGAGTACTGACATTGTCTGCAGCACCCTCCAAAACATCCACTGGAAATATCAAAGACCCCTTCCCCAAGAAAGCTGAGGCCTGATGCAGCCTGTCCCTGGCTGGGCCCACAGGATTTCTCTACAGAGCATCCCCCATGCACTAGAGTGTTCGGTGCATTTGTCACCATCCTTCTCACAGACTGAAGATGTGGGTGGGCTTGGCGATCTCTGTATCCCCAACACCAGCCCCATGCCTGGGGCGTAGGAGGCAAACAATGAACGCTCAAGGAAGGAACAGGGCAGGAAATTGTGAAATATTCCTAACGTACAGAAACATACAGACAAGCATGTACAGGATCACAAGATTAAACAGATGTTAACATTTAGCAATATTTGCTTCAGATCAGTCTCTCTTTTTAAAAGAAATAAATGTTACACTTCAAGCCCCACCCAGTCTTTCTCTCTCCCTCCCTCTCCAAAGGTGACCACTATTTGGATTAGTTTTCCTCATTTCCAATCTGGACCATTTAATCACGTGTATGTACTATTGTTTTCTGAGTTCAAAAATTTTTCATGACTCGTTCAGACTACACAGCTTTCCTCACTCACATTATGTTTGGGGGACTTTTTCATGTGGATCCATGAGCACACATTTTCATGGCTCCACTGTATTCCATTGTGTCATAAAAATAATCAATAAACAATCTATAATAGGAATAGAAAAGAGTTTTATCTGAGCCAAACTGAGGACTATAGCCCAGAAGACAGCTTCTTAGATAACTCTGAGAAGTTGCTCCAGAGAAGCATGGTTTTCAGCACAATTTTATATCTTGACAGAACAAAGAACATTAAACAAATCAGGGATACATTCCTTCAAGGTTTCAAAAAAATAACAGATCAGCACATACACAGTGAGTCAGTACGGCCTTGGCATCTGGGAAGGGAATCTTATCATCAAAGGAGGACCAGCATTGGAATCCTAGGAAAGGAGACATTTAATCTTTATTTTTCACATGGACATTCTTTACTTCTGGTCAATGTGCCCTTTTCTTTCATAATTAAAACAGATATAGGAGGTCCCTGATGGCCTAGTGGTTAGGAATCTGGGCTTTTACTGCCGTGGCTCGGGTTCAATCCCTGGTCAGAGAACTGAGATCCCGCAAGTCGCAAGGTCACCAAAAAAAAAAAAAAGCATATGTACAATGTATGCTTGATAGGTCACAAGCAGGCTACTTTAGTGAGCATAAAATTCAAGTTAGCTCATGTATAAACCAGAATGACTTCCCCATACCTCAATATGTGAAAATTTCTTTTATCAGTTGTGTGATCAAACCACAATTTGACCATTTCTCTGCATAGAGATAGGTTGTCTCCACTTTTTTGCTATTGCAAATGTGCTCCTTATATGTCTCCTTGTGCGCATATTACAGTTTTCTCTAAGATAGACTTCTAGACGTGGTATTGCTGGGTCATAGGTATGTGTTTCTTCAATCTTTGAAGACAGTGCTGAATTGTCTCCCAAATAGGTGTATTTCCTTACATCCTTGACTTCAGACATCCTCTGCTTCTAGTCCTGGCATGAAGGAGGGCTGACATGGTAGTGACAACCACCTGAGGAAATTCTGGAACCCAGACACCAAACCTGACCTTACGGGGGCGGCACAGGGAAATACTAAGCTTGGAAACAGCCTCAGGAGGAACACAGCCACCCAGGAGCATTTTATCTTCTCTGATCTCTGGCTCCTCCCTAACAAATGGGCTGTGAATTAGGAGAGAGGGCGAGGCCTCGTGGGCGCCTTCCCAACAGATGGTGGTCCCTTGCCTGTCCTCCTTCTGGCCTCTTGTCGCCCACGGTCCTCTGAGTCTTTGCTTCAGGAAGCTCACGGGACAGCCTCTGACCCACACTCTGCCAAAGGCAGCGTGGTTCCTCCCTTCTGCCTGTAAGAGAGCTCGAGGATTCAGCTGAAGTGGCTCAGGGCAGCCCCACCCTGAGGGCAAGGATCAGAAGACCCCAGCTGGAGCAGCCGGGGCTTGAAATGCAGGAAGAAAAGTGACAGATAAGGACAGGCTGTCGGAGCACCCAGTCCAGGAGGCATCCGGGGCTTTTGTGGCCCCTCCTTCTCAGGTGGTACATCCAGGACAAGCCCCAAATCCTAGATCCTGTGAAAGGGAAGCCCAGGCTATAGCCTCAAAGGACACCCAGCCACCCAGTCAGCCAGTGGGGGCTGGACTCTGAAAACCACAAGCCCAGGACAGACATTCCCATCAGTGCACCCTGGGTAGAGGGCCTTTGGGGTCTATGCAGTTGTGTTTCTAGGCAAGCTTGGAGCAGGTCGCTTAGCACCTCTCTCTCCTCTCTCAGCACTTGAAGACTTTGGCGTCAAATGTGGTCTCCGACAAGTGCAAATAGATAGGGTGGCCTTGGGCAAGTGACTTAACCTCTCTGCATTCCAGGATGCTGACCTGTAAAGACGGGAGTCATCCTTTCTTCTTCACAGGGTTTCATCAAAACCAGTGAGACGTGGAGTGGGATGCACATGGCTCAGAGCCTGGCACAGGGCAGGTATCCAGGAAACACAAGCAGCTGCTTCTGCAGACAGGAAACCCTGCCTCTCCCCTGCCTCTTCAGGTTTCCCAGAAGAGGACTGATTCCTTTAGCTAAGCTTTATTAAACACTCTGAGAACTAGAAATGTGTTCAATAAAATAAAGAGAGAACAGGGATGTCCAAGACCTTGTCAATGTTAAGTGGAGAACTTAGGATGATAAGACCTCCCTCCACCCTGCCCAGAGGCAAAGCCTGGTCACCTATTCCAGAAAGCCTGCTGTGATTCCTCAGGAAGGGTGTCCAGCTCTTGCCATTTTCCAAGATCACAGTACCCCCGGAGCATGCTTTTCTCTTGCAGCCTGGCCATTTACTACCTGAACTCAGTTTCCAAAAGCCTTTCCCGAGCTAATGCCCAGCTGAGAAAGAAAATCCAAGCGGTGAGTCTGTCGGGAGTTTTCATTCAAAAAGATGTTATGTTTTTGGTTTTTGCTAATTTGCTCTTTGAGCCCAGTTGTATTCTTTAAATGGCTTTCTTCTAAACCAAACCCCAAATTATCTGCATGGTAGGAAGCAGCCTTGAGAGACTCAATGACATGCATTTATATTCTGAGGGTATTTGGGAATACATAACAGTAATGACTTAAATTTTGAGCAGTTACTAAAGAACAGGAGAAACTCAATAGATTAAACCAATGTTCATACACAATAAAACCAGTACCCACAGTAATTCCTACCTATTAAAACTAAAACTAGAAATACTAAAGAAAACAGCATTGTCAGAACAACATAGTGTTTGTGCCCCATGACCTAAGGAGTCTCTTAAGTCCCCTCCACACTGAGGCAGCCTCTCTCAACATCCGCTGACACACTGACTGCCTCTTCTGCTCTCCTAGCCCCCAACCCCACCTTCTTCACGTGGTAAAGGCTCTACACCAATCCTCCCTAAGCCCTGTCTTCCTTGCTTCCTCACCCCCTCTTCTGGAACTAATCTCATCAGCCTCACTGCCAGTTCCCCACCCACACTTCCTTCTGTTGCTCTCACTGTCCTCCTGCCCAGGTATAGAAAACCACTGAAATACAGGATTGGCAGAGGTTCTGTCCTCCCCTGGCCAGATGTTCCTTCAAATGCCATGCAAACCTGAGTCCCAGGTGCCCTCTCCAACCAGCGGTGAGGACAAGAACCGGCTACTTAAGGTGGCTGCCCTCTAGATCTCACCATCCTGGGCTCCGAAACTCAAACACTCATTTCCCTGGCCAGGATCAACCTTTCATTTTTTTCCTGCAGCTACGTGAAGTTGAAAAGAGCCACAAATCTTTCAAAGGCAGAGCCACAGCCACAGATTCAGAGGACACAGCTAAAGGCAACTCCAAAAATGCCACCCAGCTCACCAAAGAAGGTAAATTCTATTTCATGATGATTACTTTTACAAGGTCACGTGGGAAAGTGTAAAGAGCAACTGCTGTGAAATCAGATACATCTGGGATTGAAATCAGATTTCTGGCAATTATTAGCTATATGAAGTTGGGCAAAATAAAACAAGAGTGAATCACAGGCAACCTCGCGGGTGGTACAAATGAGGTGGGATTATGCGTGTGAAGTGCTACACAGACTTCCTGGCACAGAGAACCAATGAACGTGAGCTGGTAGGAGGAGGAGGAATGTCTGTAAAATGGGGAAATACCAGGGTTGTTTCCCTCATTTCTATCCCGAGTCTCTCACCACATTTTCTGTGGTGATGGTTCTTCGTCATTTCGTCTTCGTTTCTGAAATGACTTTGTCTTCTTCACTCTCACTCCTGAGTCTGTCATTTCCCATGTCATATCCTCTTAATATCTGGCTATTTAACCCAACGAAGGAGCACGATTTGTGTCCCATCCAGATCCCTTTAAGATGCTCTGAGGTTGGCTGACAGGAATCACTGCTGCCAGGGTTGGAGGAAGTATTTGTTTTGTGTGCTGTTTTAAGCATTTTCTTTAGGAGGAGAAATAGGCAGATTTGCATCTAGCAGCTGCCACTCCCACCAGAACCAGTTTGTATTCTCTTAGAAAAAAGAGCAGCACTGGAATAGCTAGAATAACAGGGTGAGAAAAAGCCACACATATTCCAAAAAAGGTGCCACGGAGCTTCAAAGGGAAATAATCACAGACCATCTCTACCTTGGGAGTGAGGAAAGGTCAAATTGAAAGAGACCATCTCTGAGCTGATCTCATTTTCCAAGGATTGTCCTTGTGTCAAAATTAAAGTATCAATATGCGGTAATTTTGACCTTCGATGTGGAAATTGAATGAGATGCACAAGAAATGGCTGAGAGTTTAGGAGTTAGAATTTTTAGTGCAGAAATTACTTATCATTTATTTGATGCCTTTGTAACATATAGGCAAGACTCTAGGAGAAGAATTTAAGCACATAGCAGTATTTCCCTGAAGATGAAAATCCTCAGTTCTTGAGCTCCAGTAGTGCAGAGAGTGACTGTAGAAGCAGATCAGGAGCAAAAACGGGCACCTGTGTGTATCCCTAGCAAACACTTGTTGATATTGGAATAGCAACAAGTATTGAAATAAGCCATAAACAAGTGGATGTTACAAAAAGAGGACAAGAGGTCTGTGTCAATGTAGAACCTATTCCTGGTGAGTCTCCAAAATATATGGAAGGCATTTCAAAGCTACAGACATTTTTGTCAGCAAGATCAGCTGCAGTCCATCGATAGCTTGGAAGCCTCGTTCAGAGATGGAATGCAGAAGAACGAATAGCTGGCACTTATTGTGGAGCTGAAGAGTGTTTTTTGTGGGGTTTTTTGTTTGTTTTTTTATTATTTATTTATTTATTTTTATTTTATTTTTTTAAAACTCCCCATTTAATTTATTTTTATTTATTTATTTTTGGCTGTGTTGGGTCTTCGTTTCTATGCGAGGGCTTTCTCTAGTTGTGGCAAGTGGGAGCCACTCTTCACCGCTGTGCGTGGGCCTCTCAGTATCGCGGCCTCTCTTGTTGCAGAGCACAGGCTCCAGACACGCAAGCTCAGTAGTTGTGGCTCACGGGCCTAGTTGCTCCGCGGCACGTGGGATCCTCCCAGACCAGGGCTCGAACCCGTGTCCCGTGCATTAGCAGGCAGACTCCCAACCACTGCACCACCAGGGAAGCCCTATTTATTTATTTATTTTGGCTGCGCTGGGTCTTCATTGTGGCATGCAGGATCTTTAGTTGCAGCATGCAGACTCTTAGTTGTGGCATGTGAACTCTTACTTGCAGCATGCACGCAGGATCTAGTTCCCAGACCAGGGACTGAACACTGGCCCCCTGCGTTTGGAGCGTGGAGTCTTACCCACAGGACCACCAAGGAAGTCCCTGAAGAAAGTGTTTGAATTCACCTAATTTTTCCACACAGGGCAGGAAATGGAGTAAATGTGATACTATGTTGTCATATCACCAACAAAAACAAGACAAAAAAATGGAATGGACGTATTTGGACACCGATGGAAGGAAAAAATAGGTTTATAAAACATTTCACATGAGAAAGCAAGAAACTTACATTGGTTTGACAGTGTCCATTCATGTCCCCATGATCGTGGGAGGCCTCGGCCTGCAGCAGCTTTAAGCAAGGTTTTGGTTCCTGGCCAGAGATTAAGGTCGGGTTGCAGCAGTGAAAGCGCAGAATCCTAGCCACTAGACAAATGGTCAGTGATAAGGCCCTGGCCCTTCAGCTTTGCAAAAAAGAATTCCCACAAAGAAGGAAAGTAGTGAAACAAGTAAAGTGTTTATTAGGAGGAAAAAGAGTACAGTACTTGTGGATAGACACACGGGCAGGCTCAGAGAGAGTCACGCCCTTGTGGTAATTTAAATCACTTATATGGGGCATTTCTTCTGGGTTTTCTTTGGCCTATCATTTTGATTTGCCTGGTTCTGAGTCTGTATTTGGTATATCTCTGGGTCCTCCCCTGTGTGTGCATGAGCATCTTTCAGCCAAGATGGATTCCGGCAAAGAGGCCTATGGGTGGCCTTGACATCACTCCCCTTTTGACCTCCAAGGAGCTTTCTAGTCAGGAAGGTCTCCTTGACTTCAAGAATGAGAAATATGTGGTCTTTTATCTCTTATCTGGGCAGGGCCCAGCCTCCTCTCTTGATCATCCTGCTATTGAAATTTTGGAGTTTCTGTCCTTGGGGAATGAACTCTAGCTGCTTACCCCTGGGGGGGCCCCATCTATCTCCTACCTCACCTACAGTCCCAATGTTCCTGTCCACCTTACCCACTCCCTTCCCCTCTTTTCTCTACTGGCTGCTGATCTAAAGTTTGCCCCTCTCCAAATTTGAATTTTTTATTACAGATCTAAAGCTCTTTCTTTCCATTTTATGCTGATTAAGTCAATATTACAGTATATGAAAGGGTTATCTGAACACATCAGTGGGACTAGGGTGTGGGGGAGAGCTGAGGAAGATGGTTATTCTTTCCCTGGAAAACTCCAGTAGCCTCTGTTGCTGCCCTCATTTAGCTTCTCTTTCTTGAAGTAAGCACTAGAATGACACTGATGTAACAAACAGGCCAAAAACAGCTAATGGCTCAAACACAATAAAACTTTATTTCTCACTCCATAAAGTCCAAATTGGGTGTTTCCACTTGATGGCCACTTTCTTCCCAAGTGGTAATGTTAGCGCAAGTTCGTGTGCCTGATGCCAAAATATTGGCTCTCTGTGCACTGATGCCAAAAGGAAATACGAAGACAGAGTTTTGGAGGAACGAGAAAGAGTACCTTTATTCTTTGCCAGGCAAAGAGGGAACACAGGGGGCTAGGGCCTCAAGAACTGTGCTCCCCTCCCTGGGGAATAGAGAGAGGTTTATGTCCCAGGGCTTGTGGCCTGGGGTAGGTGATAAGGCTCAAAGTAATGAAGGTCTTGCATGTTTTTCTTTTCTTCTGCAAATATACAGGCAATGCTGGCCTCAGGTGGCTCAGCAACCAGATCTGGTGTCCCTGAATTTATCGTGACCTTCTTTTTGAAATGCAGAATGCTACAAGGGAGTATAGGGGGAGAAGAATGCCAGGTGCAGAGAACAATTCCTATGGAATCAGAGAGTAATTAGCTTTGTTTAACTTTGTGATGGACAAGTCTAGCTACAAGTGTTTGTTAGTAGTAACTGCCAAAGAATAACCAGGATTGCTTAACTCTTTCAGGCCTGTTTATGCTGTTTCCCCAGCCTGTTCATTGTTTCCTTATTTTCCTCGTTTATCAGAAAAGAAAAGTCTCATTTCTATTTAAGAAAATCTCATTTCTATTTTTGCTGCAACAAATTCCCCACTGCTAGTTCATTCCCTCCATATCAATGGAGGAAGGGAAATGGGCATCGTTCTTACCTGGCTGAGGACAAAACTTCAGTTTTGCTCCATTTGACAAACATCAGCTGTCCAGCCCAGGGGCCCATCTATCTCCTACTTAAATCCCCCCTGAGATACATGAACCCCAAGAAATCTTTATTGATAGGATGAGAGATGACGGTCTGTCTTCTGTAGCTTCTTCAGACTGGCAAGGGGCTCATATCATAGACCTTACCTAGTTGGGGTCATGGAGCTCTCGCCTTGTCTCATTAAGGGGCCCCAGGGTGACTTCTGTTGTTATTTTGGCAGGATCTGTTCCGAGGAGTGGCTGGAATCTCTGTATCGTGATTATCTTGATGTGAACCTGTTGTATTCTGGAAGAGACAAAACTTAACAAGCAGTTTTAAAAAAGGCAGAGGCCAAAGATCAGGAAAAGAATGACTGTAACCAGGGGCCAAAGCAGGAATAAGAACCAAGTTACATTTGATAACAATTTTAATTGTGGTCCAGATAGAGTCAGTGTTTGCGTTATCCTGTCCAAAGGAATGGAGCCATTTGGCATGGTCATATATAGTTTTGATGTCTTTTCTATCACCCCAGTGTGATTGATGTAGATGTAACAGACTCAGAAGTAGTTGGAGGAGTGACCACCTGAATATTAATAGACAGAATAGATCTTAATTCTTTTTAGGAGAATGAGGCTGAATCCTAATCTAGACTTGGCACTTTGAGGAGACTTGTAGCCAGGTAGCCAGTTGTCTAATTTTAGCCAAGTGGGTTTTAACCTTTTAGGTGGTATTAACATATAATAAACATATAAACCAAAGCAGTTGCCACTGTTAGTAATTTTAGTGTTTTTCTAGGTATGAGAAAATTCAAGAATTTGGGTTTATGAAAATCCTTACCTGAAAATATCTAACTATCTGAAGGCCTGTTCTGTCAGTTTTTCCCAGAGCACAGAATGCCTCATTTCTGATCTCCCCGCTGAACAGAGTTCAGGGGGTGTTGAAGCAGGGGGTGTTGAAGGTCAGCAGCTGTAGCAGCTCATGATTTAATCCTTGTAGAGGTAGACTGCAAGTGTCAGTTTCCAGTCAGCAGGGCCCCTTCATGGTCATAAGTTCGACCACAGTTTGGGGGGCATTTTATGACCATTTCATCCCATGGTGCTAGGAATGCTCATTCCTAAGTCTGGTAAAGATTTTGTTGATAGGCTACTCAGTGTGCTATTACTGAATTAGGCTTTACTAGTAGCAAAAAGTCTCTGGACCACCTGGCTTACTAGTCTCTTATGGTCCAGGAAAATATTCCCTCTTGTTGTTTCTTTCCATATATAGAGTTACACTATTACAATCATTGATCTCATATGGAACTATATATCATCATTTTATCAGAGGCTCAGTCACACATTTGGTAATGCAGGAAACAACAATCTTGTAAAATAGACAAAATACAAATAACATAGCTAGCAGTATTAGTAGAGTCATAAGTACGAATTAAGCCAAGAACTTCCATGAGGTGTGGCCCAGTATATCCCAGGTCATCTGACTTAGTCTGTTCTGTACCAATCCTTATCTTTCAGGGAAATTGTATATTGGCATTGTCAACATACAATTAGGTGTATATACACCTAATATTGTATACACCTATCTTGTATATATACAATATACAATAAGGCACCCAGCCCAATTTTCTAGTGTTACTAGACTGATTATCCTCAGTATAGTCTGACTGTTTCTTTAAATTTAAATGACCATAGGCTGGTGTTAATCTCCTGGTTGTAGATCATGGAGCATCTGATCTTCATCTAAAGATTGATTTTTGAAGTTAGGCTTCAGAAACACAGAATGTCCTTCTGACAGTTTAATTAACTTTTGTAACAATATAACATAACAGCAGGGAACTATCTGAGAAATGAGTCTTAGTAAACACAGACCTTAATTAACAAAACTAGAATCTAATATTTAGGGAAACATAATTTTTTCTAAAATTATCCCAATTTCTATTAAACATAGCCAAGACTAATTTGTTTTTAAAATTAGTGTGGTCCATTGACCACATAGGTTTCTTTACATTGACTCTGGCATAATTCCTCAGAAGGAGTCACAGACTAAATTCCCAAAGTCCTCTCAAGGCCAAGAAAGCCATGCCAAAGGCCCGCCATCCTAGCTGGATTTTTCTCTTCTAGAGGTTTTTAAAATACTTTGAGATTTTTGTATCTGTCAGGAGACTGTCTTCTTTATTTACCTGATAAGGCTGTTCATTACCCAACAGTCTCCAATTTTTTTCTGCGGGACCAGGCAGAGAGAAAAGAAAATTGTTTTAATTTTACCCACAGGTATAAATTACCAAATTGTTGTAAACCATAAGTAGCTTGAGGAGAAGAGCTTCTTTATATCTGAAAAACAAAGATTAAAAGCCAGTAATATGTCAGACAAAAAGTCATAAAAATTATCATCATATTTAGCAGTTCATTTGATCCCATGTAATTAATTTTTGTTCTGAGTCCGGTTTTTCCATTAGTTCTGTTGTCCTTACCTGATGATTGAGGATGATAGTGACCGTGATAATTCTTAAGAAGTTTGTGAAGTTTTTGTTAAGGCTTGTGTGATTTGTCCAGTGAAGTGGGTGCCTTGATCACTGGAGATTGTAGAAAGTATAACCCAAGTGGAAAACACATTTTAACCTTTTTTTTTTTTCATTTTGAGGGCATTAACCCTGTAGCCAGGGGAAGGCTTTCACCCATTAAATAAAAATGAGGTTTGTCAGGGAGCCGGGAAAAGCCAAGCAGCTGTCTTGGATTTTCCATAGCCCTGACTGTTTAATTTACAGCTATTGTTGACCCATTTTGAATTCTCTGACTTAGGAGTAGACTGTTGCCATGCTACAAGGACATCAGGATAGCAAAAGTCTGACAACAAGGGGTTAATTTTTGTAGTAGCAGAATGAACTTTATCTACGTGGGTCATAATCTTCATAGGTCATTGTGAAATAATACTTATTTACTTTATCAAAGTAACAAAATATTTTAAAAACAAATATAAATCACTTAAAGGCAAAGAAATGTACACAGTCTGTTATCAAAAGCAGCATTCCAAGAAAACTTTGTTCTCTTAACAGAGAACCAAATTCCAGTCTGGTACCAGCTTACTGTTAATCACAAAATTTATTTGCCTAATTAATCTTTAATTTAATCTTAGAAAGTCCTTTCTATAAATCTTGAAGAGGTAGCACTTTTGCAAATGCATTCGAGTGAAAGCGTAAGTGTCTATAATGACAAAAGATTTAAGAAGGCATGTTTAAAATCTGATTACAATGCAGTTGACAAAGTAACTTGGTTACTGCTGTGACGTACAACACTTTAAGATGATAACTAGAATTATGACTGATAACATTTTACCCGGACATATCAGAAATTTAGGAATCCCATATAATTTCTAGAGTATCTATATTAGTAACATTTACCATGCAATGTAACCTAAGAAGATTTGTTGCTCATTTGACAATATTTCGCATGTAATTTAACATACCAAATCAACCTAATTAGTTTAATATCTCTCCTTGGGATGTTTTAGTATCTTATTTTATTTGGCAGTGGCCTAGTTATTCAATAAACTTCCATCATTTAACTTAATTTAGCACTACTCTAAATTTTCAAGTCGTCAAATATCTGGAGAGATTATTCTTAAGTAGACTTTCCTAAACATAATTATTCCTAAAAAGTTTACCCAAAGCTCTTATCTCATTTGTTTTTTCTTTTTAATTTAGTAGATAGAGATTTATTAGACAGAGATCTAACTTGTTCTTTTTAAGAACTAGGGAAAATGTCATGGTATGGATTATACTACTATTTATTCAACCATTCCTCTGTTAGACAGTCATGCTGTCTCTGGGTAAGAGTGATGCTAGCAAGGCAGTCTCCTTTAGCAAAGCAAACATTTGGACAAGGCATGGGGATAAATTGAAAGACTTTGGGGAGGCATGGATTTCAGAGTTTGGAAGACTTTCAGGAGTAGAAGTGGGTTGAAGTCAGCTGTAGAAGCATGGTTTCTTGGGTCAGACTGATTGGCTGACTCTCAGAAATTTATTGACAGAGGGAAGTTATCTTTTTTTTTTTAATGTCTTCAACATTTTATTCCAATAAGTATAGCTTGTATTAAAAACTGCTTTGAAAGATGTTACTATTTAAAGAAACTGGGTAAAGGGTTCACAGGATCCCTTTGTATTATTTCTTTTTTTTTTTAATTGGGGTATAGTTGCTTTACAATGCTGTGTTAGTTTCTGCTCTACAGTCTTATTTGTATTTTCTTTTTTTAAAAGTTTCTTCACATCGAGTTACTTTCCTTGTTGACAAATTTGCAACAGATATAATAAGATCTTATTTAGCTTATATTAAACCTAGGCACAATAAAAGTATACTTAATGTTGATGACTCTAAAGACATGTCTATATTAATTAGATCAACAAACTTAAACATTAATACCAGTATTAATTTAATATTGAATATTTCCCAGTTCACGTGAACCTGAAATTCATTTAGCTTAATTTCTCTTGTATTTAGAATTGTTTGATTTGTAAGCACTTACTTTTCTTTTAAGCCAATTAAATAGAGCTCATTTACAAATTAACCTCAGCAATATAATCCAAAGACAAGAACACATACTGAGACATACACAGGTATCCAGACAGACAGAGATCTCATAGCTTCTGCTTGAGATTTAAAATATCTCTTTGCCCCCCCCCCCTTTTTTTCTTGGCTTGAAGTTCTACTAATTAACCCAAGGCTGAAGTCTCAGGCAAAGTGGGCCATGTTTGTATCTCAAGGACATGATAAGTGTTAACTTCAAGCTTTCTCCTAGGCATATTTTTATTCTCTCAGGGTCAGAATTCTGAAAAAAAGTACTTCAGCAAGCTAGCTTTTTCTAATTGCACATGTAAAAAAGAATTAGTTTGGCAATTTCAAAAAAAGTTTTATTTTAACCAATTTTCTCCAGAGTCTAAAGAATATTATGGCCATACTGTCAAAAGAAAATCATCTTTCCTTTCTGTAGTCATAGTTTCATAGCTAAAATATAGACCAAATCACGCTTGAATTGGCCCTAAATACGGGGAGACTGGCTGATAAAATGTTGTCCTAGCAGGGATTGTTTCTCTGGGGAGGTGGGGTCTTAGTTTGATCAGAAGAATCTGGAACAGTAAGGGAACTTGCAGGAGTGGGGAAAGCTTGGTTCCCCCCTGAGAGTTGGGAGGAGTTAAGAGGGGATCATTTATAATGTTAGGAGAGATTTTTTGATTCCTCAGGCTTTTGATTACGGAGTCACATAGAGCAGGATTATGATAAAAGGGGCATAAAGTCCTGAACATAAGGGAACCTCAGTCCATTTTCCCATCCTGTGGCATTAAAGATCTAATTGTAAGAGAACCATTTTCAGGCCATTTTTTTTTTGTCACTGGATGATAGCTATAGGTCGACCAGTCATTTAAAATTTTCCCCAAGGGGTTCCCAGGTGAGGGTGGAACCTTAGAGGAAGCGCTTCCCATTTTAGCTCAAGCAGTTAGTACCAGATGTCTGCACGCTCAAACCAAACCTCGTTAGTGGAAAGTCACACTCAAAGTAAAACAAGCGGCAAAGAGATGCACAGATATCAAAAAGCCAAACGTCAGAAATGCCCAAAAGTGACTTCCAAGTCCCGCTAAGCCTGTGATGTTTGTCCAAAACGGCACCTTACAAACAGAATTCCCCTTTACAGGGAGAATTCCCCAAATTGGAACTGAAGTTCCCCAAACAGACAAAGTCAAAAGACCTCAGTTGTGCACCCCAGAGGACTTACCAAAATGCTGGCGGGTGTGTCATGACGTACCAAACACCCTCTTTCTGATATTCCAAGAGTTAATGTCTTCTCAGAGTAGAAGTCCGAGCTGGCACAGGGAAGGGAAAAAGAAGGTGTCCTCAAGGCAAAAAAAAGCTTCAGCAGCTTCTAGGTCAACCTCTCCCCCATTCTCCACCGCAGCCTCAGAGTTCTGCAGCCGAGAAGGCGGGTCAGGTGAGAAGGCGGGTCAGGTGTGATCGGGGCACGGCCTTGCGGCAGGGAGTCCCTGGTGATCTGGCCTCAGAGAAATCCCCCAACCCTCGTCTCTCCTGAAGGAGGCTGGTGTGGAGAGAGATTCCCAAGCCTCCGATCAAGCCAAGGGGCCCTGCAGGGCCACCTGCCCATGAGAAGATCCTGGACGAGCCCCTAAAATTTGATTCCAAAATATTGACTCTCTGTGCACTGATGCCAAAAAAGAAATATGGAAACGAGAAAGAGTAGCTTTATTCTTTGCCAGGCAAAGAGGGAACACAGGGGGCTAGGGCCTCAAGACTGTGCCCCACTCCCTGGGGAATAGAGAGAGGTTTATATCCCAGGGCTTGTGGCCTGGGAAGGTGATAAGGCTCAAAGTAATGAAGGTCTTACATGTTTTTCTTTTCTTCTGCAAATATACAGCCAAAGCTGGCCTCAGGCGGCTCAGCAACCAGATCTGATGTCCCTGAAGTTATTGTGACCTTCTTTTTGAAATGCAGAATGCTACAAGGGAGTATAGGGGGAGAAGAATGCCAGGTGCAGAGAACAATTCCTATGGAGTCAGAGAGTAATTAGCTTTGTTTAGCTTTGTGAAGGACAAGTCTAGCTACAAGTGTTTGTTAGTAGTAACCGCTAAAGAATAACCAAGATTGCTTAACTCTTTCAGGCCTGTTTAGGCTGTTTCCCCAGCCTGTTCATTGTTTCCTTATTTTCCTTGTTTATCAGAAAAGAAAAGTCTCATTTCTATTTTTGCTGCAACACGCCCAACGCACAGTGAGGCCAAACAAACTGAAATGTCAGAGTTTGGAGCAGAGAAAGGTTTATTGCAGTGTCATGCAAGGAGACAGGTGGCTCATGCCCTAAAAGTCCCAAGCTCCCCAGAGGGTTTTGACAAAGCATTTTTAAAAGCCAGGTGAGGGAAGGGGGTCATAGGGTGTGTGATCAGCTCATGCACAATTCTCTGATTGGCTGATGGTGAGGGAACAGGGTGGTGTCACTGGGGTTAACATTATCAGTCCTTAGGCTCCAGGAGGCCTGGGGCTATGTTCTCATGGTCATCAAGTAGTTAACCTCTTCCATTTGGTGGGGTGTTTTCACATCTGTAAAACAACTCAGGAAATGTGCATCAAATACTGTTATCTAGGTACTTCAGAGAAGAGCTAAAGCAGAGGATATGGGGGAAAGCCTGTCCCAGGAAGGCCCCATAGGGTCCTGCTCGGTTACAGTGATGTGGGGAACCCTGGCTCTGTCCGTCCTGTGATTCTATGTGCATCAAGCTGGGACGGGGAGGAGCCTGGAGGTCACACATGGACATGGTGCCCATCAAAGCCTGGACTTCAGCCACAGGCCATACCATCCACGATGGAAACTTAGTCTATTTCTATGTCCCTGGAACTGGATTTGGTGAAGAAGAAGCCAGTAATTGCCCCCAACTCAGAGCTGAAGGAGAGAAACAAGTAAGCGAAAGAGCTGGAAATGGATCTGATTAGCAGGAGCACCATTCTGGGGCTGATCCAAACAGTTTCCACAACCCTATCATCATATTTGACCCTGGTAGCCACCTGTGAGGCTGTTATTATGCTCCAGTTTTACTCTCAAGAAAACCAGGCTCACAGAGTCTAGCCTAAGGCCAGCCTTCAAAATCTAGTTCTCCAGACAGCTCCTCTTACATGGCTGTTTATGCCAAGACTAGGCCAAGGTGCACCTAGATGCCTGAGGGTGATCCGACCATTCTCACATCACTAAATAGGACTGAAAGCTAATGACAGCACAGGGCAGCTCCAGAAAGCTCCAGTTCCACACCAGGAAACTGTAGGGAAAGCTCCCACATCCTCATTCTTGTCTTGTTCATTTTGCAGGGACCGCACATCACCCTGCTAGCCCAAGCCAGACCCTGGACCAGAAGGCGCAGGGCTCTAGGGCCTCCAGTTCTGCTGGCAGGACTGTGTCACCTGCCTCCCAGCACCCCCTGGCGTCAGACCAGACTCTGGCCAAGCGAAGCCTCAGGCTCGTCCTTGGAGGTCAGCCTCTGGAAGGAGTGCTCAGAAACCTCCCCACTGACAGCTGGGACTAATGGAGCATGGTCCTGGGGCTGATCCTTGGGCCCCCACCGGCTCACCTCACCCCCAAAATCGTTCTCTCTTCCTCTCTCTTCTCACACACATGCACATTCTCCCTCTTCTCAGTGAACATGGAAACCTTGATTACTCAGACTCAAGCCCTTGTTAGCTACCAAAACAGGAGGACAATGGCTTTATCCACCTTTTAGAAGAGTTGAGCCTTCCCCTCACTAACTGCCCTTCCCTGTATCTTGGCTCAGGCAGCTCTAGACCTTGCACTCACAGCGGTTTCCCTCGGCTCCAGACTTGGGAAGAGGGGGCAGGACCATGACCACCATCATAGACTTTTTGCAAGGAGCCCATGTTGGGACAGGTTTCTGCCAGCCCCATCAACTGGGAGGAGGTTGCAGAGGGACCCACATTCCTGATCACCACCTCTATCCAAAGGAGGTGAGTCAGTGTAAACAAAAGGTTGAAGAAGCCGATGAAAATAAAAGTAAATGAACTGAAGTCCAGCCTTGGTGAGTGGGAAGATGGTGATTCCCCAGAAACTAGCCGGAGGGGAGCTGATGCCATCAAGCACCAAAAATGCACTGGAGCCTCCGGGGCAGCAAAGCAAGGAGAGAGAGCAGTGTGGTTCTCCTTATCTAATTGAAGTAAACAAAATATTTCTCAGGGCATAAAAATCTTTCTCATGCACAAAATTCTAAAAGCAACTTGATTGTTTATTGTAAAGGGACACAGAAGATGGTTTTGGGGGGAGTTTCGCAAAGGGTGCAGTGCAGAGCCTTTTCTCCGGCAATGCTGTGTGTCACATACTGGTTCTGTGCTGAAGTCTCGTGGGGGCATCAGCCCTGGAGGCCAGACCGCTGAAGAGGCCTTGCCAGCAAGGGCAAGTATCAGCAGGGTGCCAGTAACAACCCAGGACTTCCAGTGGTTACCCTCAGGCTTCCAAGGTTAACCAATATCCCTACACACCCACCACAAACACAGACAAATTATCCTGTTCTGATGACGCACAATTTTATGTGAAGGAATGTATTTGTTATCCGTTGTTGCATAACAAATTATCCCCCAAACTTAACAGCTTAAAACAATAAACATTTATTATCTTGCACAGTTTCTGTGGGTCAAGAACTTGGGATTGGCTTCACTGGGCAGTTCTGGTTCTGCATATTGCAGTCAAGATCTGAGGCAGGGCTATAGTCATCAGAAGATTTGACAGGGCTAGAAGATATGTTTGCAAATGGCTCACTCACAGCTGCTGGCAGGAGCCTTCGGTTCTTTGCTGGCTATCCACAGACTTGATTACTCCCCACGTGGACCTCTTCATAGGGCTGCTTGGGTGTCCTCACAACACAGCAGCTGATTTCCCCCCAGAGCCAGTGATCCGAGACAAAGCAAGGAGGAAGCCACAACGCCTCTTATAACCTGTTCTAAGAAGTTACACTGTCAATTCCACCAGTTTCTATTCATTAGAATGGAGTCACTAAGTCTAGCTTACATTCAAAGAGAAGGAAATTTGGCTTCATCTCTCGAATAATTTTTGGACATATTTTAACAGGAGATTTCCTAATTCGAATAGTTACCAGATGTCTATCAAGAAAACGCTAAAGCTTTTTTGAAAGACATCCATCAGAGGATTTGTTAATGGCGGCTCCTGCGACTGTCAAGCACAACAGGAAACTAGGTAAGCTAGGGAGTTGGGTAGAGAAAGAAGGCAAGGGTAAGAGAGGAGGGATGTTCATGTGGTGTGGCTTTACAGCTGGGACATGTCGTTAGAAAACTGTCTAAAGTGTGCTTTCATCTCTGCGTTCTCAGGTTTGATCTTCCAGCTAATTCCATCTTAAAGCTTCGCTACTCAGCCTATCCAGGGGTCATCAAGCATGAAGACCGCTCTTCCCTCCTTCCCTCTTTCCTTCCCTTCCTTCCTTCTTTCCTCTCTTTCTTTCTTTCCTCAGCTCACCTAAGAATGATTTGAACTAGAAAGTCTATTTAATAATTCATCCATAGGAATATAACTGGTATCTTACTGATATTACCTTAGTTTGTCTGTGAATTTGTCTTACTGGAGGGAAATGAAAGAGACACTGAATTTTTCTGTCAGACACTATTTCTACAGTGATCCTTTCATTTCTAATAATATACATGCTCAATGTCCATAAAGAGCTCCATTATACACAGAACCACATAAGTAGGAACACACTTTTGCTGAAGATCAAGGGGGACACCTGATCACCCTGTGACTCACACACTCACAGAAACTGGGAGTGATGCACCAGCCAGTAGGGACCTGGGCAGGGTACCAACAGCATCCAGTACACTGGTGATCCTCAATTCAGATATGCTTTGTAGAGCCCTACCCAAAGCTGGGGCACCAAAGTTCCACATGCTGTATAAGAGACAATAAGGAATAAACCTGCCAGGCAAAAGGGACATTTGACTCT
Source organism: Balaenoptera ricei (assembly GCF_028023285.1). Lineage (NCBI taxonomy): Eukaryota > Metazoa > Chordata > Mammalia > Artiodactyla > Balaenopteridae > Balaenoptera > Balaenoptera ricei. Next base: position 29,919,722 of record NC_082653.1, read on the forward strand.
TTACCTCAGCAGAAAGTGGTGGACAAAAAGTCTCCTTTGAGAGTTTATATCCACAAGGCAACCCTCACAAAGAGAATCAAAATCCCCATACCAGCTGCGTGTTCAAAAAAAATAGACACTCAAATGGAAAATTTAATTTAAAGTGATCTTAGATTATTTACCATCACATCAAAAAGAATAAAATACTTAGGAATAAACCTACCTAAAGAGGCAAAAATCCTGTACTCCAAAAACTATAAGACGCTGATGAAAGAAATTAAAGACTATGCAAACAAATGAAAAGATATACAGTGTTCTTGGATTGGAAGAATCAATATTGTTAAAAAAGACCATACTACCCAAGGCAGTCTACACATTCAATGCAGTCCCTATCAAATTACCAGTGGCATTTTTCACAGAACTAGAACAAAACATTTTTTAATTTGTATGGAAAAAACAAAAGACCCTAAATAGCCAAAACAATCTTGAGAAAGAAGAACAGGGGTGAACCCTGGTGGCACAGCGGTTGAGAATCTGCCTGCCAATGCAGGGGACAGGGGTTCAAGCTCTGGTCTGGGAAGATCCCACATGCCGCGGAGCAACTAGGCCCGTGAGCCACAATTACTGAGCCTGCGCGTCTGGAGCCTGTGCTCCGCAACAAGAGAGGCCGCGATAGTGAGAGGCCCGTGCACCACGATGAAGAGTGGCCCCCACTTGCCGCAACTGGAGAAAGCCCTCACACAGAAACGAAGACCCAACACAGCCATAAATAAATAAATAAATAATAAAAATTTAAAAAAAAAAAAAAGAAGAACAGAGCTAGAAAAACCATGCTCCCTGAATTCAGACTATACTACAAAGCTACAATAATCAAAATAGTACAGTACTGGCACAAAAACATACACATAGATCAATGGAACAGGATAGAAAGCCCAGAAATAAAGCAACGCTCTTATGGTCAATTAGTCTATGATAAAGATGACAAGAATATACAATGGAGAGAATACAGTCTCTTCAATAAGTGCTGCTGGGAAAACTGGACAGCTATATGTAAAAGAATGAAATTAGAACACTTCCTAACACCATACACAAAAATAAACTCAAAATGGATTAAAGACCTAAATATAAGACCAGATACTATAAAACTCCTAGAGAAAAACATAGGTAGAACGCTCTTCGACATAAATCACAGCAATAGTTTTTTGGATTCACCTCCTAGAGTAATGTAAACAAAAGCAGAAATAAACAAATGGGACCAAATTAAACTTAAAAGCTTTTGCACAGCAGAGGAAGCCATAAACAAAATGAAAAGACAACCTATGGAATGGGAGAAAATATTTGCAAACAATGCAGCCAACAAGGGATTAATTTCCAAAATACACAAATGGTTCATACAGCTCAATATCAAAAAAACAACCCAATCAAAAAAATGGGCAGAAGACCTAAATAGACAATTCTCCAAAGAAGACATACAGATGACCAACAGCACATGAAAAGATGCTAAACTTCACTAATTACTAGAGAAATGCAAATCAAAATTATGAGGTATCACCTCACACCTGTCAGAATGGCCATCATCAAAAAGTCTAAAAATAATAAATGCTGGAGAGGGTATGGAGAAAAGGGAACCCTCCTAAACTATTTGTGGGAATGTAAATTGGTGCAGCCACTATGGAAAATAGTATGGAATTTCCTTAAAAAAACTGAAAATAGAGTTACCATATGATCCAGTAATCCCACTCCTGGGCATATATTTGGAAAAGACAAAAACTCTAATTCTAAAAGGTACATGCACCCCAATGCCCAATGTTCATAGCAGTACTATTTTCAGTCACCAAGACATGGAAGCAACCTAAGTGTCCATCAACAGATAAATGGATAAAGAAGACGTGGAATATATATATATATATATATATATATATATATATATATATATATACACACACACATATATACACACACAATGGAATATTACTCAACCATAAAAAAATGAAATAATGCCATTTGCAGCAACATGGATGGACCTAGAGATTATCACACTAAGACAGACAGAGAAAGACAAGTATCATATGATATCACTTATGTGTGAAATCTTAAAAAAATGATACAAATCAACTTATTTACAAAACAAAAATAGATTCACAGACATAGAAAACAAACTTATGGTTACCAAAGGGGAAGGGGGGATGAATTAGGAGTTTGCAATTAACAGATACACATTACTGTATATAAAATAGATAAACAACAAGGATCTACTGTATAGCACAGGGAACTGTATTCAATATCTTCCTAGATATTTATTTACAAAACAGAAACAGACTCACAGACTTAGAGAACAAACTTATGGTTACCAGGGGAAAAGGGTGGGTGGGAGGGATAGTTAGGGAGTTTGGGATTGACATGTACACAGTGCTATATTTAAAATGGATAACCAACAAGACCTACTGTATAGCACAAGGAACTCTGCTCAGTATTATGTAGCAACCTAAATGTGAAAAGAATTTGAAAAAGAATAGATACATGTATATACATAACTGAATCACTTTGCTGTACACCTGAAACTAACACAACATTGTAAATCAACTACACTTCAATAAAAATTTTAATTAAAAAAATAGAAAAATAATAAAGAACATTAGCTACTAAAAAAATAAAAAATAAAAAAATAAAGTGATCTTAGGTTACTAGTGCCTCCAAGAAAAAGGGGGGGAGGGAGGAGCAAAGAAACAAAAACAGCACAAAAAATACAAAGCATATAAGATGCTAGAAATAAATCAAAATATATCAGGAATCAAAATAAATGCAGACGGACTAAACCCTCCAGACAGCAGACAAAGATCATCAGATGGATATTTTAAAATCTCATGTGCTGTTTCCAAGGGACACCTTTAAAACCTAAGGACAGGTGCATATGGATTTTATCCTTTTTGGTTCCTAGGGAACAAAAACTGAAATTCAATCTTCAAGGGCAAAATCACCGGGTGTGTGAGTGCCATCCAATTCTGTAAATTGGGATTGGTTTTGAGAGCTGAAGATTTCTATTAAAGACAGCTGTCTGTAGTATTGTGCCACATAATTTATTCTTCAATGCAGTATTAGTTTGGAAAATGTAAAGAAAGGCCCAGGATCATAGTCAGGCAGATGAGGTATGTAGATCATACAGATCTCTCTATCACTGACTGTGTCTGGAGAATGAACCATATAAACCCCACTTCCAAACTCTGTTGTGAAGATTCAACAAGCAGACACATGTAAGACTAAGTGCCAAGCATTAGGCTAAGCGCTCAATAAATAACAGATATAATCACAGGCCTGGATAAGATCAAACATCCTCAGGCTCAGGTTATGAACACAAGCAGCATTGACTGATCAAAACTTTTACCCTGTACTCCTAAATGATTGTCCTAGAAGGCTTCCCATTCTTCTGTGTCTCTGTGAAGAAATGTTGCATATATGTGTAACTCATTACCAAAGAATGTTGCAGGGTTTCTTTGGCCTAGGAATTGCTAGAAGCCTTTGAAATTTGACGTGAAAAATTCACGAAATGAGTGTGAAGTGCCGCCATCCTGTGGTTGTTTCATGCAATGTCCTTTCCTGAAACTCTCCCTGGTCCCTGGAACTTAAATAGCACATTCATTTCCATAGGTCCCCATTAGTGTTGCCCAGAGTAAAAACTCTGGGTTAATTTACACCAAAATGACACAGTGAGCCAAAGGCTGGGCAAAATAAAAGAGGAAGAGATGCTATAGTGTATTATCCTTCCCAATGGGTGAACACAGAGAAAAGAAAGACCCACATGGCTTTTTAAAGCTGAGCCTGGAGCACCCTTCAGACCTGCTGCCCATGCAGGACATTTTCTCAGCTGGAACTTGGTGAGAAATCTGTCTTGTACATCACCTCCAAACTAATCTCCAATCAAACACTGCTTTATGGAGAGTAAGAGTCTCATCAGACCCAAGCCACTCATCCTGGCCTTCATTCAAGGCTTCTTACATCCTGGATCTTACATGCTAGATCCTTTAGTCTTTTGTCCAACTACTGACCAGGATGGATCTTACACCTCTTGCCTCCACTCTCTTTCCACCCTCCATCTCTAAATGACCTACACATTCTTCTGTGAATACCTAAATTCCCTCCTGACCCTGAAATCTTCCTCAGGAACCCTGGTCAGCCTCCCATGGTGCTACATCTTAGCACTTGAAGATGAAGTCTTCAGTGAAGTCTCTGAAGGAGGAGGTCATGGGTTAGTACTACTACCGCTTTTGTTATCCTCCCAGATCTCTGCATGGTTTATCCCCTTAAGACCTCTACTCAAAATGTCGCCTCTTCACCGATGGCCTCTATAAAACAATGCAACATTCCTTAACACGTACCAAAATCTCATGTACTACGTATTTACTTGATTTTCTGTCTCCCCTAGGGTGTAAACTCCATGGTGGCAGGGACTTGGTTTTGTTTAGTACTGTACCCCCAGCACCTAGAAATATAGTTGATGTGCAATAGGCACACAAAACCTCTTTTTTCTTTAAGTATACTTACAGTACCTTCACACTCACTTTTTTTCTAATATTTATTTGTCTGCGTAGCGTTTTAGTTGCGGCACGCAGGATCTCTGTTGCTGTGTGCAGGATCTTCCTTGTGGCATGTGGGATCTTTTAGTTGCAGTATGCGGGATCCTCAGCTGCGGCATGCAAACTCCTAGTCGCATCATGTGGGATCTAGTTCCCTGACCAGTGATCAAACCAGGGCCCCCTGCATTGGGAGTGTGGAGTCTTAGCCACTGGACCACCAGGGAAGTCCACCCCCCGTTTTTTTTAGTGAATGGAAAAATTGATTCTGTAGCTTCTTTTTTTTTTTTTTTTTTTTTAAACATGTTAATTTCTTTTTAATTAATTTATTTATTTTTGGCTGTGTTGGGTCTTCGTTTCTGTGCGAGAGCTTTCTCTAGTTGCAGCAAGTGGGGGCCACTCCTCATCGCGGTGCGCGGGCCTCTCACTATCGCGGCCTCTCTCGTTGCAGAGCACAGGCTCCAGACGCGCAGGCTCAGTAGTTGTGGCTCACGGGCCTAGTCGCTCCGCGGCATATGGGATCTTCCCAGACCAGGGCTCGAACCCGTGTCCCCTGCATTGGCAGGGGGATTCTCAACCACTGCGCCACCAGGGAAGCCCGGTTCTGTACCTTCTTGAACATCAACAGTTATAGCTGATTCCTCATCCACAAAAGAAGATGTTAGATCATATGGTCTCCAAGGTGCCCGCTAGCTCAAAACTTACCTATGTTCTCAGGGGCCCAAAAAAGACCAGCTGAATTACATTGCTTAGTTTGGGTACTGAGAAGATGAATAGATGCAGCTTTGGGCTCATTTCTCTGCTCACCCTCCCACCACCCCCACCAGTTCAATCTTCCTATCTGTGAGGTGCCGGCAGACTAAAATCAGTCCCCTGAGCCTCACACACATAGAATGATGCTAGCTGTCAGGGTGCCACACTGGCACTTAAAGAACTAGGCTGACATTGACAGAAGCTGGAACAATGCAATCAGGATAGTAAATCTGAGGTGAGGAAATGCAACAGCTTGTGGCACCCCAAAACTGTTTTGATCAATAGCATCTTGCCTCCTCATCCAAAGAGTAAGTAAGTAATGTCCTTTCCAGTGCAAAATTGGATGCTACCAGGCAGTGATGGGTGGCTGGGGTTTTTCTAAGAGAAAGAGGAGGAAAAAATGCTTAGAAAGCAGCAATGGAAAGCAAGGCAGACTTCAACCTTTAACACCCATCTAAACAATGTGTGGGTCATAAAAGCTATCATAATGGAAACTAGAATAAATTTGGAATTGAATTATAATGAAAGTATTGCATGCCAAAATTTGCAGAATACAGCTAAAGAAGTACTTAGAGGGAAATGCATATTGAAGGAGAAAAGTTTAAACCAATGAACCAACATTCATATTAAGAAATGAAATAGAGAACAGCAAAATAAAGCCAAACAAGTAGAAGAAAGGAAATAATAAATATAAGAGCAAAAACTAATTTAAAAGAAAATAAACAGACAATAGAGAGAATCAACAAAATCAAAAGTTCATTGTTTGAAATGGTATATAAGATTAAAAACTTTCTGACAAGACTGATGAAAAGAAAGTAAAAATAAATATTAAGGATAAAAAAAGATCACAACTACAGATGATGCAGAAAACAAAAAATTCTCCAATTCAAATCTATACTACAAAATGTGAAAGCACAGATGAAATGAACAAATTCCCAGAAAACTATAACAAAAATGGTCCAAGAAAGTAGAAATCCTGAATAATCTGTGGCCATTATAAATTTGAATTAATAATTTAAAATATGCTTTCAAGATCTCTTTGTTCTTGGTGTTTTGCTGGTTTATTACAATGGGTGAAAGACTGGATTTCTTTTTATTTATCCTGCTTGAGATGCATTCCTGCACCTTTGGATCCATGCTTTTCATCAGTTCTGGGGAAACTGCATCCACCAGCTCTTCAAATATTGTTCTTCCTGGTGATGGTTAATTTTATGTTGTATACTTGACTGGGCTGAGGGATGCCCAGATAGCTGGTAAAACACTATATCTGGGTGTGTTTATGAGGGTGGTCCTGGAAGAGATTAGCATCTGAATTGAACTGAGTAAAGCAGATGGCCCTCCCAAACGTGGGTGGTCATCCTCCAATCCACTGAGCACCAGAATAGAACCAAAAGGTGAAGGAAGGGCAAATTAGTTCCTTCTCTGCTTGAGCTGAGACATCCATTTCCTCCTCCCCTTAGACATTGGCACTCTGGGTTCTCAGGCTTTCAATATCAGACCTGGGCCTATAACATCAGCGGCCTCCACCCTCATTCTCAGGCCTTCTGGCTCAAACTGAATTACATCATCCAGCTCGCAGCCTGCAGACCAAGGAACTTCTTGGCCTCCATAACCGTGTGAGCCAATTCCTATAATAAATCTCTTATCTATATTTATATCTATATCTGTATCTATACCTATATCCTATTGCTTCCGTTTCTCTGGAGAACCCTCACTAATACACTCCTATTTATCCTTTCTGCTTTCTGGGCAGAACAGAAGCTAGATTCTCTCATTCCACATTCTATATCTCCTAATTGCTCTTTCACCTCTTTATCTCTCTTTGTTGCATTCTGGATAAATTATTTGGTTAGATCTTCCAGTTCACTAATACTTTCTTAAGCCATGCCTAATTTGCTAATGAATCGATACATTTCTTTTAAATTTCAACAAGTTTCTCATTTCTACAAATATCATATCTGTTCACTTCTGCCATGCTCCCCGAACATGGCACAGATGAAGCTGCATACCTCAAGAACAGGAACTGGTAATCCTTTTGCATAAATGGTCAGATAATAAATAATAAATATTTTAGACTTTGTGGGCCACATATAGTCTCTGTCACAAATTTTTTTTTATAACCCTTTAAAAATGTGAAAATCATTCTTAGCTCTTAGGCCCTACAAAAACAAGCCACAGGCCAGATTTGGTCCCAGGGTCATGGTTTACTGACCCCTGCTCTAGAGCTCCCACACTCAACCCAATGCAATGGTCAGTGCAGCACAGGAAAGCTTATGGAGCATTCATGAGGGAATGGTTAGGATAAAAGTTCCTCTGGTAATGAGCCTGGTCTTCTCAGCCTATGTGTGGCAGGCAGATGATCCCAAAGACCACGCATGCCTCAGTGAGGAAATACGCTGGTGCCACACGGCATGGAACCAGTAGAGGCCTGACATAAGGAGACCCAGAGCTCAGAGATTTCAAGCACCTGTCTGAGATCAGTGTGTCTCAGAGGATAAAGCACACAGGTCCAGGGGCCAGTCCAAAGCAGCCATTTTATAGCAGGGATTGATGGGGTCCCAAGACACAGCACCAGATCCTGAGCACAGAGAACTGAGACATACCCCCTTTTCCCCTGCAACTAGGGTATGAGAATGCTCCCATAAACCCTACTGCAATTTTGAAAAGACCTGAAGAAGAGAGGAAATCTGAAGGATTCTTAGCAACCCTGTTTAAACCAGAAACAACTGAGATACCAGTAACTGGAAAGTTTACACACTGAACATATTTTACAGGTTCCAACAACATTTAATCAGTAAATTGTCCATCTACTGCCACTGGAAGTTGAAAAATGAAATGCATAACTGTTTCCTGTGTGAAACTAAAATGTTTAGAGGTGTTCTGTCTACATGTGCAAGTTAATGGCTAACATGATAGAAATGAATCAGAGCAGCTGGGTGTATAAAAAATGGGGTTTTAGTAGATTTTATGGGAAGTGATGGGAGAACTGAGACTCAACTGAGAATAGGTAAAATGAAATAGTGTGATAAAAAAATGTATCACTATTTATTGATAAGGGGGACAAAAGAACAAGATGAAAGTCCACTAACATTCATTGAGTTCCTACTACATGCCAGGTACCACATCTGTGTCACATACTAGCTACCACACCTCTGTCACACCTGGCCTATGTTCGGTAAAATGTTTGTTGTCAGGATGAATGAATCCTCCATCTTCATTCTGCAAAAGAAATGAAAACTCAGGAAGGTTGGGCAATTAACTTAAGGTCACATTGTAAGTAGCAGAGCTGGGATCTTAACCCAGGTTTGCTGACTCATTCATATTCACTGCTGCTTAAAAATCATCCCCAAATTTGGTGAACCTAACAAACAGCCCAAAGGCAAGGGAGATATGGTCTTTGACATCACATGCTACAGAGATGCCCATGGAGGTCAGGATTATGAAGTACCAGGGGAGATAGTTTAGTAAAGAGAGGGAGGTAAAGAAGCCAAAGAAATATTCTTACTGTTTATACCATGTCCCCATCTAATCATAAGCTTTTCTGCCTCACTAGTGGAAGTGCACTTTTCTGCCTCACTAGTGGAAGTGCACTTTTCTTCAGCCACCTCTCTAAGTTAGCAAACTGCTTTAGCACAGTTCCTTTATAACCAGAGGACTCAAATCTATCCAAAGTATGACTCTGGTTAACTTTCAGCTCAGTGACTCTCAGGCTTTCTGTATTTAATCCACAGAAGTGTGCATTTATATAACTTATATATATGGTATATATATTTGTATATACATGTATATGTGTATATTTACATGTATGTATACATATGTGTGTTTGAGACAAAAGTTTTATAAATCAATACTCCTTACTCTATGTAATGTATTATTATTTCATATATTCTTTCATCCTACTTTTTTAATGCTGGCCAAGAATGTCTAAATTAATTCTGCAATCCCATTCCAACTTCTCCTTTGAAACCCCCTACCTTAGTAGATAAGCACCTGTAACCCCAGGAATATTTAGGATTAAGTATAGAAGTAACGAAGTAGATCAGTCATAGCATTAACATTTTCCGTTACATTTTTTTAAAATTTATTTATTTTATTTATTTTTAGCTGCATTGGGTCTTCATTGCTGCGAACTGCTTTCTCTAGTTGCAGCGAGCGGGGGCCACTATTCGCTGTGGTGCGCAGGCTTCTCACTGTGGTGGCTTCTCTTGTTGTGGAGCACGGGCTCTAAGTGCACGGGCTTCAGTAGTTGTGGCATGTGGGCTCAGTAGTTGTGGCTCGCGGGCTCTAGAGCGCAGGCTCAGTAGTTCTGGCGCACGGGGGCTTAGCTGCTCCATGGCATGTGGGATCTTCCCCGACCAGGGCTCGAACCTGTGTCCCCTGCGTTGGCAGGCAGATTCTTAACCACTGCGCCACCAGGGAAGTCCTTCCATTACATTTTGGAAACTTCTATTTAATTTGGTAATTATAACGTTTAAGAGAATTTAATATTCTGATGTAATAGATTAATTTTGCAATTCCATTTTAAAATGTGAGATGGAGTGACTGATTCAGACTCATGACTGTTAAGTGGATACATGTAACAAAATTCAAGCACATCTGCAAGCAATATTCAGACTATGAGATTTTAAGATTTAAGATTAATTAAAGTTTATTAGATTTTAAGAGTGAGCTCAGGGACTTCCCTGGTGGCGCAGTGGTTAAGAATCTTCCTGCCAATGCAGGGCACAGAGGTTCGATCCCTGGCCCGGGAAGATCCCACATGCCGCAGAGCAACTAAGCCCGTGCGCCACAACTACTGAGCCTGCGCTCTAGAGCCCGTGAGCCACAACTACTGAGCCCTTGTGCCACAACTAGTGAAGCCAGCACGCCTAGAGCCCATGCTCCACAACAAGAGAAGCCACCGCAATGAGAAGCCCACACACCGCGAAGAGTAGCCCCCGCTTGCTGCAACTAGAGAAAGCCCAGGCGCAGCAACAAAGACCCAACGCAGCCAAAAATAAATAGATAAAATAAATAGTAATTTAAAAAAAAAAAGTGAGCTCAGTACTTGGATCTTGTCAAATAACTGAATTGCTTAAGAAGAAAATACCTTAAAATTATAAATGCACGTTAGCTGTGGGAATTTAAGTTATAAAAAAATCCCCTTAAGATGACTTTTTAAATTTACTAGCATATATACCACTTTGGGGTAACCAGGTTTTGGATTTATAATTCTAATATTAATTATTAAAGCAAAAGTAATTTCAAAATAGTCGCCCGAGTGCCCAAAAGCTGCCCCGAGAACACGGAAGCAGCTCCAGTTCACTCGGAGCTAACCGAGTGTTAAGAATTTAGGGCCGTGCACTAGGGCGAGCGACACGTGGCCCCGCAAAAGGAGCAGGGTTCTGCAGAAGCAGGGAACGAGAAACCGACCTAGGAAGAGGTGGGATCATCGTTCTTTCCTACTTCAGCGCCTGCCGCCCTTATTTTTAAGAATAAATAAAAAACAATTTAAAAGCACGAAGCCAGCCACTAGGAATCACGATGCCTCAGGGTCTGCGCCAGCGCACCCCAGGCCCCGCTTCCATCCCGGTAAGGAGGGGAGGGCGCGCGGACCCGGGGCTCCAGTCAGGGTCGTCCCCAGTGCCCGGCGGGGACGAAGGGGGTCATGAGGTCGCCTGGGTCCAGAGATCCCCGGCGCTGAGGACAGTGGGCTCCGCAATAGTTTCTGCCCGGAAGGATCGCCGCGGCCCGCGCGGGGGCCTCCAGCCCGGATTCCACAGAGCTCTGCTGCCCGTAATTTACAGGATGAAAACATGAGGGATTGGACAGTTATCCGGAAAAGCGCCTTTCCAAACCGTTTTGCGGCCTGCAGGGCCCCCTCGGCCCCGCGCGTCCCCGGCAACCAAGCCTCAGCGGAGGCAGGAAAAGGCCGGCTAGTCCGCACTCGCGCCGCCGCCCTGCGGGCCGTACCACCCCGGCGGACCCCCTCCGAAGTTGCGGAAAGGTACAGTCCCCGGCCTCTGATTGGCCGAAGACGCAGGGGCGTGGCCTCCGGAGCCTGGTTCTGCGCGCCAGAACCCACTCGCCGCAGTGCGAGCCGGGCCAAGAGCGAGCGCCATGGTGAGGAGTGGTTGCGGGTTGCCGGCGAGGCGGAGGCCATGGTTTGGGTCTGGGTTCGGGCCGGGGCCCGGGCCTGCCCGGGGAGCGAAGCCAGGCGAACGCGGGGGCCGCGCTGACGCTCGCGCCCCGGCTCCTTTTCCAGGTGCTGCTGCACGTGCTCTTCGAGCATGCGGTCGGCTACGCGCTGCTGGCGCTGAAGGAGGTGGAGGAGATCAGCCTGCTGCTGCCGCAGGTGAGTGGACGCGGTGGGCTCGCCCGGCCGCGCCGCAGCCCCTCGGGCAGCGCGGGCCCCAGCATGCACCGCGCGCTCCCACGTGGCCGGCCGCGCGTTGGGGGGGTGCGCTGTGCGCAGCAGCTCAAGAGCAGGGGATCTTTACCTGCATTCGTGATTAGAATCGTGTTAGAAGCATTTAAAAGTAAGTCTCCCGCATTCGAATTTGTGTGCACTCTATACAAAATGCAGATTTTCATTTTTGCATAAAGAGCAAATAAAACTATATGAAGAATGCAAAAAAAAAAAAAAGTCTCCCGGACTCCACCCCGTACCGATGAAGCGGAACCGGGATTTAGGCCCCGTGATCCGTTCATTTTTAAAGCGTTCGGTTGGTCCAGACCTGCAGCTGCTTTACTGCGCCCTAGAGGCAAGGGCGAGGGAAGGAAACCACTCATCGTCTTTCTCCCCCCCAGGTGGAGGAGTGCGTGCTGAACCTGGGCAAGTTCCACAATATCGTTCGTCTCGTGGCTTTTTGTCCCTTTTCCTCGTCCCAGGTTGCCTTGGAAAATGCCAACGCTGTGTCTGAAGGTGAGTTTGCCACTAAATATTTTAGGGAGATAAGCCTGCTACTGTTAACCTTTTAAACTGCACAATCTAGGATGTAGGCTTTATTTCTTGTGGGCACTGTAGTGATAAATGATTCCTAAATGAAATCTGGCTGAGGTGGGGGGACTGGTATAATACTAGACCCAATCAAATGTGGTTTTCTGCTACTTTGTTCAATTGATTTTGATACCAAAAGCCAAGAGAAAAAGGTTTGGTCCCAGAAGGTAAATCCAGTACTAAATGCTCCTATTGTGCTCCAGGGTGTTTTTTTAAGCTTTCAGTAATGTATTTCATACTTATGTTATTGAGCCCGAGTTGTGTTCCTCCCATGGTTGATGCAGGCTTTGCAGTGATGACCTGAGTCTGTCAATCCCCTGAGTATAATCACTGATGTCTCCATGTCTCTGAGCAAAGCCTGAAGGGGAGGGCTCTAGGCACACCATCCTAGCATGCTCTGCAAGACCAATGTAAGATCAGTCTGTCAGTGATCAGTTGAGGGGACAGGATTCCCTTTTATGATTTAAGCATCCTTCAGCATGTTAGTGGGAGCTCTGTTCTTTGCCCTGAGGTGTTGTTCATGAGGACCTCCGCCTGCTCTTGGAGACTCACCTACCAACCAAAAAGAAGAAAGTGCTCCTGGGGGTTGGGGACCCCAAGATAGGTGCTGCTATACAAGAGGAGTTAGGGTACAACTGCCAGACTGGAGGTGTCATAGCCGAGATCCTTCGAGGTGAGACCGTCTATTGACATTTTTGAATTCTGGGTGGGCGTGTCTAGAAACTCATTAGGCTTAAGGTTGCTTTTTGGAAGCCCTCCTGCTTGGCTGGTGCCCATGGGTTCAGGAGCTAGCTCAGCCCTTCCTTGCTCACAGTCTTGCCCTCCTCCAGGAGTCCGTCTGCACTTCCACAACCTGGTGAAGGGTCTGACTGATCTGTCTGCTTGTAAAGCCCAACTGGGGCTGGGACACAGCTATTCTCGTGCCAAAGTTAAGTTTAATGTGAACCGAGTGGACAATATGATTATCCAGTCCATTAGCCTCCTGGACCAGCTGGATAAGGACATCAATACCTTCTCCATGCGTGTCAGGTAAAGTGCAGGGATGACCCCTTAGAAACAAGGCCTTGGGTCTGTGGTTCAGCTAATTTTGAATCTTGAGATCAGGACTGGCTCCTGTGGGTAGAACCATGTGGGGTGGAGCTGGGCCTCCTGGTGCTTACCACAGGCTGTGTTCTTACACTGACTGTATAGAAAGAGGAGGCAGAGTAAACGCACCCCATATACACCTCAGCCCAGGCCCTTTGCCTGGTCTGTATTGTGAATGGGGCGACATGGAGTTGAGGTTTTGGATCTGATTTGTTCCCGTTTCCTCCAGGCAAAGAGTAGATCTGGAGAGGGCTGAGGCTATAGCTTTGAGACATGGCAGCTGGGCCATGGAGTGATTGTGGCTCTTTGCAGGGAGTGGTATGGGTATCACTTTCCTGAACTGGTAAAGATCATCAATGACAATGCTACATACTGCCGCCTTGCTCAGTTCATTGGAAACCGAAGGGAGCTGAATGAAGAAAAGTTGGAGAAGCTGGAGGAGCTGACAATGGATGCAGCCAAGGCTAAGGCTATTCTGGATGCCTCGCGGTCCTCCATGGGTCAGTATAGAGCCTGGCAGCCAAAATAAGGTACAGGGCTCTGAATACTGGGCTCCTGCATTCATACTTGATGTCCCTTAGGCATGGACATATCAGCCATTGACTTGATAAACATCGAGAGCTTCTCCAGTCGTGTGGTGTCTTTGTCAGAGTACCGCCAAAGCCTACACACTTACCTGCGATCCAAGATGAGCCAAGTAGCCCCCAGCCTGTCCGCCCTAATTGGGGAAGCGGTGCGTCATGGGAAACCAAAAAATGGGGGATTAAGAAATTACCATGTATATTTGTATTGTTGTATTTCCTGACCCATCATATCTTCCCCAGTGGTACTTGATGGGGAGGAGGTGAAGCAGGATTATGCAGTTGGTAGGTTGGCAATCCCAGCTTCTCTAATTCCTTGAATCCTTCTCCAGGTAGGTGCACGTCTCATTGCTCACGCTGGCAGTCTCACCAATCTGGCCAAGTATCCAGCATCCACAGTGCAGATCCTTGGGGCTGAAAAGGCCCTGTTCAGGTACCAGTGAGGGCACCTGCCCACACTCAGGTGCCACTTCTGGTGCCCACTGCTTGTTTGGGGATCACGGTGATGGTTGACCAGGGCTCCCTGACCTGTACAGGCCTCTGCTATGGGGGTGATGGCCAGTCCTGGTGTCTGAGTGATTCCCTGGGCCCAGCACAGGGACCACCTTTCCAGGTCAGCGACATTGGATGCCTTCCCTCTGCCTCTGGGAGTGGTGGCTTGGCATGAGGTGGGGTAGAGACCCATCCTGGCCTGAGGCTTACCTGGAAACAGGGGGAAGAGGGGAAGGGAGGCGCTGCCTTAGCTAACGAGGTTGAAATTTCTGATCTTAAAACTCTCCGCTGAATATTCTTCTCCCAGAGCCCTGAAGACAAGGGGTAACACCCCAAAATATGGACTCATTTTCCACTCTACCTTCATTGGCCGAGCAGCTGCCAAGAACAAAGGCCGCATCTCCCGATACCTGGCAAACAAATGCAGTATTGCCTCACGAATTGATTGCTTCTCTGGTATGGGTGGGGAAGTTGGCAGTTGGGAGGGAGGGAGGCTGACTACCCTAGCAGCTTCTACAATGATGGCAGTATTTTTCGTCAACAGCAGTTCACCTAGTGAGTGTTGATACTTTGAGTCTGAGTGAAGCTCAGGGTAGAGGGAATACTGGGGGTGGTGAGTAGTTTGTCCCTTTAGAGACTGACGTGCTATGTTTACTTACATACATGCATATCCAGAGGTACCTACCAGTGTATTTGGGGAGAAGCTTCGAGAACAAGTTGAGGAGCGGCTGTCCTTCTATGAGACTGGAGAGATTCCACGAAAGAATCTGGATGTTATGAAGGAGGCAATGGTTCAGGTCAGTTTGGGTCAGGTCAGGTGGGGAGAACCAGAGCTGGCTGTTGGAGTTGATGAACTGTCTTAGCCTGACCATGTAGAGTGGAGGCATAAAACTGATTTAATGAGCCTGATCCAATAAAGCCAAGAGAGAGACCTGGGGAACCAGAGGTCTTCAAACCTTTTCAGCACTTTTCTTTGGCCAGGCAGAGGAAGCGGCTGCTGAGATTACTAGGAAGCTGGAGAAACAGGAGAAGAAACGCTTGAAGAAGGAAAAGAAAAGGCTGGCTGCGATTGCCCTGGCGTCTTCAGAAAACAGCAGTAGTACCCCAGAGGAATGTGAGGTCAGTAGTAGACAGCCCTTAGCCCTGGGTGAAGATCTTAAGCCGTAGGACAGAAAACAGCAGAACA
This sequence comes from Balaenoptera ricei, assembly GCF_028023285.1. NCBI lineage: Eukaryota > Metazoa > Chordata > Mammalia > Artiodactyla > Balaenopteridae > Balaenoptera > Balaenoptera ricei. Next base: position 29,935,346 of record NC_082653.1, read on the forward strand.
GAGGATATGCCACCTCAAGTCAAGGTCTGGAATACAGGCTTTTGGACTGAAATAAGGATCTGAAACGTCTAAAACTACCTCTTGATTCTATAGGAAGGAGATAGGTGCTGAGAGAACTCGCTCAAGAGCCCAGAGCGCTTGTTTGTAGCAGCACCTGTTCACTGGGCGAGTGTGTTCTGTCCTTGGCTGCTTCCCAGGAGTCCTCAACCGGGGGTAGTGTAAATTCCTGCTCTGCTTGTTCCCAGACATGTCTAGAAATGGTAGCATTTCTTACTGGGGGTTGAGGGCAGGGAGAGCTCCAGTGTGCTATGTTAGAATCATTCTCCCTGGGATTGTTGTAGTGCCCAGTCCGCCAGTGTTTCAGGGTCCCCTCTGGAACTTGGTGTCATGATTCTTTTGCAACCAGCATGGTAGGGTTTTCTGTAAATTACTTACTGGGCTTAGATAATTGTGTATTCTCCCTACCTTCTAGTGATTGGCGGGGGGCGGTGGGGGGGGGGGTCACCTTTGACATGCATTTCCAGAGTTAGAGCCATACAATTTAAAAATCATCCCAGAAACACTGGACAGTCTTAACACTATTTCCATCCACCAGTCTTTCTGCCCTGGGTACTTAACAGCTGGAATTCTAACGGGGTGTGTGTGCATGTTCATACAATGGATGACACTCTTTTCATGCCCATTTTTCCCTTTCTGCCATCAGGAGACAAGTGAAATACCCAAAAAGAAGAAAAAGCAAAAGCCCCAGGCGGCTCCTCAGGAGAATGGAATGGAAGACCCATCTGTCTCCTCCAAACCCAAAAAAAAGAAATCTTTTTCCAAGGAGGAGCTGGTTAGTAGTGATCTCGAAGAGACAGCTGGCAGTGGAAGTCTTCCCAAGAGGAAGAAATCTTTCCCCAAAGAGGAACCAGATAGTGACCCTGAAGAGTCAGGAAACAAGAGGGTCCCCAAGAAAAAGAGGAAATTCTCTTCCAAGGAGGAGCCTCTCAGCAGTGGACCTGAAGAGGCTGCTGCCAGCAAGAGCAGCAGCTCCAAGAAAAAGAAAAAGCTCCGAAAGCTATCCCAGGAAAATTAGAATGGACATTTCCCTAGTAGGGCATAACTTACAGAGATATTTCCCAACCCATCCCCTATAGCCCAATATAAATAAAAACAAATTCACGAGTCATGTCATATCATGTTTTATTGGACACCTTACATGGTGGGACCTATGGGTTGGACAGGGCACCAATGACCGCCTCAGTGAAGTCTTGGCAGGCGGCATAACCACCCATGTGAGAAGTTCGAACCTGTGTTGGAGAACTGTCATCACCTCTGTGGCCTGGGCCCCATCCCTAACCCCCCACCACCTAAGTTCCCTAAGGAAGCCAGCCCCAGACAACCTAGGCTCTGCCCAGAAGGTGATAATGGTCTACAGGTTTAGGGCTCTTCTCTGGTCCACTGCACTGAAGGGAGGTGTATGGTCCTTGTGAGGCTGGAGGGAATAACGGGCTCTAGCCCCCATAGGGGTGCAGGTGGCCGATGACAGACTTGATGAAGTCGGTTGTGGTGCTGTAGCCGCCCATGTCTCGAGTCCGCACCTACAGCCACCACCGGCAACAGCCGTGGGGAAGAAAAGAGAGCCCATGAAGGCAGGGCAGTGTGATGGAAATGGAATCCAAAGAGGGTGACAAGGCCAGAAAAAGAAGACAATGCAGCAGAGATGCAAGGAGGCGGCCAGGTTTGGAAGAGCACGGACCCGTCCGTTGCTGTCTTTTGAGGGCCAGAGCCACCGTTCGAGCTCTGCTGTGGCCTGGGCGAGGGTGGGAAGCTGAGCATGAGTGAGAAGGGAAATGGAGATTGGAGACAGGAGAAGGATGCCTTGGAGGAAATAGAGAAGACCAGGTGGAAGCACAGATGACGGCAGGGGAATGGCAGATGAGGATGGGCTTCCAGGTGTGGAGAAAGTGACACTGGTGCCTCATCCTGCCAGCTATCTCCCTCTGCTCCTCCATCTCCCCTTAGACAGGAAGCTGCAAGTTCTCCATTAAGATGGCCAATTAAAGAGCCAATGGATGGAGCAGGAAAGAGGGAATAGCAGATGGGAACTAGGAGGCAAAGGAGATCAAGAGGATGAAACAGCCAAGAGAAGGGAAATGAACAGCCCTGACAGGATTGGGGGAAAAGCAGAGCAGAGGCTCTTGGGACCTGGAGGGAAAGGACGCCCCAACTCAGGTTCCCCAGAAAGTCCTGCCGAGACCCTAAACCCCACAGCCTTTCTAAACTCACCTTGCCGACTTTGATCACCTTCTTCACCGCATCTGCAATCGTGTTGGAGTGATGCTCGAGACTGTCAATGTGGACAGAAAGAAACTGAGATAGCCCCCATATCATCCCCCTGATTTCCCCACCTGTGCTCCCCGAACAACAGCCAGCTGCCTCCCCGGGCTGGCAGTGACCTACTTGAGATGCCGCAGCATGTTGGAAGCTGACAACAGCATGGCTGTGGGGTTGGCTATATTCCTGCCCACTGCCTGGGCAAATGGATGCCGGGCACCCTGTGGAAAGAGGAGCAGGCCAGAGTCACTGGGAGCAGACATTCTGCAGAAGCTGAGGTCAGGGAAGGGCATTAGGATGAAAGGTCAGGCCAGGAACACTGAGATGTAAGGGGGGGGACAGGAGCAGGCCAGGGTCACTTAGGAGGAGGATGCACTGGGGGAGAGCTATCAAGGGGACCTGAGGTCAGAAGAAGGGCACAGAGAGGGCTGAGGGAGGCAGTGACTTCACTCACCGTCTCAAAGACTGCATACTCTGCACTGTAGCTCTCACCAGGGACCACACCAGCTCCCCCAACCAGGCCAGCAGCCAGATTGTCAATAATGTTCCCATAGAGGTTGGGCATCACCAGCACATCAAACTGGTAAGGATTCTGCACCAGCTGGGGGCAAAATGTGGGCATGGAGGAAAGACGTAAATCCTATTCCCTGCCTTTCTCAGCACTGAGAATGGAGACACCGGGAGGGCCTCACCTGCATGCAGCAGTTGTCTATGATCATTGTCTCAAACTTGATCTTGGGGTACAGTTCAGCAACTTCCTCACAGCACTGCAGGAACAACCCATCCCCCAGTTTCCTGTCCATGGGCCAAAGGGAACATTCAGCCGATAGAGTGCAGGGAGCTACCTTCCCAGGAACCTACCCCATGCAAAGCCATGTCCCTCACATGATATTGGCCTTGTGGACAGCTGTGACCTTGCCCCGCCCCTTCTTAGTGGCATAGTCAAAGGCGAACTTTGCGATCCGCTGAGATTTGGTTCGAGTGACGATCTTCAGGCACTCGATCACGCCCCTCGCACTCTGCATAAGACAGAAGCAGCTGGGTGACACTAGAAAAAAGGGAAGGAGCTGTGCCTCTCTCCCCACTTCACCCCTGCCCTCCGCGATTTCTAGGGCCTCACCTCGTGTTCCAGAGAGCTGTACTCCCCTTCTGTCTGCTCTCGAATAATCACCAAATCTAGATTGTTGTGTCGAGTCTTGTACCCAGGAAGTGACTTCACATGGACTACGTTGGCAAACAAGTCCAACTTACGCCTGGGGATGGGGCAGAGCCATGAGCACTGTGCCTGGTGCCCCAGTACCCCACTCACCCATGTCCTCCCACCACCTACCTCAGCCGCATATCGTAGGAGGCTAGTTCCCCCTTATACTCCATCGGGGTGTGGATCTTTCCTGCATAAACAAAGTTGAGGTGGGGGGGGGGGGTTAGGCACAGGCCAAGCCCAAGGGAACCCAGATTGGTGTCCAATCCCCTCAATGATCCCCCCCAGACTCCCATCTCCCACTCCCAAATAAGTGATACTTAAATGCCTCTGGAGGCAAGGGGCAAAGGAAAATAATGTAGTTAAAACCAGAAATATTTTACCCACTGTTTCATTTCTAGTCACCAAATTTAATTTATGTTGAAACTTCAAAATGACCTAAAAGGACAGAAAAGAATTTTCTCATGTCATCAAAGAGCCTGGGTTTCGGGACTTCCCTGGTGGTCCAGTGGGTAAGACTCTGCACTCCCAATGCAGGGGGCCCGGGTTCGATCCCTGGTCGGGGAACTAGATCCCACATGCATGCCGCAACTAAAGATCCTGTGTGCCGCAACTAAGACCCAGTGCGGCATAAATGAATGAATGAATGAATGAATTAATTAATTAATTTAAATTAAAAAAAAAAAAGGAGCCTGGGTTTAATAGGTTGAGAAACAACCTAGGGGATCTGTGACCTTTCTTGATGTTTCTATGACTACGTATTTGACATCTTCTCAACCAGCACTTATTGAATATCATGTGTCAGGCACTAGGGATATCAACCAAAAAACACAACACAAATTCCTGTCCTCAAGGGGCAAACAATGCATTGGGGGAAGACAGTTAATATGAAAGACATGATAAATACCATGGGAGAGGTATTACCAACACGCACAGGAGCACAGAGAAGAAATTCCCTCTGGTAACATCAGAAGTATCATAGAACAGCTGGCACTTCAGCCAGACCTTAGGTTGAGTGAGTGTACTAGGTTGAACAGTGAACCACCCAAATGATATGTCCATGTCCTAACCCCCAGAACCTGTAAATGTGACCTTATTTGGGAAAACAGTGTCTGCAGATATAATAAGTTAAGGATCTTGAGACGGAATCACACTGGATCCAGGTAGGTCCTAAACCCAATGACAAGTCCTTATACAAGAAAAGAAGGAGAAACAGATACACAGACACAGAGTAGAGAAAACCATATAAAGACAGAGGCAGAGACTGAACTGATGCATCTACAAGCCAAGAAACACCGAGGAATGCCAGCAGCTGCCAGGAGCCACCAGCAGCTGGAAGAGGCAAGGAAGGATTCTACCCAAGTCTTCAGAAGGAGCTCTGCCAACACCTTAATTTCAGGATTCTGGCCTCCAGAACTGGGAGAGAATACATTTCTGTTATTTTAAGCCACCAGGTTTGTGGTAATTTGTTATGGCAGCCCTAGGAAACTAATACAGTGAGTGAGGAAGATTCTGACAGGTGGCACCAAAAGGAGAACACTGTGGCAGAAGGAACAGCAAAAGTCAAGACAGTACATGTATTTGAAAACTAATATAGTCTGGTGTGACCAAAGCACACAACAAGTGTTGTAGAAACAAAGGCAGAAAAGCTGAGGGTCAGCTCATAAACAGCTTACTCTCCTACACTAAGGCTGGGCCTGAAAGTCATGCTGGTTTTTCCAAGAGAAGAGCTGTAGAGGATGGACTGTAGGGGCAGAACTGAAAGCCAAAAAATCTAATGAGGCGATTACAGTAGGGAAGCAAAAGGGAAGACAAAAGAACAGAGGCAGCTAGAAATGGCATTCTGGAAACACAGTTAACAAGACTTGATGACCCATAATGTAGCACCATGACAGACTACAAACTCATGGAGCCTTCCTGCATAGACAGCATGAGAGGCACACGATCTCTCAACTCCTGGGTTTCCAACTGGATTCCCACTGATGGCCACCAATCAGTGGCGGGAGCTCGGTAGAGTTAATGTATTATGTGTGTGCTGAGGGAAGGTTAATGAACACTTATTCGTTTGATTTTAACTAACATGGGTGGGGTAGCAAGGAGGCACACATACCAATGATGGCCACCTTGTTCTCCTTCATGGAACTCAGCACCTGCTCCAGCTTCTCCTCAGATGCCATATTCTGCACCTCGCTCAGGTGATGCTCCTGGAACTCCACTGGGACAGAGGCAGCCTTCAGGAGCAGGTGTCAAAAATCGCAGGGTCAGAATCGAGTAAGTCCTTTCCAACCCAGGCCATCGCCCCTGCTGGCTGACTCCCCCAGGCCACTCACCTTGAACACCTCCTTGACAGCGTGCATCAGTTCAGGCCCCACGCCGTCTCCCGGTAGCATAGTCACGGGAAAGGCGCCCTCCACCCTCACGTCCTCGCCCTGCGAGCAGGGTCAGCAGAGCTAGAGCTGGGGCTGGGGCAGGAGTCCTGGGGTAGGCCAGGAGAGGACGGGTCAGGGGCGTGGGCGAGACCGGAGCCGGACTTGCACTTACCTGGCTCCGCGAGGAGGCTTGCGCTACGGCCGAGGTACACAGGCTCCTCCATGCCCTGGGATTCGGGGCGGCGACCAGCGCCTACGACAGTCACATAAGCCTTTGAGGTCGGATCTGGGAGCCTCAGGCCCCGAATACTTCACTGAGCCCGGTACAAACCCGCCGCCCTCCCGCCTGCCGCAGCATGCCCCGGGCCTCACTCGGGTCACCCAGCGGACACCGCCAAGGGCCGCCATGTTCTCCACAGGAAGTCGCGGCGAAATGACGCCGGAAGCCGGCGAGGCTCACCGCCCCTATTTCCGGTCCGTCACGAGTGCTGGGAGGTACGCTCATTTTCTCCAACCGAAACCGCCGACTCGTTCCTCTTCCTCCGCGTTCATCCACTTCTACTCACCACTTCCCTTGGACCCTGATGCTACACAGCGCCTCTTTGTCTATTGCTTTATTTTCAGACGCCGTATTTATGTTGAAACTTCAAAATAACATTAAAGGCGAATATGAGGTTTCATTTTATCAAACGAGTTTAATAACAAGTTGAAAAACAATACTGGAGAATCTGTCTTAATGTTTGTGTGTCCACGTATTTGTTATTCTTTTAATCAATTCTCACTGAACAATCGTATGTCCGACACTAAAGGCATTAATGAACGCCACCCAATCCATGGGAGGAGGTGTGTGTGTCTGGCTTCTGCAGTCTCCTAGCCTGCCCGGTTACTCTGTATTAATCAAGTTTCCTTGTTGTTTTTTCCTAGGTCGGCTTGTTCTTTGCTCTGACAGTTGTTTCCCTAATAGTGTATCCTAGGCCTGAACTCCTCTGAGCAGGATCGTAATTGGAGACAGAAATTACTTCAAGCTTGTAAGTGTGACTAAAAGGGAATTTCAGACCTATTTTTAAATTTCCAGTCACATGCTGTTTACAAACGACATGCCTAAAACAGATGACAAAAGTGGACCAGGGGCACTTGTTAAAAGTGCAGACTTATGAGTGTCACCCCAGACTTGCTGAATCCAAATCTCAGGATTGAGGCCCCAGAAAATGCATGTCTAACAGGCTCCCCCAGGTGATACACACAAATTTACGAACCACTAACTAGGTGATTTGTATACCTAATCCATCCAAAAAGGTGCAGAGCATTCTCCCAGCCCAAGGGAAAGAATGCAGTGGTTCTAATCTTGGGGATCAAGCACAAGCTTTGTGTCTCTTTTCTGCATTCCTTTAGGCAAGGGCATTCTCTACTGTTGGGTGAAAAGATTTAAATTAGATAATAAATGCATAAGAAACCTGAACACATGAAAAGTGCTTGAACACCTGAAAAAGCTGTTAATATTGTAGCTAATTGAATAATTTATCAATGTATAACGTTAATATGACATACTCCTCCATCTCCAGAATCAAAACCAGAGAACATTCACACCATCTTGCCTCCTTAGACTCCCTAGTTCCCAGTTCCACACTGCTATTGCCATCCACCACCATTTTTCTCTTCCAAATGTTACTCTTTCTAATGGAGAAAAAGTGGGAGATTTACACTTTTTTAAAACTATGTTTTCTGTTACTTTAGGAAATTTAGGGTGGGAAAGAAGAGAGTGCCGTCTTGGTCTAATTTCTGATAATCTAATTTTCATCCCAGAAAATGTTAATTTTCTTGAGGGCAACTACAACATTATTTCCATTCCTAAATTCTGCACAGATCTGAGCCCAGCCTGACAAACAACATCTGCTAATTGGTATAACGCCATGTGGCTGTCAAAAGGGTGAAAGGAATTGATGAAGGATGCCAGTTGATTCAGGCCAAGGAAATGTGACCATCACTGTCTAAGGCCATTGTGTTCTTCTGGTGAGTTTGGTGAATTTGGTGAGCTCTCCTGGACTTCGTGTCCCTATTAAGGCATCTCTCGCTGATACTACCTGAGAATAGGGAAGTTCAGTCAGGACCCTTGTAAAGTTCCTTAACCAGACTCTTGGGCACGTGAGGGAGGTTAAACCATCTTCTCCCTTCTAATTGTTATGAAGCATATATGAGTGTTCAGTATGAGGCTGGATGAATTGAATGTCAGTTTCCTAGGCCTATAAATTCTCCAGAATGGGATCCTAACCAGAGCTCCAGGTGTCCATGAATAGAAATCAGTACCATGAACTTGGAAGGGGAAAATCAAAAAAAATCACATCTTTATTCTCACTAAACTCTAACTGAAATTTAGTATTTCCTATCATTATGAATGTAGAGTGAAATTGTAGTGCTACCTTTAGTACCCTTGACTTTGTCACTAATAGAAATTATAATTCATACCGCATTTCAGTTGTGGCAGATATCCTGAAATATCATTTACTCTGATCTCTACTTTGACATTATTTGACCTAATGCTAGATTTTGTTATTTAATGCACTAATAAAGCAGCACACATAGTACTGTATTACAAAGTTGCATTATTATTATTATTATTATTATTATTATTATTATTATTATCAGTGTAATGAGTTTTATTTGTAATCCTATTTGTTTTGGTTTACGCATTTAGAATCCTTTCCTAAGAAGAGGGCAGGGGATGGAGCTCAGCAAGATGTAGCCTCAGCTGGAGTCTACCTCAGCTTGTTCTGGGGAGCCCTGGAGCAGGAATGATGTCTCAGGGTTGTCCCAATTTGAGGCAAGGCTTAATAACTCTGCTTCAGCCCTGTGTGGGCTAATCTTCCAGGCATCTCTGGCTCTTGAAGGCTCCACTGACCATGGACAACCCTCCCAGAGAAGGGGTTAGCTGTGAGCAGTTAATGACCAAGATCAGAAGCAGTTGGGGGACTGGATGCACCAGCTGGCAAAAAAGAACTGGGGAAGGCAGCTACTATTCTGTGGAGGTGAGAATGGCCATGGTGCACTGGGACCCAGTGAGGAGAGCAGGCATGTTTGAGGAGATGAGGTACAGTAAGGAGTAGTGAGTAAGATTGGTTTAAGTTCTAGAGCTGAGAGAAATGGAGAGGGATTAATGAGCAATACTAAGGACGCTGTTGGAATGGTGACCGTGAATTTACCATGATATGATTATGTGTGATTTCATGGAGAAAGCCAATACTTGGGTTCATCTAAAGATGTATTTTGCCAGAGAGAGGTACAAGAGAGTTGAGGGTGTTGGCAAAATGGGATCGGGAGGGAAGTGAAGACAGTCAGAAGAGATCTAATGGATAGACAGGTGAGAAAAGTATCAAAGATCCCAAAATAGTCAGAGTAGTGCTCGTGGGAGTCACTGAGCAAGTAAGATGGAAGGAAAGGAGGATGTCTCCACCAGCCTTTTTGGAAATGGAGCAGATGCCAGTGATAGAGGAGTCCCAGATGGGACTATGGGAGTGGATCCCGAAGAGAGCTCGAGGAGACCTCTGCAGAGAGTACTCAGACCTACATTGGGTCATCTGTGTCCCCGTGCGAGTCACCTAAGATAGTGGCATGGCAGAGGCAGGAGAAAGGCTAGGATCCAGGAGCTGGGGTCTGCTCTTGATGAACAGAAGAGACCAAGAGGTCAGAGATGGCAGAGAATGAGAAAGGTGATTTCAGTGGGAAGAGTCCCCCAAAAGTAGAACTTCTTTTTTCTTGTTAATTTTAATATAAAATTTTGCTTGGGTATTTTTAATTGGACAGTAGGTAAATGATTACATTCCTTTTTTAAAAATTTATAAATTATAAATAAGGCCAAAGTTTCTTACCACCCCAGCCACAGCCCCAATCCTTTTGCCCTGTCCCCATAGGCAGCTAGCTGTCTCCCCCGAAACGTTTTCCATATGCAAGCACGCCTCCTTACACGCACGGAATAATATATAGTATTACTTTTAGTGTATGGGTGTGTGCTTCAGAATAAATGGTTTCATACTCTATATACTTACTGTCTTATAATTTACATTTCTCCCTCAGCACCATGTCTTAGAGATCTAAGATACCATGTTTTAGAAAATGAGCAGACTTATTGTTTTATTTTGCTACATAGTATTCTATAATGTGAATTTACTAAATTTATTGAGCTTTTCTCACGTCAGTGGATTCTTAGGTGATTTCTAGTCTGGGCTATTACCAGCGATGTTGCTGTGTACATTCCTGTACAATTTTTTTTGTACACATGATAAATGTTACAAAGTGCATCCAAAACACCTGTATATGTTTCTGTTATGAATGTGATCTGCTGCAATAAACAGAAAACTCATTAAACAAATAAGGGTTGTTGGTTTTTTTCCCTTCTTTTCTGAAGGTAAGGAGTTACTGGGATTGGTTTAGTTGTGTGGTGATGCACCCTGAGATCCAGGCTCGCTAACTTTTCACTCTGCCAGCCTTAGTATATTGTCTAGTATCCTCATCCTTGGTGCCTCATACTCACCATATATGGTTGCTGTGGCTCTGGACATCACTTCTGGATTCAAAGCTAGAAAGGGGGAGAAAGAACAGTCACAGCCACATATGCTCCTTTTTATCAGAAATGTAAACACTGTCCCAGAAACAATCTCAGCGGATTTCCACTTAGGTATCACAGGCCAGAACTAGGTCCATGAGCTCTCCTACTACAGGGGAGACTGGGAAGGAGGGGAAGAAGTTTGTCCTTATTGGCTTAAACCAATTCTTCATAGTCTGACTTCGTATTAGACTCATAGGGGAGCTTTTTAAGAATACCCATATCTGGACCCTACCACGAGAGGTGTTGATGTAACTGGTCTGGGGTGAGATACTGGTGTTCTTTAAAAGCTCCCTGGATGACTGTAAAAGTCACCCAGAGTTGAGAACCAGTGGCTTACACAAACAATCATGATCTTTCACCTAGGGCTGAGAAGGTGTATCAGTTAGGATTAGATTCAGGTGCAAAGTGATAGTGCACAACATAACCACAACCCAAACAAGAAAGGGGTTTATTTCTTGCACGCATAAGCGTTCATTGATAGTTGGTTCAGGGCTGGATTGGCCTCCATCCTGTCAGAGGCTCAGACTTCATTATTCTGTTGGTCCACCTTGCAAGGTCTTCATTCCCAAGTTGATTCAAGACAGTTATTCCAGCTCCAGCCACCATTTATGTATTCCACCCAGCAAGAAGGAGGACAGGGAAGAAGGAGAGCAGAGGCCCCCAGCCCTTTAATGACACTTCCTGCCAGCTGCACACACCGCTTCTGCTCTCCTTCCACATGATACAGAAAGAAACGTGTCAGTCTTTGTCTTCAATGCTCTAGCTTTCATTTCAGAAGGCCTCCTGTACCTTAAGGTGATAAGCATATTCTCCAATATTTTTTCTAATGCTATTATGGTCTTGTGTGTTTCTCTGGTTTAGGTCATTAATTTATCTGAAATGTAGTTTTATAAAAGGTGAAATATAAATACCTACGTTTATTTTTTCTGAAAGTTTAGCTAATTGCCCCAGTATCATTTATCTGTTTCTCCAGATAAGAATTTCTACTTTTGTCAAATATTAAATTCCCACATATATATTAGGTGAAACCATGTGAAACTGCTGATATCTATCACTTCACTGGAGCTTTATTTTCTCAGTTTTACCAGTCACTACTAGATGTCATATTATGTATTTGTCTCTTTGTTTTTTGTCTGTGTCTCTCACTTGAATGTAAGTTCATTGAGGGCTGGAATTTTGTCATTTTTGTCAACCCTGGGCCAATATGTATCTGCTAAATGAATGAATGAAATTTATCCTTGAGTCTGTTAATACATATTGATAAACTTTAATGCTGAGCCATCCTTATATGTTAGAAAAGCTTGGTTATGGTATATTATTCTTTAAGTATACTGCTGTATTTGATCTGCTAAGATCTATTTAAGTCTTTTGCATCTGTGATCTTAAAAGAGCTTGGGGGGACTTCCCTGGAGGTCCAGTGGTTAAGACTCCGTGCTTCCAATGCAGAGGGTGTGGGTATGATCCCTGGTAGGGGAACTAAGATCCCACGTGCCACGGTGTGGGGGGAAAAAAAAAAAGCTTGAGTTTCTCTTCTCTTTGTTTCTGCTGCCGTGATCCAGTCTGGGCAGACTAGAGAAGGGCAGCAGAAACTGCTGATCAGGACTGAGAAGTGGAGCTTTTAAAAAAGAGACAAGCATGGCCTGGAAACGGACATGGAGTAGGAACTACTAGGAGAGGCAACCGGCCATGAGCCCTGGTGTCCCTGCAGTCTTCCTGGGTATACCAAGGATACAGGGTCCTAACTGCTCTTTGCCATTTCTCAGGCTTGTGTTTGTAGTGAGCAACCTTGAGGGATGAAGTAATACCTCCCTCTCGGACAAAAAGCAGGCTTGCTTGTTTCCTGCTATAAAACACGTGGGTTCCCCAAACTCAGTGTTCCTCAGATGCAACACAAACCCATTGTATGCATGGCATCTACTGGGGCCCTCCATGCTGCCCCTGTGGGACTTGGGGGGCAAGGGAGCCAATGTAAACATTATGCTTATGCTGCTTAATGTGCCGTGCATAATAAAGTCCTTTGTCTCTGTCACTAGAGTCTCATCTTGGCCAGCATCTATGAAACAGTAAGAGGCTAATTATTCACTTATCAGCAGGGTAAATTCAAATGCCAGACCCTGACAGTTTTGGCAATGAGGATAGGGTGCTGACAGAGATATGGCTATCTGGAATAGGAAGGACAAAGGACCCTGTGGACCAGATCAGGGGATATGAAAAGACTCCCTGGCACATGTTAGTGAATCCTCTCACCCAAATGGTGGGCGGCAGGGTAAGGGTGGCTAGAGTGAGGGTCTCACATTGTCCTACCTGTTAACGAGGCTAAGCAGTGAGAGGCAGGATTGAAACAAGCCACCTGAATGGTGCTTTGGTTCCTGCTCACTCTCCCCCATGCAGGAGGAGGAAGGATGTTATGACAATGGGGCAGCAAGCTGCACAGCCCCACCCAAAAGGCAATGTGGATGAGGCTGCTGAATCAAAGGGTCCCCAAAGCTGAAATAAATGGCATCAGCCAGGATGTTTGGAATAGAGCTTTAGATAAGCCAAAAACATTACAAGTTTATTTGATTGGGCCCCACAGATGGCATCCAAACCCAAAGTGAACAAACACAAAGCCTTGCTTACTGGCACAGACCCGCTCTTTGTCTCTGTGCTCCCTATCCCTCTCTGCCATCCACACTCCACCCTCAGCCGCTTTGATGAAAAAGCAGAGTATGCTGGGAACTTCATGGAGCTGAGGATCTCAAACGCTTACAGCTCTGTAGGACCCAATGTCCATGTCAGCATCTTACCCAGTCCTGTGGATGGATGCAGGCAGGGGTGGCTGAAGGCACCCAGGGATGCAGTGTGGACTGGGGGCAAAATGTTCCTGGGCTTAGGTTCTCTCTGGACTGATGCTGGAGGTTCATGAGGGAGGAGGCAGTGGCACTCCAACCCTGAAGGCAGAGGCCAAGAGAAAATGAAAGTCTTCCAGCTGCCTGCCCCCCTGCCATGAGCTAGCCTCCCCTGCCACCCAGCACTCCCTGCTCTCCCTTCTGGAATACCATGATCTCCTGAAGCTGTTGCAGTAGCTCCTGATCCACACACATTAAACGCCTTGGTCTGTTTTCCCATAAGGTAAAAATATCACCCAATTTCAGAAATCTGTTGCATTTCTATACACTAAAAATGAACTGTCAGCAAGAGGGAAATTAATAAAACAAGCCCATTTACAATTACACCAAAAAGAATAAAATACCTAGGAATACTTCTGACTAAGGAGGTAAAAGACCTGTACTCAGAAAACTATAAATCACTGATGAAAGAAATTGAAGACTACACAAACAGATGGAAAGATACACCATGTCCATGGATTGGAAGAATTAATATTGTTAAAATGACCATATTACCCAATGCAATCTACAGATTCAATGTAATTCCTGACAAAATACCAATGACATTTCTCATAGAACTAGAAAAAATAATTCTAAAATTTGTATGGAAACGCAAAAGACCCCAGATAGCCAAAACAATCTTGAGAAAGAAAAGCTACAGTCATCAAAACAGTATGGTAGGGACTTCCCTGATGGAGCAGTGGTTAAGAATCTGCCTGCCAATGCAGGGGATGCGGGTTCGAGCCCTGGACCGGGAAGATCCAACATGCCGCGGAGCAACTAAGCCCATGCGCCACAACTACTTAACCTGTGCTCTGGAGCCTGTGAGCCACAACTACTGAGACTGCAGCTGCAACTACTGAAGCTTACATGCCTAGAGCCCATGCTCCACACCAGGAGAAGCCACTGCAGTGAGAAGCCTGTGCACTCAACATAGAGTAGCCCCCACTCGCCGGAACTAGAGAAAGCCCGAGCACAGCAACGAAGACGCAATGCAGCCAAAAATAAAATATAAAATAAATAAATTTATGAAAAAAAATAAAAACCACAATGAGATATCACATCACACTCATCAGAATGGCTGTTATCAAAAAGACAATAAATAACAAGTGTTGGCGAGGATGCAGAGAAAAGGGAACACTTGTACGCTGTTGGTGGTGGTGCAGCCACTATGGAAACACTATGGAGAGTCCTCAAAAAATTAAAAATAGAACTACCATATAAACCAGCAATTCCATTCCTGGATATTTATCTCAAAGAAATAAAAACACTAGTTCAAAAAGATATATGTCCCCCATGTTCGTTGCAGCATTATTTACAATAGCCAAGATATAGAAGCAACCTAAATGTCCACTTAGATGAGTGGATAAAGAAGATGTGGTATATATAATAAATGGAATATTACTCAGCCATAAAAAAGAATGAAATCTTGCCATTTGCAACAACATGTATGGACCTAGAGGGTATTATGCTAAGTGAAATTGTCAGACAGAGAAAGACAAATACTGTATGAATTCACTTATATGTGGAATCCAGAAACAGAGTCATAGATACAGAGGACAAACGGTTGCCAGAAGGGAGAGGGGTGGAGGCAGGAAAGAAATAGGTGAGGGAGATTAAGAGGTACAAACTTCCAGCTGCAAAATAAATGAGTCAGTGGTATGAAATGTACAGTATGGGGAATATTATCAATAACTCTGGCCTCCCAGCAATCGGCCTGGCGTCGGTACAGCCTTAAACCAAGGAGGTGGAGCTGGGTTTAAATTTTTGAAATTAAAGTAGGTCTACATGTTAGGAACTCATGTCTTTTCTTGTAAGTAAATAGAGTGAATTAGCCATTTGGTCTCGGAAAAGTTCATTGTTGAGGGCTTAAGAGATTTGGAACCATTTGGAGACCAATGAGGCAAGCTCAGAGTCAATAGCATGCTTCTCTAAACAGGAGATCATGAGTAGCTTTCTGCCGGAGGAAGGGAGTTATGAGCTACTCACCGTTACAGGCAAAGGATTCGAGGACCTGATGACAGTGAATCTAGCAAGGTACAAACCAATGGGAGAGTATGTGACTGTATGAAGGATTAACCTAGAAGCTTGTTCCAATGAGCTGGTGACATACTTGCAAGGGGAGCTCCATGTCTCTAAGATCTTCAGCCATCCCAATATCCTGCCATATCAAGCCACCTTTATTACAGACAATGAGCTGTGGGTTATCACATCATTCATGGCATATGGCTCTGCAAAGGACCTCATCTGTACACACTTCATGGACAGCATGAATGAGCTGGGAATTGCTTACATCCTGCAGGGGGTGCTCAAGGCCCTGGACTACATCCACCACATGGGATATATGCACAGGAGTGTCAAAGACAGGCACCTACGTTCTGATCTCCACAGATGGGAAGGTCTACCTGTCCAGTTTAAGCAGCAACCTCAGCATGATCAGCCATGGGCAGCAGCAGCGTGTGGTCCACGACTTTACCGAGTACAGTATCAAGGTTCTGCCCTGGCTCAGCCCAGAGGTCCTCCAGCAGAATCTTCAGGGTTATGATACCAAGTTTGACATCTACAGTGTGGGAATCACAGCCTGTGAACTGGCCAATAGCCATGTCCCCTTTAAGGATATGCCTGCCACCCAGATGTTACTGGAGAAGCTGAACGGCATTGTGCCCTGCCTGCTGTACACCAGCACCATCCCTGCCCAGGAGCTGACCATGAGCATCTCGCGCTCAGTGGCCAACTCTGGCCTGAGTGATAGCCTGACCACCAGCACCCCCAGGACCTCCAATAGCAACTCACCGTCCCACCCCTATCAATTACCGCACCTTCTCACCCCACTTCCCCCACTTTGTGGGGCAGTGCCTTCAGCACAGCCCAGATGTAAGACCAAGTGCCAGCACCCTCCTGAACCATTCTTTCTTCAAGCAGATCAAGCGACGTGCCTCAGGGGCTTTGCCTGAGTTGCTTTGTCCTGTCACCCCCATCACCAATTTTGAAGGCAGCCAGTCTCAGGATCACAGTGGAATCTTTGGCCTGGTAACAAACCTGGAAGAGCTGGAGGTGGACAAGTGGAAGTTCTGAGCCTCTGAAGAAGGTGCACATTCTCCATCCTGGGCCGTATGAGCCTCTGGGACACTTCCTGAGGGCTAGCCACATTCCCACCCTCCTGTGGGCAGATTGGGCAGAAAGGACATTTCTGCCAGGAGAGTTGGCTGCTTACTGACTGGGAAAGAAATTCCTGGAGAGAAACTTTTCTTTACTGCTCCAAGGCTTTTCAGACACAAGGGAATCCCAACAACCATGGATCGGGAGGGGCTGGAAATCTGACATTCCTAGTTCTGTGAGCTCAGGCGACTTGACCTCTTCAGAAGAAAGAGATGCTGTTCTGGCCCTTGGGGCTGAAGTCCAAGCCCAGGGTTTGACTCACCCACCCAGGGAACTGTGTGACTTCTCACTCTGGTTCTCCTACCAGCCTGCTTGCATTCTTCTCCCCTGCTCTCAGATCCTATAGGTCCATGGAGGGGCAAGCAATAAGAACCGCCTCCCTCATACCTCTCCCTAATAATTGAAGGGAAGGGTATTTTTTCTTTTTAAGCACTAGATTAAGGCTAGGGCAGTCCATCCTCATCCCCCTTTTCACTTGGGCCCTGACCCCTAAAACTTTCCCTTGGTTCATCTGTGTAGCTCATTCTTTTCCCACCAAGAGTCCATCTTACCGTCTCCTGCAGGCAGCCTTGGTGCTTCTTCCAAGGGCCATGATGTCTTGCCTAGCCTGAGGGCCTAAGTCCTTATGCTGTGTGAGTTTCATTGACAGAACAAATTAAAACTTCCAGAGAATCAAAAGAAAAAAAAAAAACCTCTGTAAGGTTTTTATGTCTGTAAGCTAACATATTGTAAGTAGACTTTATTGTAACTAGACTTTATATTGGTGATCATTTTGAAATGTTATAGAAATATCAAATCACTATGTTGTGTAACAGGAACTCACATAGTGTTGTAGGTCACTTATACTTCAAAAACAAACAAACAAATCCATAGAAATAGAGATCAGGTTTGTGGTTACGGGACGGGGTGGTATAGAAGGGGAATTGGATGAAGGTAGTCAAAAGGTACAAACTTCCAGCCATAAGATAAATACTAGGGACGTAATGCACAACACAATAAATATAATTAACACTGCTGTATGTTATATATGAAAGAGAATAAATTCTAAGAATTATCACAAGAAAAAAAAATATTTTCTATTTCTTTAATTTTGCATCTCTATGAAATGAAGGGTACTCACTAAACTTACTGTGATAATCATTTCACGATGTATGTGAGCATTGTGCTATACACCTTAAACTTATACAGTGCTGAATGTCAATTATATCTCAATAAAACTGGAAGAAAAAAAAGTGTTTCAATTGATGGGCTATGAGCAAAGTTTGAAGTGGGGACAGGAAATTAAATTGGCCCTATGGTGGGTCCTTTGGGTCAATTCAGTGTACTGTTGTTGGAGCTGCCACTGCTGGAAGTATAATTGGTATTGATGTTGGTACAGGTTTGTACTGTGAATGCCCATAAGTGTCAGAGGGGATTCGCTCATTCAGGGACTGCTGTATGTAGAGAGGTGATTCCTGAATCCTCCAAGACGGTCCAGGAGAACCCCTATAGGCTTCCAAGAAGAGAAAGGGAAACGGGAAGAAATAGACTCAATGGCTGCGATTACTCAGAGGAGGCCAGTTTCCCGCACAACAGCATCACCTTTTGGACACAGTCACCAAG
Source organism: Balaenoptera ricei (assembly GCF_028023285.1). NCBI lineage: Eukaryota > Metazoa > Chordata > Mammalia > Artiodactyla > Balaenopteridae > Balaenoptera > Balaenoptera ricei. The sequence continues at coordinate 29,953,460 of NC_082653.1, forward strand.
TACATTCCTTTTGGAACCTGCTAATTTCTTACTTACTGACCCATAGAAGTCCTGTGACTCTTCAACCTGACATTCCCATTTGGGGATGGGTAAACTTGGATTTGGTGGCTATCCAGGGAAGAACACAAAAGGCCTTGCTAGTCAAATAGAAGTACTATACAGTAAGTCCCCTACATATGAATGAGTTCCATTCCGAGAGCGTGTTCATAAGTCCAATGTGTTCATAGGTCCAACAAAGTTAGCCTAGGTACCCAACTAACACAATTGGCTATATAGTACTGTACTGCAATAGGTTTATAATACTTTTCACACAAATAATACATAAAAAACAAACACAAAAAGTAGAGAAAACATTTTTAATCTTACAGTACAGTACCTTGAAAAGTACAGTAGTATAGTACAACAGCTGGAATACAGGGGCTGGCATCGAGTGAACAGGCAAGAAGAGTTACTGACTGGAGGAGGGAGAGGAGGTGGGAGATGGTAGAGTTGAAGGATCGTTAGCAATAAGGGATGGAGGGCAAGCTGCAATTTCACTCATGCCTGACGTTGATGGCACAGGTTCTGGTTCCTTGCTGGATTCAATTCTATCTACCCTCTTGAAAAAACGATCCAATGATGTCTGGGTAGCAGGTCTTTTTTTTTTTTTTTCTCATTATAGGTGACACAGTAACACTGGATTGCATTCTGAATGGCTCCTGCAAACTTCGTGTACCATTCTACATTTGGGTTCTGTGCCTCGAAAACTACCAGTGTCTCCTCAAATAAAGAAAATCCCCTTGCCATTTCCCGCATCGTGAATCTCTTCAGTCCTTCAGTTACTTCTTCTTTCTCTTGTCTCTCTTCATGCTTTCTCTGGGCCTCCAATTCTAAAAGGTCTTCATTAGTAAGCTCCTCATGTTGCACAGCAAGGAGTTCAATGAAGTCATCCTCTTGCAGGACTAGCTCCAGCTTCTCGCTGAGGGTCACTAAGTTGCTGAAGACTTCTTTGGACTCTTCATCCAACTTCTCAAATCCATGAAAATCATGAACAAACTGTGGGCAAAGTTTCTTCCAAACCCCATTCATGGTGACAGCCGTAACCTCATGCCAAGCAAAGTCAATGGTTTTTATGGCCTTGTAGATGTTATAGTCCTTCCAAAATTGTCACAAAGTTGTTCCTGATTCGTCACTCACCTTTACTGCCTGACAAAAAGTGTGACGTAAATAATATTTCTTGAAAGTCGCTATAACTCCCTGGTCCATAGGTTGGATAAGCGACATGGTATTCGGTGGCAGATGCACTACTTTGACATTGGGATGAAAGTCGTCCATGAATGGGGGGTGGCCTGGAGCACTGTCAAGCAGCAAAAGAATGTTGAATGGATGTCCTTCTCCAAGCAATATTTCTCTACCTCTGGGATAAAGTGGTGGAAAAACCAGTCCTGGAAAATGGCCTGTGTAACACAGGCTTTGGGGTTACTCTTCCACACAACAGGAAGTGTAACCCTTGGCTATGTTTTTAAGGGCTCTTGGGTTCTCTGAATGATAAACTAAGAGAGGCTTCAGTTTAACATCACCAGAAGCATTGCCACCAAACAACAGAGTTAGCCTATCCTTTGCTGCTTTATAACCTGGCATCAACTTTTCCTCCTTACTGATGTAACTTCGGTCTGACATCCTTTTCCAGTACAGTCCTGTCTCATTCACATTAAAAACCTACTTGGGTAAATATGTGCCTTCATCAATAATTTCTGGAAGTGTTTCAGGAAATTCCCAGGCAGCTACCGTATCTGCACTCACTGCCTTGCCACTTACTTTTACGTTCTGAAGGTTGGCTCTAGCCTTGAACCAATGAAACCAACCATGGCTGGCATTAAAAGTTGCACCCTCTGATTCTTCGCTGTGTTTCTTCTTCAAGTCTTCATAAAGCCTTTTAGCTTTCTCTTAAATCAGCATTAAGCTGAGTGGGACTTGACACTGATGCTGATCCTGTGTCCACACACTGAGAAGTTTCTCCGCCTCTTCCATCACTTTTCCATGCTTCCTCGATATTATTGTTGACATAATTGGCACAGCAGACTTCACATGCCCCATGATCTTGTCCTAGTTCTTTAGAATCATGCCAATGGTTGAATGATTCATGTTATAAGAATAAGAGATGTCTACCATCTTTTTGCCTCGCTCCACTCTCTCAATTATTTTCACTTTTGTTTCCATCTTTATCACTTGGCACTCCTTAGCAGTACCAGCTACATCACCACTGCTTTTACTCTTGCTTCTGGACATCCTGGGCTTGAAATAAAAATACTATACTACCGTACTCTATACAATACTGTACAGTAAAGTACACAAAGCACAACCACTTGTGTAGAGGATGCACGCATGTGACAATGTACACCAGATGCGTGAACTAACTTACATGATTGGACATGGGAACACACGTTCGCATCTTTGGAAGTTTGCAACTTGAAGGTTCGTATGTAGTGGACTTACTGTATTCAAGAGCACACCTGACCTAGCTCTAACATTACCTGGGTTTTACATGAAAGGGTGGCAGCAATCCCTATGGGGAAAACTTTATTCCTCACTTCATCACCTGAAGCATAACTGCTAGCTCAATGGGGCCCTCAGTTCACAGAGGGTCCCCTAAGTTCCTGCCTGGTTTTCAAGCACACCAGCAATGTCCATATTCAACCTCAGTATCAGCTATGCAGAATCAAAAGCAGGCATGGTCATTCTGCTCAATGGGCAGAACTCAAGGCATAGTCCTGGCCAATACCTCCCCTGAAGAAACTTAGGACATTTTTACTGACTTTTGTGCTGTTGCCAACGGCCTAGCTGTCTTGTCTGCAAAACTGGCAAATTAAAGGCATTCTTCTTTGGAGCTGCAAACTGTGGAAACAAATTCAGCTACCAATCAGACAACCTGGGTCTCCCATGGAGATGCCCGTGGTAAGGGCCCTTCTTTAATAAGACCAACTTAAATCAAGCTGTTGCTCCAGCCTGTACTACCCATACAACAACCATCACTGCCTGGATCCATCGTTGCACCAGACGCAGCAACACATCCACCATCATGGATGGGGCACAAAGTAAAGAACTGTATGTTTCTGATGCAGAAGCCACCACTACCTACCAGACTTGTGACACCTCCCAAAAGTGGAGCTGTTTGTCTTATAGTAAAGAGGCTACATTGCACAGTGCATTGCTGCCACCTACTCCTGGATGACTGACTACCCCAGACCTTTGACCCCTTCTTTGGACTGTCGTTGGTGCCTCACTGCTCTGGGGCACATTTTCAAGTTACAGTGTTGCTGTTCTAGTCTGATCAGGAGACTCTGGCCACCACCATGGTGGCCCTTGTAACTAAGCCATGTCAAGTTTTTGGCTTTTCAGATCATCTACAGCCTGACAATGATGCACCCTTCGTTGCAAAAGCCACCCAACCAGGGACCAATAGTCAAGGTATCTGATGGCCGTGCCATACTCCCTACCACCTGCTGGCACCCTGAATTATTGAGCACTGGAATGGCCTCCTCAAAAATAAACTCAAAAACTTCTGACTACTTCCCTCATCTTCTTTTGTCCACACACCTCAGTGAGGCAGTGTGGTCACTGAATGCAGCCATCTCCAGACAAGGATCATCTCCTCTCAGCCATTTCCTCATTAATGATCAGGACAAAAAGGGGGAGGAAGATTTGGGATTCTGACTATTCCTGGGCATGGTGCTTCTTTTTTCTCCCTAACAACAATCCCAGGCTAACCAAGGTGGTATACCCTCCAGGTGTCAGATTAGCAAAAGCGGGCCTAGGGGGTTCAAACTTAATTCTGGTTTAGCCACCTAGATTCTCTTGGTGGATTACGTGATCCTGAATCATAAATGTAATGACCACTTGGTTGAATATACTGCTTGCCAAGTCCCCCTACACTGGCCTACACAGGCCAAGGTGGGATATATCAATATAAGGGGTCTCTGTAAATTTTGCTCCCCTCACACCTGGCCCCTCCAGATAAAAGGTCAGGGTATGAGTATGGAAATACTGGGGAAAAGGTGAAGATATGGGTACTGGCGTGGGATACACTGCTTCCGTGGCTATGGAAGACTGGCGAGAAGACATCTTAGGTGCCAGCAGGTACAGGGAGGGGGGACGATTAGTGTTCTCTTTGTCCCCTAGATCCAGCAGTGCAGCCTAGCAACACCATCACCTAGTTCACATGAGCCAAGTTTCAGCTGGCAACCTGATCCCTTCCCTCTAGGTTTGTCATCCTGTCCACATGCTATGGAAACAGGAAACTCATGTGGGCATGGCTGGTCTGAAATAATTTGGCTGTGCCCTTTGCCATCAGTGGCAGCTCTTGAATATGGAACCTCCCCCTTCCCTGTGCTGGTAGTACAAACACACCATCCAGCCATCCAGCACAACCTTGTTTCAATCTGACTGGTACAAATGCACACAATTTTCCTGTCACCTGAGTGGCCTTGCTTCCTACATGGCAACTAAGCTTGCAACTATTTGGTGACACTGCCCATGTGGCTTAACCACATGGTGATGCAAATCAGATTTAACAACAAATCTTAAACTGGAATGACACATAACCTATTGGGGTGTGTGTTTGTATGTGGGCCATGGAATGTCTCTCCATCAGGGATGGGGAGTACTTTTTGCCCCATCTAATGCCTCCTATAATTATTGGCAATGACACCAAAGATCAGCAGATTAGTATAAAATTCACTTGTGAGAATTTTAGTGGATAATAACCTGGGTTTAGACTATATCCTGGCTGTCTGAAATAAGACCTACTGATCCCCTTGGGATTTACAGATGACTGAATCTGGGACCCTGGGTGGCATGGTTGAAGCCAACACTTCAGGTTAGCCTCACCTTGCTTCTTGAAGTTCTATTGATAGTAGCCTTAATTAAATTCTGTATGAGACAGATTGAGCAGATTTGGTCTCAGCCTCTATTTGATCAGATTAAACAGAGTGGCGAATGGAGTGGCATATTCATGTGAATTGTTAAGTTCAGCCAAGAATGTGTAGGGCCAATTGTTGAAAGAATTTGGACACCATAGGCCCTGTTCATCACTGCACATTTTTACATGGCATGCCAAGAATATAAGGTCCTGACCACTCTGCCTGCACTATTTCTCAGGGTTGTGTGTGCAGACAGCAACCTTAAGGAATAAAGTAATTTCTTTCTCCAGGACAAAGAGCTTGTTTATTGCCTTCTATAAAAGAGGTGGGTCCCCCATTCTCCTGTTGCTCAGATGCAACACAAACCCACTTGTATGCAGAGCACCCACAGGGCTCCTTCACACTGCCCCTATGGGACTTGGGAGTGGGGGCAAGAGGAACTGATGCAAGCATGATGCTTTTGCTACTTGCTTTGCTTTGAGTAATAAAGTTCTCTGTCTCTGATCCAGGAATCTCATGTCTTCTGCCAGCATCCATGAAACAGTAACAGGTAAACCTATTAGCTTGAAAGTAGGGCAAAATCAAATTCCAAATACTTACATGCCATGGGGTGAAAGAAAATAAACAATAACTTCTGGAAAGAGCCTTAGGAGAAAGGGTGTCCTAGGGTGTTGCTTTAGTCTGCTCAGGCTGCCATAAGAAAATACCAAAGACTGGGTGGCTTAAACAAAGAGATTTATTTTCTTACAGTGCTGGAGGCTGGGAAGTCCAAGATCAAGGCGCTAGCCAATTCAGGTTCTGGTGAGTGAAACCGAGCAGAAGCCTGCAGAGCCTTCCCAGTGGCAGACCCCTCTGGGTCCCCCATTTCTTGTTTGTAAAAAAAAAAAAAAAAAGGTTTTAGTCTCCTAGGCCTTCCCCGCATTCCAAAGAGCAGACTCAAGCAGTTACTAATTAGAGAAGTGAGGGAATACAGAGAATAAAGGAAAATCAGTCAAGCAAGAAAAGTAATAATAGCTTAAACAACAGTTCAGCCATAAAATAGAGTCACAGGACCCCTAGTTCCTCCTCAAGGGGTAAAAATACAATCTGACACATATCCTTGAGTTGTTTTACAGAAATCAGGACCCCACTGGATAGAAACTGCTGACCACAAACACAAAGACCTTAGACTGTTTGGAGCCAGAAGATTAATGATTAGATTCCCAAAACACCACCCTGTTACCTCACCACCAACCACAGAAGACTTTCCATGAGCTGATCATGCACCCCACAACCCTTAACCCTAATGTTGCCTTTAAAAACACTTCCCTAAAAAACATCGAGGAGTTTGGGTCTTTTGAGCATTAACTACCCATTCTCCTTGCTTGGCGCCCTGCAAATAAAGGCTGTACTTTCCATCACCACAATCCAATGTCAGTAGATTTGCTTTGCTGCACATCAGGAGAGCAAACCCAAGTTCAATGTGGTAACATGAGGACTCTCTTCCTGGCTTGCAGATGGCTGCCTTCTTGCTGTGTCCTCACATGGTGGAGAGAGCTCTGGTATCTCTTCCTCTTCTAATGGCACAGCCCTAGCAAATCAGGGCACCATCCTTATGACCTCATTTAACCTTTATCACCTCCTCACAGGCCCTGTCTCCAAATAGAGTCACATTGGAAGTTAGGGCTCCAACATATGAATTTCAAAGGGACATAAACAGTCAGTCCATAACAGGTGTCATCCAGGTTTCAGTTAAGGCTGGAGATGAGAGAAACCTTTAAAAGAAATGTTGAGAATACAAGGAAGTTGGCTAATTAGGGAGAAGGGTTCTGAAGGCTGTGGCAGATGTTTTTTGGGGTGAAGAAATGGTGGAGGATGAGTCAGGCAGGGCCAATGAAAAACAGAGTATTATGGGACTGAGTATGTGGCCTACCTAACTGTTCCTACCCAACTCCAGATCCTAAGGGAAGATTTAGGTTTGGGGGCGGGGGGGCGGTCTTAAGCTTATACAATTGGAGGGTGGCCCTTTAAGAAGAAAAATACAACATTACAAATGCACAATTATATATAAGCATGGGAACACGTTGCAAGGAGCTTGTGAAGGGCCTTGGAAAGGGCCTGTGTGGATGAGCTTAAGCCTCCTGGAGAATCAGCCTCTGCCAGGTCCTCTCCCCACTTCACCCAGGACAAGGTGAACAATGGCCCCCTCCAACCTACCCATTCCATTCCCCTGACCCCTACCCACCCTGCTCCACTTCAGGGGTGATGGCTTCCTTTCTTGTTGACCCCACAGCAATCAGAAAAGGAATTTGACCTTCCCCTGGCCAAGTTATATATATAAAATTAAATCAAGCACTAAATATAGCTGTTCACATAGTTCCATGAGGAAACAAAGTGGCTAGGGCCATCCCAGAAGGCTTCCTGGTGGGTATGCCCCAGCTCTTAGCCTTCCTCCCTGCTGACTGAAGCTTACACAATTGGGGGTGGGGGCTGATGCTGTCATTTCAGACTTTCTGCCACTGCCTGTGGGTAGCTAAGGGGCAGCCCTCCAGGGATACTGCTGGTGCTGTTACAGATTTAGGTTAGAAACCTGCAGGTCCTGGACCCTCTCTGAAACCTGGAGGATGAACAAAGGGTCAGCCCTGTGCAGATCTTGCTCCACAAGGGAAATGGTTCCTTTCCTCTTCCTCAGCAGGGACTGAGATTGAGATTGGTTGTCTTTGAGATGGTTTGTGATTGGAAGGGGTGTGAACAACTTGGAATATTGAGGAGACGCACAGCCTGTGCTCCAGCCCAGAGACTGAAGATGGGAGTACAACTCTCCTGACAAAAGTGTCCACCATTGTGGCTCCCATTGAGTTATTATATAAGATTGAATAACTCAGCCTCGATGCGGGGAATGGGATGGATCCTAAGGTCAAATAACACCTGCAGTGCAAGTTTTCCTGAAGCAGTTGAAGAGACCTCAGGAGGCAAAAGGGAGGAAGGCTAAGAGCTGGGGCATGCCCACCAGGAAGCCTTCTGGGATGGCCCTAGCCATTTTTGTTTCTTCACAGAACTATGCGAACAGCCATATTTAGTGCATGCTTTAATTTTTAAATTCTTCCTATATTTTAATTCCCATCAGGGAAGTTGACATGAAGTGGATCCGAGTGCTGACTTAACACTTTGGGGCCTCCAGGGGGCTCTATGGCCCAACACACAGTCTGGTCAAGGGCACTTCTGCCTAATGTGCCACTTTGGATTTGTTTTCTACGGTGCTGCACCCCCTTTTGGGAAGAGAGAGAGAGAGAGTTCTGTTGATTTTTAAAATATTGTTTTAAGGCCCAGGCCTACAGGAAAAATTCCAAGCTCCTCAGCATGGCATCCTAGGCACAAGCATGATGCTCCAGGTGCTAAAAGCTTCTACCTTGAAGCAAGTGCTGCAAACCCACTCATTCAGCTCTGCCAGTCGTTACAGATGCTGATCCTTCTGCCCAAGACCGCTTTCTCCCCTCTCAGGCTCAGGCCCTTCTTCTGTGCTGGTCCCAGTACTTGCACCTGCATCTTTATCAGCCCAGGTCAAGACCGCTTTCTCCCCTCTCAGGCTCAGGCCCTTCTTCTGTGCTGGTCCCAGTACTTGCACCTGCATCTTTATCAGCCCAGGTCACTCTGGAGTGACACTGAGTGTTTACACATCCCCCACCACCACACTGTGGTACCCATAAGGGCACAGCCTGTGTTTTAGGCTTTGCTTATTCTCTAGCACTAGGCACATGACAAGAGCCCTTCCTGTGGTATGAGCACAAATGTCCATGATGGAGAAGGATGAGGTCAGAGGCTCTGGGCTGGTGGCCTGGGGTGAGCCTCTGGTTGGGCCAGAAGGGACTGGCATTCTCTGCGGCCTTGGACCCAGCATCCTCTATCTGTCACTAACACCCCTCTAGCTCTCTGTGAACACAGCTACAGCAGGCCCCCAAATCCCTTTCTCATGAAGCTACAACAGTTTGAGAGGAGAACTTTGTCAAAGGAACTAAGATAAAAAATACAAAATAAAAACATACAAAGAGTTCCAAGAAACAGACTTCCTGGATCTAAAGCAGAGATACTTACCTCTGACTCCAAAAGCTGACCCAGAATTTGCCCTGCTGGGCCCAATTGGTACCCTCATCACCCAGGGCCTTGCCCATTGGTTCAGCGGCTCTAACCCAGAAGACATTCTCAGGGGCTGCAGGCCCTGGGAAGCCTCAAACACCATCCTGGTTGGTTTCTTTCTAGTCCATGTGGTTAATACAAGCTAGACACCCACACAAGTCAGGAGCCCATCTCTGGGTTGAGTGACTCCCCTTTCTGCCCAGGTTAATTCTGAGCACCTATCCCCCAAATCTACCTTAGGAAGAGGCTTCTAGAACCATGAAGACTTGCAACCCCAAAGCCCTTCAACCATCGCGAAAAGAATGTGGACCCCGTTGCCTCCCAGAGAAGAAAGGTGTTGCAAAAGTGAGGGCACTGCAGCTGGAGGTCACAGCCAGAGCAGAGGCATGGAGTTGAGAGTGTGGGACCTGTGTCTGCATTTGGAAAACAGTAGATCTTCTGTGTCAGGCAAGCAAGGGACTCACACAGCAAGGGAATGGAGGGAAGGCTGGCAAGAATGTTTGGATCAGGCATCAGAGGGCCTAGAATGTCCCTAAACTAAGTCCCTAAATGTCTACTTGGGGAGCCACGAGAGACACTTGGAAGTTTCTAAGCAGGTGATGGTTTGCTTTTAAAAACTGGCAGGAGGATGGAGGGTGGTTGGGGGTAGACAGGTGGGGGCAAGAAGATAGCTAAGGAGGCTGTCATCAGACTGGGGCAGATTCCTCTTCCAAGCCAGGGAGGAGTCCAGTGGAGGGCAAGTAAATTCATTGTTAAAGATATTCACTGTGGGCCCTGGGGTAGAGAGAAGGACAAGGAGGGAGAATCCTTAAGACTTGACAAAGAGGTGGCTATTGGGCAGGCAAGGCAAGTATCAGAGATGAACTCCTGGGCCCCAAACCTGGTGGGCATCAGGAGGAGGTGTCATGGACAGACACAGGGGAGCCAGGAGGAAGAGCTGGTTTGTGGGGAATGGGCATGAACGTGGCTGGGCATGTGGAGATGAAGCAGCCCCAACCCCGGCTCAGGGGCAGAGCTACTTGGGAGAGGGCCGCTCCCTGGAAGCAGGTGCTCCCTTCCTCCCCAAGGGTCAAGGACAGCTCTGTCCTCACCAGTGGATGTTCAGGACTGACAGAAGCAGATGGAGGCCCACACTAGGACATCATTTCCCCAAAGATGGCCCCTGAGACTGTGGAAGAGCCTGAGTTCTCCGAGAGAAGAAAGGGAGAAGGGAGCAGGACACAGCAAGCTGGGGCGCACCCAGGGGTAAGAGGAGAGACGGTGTGCTCTGGTCATCAGGATGGCCTTCCCAGGTGTGTGGAGGAGGCAGGTGCGCCGAGCCCAGTGCTGCACGGGGGTCAGAGGGCCTGAGGCCGAGAGAGGAACAAACAGCGGCAGAACTGGAAGGGAGCCAGACCACCAAGCCTTCAAGAGTGGCTTGCTGGGGGCTGGCAAGGCAGCCTTGGTGGAGTGCGCCTGTGAACTTTCTCCGAAACAGGAGTGGCACAAGTTGCAGGAGGAGGAGGCGGGGACAAAGGGAGGGTTCTTTTAAGAATGGGGAGGTCTGAGCAGAGGAACGGAGTATCAACACACAAACAGATTGCATGGGACAACATCAGGAGGTGCAGAAGAAGGGACTGAGCAAAGAGGTCCCTGAGCCCACATGCTTCTCTGGGTGCAGGGGGAAAAGAGAATGGGTGAGAAGACTGAGAAAGGAGGAAAAACATGGACGGCTGAGAAGGCCAGCAGGATTCTGCCAAGATTCCCTGTAATCTCTCCAGTAAATAAGAGGTAGGCTGTCTGTTGGAAATTTTAGAGAGGCAGAGGTAGGTTTGAAGGTTGGAGAGAGGGGTGGAGCAAGTATGTAACAGCCTTGGGGGGTTTCTCTAGAGCATGGCTTCTCAAATGTAATGTGCATGCAAATCACCTGGAATCATGGTAAAAGGTCGGCTCTGATTTAGCAGGTCTGGGCAGGGCCTAAGATTCTGCATTTCTGACAAGCTCCCACTTAATGCTGAAGCTGCTGGTCCAGGGACCACACTGGGAGGAGCAAGGATTTAGAGTCAGATAAGGAGATGGAGAAAAAGACTGGTGTAAGAATTCACCTTAAGGAGAGACTACCTTTGATAATCTCACCTGGGGTAAAAACTGAGACCTTGAGAAGTCTGGGTGGGAGTGACAGCCCCCGCAGGTGATGGGAAGGGGGGCATAGGTCAGAAAAGGAGGTGAGGGTGCCTCTGGGGTAGTAGGAGGCCCAGTAGTGGCCCTGGGACCTTCATTTGGGTCCATGTGGGGTGGACCACTAACTGCACAATTGGAGGCCCCCCAAAAGAGGATGGGAGTCAGCTGGGGCAGGAAAATGATATTCCAGGGGTGTCTGAAAATGAAGCAGCAGGCTGGGTAGGCCACCCCCATGCTGTTCTGCAGGAAAGTGCTGGACTCATTCTGGGCTTATTCAAAGCCTGGTCAGGACACACCAAGCCAGAATGGGGGGAGAGGGGCAGAAACGGCTCAGCCCTCGGGTCAAGGGTGAGATGATTTCTGGCCCGGGAACTAAGAGGAATGAAATGTGAGAGGGAAGATTCTCTGGCTGGGGAGCAAGAGGAAGTGAGTCCTAACTCAGTATCCAACTTGCATCAAAAACCAAGAGGTGTCTGAAAGGCACAGATTGGAAACCAAAATGCTTTAGTTTTTAGACAAGCCACGGACTGGACTAGGGATGGGGGGTGCAGGGACTGCGCTCGGCGCGTCTGGGGCCCAGCCTAAGGGAGAAAGGTTTGAGTCCCAGGCTGAGGTTAAACCGAGGTCAGGAGAAGGCGGGCAGGACCAATGGGGCTAGCAAAGAACATCAAGAGTAAAAGCTTGAAGCCGTCGAAATGAGCGGCAAGTGCAGGAACCGGGCGTCGGCGTGGAGAGTACGGCGGGTACTTGGGAGACGAAGATGAGCGGAGAAGAAGCCGAGACTTCGTCCAGTGGCGACCCGGAGGCGGCGGAGGTTTCTGAGTGCGGCCCTGCTCGATCTTCCGGCTTCGCTCGGGCTCCCCCGCCGCGCAGCCCAGTCAGCTCCTTGCCCGGGCCTCCCGGGCCCACGCTGGTCCCTCCCGTTCCTTCCCGCGGCCTCGGGCAGGCCGCAGCCCCCAGCCCCGGCGACCGACTCGCCAGGGTCCGCCCCGCCGCGGCGGCCCGGGCCCGGCCGCTCCTCCCCCGATGATGTCACGTCCCTGGCCGCCCCTCGGCCAGCCGCGCCGCCCCGCCCCCGCCTCCCCCGGCCCCCAGTCCCCTGGGCCCGCCAGCTCCCGCCATCCCTCCTCCCGCCTGCGCTCCCTGCCTTCGGCTCCCGCTCCCCCGGGAGCGGCGGCGGCGGCGGCGGCGGGATGGCCCGGGCCCGCGGCCAGGGCCCGGGGAGCGGCGGGCGGCGGCGGCCGCGGCGGGGCGGCGCGGGAACCGGGCCCAGGGGGGAGTCGGCCGGGCTGCTGCTACTGCTGCTCCAGGTGCTGCCGCCCGGGGCTGCGGCAGGGCCGGGGCGCCGGAGCACGCGGGGCGCCGGCGGCGGAGGCGTCTGCTGGCCCGGCGCTGCCCCTGCCTTTCCTCGGGACGCGCGGCTGCTGCTGCTCCTGCCGCCGCTACCGCCGCAGTCGCCGCCGCCGCCGCCGAGCTCCGCGCCCGCAACCTCCTCCTCCTGGATGGTAATCAGCGTCCCGCGCCGGCGCCGCGGGCGGGTGGGCGGGAGGTGGGGGCGGTGAGGGGGAAAGGGCGGGCAGCCCCGCGCCCCCGCCTCGCCTGAGGCAGTTCAAGGGGCGCTCGGGCCCCCCCTCCGACGACCGCGGCCCTGGGCAGCCGCCAGAGCGCGCCTCTAGGGCGCCTCTGCGCGGACCGGGTGCCGTCTCCGCTCCCCTCCCTCACCGCCCAGCGCTCAGTCCGCCCGCCGGCGCTCAGGCCGCGGGGAAATCCCTCCATCTCCCCGCCCCGCGCCCCGGGAGGGGAGGGGACAGCGCCGGCGCTCGCGGACCCGCTTTCTCCGAGGGAGCGCCCAGGAGGCTGGCGCGCACTGAGCGGCCGGGACTGGCGCTGCGCTGCGCTCCTGCAGGCGCCGGGTGCCGTCGGGCGGGCGGAGCTGAGACGACCCGCAGCCTCGGCGGGACCGGATCCCCGGCTGTGGGAGCGCCCACCGACTGCGCGCCCTTATGTTTCCTGCGCAGGACGCTCTGCCCCGCGGCGGGCTGAACCTGAAGGAAGAGCCGCTGCTGCCCGCCGGCCTGGGCTCGGTGCGCTCCTGGATGCAGGGCGCGGGCATCCTGGACGCCAGCACCGCGGCGCAGAGGTAAGCGCTCGGACGCGACCGGGCGCGCTCGGGTTGGACGGCTCCGCGCCGCCTTCTCTCAGCTTGCTGAGCTACTGGGGCGAGGGGTTGGAGGGAGCCCCAACTCTGCACTGTCCCGGCAAGCTCTTGTGCCCACCTCGCCCTGAGAGCCTCTGCATCTTCCTGAGGATGTGGGGCGGGCCGGGGCGGGGCTTCTGCCTCCACTCCTGGATGTCCCGGCTCTGATTTCTGAGTACCTATTGCTGGCCCAGCCGTCCATGGCTCTAGAGGAGGAGGTCTCCCGGCTGCCCGCAGTCCCACAGCCACCAGCTGTTAAGGAACTGCTGACCCCTCCTTCTCAGGCAGTTAAGTGCCCCTCCTTGTCCAGTTCCATAGATCTCGGCCAGGAAAGGCACGAAACCCAGCCCCCTTTCTGCTTTCTCACATCCCTCAGAGTTGGAGGATGGGGACCTGTGGAGCTGGAGAAGCGGCTGGTGGGGAAGAGATGAGGTGGGCAGTCGACTTGGTGGAATGATTGGGACTGAGGATGGGTCAGGGCCGCTCAGGTCCCTCCAGGTGTTTTTCTGGTGGGTCCTACCCGAGGCAGGGGGTCCCTGGGAACCCAGTACCCACACCCATCTCCTCTGACTCCTTTGCAGGAGTCTGGGCAGGGAGCCTGGGTGGGGGATGGACTCCTGGATTTGGAAAGGAAGCATAATGGTTCGTTGACCAGCCCCCCACAGCACCTGGGCTTTTTGTATCCCCAGTTGTGAGCAAGGGGAGGGGAGGTTAGACATCCTACCTGGAGTTCTCAGTGCCTGGGACTAGGGAGGTGCTGCCTCTGCAGATACATGGGACACTTGGGAGCTGGGCTTCCCAGAGGTCTGAGCAGCTGCTTGTCCAGCAGCTGGAAGGGATTCTGCTGGGGGGTTTCCAGGGCAGACCAGACCTGGATGCCAGCCACACATTCACATCCCCAGTCCTGTTCAGGGGATACCACCCCACCACCAACCCCAACCTCACCGCTTAACAGACACACACCTTGTTTCATGTTCAAACTGAATGGTGTTCCTGCATTCCTGTGCTTTCATAACTGTCCAGAGGGAGCACCGGGGCCTCTCTCTGGAGCTCACCTTTTTAGGAAGAGAAAGGGTCTTGCCTATGAATTAATATCCTTATTTTTACTCATGATATAACTTTTCTAGAAAAAAAAAAGGAAAATAGAAAACAGAACCCCATCTCTCTAAATAACTACTGTCAATAATTTAGTGTATTTCCTTCCCATCTTCCCATTAACATATTTTTTTCCTGTGTTATACATACAATTCTGTATCCTGTTTGTTTTTCTGTTGGTTCTGGTTTTTCATTTAATTTGAGATGGTCAATTTCTTTGTCTTTTTCTCCACCACCGCCTTTGTGGTGAGAGCTCCTTGTAAGAGAGGAGGAAGTGTTCCAGTGGGGCCTCACGGTTTAAGGTTCCTATTTCTCTCTGACTCTCCCCTCTGTCCCTGTCAGCAGGTTTGATGAGCAGGAAGCCGATGGGAAGGAGGCAGTGCCCTTGTAGCCTGTGTGGGTGCAGGAAGCGGGGCGATGAGGCTCTTCCCATGAGATTGGGCTTCAGCAGTGTCTGCACGTGGGGAAGAGGTCTTGAGTGGGGCTGAGGTGTCCAGTCTGAGTCCCCAGGGCCGCATCACCAGGGCTCAGAAGGCCTCCCCAGTTTGAGGAGAGGAATTTCTTCAGGCCTGGGCTGCTTATCTCCAAGTCCAGAGGCTTCTCTGTCTCAGGACACAGATTGGGAGCCCCCACATGTTTGGTTGCCTCTAGGCACCTCCTGCCGAGGGGAGCATGTGGGAGGTACTTCTTTCTCATTCTTCCTGAGATTCCATCATCTCATCCGTTGGTTCTTGATCCTCCATCAGTCCTCTGTTCGGGTCTTTTCATCCTAAAACAACAATGACAGGAATTCCTTTCCCTGCCCCGCCCCCCTCTTCCACCTCCGAAGGCTCCTCTCCCTCTGTCTCGGAGGAACTTGCCCTGGAACACTCCCTGCAAGGCTGCTTGGGGTCTGACAGCTGTCTTTGATGCGCTCTTCGCCTTCCCCCCACAGCCGCCAGCTTCTCAAGGCTTCTGGACGGTGCCTCTGGGTCCTATTCCTAATCACAGTGCCCACGGCCACCTCGTAACCGTGACACACACTCTTGCCCTCCACGACTTTCCTCCTTGGCTTGAAGGTTAACCCCAGTGTATCACCTCAGCCTGCTAGCCCACTGTCCCAGCCTCCCACCTCGCCCCCCGCCCCAAAACCGTCTGCCATGCACCAGGGGCCAAAGAAACATTTCCAAAGAACTCTTCTCTGATTGTGTCCCTCCCCAATTAAAAACTTCAGTGACCCACACACACACACTTCCTCCCAGATACTCAGCATTCAAGGCCCATCACAGTCTGATCCCTAGCTTCCTCTCAGCCTCTGTATGACTTGGCATCCAACAATGTCTCTTGAAACAGTTCCCCTGCTCCCAGCACCCACACACCCACTGAATAAAATCTTACAACCTCTGGGACCCTCCCCCCCAGCACCTTCTCTCTCTGTGCCCTCCCATCCGGCCCAGGGGAGCAGTTCTTAGTGCTGTCTAAGGATGCTTATCACAGGCCAGAGTCAGCTGTGCCCTGCCTGTCCTGAGCTTCCTTGCCCTGCCAGCCTACACCTTCCTTTAGGGCATGGGTGGTGGCTCATTCATCCTCGTGTCCACAGCACCAGGCTCGAGCAGTCAATAGGGGGTAATGAGTATCTGCTGCAGGAAGCAGGAGTGCATGTTAGAAGGTTACTAAGTCCGTTTTTGTTGGGCTCCGCTGTCCACGTTGGTGATCTACCTGACCCCAGGAACCAGGTACTGGAGCAGCTGCTGCTGCCCAGCTTTACAACGCCAGGGTTTTTCAGAAGGTGGAGAAGGAGGAGAAAGCCCAGAGCCTGCTAAGATCAGTGAAGGAGGGCCTGCCAACAGGAAGGAAAGTTCTGAGCGAAAGAGGGGTAGGGAGAAAAGAGAGGCTGCATACCATACACTGGAGGTAAGAGGGAAGGCTGGCAGGGTCTTCCTGGTGGGGAACTCTGCACAAGGATCCCTGGCCTACCCTGGACCAACAGGACTTTATCTCTCAGCACAGAAGCAGTTCTCCTCTCCTTCTGATGTGACTCCCAGCCTGGGGAGACTCCTGGAGCACCCCGGCTAGCCCTCCCCCTTGAGCTGGTCCCAGAACGCTAGCCGGCCCCTGAGAGGGAAGCCAGCTGGGGCTGCGTTTCCTGTAAGCAGCAGCAGGCTAGCATCCCTGCTAGGAAATGCTTTTGTTTGCTTTAATAATTAATAGCTCTTCCTCAGCCTGGGACCTGGCAGGCAGGCCTGTGGGTGGGTGGTGTGGGGGGTGGGCACAGAGAAGCAGGGTGGACAGTCTTTGGGTAGAATTGAGAGCAAGAGGAAACATGGGAGAGCTGGCTAGTGAGATCCTCCCCTCCCCCCTCATCCAGGGACCTGGTGGCTGAGATAATTTCCTGGGGCAAGTGAGCAGAGCCCCTGCTGGGGCAGTGGGAGCAGCGGATATGAAACAGCCCCAAAGCCTCATCTCTGGCAGGCCCTTCTAGACCCAGGTTCTGGGCAGCTGCCTCTAGGCACCAGGTCCTCCTGCCTGCACTGTCGCATTGTCGGGGTGGGTTCACCCCAGTGAGCCTCTGCTTTTATCTTCCCAGGCTCTGGGCAGGGCTAGGCCAGTAGATCTTGGCTGGAGTCAGGAATGCCAAGCCCAGCTTGATGATTATCAGCAGTCCCAGGGACCCAAAGGATGCCTGCAGGGAGAGCCACGGCCAGTGGGATGCTTGGAGGAAGAGAGGATGCAGAGGAGAGGAAGGGGGGACTTATGCAGCCATGTTAGGATGGGGAAAAGAAGATCTAGATTTAGCAGAGACAGTAGGGAAATCTGAGACAAAGGATGAGATGCAGGAAATACACACTTTTACTCCTTCCACCTCCAGGGTGGAGGGGGGATCAAAAAGAAGCCTCCCCCAACTGCTGATGACAGCAGTGCTTCTCCCCATTTCCCCAGCATCCCAGATTCCAAGATGGATCAGGCCCAAGCCAAGGCACTGCTCAGAACCTTGGGCTGCCAAGGTAGGCAAGAGTTAGCATTTAGTAGAGGGCAGAGGGGTGCAGGGGAGACAAAGGCCTGAAGGTGCCTCTGGGGGAAGGCCAAAGCTCCAGTCTCGGCCATTGTCCTCTGTGGGATTTGAGATGCTTGTTTTAAATTGCTAGCACTTACAATAAGTACCTAATCAAGGATGTAAAGACTTATGAATGGCCTTCTGACCCGAGAGCAGATACTGACTGTGAGGGAGGTGTCGTCTGTCCTAGACAGCTGTGGTGAGGTCCAGCTGCTGCAAGAAGGTTCCTGGGTCATCCTGCTCAGCCTCGAAAAGGAGCATCTCCAGGGACCCCTGGGTGGCCAAGCAATAGCAGCCAGACAACTCTGCAGCCCCCAGATGCCCCCATATGCATCCCCCTGTACTCTGAAGCACAGGTCACCTGAATGACTCAGGCTGTGAAGGTCAGGTTGCCCTTGGTGTCACCTTTAGCCTGGATTCCCAGCACAGTACTCAGGAAGCCCACACACACCCATGCTCGGATGTCCTCCAACCAAAAAAATAGCTGTGCACACCCAAGCTTTTCTGTCCCATTCTCCTTTAATTTGGGGGCAATTTCAGAAGATGGGAAGGGGATGAGTGGGCCCTGGTGGAAATATGAAGATGAGCACTTTCTCCTCCCACATCCGTGCTTTTTACAGGAGCACATGCCCCACCGCCTCAGCACACTCCGGAGTTGATAGGAAAGGGTTTTGAACATTTTGTTGAAAACAATCTTTTTAAGAAAGCAAGGAGATGTGTAAATCATTTGGGAGTCTTACAAAAGTGGTTAATGTGGCTGTTTTCGTCACTCAGCTGCATTTACCTGGAAAAGACGCGTATGTGGCACGCTTTGTGCACTAATCATGCTAAGTGAATGAGACGTTTCTGAATTATAGGCTCCAGCAATACACGCACCAGGTGAGGCAGTTCTCGTGCATATTGCCAGGCTGTACGCAGGCCCTTGGGCTGTAGCTTTGCTGGCTTCCATCACACCGCAGGCCTCTGGATGGCTGGGAGTTGCTACCCCACCCACGTCCCTGGGGACCCTTGGGAAAGGGTCTGCTTCCTCTGCCAGCATCTGCCTCCTAAGGCTCTTAGACCGCCAGAGCCTGCTCCACCCACCTGCACAACAGGCCAGAAGCACCTGAGAGATGACGCCCCAGAAGCCCTCAGCCAGTGACTGACTGGAGTTGGACGATGAAGACCCCAGGTCCCTTGCTCAGCCCTCTGACTAGCTGAAGCACATGTTCTAGACTTGTTTCCAGAGCTCCCTGGGGGCTGAGCTGAAGCTGCCCACAGTGGTAACTTGTGGATAATGCACCTGTTAGGGACTGCCTTTCCTTCTCTCTCTCACTCCCCACACCCGCCAGGGTTTCTTGGAATCACCTCCCACATAAAGTGTTCACATTTGAATCCTTGTCTCAGGGTCTGCTTCTGGGGAAACCCAGATAAAACACTTGCCTCTCCAGACTTCTGGGGCTCTCCTCCTGCCTCTCTCCCTTCTTCTAGATAAAGGATTCCTATCAATAAACATCCTTGTAGTTTCTCTCCACACCCCAGTGGGTGTCTTGGGCCACCCCACTTTGGAGACCACAGAATCAGAGACCTTGGCCTTCATCCACATCTCTGCCTCTAAGGTACTGTGGGAGCACATGTCTTCTCCCAGGGTGCCCCAGCAGGCCTCTCAGACCTCTCCACGGCCCGGGTCTGTCCTCTGAGCTGTTTGAGCATATTTCTGTGTCTCTTTCTCTCTGTTCGTTAATCTTGGTTTGCTTTCTCATTACAAGAGCATCAGCTCTTCCCAAGGGGAGAAGAGCAGAAGTCTCCCCCTCCCCCTCCGCACCCTCTCCCTTTGCAGCTTGCAGCTCTGCTCAGGGATGCTGATTGGTTACCCACTCCACGGGCAGGTAGGCGGTGGAGGTGCCTGGGAGAACCAGGAGAAGTCCAGACAGACCTGCATTTGGCACTCTAGCTGCTGTTCTAATCCGCATGTCCTTCTCTGCGTTCATAGGAAATACGAGGATTTCTTTAAACCAAAACCTTTTCCATTTCCCCTTGGTCTTCTCACTTGTCTCACAGGGGTATGGACAGGGTAAACTGGAGACATTCGCAGACCAGGAGCAGAGCTGGGCGTGCCCAGCAGGGGTCTTGCCTATTCTGCCGTCCTCTCCTGGTCTGCTTGGGGTCATGTTGTTCTGCTGTCATTCATGATAGTGATCCCTGTCCCAGAGCTATAAACTAGCCGCCTCTGTCCCATTGCTTTGCATGGATGTGTGTGATTGCGCCTCAGACCCACTAAGCAAGGTGGAGAATGGAGGCTGATGCTGGGCTGCCTCAAGGGAAGTAGAATTGAGCCTGATCCCACTGTGGAGTCGGACAGTGCAGCCCCTTGATGCCCTGCAACTGGCAGCACTGGCTACTGGTCCACAGACCCCAGGCAGGGGTACCTGCTCCCTTTCCCCTCCCCTGGTCCCCCCAACCACTCTCCCTGGGAATCCCCTCCTGCTGAGAGGGCAGGCCCTGTGAAGGGAGCTTGGCTTGGGGCTTAGGGCAGACTTCCCAGGTCTGGTCCTTAGGAGCCTGGTAGGAACCCCAGGCAACCAGGACCCAGGACTGACTGGTATTTGCCAAGAGGGATGGATGGGAGAGGAAGCTCAGCATTATTGATTGACTCTTGGCCTGGGAAGTACAGGAGTGTCTGTGTAGATAGGGTATGTTGAGGGGTCCGGGGGATTGTGTTCTTGCTCAGCCTCCACCCCTCCTCTGTTAAGGTCTCTTTCTTTCTCTATACCCTCTCTCCCCACTGTCTGAGAGCCTTCCAGGCACCTTTCCTGGGCTAGATGACAGAGTAAGGGGCAGAGTGATCTGGGATGGCCCCACAGCCCACCTCCTTCTGGCCTTATCTACCCCCAGGTGGTCCTGTCCCTGGGGAGCCTCACTGCCCCTAAGCTGGTCCTGGG
This sequence comes from Balaenoptera ricei, assembly GCF_028023285.1. Lineage (NCBI taxonomy): Eukaryota > Metazoa > Chordata > Mammalia > Artiodactyla > Balaenopteridae > Balaenoptera > Balaenoptera ricei. The sequence goes on from NC_082653.1 coordinate 29,973,878, forward strand.
GGCTGGAGGGAGGAGTCAGGGTTGCTGCCTCATTAGCATATTCATCAACGGTAATCAGGGACCTGCTGTGATCAAAGCGGTCTTCAGGCTTCCCTGCCTCTTGGCAAGTGGGAAGCGGGAGGGTCAAGGCCTGGACGTGAAAGGACTGTAAGCCTGAGGCTGAGGAGAAGGGAGGGACACCGAGGAAGGAGGGAGGAGGATGATCCTGGAGCAAGGAACGTGTAGAAATAACCTTTGGTGGGGAAGAGAAGGTGTTGGTGGCGCCCTCCTCATCTTGATCAGGGACAAGCAAGACCAGTCACTTCTGCCTCCAAAATTAGCATTTTACATGGACGACTGAGGCTCCCAAGCAGGCTTTCAAGAGGAGGAACGGTTTTCATTTTATTGTTTATGTATTTACTGTAATCTGTATGAGTAAAAACACAACAAGCTTCTGAAGCCCATGACATTTCAGATATTATGGCTTTGCAAGAAGCCAAGTAAGAGTAAGTTGATTTAAAATTATACGAAGAAAAATATTAAGTAGTGATGAGTATGGCAGATGTTGTCACAGTGGCATGTCCATGATGGGACTCTGGTCTAAATGGCTCTCAAGACAGTTCCACCATTCTCATCCTCGCCTCTGCATCCCTGCAGCAGCCTCTCACTTTTCTACCACACTGTGCCCTCCTTGCTTACAGCATCTTCTAAGCCCTGCCTGACTTCAGAGCCTTCTGGTGGCCTTTAGTCATGCTTCCCAAACCACATCCCTCCACCAAAATGCTCCGTAGTCAAGTAAGCATGGTGTGTTAGTTATCTATTGCCACATTTAAAAAAAAATCACCCCCAAACTCAGCAACGTAAAACAACATTCATTATCTCACACAGTTTCTTAAAGTTAGAAATCAGGGAGCAGTGTAGCTGGGTAGTTCTGGCTCAGGGTTTCTTATGAGGCTTCAGTGATCTGAAGGCTTGACTGGGGCTGGTAGGCCTCACACAGCTGATCAGTTAGTGCCGGCTGTTGGCAGGAGGGTTCAGTTCTTCTCCATGTGGACCTTCCGTAGGGCTGCTTGAGTATCATCACAACACAGCAGCCAGCTTCCTCCTGAGTGACTAATCCAAGAGAGTGAACAAGGCAGAAGCCACGTGTCTTGTATGACCTAACCTTAGAAATCGTATGCTATCGCTTGTGCCATATTCTATTGGCCACACAGACCAATCCTGATACAGTATGGGAGGAGACTATATAAGGACCTGACTACCAGGAGGCAGGGATCATGGGGAACCATCTTGGAGGCTCGCTACCACACATGGGGAGCACTGGCCTGAGCGGGTCAAGGAGGGTCCATTCCTGGAGGGTGTCCCAGGGCCCCCCACATACACTTGTGTATGCATTTCCCAGCAGTTGTGGCTATAGCACTCTTTTATAGAACGAGGACCTGGAGCCATGAGAGAGCTAAAGAACACACTTTGGAAGACCTTGGCCCAGAGAAGAAAGTCTAAACTCCATGGCCTGGTTTTTGTATGCATGGATAGTCTGGCACTTCCAATAAAACCTTTTCTCTCCTCACTTCACTCTTTGAAGTGGTCCAGTGACACTAACCCTCATACCTACAGCCATTTCTTATGCTGTTAGTTCTGCCCTTTTGCCTCCTGCCCCTGTTGAGCTCCTATTCATTCCTCAAAGACCAGGGGGAAGGCCACCGTCACCGTGAAGTCTTCCCTTCATCACACACAGAAAGAATTAATCTTTTCCTTTGCTTTTACCGTTTTTTATATAGTAACATCTCTTAAGGGGCACCCACCACTCTGTCTTATGTTGCAGCTCTCTGTATCTGTCTTCCCTCCCCTTCCAGGTGTTTCACTCTGGCCCCACGTGGTGCCATGTGGCCAGCGCTTGGTACATCATTGGGGTTCAAGAAATATTTGGTGAATAGGGCCTTGGTTCTTCTCCTCCTCCTGCTCTCACCCTGGCTTTGCTTCTGGGACTGGTTTCTGATGAGCCAGGAGAAAGCAAGGCCAGACCAGAAGATCCTTCTGCCCAAGGGAGCCAGTGGTGTCTTCCTCCAAGCATGGAGGCAGGTCCCCCTATACCTGGGGAGGACATTCCCACCTTCAGCCATAGCCCAGGGTCCAGGCTGGGCAGACTAGTGGCCCTGAGCCAGTTCAATGTCTCTTGAGAGTCTGATGGACTTCATCATCTCCCAGGCAATACCATAGGCTCATGCACGTAGCCAGGAGCTGGGGTACAGTGGGATATTCATTCCAAAACCTCCCACCTGCCCCTTGAGGCCCTAAAGGGCAGTCACAGGAGCCTGTGGTCAGTAAGATGGGTTGCTTGTTCATTTGGTTTTAGAGATCAGCCTTCCAAAATGTGAGGCCCAGGGAAAAGTCTGGGAAGGAGCCTGCCAGGGATGCCTCTGTTGTCACCTGTTGTGCTGCTTATTCCCATGGGAGCAAGCTGGGGTGACCTCAGGGCTGGGAGGCCTCTTCTAGAACTGAGATGGCCCTGGCAAGGGTGGAATGGGCCCATCCAATTTCTTGCCCAAACTCTTGACACATCAGAGCCAAGTCTTGGCCAGCCCACCTACCTGGTCAGAGGTGACGGGGTCTTTCTCTCTGGAGGGCACGTCCAGTGGTTTCCCAGCAACTTTCCTCCCCACAGTGGCGTGGGCCTGGCACGAGCACATTTTGAGAAGCAGCCCCCCTCCAACCTCAGGAAATCCAACTTCTTCCACTTCGTGCTGGCCATGTATGACCGGCAGGGGCAGCCGGTGGAGGTGGAGCGTACAGCTTTCATCGACTTTGTGGAGAAGGACCGAGTGAGAGGCTCATGGGCTCGCTGGGAAGGAACAGGGTGGGGGGGGGGGTGGGGAGGGTTTCAGGGAACCCCCTCCCACTGGAGCAGATGATGGATAGGTGGTGGAGGAGTGAAGAAGGGGGTGGTGAATGGATGGGAGGGAGGGGGGTAAGGAGGAAGGTTGGGTGGGAAGGGAGTGGGGGGGATGGGGGTGGCTGGAGGATCCCCGGGAGCACCAAGCATTCTCCCTATCTTGTCCCTGCAGGAGCCCGGGGGTGAAAAGACAAACAACGGGATCCATTATCGCCTCCGGCTGGTATATAACAATGGTGAGTGAGGCCCACTGCCCACTGGGTACCGCAGCACCATGTGACACGTGGTGCCCCACTGTCAGGGTGGAGGGGGCCTGGCTTCAGCAGGGGAGGGTGTGGAGTGTGTTCAGTCATCAGAAGCCACGGGGGCTCCCCAAATAGCAAGCCCTCTCCGCCTTTCCACCCTTAGGACTTCGGACAGAACAGGACCTCTATGTGCGTCTCATTGACTCCATGTCCAAGCAGGTGAGCCAGCCCAGGGGATGCTCAGGCCTGTCCAGCCCCTTCTCTGACCCCCATCTCCCTGTGGTCTGAGCAAGCATCCTTGTCCCTGCCCCCACCTCCCCCATGCCTTTCATCCTCACCAGTCTAGCTGTCCACAGTTCTCTGTGGAGAACTGTCCACAGGAGGAGGATGTGTGGCTTTTGCCCTCTAGACAAGAAAAAGACAATATTTGTTCAACAACTTTGTCTTAGGTCCTGTTATCTAGAAGTTCAGCCTAGACGGGGATTCAGGTACACATGGTTTATTGGGGAGGAGGGGAGAAGCTCTCAGAAGGGGAGGGAGGAGAAGCAGGACGGGGCAGGGGATGCTCAGCAAGGATGTGGTCTCTGCTGGTGTCTAGCCTCAACCTGATCCACGAGGAGGCCTGGAGAAGGAATGGCACCAGAGTTGTTCCCCCTTGAGGCAAGGAGGCCAAGATTCTGTCCCCTGTATTGGTCAGTTACTGGCTGGGGACCATTCCCAAGGGGAGAGTGTAACCTTCCAGACATTTTCAGGGGAAGCAGCTCCTGTCTGCTGAGAGCAATTCTCAAGAGAAAGCCCTTAGCGGCTAATGCTACCCACAGCTGGGGGATGGGTGCACTGGTCCAGGAGAGGGGACTGAGTGGGGCCCCAGAGCTTCCACTGCAGACCCTCAGTACCTTGCTGACTTGAAAAGACAAGAGAAGGAGGCTCAGGGACCAGCATGAGGAGCTCGGGGCAACTGAAACCTGAGTCAGCCCTGATGGACTGTGCAGCCGCAGGGCCCCAAGCCTCAGGCTCTTCAGAGAGGTTGTGTGCGCTGGTAAAGGAGCAGGGCTGAGTCTCAGATGTGAAAATCAGTGGCCTGCAACTTGAGGTGGAGACTTGGGCTTTCCCACACAGTCTTCCAGCAGCCTCCACCCAATCCCAGGGCAGAGGAAGAAGTGGTGTGTTTCTAGGAAGCCTGTGGTCGCCATGGTGTGGGAGGAGGACCAGGCAGTGGCAAAGTGGGATTGCATGGTCAACAAGTGTGGAAGGGGTTGGAGAATGTCCAGAGAGAGAGGGACCCACAAATAAGGGATGGCTGCGAGGCACAGAGGTTATAAGGTGGAAGCCAAATGTGTGGTTTGGGAAGCTCACTCCTTGCTTCAGGGCGGAGGAGAGGCTGGGGGACTGGCTGGGGGGGGGTGCTGGGGGGGTGGCTGATCCAGCAGTCCAAGAGGGAGCCACTGGCCTGGCCTGTGGAGGTGATGGGGTGGGGAGAGGGACCAAGGAGCCGGCAGGACAGCCTGGAGGGACAATGCTTGTGAGAACCGTGGAGGTTGGAGTATGTCTGCCCTCCCGGCAGCCTGACGTTGGTCATGGTGATCTGGGGACCTCCCTGCCCCTGAGCAGAGCTGGCTCTGGAAAGAGCTGCCTGTGGACAGACAGAATCTGTAGACCTCATGCCACTCTTGCCCATTCTGATGGTGGTACTGGTTTGGGAAGCCAGGTTCCCAGCTCCCTCTGCATTCCTGGGCTCCCAGAGAGAGTTGGAGGGCGTGCTCTTCCCTGGGAGCAGGGCCCAGCTGCCCCTCCACCTGGCCTTGAGAGGAGCCTCCTTCCCCTCCAGCCTGCGCACTTCCCCTTCCCCAGGCCATCATCTACGAGGGGCAGGACAAGAACCCCGAAATGTGTCGCGTGCTACTCACCCACGAGATCATGTGCAGGTGAGAAGGGCTAGGTCACCTGCCCCTGGCCTCTTGGCCCAACCCCTACCACTGCCACCAACCCCCTCCCCACTGATCCCCAGGGAAGCCTGGGGGTGGGGGGTGATGAGGGAAGAGTGAGGCCCCTGGGCACAGTGCTGGCTGAGGAGAGGGTCCTTGAGGACCCATTAGCCTGGCCTGTTTATGTGGCTTCTCCGAGTGTTTTTGTAAGAGAGGCCTCCTGCTGCTACTGGGAAGCTTAACTAATAAAGCTCTGGGGAGGGCTCGCTGGGAGATGGGGGCAGGGCCTGGGCCTCCTGGATTAGCTCAGAAGCTGGAGGAGGAAACTTTGCTGCCTCTTATGTGAACTTCAGGGCACCCCCTGGGCAGGCAGGATGGGGAAGAGGGAACACAGTGCTGGACTCCCCTTCCCCATTACCCCAGAGCTTGGCATTTCTAGGCAAGGGCTCCCCAGGAGATGTCAGTCAGGAAGGGTCCTCCGAGGCAGCTCTTCATACATGGAAAAGAAAATAGTGTTCAAAAATCTGGTTGGGACAGTGGCTACCCTTGGGAAGGGCAGTGACCAGGAGGGGGCATGAGGGGGCCTCTGGGGCGCTAGTCACATGGTATTTCTTGGTATGGGTGCTGGTTACGTGGGTGGGCTCACTTTGTGATAATTCATGAGCTGCATGCTTACAATTGGAGCTCTTTTCTATATGTATAAAAAGTGTACAGAGAGAGTAGGTGGTCAGCAGCCTGCCCTTTCCTGGATCCTCCAGGAGCAGCATGCCTTTGGGACAAGGGTTTCTTGGCCAACCTTATCCCCAGGGATAAGGGCTCTGCAGGTCCCTGTGTAGGACCCTCACCGCCTGTCTCCCCCAGGCCCCTGAGGGCGAGCCCCTCTGGCCCAGGGATTCCATACTCAGAGACAGGACATCAGCATCCTTACCCCGGAGCCACACACACACACACACACACACACACACACACACACACACACACACACACACCACATGCTGTAATCTCCCTCTCCTTCACCCCCTTCCTCCTTCCCTCCCTTCTCATCTTTCCTTCAGCCGGTGCTGTGACCGGAAGAGCTGTGGCAACCGAAATGAGACACCCTCAGACCCCGTCATCATTGACAGGTACAGACTGGGGGAAGAGGGTCTGGCAGCTGCAAGGCCAGGGCAGGCTGGGATCAGCCACAGAGCACGGTGGCACCCACCACCCTGTTGGTGGCTCTGAGCAGAGAGAAACGGTCCCCTGACTGAAGCTCCTGGTGGCAGACATTCTGGGGCTGGGCATAAGAGTTGTGTGTCCTGAGGGAAGGAGCTGGAGAGGGCAGGGGTGGGGGGTGGTAGAGGCTGCTGGGCTAGAGGGGCTGGGAGGCCCTGGCAGGGAAGCGGGCTCTAGTCCTGGTGCCTGGTGCCTCTGCGCTGTTTGACTTGACTTCTCTGATCATCCGTTTCCTTTGTTTAAAAAATAGGGAAATACTTAGCAAGCTTCAATCATAGGATTGTCAAGGTGATGCATATGAAAATGCATTCTCCCACCATGATTTTCTAAAATTATTTTATTTCTTTTTGAATAGGAAATGCATATATAAGGTACAAAATTCGAGAAGTATAAAAGAGTAAATAATTAAAAGTATGTCTGCCCCACCCCTATGTATAGCATACTGTACACAGTCTTTCGTACTTACCTTTTTATTTGTAACAATATATCTTAGAACTCATTCCATATTGGAACATAAACCCTGCCTTGTTCTCCTTTTAGTAGATTAAACCATTCACAATGTACTAAAATTCAAGTTTAGGAGGGTTGACAGCAAAGTCTCCCACCTCTGCCGCTGACTCATCCATTGCCCTCCAAATAAGCAAGCATTATTACCAGTTTCATGGGTATCCTTCCTGAGATAGTCTGTGCAAGAAAATGCAGACACAAGCAGTCTCCTTATTCTTTTTTCTAATGCAAAATATTCCATTGTATGGATGAACTATAATTTCTTTGGTCTCTATTGCTGGACATTTTGGCTTTTTCATTCTTTTTCAGGGATAAAATATGCTGTAGTGAATTACTTTGTCCAGGTGTCACTTAGCACATGTGTGAATTTATAAAAAGGATATTACTAGAAGCAGAATTTCTGGGTCAAAGGAGATGTGCATTTGTACTTTTGATAGTTATTGCCAATTTGTCCTCTGTAGAGATTATACCAATTGATATTCGTACCAGCTATTTTGAGAATGCCTGTTGCTGTATTCTGGCCAATTAGTATGTTTTTTATTCATTCAACAAATAAATTTTTAACATCTACTGTTAAATGTTAACATCTACTGTTAAAATGGACCCTGTGCCAGGGTCTCTTCTATATGCTGTGGATTAAGCAGTGACCAACGCAGATAAAAAGCCTTGTGTCGATGGGCTTACAATCTAGTAGGAGAGATAGACATAAACTAACTGAATAAAATGTACAGCATGTTAGATGGTGATAACAGCTAAGGAGAAAAAGAAAGCCATCAGGAAAGATCAGAGAGTGCCCAGGAAGGGGCTATTGCAATTTTAGAGTATTTAAGGAAGGCCTCACTGAAAGTATGACGTTTGAGCCAAGACCTGAAGGAAGTAAAGGAGCGAGCCAAGTATGAATCTGGGAGAAGAATGTTCTTGGCAAGAGTGTACTTGTCGTGTTTTAGGAACAGCAAGAAGGCCCAGGTGACTGGAACGAGGGGGACAGTAGGAGACGAAGATGTCAGAGATACAATGGATGGGGCAGGAGGAAGGGCAGACCATGCAGGGCCTTGTAGGTTGCATGTAAGCCATTCTTGTAAACCATTGTAAGGACTTTGACTTTTATTCTGGATGACATGGAAGCCAGTGCGGGTGTTTGAGAAGAATGATATGACCTGATTTATATTTCGACAAGTTTTTAACTCTAGCTCCTGTGTTGAAGATGACCCGCAGGAAGCAAAGGTGGAGACAGGGAGATGAGTTAGGAAACCATAACAATTATCCAGGAGAGATGATGGAGGCTGCGACAGAGGGGATGTTATAGAGAAGTTTGTAAGAAGTGGTTGGATTCTGGATACACTTCATAGGCAGAACTGACAGGATTTGTTATGGAAGGAGAGACAAGGTGACAGGGTGAGAGAAGTCAAAGACGGATCCAAGGTTTCTGACCTGAGCAACTTTAAGGGATGGAGCTCCTATTTACTGAGAAGGTGGAGATTTCAGGAGAAGCAGGTTTGGGAGGAGGAAGATCAGGAGTTTGGTTTTGGACGTATGACATTTAAGATTCTTGCTAAACCTCCAGGTGGAGATGTTGAAAAAGAGCTGAACACATGAGTGTGGCTCTCAAGGGGAAGGTCCAGGCTACAGATGTAGATTTGAATGAATGAAATCATGGAGGGAACGAGTGTTGAAAGAAAATATGAGCGGTCCAAGAATTGCATTCCGAGGTGTCCAATGTTGAGAGGTCATGGAGATGTGTAACCAGCAGAGGAGAATGAGAAGCAGCTGCCAGTAAAGTAGAAGGAAAATCAGGGGAGTGGAGTCCCAGAAGCCTAGATAGAAAAATTATCCCAAAAGGAGGCAATAGTCAACTGCATCAAATGCTGCTCATGGATATGATAAAAAAGACTAAGGGTTAATCATTAGATTTAGCAATGTGGGAGACATTGGTGACCTCAACAGGAGCCATTTCAGTGGCAAAAGGGGCAGAATTCTGATAGGAGTATGTCTAAGAGAGAGTGGGAGAAGAGAGATTAGAGACAGTGACTAAAGGAACTCTGGACTTTCACCCTAAAGGGATCAAAGAAACAGGATGGAACAGGGTGGTGACAGGAGCACAGTGTAAGGCCAAGAAAAAGATATAGCTTGTTCAGATGCCGATGACAAAAACCCAGTAGGAAATGGAAAATTATGATGCAAGCGTTAGAAGGGAGAATGGCTGAAGCAATGTCCTCTAGTCAGCAAAGGGCAGGGTTTCTCCTGCACACGTGGAGGACTGGCTTTAGCTGAGAGCACAGACATTATCCATGGAGGCAGCAGGGAAGATAGAGAACCTGGACATGGGTAAATGGGAATATCCAACATAGGAGCTTACGGATGTTCTTTTCTGATTGCTTTGTTTTCTCGGTGAAATAGGAAGCAAGGTCAACAGTTGAGGATGAGGATGGAGAGGGAGACACTAGGGCATGAAACAGTTGTCCAAGAGAGTGAGTGGACCATGGAAATGTTCTGTGATTGCCAAGTGGCACTAAGGGCCCACCTAAGATCTGTGGTCATAAATTTATTTATTTATTTATTTTTAAAATTTATGTATTTGGGGCCACACCACGCGGCTCGCGGGATCTTAGTTCCCCAACCAGGGATTGAACCTGGGGCCATGGCAGTGAAAGCACCGAGTCCTAACCACGGGACCATCAGGGAATTACCTGTGGTCATAAATTAAAAGTGAGCAATTTCCCCAGTCCTGCTGAGCTGCACAAGTGCAGGTGCAGAACAGGTGAGTGGTTGCGTATAGCCAGAGTTAGGGGTTTGCTATGTGAACACGATGAAACATGAGAGGGCAAGAGAGTGAAAAGTGTAAGCAAGGGGTGTTTACAAAAATGGAACAAGGAATTTAAGCTCAGAAAGGAGAGGACTATGGGAGAGTGAAGAGAAGGCAGGATGAATGGAACATAGGTTTTGATGGGGCCAAGAATTACTAGAGTTGAGGTACTAGAAGGAGTTGGAGCTGGTGGTTAGGGAGTGGGTTGTCTGTAGGTAGGATTATTTGGAAATTCCGTTTATTGGTAATGTGTGGCCAAGGGAGGGTAGAGAGAAGGTCATTGGATGAGAGATACTCAAGGAATGGAGAGAAGAATGTGTTGGAAGAGCTATCTATTTACATTGATACTGAAATCACCAGGAATTATGTTTGATTTTAATGATTCTTTATAGATCCTAGATACGGATACTTTGTCAGGGAAGTATATATCAAGTAACTCAATGTAGTTGAATTTATCGATATTTTCCTCATGGATTTCATTCTGCTTTTTGTTTAAGAAACCTTTCTCTATGCTGAGTCATAAAGATATTCTCCTATATTTTCTTCTAAAGATTTCACAGTTTTTCCTTGTACATTTAGGTTAGTAATCCATGTGGAGCTAATTTGGGGCATGGTGTGAATTAAGGTATCAATGTAATTATTTTTATTTATGAATCACTAATTATTCTAGTATCATTTATTAAATAACTCATCCTTTCTTACTGAGCTTCAGTACCACCTATGTCCTAAATCAAGTTTCCTTCTATTTGTGTGTCCGATTCTAGACTCTGTGTTTTATTCTCTTGATCTATTTGATAATCTCTGTGCTAACATGGCATTGTTTGAATCACTCTATCTATATAAAAATAATGTAGACAAGCGTGTAGGGTAAGTTTCCCATCTTATCTTGTTCTTCAGGGAAGAACTGACTATTTTGGCCTTTTGTGCTTCCATATTAATTTTAGAATCCATGTAGAAGGTTCCACACCAACACACACACACACACACACACACACACACACACATCTTTGGGGGTTTTGTACAGTTAACTTATACATCAATTTGGAGGAGAATTCACATCTTTATGCTACTGAGTCTTCCTATCCATGAATATGGTTTATCTCTCCATTTATATAGATCTTCTTTAAAGCCTTTCAATAAAGTTTTATAATTTTCTCAATTAATTTTCTCAGTAAAGTCTACATACACTTATTGTTTTCCTTTATTCACTCATTCAATAAATATTTATTGAGCATCTACTATGTACCAGACACTGTTCTAGGTTCTAGGAATACCACAGTAAACAAAGCAGACAAAAATATCCATATTCATGGACAGAGAAGACATTGGGGAGATGGGCAATAAACAGTAATTATAAGTATGTTAGAAGGTGATAGGTGGGAAAAAATAGAGAAAAATAAAACTGATCAGGAATTTGGGGGTGGGGGAGGTGTGATTCTAAATGGCGTGGTCACAGTAGGCCAAATTAAGAAGGTGGAGTTTGAGGAAGGACTTGAAGAGGTGAGGGAATGAACCATTCAGTTGTATGGGTAGCTTATTTCTAGGTACAATTTATATTTTGTTGTTATTGTAAATTATATCTTTTGCTATGTTTTCTAAGTCTTTGTTGATAATATAAAGAAATACGATTGATATTTGCATGTAGATATTTGTCTTTAGATTTCTTTTGTTTTGTTTTTTCTATAGAGACAGACGTGTAAAAAATGACTTTTGTTTTTCCTATCCAATCCTTTTGCATTTTATTTATTTTTCTTGCATTACTGCACTGACTAGAACCTCAAGTACAACCTTGAGAAAATAAGGAGTGATAATGGGCAGTCTTGGCTTGTTTTTTATTTTAAAGAAAATGCTTCTAGTGTTTCACCATTTAAAATGTTGCTAATTGTAGCTATTTGGTAGCTATACTTCATCAAGTTAAAAATGGTTGGTATGAGAGTTTTTTAATTTTTGTTTTTTGGGTTTCTTTCATGAACAGATGTTGAATTTCACGTGTTGTTTTTCTCTACATGTATTGAATTGATCATATGGCTTTTCTCCTTTAAACTGTTAATGTACTGAATTTCATTAATGGATTTTCTGATACTGAACTACTCCTGGTATAACCTAACTTGATGATGATTTACTATCTTTAAATGCTACTGGATTTGCTTTGTTAATAATATTTAGGAATTTTGCATTTATGTTCAACACGATTGGCTTGTAATTTTCTTTTCTTACAATGTCCTAGTATGATTTTGACAGTCCGTGGTATAAGACCCTTAAATAATTAGATGGGACATGTTCTTTCTTTTACTATTTGCTGAATGAATTTGTATTAGTTTGTAATGATTTTTTCCTTGAAAATTTGTTACAATTTGGTTTTAGTTTGTGGGGTTGAGGAGGAGAGAATTTTTAAGCCATTTATTCATATTTTAATGGTCATAGGACTATTTAGGCCTTTTATTTCTTTTTTACTCTATTTTCATGAGTTAGATTTTTTAAGGAATTTGTACAATGTGCCTAAGTTTTCAAATTTGTTTCCGTAAAGTCGTTCATAATGTTCTCTTATCTTTTTGATCTCTGCTGTATCTTTTTAAAAAATATTTATTTATTTGTCTGCTTCGGGTCTTAGTTGCAGCACATGGACTCTTCATTGTGGCTTGCTGGCTTCTCTCTAGTTGTGCCGTGCAGGCTCAGTAGTTGCGGTGCACGGGCTCTCTAGTTGTGGTGTGTGGGCTCCAGAGCACGCGGGCTCAGTAGTTGCGGCGTGTGGGCTCTCTAGTTGTGGTGTGCGGGCTCCAGGGCACGTGGGCTCAGTAGTTGCAGCACGTGGGCTTAGTTTCCCAGTGGCAGATGGGATCTTAGTTCCCCAACCAGGGATCAAACCCACGTCCCTTGCATTAGAAGGTGGATTCTTAACCACTAGATCACCAGGGAAGTCCCTCTGCTGTATCTTTAGCTGTGAACCTTTTCCATTTCTGATATTAATTGTTTGTATCATATCTTTCTCCTTGATGAGTTTTGCTAGCAATTTTTACTTTTATTTGTGTTTTCTGAAAACTGACAGCTTTATCAATCTTTTTCTAATGTTTGTTTGGCATTACGTTAATTCTGCATTTATCTTTATCATCTCCCTTCTTAGTTCTTTGGGTTTATTTTGTTGTTCTTTTTTAATTTCTTAAGTTGGATGTTTAGCTCATTAATTGTTGACCTTCTTTACTAATATAATCATTTAAGGCTATGACATTTCCTTAAAATACTATCTTTCCTCTATGTCACATTATTTTTTATTTTTCTTTATTTTTCTTTATTTTTTTGGCTGTGTTGAGTCTTAGTTGCAGCATGCAGGATCTTCATTGAGGCATGCAGAATCTTTTTGTTGCAGCGTGTGGGCTCTTCGTTGCAGCGCACGGGCTTCATCTAGTTGTGGCATGCGGGTTTTCTCTCTCTAGTTGTGGCATGTGGGCTCCAGGGGGCAGGGGCTCTGTAGTTTGTGGCACGTGGGCTCTCTCCTTGAGGTGCATGAACTCAGTAGTTGTGTTGCGTGGGCTTATTTGCCCCGTGGCATGTGGGATCTTAGTTCCCCGACCAGGGATCAAACCCTCATCCCCTGCATTGGAAAGCAGATTCTTTACCACTGGACCATCAGGGAAGTCCCTATGTCACATTATTATATCTCATATTTTCATTATCAGTTCCAAGGATTGTTAAATTTGTTATGATTTCTCTTTTAATACATGGGCTATTTAGAAGTATGTTTCCTTATTCTTTATTTTTAAATTAACTTTATGAGGTATAACTGATATTCAATAAAACAGGCATAAGGCATACAATTTGAAAAGTTTTGACATATGTATACACTGATGAAACTATCACCACAGTTGAGATAGTGAACATATCCTTCATTCCCAAAAGTTTTCTCATGCTCCCCCTGGAATCTCTCCCTCTCTCCCCTTACCTCCATCCTCAGGCAACAGTTGATCTGCTTTATGTCATCATAGATTTGTTTGCACTTTCTAGAGTTTTATATAAATGGGATGATACAGTATGTGCTTTTTCTTTTGTCTAGCTTCTTTTGCTCAGCATAATTTTTTTGTGTTATCCATTTTGTTACATGTATTAATAGTTCATTTCTTTTTATTGCTGAGTTGTATTCCATTGTATGAATATAGCAAAATGTGCCTTCATCTCTTGATAGACATTTGGGTTCTTTCCAGTTTTTGTCTATTATAAATAAAGCTTTATAAACATTTATGTACAAGTCCTTATATGGACAAGTGCTTTCATTTCTCTTGGCTAAAATAAGTAGGAGTAGAATGGTTGTATATGTATATGTGTATGTGTATGGTAAGTATATGTTTAACTTCATAAGTAGTCGCCTATTTTCCAAAGTGGTTGTACCATTTTATGTTTCCCACCAGCAGTGTATGAGAGTTGTAATTCCTCTACATTCTCATCAGCACGAGAATGATCTCTTTTATTTTTTAATTAATTAATTAATTTATTTATTTATTTTATTTTTGGCTGTGTTGGGTCTTTGTTTCTGTGCGAGGGCTTTCTCTAGTTGCAGCAAGCGGGGGCCACTCTTCATCGCGGTGTGCGGGCCTCTCACTATCACGGTCTCTCTTGTTGCGGAGCACAGGCTCCAGACGCGCAGGCTCAGTAGTTGTGGCTCACGGGCCCAGTTGCTCCGCGGCATGTGAGATCTTCCCAGACCAGGGCTCGAACCCGTGTCCCCTGCATTGGCAGGCGGATTCTCAACCACTGCACCACCAGGGAAGCCCTGATCTCTCTTTTTAATGTTAGCCATTCTAATAGATGTGTAGTGATATCTCATTATGGTTTTAATTTGCATGTCCCTAATGACTAATGATGTTGAACAACTTTTCATGTGCTTATTTGCCATCCATATTTTTTTGGGGGGGAAGTGTTTGTTCACCCCCTCCCTTTTTATTGGGTTATTTTTTAATTACTGAGTTGTGGGAGTTCTTTATATACTGTGGATAAAAATCAGATAAATATTCTGCAAAACATTTTTCCCAATCTGTGACTTGTTTTTTCATTCTCTTAACAGTGTTTTTGAAGAGCACAAATTTTTAATTTTGATAAAGTACAAATTATAAATTTTTTCTTTTGTGTATTGTGTTTTTGTTGTCATAGCTAAAAAATCTTTACCTAACCCAAGGTCACAGAAAATTTCCCCCTTCCTCTATAAGTTTTGTAGTTCTAGGTTTTACATTTAGGAGTAGGATCCATTTTAAGTTAATTTTTGTAGATGATGAGAGGTATAGATTCAAGACGTTTTGTTTTGTTTTGCAATATATATTTGTTTTGCAATATATATATATATATATATTTGCAATATATATATATGTTCCAGCACCATTTCTTTTTTTTTTTAATGAAGACAGTGTTTCCTTTTTTTTTTTTTAACTTTTTAAAAATATTTATTTATTTATTTATTTATTTATTTATTTATTTATGGCTGTTTTGGGTCTTCGTTGCTGTGCGAGGGCTTTCTCTAGTTGTGGCAAGCAGGGGCCACTCTTCATCGTGGTGCGCGGGCCTCTCACTATTGTGGCTTCTCTTGTTGCGGAGCACAGGTTCCAGACGTGCAGGCTCAGCAATTGTGGCTCACGGGCCCACTTGCTCCGTGGCACGTGGGATCCTCCCAGACCAGGGCTCGAACCCGTGTCCCCTGCATTGGCAGACAGACTCCCAACCACTGTGCCACCAGGGAAGCCCCACCATTTCTTTTAAACTTTGCAAAAAATCAATCGTTTATATATGTGTGGGGTTATTTCTGGCCTCTATTCTGTTCCATTGATTCCTTAGTCTAGCTTTTATGCCAATACCACACTATTTTGATTACTGTTGCTTTATAATAATTCTTGAAATCAGGTAATATAGGACCTCCAACTTTGTTTCTTCATTGCAACTCTTTTCTTTGCATTTCCGTATGAATTTGGGCATCAACTTGTCAATTTCTACAAAAAATTCCATTGAGATATTGATTGGGACTCTTTGAATCTCTAGACTAATTTGGGAAAATTGATATCTTAACAATATTGAGCCTTCCAACCTATGAACAAGGCATATCTCTCCATTTATTTAGATTTTCCTCAATCTCTCTCATCAATATTTTGTAGTTTTTAGAATACAGATCTTTCACATCGCTTGTTCACATTTATCCTTTAGTATTTCTTTATTTTGATGCTATTGTAAATGCTGTTTTAAATTTCAATTTCCAATGGCTTATATATGGTATATATAATTATGAATTTTTGTATAACTGATTCTGTAGTCTGCAGCCTTGCTAAACTCACTTATTAGTTCTAGTAACTTTTCAGAGTCCAACAGATTATCTTTATAGACAATCATGTCATCTGCAAATAAAGACACTTTTATTTATTCCTTTCCAATCTGGATGTCTTTTGTTTATCTTTCTTGCCTGATTGTACTGGCTAGACCTTCCAGTACAATGTTGATAGTAGCAGTGGTGAGGATGGACATTTATCTTGTTCCTGATCTTAGGTGGAAATTACCCAGTCTTTCACCATTATGTTTGTTTTTTATGTATGTATGTATGTGTGTGTGTGTGTGTGTGTAGCTATAGGTTTTTCATAGATGCCTTTATCAGGTTGAGGAAATTCTCTACTATTTTTTGTTACTGGGAGTTTTTATCAGAAATCGGTATTAGATTTTTGTCAAGGGCTTTTTCTGCATCTATTAAGATTATTATTATTTTTTTTTTTAGTTTAATATGATGAATTACATCAGTTGTTTTTCCGATGTTAAACCAACCCTGCATTTCCCAGATGAGCCACACTTGGTCATGGTGTATTATCTTTTTAATATATTGTTGGATTCAATTTAATGAAATTTTGTTTAGAGTTTTTGCATATTCATGATGAATATTTGTCTTTAATTTTCTTATAACTTTTTTGTCTGGTTTTGGTATCAGGTGTGCTGATATACTGGCCTATAGATTTAGTTAGGAGGTATATCCAGCTCTTCAATTTTTTGGAACAGTTTGTGTAGAATTGGTATTACTTCTTCCTTAAGTGCTTGGTAGAATTCACCAGTGAAGCCATCTGAGCCTGGACTTTTCTTTGTGGCAAGTATTTTAACTATAATTTCAATGTCTCTAATAGAATAGGCTATCTACTTTTTCTAGAATGAACTTTGGTAATTTGTATCTTTCAAGGAATTTGTCCATTTCTTATAAGTTGTTGAATTTGTTAGCACAAAATTGTTTATAATATTCCCTATCCAATATCTCTAGAATCTGCAGTGATGTCAGCACTCCCATTTCTGGTACTGGCAAATTGTGTCTTCTTTTTTGCTGATCAGTCAGGCTACAGGTTTATCCATTTTATTGACCTTCTAAAAGAACCTTTTGGTTTCATTGATTTTCCCCATTGTTTATCTATTTCCTATTTTGATATTTATTAGTTCCTTTCTTCTGCTTATTTTGGGCTTAATTTCCTCTCCTTTTTCTGGTCTCCTAGAGTGGAAGCTGAGGTCATTTATTTAAGACCTTTCTTTCTGTCTAAAACAGACTTTTAGTGCTATGCATTTCTCCCTAAGTATTGCCTTAGGGTCATACCACAAATCATGATATGTTATGTTTTTATTTCCATTTAATTAAAAGTACTTTCTGATTTCCCTTTTGAGTTTTGTTTTAACCCATTTGTTATTTGTTTCAAAAAGTTTGGGGATTCTCTTATTCTCTTTTGGTTTTAAATTATGGTTAAAAAAAAGAGAACAACCACATAATATAAAATTTGCCATCTTTACTATTTGTGAATGTACAATCCAGTATTATTAAGTATATTCACATTGTGGTGCAACAGATCTCTGGAACTTCTTGCAAAACAAAAACTCTATACCCATTAAACAACAGCTCCCCATTTTCCCCTTCCCTAGTCCTCATAGCCATCATTCTACTTTCTGTTTCTATGAATTTGGCTACTTTATACATATATACTTATATACTTATACCTCATATAAGTGGAATCATGCAGTATTAGTCTTTTTGTAACTAGCATAGTGTCCTCAAGTTTCATCCATGTTGTAGCATATAATAGGATGCTACATGTTATATGTATTTCCTTCCTTTTTAAAGCTGAATAATATTCCATTTTATGTATATACCACATTCATCTATTGATAGACATTCAGATGCTTCCATCTCTTGGCTACTATGAATAATGCTTCTATGAATATGAGTGTGAAAATATCTCTTTGAGACCCTGCTTTCAGTTTTTTTGGATATATATACCCAGAAGTGGGATTGCTGAATCATATGATTGTTTTTTAAATTCAGTATAGTGAGGAACACTATACTTTTTACCATGGCAGTTGCACCATTTTATAATCCAACCATCAGTGCACAGGGTTCTAATTTCTCCACTTCCTCACCAACACTTGTTATTTTCTGTGTTTTTTTAAATTTTTATAGTAGCCACCCTAATGGGTGTGAGATGATGTATCATTATGGTTTTGATTTGCATTTCTCTAAGGACAAGTGATGCTGAACATCTTTTTAGATGCTTGTTGGCCATTTATACATCATCTTTGGAGAAATGTCTATTGAATTCCTTTGCTCATTTTTAATTGGGTTATTTGTTGTAGTGTTGTTGAGTTGTAGGAGTTCTTTATATATTCTGGATATTAACCCCTTATCAGATATATGATTTGCAAATCTTATCTCCCATTTTGTAGGTTGCCTTTCCACTCTGATTGTGTGTCATTTTTATGGAGACCGTGTTTAATTCAGATCACCCTAGGTGGAAATGAAATCTTTATTATGCTAAGTCTTGAAGGTGCTATGTAAAATGTAACTCATTTATTGTGTGAGTTGAGATAAGGAGTGTTGTTCAAGTCTTCTATTTCCTTGTTGATCTTCTGTCTAGTCATTCTATCCATTATTGAAAGTAGGGCATTGAAATCTGCAACTATTATTGTTGAATTATCTGTTTCTTCCTTTGGTTCTGTCATTTTTTGCTTCATGTATTTTGGAGCTCTATTATCAGGTGCACATATGTTTATAATTTTATTTCTGATAGATTGACACGTTTATAATTATAAAATGTCTGTCTTTGTCTTATGTAACAATTTTGTCTTAAAGTCTATTCTGTGTGATATTAATATAGCTGCTCCAGCAATTTTTCGTTAGAGCTCTCTTAACCCTTTTCCAAATCTTTTCCAACCCTTTTATCATCAGCTTATTTCTATCTTTGAATCTAAACTATGTCTCACATAGACAGCATATAGATAATGTTTTTTAATCCATTCTTCCAATTTTTGCCTTTTAATTGGAGTGTTTAATCCATTTATATTTCATTGTAATTACTGATAAAGTAAGATTTATGTCCGCCATTTGCTATGTTTTCTATCTGTCATATATATAGTTGCTCTGTTCCTCCATTACTGCTTTTTTTCTTAGTGGTTGCCCTGGGAATTACATTCGGTGTCTTAATTTAGGACAATCTATTTTTTTTTAATTTATTTTATTTATTTTTGGCTGCATCAGATCTTAGTTGCGGCACGCAGGATCTTCGTTGAGGCATGCGGGATCTTTCACTGCAGCATGTAGGCTCTTCGTTGCAGCATGCAGGCTTCTCTCTAGTTGTGGTGGCAGGTTTTTCTCTTCTGTAGTTTTGGTGCTCAGGCTCCAGGGCACATGGGCTCTGTAGTTGTGGTGCGTGGGCTCCAGAGCATGTGGGCTCTGTGGTTTGTGGCATGTGGGCTCTCTCGTTGAGGCACATGAGCTCAGTAGTTGTGGCATGCAGGCTTAGTTGCGCTGCAGCATGTAGGATCTTAGTTCCCTGACTAGGGGTCGAACCCACATCCCCTGCATTGTAAGGCAGATTCCTTACCACTGGACCACCAGAGAAGTCCCTAAGACAATCTATTTTAGATGAATATAAACTTAATTTCAAAATTAAGTATACAAGTATATAAAACAATATATAATGGATTCCATATATAGCTCCAATATAGCTCCATTCCCCCTCCTCTCCTTGTCACATCCTTGTCAATCACATTATATCTTTACACATTATAAGCCCATCAACACAGTTTTATAATTACTGCTTTCTGATGTTTTCTTCAATAAATTTTATTTTTAGAATAGTTTTAGGTTTACAGAAGATGTGAGTAAAAAGTACAGTGTTCCATGTACCCCCTGCCCCTACACATGTGCAGTTGTATTTTAAATTAGGTAGGAAAACAAAATATTTACAAACAAAAATGCATTTATAATGTCTTTTATATTTACCCGAATAGTTAACTTTTACCAGTATTATTTATTTCTTCATGGGGATTCAAATTACTGTCTTGTATCCTTTCATTTCACACTGAAGGACTCCCATTACTATTTCTTATAGGAAAGATCTGTTGGTGATGAATTTTTTCAGTCTTTGTTTATCTAGAAATGTCTTAATCTTTCATGTTTATTTAATTTTGTTTAATTTATCCTTCATGTTTGAAGGATAGTTTTGCTGGATATAGAATTTTTGGTAGACAGTCATTTTCTTTCAGCACTTTATATCATCCCACTGTCTTCTGACCTCCATGGTTTCTGGTAATAAGTCAGTTGTTAATCTTATTCAGGCTCCCTTGTACATGATGAGTTGCTTCTCTTCCTTACTGCTTCCCAGATTCCTTCTTTGTCTTTGTCTTTCAATAGTTTGATTATGATGTGTCTGTCTACATGTGGATCTTTTTGAGTTCATACTACTTGGAGTTCATTAAACTTCTTGTATGTGTGGGATAAGGTTTTTCATCAAACTTGGGAAGTTTTTGGTCATTATTTCTTCATTGTTTCTGCCCCTTTTCCTTTCTTCTCTTCTGCTGAGACCCCCATTATGCATATGTTGGTATGTTTGATGGTGTCTCCCAACATCATGGGCTCTGTTCAGTCTTCATTCTTTTTCCTTTCTGTTCCAGAACTGTATAATCTCAACTGACTTATCTTAAGTTGACTGACATTTTTCTTCTGTCAACTCATTTTTCTTCTGCTGTTGAGTTCTTCTAGAAAATTTTTATTTCAGTTATTTTTCTTTTCAACTCCAGAATTTAAATTTGGTTCTTTATAATAATTTGTATCTCTTTATTGATGTTCCCTATTTGGTGAGATTTTATTCTCATACTTTTCTTCAATTCTTTAGACATGGTTTCCTTTAGTTCTTTAAACATATTTATAATAGCTGATTTAAAGTCTTTGTCTAGTAAGTCTAACATGTGGACTTCCTCAAGGACAGTTCCTATTGACTGCTTTATGTCTCCCATTTGGACCATACTTTCCTGTTACTTTGCATGTTTCATGATTATTTGTTGAGAACTCAATATTTTAATAATATAATGTGGTAACTCTTCATATCATATCCCCCTTCCCAGTGTTTGTTGCTGTTGCTGTTTGTTTGTTTAGTGACTTTCCTGGACTGATTATATAGAGTCTATATTTTCTGTCATGTGTGGCCACAGAAGTTTCTGTTCAGTTAGGTTAGTGGTCAGCTCATGATTGGACAGGCATTTCCTTAAATGCTTTGAACCAATAAGTCTTCAGCCCTTGCCAAAAGTTTCTGTGTGTGTGTTGGGGCATGCCTTCAATGCTCCAGCAATTTACAACTTTGCCTTAACCTTTACTTCCTGTTTGTGCAGGGTTTCAGGGTCAGCCAGAGATGAGAGACTAGGGCCTTCGGAGACCTTTCCTGGACATGTTCTCTTCCCTGCACATACACATGGCCTTTTAGATATCCAGGAATATATAAGAGCTTTTCAGAGCCCCCTATGAACATCTCATTCCCACTTTTTCCTTTAAAGTTTTTTGGCCAGACTCTCATTTGCCTCAACCAGTATCATTGTCTCAAGTAACAGCAGTGTTCAACAATTGCTACAGGTTGTTTTCAACAAACACCCTGAGAGTAGGGTTTTTCCCACTAAGCAAGTTCTAAGTCAGGTCAAATAACAAGTCCTGAAAATAGGGCTGTCAGGAAACTGCCAGACAGATCAAATAGTGACAATTGTCTGGGAATACAACTTGTTGAGAAGTTCCAAATCCAATCTGTCCCTTTTAGTGGCCACTAGGCTGCTAGTTTTTACAACTACCATGGTTGCAAGCCTACTGCAGAGCTGGGAATAGGGCAAATTAAAACACTGCAGGGAATTCCCTGGCAGTCCAGTGGTTAGAACTCCACACTACCACTGCAGGGGGTGCAGGTTCAATCCCTCGCTGGGGAAGTAAGATTCCACAAGCAGTGCAACATGGCCAAAAAACAAAACAAAACAAAACAAAAACCACTGCAAAATTCTCTGTTTTTACTAAGATTCAGCCATTTTTCTTGAATAAACACCCCTTGGATTGTTGTAAACCTTTTGTTAATTTTCAGAGTTCTGAAAAATTTGATTCTGACAGTTTTTGCCTATGTTCCTGTTGCTTTATGGAGGAACAGATTTTCAAAGATCCTTGCTCTGCAATTCTCAAAGTTCTATTTGGGGGCTTTGATACAGCATTCATCCTGTCATAGTAATTATGAATCAATGAGCACCTGCTGTGGGTCAGGCACTATGATAGATGCTTGGGAAAAGATAGAGAAGTTTAAGCAATGATTCCTGCCCTCTGAAAGCTTACAGAGCAGTTGAAGAGACAAAACGTAATTACATAAGCCTTTACATAATGATAAGAGGAACTAGAGAATATAAGGCTTTAAGACAACACTATGGAAAAGAATTTCCTGCAATGATGGAAATGTGCTTCACTGACCAATATGGTAGTCAGTAGCCACATGTACCTACTGGGCATTTGAAATGTAGCTACTGTGGCTGAGGAATTGAATTTTAAATTTTAGTTAATTTTAATTAATTCAAACTTAAATAACTACATATGGCTACCTTATTGGATGTCACAGCTCTAAGACTAAGTATTTACTTGATTGGCCAGGATGACTGTGGTATAGGAGTGAATGGGGAAGATGTCCTCCCATGGGAGGCCCACAGCTCTCCTCCTCTGGCTCCTGCAGTTGGACAGGCACTGTGGGCTATGGATACTCCCTGGCATGTAGTTGTGTCTGGTGAACAGTGGATGTTGTACAGTGACACTGTTGAAACAGGTCATGTCTGAGCCACTTGGCAGAGGTAAGCTGTAGTCTACCCCGTTGTGGGCAAACTTAGACCCCAATGCATAGGTCAGGTACAACCTGACAAATGCAATTTGATGAGAAGGGGTTGTGGGAGCTGTGAAAGAATCAGCCTCTCTTCCTAACCCAGTGGTCAATGTAACATTCACTCTTTTTCTCTGCAGCCACAAGACAAGCTCACAGTAGCATCTGTCTCCTTCTATGCTTTCCAGTAGGGTCTCTTGGCTCCCACACTGATGCTGCAAACACAGCCTTGTGTCTAGGGCCCATTCTGGCAATTCCCCTTGGGGAAACTGAGGTCCTATAACCTCCCTGCTGGGTCAGTGCTGAAGTGGGACTGAGGTTTTCCCTCTTGCCTACAGAATGAACTGCACTTCCTTCCCCACTCCAGCCTTTTCAGAGCTAGATGCATTTGATGGAAGGAGATGCAGAAGGGGTTAATAAGAAATTCCCCCATGTACCCTGGGAGTCATGTGGACTGGATGCCAGTCACAAGGACAAGGGTCCCCAAGCCACCCTTAATTCAGAGCAAGGACTTATGGGAGGACATCTGGGCAACTGGGGTCAGAGTGGCCCACGTGCTGAGGCAGGAGTAGAGCCGTGGTTAATGCCCCCAAAGGATATTGAAAGAGAGAGGGAGTGCAGGCATGAAGAGGCCTGGGGACTGTAATAGGTGGAGTGGGACATGGCTAGTGAATGAACTGTCTGCAATTTGAATGATAAATTCTCTCTATAAAGGGCTAGTCAGTGCTGGGGGACTTGTGCCAACCTGGACTGTCTCGTCATATGACTCAGAGCAAGGTCTCACCTCCTTCAGCCTCAGTCTCCTCATTTGTCAAAAGAAGCTGACCTCAGATGGTAGGGATGTTGTAAAGTTAGGTAAGATGTATTTATGCGGTGCCAGCATAGTGCCTGCCACAATATTATTTCATCCCCCATCCTACCCTCACCCCAACTGATCCTCTTTGAGGGTAAGTACAACTGAGCCTAGACAGTAGCAGGGAAGTTTAGTTAGAGCCAGAGAAGTACTTCCTGACTCTGAGCACACAGATGAGCAGGAGAGGAATGTGAGCCTCTGCCAGGGGCCCTGGGAGGTCTGAGCTGGGAATGGGTCCTTCTCTAATAGGATAGGGGCAACATTCAACCTTCTGTCTATTCTCTCTGCCCTGGGTTGCTTGGCACATTGTGGAAGCTTGCCAACCCCCCACCTCTTCCTCACATGATTCATAAATAGGAAGTGCTAGGGTCTCTGTTCTTTGGAGCCTGGCTCACCCACCCAAGGCCAGAGGAACACACGACTTCTTCTTCCCTTCAGTCTTGGGACCCCACCTTCCCCTTTACATCCCTAAGTCACTCACAAGCACACCATACTTCTCTGTGGCTTCCATCTGCCCATCCATCCCCCATCGCCCAGCCCTCCTACTTTTTCTCAATCCCTCCTCCTGTTCTGTTCTTCCCATGGAATCCAATATTCTGCATTCACAGAAGATTCCCCAGGCTGGGGGATGTGCAAGGGGTGTATGTGTATGTCTGTGTCCACACAGGAATAAACAGGCTTCATGCTCATGTGACCCACTGCTCCAGCCTGTCCCTGACACTCCACATGGGGTGCCCAGAGACCTCCCATTAACAGCCCCTTCACCCCTTCTTCCCTCCCCTCAGGCCCCATTAAGGGAAAGTAGAATCACCACCACTCTTCATGGGCAGCTGGGGGCCCCTTAGCAGTCTCTCCACCTCCTCTCCCCCTCTCCTCAGGCCCATGCCCAGCCCTGAGGTTTGGAGAGCCTAGTAAGTGCCCTATCAACATGTTAATCAAATTACTTAGGAGCTAAAATTGACGCTGTTCATTAATTATACAAGATTATGCTAATTGTGCATGCAAATGCATGCAGGGGAACAGAAGGTGTTCAGGCGCATGGTGGGCCATTAGCATAGAGGATGGGGTGCGGGTGCATTGGCATGCTAATGTATGCGCCCCAGCTATTTATAGTCCCCCAGCCCATCTGCACTGCAGCCACCTCTGCCCCAAGTGGGGATCATGGTAGGGAGGCCAGGTCCAGGCCTGGCAGGGGGCTATGGCCCTAGGGATACTCAGCCTTAGCTGTTGCCCCAGGCCAAGGCCAGGAAGTAGCATGCGCCACCGCCACTGTGGCCACCCCCACTTGGGCTTAGACTATCACATCAACCTCCTCATTCACCATCCTTTCCCTGGCCTAGGCCCTTTGGTGCCTGGCTCTCCTTGGAAGCAAAATGACTCTTCCAAATGACACAGCCAATATAAGGCACCTCCTGCTGACTCTCCATCACCCACAGGGTCCAAATTCTGCATATTTTGGTGCCAATCCCCCAAGAGCTCTGGTCCATAGCTGCCCTTCTCAGTCTTGCAAGGCCCACTGGGCACCATGCATACCACCTACCTCTTGGCAGGACTGTTATTCCTTTTGCATGGAGGGCTCCTGCATCCTATTTCTCTTCAAGGATAAAAGCCCCGAGTCCTCTAAGACCCAAAATGCCCAAGATCACATGCAACTTCTAGGACTCCTTCCACCTCTCCCAGCCAGAGTGGCTGCCGCAGATTGGCCAGTTATCCTGCCGTGCCCACCATTCTATCTTCCTGGTTGTACTTTGAGTTTTTGTCTTTCTTGCTGGATTGTCATTTCCTTAAGATCTTTTTCACCTCTAGATTCTACTGCCTGACACATAAAAGGTGTTTAATACATCTTTTTTAATGGATGTGTTGAGTGAGTGAATGGTCCAGCAATCTGTATCCTCCTCTGTCCTTGAGCTGGGGGCAGAGAACAGCAGACAATGAAAACAGTGGAGAGCACAGACCCTGTCCCAGATGTTGCATTTCTTCTGAGGCTCATGAGCCCAAAGGCGAGGCCCTTTGGGGTGAAGATTAGGAGGACCCCCTCCCCATTTCCCCACCGCAGGCTGCTTTGCCAACTTTGCACTTGGAAATAAAGTTCTAGTTTGACTCTGCCCTTTGCTCTCAATCTGCTTTCTCTTCCAAAGCCTTCATAGGACACTTCCTTTGAACACCTGCTCCAACCCGTGTATCTCTTGCACCACTTCCTCTTTCTAGGTCTATACTGTCTGATAGGGTGCCTATGAGCCACATGTGACTATTTAAGTTTAAATTAATTAAAATGAAATAAAATTGAGGGAGTTCCCTGGTGATGTAGTGGTTAGGACTCTGTGCTTCCACTGCGGAGGGCCTGGGTTCGATCCCTGCTCAAGGAAATAAGATCTCACAAGCCGTGTGTCACGGCAAAAAAAAAAAAAAAATTGAAATTTTAGTTTCTCAGTCACACTAGCCACATTTCAAGTGCTCAAAAGCCACATGTGCACAGGGAACTCTACTCAGTGCTTGTGGTGACCTAAATGGGAAGGGAATCTAAAAAAGAGTGGATATATGTATATGTATAACTGATTCACTTTGCTGTACGACAGAGACTAACACAACATTGTGAAGAAGCTATACTCCAATAAAAATTAATTTTAAAAAATAACCAATTTTTAAAAATAAAATAAAATGGAAAAAAAATCCACCTGTGGCTAGTGGATATCATTTTTGGAAAAGTTCTATCAGACAGCATTTGTGATCTAGATTTCCGTTTCCTTGCTTCTGACAGTCCTGTAGCTGCAAGCATCCTTGGGCTCAGCCCAGCTCTTTCAGTTCCTAACAGCTTTCTCTTTGGAAGCGCAAACATAATTTTAGCTCTAAGTAAGTATCTCAGAGGGATGTAGGGAGGGAAAAGCTGGTGAAAGTTCTGTGCCCTGATTTTTTAGGATGAGATTCCTAGAAGCAGAGCTGGAGATGGGGATTCTTGTGAAAGTGATTTATTGGAGGAGAGCTCTAGGGAGAAAAGGAGTGAGGGAAGCAGGAGCGGGCAGGAGAAGCAGCTTAGCAAGGAGACAGTCTCAGCTGGAGTCTAGCATCAGCCTGATCCTTTGGGGAGTTCTGAGTATGAATAGTACTAAGAGTTGGTCCTCCTTGTGATGTCAGTCTTTCTTTGGTTGTGGGCTGCTGGTGAGGAGCATATGCTTCTGGCTGAGGATAATTCTTGAGTAGTGGGGGCAGCTGTGAGCCATTTATTTATTTATTCATTTATTTAGCTACACCACGCAGCTTGCAGGATCTTGGTTCCCCCGACCAGGGATTGAAACCAGGCCCCCTCAGTGAAAGGGCAGAGTCCTAACCACTGGACCGCCAGGGTATTCCCCAGCTGTGAGCCCTTTAATAGCCAACACTCACAGGAGCTGCGAGTGGGGGAACCCAGGCAGGCACCTGGACACCATGATACCTGGACACAGCCTTCCAAAGAGCAGCTCCATCCCACTCTGCTCTCCACCCCCTGAGAACCCAGAGTTTAACAGTGGACTCACATCAATCACCTCCACATTTTCCTTATGTATTGAGTGTCTCTCGTGTAAAGCACTGTGTGAGGGGAGCTTTCCTTGTGCAATGGTGTCACACCTGAGAAGTTATGTGCAAGTCACATGTTTGCACTTGAGTCATATTCAATCCAGCATTTGCTTCTTTGGTATGGAATATTCCATTGACAAGGAAAGTTCATTTTAATTTCATCTTGAATTGTGTTTACAGGGAGGAATAAAAAGCATTTATAGAAATGATTAGGAAAGCTAGACTAAGTTCAGGATGTGGCAAGGTAGGTGTGTGGGTGAACTGCTCTTATCTTTCACTTATATCATAGGCATCAGAGTTGTGATGCATAACTTCCACCTTTTACATGCTTTATTAGCTGGATGACCACTGTTCACAGCTCTTCATCTGGTCTTTTATTTATTGAACTTTTTATTATAAAGAATGTTGAACATATAGGCAGAATACAATAAAGAACCACATCTCTCCCTGACTGAATTTCAACAATGATCAACTCTTGACTCATCTTAAAGTTCTGATCTTTAATCCTGAAAATCTTCTCAGACTGAGAGCAGCTGTCACAATAGCCAAAGGCCCCAAACTAGGACATGAGTCTCTCCTTTGCACCTCTGATGAATTTGTAACCTTGAGGAAATCCCCATGAAATGGCTAATCTGGTCCCTGCACAACCTGCCTCTCAGGGCTGATTTTGAAGGAAGGCTTGCTGCACTGTCCTGCATCGGCAGCCTCGTGGCTGGGGCAGGGTTGGACTCTAAAACCCCACTTACAGGGACTTTTCCATGACTCTTGTCAGTATCAGTGGTTCATAAAGTCCCAAATTCATATCCTGACTTTGGCATCTACTGTGACTTTGTAGCTTATCCTTGCTGATCCTTGGTTTTCTCATCAGTAGAGTGGGAATGATTGCAGACCTACACCACACCACCTCGGGATTATGAAAGGATTAAATAAGATAATGCAAGTGGTAGGCTCAGCAGAGTTCCAGGCACTTGCTAAGTGCTCAATAGATTAGACTTGGATCACTTAAAAAAATTTTTTGCATAGTTTTGCATTTTATTTGTAATTCATGCTTATATTTATGGTGGTTTCTTCTAGTAATTCTAATGGCAACTTCTAGCACTCGACCTTTCTATGAGGCCCAGATGAGGCGTCTGTGCCCCCAGAGAACCTTAAGGCCACAATAGGGATGGCACTGGGCACAGGTCCTTGCCCCAACCCAGGGGGCATCCTAAAATGCTCACCCTCAGGTCAGCCAACTCTGGGGGCTGTGGCCCATCACAGCCAGGGAAAAGGGGCTTCCCCAGGCTCTCTTCCAGCCCCTAGGTGGTGGGAGCGGAGATGCTCAAAAACACTGGCACTGGGGCTCATCCTGGTTTGGGGGGTGGGGGGGTGCTTCCCTGGTGAAAAGCAGGATTTTACAGGCCCTCAACAAAGTGCACATCCCTTCCTGCCTTAGGTCCCTGTAGGGTGTCCTCCTATAGCTCCCCTTCCCACTGGGTTACCTGACCCTCTCCACTTCCCAGCCTCCGCATCTGTCCTCTGCACAGACATGGCTTGAAGGGTCTGCTGTCCCTCCTTCCTCTTCCCGACACCATTCTCATCCTTCACGGACTGCTCTGGTTCCTCCTCCACCCCCCAGGGTGGAACAAATTGTCACCCCATGGTGCCAGCCTGTGGAGAAGTTTCCTGGACTGTCCTCATGTTATTTTCCCACCCTGGCCTTCCAGCTTCCGGGGGTGTGGATGGTGTGTCTGTCTCCCAGTGGTGGGGAAAGGAGGGCCCAGAGCCCCCTTTCCAAGGCTGAGGGTAGCCAGGCACTGTTGGGAGGAGTGAGAGGTCTGGGCACTACTTCCGGTTCTCCTAGACCAGAACGGAAATCCCCCAGCTCCAGGCCATGTGCTGCAAAATTTCACGACTAATCTTGGAAGACAGGACCCTTTGGGTGCTAGTCACCCTTGTTAAAGCATAATATTCAAAATGTTAGAAATCTGATTCTCATACAAATTATTACTGAGCGTGTGTTGAGGTTTTCTGTAACTTATTAATGAAGGAATCAGCAGGATGACAAAGCTGGTTCAAAGAAGGCTAAGAGAAACTGATACAGACAGTTGAGGAAAGAGTTGAGAAGAGAGAGAAGGAGGGAGGGAGGGAGAGAAAACAGGATATGTGAAAAATACTTGAATAAGATTGCCAAGTTAGACACAAAGCTAGTTAATGTCCATAGGACAATAAAATTATAAGCTTTAGGGCTCATTTCTCTACCAAACAGAAGTTATTTATTTCTCCCAACAAAAATCATTTGCACCTTATCAGTTTTCTGCAAATCAGCACCTAACTTTATAGAGCCTGGCCCCAATTAATAGCAAATATTAGTCAAAGTTTTTTCTCCTACAGAATCAACTAACTCTTAGGTGGCTTTGTCAACGTAATACTCTGGAACAGCACTGTCCAATATAAGTATGATGTAAGCCATTATACATTTGTCATTTAAAATTTTCTAGTAGCCACATTTTAAAAAACAAAAAGAAACTGGTAAAATTAATTGTAATCATATATTTTATTTAACCCAAGATATCCAAAATATTATTTCAGCATGTAATCAACACCAAAAAATTACTAATGAGATATTTTTACATTCCTTTTTTCCTAAGTGTTTGAAATTCAGTATGTATTTTACACTTACAGCAATTCAGACTAACCATATCTCAAGTGCTCAGTGCCACTCGGGGCTGGTGGCTGCCATATTGGATAGTGCCGCTGTAAAACAGTGGTTCTCAAACCTCAGGGTGCATCGGAATTACCTGGAGGGCTTATGAAAACACAGATGGCTGAGTCCCACCCCAGGAGTTTCTGATTCAGTGGTCTGCGGTGGGGCCTGAGATTCTGCATTTCCAGCAAGTTCCCAGGTGATGCTGATGCTGCTGGTCTGGACACCACACTTTGAAAACCACTGTTCCAGAATGACTTTGAAAGGACTCACTGTCATCTTTTTGCCTTATTTTCAAGTTGTAGATGATTTTGCTTAACAACCCTGAGACTGGTGGTAGGGCTGCAGGCTGTCTGCAGTGTTAGCATCGGCTTGGCCTCTGACTGGATGGGTGCCGGCTGGACACAGCCTCACCGACTACCATCTGGTGGTGGGTGAGATTTCATCCACCCTTCTTCCGCCACTGATGGCATTGACTGTGTGCAGCTCTGAGCTGGAGGCTCAGGGAGAAAGAAAAAGAGGACTGACCCTCAGTATCCCCCACAGAGGGCCTAGGCCTTGTGTGGCTGCTTTTTACTCAACACCACTCTGCAGATAATGCCAACGAGGCTCAGAAACTGAAATGTCCCAGGACAGGCCTGCATAGATGGAGGTACTGGCAGGGCCCTGAGGTTCTCAGGGAGGGGTGGTCTCCAAAGCCTAGAAGGGCCAGAAGTGGTTGGCCAGACAGGGGTGAGAATTGGTGTGGACCCAAAGGACAGATGCAACCTGTACTGGGAAGGGAGAGGGTAGGAGACCTGCCAGGCAAGGGCTGCAGGAGGGGATGACAAGGGGGCCCCCCCAGGGGGAGCCAGGATCCTGCAGGAAACAGCAGCCTGAGGCTTTGGGAGGCTGAAATGAAGACAGGATCGGAAGGGACCTCAGCAAGCATCAATTGCTACTCTCCTGGTTCATGAATAAGGAAGGATCCCAGAGATGTGAAAGGATTTACCCCAGGCCACACAGTGAGGCAGTGCCTGGAAAGCCCTCATCTCCAGCCACATCCCAGGGTTCTGTAGGTTTGGGAGTGGGGTTGGGTACAGAGGGCACGTGTGTGGTGTCTACACGGGTGTGCCATTTTTGGGGTCACATGAGGTGTCTGCACCTCCAAATGCTCTGCGCGGGGTGT
Source organism: Balaenoptera ricei (assembly GCF_028023285.1). NCBI lineage: Eukaryota > Metazoa > Chordata > Mammalia > Artiodactyla > Balaenopteridae > Balaenoptera > Balaenoptera ricei. The sequence goes on from NC_082653.1 coordinate 30,004,852, forward strand.
ATAGAAGGTCTACACTACATGAAAGTATCCTTTGTGTGGTGTCCACTATGGATGAAAATGCATGCTGATGTAATGTCTCTATGGAAAGGGAACTAAAAAGGGTTCCCAGAAGGGTGCCCATTGTGTGGGGGAATATGACAGGGGCTGAGGGGGTCACAGGCAGGGTGCAAGGGGAGATACATCTCCAGGAAAGTGACTGCTGCCAGCTCCCAATGAGGGACAGCCCCCTTAGTACACCTCTGTCCAGGAGTGGTGCCCACCCCTCCCAGAACTTGGGGACCTCCTCTTTGGGGACTAAGCCTTCAGAGCTTGTAATAAATCTGATTTCATGTTCGTAGAGTTTGGAGGCAACTCTGATGAGTTAAATGGATGTACATATCTGGAGTTCAAGACCAGGGGGCTGATAAACAGGCAGCTGCTGGAGGAGCTCATAGAGCGGCCCAGGAGGCTGTGCCATGCTCCAGGACCCCCACAGACTTTAACCCAGCACACTACAGTTTGTAAAGGGCATCTTCCCGGATACTCACAGAGTCCTGTAGGGGTGAAGGCAGATTACTGATAGTATCCTGAGTTTACGAAGAGTACAAATCCAGAGTATTATCCATGGTTACCTCACGAGGGTATGGCAGGGCCAAGGCCTCACCATCCCCGTCAACTGCCCGGAAGGACTGGAGGATCAAGTTCTCATGTGTTGTCTAAAAAGCAGTCACATCGCTGCATATACTGTGCTTTTTTCTAATTACTGTATGTGAAAAAGAAGGTATTCACTGTGTATCTGTACGGTGTGTCTGACAGGTACACCATGTGTATATGATGGCTATATGCTCCATGTGGTTAGGTTTTTGCTATGTGTATAAGGGATATAGAATATGTATGAGGGAGATCTGTTTGCGGGAGATGTGCCGGGGCAGGGAGTCTATTGTGTGTGAGAGGGATTTGTTGTAGGGGGGACGTGCTTGTAAAGGAGGAAGGGGGGATCTGTACATACAGTACATTATATTGTACCGTAATGACGGTACAGTATTTGCAATGACTATATTCTGGGTAATCGTATACAACATAAAAATGGTGCACTAATGCATGTACTCATATTCTTTCTGTGCATATACTATGTAGGATGGGCACACACTGTGCATGATGGTATAGACTCTGTGTGATTAGCATACCACATGTGCGTGATGAGTCCAACCTGATGTGGAGTACATATTGTGTATGCTTCTGTGAAGGTATACCCTGAGTGTGGTGGGTCTACATTATGTGTGATGGCTGTATCTTGTGAGTAGTAGTATATAAGGCATATACAGTGTGGATATAATGGGTATACTGTTGTAAGTAAACATCTTGTGGCTGATAGGTATACTCTGGGGGAAGGATACACTATGTGATATGGATGCACTGTGTGTGTGATGGGCATATACTGTGACAAACATACATGGTGTGGGTTAAGTTTACAGGTAAGTAGGAGTACCTGCTACATATGGTGTATATAATAATTCATGAGTACTAGGTATATATAGTATATATAATGGATGTATTCTCTAGGATGAATATACTGTGTACAGATGTGATAAGTATATACTTTGTGAGGTCATTAAGCACTGTGTGATCTGTACACTGTGGAGGTGGGGGATTTTCTGTATAGGGAAGTTGTCGTTGGGACAGGTCTACTGAATGTGTCACATGTACCCTGTGTGTATGCAGCTTAAGATGGGAATATGGGGTATGTGCCTCGTGTGAGCAGGCACAGGGGAAGTCACCCTGCTGGGAGAGGGCATGGCAGGAAGCAGTTGGATCTTCATCCGTTTCTAGAACCCCCAGACCCTTGAGCCCACCGACCACACTGTTTCAGGTTCTTCCTCAAGTTCTTCCTCAAATGCAACCAGAACTGCCTAAAGAATGCGGGGAATCCCCGGGACATGCGCCGCTTCCAGGTGGGTCTGAGGAGAGAGTTCTCCCCTGTAAACCTGCCCTTTCCTGATGGGGCGGCCGGGGAGGCTGTGGCCCTGCCACCCTGAGAAAGGCCGCAGGGGCAGACCCCTGTGCAGACCAGTGCTTTGGAGCCTGGTGCTTGCTGGGGGTGGGGCAGCTCTGTCTCAACTTAAGCTGGCTGCCAAGGGAGGCTTCATTAGAGTCCCACTTAAGGAGATGCTAATTGTGACATTTTTACATGATTAACAACCCAGCTAATTTGCATAGCGTGAAGCAGAGAGCAGCTGCCCTTAGCACATCCCCAACCTGCACACCCCTCCCAGTGAAGGGTAGGGGGGAGAAGGAGGTAGCCCCAATTTCCTCCCAAGAGTGGGGGCTCCTGCTGATGGGCTCTCAGGCCGATGCTCCCCCCGCCATCAAAACGCTCACTCCCACTTGCCTAAGACCCATTCCTGCCTTGGAGCGCTAGGGGTACAGCCTGTGGTACATGTGGTTGCAAAAACAGTTGCCACTCTGCCCAAGGATCCAGAGATTTTTTTTCAGGGCTTTTGATTTTTCTAGCTCCTGGAGGTCAGTTCCCCTGGGCAGCCAGAGATTGTGCATCTGAGAGTGTCACCTAACCCAGTTGGTCCCCCTTCCACCAGCTCAGCTCCAGAGGGGCTGAAGCACTTCCCCATGCCAGTGACCCTGAACTACAGTATCCAGCCACCGGCCTCAAGTTGCCAGTGCCCCCCAGCAGTCCCTTACTGGAAGCCCCAACCAGGCTGGCCTTGGCTCTCCCCACAGGTGGTGGTATCCACAACGGTGAGCGTGGACGGACACGTGCTGGCCGTGTCTGACAACATGTTTGTGCACAACAACTCCAAGCATGGCCGCAGGGCGCGCCGCCTGGACCCCTCCGAAGGTCAGGACCCCCAGGCCAGCCCTAGCTGCCGCGGGCCCAGCCAGCCCCAGTCCCCACCTTGGCATGGGCCCCTGACCTGGCTCCTCTCCTGCCTCCCAGCTGCCACCCCCTGCATCAAGGCCATCAGTCCCGGGGAGGGCTGGACCACGGGCGGCGCCACCGTCATTGTCATCGGCGACAACTTCTTCGACGGGTTGCAGGTCGTGTTTGGGAACGTGCTCGTGTGGAGTGAGGTGGGCCGCTCCCGCCGGTCTCCCTCCCAGCCTGGGGCTGGACCCTGCCCTCGCCGGGTCAGAACCCGCAGGCCTCCCCTCTCCCCTCGCAGCTCATCACGCCCCACGCCATACGGGTGCAGACGCCCCCACGGCACATCCCTGGGGTGGTGGAGGTGACCCTGTCCTACAAGTCCAAGCAATTTTGCAAGGGAGCCCCTGGCCGCTTTGTCTACACAGGTAAGGAGTCAGGGTGGTGAAGGGAGGCCCAGGGTTGTGGGATGGAGCCCCACGCCGCACACACCAGCCCTGACGTAGGAGTCAGCGAATAGCCAGGTCCCCTAAGCCCCTGCTGGCACTCACCCCACATCCCAGGACACCTCCTCTCTGGACCTTCTTTCCCTGTGCTTCTGTTTCCTTCCCTGGCCTCCACCTCCTCAGACGCCCTGCGTGGACATTCTCTCTGCCTCGGGCATTCTCCAGAGCAACTCCCCCCACCCCCTTCACCTTCTGCACTCCCCAGTGCCTAGAACATCTCCACAGGGAGATTTATTTCAAAGATGCCCCCAAATAGCTTGCTGCTCCCCAAATCTTCCCGGTTCTCTTGGTTCCCCCAAGCCACCGCAGGCTTCACTTTGCATGCACACGAACACACACACACACACCTTGCACGAAGCCAGGGCGAGAAGTTAACACAAGACAGGAGTGTAAGCTACTCCTGAAGATGTGGCTTCATCCCCCTTCCCAGGTCTATCTGACCACTAGCCCGTATCCTCTCCACCTCCACCATCTGGCACTTCTCCCCATTCCCCCACCCCACCTAACAGACATTCACCAAGCCCTTCAAGGGGCACTGGACACTCAGTAGTGACCCTACTTACTGTCTTAGAGCTCCAGTATAAGAGTGAGGGGGGAACACAGCGTGGGGTGGGTAGAGTTACACAATGGAGGAGCTAGTGGTTGTCAGAGAAAACCTCCAGGCACGAGTGTGGACTAAACTGCTAAGCTGGAACCAGAGGGGTGAATAAGGAGGTAGAGATGAGGAGGAAAAGGCATCCCGGGAGAAGGAATGGCAAGTACGAAGACCGGTGAAGGAGTGCCTTACGTTTTAGGGGAAACTAAAGGAAATTCACTAAATCTAGAGTTGGAGGTGGAGAAGGTAGGTAGGGCTTTGAGGCTGGTAAGATAGGTCAGGGCCAAGCTACAGGAGGAGGCGAGGAGGAGGAGGAGGAGGAGGAGGAGGGCTTCGGGAGCCAGGTCAGGAGGCTGCAGCATCCTCCCCAGAGCCCTGGGTGTGGGCCAGCCCGTTCCTGGGACACAGGCATACCCCTAACGGTCAGGCGCCGCTGAGAGTCCACCAGAGCTGTGATACATGAAGACTGTTGGGTTTTTTTTTAACTTTTTTTATAATAAATAATTCACTCCTGATAAGACCAAATGCAGACAAAACTTTCCAGCCCTGCTCCTATGAATACTGAAGCTAATATATATACAGTTGCGTTTTTTCTAATCACAAATGGGATCGTATAGTGCATGTGTGTTAATGCCAAGCAGCTGGCACAGGGCCTGGCTCAGTAAACATTTGTTGAATGAATGAGCAAGAAAGGAACTGAGGAAACTTCCCGAGCCTCGCTGACCCGTGTGCCCGGAGTTTTCCGAGAGGCTTGGGCTGGCCTTGGAGGAGGTCTGCAGCAAGGCTCCCGGACTGGTTGCTGGCGGGCTTGGTCCTGCTCCGGCGCCGTGCCGGGAGGGGCGTCCTCCAAACACCGCCCCTCTCCCCAGCCCTGAATGAGCCCACCATTGACTACGGATTCCAGAGGCTACAGAAAGTCATTCCCAGACACCCCGGAGACCCCGAGAGGCTGCCCAAGGTACTCAGAGGGGCGGGGCGGGGCGGGGCGGGGAGAAGGGTGTCCGGTGGCCGAGGGGAGAAGAGGCGGCTCCCGGCCCCTCTGCCGCCCCCGGGGCCGCCCCTCCGTCCGGATGTTTTCCTCCTTGCCCCCAGGAAGTGCTGCTGAAGCGGGCGGCCGACTTGGCGGAGGCCCTGTACGGAGTGCCCGGCGGCAACCAGGTATGGCGCCTCCGCCCGCCTCCCCGCGCCGGGCCCGGGGCTGCCCGCTTCCCGGTGCCCGCGGCTGCCCCGGCCGTGCCCGCTCTTGTCTTCGCAGGAGCTCCTCCTGAAGCGCGCAGCAGACGTGGCCGAGGCTCTGTACAGCGCCCCCCGCGCGCCCGCGCCGCTCGGACCCCTGGCCCCCAGCCACCCGCACCCCGCCGTCGTGGGCATCAACGCCTTCAGCAGCCCGCTGGCCATTGCCGTCGGGGACGCCACGCCAGGGCCGGAGCCGGGTGCGTCCCGCCGCCCTCGCCCTCCCAGCCGCCGGCGCAGCTCGGACTGCCCCTTCCCTGCCGGCGCGCGCCCCTGACGGCCGCTCTTTCGCAGGCTACGCGCGCAGCTGCGGCAGTGCGTCCCCCCGCGGGTTCGCGCCCAGCCCGGGCTCGCAGCAGAGTGGCTACGGCGGCGGCCTCGGAGCTGGCCTCGGCGGCTACGGGGCACCGGGCGTGGCCGGCCTCGGTGTGCCCGCGTCCCCCAGCTTCCTCAGTGGCTCCACGGCCACATCGCCCTTCGCCAGTGAGTGTCCCCTGCCCCCCGGGGAGGGGGGAAGGGACCAGGCCCCGGGGAGCAGAATGGGTCTCAGCCCAGCTCCTTCCTAGCCTATGAGGGGTGGGGGGAGCTCCTGTCACCTGTCGCATGAGCACCGACCCTGGCCTTGCCCTCAGAGGCAAGGGCAGCTCTCTCTGTGTTCGACCTCTCTCTCTCTGCCCTTGGAGACCCAGCCCTCAACCCCGGTGCCGGGGCACTTCTTGCACTTTTAGTTCTCTTTGCTGACAGCAGTTGTGTACATCGCTTCTAGCCTTCCCCTCCTACTGAAACGAGCTTTAACACGGGGACATCCTGCTTAAACCTAGTGGACCGCCAGCCTTTCCATCTTATGCCAGGACTTCAGGAGGAGGGCTGGTGCCCCCTGCCGGAAGCCTGAGGGAACTCAGGGCCCAAGAAAAGTAGGTTTCCACCTGGCCCCACGCCCCCCAGGAGAGGCAGGGGCCTGAGGAGAGAAGACGTGGCTCCCAGCAATCTGGTTGGGCAGAGCAAGAATTCTGTGTAGTCAGACACCTGGATTCACAGTTTGATTGTCCAAATCAGGAGCTGTCTGACATTCAGCAAGTTACTTTACTTCAGTTTCTTCTCTGTAAAACCGGATCAGTACCACCTGTTGCCTAGGGTTGTTCTCAGACCTGAATGTGCCACTGTGCATAAAGGGCCCAGATGCAGTTCAGAAAGAGTGTGTGAATTTGCATCCCAGCACTGGCTGTGGGCATTAACTGTCTTCTGTCTGGTTTCTTGGGATGGGCAGCTCAGAGCTGGGTGGATGGGCGACAGGGCGTTTATGCTTTTACCATGCACTGCCCTCAAGTCCCTCCTTCCAACAGCAAGTTCCAGAACAGCCTGTCTACAGGTTGTTATAGCTTAGCTATTCAGCAGACATGTTTGTAAAGCACCCAGCTTGGGGGATAGCTCCACCCCTGCTCACCTACAAGGAGCCTCCCCCATCAATTGTAAGAGAGATTGCACCTTGAGTCCTGGCCAAGAAGGCTTTTCCTGCCATTCCTTCGCCTGTCCCCTGTCCCCTGTCATATGTTTGCTATTGCTGATGACCAACATATCTGGCACCTGCCTAGCCTTCCTTCCCATGGCCTACATCCTGAGTACTGCTCTTTTTGGCTGTGGGTTTGAGTCTGGCTCTCTCCCTCTGGCCTGGGCTCAATGTGTGGGACCAGAAGCCCCATGTTGCTGGTGTCCACACAGACCATGACCCTCCAGTGTCCCCACCAAGACTCCTGTCTCCCCTTTGCTCAGGCCAGGCTCCACTGCTCCTACTTCCCTTCAGTTCTGGACAGTATTCTTACCACCTCTCTCAGGGTGCCCCCCCAGGTCGAAGCTGGTGGAGTTTGGAAGACCAGCCCCCCTTCTCCGCTGCACACACAGTGCAGTCAGCAGTGGAGGAACACACTGCCCCAGTGGGCAAAAGCCAGCCACCTGGGGTCTTCCCATTCAGCCAGGAGATCAAGAATTCTACAGCTGCTTAAGCCTCACTCCAGCATCAACTGGGGACACCCTGGGTGGGCCTGAGGGTCAGTCCCACCTGGTGGTATTGTCCTGTCGAGTCCCCATCCACTCCCCTTGTGCACAACACTTCGTGGTGAAGCTCCAGTGGGCATCATTCTCATTGAGTTTGCCAGGACGTGCCTGTAATGACCTCCGGAACTGTCCCTGCCAGAGGCTGTCTGCTCGGACCTCCCCTCTGTCTTCTGCTTCAGCCACCAGCAGCCCTGGACTGAACCACAACTCCCAGTACTACCCAAGCTACAAAATGCGGCTGTGAGCTCTGGGCCTTGAGAGATACAGTACATTTTCTGGCATTTATTTCAAGCCCTCCACGGAGCTCCATGGGCCTCATCAGCTAGCAGTCAGCATTGTCTTAAAAAGAGATGGTTATCTATGGGGCTGAGTACATTCGGAACAGGGGCAGCTGTTGAAGGCATCACTGTTCCAAAGGGGGGCGGGGAGTGTTCTGATACCAAAAGCAGCTTTCTCAGGCTGCTGCTTTCTTTCAGGAAACCCCCACCCTCATCCCATTGCCCGCTGCCTGGACAACACTCAAGTCACAGTCTTATTGGTCTTTAGAAGAGAGAGGCAGGGAATTGTGTTCAGATGAGGTTGTAGAAAGGGGAATCCAGAGATGGCCTGGGCAGGAGCCCCCAGGAGAGGAGGCTGCAAGAAGGAGGGGCAGGCAAAGGCTGAGTGCAGGAGGCTCCCTGGCTATTCCTAGGAGAGCAAGCCACAGCCATGGGGGCTAGGGCGTTAGAGAACAGGAAGAGCTGAGGATTTGGATCTCTGTACCTTTCTTTAAAATTGACCTGCTGGAAGAGGGAGATACAGGAGGCCTCCAGGACCAGGGCTGAAGATGACGAGGACCTGCATTAAGCTGGAAGAGAACAAAGTGTCGGGGGTCGGGGGGAGTGTAATTGGTAAGGGGAACATATTTGTAGGGGGGAGTAAGGGTTCTTGTGTGAGCTGTGATCCTGGACAGAGAGGCCTTATAACAGGAGCCTATGTGTACCCCCCAAACTTTGTCCCTGACCACTTGCCCCAGCTCTGCTGTGAACCCTGACCTTTGACTCTAACCTTGATGCCCCAGGGCCCATCAATGTTTCTTAGTGTCTCAGAGTCCCAGTGGTTTTCAGCAGGAATCCTAACCTGTTCCATTTCTTGCTCATCCCTCATCTTTGCAGGCACCTCTCAGTATCTGGTTCTGTTGGATGTTCTGGTTTTGCTTTCGTTTTTTGGGTTTTGTTTGTTTGTTTGTTTTTAACCTCATCTGGCCCTATCATCTCCAACGCTAAGAAAGGGTCTCCAGAACCCCCATGAGGGCAAGTGCTAGACCGCAACCCCAGAGGCTCCCAGCCTGCCTCCAGACTCTACCCTGTACTGGTCTCTCCAGGACCCTCACAGCCCCCAGTGAGGGCTGAGCCTGGCACCCAGGTCAGCAGCCCGCACAGGGCATACTGCTCATGCCAGGGCAGCAACCGAGCTGCTCACTCTGGTGCTGTCTCCTTGTTGTGTCTCCCACCGCCTTCCCTGCTGCGCCTGCCCCTCCCCGCCCCGGAGTCATGCCCTCTAGCCCCCCGCTGGCCGCTGCCTCCTCCATGTCCCTCCCGGCGGCTGCCCCCACCACCAGCGTCTTCTCCTTCTCGCCTGTCAACATGATCTCCGCTGTCAAACAGAGGAGTGCTTTCGCCCCCGTGCTGCGCCCACCCAGCTCCCCACCCCAGGCCTGCCCCAGAGCCCACGGAGAGGGGCTTCCAGGTGAGTGCTCCGTGCTGCCTCGCTGGAACCTGGTAGAGCAGCTGGGCCTGCGCAGCCCACTCCATCCACATCTCACAAGAGCTTCAAGCCAGGTGACCAGTTCTTCCTGGGGGTTGCAGAGGAGGGAGCTCCGCAGGGGTTCAAGGAGGTCCATCTGGACCCCACGTCCCTGGGCCTCATAGCTTGGGACGGTCTCACTCTGGACCATCAAGGAGACAAAAATACCAGTTGGAGAAGGTCTGGAAACCACTTCAAGGCCTCATCCAGTTGAGCCCAGAGTAAAGACCCAACATGCAGAGCTGGAAGAACCCCACCATGGGCTGCGTGCCTTTGACCTGTACCTCCCTATGGCCACTGGAGGATAGCATACACCACTGTGAGAGACCAGGTCACTTGCTGGATGGAGGGGGACTGACCTTAGATAAGGTTTAGCCCAGCTTCACCTTCCCCATTTTACAGATAGGGAATTGAGACCAGGTCACACCCCCCGCAGCCCATTAGTGAAATGATTGTTATTTGCCATTTATCAATCTCCTCCAAGTCAACATTCAACTTAAAAAAGCCCGGGTTCTAACCAGTAGTGTATATAGCAAGTCAAAAAGAGTTGCATGCCTTAGAATAAGATGACTCTTGTGGTGGGCTTGTTAGATGATGCTCTAGGATAATTCAAAGTGGAACACAGTTATATTTAGCCTTGTTTCCAAGTTTTGGATAATTTTTCTTAACCTAAGTGTGTCTGGAGCTTAAAATGCAGGGAATAGGAAGGACAGAAGGCCACCAGTTTCTCCTGCAGCAAACCATGGGAAGGGGGTTAGAAAGAGGCAAGGGTGATGGAAGTGATGAATTTCGTGGGGGTGTGGGAGGAAGACATGCTGCTACCACTGCATTAGGTATCTGTACTCCTGGAGGCTGACCTCTTTCCTTTGCTGTCCTGATACATGGCCGTCTGCTTCCTCACCTTGAGACAGGCCCTCTGAAGGAGACAGGCTGGGAAGAAGAGCCCAGAGTCATGTCTCTCTATTGAAGAAACTCGGGGGGCAAGGGCTTGGGGCTGTACCTCCTAAGAGGTCTGGGGGGCACACCTCACCTAACTGTCTGCAGTGCTGGGCCTAGGCTAGGACTGGGGGTGGCTGACTACCTTCAAGGCTCTTGATAGCTCTGCCCTCAAAAAGTGCCATATGTCCTGCATGCTGCCCCCAGTCGAGAGGGGCACAGACTACACATGGCTTATGGCTCCCCTGCTTGGTTACTGCAGACCAGCCTTTTGAAGATTCTGACAAGTTCCACTCTCCAGCTCGGGGGCTTCAGGGCCTGGCGTACTCCTAATTATGGTAGGTCTCTGGCTGAATCTTGCCTCCCTCCCTGGCCTTGGATGGGCTCTCTCCAAAAGACTTTAGCAGGGATGGGGAGTTGGGGTCCATGTCTCCCACTCCAGGGCCCATCTAGACAGCTGTCAGGGCCACATAGCCCAGCCCAGTGGCCCAGGCTGAACAAGAGGCGAGAAGTGGCTTCCTGTCCCCTTGCAGCCAGCCTTCCTACAGGACCTTCGTCTTTTCCTCTCCCCACCAGGTCCACAGGTGTTGTCCCCACTGAGCCCGGACTAGTGGTCCCTCCAGGATTCACACCCATGCCCTGGATGGCAGCACAGACAGATGCAGGGCCGGGGCTGCAGGCAGACCTCAACCCACAGGCCTGAACAGGGAGAGGCCTTCCTCCCTGTGCTCAAGGGCCCCTCAGTCCCACAGGCTTCTCTCACCTCCCTTGAGGCTGGTTGGAAGCCCCAGCACTGTGCTGATGCTCTTGTTAGGAGAGCATCCCGTGGAGGTGCTGGATGCCTGACCTCACTTGCTGGGTCGGTTCCTCTGGAAGAGATGGACCTTGTGCAGACCAAGGGCGTCTGGTGACAGGAGCATGGGATGGGGAGTATGATAAGGAGCTCAGGGAGAGGTGGCCTGGGAAGGTCCTGTTTGCGTCTGACCCATCTCAACCATCCCAGCATCCCAGCTACTCTCCAGGACAAGGGGTGGTGCCCAGCAGCCTCAGGAGGCCTGCCTAGGCTCCCATGGAGCTTCTGACAGCCACTTGATTCTGTGGCTGCCCCACTCCCTTTGAGTCCTAAGCACTCATGCTTGCCACATCATGAATCCCAGTGGAGGCTTTGGGCATGAAGGGTGCAGAAGAGGAGGTGCCAGGTCCCCTGGTTGTGGATCTTGCCCTCAATGGATGTCTCATGGACTCTGGCCCCACACACAGATGACTCTGGCTTGCCCCATAGAACCATGGAACGAGTCCAGCTGCCCCTGGTCTCATACTCTGCTCTGCTGAGGTTGGAGAAAACAATAAACACAGGTGCAGGTGGCCACCCAGCCTCTCTTGTGTGCTTCCTTGGTGTGGGTCTGCTTTCCTCAGCAGCTCTGCAGCTCTAAACCGTGCTGCTGGACAGCCTTCTTATACCTTGGACTTTTTCAACAGCATCAGAGTTCAACTGAGCAAGTATTCCCTGCCCCATATCTGCTCTTGTACTGAGTTGGGGGGTTGGGGGAGGGGTGGGAAGACCCAGGACATGGGCTCAACCCTGAGAGCTCTGGCTGGGAGCCCATTCTGGGCACTGAGGATTCAGTCCCCCAGCTGTCTGAGCAGGACCAAAGTTGGGGGTGTCAGAAGGACATTGCTGGGAACCAGAACAGAGCCAACTAAATACTACCCAGATGTACAGAGGCTCAGAAGTGAGATCCTTCCTGACTGGAGGCTGCTGGGTGGGGCAAATTTTGGCTGCAAGGATTGCCTGATTAAGTGACACCCAAACCTCCTCCCTCCTTCCCAGGCCTAGGCACTTTCCAGCTCTCCTGTCTCAGAGTTTGGGAGGATGGGTGGTAGAAAGGCAAGATTCCCAGGCTCATCTACCCAACTTCTAGGATGAATCCCAGTTGTCCCCCTGAAACGTGTTCCCTAGACCCCGAAGGTCTTTCTGACACTGGAAGCCACTTTTTTGATGCACTGTCCAGAGATCCCAGGGTCCAACTCCAGACCTCAAGCTTCCTTCTCTCTCCTCCCGACAGCAGTCCTTCGCTCTGGCCTCTGGAAACCTGTCCTTCCCCAACCTATGAGCCCATGCCTTGCAGCCCTCTGGACAAATAATACTTGCCAAGGCAGATAGGCTGGCCCTGTCCTTTAGAGGCCTCCACTTTCTTCTCTTGTGTTCCTGCCAATACCTGGGATTCATGTCACCGGGGCCCATGATGAGATAGCCTCCTACACAAGAATCCTGCTTTATTCTCAGTGCTCGCCTGGCCTGCCTTCAGCCTGTGTTGCAGAGCCCCAAAGCCTGCCAGCCATGGCCTGCTCCATTCAGGCTCTGAGCAGTTTCCACGGTCCAGGGCCCTCCCAGGTTGATCACCTGCTGAGCGCTAATCTGCACCAGATGCAGGTTATTACTGGTTCCTGGAATGGGTCAGGTGCCGTGGTTGGTATAAATAAGATGTGATATTTGTCCTCATAGATCTCACAACTGTCCTCAAGCCACCATTTGAGTCAACACTGCCCACTCCTGGGAATTCCCTGGTGGTCCAGTGGTTAGGACTCTGCACCTCCACTGCCAGGGGTCCCGGTTCAGGGAACTAAGATCCCACAAGCAGCACAGTGCAGCAGGTTAGAGAGAGAGAGATAGGTAGAAAGATAGATAAATACTGCCCATTCCCTCATCCGCAGCAGGCAGAGCGAATCATTATGATGTTTGCTCTGGACTGAATTGTGTCCTCTCAAAATTCATACATGGAGCCCAAACCCCTCTGCCTTTGTGGCTATATTTGGAGACAGGGCCTTTAAGGAGGTGATTAAGGTTAAATAAGGTCATAAGAGTGGGGCCCTAATCTGATAGAATTGTGTCCTTGTATGAAGAGGAAGAGACTCCAGAGTTCTCTGTCCACTATGTGAGGACACAGGCGAGAAGGCGGCCACCTACAAGTCAGGAAGAGTCCTCACCAGGAATCAAATCAGCTTGCACTTTGATCTGGGACTTCTAGCTTCTGAAACTATGAGAAAATAAATTTCTCTGTTTAAGCTGCCTAGTCTATGGTATTTTATTATGGCAGCCCAGGCTGACTAACACAATGTTCTTCCTGCATGTCTTGGTTTTGGTTCCCTAAGAAGCAGAACCTGAGACAGGTTCCCTGCTGGAGAACTCTCGAAGACAGTGTAGAACATAACTCAGGGTTTTCCCACCCAAGGGGCAGAGGATCTGGGATATTGATCCTCCAGCCCTCATCTGTCACTGCCTGGGGGCTGCTCCCAGGAGATTAACTCTCTGACACTTCTGGCCTGCCTGTCCCTCCTGCAGAGAAAAAGCCACCAGTAGACTTTGTTGGAGGATATTGTAAGCAAATTCTGGAACAGTGAGTCTGAGGGGATATGGGCAAGTAGAACCAACAGTTCTATGCCACAGACCCACCAGGGTCACAAAGTCATTTTTAACACAGTCTCTAGTCAGGGCCATCACTTGAGATGAAAACTATTAACCAAGTCTGGCAAATATCACACCAGGTCTTTTTGTAGCCAATAAATCAGTGAGGAGTGAGTGAAACTGGACCATGAGTCATGGGTCAGTCCAAGACAAGTCTGCAACCAAGTCTGGGCCTGCATCTGGATCTGCAGCAACTCCAGCAAAGCAACAAGGGCATTTTTTTCTGGGCCTCACAGCCAGAACACCTCTCTGGACTTCCAACATTCTCTAGTCGAAAGGGACTCCATTCTCCATAGCTCCAGCCATCCTGAGTCAGGACGATATTAAGCTGAGTGGCAGAAGCTCGGTCTTGATCTTACATAAATCTGTATGGAGAACCCACTGCCCAGTAAATGCTAGCATATTTATTTATTTAGTTTTGGCTGCATTGGGTCTTCGTGGCTGCGCGTGGGCTTTCTCTAGTTGCGGCGAGCGGGGACTACTCTTCATTGGGGTGCGCGGGCTTCTCATTGCGGTGGCTTCACTTTTGCGGAGCATGGGCTCTAGGCACTCAGGCTTCAGTAGTTGTGGCGCACGGGCTTAGTTGCTCCGCGGCATGTGGGATCTTCCCGGATCAGGGCTCGAACCTTTGTCCCCTGCATTGGCAGGCGGATTCTTAACCACTGCGCCACCAGGGAAGCCCCTAAATGCTAGCATATCACCAGGTCCTAGCCTAGTGACAGTCCTGAGGCCTTGTAGACAAGACAGGATTGATTGGTTCATGGGGACTGACCCCTCCAGGTGCTGGACATCCCAGGCCAGTGGTGGAAGTTCTAACCTTGCCCCAGTGCCTATGTTCATCTCAGTCAGGGTGGCATCACGCACCCGGAATGGAGGTTGTCTTCGTGTGGATTCCCCCAGGAGCAGAGCCTGAGACAAAGATTTGTGTTCAGAGGGTTTATCTGGGAGGCAATCTCAGGAAGCACCAGTGAAGGAGAGGGGAAGGGAGGCAGGGAAAGTAAGGAAGCCCAATACCTTGTGCTTGTGAGCAAGTCACTCCTGTGAGTTTTCTGGAGCTTAATCCCACCAGGGAACTCTGGGAAACTGTATAAAACACACAGAGATTTCCCACCTGAGGGGCAAGGGAGCTTGTGTACTTACTTATACACCGACTTCTGTCAGTCAGTGGTCAGAAGCTTCCGGGGGCAGTGGGAGGGGAGCGTCACCTTCCTGGAACTTCTAGGTGGCCTTGTGGGTGGCAACAGGCCCCAGAAGCTAGAGAAAGCTCTCAGAGGAAGAGATGCAGTGCTGGCAGATGGGGTCAGACAGGTGTACACTGAAGAGGTAAAGATGAGGGGGTCTGGATGTGGCACAACAGTGTGCACTGGAGGTGGCCCCGGGCAGTCAGCCTGTGGAAGAGGAAGTTTTTCCTAGTTGAAGTAAGTTTATGAATTTTTCATCACCTGTAGGTCCTGCCTCTCCTGGGACCAGGTGACAGAAATTCTGCTCAGACTGTTTCTAGTTGAGGTACCAAGATGCCAGGTGACAAAGGGGCCCTTCCCAGCATCAGCCTACCGCCGGGCTTTCTTTCCACAGGGCCGATGGGGTGGAAGTAAGATGGGGGTCAGATACTTGGTTGCTTGACCTTTAGAGAGAGAGTATCTCCCAGGAAATCCTCTGCTTCCTTCCCACATATGTTTCCCAGCAGAACCAGGCTGCTGTGCCCTGCATCCTCGAGCAGCCTCTAGGGATGTACTTGGCTCAGACAGGTCCCACTGTGGACAGGTCTCACTGACTCAACGGAAGCCCAGCAGCAGCTTTGACGAGCCCTACTGCTGACTGTTTTGCAAAACGTCCTCATTCTTCCCATTCCTGCCCTTATTGGCAGGGCCCTTATTTTTTTCCAAAAAGAAAAATCTCCCAGGAAACTCTTTGGTGGTCCAGCTCTTTCACTGCCGTGGCCTGGGTTCAATCCCTGGTTGGGGAACTAAGATCCCACAAACCGCACGGTGCAGCCAAAAAAAAGAAAAAGAAAAATCTCCCAGAAAAATGGAAACTGCTGTGCAGTGCAGAAAGGATGGTCTTTTCAATAAATGGCATTAGGTCAATTGGATATTCATAAGACAAAATGAAACTTGACCTATACCACATACCATTCACAAAAATCAGTTAAGATGGATTGTGGACCTAAATGTGAAAGCTAAAAAATTAAAGCCTCATGCCCTTGAAGATAAACTAGTAGTTGTTTGCCAGAGTAACCTGTAAGGTCTATTTCCCCCACCATATGGTCAACTTAGAATGAGGCAAGCATTAAACATAGTTGAGGTGGTTCAAGTGGACCCCCAAATCTCTTTTCTCTTCCCGAGGATGACTTCTCCAAATAGGAAAAAATTCACAGATCACATAGAGTGTCTTTGTTCCCTGGAAGAGCCAGGCTCTTCAGTGATTCTCAGAAGCTCCTCGCTCTTGCGCCTGGCCCGGCCACCTTCCCCTCCCTGTCCACACCTTTGCACGTATACCCACAAGCTTCCTTCCTCTGCTGCCGTTCCAGTACGCAGTAACAACACCCTTTGGGTGACCGAAGGGCGTGAGCCACCTTGAAGCCACCAGCTTTGAAGTCTGGTGTTCATAAGAACACCACACCAGACAAGCTCTCACCAACCCCAACGTGAGAGCCCTCCTATCACTTGTTTCACACTCCCCTACTCTTCACTCTCATTAAGGGATTTTTTGATAACTAGAATTTCTTAGTTGAATGTAGTCTAAGTTATCAATCTTTTCTTTATGGTTAGTGTTTCTTGTATCCTTTTAAGAAATCTTCACCTACCCCCAAATCAAGAAGATATTTTGATTTTTATATATGGTGTGAGCTAGGGGTCAAGTTTATTATTTTTTTTTTTTTTGTATGGATAGTCAACTGGTTCAGCACCATTTATTAAAATGACCATCTTTTCTCCACTGCAAGTCAGTGGCACCTTTATCATAAATTAAGTTTCCATATATGTACAGGTCTTTTTGTCTACCTTTATACCAATTCCACACTATCTTAATTACTTTAGATTTATAGTAAGTTTTGATATCCAGTACAGCAAATTGTCGAACTTAGTTCTTCATGATTATCTTAGCTACACTTGGTCCTTTGCATTTCCATTTAACTTTTATAATCAATTTATTAATTCTTTAAAAGCCTCCTGAATTTTCACTGAGATTGTATTGAATTTATAGATCAATTAATGGAGAATTGATATCTTTAAAATGTTGAATATTTCAATCTATGAATATTGTGTATTGTTCCATTTATTTAAATCTTTTAAACTTCTCTTAACAGTATTTTATAGGCCTCTGTGTGGAAGTCTTACACATCTTTTATTTTTTCCTCAGTATCTGATTATTTTATGCTCTTATATATGATATCATTTTCTTAATTCCACTTCCTAGCTATTTGTTGTGGGTTTATAGAAATACAATTGATTTTTATACAATAACCTTGTATTCAGCAACCTTGCTTAGCTCACAGATAGTAATACTTTATCCATAGATTATCTTGGATTTTTTTTTTTAATTTATTTTTTGGCTGCGTTGGGTCTTCATTGCAGCGCACGGGCTTTCTCTAGTTGCAGCGAGTGGGGGCTACTCTTTGTTGTGGTGCACGGGCTCTAGGCGCGCGGGCTCAGTAGTTGTGCACACGGGCTTAGCTGCTCCGCAGCATGTGGGATCTTCCTGGACCAGGGATCAAACCCATGTCCCCTACACTGGCAGGCGGATTCTTAACCACTGCGCCACCAGGGAAGTCCCATCTTGGATTTTCTTAAGTTGATAATTATGTCATCTGTAAAGGACAGTCTTATTTCTTCATTTCCAATCCTTATTTCTTTTCTTTCCTTCTCTTGCCAAAATACACCCCTGGTGCCTTCAATACAATGTTAATTAGAAGTAGTGTTAGTGGGCAATTTTATTTTGCTCCTGATCTCAAAAGGTAAACTTCTAACATTAAGTATCATGTTTGGTTTTATAGCATCCTTCTATTCCTAAGTTTCTAAAAAAAAATTTAATTATGAATAGATGCCAAATTTTCTGAAATGCTTCTGTGCATGTATTGAGAAAATCATGTGAATTTCTCCATTATTTTGTTAACATGCTGAATTACATTCATTATATGTCTAATGTTAAACCACTGCATTAACTGCATTAATTGTATGCTTAATGGTACACTTCCATGTCTCCTTTACCCAGGGTATGCCATTTGCTAACATATAGCCCCATTCTCTCTCTCTCTCTGTTTCTGTCTCTTTCTCTTTCTTTATCTCTATCTCTTTCTCTCTTTGTGCTACTCTCCCAGAAGGTACCCATTGGCCCTCACCTTCCCCACTTCTCTTCAAGAAGCTAGGTTTCTGGGAAACAAAATGCAGAGATCTGAAGACCACCTCAGTACTTCACCCTGTCATGATACCTTCTGCTGCCTTCTGGGAGAGGGGGAGGGAAAAACACAAGAACGAAAGCAAATCAGTCTCTCACTAAGTCATTCTACCTCGATTCTAACCTGTCTCTCCTCAGCTGGACTCTTAGCTCTGGGTCTCCTCTTTTGGAGTTCCAGAAAGGTGCTCGTGGACCCTCTGTCCAAGAGCCCCTACCTCCACTCAATTCTCAAAGGGGAAAGTGTCCACCCCCACTCCCACCCCCTTCTTGCCTCAGTCCTGGCAGGGAGCACAGAGGGCCAACCCCGGGAGATGGGGGTGAGGGGGAGCAGGTGCTGGGATTAGAGCTGAGGGGACTGCCAAGGGGAAGGAGGGGTGTTCTGAGTCCATAGACACCCCCCACTGGAGACAGAATGGAAGAGACTTCATGATTCTAAAGATATAGAAGAGGCTTCCCACCAGGGCAATAACAGAAACTAGACTGTTTCTGCACATTCCTTTGGCTATTTCATTCCTTGAGGGAAAAAGAGCCAAGTGTTTAAAAGGGGAAGGAAAACACCGTCAACAGCAGGTCTGTTATTCCTTGGGGCCCAGCATCCTGACATCTTGGTTCTCCAAAGCCTTTCCTTCCTCATTCCCTGCCAGCCTGGGAGTGAACGCTGCCCCTGAGACACCCTTTGCTGTGCAGTGGGCCCCTTGAGCTGGGCTTCCAGGGTTCCCAGGGGAGGTGTAGGTGCCTCTCCCCATGGCTAGGGTGTAAAAGGCTATCCATCTAGCACCATGGCCAAGGGCCACGCCATAGTGGGCAGCCATCCTGTGAGTCCAGTTCCTGAAGGCCTACCTTAGGGTGGAGGGTTGGGCAGGAAAGCCCTCTGGCCTGCGTCCCTGCCCCTGCTGCCTCTCTTGGGGTTCCCCCAACTGGGAGCCTAGCCCCCTCCACACATCCAACCCCTCACCCAGAGCCTGAGTCCACCTTCAGGTGGGTGGAGGAGGGTCTGGCCACTGGGGCTGGCACCGACTCAAGCCCAGCCAGCTTTGGCTTCTGTGGTGAAAGCGGGTTTGTCTGGGCTGCTCCCCAGGCCCTTCTTGGAGCCGGGCCCAGAGCGCCACCTCGCCAAGACAAACTGTGGCTGCCACGTGGAATGTGGTCTAGTGGCTGCTCAGCAAGCCTGAAGCTGGCAGGCCTGTCAGTGGTGCCCCCGCGGTTCTGCAGCGTGGAGCCCTACAGGGTCCGCAGGGTCAGGTCAGGCCAGGCCGGGAGCAGGTAACAAGAGGCTGCCAGTTGTAAAGCAACTATACTCCAGTAAAAAATAATTTAAAGGGGTTTCCCTGGTGGCACAGTGGTTGAGAATCTGCCTGCCAATGCAGGGGACACGGGTTCGAGCCCTGGTCTGGGAAGATCCCACATGCCGTGGAGCAACTGGGCCCGTGAGCCACAATTACTGAGCCTGCGCGTCTGGAGCCTGTGCTCCGCAACAAGAGAGGCCGCGATAGTGAGAGGCCCGCGCACCGCGATGAAGAGTGGCCCCCGCTCGCCGCAACTAGAGAAAGCCCTAGCACAGAAACGAAGACCCAACACAGCCAAAAAATAAAAAATAAAAAATAAATAAATAAAATAAAATGAATAAAAAAAAAAATGCTGCCAGGCATCGCTCTGTCCCTTTTTGAGTGAGGTGGGACATCCCCTCTCTTGGTCTCATCTGAAAACCAAAAACTCATAATCAAGGCTCAAGGCTGACAGAATTCCTCCAAGCCCACTTCCTCGGGGGAGCAGCTCAGTAGCAGAAGGTGGGGGAGGAGGGGCTGCAGGGAGGCATATGCGCCTGTGTGTGTACGTGTGGAGTCGGGGCTGCCAGAGCAGGAGAAAGAGAGGCAGCAAGGCCTCCTCTTCCCTCAACACTGCCCAGGAGGAGCAGCGACATTGACATTTAGACCCACAACTTACGCAGCACTTGCCATAAGGGGATTCCCTGGAAGCAGAGCCTGAAATGGGGGCTGGGGTGCATGTGGAAGTGCTCTCTAGAAGAAAAGGGCTGAGGGAGGCAGGACAGGGCTGGGGTGGGGGTGGGGGATGCTAAGTAAGAATGTGGTATCAGCGGAGCCTAACCTGATGCCATAGGGAGCCCTGGAGCATGAAGGGCATGACAGTTGGCAAGGAGACGGCTGTAATACCCCTGGGCACACGGGCCTAGTTGCTCAGTGGTATGTGGGCTCTTCCCAGACCAGGGCTCGAACCTGTGTCCCCTGCATTGGCAGGCGGATTCTTAACCACTGCACCACCAGGGAAGCCCCTCTGTAGGTTTTCTTTCTGCCCCACATACCCCAGATTTGGAACAGAAGAAGCTGGCAACTCAGAAATGCCAATGGGTGAAAAGAACAACAAAAGGCCCCAACAAAAACCTGCTGTCTCTCTAGTCAAGAGACCAAGAAAGGAGCAACCCGGTAAGACAGAAACTTTTAGACAAAAAAGTTTATACTCCAGCCAAATCCCCCAGAAGAAACTGTAGCCCCACCTACACTCACACCAGCAAAGGCCCAGTGGGGAGCCTAAACTTCCATCCTGTCCAGGCTGCAATGAGGTACCCCAACACTCTGCCAGTGTGATGCCAGAGAAGACCAAGTAAAGGGCGGAGACTTTCATCCCCTCTGGCTGGCAATGAGGCCTCCCCTGGGGCCTCACTCGTGTTTCACCATGTCAGTGAAAACCATGTGAAAAGCCTGCATTTCCACCCCACTCAGCAGTAACAAGGGGCTTCTCATTCTCCCTGCTGGGATGGTGTCACAAGAAACCTAATGAGTCAGGACTTTGACCATGGCCCAGAGGTAACAAGGCTAGCCCCAACATGTGGTGTCAGTGGAGATCACACTTGGAGCTAGACCTCCCACCTCTGCCCATCAGTGAAAAGGAACACCACCCCCTGGGTGTCAACAGAAGTCAAGTGAGAAACTTAGACTTTCTACCTCTGCCTGGCAGCACCCCGCCTTGCCCTGGTAGACTGGTGTCAGTAGCCCCCACTCGCTGCAACTAGAGAAAGCCCGCACGCAGCACGAAGACCCAACGCAGCCAAAAATAAATAAATAAATAAAATATATTAAAAAAAAAAAAAAAAAGTTAACATTAGTGTCACCCGAGTCCCAGAAGGAAAGAGAAAAAGTTAGGACTGAAAAAATACTTGAAGAACTAACTGAAAAATGTTCACTTCTCACTCAGGTCTTAAGGGCCCCAACCTCTGAGAAAGACAATTCCATATATTTGTGTTTCTTATAAAGCTGTAATTAAAAGAACATCTGTAACTTCAAAGTTCCAAGAAACCTGAGGATTTGGGTCACTACATTGTTCCTGCAATTCCTCCTACACGCAGAGTTTAGTAAGCAATAGTTTGACATTAAATTTTGAGCCTTTGGCCTTTATTTCCTCCACACTTTCCAAACTTTCACAGACTTGGGGGCATTTAGCTTGTGTCTTATCTCACAGGCTAGAACCACCATTGTCTTCCTCTCCATGGATATCAAACAGGTTTCATCTTAAGCACATTCTAGTACATATGGTATCTTTGTTCAAATTAGAAAAAGACGTCCCTTTTTCAAGTAAAACAAACAAAAGAAGTATTATATTATTTGTTTCTTAACAATAATAATTAAGACAAATATACAGGGACTTCCTGGTGGTCCAGTGGTTAAGACTTCACCTTCCATTGCAGGGGGTGCGAGTTCATACCTGGTCGGGGAGCTAAGGTCCAACATGCCTCGCACCCAAAAAACCAAAATATAAAACAGAAGCAGTATTGTAACAAATTCAGTAAAGATTTTAAAAATAGTCCACATCAAAAAAAATTCTTAAAAAAAAAAAAAAAAGACAAATATACACGAGCACCTGATCCCTCCCAAAGCTGAGAGCATTTTGTGTCACCTGGTACCTGGGCTGGAGGAGTATTCCTAGATGAAGACTGTGTGGTCTCCAGGGACTTCTCTAGTGGTCCAGTGGTAAAGAATCCGCCTTCCAATGCAGGGGTTGTGGATTTGATCCCTGGTCAGGGAATTAAGATCTCACATGCCATGGGGCAACTAAGCCTGCATGCCACTACTACTGAGCTTGTGCGCCTCAACTAGAGCCAGTGTGCTGCAACTACAGAGCCCACATGCTCTGGAGCCGCGCGCCACAACTACAGGCCCACGCTCCCTGGAACCTGTGCGCCACAACTAGGTAAGAAAAAACCCCACACACTACAACTAGAGAGAAGCCCATGCACCTCAATGAAGATCCCGCGCACTGCAATGAAAGAGCCCGCATGCCTCAGTGAAGATCCTGTGTGCCACAGCTAAGACCCAATACAGCCAAAAATAAATTAAATAAATAAATAATAAATAAATGTTTTTTTTAAAAAAAGAGTGTTGTCTCCAGAATCCAAAGAGGCCACCAGTCACTGTGCTTTCTTCTTTGTGGTGGAGGATGCAAGATGCAGCAATTAGTCTTTTACTTTGGAGGAGATATTGTGGCATGCCCTTGATGAATGGCTCCCATAGGACCTTACCAAAGTGGCAGTTTCCTGAATCTTCATAGGGTTTATTTCCCACCATCTGGAGTTTGTGTGTCTTACCAAGGTCTCTAGTGTGCTAGCCGTGTCATGTTCATCCTGCCCAGCCAGTATGATGTCAGCAATGTAAAGGACCATTGTAGCATTCTGCACGATATACACATGGTCCAGATATATTCAAACTATATTATGATAGAGACCGGGAGAGTTAACACCAGTGTGAAACTCCAAGTGTGTATTTTTTTTTTTTTTTAAAGAAATTCACGTTCTTTTTTTATTTATTTATTTATGACTGTGTTGAGTCTTCGTTTCTGTGCGAGGGCTTTCTCTAGTTGCGGCAAGTGGGGACCACTCTTCATCGCGGTGCGCGGGCCTCTCACCATCGCAGCCTCTCTTGTTGCGGAGCACAGGCTCCAGACGCGCAGGCTCAGTAATTGTGGCTCACGGGCCCAGTTGCTCCGTGGCATGTGGGATCTTCCCAGACCAGGGCTCGAACCCGTGTCCCCTGCATTGGCAGGCAGATCCTCAACCACTGCGCCACCAGGGAAGCCCCCAAGTGTGTATTTTTGATCATTTATTGTGAACTAGAACTGTTTCTGATCCTCTTTTCTAACTAGGATGGAATTCTAATATGGAATTCACCATATTAACAAACTAAAAAAGAAAAAAAGAAATGATCATCTCAATAGATGCAGAAAAAAGCATTTGACAAAATCTAACATTCATTCCTGATAAAAATTCTCAGCAAACTAGGATTAGAAGGGAACCTTTGCAACATGATAAGGGGCATCTATAAAAACCTAATAGCTAACGTCAAACTGAATGTTTCCCTCCTAAAATCCACTCTTACCATGCTTGTACTTCTTTGATCTACAGATTTATGTCTTTCACCAAACTTGGGGAGTTTTCAGCCATTGTTACTTAATTCCTATTTGATATAGTACTGGAAGTTCCAGCAAGTGCAATAAGGCAAGAAAAAGAAATAAAATGCTTAATATTGTAAAGGAATAAATAAAATTACCCCTATTGATAGATGATATGATCATCTATGCAGAAAATTCTAGGGAATCTATATTTTTTTAAAGTCCTATATCTAATAAGCAAGTTTAGCAAGGTCACAAGACTTGAGATCAATATACAGTATTCCATCATACTTCAATATATTAGCAATAAGGGGCTTCCCTGGTGGCGCAGTAGTTAAGAATCCACCTGTCAATGCAGGGGACGCGGGTTCAAGCCCTGGTCCGGGAAGATCCCACATGCTGCAGAGCAACAAAGCCCATGTGCCACAACTACTGAGCCTGTACTCTAGAGCCCGTGAGCCACAACTAGTGAGCCACGTGCCACAGCTACTGAAGCCCACGCACCTAGAGCCCATGCTCTGCCACAGCAATGAGAAACCCGTGCACCACAACGAAGAGTAGCCCCCACTCGCCACAACTGGAGGAAGCTCGCGAGCAGCAACGAAGACCCAACGCAGCCAAAAATAAATAAATAGAATAAATTTAAAAGAAAGAAAAGAAATGTACTTATAATAAAAAAAAAGTGTTCCTTAAAAAAAAAATATATATATATATATATATATATATATATATTAGCAATGAACAACTGGAACATGACATTTTTGAAAATAGTAACTATTTTTTTGCTAGGGCTGCCACAGATTGGGTAGCTAAGAGAACAGAAATTTATTTTCTCACAGTTCTAGCTATGAAGTCCAAGATCAAGGTGTTTCAAGATTTCATTTCTCCTGCCCCATCTCTCCTTGTTTTATTGATGGACGTCTTTCACTGTGTCCTCATATGGCCTTTTCTCTGGGCACACATGTCCCTGGTATCACTCCCTCTTTTTATAAGAACACAAGTCACATTGGATTAGGGCCCACCCATCTGACTTCATTTAGCCTTAATTACCTTTTTAAAGTCTCTATCTCCAAATATAGTAACATTCTGAGGTGTGTGTGGGAGAGGACTTCAACATATGAATTTGAGGGGGACAGAATTCAGTCCATACAGTACCATTTACAATAGCTCCAAAAAAATGAAATACTTGAATATATCTAACAAAACATATACAGGATCTGTATGCTAGAAACTACAAAATGCTAATGAAAGCAATCAAAGAAGAATTAATAAAAGGAAAAACATACCATATTTATAGATTGGAAGACATAGTATATTTAAGATATATATTCTCCCCCAAATTGAACAATAAATTTAATGTAATTCCAATTAAAATTCCAGCAGGACTCTTTGTAGATAGAGACAAGCTAAATCTAAAATGTATATAGGGACTTCCCTCCTGGTCCAGTGGGTAAGACTCCACGCTCCCAATGAAGCGGGCCCGGGTTCCATCCCTGGTCAGGGAACTAGATCCCGCATGCTGCAAATAAGATCCAGTGCAGCCTAAATAAATAAATAAACATTAAAAAAACTTTTAAAAATAAAATGTATATAGAAAGGTAAAGAAACTAAAATAGCCAAAACAATTTTGAAAAAGAAAACAGGGCTTTCCTGGTGGCACAGTGGTTGGGAATCCGCCTGCCAATGCAGGGGACGCGGGTTCGAGCCCTGGTCTGGGAGGATCCCACATGCCGCGGAGTAACTAGGCCCATGTGCCACAACTACTGAGCCTGCGCTCTAAAGACCGCGAGCCACAGCTACTGAGCCCGCATGCGACAACTACTGAAGCCCGCGCGGCTACAGCCCGTGCTCCGCAACAGAAGCCACCGCAGTGAGAAGACCGTGGACCGCAAGGAAGAGTGGCCCCTGCTCACCGCAACTAGAGAAAGTCCACGTGCAGCAACAAAGACCCAACACAGCCAAAAATAAAATAAATAAATTTTAAAAAATAAATAAATTTAAAAAAAAAAGAAAAACAAAGATGTAGGATTCACATTAACCAATTTTTTTGTAGGTATATTTTTAACATCTTTTTTTTTTTTTTTTTTTGGCCATGCTACGTGGCATGTGGAATCTTAGTTCCCCGACCAGGGATTGAACCCACACCCCCTGCACTGGGGGTGTGGAGTCTTAACCACTGGACCACCAGGGAAGTCTCTGTAGGGTTTTTTTAATTTAGTTTTTTAATTGTGGTAAAATTTAGCATTGTAATCATTTTTAAGTGTACAATCAGTGACATCAAGTACATTCGCAATGTTGTAATGCTGGAAATACTATCTATTTCTAGACCTTTTTTATCATCCCAAACAGAAACATGTACCCATTAAGTTATAACTCCCCATTCCCCTTACCCCCAATCCTTAGTAATCTTTACTCTTTTTTTTCTTTAAAATTTCTTTAATTTTTATACAATTTTTAAAGGTTACTTTCTATTTGCAGTTATTACAAAATATTGGCCGATTTCCCCATGTTGTACAGTACATCGTTGAGCCTAAAATTACACCCAATAGTTTGTACCTCTCACTCCCCAACCTCTATAATGCCCCTCCCCCTCCCAGTGGTAACCACTAGTTTGTTCTCTGTATCTCTGAGTCTGCTTCTTTTATGCCATATTCACTAGTTTGTTATATTTTTTAGATTCCACATATAAGTGATATCATACAGTATTTATCTTTCTCTGACTTATTTCACTTAGCATAATGCCCTCCAAGTCCAACTATGTCACTGCAAATGGCAAAATTTTGTTCTTTTTTATGGCTGAGTAGTATTCCATTGTATATATACATATCACATCTTTATCCATTCACTTAATTTGGTTTCATGTCTTGGCAATTGTAAATGCTGCTGCTATGAACATTGGGGTGCATGCGTCTTTTCAAATTAGTGCTTTTGTTTTTTTCAGATGTATACTCAAGAGTGGAAATGCTGGGTCATATGGTAGTTCTATTTTCAGTTTTTTAAGAAACCTCCATAATGTTTTCCACAGTGGCTACACCAACTTACATTCCCACCAGCAGTGTACGAGGGTTCCCTTTTCTCCACATCCTCACCAACATTAGCTATTTATGTTCTTTTTTATGATAGCCATTCTGACAGGCGTGAGGTGATATCTCACTGTGGTTTTGATTTGTATTTCCCTGATGATTAGCAATGGTGAGTATCTTTTCATGTGCCTGTTGGCCATCTGCATTTCCTCTTTGGAAAAACGTCTATTCAGTTCTTCTGCCCACTTTTTAATCAGGTTGTTTGGTTTTTGATATTGAGTTGTATGAAGTAACCTCTATTCTACTTTCTGTCTCTATGAATTTGCCTATTCCAGTACCTCATATAAGAATTATATGGAAACATATAATATTTGTCCTTTTGTGTCTGGCTTATTTCACTTAACATAATGTTTTTTTGCTAACACGTTTTGTCTTTAATGGCACATATCAGAATTTCATTCCTTTTCACGGCTGAGTAATATTCTATTGTGTGTATACTACATTTTGTTTATTCATTCATTTTTTGATGGACACTTGGATTTTGTCTACCTTTTGGCTATTGTGAATAATGCTCCTCTGAACATTGGTGTACACATATCTGTTTGAGTTCCTGCTTTAAATTTTTTTGGATATATACCTAGAAGTGGAATTACTGGGTCATTTGGCAATTCTGGTTTTTTAAAAAAAATATTTTATTCCTTTTTAAAATAAATTTATTTATTTTATTTATTTATTTTTGGCTGTGTTGGGTCTTCGTTGCTGTGCGTGGGCTTTTCTCTAGTTGTGGAGAGCGGGGACTACTCTTCATTGCTGTGCGCAGTCTTCTCATTGCAGTGGCTTCTCTTGTTGCAGAGCACAGGCTCTAGGCACGTGGGGTTCGGTAGTTGTGGCTCATGGGCTCCAGAGCACAGGCTCAGTAGTTGTGGCCCACGGGCTTAGTTGCTCCACAGCATGTGGTATCTTCCCAGACCAGGGCTTGAACCCATGTCCCCTGCATTGGCAGGCAGATTCTTAACCACTGCACCGCCAGGGAAGCCCTATGTTTAACTTTTTGAGGAACCACTAAACTCTTTTCCACAGCAGCTGTAATATTTTACATTCCCACTAGCAATACACAAGTGTTCCAATTTCTCCACATCATTGCCAAAACTTGTTATTTTCCATTTTATTGCTAATAGCCATCTTAATGGGTGTGAAGTGCTATCTTATTGTGGTTTTGATTTGCATTTCCCTAATGACTAATGATGTTGAGCATCTTTTCATGTACTTATTGGCCATTTGTATATCTTCTTTGAAGAAATGTATTCAAGTCCTTTGCCCATTTTTGAATTAGTTTGTTTTGTTGTTGAGTTGTAGGGGTTCTTTATGTATTCTGGATATTTAAACTTCTGTAAATATTTTCTCCCATTCTGTGTGTTATATTTTCAGTCTTTTGCAGTGTTCTTTGATGCACACAAGATTTTAACTTTGATGAAGTCTAATTTATCTATTTTTTTCTCTTGTTGCCTGTGTTTTTGATGTCATATCCAAGAAATCATTGACAAACCAAATGTCATGAAGATTTCCCCTTTTTCTTCTAGGAGTTTTATAGTTTTAACTCTTAAGTTTAGATTTTTGATCCATTTTGAGTTAATTTTTGTATATGACATAAGGTAAGAGTCCAACTTCATTCTTTTGCATGTGCATACTACCCAATTGTCAAATGTATCATAGAACTTCAGTAATCAAGACAGTGTGGTATTGGTGAAAGAATAGATGCATACCAATGCAACGGACTAAAAATTCCAGAAGTAGACCCACATCAATACGGTCAACAGATTTTTAACAAAGGTATGAAGGCATTTCAATGTAGAAAGAACAGTCTTTTCACCAAAAGGTGCTGTAAAAAAAATGGACCTCCATAGGCAAAAAACAAACAAACAGGGACTTCCCTGGTGGTGCAGTGGTTAAGAATCTGCCTGCCAGTGCAGGGAACACAGGTTCGATCCCTGGTCTGGGAAGATTCCACCTGCCTCAGAGCAACTAAGCCCGTGCACCACGACTACTGAGCCTGCTCTCTAGAGCCCTCGAGCCACAACTACTGAAGACTGCGCACTCTAGGGCCCGTGTGCCACAACTACTGAGCCCGTGTGCTGCAACCACTGAAGCCCACGCACTGCAATGAAGAGCATCCCCCGCTCTCTGCAACTAGAGGAAGCCCACGCGCAGCAATGAAGACCCAACACACCCAAAAATTTAAAAAGATAAAAAAACAAACAAAAACAAAAAACACCTCAATTTACATCTCACATATATAAAAATTAACTCAAAGGGATCATAAACCTAAATGTAATATGTAAAACTATAAAACTCTCAGAAGAAAATATAGGAAAAATATCTTCATGATTTTTGGTCAAAGAATTCTCGGACAGCACACAAAAGTACCATCTATAAAAGAAGAAATTGATAAACTAAACTTTTTAAAATTTAAAACTTCTCTAAAGAAAGAACACTAGCAAGAGAATTAAAAGATAAGCAAGAGATTGGAGAAAATATTCGCAAGTCACTTATCAGACAAAGGACTTATATCCAACTCTCAAAACTCAAAAGTAAGAAAACCACCCAAATTTTTAAATGGACAAAAGATCTCTTTTTTGTCCCTTGTACATGATGAGTCACTTCTCTCTTGCCACTTTCAAGATTCTCTCTTTGTCTTTGGTTTTTGACAGTTTGATAATATGTCTAGATGTAGAGCTTTTTAGGTTTATCCTGCTGAGAATTCACTGAGCTAAAACAAAGATGTAAGAACAGAAATATGATCAGTGGTTGCCTAGGGTTGGGATGGGAGGAGAGTCTGAATACAAGGGATGGCACATGTGAATTCTTTATGTCTGTGTCTATGGTGGTGGTTACAAGAATCTTTGTGCATGACTCATTGAAATGTACATCCAAAAAGTGAATTTTATTATATGCAAATTTTTAATAAATGAAAATGGATACTTTTTTTAAAGTACATAAAATGTTCACACAAAGTTTAACATATATTTTTAAGTGAACACCAAAGGATTCTCATCAGGTAAAGAAAAAAACTGTTACTAGCACTTCAGAAGCCTCCCCACCCCCTGCCATGTTCTCCTCCTTGACTGTTGCTCCATTGATCCTCCCAGAATCAATCACTATCCTAACTTTTATCATAATCATATCCTTGCTTTTATTATTTTATGCAGTCCATAAACAATGTAATTTTCCTTTTGTGCTTTGCTTATTTCACTCAAAATTGTTTTTGTGAGTCATCCATGTTGTATATAGTGGTTGTTTGTTTTCATCCTGTATACAATTCCATTGTATAAATGTACCATATTTTACTCTCCAGTCTACTCTTGATGGATTTTTGGGTTGATTCCAATTTGAGTCTATTGTAACTAAAGCTGCTATATGCATTCACATATCTTTTTGTACATGTGCAAGGGTTTCCCTACAGTATATATTATATACCCAGGAATAGGGGCATGTGTGCCTTCAGTTTTACTAGATTACGCTGAGTGTTCTTCATCTTGTCATATACGTCAAGCGTAATGCAAAGACAAACACCTCTAATGACACGTGGTACAGACACAAATCAGGGTTTATTGGAGGGAACTTCTCGGCAAAGAGCTGGGATCATGCATATAATGCCTCAAAGTCCCATTAGCCGAAAGATGGCTTGCTAGGCCAGGAAGGGCTGATCTCGCTGTTAAAAGAGCAGGAGAGGGGCCCCATTCTCATGCCACTTTGCATATTTATGAGGAAAGTAGAAGGAACCTTGGAATCCCTTGACAACTATGTAACAGAGGGAGTTTTCTGGCCAGGGAAATGTCTTACTAGAAATGAGGGAAATCCAGAGCTTGAGTTCACATGTCATTTCAGTTACGCTGAACTAGCTGTTTCTAGGGTACCTAAGAGAGAAGGGAAAGATTCACTGGAAACTTCCAGCAGACAAGGCTGGCTGTGTTCAGTTATATCATTATACAATGTCCCTTTCTGTCTCTAGTAATTTTCTTTGCCCTGAAGTCAACTTTATCTGATATTAAGATAGCCACTCCTGCTTTCCTTTAATTAATGTCTGCATGATACATCTTTTTTTATCCTTTTACTTTCAAGGTGCCCATATCTTTACACTTGGAGTTTGTTGTAATTACAGTTGAGTCATGTCTTCTAATTTACTGTGCCAATAAGCTGTGCACTTATGTGTACTTTTGATTATATATATTAAACTTCGATGAATAAATTTTTTTTTTTTTTTGGAAAGAGTTATGCTGTATAAGAAGCATTGGAGGTGGGGAGAAAAGGAGCAGGGAGATGGGAGATGTGGTACTAAATCCCTCATGGTGATCTGAGATTGAAAATGAGAGACAGGCAGAGACAGAGACAATACAACAGCCCAGCGCTAGGCAAAGCTTACATAATAGGCTACATGGATGTCTTTGTGCCATAGTTTGCCTGTCAGTATTTGCCACATTCCTGCCCTTGCAAGCTCTCCTCTGAATTGCAGGGGGCTTAAGGTGCCTGGAAACTATATTTTGTGGACTTCTTTGCAAACTAGGTTACGGTTAGATTTTGCCAGTGGACTTCATAGGTTGGAGATTAGGAAGTGGAAGGAAGGGAGAAATCTTTCTGACTCCAGCCACAGCAGGCGACCACAAGTGATCACAGCTGGCTACTGGTGGCCACAGGTGATTGTGGGCTCCAGCACCAGCACCAACATCAGGCTTATAAACACCAGACCAAGATTTTCCTCGTGGCGCAGTGGTTAAGAATCCACCTGCCGGGGCTTCCCTGGTGGTGCAGTGGTTGAGAATCCGCCTGCCGGTGCAGGGGACACGGGTTCGAGCCCTGGTCTGGGAGGATCCCACATGCCGCGGAGCAGCTGGGCCCGTGAGCCACAACTACTGAGCCTGCGCGTCTGGAGCCTGTGCTCCGCAACAAGAGAGGCTGCGATAGTGAGAGGCCCGCGCACCGCGATGAAGAGTGGCCCCCACTTGCCGCAACTGGAGAAGGCCCTCGCACAGAAACGAGGACCCAACACAGCCAAAAATAAATAAATAAATTAAAAAAAAAAAAAAAAAAGAATCCACCTGCCAATGCAGGGAACACGGGTTTGAGCCCTGGTCCAGGAAGATCCCACATGCCGTGGAGCAACTAAGCCTGCGTGCCACAACTACTGAAGCCCGCACGCCTAGAGCCCGTGCTCCGCAACAAGAGAAGCCACCGCACTGAGAAGCCCGTGCACCTCAAGAGTAGCCCCCACTCGCCACAACTAGAGAAAGCCCACGCGAAGCAACAAAGACCCAACACAGCCAAAAAAACCTAACAAACAAAAAACCCAAACCAAGGGTGTTATCAGCTTCCTGATTTCTAAGTAAAACTCCCTTCTCCCTTTTTTTCATCCAGCTCTTTCAACACCTTTATACCCAATGTCCAGCATTAAATTCCCCTCTTCTTGAAATACCTAGAGTGGGTTATTTTCCTGGCAAGGTACTGACCGACACTTAACTTCCCCTTCAGTCTGAAAGAAACGAATCGAATGCTGTCATTTACCAACACTCCAAAAATGGCTGGTGAAGCAAACCCAAATGCTCTCAGCTGTTCTAGCTCTGGTTTTCTCCTTGGAGCTGTCCCTGTCCATGCCCCGACACCATACCTGCCTCCCACCTAAACTTCGAGAACCGTCACCTCTGTTGCATCCTGACTGAACCGCAGCGCTGTATTCCACTCCCATGTGTACACCTCCCCGGTCTCTGCTCCCACAGCAGCCAGCCTCCACCTTGGCACGCCTGTCCCCTCTCTTGACTGGGAGCCCCAGGAGGTTGATGGGCACTGTTTACCCTTGACTCCTTGCATGCTTGGCACTGAGCAGGTGCTTACAGAATGTTTAACAGCACCAAGTGGTGTCTACCGCAGAAGTTGATGGGTTGAAGAGTTGCTCTGCCAAGCCCTGGTTTAGGAAGAACCAGTGGAGGTGGGATCCTCTTTCCACAATATTTTTCAAGAAGTCAACTGATGAGAGTATGCAAGTGTGTGCAGAATAGGATCGGGGAAGCTGAGGCCTGGCCCAGGTGGAGGACTTGCGACATACAGACCACAGGAAGATGGGCTGAGGTACCAAATAGCTTTAATGAGCCTAAGCACCTTTCCCCCTACTTTGTCCCTCCCTCCCAACTCTCCAAGCCCCCTCCTTCAGTTCTGGACAGGTCCAGCCTGCCCAAGGCTCTGGGGCTCTTCGGCTAGAGGTGTTAATTCTGTCCCCTCAGCCGCTCCAGCCGCCTCCGAAGGTCCGGGGGCACCTTGGCCCCAGCTGCCAGCAGCTCTCGAAGTCTCTGTTTGGGAGTCTTGGTGAGGTGGAAATTGCAGGGCACAGGGCCCTCTTCAAAGGTGACCCGACAGCTCCGAGTCGCTGTGTGGTAGCCCTCAGCACTGGCAGTCACCACATAGTCCCCTGGGGTCAGCAGGCGCCAATAATCCCCGCCCCATGCTGAGAGGAGTGAAGGGCAAGATCAGGGTCCAGTGGTCCTCAGCTTCTGACCGGGCTAAAGCCTCCCCCACCTCCCCCCATCCCCTCCCCCACACACCCACCCGTTGTTACATCATGGTTAATCCCATCCACGGCAATGACAGCATCAGCAATCCCAATCTCCGTGTCCTTGTCCTTCACAACTCCGGCAATGCCCATGCGCACCTGTGTGGGAAAAGGTTATCAAAACCCCTTTCCTTCTGTGTGAAAATGTGGCCTTCAGTTCATTTTCTGGCTCTGTTCCCCACAAATTTGATAGAGGTGGTGCGTCTACTCTGTTCCTACGTGACAATACTCTGGTGAAAGTATCTCCTGATTGACAAATTGCATCTGGATTGGGAGAACTATAAATGCCTGGCAGGAGGGCATATCTATGGGCTTTCCCGAGTTCAGTGACTCTTGTTATTGGCCTCGTGTTTTAGAACTCTTGGAAACTATACTTACGGAGTCAAAGTGAAAAGTGAAGTGTCTATGCCAGGGCATTTCCTGCACTTGCAAAATCGGACTCTTTTCTGAGAACAGCTCTGGGTCAGCTCTATGGACAATTGCCTGGACTGCTGTCAGGTCTATTCCCACCCGCTAACAATGTCTTACGCCACCCCGCTGGCAAACTGTGATTCCTGTCCTGTATCCCTCCAAGTCAATCTGATGCTGAGTGAGTGTGACCCATAGCACCTGTGAGTCAGAATGCTCAGCCTGACCTTAGGCTCAGCTCCCTATTGGGAGCTGCATCAACATGGAGAAGAGACCAGTCAGGAGTGACTCGGGCAGGCTGGGCACAGGGGGGATTCAGGTCCGACCTGTTCCAGGTAGGTGAGAAGGGCATCTTTGTTGTTCTCCCACTCCTGGGGCAGCTCGTTCTCGTGAGGGAACTTGTCACAGGACAGCTCCACAGTGACCTCAAAGCAGTTGGTGTGTAGGTAGCTGAAGTCATTCATGCCTAGGGGTACCGCAGACACTGGAGCCTAAAGGGGCGGGATGGGAGCCCTGCCCTCCTGGTGCCCTCCTCTGGGAGACACTTCCTGGTGACAGTTGACACCAGTGGTTATGTGAGAGCAGACTGTCTTATTGGGCAGAGTTATGGGGACGGAGCTAACCCCACCCTTGGGCACATACTCCCAGGAACTGTGTGCCAGTCAGCCCCGTTGATGATGTTGCCATACAAGGAGAAGTCCTGGCTGTGGCAGGGTCGGCGATCTGGGTCCTGCATTGCCCAATTAGTGCCAGCATAGACAGTGCTGAGCCAGCGAAACACTGCCTCATCTGGGGTGGGCGTGAGTTCGCGGGCAGCCCACGGAGTCCGAGTCATGTCGAAGGGGTAGGACACCACGAGCTCACCCCCGTGGAGGTTGGCACTTAGCACAAAAGGGATCCGCTCCATCCACTTGATCACTGCCCGCGTTTCAGGAGCCACCTGGACAAGGGCAGGTCAGGGGGGTGGGAGACAGAGACAAAGGCCCCTAGGGTGGCCCTCCACCACTGCCCCCAGAATACTCACAGTGGCATTGGGCAGGGTGTAGTAAGTAGGCAGTGGCAGGTGATGGTTGGGGACACTGTCAGGCACCAGCCCATCATCCTCTGCTTCCCACAGTGGTGTGTTGAGGTCAGCAAAATTATGGTTAAGGTCAATGCCCTGATGGTTCCAGCGGCCCTCTGCCCAGCCCACCAGCTCCGAGCCCTGCCAGGGACGAGGTTTGTTCAAGCCAAGCAGGCTCCAGGCACCATGACAGAAGGAGCAGGCTGGCCCTCGGGCCAAGTGGCCTACCCGGCGGAAGGCAGTCTCATAGCCGTCAGGGTTCATGGAGGGCAGCAGGTGAATGCGCGTCTCGGTGAGCAGCCGGGTCACCCGCGGGTCCCCTCTCAGGAACTCACGGCACAGGAACTGCATTAGGAGCAGGAGCAACTCCCGCCCCAGGGCCTCATTCCCATGCATGCCGGCCACGTAGCGCACCTCAGGCTCTCCTGGTGGCACACAGGTGCTCGCAACTGGCTCATGCCCCTGCCCCTCCCTGCCGCTGTGCCCACCTCTCCCACCCCACCTGCCAGTACCCAGCTCATGCTCCCCAGGCTGGTCCGACATTTCCATCACATACAGCTTCAAGCCCTGGTGGCTCCTCCCGATGCTGTAGACGCGGGTGATGTTGGGGCATTGCTCGTTCACCTGCTTCATCAGCTGCGGGGCGGAGTGCACCTCCCATGGTGCAGGGCATGGGAGGATCAGACCCAGGGGTCAGACCACATGTGGCCACGGAAGGACTTCGAAAGCTTGTGGTGGCCCATACAGATGGGGACACCACGGCACAGTACAGGAGTGGGCAGCAGCAGACCAGAAGGAAGGGTCAGAATAAGGGAGGCGCCATAACAAGGGAAATTGGGGCAGTTTAGGGGTCAACAGGAGGGTGAGA
The DNA here is from genome assembly GCF_028023285.1 of Balaenoptera ricei. Classification (NCBI taxonomy): domain Eukaryota; kingdom Metazoa; phylum Chordata; class Mammalia; order Artiodactyla; family Balaenopteridae; genus Balaenoptera; species Balaenoptera ricei. Next base: position 30,040,031 of record NC_082653.1, read on the forward strand.
TGAGGGAGGACATGAGGGCAATCATAGCCAGTTATGCCCTGGTAGGCGGGGGACCTGAGATGGGCAGATCCTCCCTCTTGGGTCATAGGGGTTACCTTCCTCATGGCTTTATAATCATGATGCCGGAAGTCCAGTGTGTCGGAGGATCCCAGCACAGGGACCTCAGGGAGTAGACCATTAGGATCTGGTAGAGGATGAGTTCCCAATAAAGGGGGAGTTCCCAGTGGAGGGTGCGCCCTGCCCATCCAACCCTTGTCTTACAGCCCACCTGAGACTGGGCAGGCCAGGATCTCTGCCCGGAGGCAGGATGCACCTCCCTGGAGCCAGGTCTGGGGCAGCAGGCGAATGAAACGGGCCACCTGCGGCTCAGGCAGGAGGTTCAGCACTGGTGTCTCTGGGTCCGAATTGGCAGGAAATACCTGGGGGCATCAAGTCCTTTGTAAGGGTGGCTTGAACCCCAGCAGCCTGGCGGAGGGCCCAGGGAAGGAGCTCAGGCCGCTGAGCTCACTGGAAAATCCACCCCGGTAGGCTCAGCTGGAGACTTGCCCACTGTGTCAAACACAGACCGCTGCCCACAGCCTTTGCCAGCAGGCAGCCCTAGGCAGCCACGCTTTCCGTTTTGGTCACAGCTCATTAAACCAATATGGCCACGTGACTCAGGAGCAGCCAATCCTGAAGCTGGCCAGGACCCCACACTGTAGCCTGGGGTAAAAAGGGGTCATTGAGATGGGGAAGCCAGAGCTATGAGGAGGTGAGAAGTGATGCAAGGACCAGGGGCCCATCACCAGAAAGGGTGTTCCAGCAGGAGGCTGTGGCATGGAGGAAGTATTTGGGGAGGATACAGCCATGATCCAAAGCAGCCTGCCTCCCAAGGCTGTCTGCTGAGTGCCACCCATCCTGACAACCATAACCCTTTCTCCTGGGATGCCCAAGTGGACACCTGTTCCTTGTCCTCAGAGGAGCCCCAGCCCAGCCCAGCACCCTACAGTGGGCCAGGAGCCCAACTCCCAGCATAGAGGGCCCCAGCCACCATGGGACCTCTCACCGCGTCCATCCCACTGCTGCGATTCTTACTCCCCCACCAGGTAAGACTGTCATTGCTGAACTGGACCTTGTATGATGTGACCCAGTCATACCTGGCAGGAAAGATGGGTAGAGATCATGGGTGGCTCCCAGGACTCCCACCCCAGTCCTCCTGAGTCTGCCCATGACTTCCCTGGTCTGGAGATGTCCTGCCTCACCTCCAGATGGAGTTCCTGCCCTGTGTGATAATGCCTGAGAAGCGGGTGGGGTGCCTAGCATCCACCTGAAGCCATGGCTTGGCATCCTGCTGCTCGGCACACCAGGCCCCATCAAAAAGATCACCATCCTCCAGGCCTGACTGTGGACACAGGACATAGTAATCAGAACCAGGTAGGCAGTATGGGGTAAGCCTTAACCGAAGGTGGGAGGGGCAAGTAAGTAGGTCCTAAGGGTTGCCTTGCTGACCTGGATGTTGAGCCGTCCTCGGTGTGGTCCAAGACCAAAGGACTGGCTGCTAGATGCATCGAGCTGGTTATCTGAAACTCGCAGGGACTCCAGGCCCAAAGGGGGACAGTCTGGGACAGGGACAGAGCAGTAAAATGGGACCAGAGAAAGAGTGGTCAGGGCACTTAGGAAGCTAAGCCTAAGCTTGCCCGTGTGTTGGACAGGCTGGGGGCATGTCTATGCCCAGGAGACCAAGAGCTACATTAGTTTTTGCCCGAGACTGCAAGTCTGGGCAGGGCCCCTGGAACGGTGGTACCTGGTTCTTGCTTCTCGGGGAGGTCAAGGGTCCTTGCAGGGCTGGTGGTCACTGAAGCCCTGGCAGTCACCGGGGGTCTCGGGGGAGTTAGCTTCTTTCGCTTCTTCATGATGATCTTTTTCTTCTTGATGACTCGAATCCGGACATGCTGTTCTGAGGTCCCTGGGGACCAAGGAGGCAGAGCACCAGGGAAGGAAAGGATGACACGAAACCCCAGATGGAGAGGTCTGCCAGCCCAAGAAAGCCTGCAAGTCCACAACAGGCCCCACCACACACATCCAAGAACCTTGGCATGGACTTAAAGGCCCGCAGGCTGACCCCCAACCTACCTCTCCAGCCACTTCCTCGATTCCTTCTCCCCTCTGACGGCTTGGCCCTCACCAATAGAGAGCTACACTGCCATTAGGAACTATCTGCTTACTACAAAGAGCTGAATTTGGTTCTTTAACTCCTTCTTTGCCTGGCTGTCCCCTCCCCTGTCATCCACCACCTTTGATTTTATTGCCTAATTCCCATTCTTCCTTTGCATCTCAGCCCAGATGCACTTCAAGGAGCCTTCCTTAGCTCCAGACTCGGTCTCATGCCCCAAAGCCTCTGTACCACCTCCATCATTATGTTTGCCGTCTGAGCTGAGATGTCCCGTCCTCAAATCCATGTCTGCCCGGGTGCTCAGGCTTTCCAGAGCTGGACCCCTGCCCTGCCTGCCCTTCAGTACAAAGCATTCATTGCACAGGGCAGGTGCCACTAGTTCCCCACCAGCCTAGCTCCACAGATGCCCCTAGAACATGCTGTACATTTTTGTGTTAGGTGCCCTGTGCCTTTGCACAGACTGTTTCCTTCTTGGCTGCCCTCCTCTTCAGCTCTTCCTAATTCAGAGATACCCTTCAGGACCAGTTCCACTTGCCTCTCCCAAGAAGCCCTCCTAGGCTGCCAATCCCCTTGCTTTCCTCCTCTCTTACTCCCACATCTGAAAAGGTGGGAAGTCAGGCAGCCTTCCCCCTCCCCTCCCCTCCCCAGGCAGTGCCACGTTCCTCCTGGCAGAGAGCTCTTCCTCCCTTCCTCGGTTCTTTCCTTCCAGCCCCTGCCCTCAAGATCTTTCCCACAGTCTTGCTCTGCACCCTCCTCCTTTGTCTGCACCTCCTTCTCCCCTCCTCCTGGCTCTGGCCTCAGTTTCCTCATCTGTGAAAAGGGAAAGTTTGGGGCTGGAAGAGGCAGCATCCAACTGGCTCCTGTCCCAGGACTGCTGACTTGGTTTGGCAGGGAACTGGGGCTGCTGACTCAGCAGCCATTGTACTGGGCGGGGAGTGTGTGTGCGTGGGGAAGGGTTGCCACACAGGCGCTGGGCACGGAGTGTGGCGTGTGTGGCATGTGTGGGGTGTGTGTGCGCGTGCTGGGGAGGGGTCGCCACACGGGGGGCGGAGGAGTGGGACAACCGGCCCGCGGAAGAAGCGGGCCGTGGGTCGGGAGCTCACCGTTCTCGTTCCCAGCGGACAGCTCTGCCTGGCTGCTACGCGGGGCCGGGGTCGAGACCGGGGCCTCGGTGGTCGTGGGCGACGCCAGGCCCAGCACCGAGGCGCCGGACGCCCCCAGACTCACCCCGACGGCAGGCGCGAAGGTGGCCAAGGCGAGCAGGAGACACCACATGGCGAGGTCCAAAGCGAGGACACGCGCTGGGCCCGCGATGGCCGGTGGGTTCGCCTCTTCCTGCTGGGGCTCGGGAGCCCCCCGCCCCTTCCTGCCGCCGCCGCACGCCCCCTGCGGCCTTCGACACGCCCACAGCCTGCTAGTTGGCCTCGGACCCAGGAGCCGAGGGGTGGGCAGGGGAGGGGAGGAAGATAGGGGAGGGGAGAGGAAGGAAGGGGCGGGGAGGGGCCAGGGCTGCAGCCCAGGGTCTCCGCACCCGCCGACCCTCCCCCTCCCTCTCTGCCCCGCGCCCCAGCCCCCCGCACCGAACTCACCCGCCTCTCTCGGCAAAGACCCTGCACCCTGGATTCCACGCGATCCTGTGCGCCCGTCCCACAGTGGGCACTTACTGTGTACCATGCCCCGTGCCAGGCGCTTTACCCGTGGCCTCTCAGACAAATCTCATCTTACAAACTGGTAAACTGAGGCTCAGGGCGGCTAACTGACTTAGCCTAGGTAGCGAAGCCGAGAACTTTGGGGAGGAAACTACAACCCGAGAGGGAAATTTATCCAAAGTCAGAACCCCCTGCCTGGACGGGTGGGACGGAAAGAAGGGTGAGAGGAAACTGAGGCGGCGGCTGGGGTACGGGGTGGGGGAGGGCTAGCTCTCCAGGAATCCTTCTGAAGGACACCCAAAGGGCCCAGCTAGAGGCGGTGCTTCCCACCCCCCAACCGCGGCGCCCCGCCTCTCCTCTCTCTTCCTTTCCCCAGCCTCCCTTCCTCCTTTGCTCACCCGGCTGCCACGTTCCGGGGTTACATAACCCGAGTAGAGGCATCCGAGCCGATACCCAGAGGGCTGGGGCAGGGGGTGGAGGGCGAGGCTGATGCATGTCCTGCCCTCCCCCGCCTCACTCTCCTCTGGGAGCCGGCAGCCCTGGGTCTGTGTCTTCGGGACCACCTCGGACCCCGGGATTCCAGAGCGCAGGACCCTCCGCATCCCCCTCCGAGGTCCCCTTTGGCTCCCCCACGCCAGGGTCGCCTCCCCAGAAGGAAGGCATCCGTTCACTGTGCGCCTCTGGCCTGTGCTTTGCCCTTGCAAGGATCCCGCCAGGGAGACACTGCCATCCCCAAGTAAGAAGAGATGCCCAGAGGTGGCCGGGACTCCTCTGGAGTGCGCGGGGCCCCTGAGCAAATGTTTTCTGCAAGGTCACTACCCATATGAACAATTTGAATTACCCTAAATCCGCGTGTCAGCACTAATCTCGTCGGATCTCTCGAAAGAAATATGCGCTCCTGGAACTGAGACCCACCCCCAGCAAGAACGATCTCATAGACTCGAGCCCCGGAGCTCCTCAAGGCATTTGGTCCACCCCATGCGCTCTGGGTAGAGAACCCCCGAAAGGGAGTAACTGGGACAGGGCCCCCGCGGGTCCTGCTCGCGCCTTAGAGCGCCCCGCCTGGTCACCACTGCCGGGTCCCAGTCACCAGAGGAGGATCTAGAAAAATTCAAGGAAGGCGTGCCGAAGCGGAGGGTCCCTGAAGCGCCGGGCCGAGTCAGCGGCAGAAAGACGGTACTGCGGCCCCAGGCTTCGCAGAGGTGGGAGGCGGGGAGAGGCTCTGTGGAGCTAGAAGCGGGTCTGTACAAGTCCTGAGGACTGCTCCACCTCCCGCCAAAACTCAGTCTGCCCACTTCCCTGGCCCCACCCTCATCCAAGTTTCACAGAGTGGTGCGAGAGGGTCGGGGCAGAACCTGGCTAGGACAGGTCAGCCTCCTGAGGCTCCCACCTCCTCCAAGCCTTTCCCTACACCGCAGCCAAATTGTCCTAGTGGGCTCACCTTGCAGGCTATTCCTGAAAATGTTCTTCCCCACCCACACCTTTCCCACCTCATCTCCCTGTGTTCTCCCCCTGGCTCATATCTCTCCAGCCACACAGGCATTCTAGCTGTTCCTCCAATGCACCAGCCCCATCCAGCCTCAGGGCCTTTGCACTGGTTCACCAAGTTTGCATCCTATCACTCAGATGGCCTTTCAATGTTACTTACTTCCCTGACCATTCTGACAAAAGTAAACTCCAGCCTCCACACGTACTATATCCTCTCACTCTGTTTTGTTATTGATTCAAGGCACTCAACGCTCTCTGAATATATCTTGTGTTATTTATTATGTGTTCTCTGTCTGGGTCCCCACTCCCACCCAGCAGAAGGTAAGCAACCCCACAAGAGCCTTTTGCACCCAAATGTTCACAGCTGTACCTCAGGGTCTAGAACAGTGCTTGGTCTCTAGTCAGTGCTCAAAAAGTATGTGTATAATATGTTCAAGGTTAGAGGGGACCCAGCAGGGCTGGAGGGAAGCTGACCTCCTCAACAGTGCCAGGTTTTACAGGAGAGGAGTTGGCCAGCAATGAACTGGGAGACCTGCCCCCAAAGAGACTGGTGGGACAGGACATGCTGGCCATCTCCCACCAATCTCCCACCTTCTCACACCCCTTCTAACTTGCTCATCCCTTCTGTTCTCCCTGCTCAGCTGCTGCCTTTGGCCCTTGCCATTTGGTTGCCTGGAGCTGCAAAGGCACCAAGTCCGGAAGCAGGGTCTAGAGGTGGCGGCTTCCAGGGTGCAGGTACTTGCACAGCCAGATCTCTAGCCCTGGGAGCCAGGTGGAGGCTTTTTCATGGCCTCACGAGAGCAAGGATATGCTGCAAAGCACGAATGAGCAAGACTGAGCTGCACTGCGTGGAGATACCTGCCCCAAAGGGATTTTGGCTTAAGGGATGGTCTGGGACTCTCCTGGCTGCTCCCCAGTGTGGTCAGGTGGCTGGAGGCGGAGATGATAGATGACTTTGGTGCCACACAGGCTTAATGTCACATCCCACTTCTGCTGTTCATTTTGTTTGCGTATCCTTGGACGGTAATTTTACCTCTCTGAGCCTCAGTTTTCTCATCTGTAAAATGGGAACAATAATATCTTCCTCTTTGGGTTGCTGTGAAGTGAGATAATATGTGGTTCCTGGGGGCCACTACCAGATGAATTAAAGGTAGAGAAACAGCTTAACACAGTCCTCTTGCTCCCACATACGTAGATGGAATAAAACATTATCAAGAGAAAAGAGGAGGCTATGTGTCTGGCTGTACAAATTGAGAAGTAGCCAAATCTGCTGCCTCTCTGTGCCTCTTAATCTCCTGTCCCTGGTACTCACTCCCCACGAAGTGCTCTCCCTATGATGCAGGTGAGCTTTGATGGGGACTCCTGTGGCACCTAGATGCATCTCCCCACGTTCCCATCTCCCCTCACCACTACCTCCCCCAGCTATCTCTCTTTTGTACATCAATGTCTTCTAGAGCCTTACTCCTCAAAGTGTGGCCGAGGACCAACAGCATCAGCATCCCCTGGGAGTTTGTTAGAAATGCAGAATCCCTGCCGAGATCTACTGTATCAGAATCTGCATTTTAAAAAGATCCCCAGAGGATTCAACCCCAGGAGATTCAGGTGGGCTGAGAAGCACTAGATGGAGGTTTAGAGCAACTCCATCTAAAATGCATGAGATTCACAGCTTTCTGAGTTTGATGGTGTTTGACCCTGTTACTGGAAATTTTATCTCAAGCCGTAAGAGGACATCCACGTAACATTAGGAAATTGGTATTTCATTCATCCTGGGAGGGTATATTCCTGATCTCCACCAAAGGACCCTATATTGATTTGCTTGTTTTAAACGAAATCATTTTAATTGAAATACTACAGAATATAATTTTTAAGACCTTTTTAAAAAAATATTTATTTATTTATTTATTTTGGCTGCACCAGGTCTTAGTTGAGGCACGCAGGACCTTCATTTGCGGCATGCAGACTTCTTAGTTGCAGCATGCGGAGTCTTAGTTGTGGCATGCATGCAGCATCTAGTTCCCCTACCAGGGATCAAACCTGGGCTCCCTGCATTGGGAGCGTGGAGTCTTACCCACTGGACCACCAGGGAAGTCCATGCAGAATATAATTTTAAAGGTAAATCACATATAGGTCTGTAACAGAAGATTATTCTCTATGCTTCTCTATTCTCAAGTCAACCACTTTTAGTTCTGTTCGTTATTTCTTCTTATATTTACCTTTATGCTTCTATTGCTATTTCTTGGATTTTTATGTTTAGATGTTATCTGTGGATTTCCTGCTATGGAATTAAGGATTTAGCTTTCCTACCACCCCTCCCCCCAACATACACCAAAATACACACACACGTTCCCTCCTGCCATCCTCCCAAAAGAACTAAATCTCTGGAGTCAATATTCAGTGCTTACATTATGACCATGTAAAGATTACTGTTCAACATTTTTTGTTCCCTGGAGTTAGCAATTACTTTGTTTTATCATTTGCTTTGTTTTCAAGGCACTAGTTGCTAATTCAATCCCAAAGGTTCCAACAGAACTAAACATTTTGCATATGTCTAAAAACAGCAGATAATCAGTTTCATTTTCTTCTGGAGACATCCCTCCTGGAGCATCTATCTTTTGATTCCAGGCTGGGTTGCTTGCTTTCTTTACCTGGAAACATAGCTGACATCCCAGGTCTTTCTCATCATCACTCTCCTGTGTTTAGCCTCACTTCTTTCTTAGTTTAGTTCCTTATTTTTCTGAAGCACATGCTCCAGTAGCTTCCTAAGAAAGAGTGTATGCAAGGTCAAGTTTTTGAAACCTTGTTTGGCTTAAAATGTGTTTATTCTACCCTCATACTTGATAATCATCTAGACAGATATGTTACTAGGTTGTAAATCATTTTCCCTCAGAATTTTGTGGGCATTGCTTTATTGCTCTGGGAAGACTCAGAAAAAGGCAATCAATGAATGGTCCCAAGGGCTGGTGGCATTGGCTCTATGGCTGTTGAGCTCATCACCACCAAAGATGTCAAGGTCACCAGGCTTGAATCTTTGAACAGAATCCCCTGGAGGCAGATATGCAGCCGGACCCTTGCTCTGTCTCCTCCTCTCCTAGGGGCTGTATGGTCACTGTCCCCTTACCCCTACCTCCATCAGTTTTCCTTCGAAGTATGATATGTGAACAAGGATTAAGTTCTCTCAGTTATGACCCATTTCCACTCTTGCCTCTCAAGTCACTAAACTGAACCTCTGTAACCATTTACAGATTATTAGTGGAGATGGGTTTCTTTTCCAGGTGACCAATCCCTTCATACATGTTCATTTTCCTTAATTTCATTCTTGGAGGGTAACCTTAACCTCCAGTTTTGGGTTTACTATGTTGTAGTCCTCTTACAGTCACATTCTCTGTGCCATTTCTGGAATGCCAGTATCCAGAACACCTCCCACAAACAACAATGCTTCAAACAGCTAAACAGCCCCTTCCTGCCCCACCCCCATTTAGTAGGTCACGTGGGAGCCCGGCCCCAGAAAGCCTCAGGTTGCTTCCTGGCTGAGTCTATCTCTGCATTCGAGGACTGCAGTTCTGAAAAATCCCCCACAAGAGCCCACAGTCCTCACCCTACTTTCAGGGGAGAGAGCTGGGGACAGACAGATTGAGTGACTTGCCCCTGGACACCCAGCCCCGGGAACCCGCGAGACAAAGCAGCCCTTCCTCCCGTGGTAAGCTGCCCAGGTGGTGATGGGGTTATAATGCCTTCTTGGCAACTCAAATCCCCACCGGAGGGCCCTAGGGCAGAGAATTAGCAAAGACAAGAGGATTAGTCTTAGCTCTCAAAAGTCAGACCTCCCTTTGCCGAAACTCTGCCTAAGCCACCAGCTACTTATGAGGCCAGAGCCAGCATTAGCCTGCTCCTTACCCCAGGTCCCCACCTGGCAATAGGTCACAATGCTCCAGCTGCCCAACCCACCAGAATGGCTGACTGAAGTGGGAGGGGGTGAGGAGGGTTTGGTGGGTAGGTGTGTGGGGAGGGGGAGATTTCTAAGGAGCCCAGCTCCCCACTGCCTGAGCTCATCCTTGAGTGTCTGCCAGGACCCCACCCCCTCCCATGGTCCTCCCCGCCATACTCCTTCCCAGCCCTAGTCCTTCCTGTAACCTCCACCTCCCTCCATGACCCGCCTCTGCTTACCCAGGCCCGAAGCCCTTGCTTATCCTATCCCAGTCCCTTCCAGGGGCGTGGGTGCTGGGGAGGGATCGGGTAGCCCAGTGGGTCCATGTGTGTCCTCCTGGGGCCCTAGCCAGGCCCAGGTCCTGGACAGTGTCCTAGGGCTGGGGGCACTGGGGCTGACAATTCGGGCAGTCTTTTCCACAGCTGGCCCAGCCTCACTGCTGCTGCTACTGGTCAGCTTCCTGGCCTTCGACCTGCTCCACCGGTAAGTGGACAGCAGCCTGGCAGGTTGGGCAGGTGAGCAAGGGGTCAACCTCCCAAAGCCCAGCTGCCACACTTTCTCTCCACAGGCCTGCAGGTCCCACCTGGCCACAGCACACACATCTCACAGGGGGCCAGAGTCAGGGGGCCGGAGAGGGTCCAGGGCAGCTGGAGGCTCCACTCCTGCCCACGGTGGCAGTCACAGGACGACTCAGCCTCCAGGAGGCTGTGCTGCTGCTCCTGGGCCTGGGGCTACTCCTGGGAGCCCGCGGCATGCCCTTGGCCCTGCTTGCCCTGGCTTTCTGCCTCCATCCTTGGGCCTGAATGCCCTCCGGAAATACACTGACCATGCTGTTTCCTCAGGCCTCCTTTCCTCCACCCTGGTCTGGGAAGGCGGGAGGATACTCCTTTATCCCCCAGCCTGCACCTACCTTGGGGGACCTCTGAGGTCTCCCTACAATGTGGACAGTAGATACCTAGGTCTGAGTCCAAGGGCATCAGTAAAAAGTGAAATAAGGGACAGGGAGCCCAGTGCAGGGTATGGGAGCCATCTCAGAACCTCTAGGTTAGGGGTGGCTATTCTGGCCTCCACTGTGGTTCTAGAGAATGAGGGTCCAGAGAGAAAGAACTGCAAGAGAGTGGAGTGGGACTGGATATCGGCCAGCAGGGAAGGGAGGGATCCAGAGAGGTCTTTCCACAAGAAAACATGAGAAACTACATCTTTCTTTCCACAAGAAAACATGAGAAACTACTACCAGGCTCCCCTGCCAGCCCGCAGGGTCCATGAAAGAGGCCCAGGTAAGCCTCACATCCTGCAGTGTTTCCTCTCTTGGCTGGACCCCACCCTAGCCCGGGTCACAATGGGGCTCCTTTGGGAAGGGTGGGGGCAGTGAGAGTGGGGGCTCAACTCTGGCTGGGGGCTGCAGGAAGCAACATGACCTAGGTGGCTCTGCCCAGAGGTAAGACCCAGCCCCAGCTCAAAGCCCCACCACACCCATGCTGGTACCCTCCTGATCCCTGCACCCTCACCCACCCTGAGGTCCCAGGCATCTCCAGGGCTGCTCCTGCAGCTGGCGTGGCCCTCTCCGCAGGTGCACCAGCAGTGATGCAGCAGCTGCGATTGGAGACACATGCCATCGGGGCTGGCGAGGGGCCACAGCGTGCGGTGCCCTGGTTGGCCTGGGTCACGCGGGAGGGCTGGGTGCGCTGGTGCATGTGCCATGTGCCCCCAAGCTGGACCCAGTGGTGGACCACATCAGGCTGGCGGCAACCGCTGCAGCGTGTGCTGTGGGGTCTGGAGGGGATCCTCTACCTCCTGCTGGCGCTGATGCTGTGCCACGCGCTCTTCACCACCGGCTCCCACCTGCTGAGCTCCTTGTGGCCCGTGGCAGCTGCAGCGTGGCTCCATCTGCTGCCGGCTGTCCTGCTGCTGGTGCTCAGTGCCCTCCCTGCCCTGCTTTTCACGGCCTCCTTCCTGCTGCTTTTCTCCACACTGCTGAGCCTCGTGGGCCTCCTCACCTCCATGTCTCACCCAAGCCATGCTCAGGACTTGGACCAATAGAAGGGCAACCCCATCCTGCTGCTTGTGTCTGTTGAGCCCTGGCCTAGGGCCTGAAGCCCAGGGGATAGGGAGGGCAGTTGGGACCAGGGCCCTCCTGCCTCAGCAGGCCACAGACCTTCAGTCCCTAGTTGGGACTGGTCAGGGCATGCATGATGTTGCTGGAACTGGCAGGGTAGACTGGCCTGACCTCTGGGCACCTCCCTCAAGCTGATGCTGCAGGTACTTGAGGGGGGGGCAGGGACTTTGAGAAGAGACGTTAGGGCAGAAGGCTTAGCCAGGGGCAGAGCTTGACCAAGTCGTCAAGAGCTCCCACATGCATGTGGTGACACCACTGGGGCCCCCTTAGCAGCTGGCAGCATCTTTTTCTTGCAGCTGTTCAACTGTCTCAGCTTCAGACTCATAGAGAACTACTTGGGTACCTCTGTATTTGCCATTCCCCCCACCAACCTCCTCTTTCCACTTCCCCAGGCTCTAGAAAGGGCCCACTGACAGAAACTTAGCTAAGAGAGGGCTAGCCAGAAGCCTCATGGGACCTCAGCCAACTCACCTTCTGGACCTTTCTGCCCAAGCATTCCCCACTCCCTAGACTTCCTACCTCCTGCCTCAGTCCACATCCCCACCTCTGGGAAATGGGCCAACCAGTGTAGTGGGGTTCCCAGAGAGCACTTACTCTTTAAGACTCCTGAGGTTTGCTATGGAAAAACAAACAAGAAGTCCCATTTCACCCACCTATGCAATGTGTGGCCTTGGCCAATTAGTTTTTTTGAGCCTTGGTATTAAGTGGGTCCTGTCATGGAGCTGTTGTGAGTCAAAGGCAATAATACCTATGTGTGAAGTACTTTGAAAAGACCAGAAAACTGTACGATATTGTATTGAACTCTAAAGAGCAGAAAGCTTCTCTAGGCCTTCAGAGCAATGTTCTGTCATGGATACAACTGGGGCCCTACCATGGTAAACAGAGGATGGACGAATGTGAACAAAATGTAAAAGGTCGTATGCCATGAAATCTCAAAATATGCAGGTGTTGAACTCTTCTGATTGTGAAATGCTTGGGGCTGGGGCTTGGTGCCAGGAGATGTCTTGTACAGCTATGTGAGTGGGGAAAGCATGGCCCACAGGTTTCTAAAACCAACCCAACAAGCGGCTTACAGCACCAGGAGGGCCTTGGAAGGTGGCATCCCTTGATGCCCAGGATGCTGGCTGTTCACACATCAGCTAACCCTACAAATAAAACAGTGAGTGATCAGTTACTACAGGTAAGACATTTGATAGATAAGATCCACCACCTGACCCCCACCCCACTCCAGACCTCCACCTAATCCCTGACCCTCCCCAATCTAGTCTTGACCCCACTATATACATAACCCTAAAATCCCTGCTCCTAAATCCCTCAACCAAAAGGCCCCTCTCCTGCCAGCTAAATACTCAAGCCCTGGGGACCAGCCCCTAGAACCCAGGTTCATTTTTGCTAAAATCCATTCGCTGCGGAGTTTCATAACTCTGCAGGCCACTGGTCATCAACATCAGCACCTGAAACCCCAGACACAGTCCTTCTTTTTTCCTTTCAGTTCTCCCTGAAATACGACCTGGTAGCAAGGGCAAGGCAGGACATGGAGGTGGCATAGCTTCATGGTTAGCACAGGCTCTGGTGTATTAGCTGAGGCTGGGTTTGAATCCCAGCATTGTCACTGTCTAGCTCCATGGCTTTGGTAAAAATTGCTAAGCCTTCTTGAGCTTCATTTTCTTCTTGGTTAAAACAAAGGCAAGAACACCTGTCTTGGGGCCCCTGTGGGGCACTTGGTATGTGAGGCAAAGTTTCTGGACTGACTCCTCACACCACAAACTGTAGCTATGCTGTTACCATCCCATTTTAGAGATGAGAAGTCAGGCACAGGATAGCTACTTGCCAATGGCAAGGCCAGGTTGTTTGAGTGCTAGTCCAGCCTAACAGGCTACTGAAGGGAAAGCAATGGAGGAAGTATAACCTAACTGAAGACCCCAGGGCTTCTCAATGCCTGTTCTTTAAGCTCCTGTCAGAGATGAAGCCAGGATGCCAATCTTGGGCCCATCATTGACTTGGCCGTGCATTGCTAGCCAGGGACATCACTCCGGAGCCTTGGGGCCATTCTGATTGAGAGAGGAGGTTTTGGCTCAGACCAGACACACTGGGGGGCAGGATTTTGACAGGAGCAAGGAGAAGGCCTTCTTCCCTTCCCCACACAAATATATATCTTCTACCCTCCTGCGTTGCTGGTGTGGGGTAGGGTGGCACAGCCAGACTGGAGAGCAGATAGGCAATACTTATCAAATTAGATCAACACATACCCTGTGACACAGAAACCCAAAATGAATTCTCACAGAGGCCCATAATGGCCTTGCTCCTCGAAGTGTGGTCGCAGGGCTAGCAGTATAGGCATCACCTGTAAACTGGCTACAAATGTAGAGTCTCAGGCCTTGCCCCAGGCGTGATGAATCAGAACCTGCATTTTAACAAGACTCCCAAGGGATACCTGTGCACACTGTGAGAAGCGCTGCAGGTGAGGGGATATGTTGAGGGGATACGTCTGAGAATGATGATTGCACTCACTGGTGGAGGCAGAAGATGGAAAATGTGAAACATGGTGGATGAGCACTGTGGAGAGGAGGCAGCAGTTAGAAAGGGTGGAAGCTATATGGATTGATCTTGAAATCCTAGTGCTGAGTGAAAAGAAGCTGAATGAGAAATAATGCAATTCTTTTCACACAAACTTAAAATGAATGCCAACAAAACCAGACACTTTTTTCTTCTTTTTTTTCTTTTGATAAGAACAAAAAATAGAATGGAATGGCCAACTCTAGAGCCAGCCAAATGGGATGGAGTATACAGATAAAAGGAAATAAAGTGAGGGACCTTGCAGAGAAGAAAGAAAAACATAACTCCTGAAATTACTTTAAATGTAGACAGTCATCCATTTAGACTTAAAACGCTTAATAATGCAAGCCTGGGGAGAATGAACATGATGGAATGAAGTTCTAAGCCCTTCCGTTTGGGCCAAGAAGGGAAAGCTGTCCCACTGGCCTCAGTGACCTGGGAGGTTGGGTGAGCTTTCTTTGCCGGCCCTACCCCATCCAACCCCGCAGCGGGCTCAGATGGGGTGGGGTTCCAGTAACGCTTGTGGCCTGGCCAGAAAAATAATCAGATCAGGCGGAGCATAAAGAACCGGAGTGGAGGAGGTGTCAGCCGCGAGGGGCCTTGCATCTGAGAAAGCAGAGAGAGGATCCACAGCAGCACACACGCACCCTGGGGGGCGCCTAGGAGCAGGAGCGCCCGGTAGGACTTTCCTCTGCCCCAAGGACCGGGGAGCAACGAATAGGAGCGGCCAGGATGCGGGAGGGTCAGAGAGGGCGGTGTCAAGGGGGATGATAAGGCTGGGGGCTCCACTTGAGCTAGAGTTGTCAGTGGCCACCCTGGAGAGAAGAGTGGTCCCTGGAAGCGGGCGGTGCGGCCCAGGGAACCGCTCAGGACCAGCTACGGGAAGCCGGGAGGGGGCGCTCTCACCCAGACGCTTCTGCGCCGAGGAAAGGGGGCGGCTCCGCCCCCGCTAGAGGGTGAGGGGAGCAGCTCTACTCGCCGAGAGTCCGTGGCCACAGAGGAGGAGGGGGCGGACTGGGTCCTTGGGGGAGGAGGAGGAGGAGAAGACCTGCGCTGCGCTGGGAGGTTGCCCCAGGAGCGACCTCTAGGCTCAGGTGCGCCGGAGAGGGGTCAGGGCGACGGCTGGAGAGCGCCGAGCTCGCGCGTTGACCGTGGAGGCACAGTTGGGTGGGCATGGGCCTGACGTTGGGAAGGAAATCCCTAGCCTAGCCAGGGATCAGAGGGCTGTGGGCACCCACACAGGGAAAGTGCTAGCCACCCCCGTAAATCAACACCTCCCCCCACCTCCACCCCACCCCCGGAATCGCAACCCCTTGACTCGGCGCATGGCTTGCTCCCCTGGCGGAGACCTCCAGCTCTGGCTACGAAGAGTCGGGCTTGGCTGGGTGTGGGAAGGAAACGAGGAGGGGGAGAGGTATCTCCCGGGCCGGGCCGTCAGTGGCGGAGAGGGTAGATCCTGGGGCCAGAAAGGAGCATCTCCGGCCCACTGGCGGCTTCACTGACTCCTCAAAATCTCCTTAACCCAAAACTCTAGCCTGAGTTCCCCAGCCTGAAACCCAGAGGCATCGAGGGCAGAGCTCATGAGAATCCCGGAGAAGGAAGGGCCCAATCTAGTCGGCTTCACTGTCTCCGACTGCTGTCCCAACCCTAGTCCATTATTCCATTCTTCCTAGGGTAAAGACCTGTCTTTTGTGAGGGTCTGTCAGGATTTAGATGCAACCAACTTTGGACAAGTTATTTTCTGCTGAGCAAACATTTCTATTACCTTTCAAATATTTTCCATCTTAAAAATAAAAGAACTTAGGAGCTGTAACTTTTATCGTTATTTTCTGGCCTGTGTCTTCAAATATCTAAAACCAAAAAAGTTTTAAAAATTGATACGTGATACTGTATACTTGCAAAATATTTGTAACATATACGAAAGTTGTGAAGTCCTCTAAACCCAAGGATACCACATCCATCTAAAAGCCAGATGTTATGAGGATAGGTCCTCTTCCTTTGTGTTCATCTTCTGACTATACAAGCTGGAATTCCCAGACAATGATATATGGAATTGCTGTTCACAGGTAACTTTGACTTGATCCTGATTTTAAAAGAACTGCTTTTAAGTTTCCACCATTAAGAATTACTGTGGAGTTTTGATAGTTAACCTTTATCCAGTCAAGGAAATTCCTTTCTACTCCTAGTTTGCTAGCAGTTTTGATCATGAGTGGATGTCGAATGTTAAAAAAAAAATTTTTTTCTTCATCTACTACAAGGACTGCTTTATTCTGTTTATATGGTGAATTAAATTTTTAGGTGTCTTTTAATGTTAAACCACTCCTGGATATCCTGATTCTTTTTTTTTTTTTTTTTTTGGCCAAACCGCACGACTTGTGGGATCTCAGTTCCTGACCAGGGATTGAACCAGGCCATGGCAGTGAATCCTAACCAGTAGGCCACCAGGGAACTCCACTGGTTCCCTTTTAATTGACATATAATTCATACATTTTACATATGAATAAAATGCACAAATATCGAGGGTATGGCTCAATTAAAAAAAATTTTTTTTTTGCCCTCACTGCACGGCATGCAGGCCAACCTGGGATCGAACCCATATCCCCTGCATTGGAAGGGAGGTCTCTGGCTCAAGCAACTTTTACATATTTGTGTGTCTTTGTGTGTATCCATGTAACTACCAGCCAGATAGAACTTTTCCATCATCCCAGGTAGTTCCATCATGCCCTTTCCCAATCAATACCTCCCCCAAAAGGTAACCACAATTCTGATTTCTATCACCACAGATTAGCCTATTCTTGAAATCATGCAGAATAAAATCATATAAAATGTAGTTTCTGGCTTCTTTCAACATTACATCTGTGAGATTTAGCCATGTCGTTGCATCTATCAGCATTTTGTTCTCCTTTATTATTATCCCACTGTATGGGACGAATATTTATCCACTCTCCTGTTGATGGACATTTGGCTTGTTTCCAAGTTTTGGCTACTATGAAAAAAACTTCTATGAATATTCTTGCACAAGTCTTTTGGTAGATCTGTCTAGATGTACTCATTTCTCTTGAAGTGAAATTGTTGAATCACAGAGTACATAAATGTTCAACTTTAGTAAATGCTGCCCAAGAATTTCCAGTGATTTGTACCAAGCAGTGGTTCCACTGTGTTTTTCAGCCTATCCACCTAATTCATTGTTTGGAGTTTCTGCTCTTTCCTGGTCATCAGATATGATATTTACATTTCTGTTTCTCATTTTCACTTTTGCTTGGGTGATTTCTGAGAGGAGGAGGGTTCTAATCAGTCTCCCACATGGGCTCGGGAGCTTTTTGTTTAGTTCCAACCACTTAATGAGTGTCTACCCTGTGCCAAGAAATTGTGCAAGGTATGTGTCTTATATCTCCAGGAGTAGATGAATGTTGAACATACACATGAATGTGTGAGACTGGTATAGGTGAGATCTAGCCAGATTCCAAACTGCATATAAAATACTGACAATTTCAACTCAGCCCTTGATATTTCCCAATCCCAAAGAGCTGCTGACAACAGAGAACCCCTCCAGGGTCTTTGTTAAGTACATGTGTGTTCTGGTAAGGGTGTAAACAAGTGTGTGCGACAGTAGGAAGGATGCATTCAATGATTTCTAAGCAGTGTGGGTTAAAAGGTCCAAGGTTGCAGAGAGCCCAGAGGCAGCCTCTCCAGCTTTTAAGATCATGGTTGGGAAACCTACTCCCTTACACAAAAAGATGCTACTCTGTTCTTCCATGCCTTTATTGGTGACAGCAATGGACAACAACAATGCCAGGCATAGCAAGATACCCTGGCCCAGCACCTGGGGTGGCAAGCAGGCACTGCAGGGCCACTGGCACATTCAGCCCCAGCATAAGATCCACTCTACCCAGGCCACGTCCCCGAATGGGCAGGAGGCCATCTGTCCAGTTTGTATGTATGGATCAGCCTGTCTGAGTGTCTGGGACGCTGCCTGCAGGGTGCCCCTGTCCTCGGCACGTGGTAGGGGCTGGTGTGAATACAGCGTGGCATCCCCCGGTGGACGGCCAGGCCCCGGTGCTGACCATGGGGGATAGGGCTGGGGACTGGAGGAGGCAGGGGGCCAGGCACAAAGTTCACTCCGGGGCTACATCCTACAAAAGAACCAGCCATTATCAGAGTGGGCTTCTGGCCAGGGTGAGCCCAGCTCTGCCTTCAGGCAGTTCTGGTCCTCCAGGGTGAGTTTCTCTGGGCTTCAATCCCCATTTGCAAAATGGCAATACTACTTCCCCTATTTCCAAGTCAGGAAATTGTGACAATCAATGAGCTAATTAATGAGTCTACAGATGCTGTTCCAGACTCAGCTGTGACTGAACCCAAGCCTGGGGGGCACAAGGGCTACCCAACTCCTCTCAGCCCACCTGGACACAGGAGGCTAGGATGGGGGACGTTCAAGGGGATGCTGGAAAAGGTGTGCTGGGAGGTTGTAGAGGCACCTACCTAAGTGGGGTGGCATCGAGCAGTCTTCTGTTGGATTAAAATTGAAGAATTCATGGGGTGGGAAGGGCTGGCCTGGGAAAAAAGGGGGATCCTGGGGCAGGGGTGGAAACAGAGGAGGTGGGGAGGGCTGAGGAAGAGGGTAGGGAAAATGCATGGGAAGGGGTAAGGGAGAGGGTGGGGGCAAGGCCAGCTGCTCCCCGAAGTCTGGGGGCTGCCCCTGGCTCCCCTGGAAGAGATGATCCGGCTCTGGCCAGTCCTCAATCCACGGGTCTAGGAATGGGATGGTTGTTTTAGGTAGGCCCGGGGAGCCAGGCTGCCCTGAACTCCGGCTGTCCATACTTCTAAACCTCTACTCTCTCCTCTTGGAGAACACAGCACCCTCTGCTTCCTACCCAGGTTTCCTCATCCCCTCTCATTTCAGGCCAAGCCCAAGCTGTGCTCTTTCTTCCCTGCCTGTCTCAATAGTCAGTGGATTTGCCTTTGTTCTGACCTCATGCTCCCCTCCAGTCTCCTCCCTCTGTTGCCCAGCTCCTGTATCTTTAGCTTTTTCCTCTCCCAGCTCCTCGCCACAGACCAATAAATAAGCTTAGTAAACCTTCTCTCTTAAAAACAAAGATCCTGTCACCTCCTTCTCCCAGTAGGCCCCTGTTCCTTTCATATTTCCTCCCACAAAGAGTGGGATGCCCAGGTGCCATTCTCTCATCAACTGCTCACTACCTCTTTTAACCCTACTCTACTCCCTCAACATTTATCCTACGAAATGTAACCACTTCCTCGCTTCCTGACGAGTCACGTGGCCAGTAGCCTCTGTCCTCCCTCAAAGTGACTCTACCCTTGTCTCCTTTTGTTTCCTCCATCAGCCCCTCTTCCCTTCCAACTCCAAAACATGGCTATTGTTTTGCTCTTTCCGTCGCTGTTCACATTCATGCCCTCAGCTGCCATCTCCCTGCTGGGCACCACTGACTCCAAATCTACTCAACATCTTCATAGTACCTCAAAGAGATCTGCCCTAACCAAACTCACCAACTCATCCTCCCACCCAACTCTTCCCTTTGACGTTCCTATTTCTGTGGCTCCAAACTGGATTCAGAAGACCTGAGCCACGACAAACTAGCCTTACAAGCTTTAGAGCAACCCTTCCTTTGTTGGGGATCAGTTCTCCAACTGATTTAGATGAGATTTAGTTCTCACCTAAAAAAACAAAGAAATTGGACCATTATATAATCAAGGTCCTAATTCACTTCCCTGATGCTCCAACTCCAGGCTAAAAGTGACATTCTTGACCTCTCTGTGCCCTCACATCCTTTAATGCTACTACAGCCTTCTAACATGACTTGTGTCTCCAATTCAATAAACACTATCCTGTAGGTACTATGTACACAGCAACTGTCCTAGACAAGTGGCTTAAAGGGATGAGTTGTCAACAAGTGAGGCAGGAACATTAGCCTTGGAGGACACGATCCAGGGCAGAAGCAGATATGGAACCACCCACGATGTTCCCTTTATAAGCAGGCAGGAACTGAGGGGCTGACAGCACCAGCCAAGGGGCTTCGTTGTTTCTGCCACACTGCCTGGATTACCTTTCCTCTGTTTCTGCCTTTCCACCCCCCACATCTACTTCTATCTAAAAGTATTCCCATTCCTTTCCCGTTTATCTGTAGCATAAGGGTCTCTGACATGCTGCCTTATGTGCTCAATGCTCATTCACATACACATAGGTGACCACACGGCTAGACCATACAGAAACCCAGGGGAAGGAAGGAGCACTCAGGATCCACAACAGTCCTTCAAGGGGCCTCTACTCCCCTTGAGGATCTCTGTCCTGTCGTTTATGAGCCCTATGCTCTGAGGGCCCTCTTTGCATCACTACCGTCCCCACTTGTGGTAGGGCTCACCATGGGGATAGTCACGCTTCGGCAGCTCCACACCCCAGGCATCAGCCACATGGGTCAGAAGCAAGTGTGAGAGGTGGCGGTGAGCATGCTGGTCCCAGTGGACACCGTCCCGGTGACGGTGCTGTACTGCATGCCGGAAATGAAAGTGGAGGTCCAAGACATCGAAGCAGTGGTCCCCAGCCAGCGTAGCGCTGTAGAAGTTCCCTTCAACCACATCCCGCCGCAGAGAGCCCGCCAGGGGCTGGAGCTGAGTGAGAAAGTGCAGCATCTAAGAGCCACAGAATGAAGCAGGTTCGGGAGGGAGGGTCCCCTATCTACCAGTCAGCTGCCCCGTCCTCTATCCTAAGGGGCTCTGGTCACTTGCCTCAGGCAGAAGGAAACCCCCAGTGACACGCTCTCCTAGGGGCATTGCCATGTTCCACACCAGCAGGCAGGAGTCTGGCAACACCTGGTCCATGCGCATGAACACCCGCTCCAGGTTCTCTCGGTAGCTCTCCATCGAGCAGCGGCCATACCTGTTGGGTAGCACAAAGGGTGGGCAAGAGCACAGGGGTGGGTGGCCTCTGAGCCATACCTCCACCCCCGGTTTCCCTCTGCCCCCGCCCCAACCTGGAGAGATCCCAGAGGCAAGAGTTGATGATCACCAGGTCCGGGGCAGGCCCATATGTCAGCTCCTCCAGGACTCCCTCGAGGTACTCGGAGTAAACGCGGGTGAGGAAGTAGAAGCGTACAAGGTGGTGGCCAGAACCCGAGCAGAACTGGCGGACCTCCCGGTACTGTGTCCCGTTGTGCAGCTCACCCAGCTGACCCCCAGCCACCAGCTGGTCCTGTTCAAAGCTCAGCTCCCCCTGCCCACCCCCCCACCCAGCTGGTCAGACCCATGCCAGGGAGGAGGACCCTACCAGGCCAGAGTCTGTGCCCACCCACCACTGGCATGGCCGCCAAGCTTCCCTCACCTTGGCTTTCAGCTGGGCGGCTGTGAGCAGTGAGTCTTTCTGGAGCAGAAGCACCAGGTCTTTGTACACAGCCCGCTGGACTGCAGGGAGACAGAGATCCTGCGGCTGAGGCAGGCCGCACTCCACCCCAGCTCCTTCCAAATCCAGGCCTCCCATCTTCCCAGGGCTGGGGTTGCCCAACACCACCTTTGTAGAGTGTTGACTTAGAAGCAGAAGAAAAGGTGAGGTTAAAAAGTCCTGGCACTACCTCTGTTCCTTCTAGCTGTACACCACTCCTCAGCTCAGTATATAGTGACCCAAGATCACCTGGCAGAAATAAGTCAGCCAAGTCACCCAAGAGACAGACAGCACAATCCACCGCTTCCATGAGGGACATTGTGGGGGACCGTCAGGAAGAAAAATGCTGAGCAAGGATGGGGTGAAAAGCTTGACAGGCTACATCTGTCAGGACACCTGTGGAAGGCGTTAAGGAAATCAAAAGAGAAAACCTACTGGACTGGAACAGACTAGGGATCAGGAAGGAGACTTGAGATGGAGACAAAGGGTCCAGATGCGGAAAACAGGCTGCAGGTGTGGGACCGGGAAGTGTGATTCTAGAAGGGCACTCACTTGAGTCCCCCAAGATGACCACGAACTTGTTGTGTAGCAGCTGCTGGACTTCAGAGGCCTGGAAATGGACCATGGTGCTTCCCAGCGGGCGGTGCAGCTCCTCGTTCCCCAGACAGAAGACCATGCCGCCGCCAACAACGACGGGCTGCAGGGAGAGGCCACTAAGCCGCGCGAGGGCGGGGACTCAGGACAGGTTGGCTCCAGGACCCACACGGAATAAACGAGACCCGCGGCGGCGCCCTCCGGGCTGCTCTGGTCTACAGGGACCAGGTGGCGGCAGCAGAGTGGGGCCCATGGTGGCGCCGGTCTCCATTACACTTGGCACAGGAGGCAGGAGGTCGCCAGGCCCGCGGGGCTCCAGGACACCGAAGCGTTTCCCGCGCGGTGCAGCCCTGCGCCCCGCCACGTGCCCGCCGCCGCCGCCCCGCGCATGCGCGCGCTCGCTCGCGCCAATTACCGAGTCCCGGGGCTCCGCGCCGTTCACCCGCGACCCGGGCAGGCCCGCACACCGCGCGCCACGCCCGCAGCGGGCTCCGGGCCTGGCCTCATGTTCCCGCGCCCGAAGAGGCCGGTCGCTTCAGCACAGCCTCTGCCCTGCAGAGCCCGTGCGTCCCGGTTAGCGGTCGGTGCGCAGCCCGACGCCCAGCACTCTCCATGCGTGAGTCGCGGAGGCCCGACAGCGCCTGGGCCCTCCCCGCCCCGGGCTGCGACACTCACAACTCCCACTTCCGGTCACCCATGTCCGACTCTGCCCGACCCCCCCAACGCCCGAGGGGACAGGAAGGCAGCAGGGGTGGCCGCCGTGGGGAGCAGGAGCCAGGGCTGGGCCCACCCGGGCGTGGGAGGGGGCGCGGCGGCGGCCAAGTGCAGCCGCCCACAGCGGTGACGGCCGTAGCCGCGGCCTCGCCACGTGACCCGGACGGGCGGAAGCGGAAGTGCCTTCCTGGAGCCCGCGCTAGGTGGGTGTCCCCTCGGCGCTGGCCGGCTGCCGCCTGCACCAGCCATGGACTGCTACACCGCGAACTGGAACCCGCTTGGGGACTCTGCCTTTTACCGGTGAGCCACCCCGCCCTGCCTCCCACGTTCTAGCTTATCCCGCTCGCCCGCCGGCTCGAGTCTCTGAGCGGAGCCGGAGGCGCGCGTCGCGGTCTCTACGGCGCTGGGGTCCGCCCGTCGCCGGCTCTCCCGCGGCGTCTACCACTTAACATACAGCCACCTAGGGCCGGGCCTTCCCCTTCTCCGGAGAAGGAAACTGAGGCAACCGTAGTGGTCACACAAGTAGCGGCACAGCCCAACTGAAGCCCAGGGCTGTCAGCCTCTGGAAGGATGCTCAGATCATGTTGAGGGTGGCCACCCACGGGTGACAGTGAGTGCTCGGTCTCCTGCCGGGAAGTGCTGCTGAAGTCAGACCAGGGGTGCTCCTGCGGGGGCCGGCTTGCACAGCGGGTGGGATAACAGTGCTGACCAAGGCTGGGAGAAGGGGGCGAATCGCCGCTAAATCCAGAAGTAGCGCGAGTGACGACCCCCTGTTAGGGGCAGCCCTCTCATGGGAGCCGTGGAGTCCTAAACCACTAATCTTTCTAAAGTGTAGACTGATCACGTCATTACCCTAATTAGGATTTTTTTCAATGGCTTCCCTTCTTTGAAAAACAAAGTACAAACTCCTTCTCGTGTTATGTCTATAAACCGGCCTTATTTGTTTCTTCGACTTCAATTTCTTCTTCAACTCCTACCCAAATCTGTGTTCCAGTTGCACAGAACAGGATCCCAACACATCATGACGTTTCAGGGCTCGCTATGTTTGCACCAGCCTACAGTTCCTTCTGTGAACACTGCCATTTCCCCCTTTACTTCACTGGAGAATTCTTACTTATCCTTCAGGACTTAGTTTAAGGGTTCTTTCTGAAACCTTCCCTGATCTAATCCCAATAGACTTGACTTTCAGCTGACTTTCCTTTGGGTCTCACAAGACCCAGTGCTAAGGTCTGTTTTGTATGGCACAATAGGGCAATGTTTGTATAGGTTTCTTCTGCTAAACCAAATTCCTTGAGGGCTGAGAGCATTTCTTGCATCTCTTTATCTCCAGTGCATATTTAGAACAGTGCCTGCTATGTAGTGGTTGCCTAATAAAGTTAAAAAAAATACTTTATTGATTGCAACTAAAGATCACAAAGGCATCGCGTTGGGGTCTTATTTCAATAGAAGACAACTGTTCATGCTAGTGAAACTATATACCATTGTTATTCACATGTTAAAACTTTTCAATGTAATCTTTAATACACAGAATGTCAGCCCTTAACACTTCTGAGGTGGACAAATGCCTTGATGCAATTTTTAGCGATCTGTTGCATTTGTTGTTTATTTCTGATTCTTATAAATGTGCCTGTACAATGTGAAAAAAATTGCAAAAATTTAGTTAAAAATCAGGGAAGCGGTAGGAAATAACAGTGATTTAAACTTTTTGTGGAGAAGGGTTGTCAGTTGACATAGGTAGCATGTAATTTAGTGTTTACAACACAGCATATACTTTTAAAAATATTAACTTGGGGCTTCCCTGGTGGCACAGTGGTTAAGAATCTGCCTGCCAATGCAAGGGACACGGGTTCGAGCCCTGGTCTGGGAAGATCCCACATGCTGCGGAGCAACTAGGCCCATGCGCCACAACTACTGAAGCCCGCATGCCTGCAGCCCGTGCTCTGCAGTGGGAGAGGCCACTGCAATGAGAGGCCTGCGCACCGCAGTGAGGACTGGCCCCCGCTCGCTGCAACTAGAGAAAAGCCCGCGCGCAGCAACGAAGACCCAACATGGCAATCAATCAATCAATCAATAAAAAATTAAACTGTATTACTTTTGAAAATATATGTTGCCTACGCAAGCTTATTAAATAGAGTACTGAAAATGGTGACGTCATTGCCGTAGAACTCCTGTTTATCATATGAAGTCTTAGCTTTGTTTATACACCAATAAAGTTTTACTATCTTTTTTTTTTTTTTTTTTTTTTTGCTGCGTTGGGTCTTCGTTGCTGTGCGTGGATTTTCTTTAGTTGCGGCGAGCGGGGGCTACTCTTCTTTGCGGTGCGTGGGCTTCTCACTGCAGTGGCTTCTCTTGTTGTGGAGCACAGGCTCTAGGTGCGTGGGCTCTAGAGTGCAGGCTCAGTAGTTGTGGCACACGGGCTTAGTTGCTCCGCAGCATGTGGGATATTCCCGGACCAGGGCTCGAACCCGTGTCTCCTGCATTGGCAGGTGGATTCTTAACCACTGGGCCACCAGGGAAGTCCCCCAATAAAGTTTTAAATGAGTGTAAATGTTGAGTACATGCCATAGACATGGTCTGCGTGGCTAGCCTAACCCTTACCTGTGCTGTACCGCCAGAAAGGAGTAGAGGTATAAGCCTTGCTGCAGACGATGTGTTACTCTTGGTAATGGGTGTTGAGCCTTTCTATGTACTAGACACCATGCTAAGTACTTTATGTGTATTAAATTGTCTAAGTCTCACAGCCCCATGAGGTAGGTATCATTATTTTAACCCCATCTTACTGATGAGGAAACTAAGGCACAGAGAAGTTAGGTGACCGGGTTACACAGATAGTGGAGCCAGGATTTGAGCCCAGTCTTCTAGAACCTGTGTTAAAGCATAGGGTTTTTGTTTTTAAGTAGGAAAATAAAATAAGTGTTTTAATTTCTCTACCAGAGTAGAAAATATTTTAGGTGCAGATACTAAGTTTTATTTGTATTTGTGCATAACCTTATGCCAGGACTGAATACATGTTCAAATAAGTGAATGAATGATAAACAGGTGGCGGACATTTCAAGTCCTATCTACAGGATGGGATTCTTTTGCATTGGAAGTAGTGTTCTGGAAAAATCACTAATTTGGGAGGGCAAGGAGAGGTAATGGTGATTAGTTCTTACGAGGCTCCAGAATTTTAACCATTTTTATTCTAAAAACCCAGTTTGGGGTAATACCATTAAATAATTTTGCCCAACCCTTTGCCAGGCTGAATGTATATTGGGCCAATAAAAAGACATGGACCCTTTCTGCCCTCAGAACTTATAGCCAGTAGGGAGACAGTTGATAACCACTAATGACTCTGTATTTGTTTGATCATAAGCAGTGAGGTAAAGGAGAGTGTAGGGTCCTCAGAAAGCATATAACAGATTGGTAAGTCAGAGGAAAAGAAGACTTTCTGAAGGAAACAATACCCCATCCAGAAGATGAGTAGACCTAGGTGCAGGGAATGGGATCCAAGAAGAGCATATACAAAGGTCCTGAAGCGAGAGAGACAGGGACACTCTCAGTGACCTAAATAGAGAGAGCCAATGTGGCTGGAGTGCCACAGACAAGGGGACAGGATAAGAGACCACTTTATTTGAAGACCAGTGGGAAGCCTAAATGAAAGGATTGATGTGATTGGATTTGTAGTGTGTGTGTGTGTGTGTGTGTGTGTGTGTGTGTGTGTTTTAAGTTCCTCCTGGAGGCAATGGGGGGACAAGTTGGAAGGGGCAAGCAAGAATGGAGACTGGTTAGGAGGCTGGTGGAATAGACCAAGGAGAAGTTAATGGTGGTGAGCCCTGGAGATGGAGAGAAGGGGACCAGTTGGAGAGATATTAAGGGGGTAAAATTGAAGGACATTGTGATGAGTTGCATTTGGTAGGGAGGAGGAAGAGCAACAAATCAAGGATGACTTGGGTTTTTGGCTTGACATAATGAGAAAGGAAGAGTGAGTATGGTGGGGAAAAGGGTGAGCTTGGTTTTGAACACAGTGTTTCAGGTACTTTATTTTTTATTTTTTTACAAATTTATTTTTATTCATTTATGTATTTATGTATTTATTTTTATTTTTGGTTGCGTTGGGTGTTTGTTGCTGCACACGGGCCCTCTCTAGCTGTGGCGAGTGGGGGCCACTCTTCGCTGCAGTGTGCGGGCTTCCCATTGCGGTGGCTTCTCTTGTTGCAGAGCACCAGCTCTAGGCGCGGGGGCTTCAGTAGTTGTGGCTCGCAGGCTCCAGAGCGCAGGCTCAGCAGCTGCAGTGCACGGGCTTAGTTGCTCCGCGGCATGTGAGATCCTCCCAGACCGGGGCTCGAACCCGTGTCCCCTGCATTGGCAGGCAGACTCCCAACCACTGCGCCACCAGGGAAGCCCTCAGGTACTTTAGAAACATCCTTTATGGTGAAGGAAAGGAGACTGAAGATATATTTCGTACTTGTGGAACTCTTCGTAGAAGAGAGGATGACTATTTTAGTAGGTTTTATGGCTTTGTTCGTTTGTCTGTTTTGCACATATAAACATGAACATTAAAAAAAACTGTGGTTAAATACACATAATATAAAATTTACTTTATAAAGTAAATAAAATAAGAAAATAAAATTTTCATTATAAAGTACAATCCAAGAGTGTTAAGTATATTCACATTGTGCAATCAATCTCCAGAACTTTTTCATCTTGCAAAATTGAATCTCTATACCCATTAAATGATAACTCCTCATTCTCCCCTTCCCCCAGCCCTGGCAACTACCATTCTACTTTCTGTCTTTATGAATTTGACTACTCTAGGTAGCTCATACAAGTGAAATCATACACTATTTGCTTTCTTGTGACTGGCTTATTTCATTTAGCATACTGTCCTCAAGGTTCATCCATGTTGTAGAATGTATCAGAATTACCTTCCCTTTTAAGGCTGAATAATATTCTATTGTATGTATATACCACATTTTATTTATGCATTCATCTGTCAATGGACACTTGGGTTACTTCCACCTCGTGGCTATTGTGAATAATGCTGCTATAAACAATGGTGTACGAATATCTCTTCGAGACCCTGTTTTCACCCAGAAGTGGAATTTCCGGATCATATGGTAATTCTGTGTTTAATATTTTGAGGAATTATCCTACTGTTTTCCATGGCAGCTGCACCATTTTACATTTCCAGCACAAGGATACTTTAGTAGTATTTATTTTTAAGGCAGGCTGGAGTCAAGGGATTTCGGGGGTGATTGTGGTCTCTCTTCAGGGCCTGGGGATTTTGGAACTGATGGATTATTCCCCAAGGCTAGACCTGATGCACTTCTTCCTCCGCAGTGGTCTGATAGCTCAGCCTGGACAGGCTGGAGATCATCTATTTTCACACAAGCTCTTCTCTTACTGCAGTGGACCGTGCTTTTCCAGCAGTTCAGCTGCACTGCAGCAGGGATTTTGTCACTGTTTCCCGGAGGGGGCTGGAATTGAGACTACCATACCTGCTAGATTTAGTGATTTTCTGGTATTAGACCCAGGGTCCATTTACTGCTGCTCTGGAAAGTTCCACTTCCAGGACCTGCAGGTAGAGGAGAAACATGTAGCTGACCTTCCTCACTGAAGATACGGCCTAGCGTCACAAAGTCCTCACCTCTAGACTTTTCTGAGATGCTGCTCTCAGTCTGTCCATCCACGCCCCAGGCCAACCTCGAGGCATAGCTTGAGTCACCTCACTGTCCCTGAGAAGCCTTCTTTACCTTGAAGCCTTGAGGAGGTGGCCGACGCTTTGCTGCTCTTGGCTCCCTGACCCTTACTCCTGTACCCGTACGCTTCTTTCCCACCCCAGTCTGTGTCGATGCTAACCTCCTGGACTGCAGCCGAAGCCTCCTTGGGTCCCTCCTGCCAATCGCTGACTTCACCTTGTGCTTCCCAGAGAGCTGGAAATCATTGCCTAGAAGAGTGTAGGGTTCCCCTGACAAAATCTGCCTGTTGTGTTGCCAGCCTGCCGAGGAGGTGTGCCCCGTCTCCCTGCCTTCTCAGAAACCATGCGCTGTCCGTCCACCCTCCTGCCACCACAGGTTTCTCCAGCGGTTGTTGCGCGGGACCCCCTGCATCAAGGTCACCCGAGATGCTGGCTGCATGCAGCTTCCTAGGCCAGATCTACTCCATTATCTCTGGGTTGGGTCCTGGGAATTTGATCTGTATTTTAACAAGCAGCTAGGTGTTTCTTTGCTACAGGAAAATTTGAAGACCTCTACATTGTTTTCCACGATCCTTACCCCCAAGGGCTCCCTTTCAGACCTCAACCTCTATATTCAAATCTCCCCATCCTAACAAAAAATAAACTTCCCTATTCAAAAAATAAACAAGTCCCTCCTCCTCACCTCACCAAAGGTCTGAAAACTGCCACCTATACTTGCTTCCATTTTCTCTCTTCCCACCGATCACTCACTATGGTCTGACCACCCTCTTCTCAGTGACATCCTGTTACTGCACTGGGCACAGCTCAGGCCTCATTTGAGCTTGATTGCCTGGGGCATTGGATAGAGGTGACCTCCCTTTTTTCGTGGAATTTGTATTTAACTTTTTACAGTGAAAGATTTTAAATGTACAACAGAGTAGGAATAATAGAATGAATACCCATAGCCATTGTTTAGGCTTAAAAATTGTTATCGTGTTGTAATACATTTGCTTCAACTACTTGTAAGTTTAAAAAAATTTAAGAAAAAGTTCAAATATACATAAATGTTCTAAAAGTAGTGTAGTGGACATCCATGTGCTCATCACCCAGCTTCAACAAGTGTCAGCACTTTGCCATTCACTTTTCATCTACCCACCCCCCATCCCTCAACACACACACACTTTTTGGGACCATTTAAAAACAATCTCCAGACATCTTTTCAATCAAATACATTTTCTGCTATATTTTAAAGTAAATTATAGTCACACCTTAAATGTGTATTACTTTGAAAAAAAAAGACAGTTTCCTATAAAATATAGTGCTATTTCACACCAAACAAAATGAACATTTAATATCATCTAACAACCAGTCCTTCTTCAGACTTCTCCAGTTGTCTTCAAAATGCCTTTTTATAACTGGTTTGTTCAAATTGAGACCCAAATAAGAATTAGTCATTTGCTTACCCCACCCCCCACCCCCGCACTGCGTGGCTTGTGGGGATCTTAGTTCCCTGACCAGGGATTGAACCTGGGCCCCTGCAGTGAAAGTGCTGGGTCCTAACCACTGGACCACCAGGGAATTCCCTGCTTATCTCTCTTAATTAAGTCTCTTGTAAACTTGAACATTATCATCCTACTCTCATCCCTACCCTTTGTTTTCATGACATTGACTTGTTTTAGAGACCTAGTCGCTTTCTGGATTTGTCCCCTTGCTTCCTTGTGGTGCCTTTGAACTTTTTTCTCTATCATAGCCTGTATTTCCTGAAACTGTGTGTTAGATCTAAAGGCTTGATCAGATTTAGGTTGACATTTTTGGCAGAAACACCTTGTAGGTGATGTGTGTGTGGTGTTCATCTGGAGGCATCATTGTATCGGGTTGTCTGCTACGAGGGAAGTTGAGATTGACAGGTGTTTGGAGGCTGATGGCCACATTCTCACCCATTTTCCCCCTTGTGACAAGCAAGTGGTCTGTGGAATGTGACACAGTTAATATCACTATGATTCTAATTAGGAGACAAACCATACAGTGATTAAATAGGGGAAGTTTAGTATAAAGAACTATTAAACTGTGATAACGAAGTAACTATAAGATAAAATAAAACTGTCCTTTCCTAGGACTGAGGAGAAAGGAAGGACAAGTTGGAGGGGGGGATGCCCTCCCCAAGCCGGGGTTCCTACCTCGCTGGGGAAGGTATAGTTGCAGCCCACTGGTTGGTGGGGGAGTTGCTGGTTTACCTGGGCCAGAGCTGGTGCACAGTCACTGGACAAGCAGGAAGCAGCCCTCCTGGGCACAGATAGGGCACAGGTGAGCCATAGCTGGTGGCCAGGTTCGTGGACTTGCACAGGGAGCACCCGTATGAGCAGGAGACCTGGAGCATGCGGTGTCTTGTGGAGAGAACCACGGGAAGGTGGATGCCAGTCCAGGCCAAGGCTGTGAGGTCACCAAGGGATTGTGTGTTCTGGGCGCATGGTTGGGGCAGAGTATCACCAGATGTCCTCATACCCACACTGCTGACCGACCTTGCAGCTGTTGGAAACAGCCAGAGACCCCCCTCCTCCTACAATATCCCTTAACTACAGGGCCCTCTACTGAGAAAGCTTAACATCTAGCTCTCTGCGGAGCATGTATTGAAGGATGAATTTGGAGCTGGGAGGCAATAATTTGATAACTGGCACAGTCCATTCTTTGGCTGATCAGCTTCCACAAGTGCCCTCTACACTTCAACTCCCTCACAACAACAAAACAACTCTACATTTCTGCTTAACAAGATACCATCCTTCTTACAAGTAAACTTCTTTTTCCCAAAGTGAGAAGACATACAGTCTTAACAGTCATTGTGTCAATCGCTACATTAGTTACTCTTCAAATTGAATTACAGTCCCACTGAATATTCTGTTACCTAAAAATTGAATTTTAAAGTTAACCTCTAATAATTTGTGTATAAAATAAAAATGGGAAGGAGAGAAGATAATGGCTGGTATACATATATAAACGCATGCATACGACAAGCACAGAGAAAATACATAAAGTGGCTATAGTCTTCATTTCTGTAACTGGTCACAAGATCATAGTTAATATCTATGGCTTCCTTTTTCAACTGCCCATCCTATATTTCCCTTGCTCTCAGCCAGAACCTTCACTGCTCTGCTCTTTACATAGTGAAGTGACCCAATCCTCAGTCATTCTGCTTTTTTTGGTTGCTGAGGTTTTTCATTAACCTTTTTTGTTAGACACGGAAGTACTAAGAGGTGCCCCAGAGGATCCCCTGGGTTTCAGACATAGTCCTCCTTGCCTCCATTGTATAGCAGCAGCTTCATTTCCCCTTGGCCATCAGGATAATCACTTCAGCCAGTAAATTAACCCCATTTTCTTGCCTGTTGTTTCAGTGGCATAAGGAGCCCCAAATGGCAAGGTAGCACTCTTTTTTTTATATATATACATTTATTTATTTATTTATTTTTTGGCTGTGTTGGTTCTTCGTTGCTGTGCGTGGGCTTTCTCTAGTTGCGGCGAGTGGGGGCTACTCTTCGTTGCAGTGCGCGGGCTTCTCATTGTGGTGGCTTCTCTTGTTGCGGAGCACGGGCTCTAGGCGCGTGGGCTTTAGTAGTTGTGGCACTCAGTCTCAGTAGTTGCGGCACACGGGCTTAATTGCTCCACGGCATGTGGGATCTTCCCGGACCAGAGCTCGAACCCGTGTCCCCTGCATTGGCAGGCGGATTCTTAACCACTGTGCCATCAGGGAAGTCCCCAAGGTAGCACTCTTGTCTTCTAATTCAGTGAATCCATTGTTGTGTCCCCTGGTGGAAACATTCTCCCCTTGGAGACTAAGTTCTCCAAACCAATAGGTCTCAAAGTTAGTGAAACTGGAAGCAATATTTTAATGAGAGTCATTAGGTGTAATAGTGAGAGGAGTCACTCCCACTTCCACCCCTTGATTCCAGGTCCCCCGTATTCTGACTGTGGAGGAGATAATACCATGTAATGGTCTCTGATGCAAAGCATAAGCTTGCATCCTGTAAGACAGGGCCCCATACTTTTAGGATACTGTCTCCCAATTGGTGCTTTAACTGAGTCGTCAGTACATTTAGACCAGCCACTTCTGGGTAATGGGATATAAGGTAAGACTAGTTGATTCCATGGACCTGAGCCCACTGCTGCACTTGCTTTGCTGTGCAGTGAAGTCCTTGATTAGTTGCAAGGCTTTGCAGAATGCTGCAACGGTAGATGAGACATTCTGTTTATTTATTTATTTATTTATTTATTTTGCTTGTGCTGCGTTTTAGTTGCAGCATGTGGGCTCTTAGTTGCATTATGAGGATTCTTAGTTGTGGCATGCACACGGAATCTAGTTCCCCGACCAGGGATCGAACCTGGGCCCCCTGCACTGGGAGCATGGAGTCTTACCCACTGGACCACCAAGGAAGTCCCATGGTACATGAGACATCCTGTAAGTCCACGATGGTAGGTGCTAGCAAAGGCATTACAGGTAAAGAAGACAAATCCACATCCAGAATATGTATTCCAGTGAGGACAAATCTTTGCCCCCTCCATGATGGAAGAGGTCCAGTGTAATCGACTTGCGGACTGCTCCCCCTGGGAATGGTGCCATATTGGGGCCATGTACTGGTCTCTGCTCTTGGCCGATTAACCACTCAGCAGTAATGTTAGCCAGGTCAGCCTTGGAGAGGGAGGCTCCCAAGACATCTACCTCAAGTGAGAGCATAACAGGGTTTTCAAGTAGAGGAAGGCGAGTCTCCTCGGACACAGGAGGGCAAGCTACTTCCACTGGTGAGGAAGACTCAGAATGACTTGGGGGCTCAAGATTGTCAGTTTCATCTGGGTCTAACCAGTTATCTCCCTTCCAAGTTTCAGGATTCGTTTCTTTTCTAATTAGTGCCCTAACTTTCACATGTGCTAGAGAATTTAACTGTCATTGTTTAACAACCCGTACAATTAAACTCTGTCTTTGATTTTCAGCAGTAGCAGCTGTGTGACTACAAGAAATAAAAGATTCTGTTAGGCTGTTACAGAAGCTTTCTGCTTCTCAGACCATGACTGCAGCTGAAAGTTAATGGACCTAACCTTGTCATTTTCTCTTTGTAAATGTTCAAGTGCCCTCAAAATAACCCATCCACACCACAGCCTTTATAATCATCGTTATTGCCATACAGTCAAGCATGTGTTTGACTTGGCATTTCACTACACTGAACTACAGGTTTGGTTAATTGTGATGCTGCTGCACGCAGTGGGTTACTAGCATCCGTTTTGCATTGTCTGGGAACACGGCACTGCACCCAAGCCCAAGCACACGGCCAAACCAGTCCTCAAATCCAGTCTTTACGGGTCTGTCTCCTGGGGCCACTCCCTGCACCAATTAGTCTGGGTCCAGTCAGGAGATGTAAACCGGGCCAGTTTAATAAATGTAAGGAATTATTAAGCTGTCATAAAGAGTAACTATAAGATGTGAGAAATTTTTATATGGTAGCCTAGGGCTGAGGGAGAGTACTCAAGAAATGACAAACTTGGAAGGAGGGACCTTCCCCAGGCTGGGGTTCATTTCAGGCCTCAGAGAAAATACAGTTGCAGCCCACCGGATGGCAGTGAAGTTTACTGGTTTCCCGGGGCCAGAGCTGGTCCACAGTTGCTTGGCCAGCAAGAAGCAACCCTCTGGGGTTCAGCGGGTAGGGGGCACAGGTGAGCTGCAACTAGGGGTCAGTGGTGTGGGCGTGCAGAGGGAGTTGGGGAGCTGATGCCGGCAGCCTGGAGCACTTAGTGTCTGTAAGGCAAGCCACAGCCAGTGATTGGGTGCATGGTTGTGCAGAGGGGGTCAGTGGAAACACTCAAGGCTACAGGCAGGGCAGCCAGTGGCCAGGCATCTTGGCATGCAGAGGGAGTAGGGCCTGGTGTAGGCAGGAGGCCTGGAATGCCGTGTCTGTCCAGGGAGCCAGTCTGGGCAAGCCTTGGAGGTTGCTGTATGGCTGGTCAGAGCACCACCAGATGTCCTCACACCCTGGCTGCTGGGTGACTGCCCTGCTGGAAGCAGCAGGAGAAGCCTCTTCCTCGTGCAGTGTTCCTCCAGCGCCCTCTACTGAGGAGGCTCAACATCAGGCTCACTGTGAAGGAGAAATTCTTAAAAGAATACTGTCTCTTATCACAAAACACATATGGAAGAGTGAATTTGGAGCTGTTTGTCAGTGAATTGATAACTGGCATGCTAGGTCTGTTTGGATATCTATCTTCCCATCAGATTTCATCTAAGGATTTTAGTAACAAAAGGTCAAAAGAAATGCACATGGGGTTGAAAAATTCAAATAATGCAGAAGTATATAGCCTACAAATTGTCAGTCTCCCTATTCCCCTCCCCCATTCACCACAGGTAACCACTGTTTCTCCACGCTGGCTCAGTGTGGAGGCCTATGAGAGTTCTTCTATGTATTTACACACATACATATGATTATATGTAAATATGCTTGTAAAA
This sequence comes from Balaenoptera ricei, assembly GCF_028023285.1. Taxonomy (NCBI): domain Eukaryota; kingdom Metazoa; phylum Chordata; class Mammalia; order Artiodactyla; family Balaenopteridae; genus Balaenoptera; species Balaenoptera ricei. The sequence goes on from NC_082653.1 coordinate 30,074,749, forward strand.
ATATGTGCTCAGTTTTTTATTGTGTAAGTGGATTCATATGGTTCATACTGCACTGCAGCTTGCCTTTTTTTTTTACTTAACAATATATCTTAGAGGCCACTTCATGTCAACATACCCAGTCACTTTGTTAATAGGCACATAATATTCCCCAAAATGGGCATAAGTAGTTTATTTAACCAGTCTCATTTTAATGGGCATTTAAGGAGATTTTTCCAGGATTTTTAGAAACCATTTTAAACAGTGCTGCAGTGAATTCATACCTTTGTGTACTTGTGCAAGTAGTTTCATAGGTTAGACTCTTGGAAGGAAATTGCTAAGTTAGAGTGCATACACATTTAAAAATTGGATACATAAGTGCTTCATTCTCTTCCATAAGGGTTGAACCATTTTACACTCCCACCAATATGTAGGAAAATGTTCATTTTTCCACATCTTCAGCAATATTCCATGTTATTTATTAACCTCTTAATTTTTTGCCATTCAGATGGCCAAAACATAAAAATAATTTTTAAATTCATAATTACCTAGTTGTTAAGTATGTCTATTCATATCCTTTGACTATTTTTCTATTTTGTCTCTACTGATCTGTAAAGGAGCTCTTTATGTGTTCTCCCTGATAACCCTTTGTTACAAATGTTACAGATTTTTTCACAGTAGTCACTTGACTTTTATGTATTAATGTTTAACATACATATGTTAAGTTTTATGTGATAAAGTCTATCAGTCTTTTCCTTTGTAATTTCTGGGTTTTGTGTCTTACTCTGAAAGACGTTTCCATAGTTCACATTATGAAAATATTAGCTTACATTTTTCTCAAGTTTTTTATGTTTTGTTTTTAAATATTTTCACATAGTTATGATATAGCCCTTGACCATTTTTCTTTTACTTTTCATTTTTTTTACAAGTAATTAGAGCTTTTTTTAAAAAGTATTTTTGTTTTTATTTATTTATTTTTGGCTGCACTGGGTCTCCGTTGCTGCGCGTGGGCTTTCTCTAGTTGGGGCGAGTGGGGGCTACTCTTCGTCGTGGTGCGCGGGCTTCTCATTGTGGTGGCTTCTCTTGTTGGGGAGCACGGGCTCTAGGCGCGTGGGCTTCAGTGTAGGACGCGAGCTCAGTAGTTGTGGCTCACAGGCTCTAGAGCACAGGCTCAGTAGTTGTGGCGCATGGGCTTAGTTGCTCCACAGCATGTGGGATCCTCCTCTACCGGGGCTCAAACCCGTGTCCCCTGCATTGTCAGGCGGATTCTTTACCACTGCGCCACCAAGGAAGCCCTAATTAGAGCTTTTTGTATTTTTAAGAACAGTATTCCTTTCTCACATGTGTTACATTTTTTTCCCTTTTCATAGTTTGTCTTCCTAGTTTGTTTCTGGTGGATTTATTTACTGTATAAAAAATTTTTAATGCTAATTTTTTCATAAATAGCTGTTACTGTGGTTTAAAAACTCAGTCTCATTCCCATCCCTGCTCCTCTTCAACTGATTCCACCCCTCACCTGCAAGTAACCACTGTTACTAGATTCTTAGAGACTTTGTAGTTTCTTTTTTCACATAGAAGCAAATATAAATATGTATTGTTTTTACACCTTTTATATAAAAGTACACAGAAGTTCTTAATTTTTATTTAGACCCACTTGTTATTTTTCTTAGTGACTTCCAGGCTTTATATCATGTTTAGGAATTTTTTTTCTACTTTGAGATTGTAAAAATAAGCAAGATTTGTTCTGATATGACTTTTTTTAAAACAGTTAAATCTTGAATTCTATCTGGAAAATATTTTATTATATAGAGATTAAGTAATGAAATAGCATTTATTGTGATACTTCTCATATGGCCCATTTTCTCATTTCAAGTATCAATTTGCACCAGTTTGAAATGCCATCTATATTACATACTCTATTCCCAGGTCTTTTTCTGGACTATCTTCTCTTCCATTGATCTGTTTGCTTATTCCTGTGCCAAAGCAAGTTTTAATTAACTTTAGTTTTTTTTCTTTTTAATTTTATTTATTTTTGGCTGCACTGGGTCTTCATTGCTGCGCACGGGCTTTCTCTAGTTGTGGCGAGCAGGGGCTACTCTTTGTTGCGGTGGCTTCTCTTGTTGCAGAGCATGGGCTCCAGGCACGCGGGCTTCAGTAGTTGCGGCACACGGGCTCAGTAGTTGCGACACATGGGCTCGGTAGTTGTGGCACGCGGGCTCAGTAGTTGTGGCTCGCAGGCTCTAGAGCGCAGGCTCAGTAGTTGTGGTGCGTGGGCTTAGTTACTCCGTGGCATGTGGGATCTTCCCGAACCAGGGATCGAACCCGTGTCCCCTGCGTTGGCAGGCGGATTCTTAACCACTGTGCCACTAGGGAAGTCCTTAACTTTAGTTTTTAAGTGTATTCGATATCTGATATATATATCTGTTTTCATGTTTTCAAATGTTCTTAAATATTATCCAGTATTTTCTCTTTCAGATGACCTTTTTTGCCCCCCCCAGATGAACTGTAGAATCAGTTTGTGCTTCCCTACCCACCAAAAAATTGGGCTGATTTTTATTGGAATTCTCGTGCATTTATAGATCCTTTAGAATATTTCTTCGTGTCTTCTATATCCTTGAGTAAACTGATTTGATTTTGCAAAAAATGTTTATTAGGTTTATTCTTCGGTATCATAGTTTTATTGCTATCAAGATTAGGATCTTTTTAAAAGTTATATTTCTTATTAGTTCTTGCTATGGTATAGAAAACTAATTGGTATAGAAAAAAATATATTGATTTTTGTTGATCACTTACTGAGCTCTTTCTTTCATTGTTCCATAGACTGCTTTGGATATTCTAAGTAGACTATCTCGTTATTTGTAAATAAATAGTAGCAACCTCATTCCTTATTCAAAATGGAAACCTCTGGGTTTTTTTTTTTCTTAAATTATTTTGGCTAGAATGCCGAGAAGAATGTCAATAGAAAGAAATGATGGACATCTTCCTGATCTTTAACGGGAAGTTTCCTGAAATGATACTAGCCGAAACACCCTCCTTCTTGAACATTGTCTTCTCTTGGTATCCTGGTGTAGTGTCCACTCCTTCTCTGTCCCCTTTTCCCCACCTCCAGCCTTCAAATGATGGCATGCCTCAAGCCTCCTCTGTCTTCCCATGCAGCACGTCTCTTGGTGATCCATGCATATCTCAGATTGCAGTCATCTTGTGCCAGTTTGCCAGTTTGTAAGTTCAGTTACCTCCTGTGAGTCAAGCATTCATATATTGGCATTTGCAACCCAGGACTCTCCCTAGCTCTAGGCTTACTAAAGAGCTCCTCTTGGATTTCTTTCAGGCACTGCTCACTCAGTACCTCTAAAACTGAGTTCATTAGCAACAGGCGTTGAGCTGGACCCCTGGGTATAAAGCCCATAACCAGATTCAGTGTTAAGAACCAGAAATAGAAGAAAGGCTGTCTATCCTGAGAGGCCCTCCTGGAGGGTCTTATTTCCTGCTAATGCAGGCTCAAGCCAACCACCCCACCCTAGTCCCACCTCACTCTGTGCCCTGGATATTGGCCACACAGCCTGCCCTCCAAACACCCTCTGCTCCCTCACCTGCTATCCCTAAGCATGCATGTGGTCAGCTGGCCTAGCTGTTTCTAGTCATCACTCCTCCCTGCCCCTTGCAGGGGAACAGATGGAGGCATTAGGGGCTCCTCTGGGGCTCAGCCCATCTGGATGCAGGGTCATGACGAGTCTAATCTCTGTTTGTCACTGTGTGGGCAGGAAATATGAGCTGTATAGCATGGACTGGGACCTGAAGGAGGAACTGAGGGACTGCCTGGTGGCCGCCGCGCCCTATGGGGGCCCCATTGGTAAGTCGCCCCTCTGGCACTGCATGCTCTGGGACTGCGGGATGAACTCAGGGTCCTTGATTCCTGGGGTCCTTGCTGTTGGGTGGTTCTTACTGGCATATGCTACCCACCCCCACTCCACCCTACTGAGATGCTTTTAATTCTGGTTCTCGGGAGGCCTGCCACATGTGGGGCGGGCCTAAGGAGCTAGCTCGTAAGGCCTGCTTCGCATGGGGTGGGCCTGGGCAGCTAGGACAGAAGGTTTCTTCTCAAACCACAGCGCTGCTGAGGAACCCTGGGCGGAAGGAGAAGCCTGCCAGCGCACGGCCAGTTCTCGAGATCTACTCGGCTTCTGGTGTGCCTCTGGCCAGTCTGCTGGTGAGCACCCTGCCTGCCCTGCGGCTGGGGGCTGGACAGGGTTCTGCATCCCGAGGACAGCTTCTGGAACCTCCCTCTCCTCTGCAGTGGAAGAGTGGGCCCATGGTGTCCCTGGGCTGGTCAGCTGAGGAGGAGCTGCTCTGTGTGCAGGAAGACGGGGTCGTGCTGGTTTATGGGCTTCATGGTGACTTCCGGAGACACTTCAGCATGGGCAATGTAGGGGCCCCAGGGGGCTGGGGAAAAGGGATGGAGTCTGGGAATCTGTGGCTCCCTCAACCCACGGCCCCTCTCTCCAGGAGGTGCTCCAGAACCGGGTTCTAGATGCCCGGATCTTCCATACTGAGTTTGGTTCTGGGGTGGCCATCCTCACAGGGGCTCACCGCTTCACCCTCAGTGCCAATGTGGGCGACCTCAAACTCCGCCGGATGCCAGAGGTGCCAGGTGAGCTCTGACACCCCTGAGGCAGCATTCACTGCCCACAAATGTGCCTGCAGTCCATGGGACCATCAGAGGCAGAAACTGTGGGCTCTGGTCAGCCTGAGGTTGTCCTCTTCCCTGGCCGCAGGTCTGCAGAGTGCACCCTCATGCTGGACCACAGTGTGCCAGGACCGAGTGGCACACATTCTTCTGGCTGTAGGACCTGATCTTTACCTCCTGGATCACGCAGCCTGCTCTGCAGTGGTGAGGGGCCTTGAGTGGGAGTGAACTGGAGGGACTGGGGGAGGCAGTGGGAGGCTCTGAGAAGTCAGTATCTTTGGTGTCTTCCCTGGCCCTGCCGCAGATACCACCTGGCCTAGCTCCAGGAGTGAGCAGCTTCCTGCAGATGGCTGTCTCCTTCACCTACAGACACCTGGCGCTCTTCACAGACACAGGGTACATCTGGATGGGGACAGCATCTCTCAAGGTGTGATCCTGGGACAGCACAGGGGCACCATGCCTTGTCTAGGAAAGATCTCTTGTGGGTAGGGGAAGGGCTTTTGAACCAGACTGGTGACTGCTGAGACAGGGCCATGACATTCCCTGCACCCTTTCAGGAGAAGCTGTGTGAGTTCAACTGCAACATCCGGGCTCCCCCGAAGCAGATGGTCTGGTGAGGATGAGGGTGTTATCCTGGGGGTAGAAGTGGACATAGCTTTGTCTCCTGGGACATGTTGGTTCACCCTGTCTACTGACCAAGCCAAGTGGAGCTTGCATCTTGTCTTCTCTGCCAGTGCATATTTGAGGGGCCAGTCCCCTGTGGGCCTCAGAAACCCCTGGGAGTTGACAGCACAGGATGAGAGGGAAGCAGACAGGTCAGCCACAGGAATGGGATAAGCGGCAGTAAGCCTGTGCAGGGTTGTCCCAAGGCAAAGTGATACAAGCAGCGATGTGGGAGACATGGCTGTGGACCAGGCATCCTGTGTGTCCCTGTGTGTGTATGTGTGTATGTGGTGCTGTCCACAGGTGCAGCCGTCCTCGCAGCAAGGAGAGGGCCGTTGTGGTAGCCTGGGAGAGGCGGCTAATGGTGGTGGGCGACGCACCTGAGGGCATCCAGTATCCTTGGAGGGCTGCTGGGGGTGAGGAGGGGGAAGGAGGGTCGCCTGCCCTTCCCCATCTCTGGGTGCTCTTAGGAACCTTGACCAAGCTCAGGTTCGTGCTGGATGAGGACTCCTACCTGGTGCCTGAGCTGGATGGGGTCCGCATCTTCTCCTGCAGTACCCATGAGTTCTTGCACGAGGTTCCAGGTGAGGCCCTCATAAGAGCGCCGGGTGACCTGGGGCAGGGGCTCCTCGGCACCACAGCTGCCCTGGGCCAGTGCCCCAGAGTAGGATCAGGGTACTGAGGTAGGGCTGAGGGTTTCCTGACCCCCTTTCCCACTTATCAATTTCCTCCCAGTGGCCAGCGAGGAGATCTTTAAAATTGCCTCAATGGCCCCTGGAGCGCTACTGTTGGAGGCCCAGAAGGAATATGAGGTAAAGCCTTGGGCTTCTCCTTGGGCCCCAGGATGCTGTCCTTCCCCTTCCCCTAATTGGCCCAGCCCATGCCCCTGCAGCCAAGTGCTACCTGTCAAGACAGGGGTCCAGGCAGGACATTGGGCTGGGCTGGGCTAGAGAGAGCTGGCTCAGGTGAATCGAAGAGACATGGTGTCCTCCGTGTGGTGATAGGGAGGGGCAGGGAACCCCCAGTCTAGGCACAAGTCAGGGCTCTATTGAGAGGTCTCAGGGCCCTCACAGGCAACTGTGGGCTGATACAGGGGTGTGTGTGGGCACCTTGCGGGGAGGACTGAGTGGGCTGAGGGGATTTGGGGTCCGGCCTCTGCAGCCTTCCAAACAAGCCCATTTGAACCACAGTCCAGAGGGGTTGGGGGCCAGACATGGAGGTGTTCTCGGTCATGACGCACTGTCCCTGGCACCTTCCCCGCTCCCCAGAAAGAGAGCCAGAAGGCGGATGAGTACCTGCGGGAGATCCAGGAGCTGGGGCAGCTGCCCCAGGCCGTGCAGCAGTGCATCGAGGCAGCGGGACATGAGCACTGGCCAGACATGCAGAAGAGTCTGCTCAGGGTTGGGCTGGATGGCAGGGCTGGAGGGAGGGGGTGCTGCGCAGGGGTGGGCTGGCCGAGAGGGAAGCTCTCTATTGCCCTCTGGCTCTTTTCAGGCGGCCTCCTTTGGAAAGTGTTTCCTGGACAGATTTCCACCCGACAGCTTTGTGCGCATGTGTCAGGACCTTCGTGTACTCAATGCCATTCGGGACTATCACATCGGGATTCCCCTCACCTATAGCCAGTATCCCCAAGTGTGCTGACAGGGTGTTTACTTCCAGGGGTGGAAGGGCAAGGGGATGGAGATGCCTCCTGAAGGTCCTGGGCAAATAGGACTTATCTCCCGGCTGGATCCTTAACCAAATAAAATACAGATACAAGCAGCTCACCATCCAGGTGCTGCTGGACAGGTACAGCAAGCCCAAGGGTGCTGGGAGGAGGGCTGTAAGTGGGGAGGCATTACAGCCCCTGGTGTGCTCTTGTGGTCACTGCTCCTGATTCATTTCCTTGGGATCTGGGAGGCTGGAGTTATAGGCTGGGACCACTCTGCCCTCTTTCTACCCCACTTTATCCCTTGTGCCCTTCACCTCCCTTGTCTGCCAGGCTTGTGTTGCGGAGGCTTTACCCCCTGGCCATTCAGATATGTGAGTACCTGCGGCTTCCTGAAGTGCAGGGCGTCAGCAGAATCCTGGCCCACTGGGCCTGCTACAAGGTGAGGATATAGGACAGAGTTCAAGGGCATTTAGGGGCTTACAGGCCCTGGTGAGGTGTAGGAAATAAGTGTAGAGCTGAAAGGGTGGGTCCTGATCAAGGCAGTGGGGGTGGGGGTTAAGGGGTGAGAGCCAGGTTTGTGTGACACCCCCTTCCCTCTGCAGGTACAACAGAAGGACGTGTCTGACGAGGATGTTGCTCGAGCCATTAACCAGAAGCTGGGGGACACACCTGGTGTCTCTTACTCTGACATTGCTGCACGAGCCTATGGCTGTGGCCGCACGGAGCTGGCCATCAAGGTTTGGGCGCCTAGCCCTCCCTGGATGCTCTGATGTGGGTGTTAGAGGTCCCCAGGCCAGCTCCTTCTCTCTGTGCCTTCCTCCCTACCCCACAGCTGCTGGAATATGAGCCACGCTCTGGGGAACAGGTTCCCCTTCTCCTAAAGATGAAGAGGAGCAAACTGGCACTAAGCAAGGCCATCGAGAGTGGGGATACTGACCTGGGTGAGCAGGGTTTGGGTGAGGACAAGGCTGGGGACCCTGGGCTGAGCAAGGGGCTGGGCTGGACCCGCATCCCACCTTATTGTCCCATAGTGTTCACGGTGCTGCTGCACCTGAAGAATGAGCTGAACCGAGGAGACTTTTTCATGACTCTTCGGAACCAGCCCATGGCCTTAAGTTTGTACCGACAGGTGTGTGCAGGGGGGCAGCGTGGGGTGGAGCCTCCTGAGCCCTTGAGTTGGCCTTGCTGACTGCCCACCTGCTGTGGCCCCAGTTCTGTAAGCATCAAGAGCTAGAGACGCTGAAGGACCTTTACAATCAGGATGACAACCACCAGGAGCTGGGCAGCTTCCACATCCGAGCCAGCTACGCTGCAGAGGAGGTCTGAGGGCCGCAGGGCGGGTGGGGCCCACGGGCTGGGCCGTTGGTCTGGCTCCTTCTCCAGGAGTCTAGGCCTTGAATGCGGCACATACCCCATTTGGTCCTCACTGTGGAGGGAGAGCTTGAGAAGACATGAGGCCAGGCTGGGGATTGGTCCCAGAGGAGCTGGTCTTCCCATTAGGGACAGCAGAGCCGTGCGCCCAGCGGCCAAGGCTGGCAGTGGTAACCCTGGGCACAGGGATGGGGGAGAAAACCGTAGCCTGGGTGGGAGGGCCGAGGTCCTTTGTGCTATGAACTCAAGTGTCCCTTCTTGCCCTTGCAGCGTATTGAGGGGCGAGTTGCAGCTCTGCAGACGGCAGCCGACGCATTCTACAAGGCCAAGAATGAGTTTGCAGCCAAGGTTTGTCCCGTTCTTCTCTAACAACCTCCTCTCCTCCCCTCCCGGTCTTCCCTCCTTGTCTCTCTCATCCCTGTCCTGCCTTATCCCTGTCCCCAGGCCACAGAGGATCAAATGCGGCTCCTACGGCTGCAGCGACGCCTAGAAGATGAGCTGGGGGGCCGGTTCTTAGACCTGTCTCTACACGACACGGTCACCACCCTCATCCTCAGCGGCCAAAACAAGCGCGCGGAGCAGCTGGCACGTGACTTCCGCATCCCTGACAAGAGGTAGGTGAGGGCCTGGTCTGCCTATAGGTCCCAGGACCCCCTGCCCCTCCTGCAACACCTCCATGCCCAACTTTCCCACAGGCTCTGGTGGCTGAAGCTGACCGCCCTGGCAGATCTGGAAGACTGGGAGGAGTTAGAGAAGTTTTCTAAGAGCAAGAAATCACCCATCGGCTATCTGGTGAGATGGGGCCCTTCCTCTACCCCACCTCCAGTGAGGTAGTACTGCGGAGAGGGCCAGGCTCAGACAGTCTGTTCACACCTCTGTTCAGCTCTCCCACAGAGCTAGTGGGAGCTTCCTGGGCCAGGCACATGGGAGGATGGGCCTGAGTCTGCCTGCAAACGTTGTGGGGAGGGAGAATGAGCTGCTTTCCCCAAGGAGGGCCACAAGGGACACCACGTGCCTGAAGGAAAGTCCTGTTTGGGGGGGAGGGGCACAGGGAGGGCACATATGCGAGGCAGTGGAGGATGTTGAGGGGTTTGTTTTCTGTGGCAAGCGGTTCAGAGGTGTGGTGGGTCGGTGGGATAAGGGCAGCCATGAGAGAAAACTCAGGCCCTGGGAGGGCAGGAAGGTGCCTGCTGTGAGTGGGTAGCAGTGGATGGTGGAGTGGACACATGGAAATAATTGGTCTCAAAGCTCTAACAGATCTTTGTGGTAGGTTGTTTCTGCCCAAAGAATGTTGAGATCACAACTGTTGTATGTGTATGTTGGGTGGGAATGGGGGGGCATTATACAGACTGAAGGGTATATAAAATACATTGGGATAATAAATCCACTGGGCTTTGCTCATAAGAGAGAGAACAGGAGGGCTCTGCCTTATCTTCCCTCTCCACCCTCTCCCTCTCCTAAGCCCTTTGTGGAAATCTGCATGAAGCAACACAACAAATATGAAGCCAAAAAGTATGCTTCCCGCGTGGGTCCCGAGCAGAAGGTCAAGGCCTTGCTTCTCGTTGGGTGCGTCTGCTGAGAGCCCTAAGGGTGCTGGGTGGCTGAGCCAGTGGGCTGATGAGAGGCATGGTTTGTGCCCTTGGGCAGCGCAATACCATCTCCCCTCCTGCTGAAACCCCAGGGACGTGGCTCAGGCTGCAGACGTTGCCATCGAGCACCGGAGTGAGGCAGAGATGAGCCTCGTATTGTCCCACTGCACCGGAGCCACAGATGGGGCCACGGCTGACAAGATTCAGCGGGCCCGGGCTCAAGCCCAGAAGAAGTGAGGGACCCACCTGCTCATCTCCGCAAGCCCTGGGCCTGGCAGAAGTGTCATTGCTCATCTAGCTCTTCCCCCAGAGCAAAGCCCGAAGAGCTGGGATGAGAACCAGGGTTCTGGTTGTAAATAAAGTCGAAACATTTTAGAGCACTTGTCTATGCAAGTCCAGTCTAAGCAAAAGCAAGCTGGAGGCAGAACCTTCCAGATACCTCAGCAGAACCATGTGTTTGATTGTGGGGGTACTGGAGAGGGAGCTTCTCCAGTGATATTTACAGACCCCTCTCCACAGTTACCAAGGAAAGTCCTCTCAAGCTCACAGCCCCTAGGAAGATTATGGGGAGAGATGGCACAAAACATAATAAGCACCAAGCCATCAAGAACCACACTGAAAAGCATTACACCCACACACATACACACGAAACATGCTAAGCACTTCACCATTGTTTTCATTTATTCCACAAGACAGCCCTGTGAGATAGTTAATATCACCCCATTTTACAGAAGAGGATCAAGGATGGGGGAGCAAGTATGTGGCAAGACTGGGATTTGAAACCATATTGGACATTTGGGGGTCTTAGAGCTTCTCCTTGGCTGTTGTGACGGAGGAGGGATGACTCAGCTGGACCTGCAGTCAGGCCCTCTGAGCAGGGGATCCTGAAGCAAGGCCCCTGGTTTGCACTACAGTGAGAATTGGAGGACTAATGAGAGGCATGTGGCCATTGGATTGGAGGGATCAAGGAGGAGCCTTTGGAAACCCTGCCCACTGGATAGTGGTGAGCAATTCTGAGTGGTCTCTGGACTGAAGAGAAAAGGAGAATGGAATTCTCCTTTTGGCAGTTCTGTCAAGGAAGAACTGCAAACTGGAGACCCCTGGCTCCCCACTCCCCTCAATGGAGGCTTTGCCTCCAGTCAGTGGGAATGCCTTCGTGGCCCTCCAGGCTCTCTGCCTCTGGCCTCTGTACTCCAGTGCACTTTGGCTTCATGCCCCAGCGCCCCTATCCAACACTGAGGGCATTACCTTTCTTCTTGTTGCCCCCGTTAAGTCTTGAAGGAAGACAAAGGAGGAAACCAAAGCCCAGAGAGAAGGCAGGCCTCCCTGGAACATCTGGCTTTCCCCTCTTTGACGCCCCTAGGGCTATGCTTAAAAAGAGTGAGAGACTCAAGCTTGGTAAGATGTTTCTGTTTCTTTTTCTTCCCCCACCTGATTTGTAAATGTAAGTTTGTGAAAATCCTGCAAGGGGATATAAATCAAATTGTAAAATAATCATTTGTTATTCTCACCACTTAGAGAACTTGAACAGGATAAAACAGGGATGGTTTGTCTGCTCCACAATGTCTAGGGCATCAGCTGGCAGACTCAAAGTTTGGGGGTGACTTGACAGCTAGGGACTGGAATCTGAGGGCTTGGCAACTCACATGTCTGGCAGTTGAAGCTGGTTGTTGACTGGAACCTTAGTTCTGTCAGCCAGAGCACCTACCTCACAACATAGCAGCGGGGTCCCAAGGGCAGCATCCCAGGAGAGCCACGTAGAGCTGTACTGCCTTCTCTAACCTAGTTTTGGAAGTCACACAGTATCATACCTGTCATATTCTGTTTGTCAAGGCAGTTACATGGGCCTACCCCATCCAATTCCAAGGGGAAATAGATTCCATCTTTTGATAGAGGAGTAGCAAGGCTCTGGAAGAGTGTGTAAAACTGGAAATATGGCCAGTTTGGAAATTTGGAATCACAGTCTGGCACAATCTATCAACCTTCCCTCTTAGAATCAGCAGACACCTTCAGGGAAAGGAAAGGAGATTCCCAATACTGGGGTCACTCTGGGATTTTTTTCCTCCTCAGTCTTGCCCCCACAGTTCTCCACTGCCCTGGTACCTCTTCAGTGCCTTTTTTTTTCTTGGCCACGCTGTGTGGCATGTGGGATCTTAGTTCTCCGACCAGGGATCGAACCTGTGCCCCCGGCAGTGGAAGCGTGGAGTTCTAACCACGGGACCGCCAGGGAATTCCCTTCAGTGCTTTTAACAAATGTTTTCTCCAGCTTTTCTAACTAGAAAAAGGGTTGGAACCATCCAACCCAGTCCTCTTTCTCTGGAAGGGGGGCCCTGGGCAGTGCATTTAGAATGTACACAATAAAAGCCTGTGTCCCCAAACATACAGCATATTTACTCATGTGATATACAAACACTAAGCACTGTACATGTGAGGACTTCCCTCGTGGTCCCGTGGTTAAGACTCGGCGCTCCCAGTGCAGGGGGCCCGGGTTCAATCACTGGTTGGGGAACTAAGATCCCACATGCCTTGAGTAATCCTGCGGGCCACAACTACTGAGTTCGGCACGCTCTAGGACCCACATGCTGCAACTAGAGAAGCCCTTGTGTCGCAACGAAGACCCAGTGCAGCCAAAATAAATTAATTAATGAATTTTAAAACACTGTACATGTGAAGTTTTAGAAATATGTGAGAAATAACGACATACAAACAGTGATTACAACTTTATAAAAAGTGTGTATGTGTGTGGAGAAGCACTGGAATTGTCCATGGGTAGACTTGTTTGAAAATTAAAAGCAGTTTTGTGTACTTTCTTATAAAGATAAACTTTGAGCTCCCCCCACCAACATTTTATCCTGAAAACTTAAAAACATACAGCTAAGTTGAAAGAATTTACAGTGAACACCTGTATACCCACCACCTGGATTTTACCATTAACATTTTACAGTGCTTAATTTTCATACATCTGTCTATCCCTCTATCCATCCCTCTATCCATTTTATTAATCCATCTTATTTTTGATGCATTTCAGAGTAAGTTGCAGTCATTGGTATAGTACCTCCCTCTAAATACTTCAGAATGCATTTCATTAACTAGAGTTCATTATTTGTGTGCAATTTTTTCTTTTCAGACAAAATATATATAATGCTCAGCTTTTAAGTGTACATTTGCTGAGTTTTGACAAATGCATACACTTATAGTGATTTGTGTTTTTTTTTTTTTTTTTTTGACCATGCCATGTGGCATGTGGAATCTTACTTCCCCGACCAGAGATTGAACCCACAACCCCTGCATTGGAAGCCTGGAGTCTTAACCATTGGACTGCCAGGGAAGTCCCTAAATAGTGATATATTAAAAACAACTAGTTTGCTGCACAAAAAAATTTAAAAAAAAACAACTAAGATTTATTTTTCAAATCTTTGGTTGCTCAACTGTAATTAGTGTAAAATGCCTTCTCTACCCTGAGCGATTTGCACGGCAGGCCTGGGCCTACAGTCACAGGTAGGGTCATCTTGGCCAATGGAAGGAACTAGGATTGAGCCTTGGACCAGGATTTTGGGCCTGGGGGCAGAGAATTTGGAAACATTTCTTCTGGTTTAGGATATCCATGGATATCCCTGGAGTGAGAGTTGGGGCAAAGGCTCCTATAAGCCATCTTCTCAGGCTGCAGTTTCTTTTAGGTACAAAACTCCGGCAAATGACCTTTGGGAATAGAACAGTGAATGGCCTGGGAAGTCACTTGGCTCTCATTTACTTCAACTTTGTATCATACTGCCTTGCTTTATTTTCATTATAGCATTTAGGAAATTTTTTTGTTCACTTGTTTATTGTCTGTCTCCCCATCTAGACTGTAAGTTCCTGAGAGCAGAGACCTTTTCTGTCTTACTCCCTGCTGTGTCCAGCTCATGGTCAGCAGCACTTAATAAGTATTTGTTGAACAAATGACTCATTGGTCCATTTACTAGATGGGGAAAGGAGGCCCCGAAAGGGGAAGTGACTTGCCTAAAGGAACAGGAGTCCTTTACTCACACCCTCCAGTTCTCCTAGTCTAATCCTTCTCTCATGAAACCTGTGACTTCTGGGGCACCTGTGGGGTGGCTGACAAGTGCCTACCGCTAGGTGTGTGCTCCTTTGGGCTGGGACTAAAGCAGGGTCTAGAGCAGAAGACTGCCTCCCCACCCTCTCTCAGTTCCTCTCCTCTCCTCTCTCCTCTCTCCTCTCTCCTCTCTCCTCTCTCCTCTCTCCTCTCCCCTCTCCCCTCTCCTCTCCTCTCCTCTCCTCTCCTCTCCTCTTGGAAGATAGCCCTTTGCCTTGTGGTGATGGGTGGAGCTGTGGACACCCTGGGCATCAGGTAGGATGGGGAGTCTGGACAGGTCTCCACAGGCGGGCAGCTGAGGATGGGACTCTGTCCTCTCCCACTGCAAATAGGGTCTGTGTGGTCGCCAAACTGAAATTTCCTTCTCAGGGTCTCCAGGATGGAATATGCAAGGCCCTGTCTCTCCTTGGTGTGAGGTCCTGTCACCTCTGCACACACACCACAAATGCTCTGACCCCAATGCAGCTGTCTCATGGAGAGAAGGAACTGCATTTCCTGAGGATGGGTTACTTGCCAAACTGCACATGCCTGTAATTCTCGGTACAGCCTTGGGAGGTTCCAGGAAGAGTAGCAGAGGGAGACTCGGGTCAAGCAACCAGTGGTGAGGCTTGAACCCCAGGGCTCTCTGACTACCACACCCAACCACAGCATTTTCCCAAGTGTGGTCAGATCTGGTGGGGATCCTTCAGATGACCTCAAGGATGAATGCTTTTTATTATAATACATATTTATATTAATGTAGGTTAGGAAATATAAGTAGCATGTGAAACCCTTTTATGGTAGTATAAGTAAAACTATAAATAAAAAATTAACCAAAAGAAACATACTAAGAAATAGTAGTGTAGGTCAGATGTAGGTAAGGCAAGCCTGGTGGGGTTTAGTTCTAGCATACTGCTATCCTAGCTACCCAGGGATCTCCAGCACTCACAGTCATTATTTTTCAGGGTTTCCAAACACTTGAGTTCAGGCTTTTTCACCTTTGCAGTTCAGTGTGTGGATAGAGTGAGTTTTTCTACTTTCTGGGTAACTAAGTGGTTGGTGTATAGAAGGACCTGCCCTCATTCGCTGCCCTTGGGGCTCTAACAGGAGACTGGGTGTGTGGCCTCTGGTCTTTGGGCTGGAGTGTCTGTCGGGCAGAGGCGTCTAGGATTCGGTCATTTCACAACACCTCTGGGCCAACCCTGCTGAGAGGGAGTGGGAGACACAAGTCCTACTCAAGGAGGGACTTCCCTGCTGGGGAGGGGATGCCCCGAAGGACGCCCGCCGCACCCGGTATTCCCAGGCCGTGGCTCTGGTCAGCACACGCTTATTCCACAAATCGGGGCAGCGAGGTGCATAGAGTTCCAAATGGACGCCCCAACTGCAGGCGGTGGTGGGGACTGGAGGTGGTCGCTGATGTGGGCTTCAGCTCCTTCGCCTAAATGTCCCCGCCATGAAAACGGATTGCAACCAGCCACAGACCCTTCCCCTGGGGCGCGTTGAACGTGGGACTGTCTTCCGGGCCACGGACGGGAGAGGGAGGCTCCCCACCGCTAACTCCAGGCAGCTCAGGCTGCGGGTCAGGAATGAAGGGTCTCCCAGCAAGCTCCGCTTGCGCACTGCTGGGCAATCTTTCTCCAGCCTACAGACTCCCCGCCACTCCCCCTGTGCGGGTCCTGGTGCGTCCGAGGGACCCTGCGTGGGGACTACAACCTGAGGAGTGTCTCACCCGGCACCCACCACGACTGTGTAATCGGCCTTCAGCGATTCCTGAAGTCCTGCAGCCTGGGAACCCGCTGTTGCCGGGCATACTAACCGATGGCTTTGAAGTGCCCACGTGCGGCGGGGTGCGCTGGGGAGGAGATCCGCACCTCCCACCCGGCCCCTGGTCCCTGGCCTCAGGGGGAGACGCATCTCCCGGTCCTCTCGGCGCTTTGAACCTCCCCTTCCCCCGCCAGGCCTATCGCAAACACCCCCACCGCAGAGCACCGTGTGTCGTGTTTCTACCCGGCTCGGTGCAAGGCAGGCCCGGATATGCGCATCTGGAAAGCTGGGGAGATTTCCCTGGGGCTCGGGTGGGGATGGCTAGGCTGACTTGATGAAAGACCACAGCCACGGTGCTAGGCCTCTTCTAGGGGTTTTGCAGGTTCCTCTCCCTACCCATTGAGAGCCTCCGCCCTTTAAATACCTTGCAGCAATTAGAAAAAGGGGGGGGGGGGTTGTTGGGAACCCGTTTGGAGACAGGAGTGGAAAGACGACTTTTGAGTTCCAGGCCGCCCTGATCGCTAGACATTGGTGTAACTTGTGTTTGGCCTCAGTTTCCGCATCTGTAAACTGGGAAGAAGGCCCACATCCAGGGAGGTGGGACAGTAGAGAGGCGGAAGGTGTTGGTGCACGGTCGGCCGGTGCTCCCAGGGTCATGTGCGCTGCCGTGGGGCGCACATCTCCCGGGCCATCAGTGAGACGGTGACAGTGAGACCCGGCCTTGCGCCCCAGATTGGCAGGCGAGCTAGAGCTCGGAGGCGCGCAAGGGCGGGGCCCAGGAGAGCCAGGAGACGCCCGTTCTGTCTGGGCCAACCAGCGCCCGTCTCTGAACCACCAATGAGGAGGCTCTTTACAGCCAAGGCCGGGTCGGGAGTGAGGCTGCGGCGAGTGCGGTGCTGACAGAGACGCGCGCGCGCGCGTTCCACCTCGGACCCGAGGCTGCCGCCGCCATCACTGCCGCCCGCCCGGTAGCCTCTCAGCAGCTGCCCCTCAGCCGCTTCCCCTCGCCATGGAGGCGAGGCCGCCGCCGCCGCCGCGGGGCTCCGAGCCGTGGGCCGGGCGGCGGCCCTGAGGGCGTGTGGCGGGCCGAGACGCCGCCGCGGCACAGAGGCGGAGCCGCCGTCCTCGTCCCCAGCGGTCCCGCCCAACGCCGGACTCGGTGAGTGTTTGCGGCTGCCGCCGCCCAGGCGGGCTCCGGAGGTTGGAGGGGGGGCGGCTCCCGGGAGCGGGTGGGAGGGGTCCCCGGCCCGATCCCAAATCCATCTTTTCCGGGCCGGATCCATCCGCCTTCTCCAGGGATCCCACATCCTTGCGCTTTCCGTGTGTGTGTGTGTCTGTGTCTGTTTGTGGTGGGGGGTGTCCCCGGAAACGCTGTCCGTGTGTGGGTGGGGTGGGGTGGGGTGGGGGGTGTCCCCGGAAACGCGCCGGCCCGGGCGCCGACCCCTCTCTACTGCCCAGGAACTTTGCGTGTGTCCTCCTGGGGTCGGGCCGGGGCGCTGCCATAGTTCATTCTGAAAGAAGAAATTTGGACAGTGAGAACAGAATTTGCTCAGGTCCATTTAATGGGAAGAAAGAGGAGAACTCCTGGCACGAGAAAATTTGCTCTTGCAGTGACCAACTTTTCTTCCCCGGGCCCCTCTCTTTACCGTCCACTCCCTACAGTTGAGGCCTCTTAGGAAGGGAAGCAGGGGCTCAGTGCTGCCCAGAATTTAAAATGAGCCAATTGGGAATGCAGGTCCCCTCCTTTTTTTTTTTACTTTTGGTGAATAACACAAAGAATACCGTTTTTTGAAAAATTAGTTCCTAATTGTATTTCCTGAAGATAAAAATAATAATGGCAGAGCTGAGCCCAATGTTGAGGGTTTGTTTGTTTTTTTTTTGAGGTCAGTGAATGATGTTTGTAAGACAGGAAAATAGGAATGTTTAAAACCTCTCTAAGAGGGTGAATGCCTTCAGAAGCCTTTGCCCAGGGTAGGGATCCCTGCTCTAGAACCAGTCACATCTCCCAGAAGATCTCTTCTCTTGCCACCTGCTTGCTGTTAAGGCAGCTCTAGAACCAGAAGATGGTGGGCAAGGAGAGGACTGGCGGTGGAAGATGGGCAAACATCCTCCTGCCCGACCACTCCTTTACAAAACACAGATCTGGTGCTGTCAGTTGTTTATTTAAAACTCCCTCGCTTTCCTTTACCCATAGGGTGAATGAAGCCCAAAATGCCTTAACAGGTCCTACAGGGCACTTGACAGTCTTGCTTCAACTTACTCTTTTACTTTTAGCTGAATCCTTCAATTCTCCTTCCTTTTATCCCCCTCTCTGGCCAATCAGAATTGCTTGACTGCCTCTTTTTTGCTTGTGTGATCCTCTTTCCTCCCCACCTTTATCTGCCAACCTCCACCTCTTCCTTTAAAGCCCTTCTCATTTGAGAAGCTTGATGAGGGCAGGACCTGTGTCTTGTTCAACTGTTCATCGTCCATATTGAGAGGTTTCTTCTTCCCGATTGTCTTATTGTCCCATCTCTTCCACTTATGTTTACTTCCAGGTACCCACTTCCTGAGAAAATCTTTTTTTTTTTTTTTAATTCAATGGAGTCTTTTTTCTTTCTTTGGCTGCGTTGGGTCTTCGTTGCTGTGCATGGGCTTTCTCTAGTTGCAGCAAGTGGGGCTACTCTTTGTTGCGGTGCACGGGCTTCTCATTGCCGTGCCTTCTTGTTGCGGAGCATGGGCCCTAGAGTGCATGGGCTTCAGTAGTTGCGGCGTATGGGCTCAGCAGTTGCAGCTCGCAGGCTCTAGAGCGCAAGCTCAGTAGTTGTGGCGCACGGGCTTAGTTGCTCCGCGGCATGTGGGATCTTCCCGGACCAGGGATCAAAACTGTGTCTCCTGTATTGGCAGGCAGATTCTTAACCACTGCGCCACCAGGGAAGTCCCCTGAGAGGATCTTTCCTGAGTGTTTCCTGCTTGGCGTGCACACTTATGACTTTTAGTATCTTGATTCCTCATCTCTTCATGTCCATCCTATCCGGCCCCCATAAGTAATCAACAGGCAGAAACTGGCAGGTCTCATATCCCACTGGCCTTCAATCTGCTCAACTGTCTCTGAAAGGCTAAAAGCCCCACCATCTCTTTTTCACCTCTGCCTGCCTGAAGTGGCCTGGCTATGTGCGTACTGTAAGGCAGGGTACAATCTAGGAGGCTGTTCACTGGGTACCTTTTAGACACTAATTTACCACCTAGGTGAAATTCGGAAACCAGAAAAGCCAGTCCTCTGACTGAACTACATTCACATGTATTCTGTTTGCCAGGCGAAGTGCTTGGCATACAGGATAAAAGTGGGGAAGTCACATCTTTACCTTTGAGGGGCTCACAGCTTAATGCAGGACAAGTGGATACAAATACTTATATCACAGGTACTATGAGAGTGTAATAATACCTTTTATTTGCCTTGTGTCAGGCTAGGTAATAAATGCTTTCCATGAATTATCTTATATAATCCTTTCTACCATCATGTGGTGGCTAATTCTTACTAGACAAGGGTGGAAACTGAGCCCATACAGTGTGCAGATGAGGGAATAGTCAGGATTTGAATCTTGGCAGTCTAGTTACAGAGTATCTGCCTGGCTGTATAGACAGCATTCCCTCCGTGGGTGGTCTGAGAAAACTTGACTGGAAGGGAGCCTTTGGGTCATGAAGGATAGATAGGAGTTTATGTATGGTGGACAGGATACAGGAAAGAAGGAGCAGCACAGGCAGGCTTGGAGGTGGAAGGAACCCATTGTCCTTGGGGAGCAGGGAGAGGTTAAACGTAGTTGGATTGAGTAGAGGGAAGAAGGGTGGGAGATGAGATTAGGTTGGCTTGAAGGGCTGTAAGTGCTGTGTTAGAGTTTGGGCAGTGGAGACTTTAAAGGGGGATTTTAAAGGAGGTCAGGGGGACTTCCCTGGTGGTGCAGAGGTTAAGAATCCGCCTGCCAATGCAGGGCACATGGGCTCGAGCCCTGGTCCGGGAAGATCCCACATGCCGTAGTGCAACTAAGCCCGTGTACCACAACTACTGAGCCTGTGCTCTAGAGCCCGCGAGCCACAACTACTGAGCCTGCGTGCCACAACTCCTGAAGCCGGTGCACCTAGAGCCCGTGCTCCACAACAAGAGAAGCCACTGCAATGAGAAGCCCGCGCACCGCAACGAAGAGTAGCCCCCGCTCGCCACGACTAGAGAAATCCCGCACACAGCAGCAAAGACCCAAGGCAGCCAAAAATAAAAATAAACAAAATAAAATAAATTTAAAAAACAAAAGATAAAGGAGGTCAGGGACTTGGGCAGACCAGGCTTTCAAAAGGTCATTCAGGGGCAGTGTGGGGCCAGATGTTAATACCCCTCCAATTTAGGAGGCAATGGTGAGGCTTCACAGAGGCAGAATCACAGCCTCTTAGACCCAGAGTGAGGCCTAAAGAGAATACTGCTGAGTTTTGGGAACAGGTCATACTTATGAGAAAAAATTCCAGCAATATGAAAACGTATGTATAGAGAAATGCCTCCCTTCTACCCTGACCTCCCCTGAGATGGTTGAAGTTTCCAGTTTCTGTGGCTTTACATAGACACTCTTGCTGTATAAACATTTATCTGCCTATCCATACTCCTACCCCATGGTACATACCAGTCACATCTTGCTCTTTTTTTTTTCACTGCTGTTCGGCTTGGCTTGTGGGATCTTAGTTCCCTGACCAGGGATCAAACCTGGGCCCTCTGCAGTGAAAGCACAGAGTCCTTACCACTAGACTGCCAGGGAATTCCCATATCTTGCTCTTTTTTACTTAACATAGGAAAATCATTACTTAACTTAGGAAATCATTACATATTAGTACATATAGAGCTATTTATTCTTTTTATTTTATTGATATTCTTTTACTTATTTCATTGTTTGGCTGCACCATTATTTGTAACTAGTTTTTGGATTAAACAACATTTAAGTTGTTTCCAGGTTTTTCTATTACGGCATTATAATGAATATCCTTCTACATACTTTGTTATGAGCTCATGTGTAAAATTATCTGAATTGTATATTTTTAGAAGTGGAATTACTGGGTCAAAGGATACTTGTGCATTTTAAATTTGTAGACATGTAGCCAAATTACCACCCCTTGGAGGGGGTTGTACTAACTTATCCTCTTTCCAAAAATGTGAGTGGACCTCAAACAGATCTTCATCAGAGTATGTATCAGGGTAGCCTGGGATGCTTTTTCAGATAGACTGCTTTTTCAGATGCTTTCCCCTCACCTAACCTCCTCCCCTCATGGGATTCTAGCCTATTTCTTTCTATCTGCAGAAGGAGACATTGAGTCTCAGAAGGATAAAGTGACTTGTGGAAGACAGTGGGTGGTGGTTGTTTTTTTAAGCGGCTCTGATATTTGTATTTGCCCAGCATCTTTCACTGGAGGTTCTCAGAGTCAGTTTGTAAACATTGTTGCATTGTTTTTCTTCACTTTCATGTGGGAAAAATGAGGTGCAGGTGAAGCTTAAGTTATAAGCAGGAATCTGGCCAAATATACAATCTTGTCTTTTTACTTCTAATGTAATAACTAATAAATGTTCCCAAATGACAAATTTGAAGAAATTTTTTTAGTGAGTCTGAGTACAACAAAAATAGCAATAATATAACACTAACAATACAATTGAGCAACAAACCCTCAAATAACCCAATGTTAAAATTTGTTTTAGTATATTCTCTGTAGAAAAGAGAATCCATTAAATGTGAAATTGTATTTACTTTAAATTCACATCCATTTGTGTCAGTGTATAGGCATAGATTTTTTTTTAATAGTTATAACCTTTTATATGTACATGGCAAGTAAAGTACATACAGCATATGATTTTTGTATTCTTGAATAACATCAAATATTTTATATTTACTCATTTTGTTTATCATTTTAAATCACAGAATAGTATTCTATGCATTGATAGCCGTAGTTTGTGCGATCGATTTTTATTTTCTTTTTCTCTCTCCTTTTTACTATTATAAATGGTACTTCTGAGCACCCTTGTTCAAATACTTCTTTTGGATTATTTTCTTGCACTCTTGCCCCTAAAATGGGTTCACTGCATCAGAATATGGTTTCAGTGCCGAATTGCTATCTAGAAAGGTTGAACTAGTTTACAACATCATCAGCAATTTTTGTGGCCCTATTTCCTGACAATACAGCCAATGCTATTACAAACAAAACTTAATATTTGGGCTTCCCTGGTGGTGCAGTGGTTAAGAATCTGCCTGCCAATGCAGGGGACATGGGTTCGAGCCCTGGTCCAGGAAGATCCCACATGCTGTGGAGCAACTAAACCCGTGCGCCGTAACTACTGAGAGCCGTGTGCCACAACTACTGAAGCCCGCACGCCTAGAGCCCGTGCTCTGCAACAAGAGAAGCCACCACAGTGAGAAGCCTGTGCACCGCAATGAAGAGTAGCCTCCGCTTGCTGCAACTAGAGAAAGCCCACACGCAGCAACGAAGACCCAACGCAGCCGAAAATAAAATAAATTTAAAAAAACCTAATATTTGATTTTGTTAATTTAAAAGAAATGTAGTAGTACTTTGAGTTAGGTTTAATTTACGCTTCTTTAGAAAAACTTTAGAAAAAATCTAAATGAGCTACTAAATGAGTTTTAGTAGCTCATTTAGATTTTGAATGAAGTACGGTGCTGTGTTATATATCATATCCAAGTGTTATGTAGCTAAAGTCAACTTTTTTTTGAAGAAAGACATGGTTGATAGGACAGAAATATTGTGGAAATTTAGAATAAGATCATACTGGTATGAAATAGAAAATTGGGTGCTGTTCAGTAGAAAATACCAGACATTGTGCTGGTAGTTAGGGATACTCCAGAGTAACATGGATGTGATGTCTGTCCTTATGGGCTAATGCAGAAGGCAGACATTAATCACCTTATGGTAATTATAGATGTGATCAAAGGGGAAGAGTAAGATGTCTTGGGAACGCCAGAGAAGTTCAACAATGCTTGCAGTTTAAACAACACAGAGACCCTGAGCTAGGAAGGGGTTGGGTACCTTAGGTATATATATATGTATATATATTTTTTAATTCCCTAGGTGATTCTAATATGCAGCCAGGGTTGAGAACCACTGGACTAGAGAGAAGCAGGGGCCAGAGTTGAGGGCCTTATACACCATGCAAAGATTTTGGACTTTATCGTGAAGGCAGAGCTAAGCCATTGAAGGATTTCAAAGAGGAGTGAACTGATCTGATTTGCAGTTGTGAAAAGTTCACTGTGGCTGCAATCCAGAGCAGTAGTTTTCCAAGTGAGGTGGATAAGATGCTGGGATGCTGAACTTTTTATTATTTTTATCTAAAAAATGATAAAACATTACATTTAGGGACTGTCACTGGCATCTTCTTGGGTCTGTAGGTCAAACAGTGTTTGGGTGTCCAGAAGTAAGAGAGGGGAGTTCTGCAGTAAGCAAGCACAGCTGTATATATACATTTAAAAAAAATTTTTTGTTTATTTGGCTGAGCTGGGTCTTAGTTGTGGCACGAGAGGTCTTTGTTGCGGCATGCGGGATCTTTAGTTGCGGCATGTGAACTCTTAGTTGCAGCATGTGGGATCTACCAGGGATCGAACCCAGGCCCCCTGCATTGGGAGCACGGAGTCTTAGCCACTGGACCACCAGGGAAGTCCCTGTATACATACATTTGCTTTCAGTGTATTGCAACATATTGATAACAGTTTATATTATTCAGTTTTCATTAAACTAACCTTCACAAAATGAAGAAGCGGCTTAAAAAGATCCCTGCAAAGAAACCAGTGATTGAAGAAAATATTAATAACGCAAGCACAAGGAAACAAACAAACAAAATGGCAGAGCTGACCCTTGTCTAGCTCCTATTATGAAGTCCTGGTGAGCAGTTTTGGTTTTTTTTTAGTATTTATTTATTTATTTGGCTGCGCCTGATCTTAGTTGCACCATGCACGTGGGATCTAGTTCTGTGACCAGGGATCGGACCTGGGCTCCCTGCATTGGGAGCTCGGAGTCTTAACCACTGGACCACCAGGGAAGTCCCCGCTCAGTGAGCTATTGGGTCAGATTAAATAAGTCAACTCGTATTACATTGGAAAGTATCAAGAACTCTATTTGAAACATAGACTTACATCCTCTGTCATTATAGGAATCTTGTTTTAAGATTATGTGGAACCTGAGATATTAAATAGTAAAATATGAGGCTATCACTAGTGACAAGACATTTGAAAACTAAGCATCTGGAGCATAAAGAGAAGCTCTGCATGTTTTTTCCCCCCAATGATGTTTAAAGTCATAGCCTGGGGAGTTCCCTGGCGGTCCAGTGGTTAGGACTCAGCGCTTTCACTGCCGTGGCCCAGGTTCAATCCCTAGTGGGGGAACTAAGATCCCCCCAAGCCATGCGGTGCAGCCAAAAAGAAAAGAAAAAAAAAGAAAAAAAGGCATAGGCTATTCAATCAGATGCTGTACATAATTTTACTAACCTAATGATTAAAGTATCTATTTCAAGGTTTTCTGTTCTTATAAATGAGCAAAAGGCACATACCATTGGCAGGTTCTCCTGTCCGCACTGCCTGCACCCGCAAAAAGGCTGATATAGTGTATGGAAAATAATATATCAAGAAGCTAAGACTAAATTTTGTTTGCATATACTCTTGTAAGATGTAGTAAATGTTGCTGAAGATTTGAACAAGCAATATTAGAATAAAATTTTCAGTGTTGGAGGTTTGCTACATAGTTTTAAAAGTATAGAAGCTTCTAGCATGCCTTAGTATTTGCTAGATTCTCTTTATTAAAAGAAATCCAAGAAAAATCACTTCTTTTGTGAGCTACTGGAGAAAGTTATACTGGAGAAGACATTCTTAATAGTAAATGACTGCCTTCATAACATTGCCGTATGAAATAATTGTCTAAATGTAAACAGAACAGCCACTTGAATGAAAAATGAAATGCGTTCATTGCCTCTTCATGAACTATTGAGGCAGGTTATCTTGTTGGCTATCTTGTGGTGGAGTTGTTGATGTTATACATTTTACTTTTACCAAAAAAAAAAAAAAGCCTACTTTTTCTGTGATAAATGGCTATCTAGCTAACATTATTTGAGAAGTTAATATCCTTAATCTGTCTCTTCAAGTAAAGACATTATTTTAACAGTGAATGAGAAAGTAACGTCTTTTTTCTTACAAGTATGCTATGGGATAGCATTTTCCTTGTAATTTAAAAAAAAAGCTTTATCATGATATAATTTACATACTATAAAATTCAGCCTTTTAAAGTGTACAGTCAGTGATTTTTAGTGTATTTGTGGAGTTGTGCAACCATCACCATTATCTAATTTCAGAACATTTTCATCACACCAAGGAGAAACCCTGCACCCATTACCTTCACTCCCCATCCCACCCTCCCTCCAGCCTCTGGCAGCCCCTAGTCTTTCTGTTTGCCTATTCTGGACATTTTATATAAATGGAATCATATAAAATGTGGCCTTTGTTGACTGACTTAATTAGCATAATGTTTTGGGGAGTTCATTCATGTTGTAGCATGAATTCATTCATTCCTTTTTATAGCTGAATAAATAATCCATTGTATAGATATATTGTTTATCTATTCATCAGTTAGTGAATTTTTGAGTTGTTTCCACTTTTTGGCTATTACGATTAATGCTGCTGTGAGCATTCATGCACAAGTACATGTGCGGGCATACGTTTTCATTTCTCTTGGATATAGAGTGGAATTGCTGGGTTAAATGGGTCTGTTTAACTTTAGAGGAATTGGCAAACTATTTTGTAAAGCACTTGTGCCATTTTACATTCCCAGCAGCAATGCACAAGGGTTCCAGTTTCCACGCATCCTCACCAATATTTGTTATGCTGTCTTTTTGACTGTAGCTATCTTAGTGGTATGAAGTGATAGTTCATTGTAGTTTTGATTTGCATTTCCCCAGTGACTCATGAGCTCATTGTGATTTTGTTGCATCTATAAAAACTATCATATTTTTACACATGAAAAACTTGGAAACATAAATTTCTTACCTGATAAACATCTCCAAATGTATTTCCAAAAAAATTTCCAGATGATCTAATGAAATAAAAGACCTAGACATTGATCGTCAGTTGCTATTAAAACCAGTAGGGAACTTTATAATAGAAGAATCAGAATGACAATCTTCTAATCAGTCATAACATCTCTAAAATGGGTACAACCAGACTTTATGTTCCTCTCATGCGGTACAATAGGAAAAATATAACACCATTCATGAAATAGTCTTTCCCTACCCAAATCAAATCAAACCTGACTCTAATTAAGCATCTAGATCTAACAATCAACTTATAGAATGTAATTAGAAAATTCAGAATGTGAGAAATCCAGTAGGACAAATGAACCCAGTTACTTCAAATAAATGGCAAGAAAAAAAGTGGAGCAACTATTACATGTTAGAAAAGACTTGAGACATATTAACTAAATGTAATGTGTAGACCTTGATTAGATCCTGTGTCATACAAATCAACTGTAAAAAGGTATTTATGAGACAATTGGGAGTAATTTGAATACCACTTAATATATTAGATGATTTTTAAACAATTGTTTTAATTTTTTAAAGATATGATAATAGTATTATATTAAAAGAAAAAACTCTTTTTTTTCTTGGAGATATGTACTGAAGTATTTATGGATGAAATGATAGGATGTCTGGAATTTGCTCTAAGATAATTCATTGTGTCTGAGGGTTGTAGGTTATTTACCATTACTGATAATCATTGAAGCTGGATAATAGGTATATAAGGGTTTATTATAGAGTTACTCTTGCTCTTAGTTTTAGTGGGTTTCACATCCATTTGTTAGAAATTTAAAAAGTAAAATCTTCTGACTAGTTTTCAAGAGTAATTTCAAGAGTCGTTTCCTTTTCAAAGGAAGATAGACATTTGCTAGCCAAATTTGAAGGGAAATGTTTGTATAATTGGATGGGGTTGGAAAAAGAAATACCACTTTTTAGTAAGCACAACCGTAGTGCTTCTTCCTTTTGGACCCCTATTTCTTTTGGACTATGATAGCCATTAAAACCAAGTATTGATTTGAAACCAGACTTTCAGATTGCTTTGTCACAAAGTATTAAAATGAGATTTTCCAAGCATAATAAGAAATATTTGATCATATGGATCACACTAAATATTTTTAAAACAAGGTTAGTATTAACATCTTAGTGATAGCAGTAATGGTTTTTATATTTTCCCATATGAAAACCATTATTGCAATCATTATTACATTTGGAAATGAATGACTGTTTTTGTGGTATTTATATATATTAGTATCTTTGTCATATTTATTGGTGAACACATGTTGGGGATGTGCGTGTTGATTGATTGGCTGGTGTGCAGTCAAAAAATTTGATTGTCATTACTGTGGAGAATGAACTGGACAGAGCATAGAGACTAATTTCGTGATTGTTAGAGCATATTTGGCCAGGGTTGATGGTGTTCTGGACTGGTTTGGCATAGGGGATGGAGATATGTGGATAAGCATGATTTAAGCAGTAGAAGCATTAGTAGGGTTCCACATTTTTGGCTTTTTTGAAAGTGAACTGAGCTTTTGTATGTGGGAAGAAGTTAAAACCCGGCTGCTATAAATTGTTCAAGAGTTTTCAAATATTGATTGACAAATAACCATCAATTAGTTTTCAAACATTGGTTGACAGGTGGCTTAATGCAATAGTATAAACGCATTAGTACCCCATTAATAAAGAGAATGTCTTCCATTTGGTGTATCAGCAGTACATCAGTATATGGAATAGTTCCAGGACTTCCAGTGTTCCTCTAAAAGGAAAGGTGGGGAAGTGTGGGGGAGAGCTTTCACAGGAATGCTTCTGTTCTGGTGCCCCTTTCCATGTCTCCATTGATTTGAAGGCTTTACCCACCTTTCAAGGAATGAGGCCAGTTCCTGAATCAGTGCTTCTGCTGCTGTCTGTGAGACCACTGCTCTCCAGTGCACCTTACTTCCCACCTGGACCTGCTTACTTTGTTAACAGGGGCTGAATATACAGTGACTTCCAACTGGTGTTTCTCTGTTTCTCCATTCTGGGGAGTTAGCCTGGCCCAGAATCTTGCTACTAGTTGGTGGAAGTGATAGAAGATCCTTTTTCTTCCTATACTTTGTACCCAGTTAGCAATAGTGCTGTTGGTAGCAGTTGTGAACCTCTGAGGCAGTGATTCTCAATAGTGACTGACTGTGGTGGGAAGGAGAAGGTAAATTTGAAAAAACATCTTTTTAGAAAATGGAAAAAATAATGGCTATATGTTTGTTAATCAGTGTATATATTTTTAAATTTGCTTCATTTAAAATCATGTATGCATTTGAATGGTACATGTACATGTTAAAATATTCAAATATTAGTACTAAAAATATACAGTAAAAAAGGTAATTCTGTCTCCCTCATCTTCCAAGTTTCCCTTCTCAGAGGCATCCCTAGGCATTATGAACAGTACTTGTGAAACCTTCCAGAAAGAGTCATGCCCGTATACTGTGAGAGTTACTTAAGTTTGACATTTCAGCTAACATTTCCTGCTTATTCACTTGCACTTAGCTTTCAGAAGTTCTACTTTGAAGAAGGCTGTTGTCGAGCAAGTAGTGGTTAACAGAGCAGTTCAGTTATGTGTGTTTTGTAATGTCTGAGTGGGGCTTTTGTTCATGAAAAGGACTAAAAATTACTTGGGTTTCAAATTAATGTTCAATTTATTTAAGTGGCAAATTAAAAAACCTAGTTTTTCTTTAGTCTTGTTAATTGTACTTGTAAGCATTGTAATTTATGCACAGAAATAAGAACGATAACTTTCACTTGCTCTTTAATTAGTGTTAATTCAAGCTTAACTGATTAAATTCCTTCATACCCCTTTGTTAGTGAATTAAATTTTCTTAGATATTTAAAATACATTTATACTGTCAGTCTGTCAAACACTGCCAGTCCTTGAATCAGATTAGTTCCTCCCCCCTCCGCCCCCTGGCCATGTTGCATGGCATGTGGAAATCTTAGTTCCCCGACCAGGGATTACACCAACACCGCCTGCATTGGAAGCATGGAGTCTTAGCCGCTGGACTGCCAGGGAAGTCCCCAGATTGGATTTTGTATTTCTTTCATATTTTCTTTGTCAGGCTTTATAGTTATTTTAATTTGGGGAGTTGGAAGTGACTAGAGTTCATACCCCATACCTGCCATGCTTTGTGAACATGGGCAAAGTATTAATACTTAACCCTTCTGAGACTGTTTCCTCACCTAATAAATGGGTTCAACAGTAGTACTCTTTTACTGCATGTTTGTTTTAAGGATTAGATAGTTCACCCCAAGTGCTTAGCAGAGTTCTTAGCATGTAGTAAACTTTCAGCAAATGTTAGGAAATATTATAATGACCTTGATTTTTGTCTTTCCTCTGTAGTAGTTGGTCAGGATACAGTGTAGCTGCATAACTGATCACAGAGTAACTTTTATCTTCCTGGGGTTTCAGTGGGGGAAATGTGGCAAGGATGGGAGAGGGAAGAGAGAGGGAGAAGAATCGAGTAAATGGGATAAACTGTACAACATTTGCTTCCTGAACCATCTTCCCTGGAGTTCTGTGACACACTTTCTTGGTTTTTCTCTACCTTTCTGGCCACTCCTCAGTTCCCTTAGGCCTCTCTTCTGTGACCACTCTTTGACTTACCAAAGAGTACATCCTTAGCCCTCTTGTGTTTCATCCTACGCATTGTTCCTGGAAGCACATGCCTATGCCCAGGGTTTCGGCTGCCAGCTCCTTGCTAATTAGGAGAAAATTCGTCCTCGCACTGGATAATAGCCAGCAACCTACTGGTCGTCTTCATTGGACTGTTTCCCAGGCACCTGTAACAGGCTCAGAACTGACCTCATCTTCCCTTTAAATGTGTTACCTTTGTATTCTCTGTCTTGATGAATGACAAAACCCTGTAACCCAAACCAGAAATTTGGATGACACTGTTCTTCTGGTTGGTGATGCATTCCCATCTGTTTTACCTTTAATATTTCTCAAATTTGCCTGCTTTCCCCCACCTCTTCTGTCCCTTAGTTCTGGTTTCTTCTCATTTAGATGACTGCTGCAGATTCCCTAGTTGTCTACCCATTATTATTTCTTTATTCCAGGTCATGTATCACACTGCTGCCAAGAGTGATCTTTTTGACTTCCCTATCTAATAATCATAGCACTCCCCAGTTTAAAATCCTCTGGATAAAACCCAAACTCCTTATCAGAGCAAGTTTTTGCGACCAACCCCTCTTAACCTTTTAGCCTTACCTTTCCCCCATATCCTTGACTGTGCTGTGCTCTTTCAGACCCTCTGTCTTTTGGACTGCCCATCTCCCTCTTTTTTACCTTGCATTATAATTTCTTAGGTAGGGATCAGCTCCTCCAATGAGCATTACCTTACTGACTGTCTCAATTCTGATCTAGGTATAGATCCTTGTGCTATTTCTATCAAGTCACTTAATCATATTATGTGATAATCCAGACACTTAGATAATAATCCATACATCCACACGAGCAGATTAATGGTTTTAGAAGGATCTTGGTGGTCCAGGATGTATAGTAATATGTAATTTTGCTGAGGCATGGATTCATATTACTTGCACTTTGAGTTTGGTGGCAGCAGGTGAGTTCCCTTAGTTCTTCAGTGAGCCTATAACCTCACTCAGCATCTAAAGCTGTCTTTTTATTATTTCCTTCTTTTTCCTGTTCATTTTCTAGTTTTGTAAGTTTTCTGATTCCCAAGCTGGAAAATACATTTAAACAAGAAACTGTAAGCCCGTGTAATGGCTTGAAAACTCATAAGGTTTTTAAGACGTCTTTTTCTTCTCCTCTCTTCTTTCCATCTCCCTTATCTTTGGCATTAAGTTTGTCAGGGGATGCAAACTCAAATATGTCTTTGGAAGCTGGGCAGCTTATATGAATGAGAGAGGTAGATCTCTTGGGTCATATGTCATACTGGAGTTTCCATGGCCTATCTAAAGGAGTTCATATTCAATATTTTTATAACACAGTGTGCTACCAGTTTGTAGCCTTCACTGTAATTGCCAAAGACTGTACCTATACGATTTAGTTTATCTTTCTCTTTGAAACTGAATTCATTAAATAAACAAAAACTTAAGTAACCGTACTACTACGTAGTCTTCTAGACCCTGCTGAAGTATCACCCACTTACGGGAGTCTCCTGAATTCTCCTAGGAATTGTTTTTTCCTCCTTTTAGAGTTGGTATAACAAATATAGTATTGATCACAATGTTTTTTGGTTTTTTAAAAAAATATTTATTTATGTATTTGGCTGCACCAGGTCTTAGTGCAGCACTTGGGCTCCTTAGTTTTGGCACGCTGGCTCCTTAGTTGTGGCATGTGAACTCTTAGTTGCAGCATGCATGTGGGATCTAGTTCCCTAACCAGGGATCGAACCCAGGCGCCCTGCATTGGGAGTACAGAGTGTTATCCACTGAGCCACCAGGGAAGTTCCAATCACAATGTATTTTAATTTACTCATTTTCATGTCTTAATTTCCTATTAGTTTATTGAGGACAGTTATGTATTGAGGAGCATGTCTATTAATTCTATTAGGTGTTCAATACATTGGTGTTGAACATTGAGCCAAGTGCTAGGCATATAGTAAACAGACATGTTTGTTGATGAACAGGTATCGATACCAAAATCTGGGGGCTCTGTAATATAACATTTCTTTTTCTTTTGATGATTCGAAGGGCTGTGTAGCTACCCTAAATTTCAGCTTTGTTTCTTGGAAATTACCAAGAATGTTAAGGATGATTGATTATTGGGTTGGCCAGAAAGTTCATTCGGTTTTTTTTTTTTTGACTGTGTTGGGTCTTCATTTCTGTGCGAGGGCTTTCTCCAGTTGCGGCGAGCGGGGGCCACTCTTCATCGCGGTGCGCGGGCCTCTCACCGTCGCGGCCTCTCCCGTTGCGGAGCACAGGTTCCAGACACGCAGGCTCAGTAGTTGTGGCTCACGGGCTTAGTCGCTCCGTGGCATGTGGGATCTTCCCAGACCAGGGCTCGAACCCGTGTCCCCTGCATTGGCAGGCAGGTTCTTAACCACTGCGCCACCAGGGAAGCCCCATTTGGTTTTTAAGTAAAAATAGAAGACACATTTTTCATTTTCACCACGAACTTTATTGAACAAAGTATTCACTGTTTTGTTCCACTACCTTCTGCCATTTTTCAAGCAACGTCATAATTCCATCTTCCCCAAACATTTTATCTTTTTGAGCAAAGAACTGTTCCAGGTGCCTTTTACAGTCTTCCAGGGAATTGAAATTTTTTCCATTCAGAGACTTTTATAAAGACCAAAATAAATGGAAATCTGAAGGTGCAATGTCTGGTGAATAAAGCGGTTGAATCAGAACTTCCCAGCCAAGCTGTAACAGTTTTTCCCTGGTCATCAAAGAAACACGCGGTCTTGCATTATCTTGATAGAAGATTATGCATTTTCTGTTGACTAATTCCCAACAGTTTTCATCGAGTGCTGCTTTCAGTTGGTCTAATTGGGAACAGTACTTGTTGGAATTAATCGTTTGGTTTTCCGGAAGGAGCTCATAAGAGAGGACTCCCTTCCAATCTCACCATATACACAACATCACCTTCTTTGGATGAAGACTGGCCTTTGGTGTGGTTGGTGGTGGTTCATTTCGCTTGCCCCACGATGTCTTCCGTTCCACTTTATTGTACAATATCTACGTTTCATCACCCGTCACAATTTGTTTTAAGAACGGAACATTTTCATTACATTTAAGTAGAGAATCACCTGTGGAAATATGGTCAAGAAGGTTTTTTTCCTTAACTTGTGTGGAACCCAAACATCAAAGTGATTCACATAACCAAGCTGGTCCAAATGGTTTTCAACACTTGATTTGGATATTTTGAGTATGTCGGCCATCTCCCACATGGTATAACATTGATTGTTCTCAATTAATGTCTCGATTTGATCGCTATCAACTTCAACTGGTCTACCTGACCGTGGAGCATCGTCCAGGGAGAAATCTCTAGCACGAAACTTCGCAAACCACTTTTGACATGTTTGATCAGTCACAGCACCTTCTCCATACACTGAACAAACCTTTTTTTGTGTTTCAGTTGCATTTTTCCCTTTCTTGAAATAAGAAAGCGTAATATGCTGAAAATGTTGCTTTTTTCTTCCATCTTCAATACTAAAATGGCTACAGAAAAATCACCAATTTTGATAAGTTTTTTTAAAAAATGCACGCTGATATGACAGCTGTCACAATACAATCTGACAAAATTGTTTCGATTGAAGTTAAAGACAACTAAGCCCTATCAGAGCCATCTGAGGGAAAAAAATCGAATGAAGTTTTTGGCCAACCCAATATGTTGCTGTGTTTGGTGCAGACAGATCTGTGTACCGATGGTGACTAAACAGACTTGATTGCAAATAGTCTGTTGTTCATCCCCTGAGAAAAGATCTGTTACAAGGGGAACTTCTTGCTTCTAATTTCATACGGTTAAGACAAATTAATCACCTGATGACTGTGGAAAATATAAAGAAATTTGAGTACACCTTGGATAAAGAAAGGGTTTGGAGTAAGCAGACCTGAGTTCTATTTCTGGTAGTACTAATTAGCCTTGTGACTTTAGGCAAGTCTTTCCCGATCACAGTTTCTTCCTCTGTAAAGTGATAAGGGACTTGATGGTTTAACATCCTTCTATCCCTAAAATTATTTAATTCTAATACACTGTAATTTCGGGACGTCCCTGGTGGTCCAGTGGGTAAGACTCTGTGTTCCCAATGCAGGCGGCCTGGGTTCGACCCCTGGTCAGGGAACTAGATCCCACATGCATGCTGCAACTAAGAGTTTGCATGCCACAGTGAAGATCCTGCATGCCGCAACTAAGACCCAGCACAGCCAAAATAAATAAAAACAAAACAAAACAAAAACAACTAAACAAACAAACACTGTAATTTCTAAAATATTAGGACCAGTGAAGGAAATACTCATGGCTTAGCTCATTCTAAGGATAATTTGAAGTAATTTACTGATACACATATAATACCATCGTGTGTGTGTTTCTAGAGAGAGTGCATTTAGGAGTTGTCCAGAAAAACACCAAAGAAGCTGGTCAGTAATAATGATCACTGGGGAGTGGGGAACTGGATGCCTGGTGGGAAGGATACCTTCTATTCAGCGTATTTTCTTTTGTAATCTTTGATTTTTATAGTGTGTGCTTGATTATCTACCCAATAAGGACAAATAAATTTTAATATATAACATACACATAAAGAAGTCAGTAAAGGGAAAGTAAGGGTCTTATGGTAAGAGAGAGGCACGGGGATGGTAGTGCAGTCCATTAGATCCTATGCAGTTATTTAAAGAAGACTGTATATTGAGCTCTCAAGTTATATTAGCTGAAGGTTCCAAGAGATTCACTTGACTTACAAGATATAAACCATCATCAGTAGTGAGAAACAGCCTTTCCTGGCACTGTGGTTTGAGGCATTTTCCTCTTAAATGGGATATTGTGTGATATGGTGAACGTTTTCAATAGAACCTCTACAGTCATACTGTAATGCAGTATCTCAAATGGGGGTCCTTGGATATATTTTGAAGAGAAGTTTCTCTGAGTAGACTCTAATAGTTTTTAAAATTTCAGTAACCTGAACTATAAGCATATGAATGACTGCCCACCTTGTAACTGAGTATTGCCACACAATTTCAGTGCCCATGTTTGTGTGTGTGTTTAGGATCATTGGTTATCTGCGTCTTTATTTGTAAGTAAGTAGTTTGTGGGACTAGTCAGTGGAAGGCCAAGTAGTGCTGGGCACGCTGGGCAACTTGTTTGCGGTTGTTTGAATGGGAAAGTGATGGGAGAATTAGTATTATATGACATATGTGTTTAGGCATGCCAAGCTTAAAAAAAAAACAAAACTGTTGTAGTAGGTGATGCAATAGCCGTGTTGTGAGTGGTGATTTAATTTCAGCATTAAATCTATTGTTATCTATTAATATTGTTAATTTGAATCTTATTGGTTTTATATTTTTATGTAAGTTTATTTTGGTTTTATAGCTGTATAATAGCACAGTGTTATGTTTATATTTATTCATTAATAAAAATTTTTTAATTAGCATTGAAGGTGTGTTAAAATTTTTGTTTCCTTTAAAAGGTAATTTGTATCTCTCAAATTTGAGAAATCCTGCAGTAGTGATTACAGCTTTGCTTATTCTAAGCAGAGTCCACAGATGCCCAAATAAGAGGCAGTTTTCTACTGATCATTTCTCATAATTGAATTTTGTTGAATTAGGAAAAAACTTTGAAATCATGAGTACAGTTGCTGATTAATGACACATCCAACTTACTTTGAAAATAAAGAAGGCTGAAGACAGCGGTGGTGCCTTGAATAGGTGGTGACTCCATCTCTGTTTACATGGAGCAACTGCAGGCAGGACTGAGATGGTTATCAAGAAAAAGTTCACCTGCTCTAACGCACGAATGAATGGACAGACCAGGCTCCAACCTGCTCAGTTGAAGAGAGCATGACTTGAATGAGTTTAGTCTGAAAAAAATGTCAAAGTTGAAGTACCTGGTTATTTATTTTAGCTATAGAAAGATATCACTAATCTGCCTAATTTCAAAGAGCATAGTTTTCTGCTGAGTCCTCTAATAAGGACAACTCTTTTGGAAAAGGTTACTCTAGAAAACAGAATTGTACTATTTTAAAAAATTGTTGGATATTAACTTCCTGCTCAAAGTGATTTTGATTTTATTTTTTATTATTTAAAAAAAATATATATTTATTTATTTGGCTGTGCCGGATCTTAGTTGCGTCATGTGGGATCTAGTTCCCTGACCAGGGATCGAATCCGGGCCCCCTGCATTGGGAACGTGGAGTCTTAGCCACTGGACCACCAGGGAAGTCCCTCATTTTGATTTTAAAATTGTTGATATGAAGCCATTTTTTCTGTTAGTAGCTTAGAAGAATCACTTTTCTGTTAAGGTAATTGTTCTTGACATCAAAACAATATTTATCAGCACAGAAGAGATAACTACTTTTTCTGTCTTCTACATTTCAAATAATTATAGTAGAATTTTAAAAGAAGGGTGTAAGGTTTTATATTCTCTGCAGTGTTATCTGATCTGGCAGGAGTCTGTTGAATCCTACCCTGTTATCTTAGGGCTGTAGACACCATTTATCAGATTAAGGAAGTTCCCCTCCATTCCTTGTTGCAAAGAGTTTTTAATGAGTGGATGTTGAATTATATCCCATGCTTTTTCTGCATCTATTGATATTCATATGCTATTTCTTTAATCTGTCAGTATAATAAATTACATTAATCAACTTTCCATGAGAAAATGCTGTTTTATTCTTTTGAGCTCATTTTATATAATTTTTATTGTAAAATATACATAACAAAATTTACCATTTTTACTATTTTTAAACGTACAGTTCAGTGTACATTCATATTGATTGTTGTGATATCATCACCACCATCCATCTCCAGGACTTTTTCACCATCCCCAACTGGAACTCTTAAACAGGACATTCCTGTTTCTACCTCCCTCTAGCCCCTGGCAACTACCTCTCATTAATTAGAAAGGTAGCTTTTAAATGAAACACAATTTGGTCATGGTGTGTACCATATTATCTTTTTATCTTATACATTGATGGCATCAGATTACTAATATTTTGGTTGGAATTTCTTCAGTAACAGTTCAGACTATTTTCTAATTTCCATTGTGGTTTTATTCTTTGATCCGTGGGTTATTTATAAGTGTGTCTTTTAATTTTCAACTGTGAGGTTTTTTAATATTGGCTTATAGATTTAATTGCATTGTAGTTAAAGAATATGGCCTATATGATTTTAGTCCTTTGGAAATTAGTATTTATTTGCTGTTTGGCCAAGTATATTCTTCACTGAGATTACACATTGTTAATGTTAAATTGTTAACATTTTACCATAATTGCTTTATCTTTGTCACTATATCCATGTAGCTATACAGTTTTTCTGAATCATTTGAGAAGTAAATTGCAGACAGAAGGCTCTGTAACCTCTTAATCAGTATGTATATCCTCAAAACAAGGATACTCTTCTGTTTAACCACAGCACACTCATTAATATCAGGAAATAAATATTGATATAATACTGCTAATTCACAGACACCACACAGATTTCGCTGATTTTCCAGTTATGTTCTTTACAGTAAAAACAAACAAACAAAAAACCCAAAAGATAACAAAAACCCAACTCCCCCCTCCAAAAACAAAAGCAGAAAAACCTCTTCCTTTCCCTCTTATATTTCTAATTCAGAGACCATCCAGGACCATACATTGCATTTAGTTTTCGTGTCTCTTCAGTTAAAGTTAGTTCAGAAGTGTTTTGCACTTCCTAGTAAGTAAACATTATACATTTTGTGAGATGATACTTTGAGGCTATATTAATAGTTCATTTCTCATCAACTTTTTACCTACTAGTTTTAACATCTATTGATGATTTGTGCCTGAGTCAGTTATTACTATAGTGGTTACCAGATGGTAAAATTTTTAAAATTTCATCATTCCTTCTGTGTTCATCATTTGGCATTTCACTGTAAGAAAAAGTTTTCTCTCCCCCTTTTTTTCTTTGTATTTATTTATGTATTTATTTATTTATATATTTGCCATGCTGCGTGGCATGCAGGATGTTAGTTCCCTGACCAGGGATCGAACCCGTGCCCCCTGCAGTGGAAGTGCGGAGTCTGTTTTTTGTTTTTTGTTTTTTTGTAATAAACTTGTTTATTTATTTTTGACTGCGTTGGGTCTTCACTGCTGCGCACGGGCTTTCTGTAGTTGCAGCGAGCTGAGGCTACTCTTCATTGAGGTGCGGTGGCTTCTCATTGCGGAGCATGGGCTCTAGGCGCACGGGCTTCAGTAGTTGTGCCACGCAGGTTCAGTAGTTGCGGCTCGCAGGCTCTAGAGCTCAGCCTCAGTAGTTGTGGCGCACGGGCTTAGTTGCTCTGTGGCATGTAGGATCTTCCCGGACCAGGGATTGAACCCGTGTCCTCTGCACTGGCAGGCAGATTCTTAACCACTGCACCACCTGGGAAGTCCCAAAGTGCAGTCTTAACCACTGGACCATCAAGTGGTTCCTTTTTTCTTTTTTAAAGTCATTTAAACATATTAGCATGAACTCCTGGATTCCTGTGTTATTCATTTATCATTTATTTTGATGCTCGAATTGTCCCAGATTTGGCCATAGGAACCCTTTCAGGCTGGCTCCTGTGCCCTTTTTTCATGTCCCCATCATTCTTTGATCACTTACTTTTCTTAACTTTTTTGCACAGTGAGATTTTCCATGCTCATCTTGTACTTTCACTGCACCAGTTGTGGAATCAACCATTTCATCAAGGAACTCTGGTTCAGACCTTTTATTAGGGGCTATATTTAGAAAACAAGATCTGAATACCAGATATGTTCTTTTCTTCTGGGGTATCATTGCTTTTAGGCTCTATTAGAGGCCAGAGGTAGGATATTGTTTTAAAATGTATCTGGGATTTAATTTATAAGTACGACTGAGTGATGGCATGAAGAGGTCAATGCCATTGAAGGAAGTTTATTACTCATAGTTCCTCAGACGCAGGAGGCACCATGCTATGCAGGGCCACATGGGAGAAGCACTAGGGTCAATCAGGAGGCAGAAGGAATGAGGGGAAAATATGGATGATGGCCTTTATCATCGTGGTGGTGGGAAGTTGTTAGGTGGAAATTTTCCCTATTGGGCAGGAAGTGAAACACAGATGCTGGGGTTTGTGGTTGGAGGGTTTGTAATAATTTATACATATACATACACATGTATACACAAAACATACACAAACATCAATATATGCCTATAAATATTGAAGGCCATGATTTCACACTGATATGTTTAGTTCTGTTTCAGTACCACAGGATTTTTTCTAGTGTTTCCCCTTTCTGAATTTGTACCTCCTTTCTCTGACATTTAGAATCTAGCTTTCCATCTTTTTTACTCCAGCCCCATTGTGGGCTATCTCATTGACCCCAGCCCCACTGAAAGTGCTGGCTGAGCACCCCCATCTAGTTCCATGAGTCACTTTAATATACAGAAAATTCTCACTTTGCATAGTTCCAATATGCATAAATTTCTAACATGGTTTAACTGAATGACACTGGTCCCCAAATAACAGTTAATATAACTAAATATAACTTGTAATCAGGAATAGCTTCTCCAAAAAATTTAAAATTTACTCTGACCCTGTAATAGCTGATTAGTACCTCCCCTAGACAGTATTCAATTGAAGGTAGCCTTTTTTTATTTTTTAAAGGAAAATTACAGTCTCTGCATTGCCCTCAGCTTAACTTTACACAGCTCTGCATTTCCCTCTGTCAGTTCCTCTTGGAATGGTGGGTGGGTAGCGGAAGAGAGGATATGTACAAAAATGTATTTTTAGTTCTTTTGAACAGAGGGGTTGCTCCAGCCATTGCTATTGATGACAGGAAGTATATTTATAGCTCCAGGGAAGCAGGGTCCTGGTTTAAGAAAACCTGGGAGGCTGTACTTAATATATTTCATTAAAGCTCATTTGCACTTCGTAGGAAGTGAAGTTGAAATGAATGGACCTGTAACTTATCTTATGAAGTACAGTTATTTTCATAAGTATATTCAATCTGCTCCTGAATTTGGAAAAACCTTCCATTTTGAAATTTCACAATTGGTAGCACCTAAAACAAAGGACACCTCTAGAGTATATGGGATGTGTGTGGACAGTTCAGATGGTGGCATGCAGTTGTACAGTTGAGGGGTTACCAAATACTGGTCCCAATTAGATGTTATTTATGAAGTTCTACTGGTAGAGCTTCTGTTGTGATTTTCTTTTAAAGTCTGAAATGAAAATAATTGTTTATGGGTCATAAGATAGTCTCTGTAAAACCAATTTGGGGTTTTCCACTAGGCACCATATAACTTTCTCACACGTTTGATTGGGACAGGACTTTTGCCATTGATTATCATGTGCAATGAACACATTAAACACAAGTTAAATTATTCTGAAGCCTTTTCTCTTTTTTTCCCCACTTTTTCTTAATTGAGAGAAGCAAAGAGTTGGTTTCCAAGGATACGTCTTCTCTCTTACACGGGTCTCAGATTGATGTAGTCATGGAAACCAGGCAGTAAACTCATTCTTGGCAGCTGCCACCACTGGTCTGATCCTTTCTTTTAAAGGCATGAGATTCTTTAATAATTCATTTTGGGAAGGTTGGGGCCAGATGATTCCAGGTCATCCCAGAGGGGTTGTTGGGAATGCTGTTAAATAGATGTGATTCGGTTAAGTATGAAGAGCTTGCTAAACAAAACTGCAGTGATTTAACTAAAGATTTTATGCCTAATTTAAACAGGAATTTAAAATACAGAATTATTAACGTTTAGTCCTTTTTAAGAATATTTTAAAACATTCCTAAGTATAATTTGAAGATTTTATTTTTTGTTTTTAACTTTATGAATTTAAAATGTTAAGAATTGTAGATACGCTGACCTTTATTTAGCACAATGAAGGTTTTCAACTGGCCCACTAAAGGCTATCCACTGATGAAATAAAAATATGAAATAATGTGCTCTTTAAAATATTTTTTTGTGGATTCTGAAGCCTTGGTTCAAATTCCATCTTAGATATGTAACCTTGGGCAAGTTACTTAACCTTTCTGTGCCTCAGTTTCCTCTCTGCAAAATGGGGCATAATAACATCCACTTCATAGGGTTGTGGTGAGGAGTAAATGAGCTAAATTATGTAACACACCTAACTTACCAGGAGCATT
This sequence comes from Balaenoptera ricei, assembly GCF_028023285.1. NCBI lineage: Eukaryota > Metazoa > Chordata > Mammalia > Artiodactyla > Balaenopteridae > Balaenoptera > Balaenoptera ricei. The sequence continues at coordinate 30,115,344 of NC_082653.1, forward strand.
CAGCAAATGTTGGTCATTCCATTTATACATAAGGAATAGAATTATTGGTGAGGTTGTAAAGGCTGAAAAATAACTAAATTCAGAGAAGGTTTGTACTGAATTCATTTATGAAAGACTTTTAAAGGAAGGAAGATATCTTTTTTAAAAAAAATTTATTTTATTTTTGGCTGCATTGGGTCTTCGTTGCCGCGCAAGGGCTTTCTCTAGTTGCGGCGAGCGGGGGCTACTCTTTGTTGCAGTGCGCGAGCTTCTCACTGCGGTGTCTTCTCGTTGCGGAGCACGGGCTCTAGGTGTGCGGGCTTCAGTAGTTGTGGCGTGTGGGCTCTAGCGTGCGGGCTAAGTAGCTGTGGTGCATGGACTTGGTTGCTCCGCGGCATGTGGGATCTTCCTGGACCAGGGCTCAAACCTGTGGCCCCTGCATTGGCAGGCGGATTCTTAACCACTGTGCCACCAGGGAAGTCCCAAGATATCTTTTTTGACGTGTACTATTTTTTAGATTAACAAGGGTGGTGGAGGATTTAGAATCTCCTCCCTATCCCAAATGAATAAACCATCTGTTTTCTTCTCCCTTTTAAAGATTTAGTATTGGGTTTACACAACTTAGCAAGATATTTGTCAGTTTGGGAAACAGTAATTGTTTGATCGATTGCTACATACTAGGTAGGTACTTAGATTTCAAAGGTGAATGAGGCGCATCCTGTTTTGGAGGGGTATGAATGGAGAAGGGTGAAGAAGTGAGAATGACCTATTGTTACAAAACTTAATTCTTTATAAATTGTGTTAAATGCTACACTAGCAGAATTTTAAATTAAAAAAAAATGATACGGTGATAGGAGAGAGCACAAATTAACTTAATAAGAAATATGCAAAACTAATATGAAAAAACTAAAGCTTCACTGAAGGATTTTTTAAAAGATACAAATAAATTCAATATTTATGCTCTGTTCCTCAATGTGAGAGACCTAAATATTATAAAGATATTATATAGATGTCAGTGCTCCCCAAGTTATTCTACAGATTTAATGCAAATTGTTTGTAAACCCAGTGAGGTGAGCCTTTTCGAGATCTTGACAAATGACATATACAGTTCATTTGGAAGAGTGAATGCGGTAGATGAAAAATTTTGAAAAACTTTGAAGAAGAACAATAATTGGAGGGCAGTAGAAGTGGGGAGGGTATGTGACACTTGACCCTCCAGATGGTACCGTATACCAGGAAGTTAAAGGTGTCTAAGACAGTTTGGCATTTGTGTTAGAATAGACAAAACAAGTATTTAGAGCAGAATAGTAAGTTCAGAAACAGACCTGGATATGTGGGGAATTTAGAATGTGATAAAAATAACACATAAAAATCAGGGAGAGGACTTCCCTGGTAGCACAGTGGTTGAGAATCCACCTGCCAATGCAGGGGACACGGTTCAAGCCCTGGTCTGGGAGGATCCCACATGTGGTGGAGCAAGTAAGCCCGTGCGCCACAACTACTGAGCCTGCGCTCTAGAGCCTGCGAGCCACAACTACTGAGCCCTCGTGCCACAACTACTGAAGCCCGCGTGCCTAGAGCCTGTGCTCCGCAACAAGAGAAGCCACTGCAATGAGAGGCCCGTGCGCTGCAATGAAGAGTAGACCCCGCTCACTGCAACTAGAGAAAGCCTGCGTGCAGCAACAAGGACCCAACACAGCCAAAAATAAATAAATAAATAAATTTATTAAAAAAAAAAAAAATCAGGGAGAAAAGGATGGAGTATTCAATAAATGGTCCTGCCACAGTAGGCTGTTTTGGGGGAAAATACATAAAGATTACTAATTTAGACTATGCTCAAATAATCATGAGATTACAGAGTATGCTTAACCAGATTACTGAATTAACCACACTTTTTTTTTTTTGGCTGTGCCACGCGGCATGCAGGATCTTAATTCCCCAACCCCAGGGATTGAACCCGTGCTGCCTGTAGTGGAAGTGTAGAGTCCTAACCACTGGACCGCCAGGGAATTGCAAACCACACTTTGCATTCTTTAGAATGTGCTGAATGATTCTTAAAATGATCTGAACACTGATGGCTAACAGACTACTCTCTAGTATACCTTGCCTTCTGCAATCACTAGTTGAATTTATACTTTCAGGGGTCAGTATGTTCTAAACCTGCTTTTATGCCAATTATACTTATTGTAATTTTGTAACCTAATTAAGTATTAATTAAACCAAGGAAATATGTAAAAATAGTTGTTTTTAAGAAAGAAAGTTAAGTTGAAGATCCTGAAAGGATTGGATAAATATAAGTCCCTCCCTTCCAGGTTACTTTCTTACTAGTTTTGGGCATGAACACTTTAAAAGATTAAAGGAAAGAAACCATAAAAATCTTATTAAAGGTTCTGTGCCCATTTGTCTCACAGTTGTCTAAGTTTTTGTTCCACGCTAAAGAAATTGAAATTTGAAATCATCAGTATGTATTATGGATATGATGATCTATGCAAGAAACATTAATTAGCATATCTGTACTTAAAGAAGATGCCTTGGTATTCTACCAAAATATTGGCAGATGAATGTACATGTATTTTTTAAGTAAAAATCAAATATTTAAGTTACATACATATATATATTTTTTGATTATCTGATTTACTGTATTTTTTCATGTAACCAACCAGGCCCGGGTCCTATTTTTGTTGGGTAAAAGTTTTTACCATTCCCTGGAGGAAGTAAGAGGTGATGCTTTTATGTGCTTAGGCTAAAGAAAACCCTTTCTCCAAAGCAAGGTAATTAGACAATTTCTGTAAAGGACCAAAGAGTATATATTTTAGACTTCGCAGTCCAAAAATCAAAATTGAGGCTCTTTTGTAGGTACTTTATAACAAGAAAGAAAACACATTTCCACAAATTTATTATTGATGAAATTCAAATATGATAATAGTAATAATAATTATTTTTATTACTGAGTACAACTTTTTGTAATACAGGTACACTAATGAGAAAAATGGACTTCTCTTTTAGGTGATACATTTTGCTTAATTGGGGTTCAGAGTTACTGTTTCCTGTCATCAAAATTGATTGCAAATGTTCATCTGTTAATGCTGATCTGTAATGAGATTTTACATATTTCATCTTTGGAAATATCTTCACACAGATGTACAGCCAAATATTGGTGTCAGCCCACAGCATATGATTTTAATTGAACATATTAATCAATTGGGAAACATTTATAGAATTACATTAGATTTTTCTCTTAGTATTTGCCTTTTAGCATATCATTACATTGTAGATTAATTACTTCCAGTTGAAGGTTAGGTGTAAGTGCCATAATTGCACTGTTAAATAGATTTTGAAAGATGGAAATTTTCTTTGCACTTGCATTGACGTCCTAAAAATGCTTCCAGAATTATAGTTTGAGCTAAAAATATATATCCACTGCAAATTTGAGAATTGAGATCTCACTTTTTGTTTTAAATTTGACAGCAGCTTGACATTACTAGCTTTTGTGTAAATGAATTAACTGCAGTTTAAGTTTCACATGTAAGTCCAGTTCTGCCCTATAATGTTAGGTTGAATTTATTAAATAGTATAAAATCTGCAGCAAAAGCTAAGTTTCATTTGTGATCATAGTAATAATAGTGACTGAAAACGGTCTTATTGTTCTGAAACTTCAATCTCAGCCCTGAGCTTTAAAAAATATATATCACAGTAAAACTTTACAGCTGCTAAGCCATCAAACTGCTGCGTGGGCAGGCAAGACAGGTTATTCTGCTTCTGCTGCTGACAGTGGTTTAGCCCATGACAGTGAATGAAGTTTACCATTGACACTATTGGTTCAGTACCATGATAAATTCAAATATTTTCCACAGTACCTGCTGATGAAAAATAATAAACAACCACCTTATATCTTCACAAGCTTCGTAAGTTCCAACTAAGCCTTTTTCTACTCCATATATATTTTTATAAACATCATCAATTATAACTCATCTTAGCAGATTCTACTTCAAGTTGTTCTAAATTAGTATTTTCTCAGCTTCTGGCCACACAGACTATTCATAGAAGCTAATTCTTCAAATACTTTAAACTTGGCATTGACTCCTTGAGTAAACAACAGCAACTGAGCAGTATTAGTAACATCTAACTCATCAAGGGACAGGGGAATCAACTTGAAATCATTTGCCTTTTTTAAAAAATAGATTATTAATTTTATTCCCATTGTCCTCAACTTTTGGAGCAGCTGGTTTTGCTGAAAGGCTAATAATAGTCTTAAGTTTATTTTCTCTGAATACAGTTCTTGAGCTCCTGCAGTCAAGCATTATTTTATTTAATTTTAATTTTTATTTTTGGCCACCCCACATGGCTTGCGGGATCTTAGTTCCCTGACCAGGGATCGAACCCAGGCCCCCAGGAGTGGAAGTACAGAGTCCTAACCAGTGAACCGCCAGGGAACTCCCAGCATGATTTTATCAACTCAGAATTGGCAAATTACTTTCCTTGCTTGGCTAACAAATGAGCTTCTTGTAAACTTACTTTGGTTGCAGCCTCATTTTTTTTCCTTCTCTCCCTCCCTTTCTTCCTTCCAGAAATTCTGCTGTGATGAGATATTCCACTTCAAATTTTCAACTTTTTCTGACCATTGCTTTCCTGTGAATTGGGAATATTGAGATGACTACTTAGTCTGGTAATGTTGATGTATATTGAATTTTTCTAGCACAGCTGTAGTGTCATTGCATAATAAACACAATGCTTTCCCATCTGACTTGATAACAAAATAATCCACACTCTCCACTGTGCCTTAAAAGCATGACAAAGTCCACTTTTCTCTTTTCTTGTTTTGACTTGATGGCTATGCACTGGTTAAAAAAAAAACCCAAAAAACTATCACAGTATGCCAGTATGCATGTGTGGCACTCAAAAGCTGTTGACTTGCAACTTCATCACTGCGATGTGTGGTACACTGAGCAGCAGTGCAAAGCTCTGTGAGTACAACATATACAGGGAGCCACTCGATTCTGCCGTTGTAATGTTGAAGCCAGCCATACATAGCCAATACATCAATGAATGAGTACCACTGTGTTTGATATTATTTGTGGACACTGGAGTTTGAATTTCATATAATTTTCGTATCATGAAATATTATTCTTTTTATTTTTTCCAACCATTAAAAAATGTAAAATTGTTTCTTAGCTTGCAGGTCTTACTAAAATCAGATGATTTGCTCACCTCTATTTAGGGTAAAGCATTACACAAGGCCCAAATCAAGAAGGAAAAGATTGCATAAAATTTGACTGCTTAAAAAGCTAATATAAACAAAACTAAAATATAAACTGCAAATTGGGGGAAAAAATATTTGCAACCATATGTCAGGAAAAGGTTAATATCATCCTAATATGAGAGAGTACCTACAGATAAGAAACAGACCAATATCCTGTTAGAAAAATGGGCAAAGACAATTCATCAAATAAATACAAATGTCAGTAACTGTATGAACTATTGATCCAATACTGAACCCGGAAAGGCAAATGAAAACATGGGAGGCTTTCACTTTTCACTTCATAAACTTGCGTATTGCTTGAGACTTTTACAGCAAGCAAATACTACATTTATCAGTGTTTAGAAACCAAAAAAAGTTTTCTTGTAATTTTTGAATTGCTGCTTATTTTTCTGGTACCTAAGTTTTCTCTATTCCTGAACAGAGGTAGAAGAGGGTGAGTCCTGTCCCCTTCCTGCCTCTGCTGTACTATACATGTTGCTTCGGTTCAGAAGCCAGAGCATGTGGAGTTGAGCCCCCAGAAAATTCCCCCACCCCAGTCTTTTGTATCATCTTGGGTGTTTTACTGGGAAAGCATGATGAGCACTGCTTGCATTTGATACCTTGTTGACCTTGAAGTCTAGAGTTTGATTTTTCAAATGAAACTAGAACTTTGCTGGTTCCATTAAGCATTTTATAAATAACTTTGATGTTGAGTTTTGAATTGCTTTTTAATTCCAGTTTTGTTGTTTTAAATAGTTATTAATAGAAGCAAGAGGGTGGAGAGAATTTTCTAAACCAACTCGTGTTTAAAATAGTTCTAATTTTGATAGGATTCTGTATTTTCCTAGATTTGTTAAATATTTCTAAAGATGTTTGGCATAGGTATTAACACTTTGTGGGCCTGTTGTATACAAACCAGTTTTTTGCTTTTTTTTCTTTTTCTAGTTCTGAATTAAGTCAGTCATGAGCAATAACCGAACCTGGTAGGTGTGTGACTGCTACTGCATTTGCTCAAGGCATTAGGTTAGCAAGGTGAATCACAAGGGATGAGAATTCTACTTTGTATTTCTTTTCAAATCAGGAGTTGTAGAATTTGATGTGTATGAAGCATGTTGTGTTATTCTTTTCCTATTTTCTATGTAGATGATTGCATTATAGGAGACTTTGACTTTTAGATCTTGGTTTAAAACACTGATTGACTAAGTGATAATTAAGTATATTTCATGTGGAAAAGGAATAATATGCTTGTCCTGAAATAAGCTGATCTGATCAGGAGGAACCTTATCCTAAGCATGGCAGGAAATAAACTTGTAACACCAATTACATACAGTGTAGCAGCTATGATTGGGGGAAGATGAGTATGAGAGAGAGTAAGTAAAAGTAAAGTATAAATTATAAGAAGTTTGAGAGAAAGTGACTTTGTGATCTAACTTTGTAAGAGACAGAAGTGGGAATATTGGATAGGCATGTACATGTCCCTAGATTTTTAGGAAGACATACTTCAAAAAGGTAGAGAAGACATGGGTATGAATCAATAGGAGTGGTATACCAAAAAGAACGTCAGTTTAGAAAAAAACAAAAACTGCTCTCAAACTAAAGATAGGTGGTTGCTTCTAATAGCCATTCAGACTTGAATAAGAAATTAGAAGATAGGAGTACTGAAAAATATACAGGGTATATTAGTCTATCAGCAAATATAGAAAAAGTAAAGTAACTTAACTTATCTTAAAATCTAATTAGTATTAAACTAATTTTTTATGAAAAAGCTTTTAAATCTTTTATGGCTTTTACTGCTGTTCTCTCGAACTGCACTGCCCAGTATGATAGTCATCAGCCACGTGTGCTGGTGTATTGGGTAGCGCTATGTAGAACATTTCCAACATCACAGAAATTTCTGTTGGGGAGTGCTTCAAAAATGAGATACATTATTAGAAAAGCTAGTAAAAAGTAAGTTGGGGTATAAGGATACTTTTCTGTCCAGAAATTTTGCTAAGGAAGAATTAGATTTTTATAATACTGAGACATTGGTGTGTCCTTTATTGTTGTACTTGCATTTTGTCCTTTATTTTGAAATAATTTTAAATTTACAGATAAGTTGCAATAGTAGTACAAAGAGCCTTTTCCTTTCCTTAACCATTTGTGAGTAAGATGCTCACTTGATGCCCCATCAGTCCTGAATACTTTAGTGTGTATTTCCTACAAACAGGGATATTCTCCTATATAACCTCAATATACCCATATAATCAGGACCTTAATATTGATACAGTAGTACCAGCTAATCCTTAGATTTCACTGATAACAGAGATCCATAGATATCATTTGTCCTGATAAAAATACTGTATAGCAGGAGAATCCAGTTCAGAATCACATATCGCATTTAGTTGTCATGTCTGTCTTTGACTTGATCATCTTGATACTTTTGAAGAGTATAGGCTAGTTATTTTGAGGAATATTCCTCAATTTGGGCCTGATGTTTCTTCATGGTTTGATTCAGAATATGCATTTTGTCAGGAATACCACATAAAGGGTGGTGTATTTTTATTCTAATCTTATTCACAATTTCCATTGTGTCCTGTTTCTCGTAATGTTAGCCTTGATGACTTGATACTAAGGTGGTGTCTACCAGTTTTCTCTACTGTAAATTTATTCACTTTTCCCTTTGTAGTTAATAAGTGTTTTGTGAGGAAGAGGTACTTTGAGACCATGTAAATTATCTCATTTCTTGTCAAACTTTCACCCACTGGTTTTAGCATCTATTGATAATTTTTGGCAGGATTATTACTATGATGGTTGCCAAATGACAGTTTTCTAATTTTATTATTCCTTCCACATTCATCAGTGGACATTCCATTGTAACAAAAAGCTTTCTTTTCTTCCATTCATTTATTAAATTGATATGGACTTATGGATTCCTATTTTATTCAGCGAGTTATTATCTATTAATATAATTTGTTACTCTGAGCCTGAATTTGTCCCACATTTGGCCAGTGGAAACCCTTCAAGTTGGCTCCTATATCCTTTTGACATGTCCTATCATTCTTTAATCACTTCCCTTTTTACCTTCTAGCACAACAAGATGTTCCAATCTCTTGTATTATACTTTTCCTCCCTCAGCCCTAGAATCAGTCATTTCAACAAGCCCTGGTTCCTTTTATTGAAGAGCATATTTAAAAAGCAGGTCTGTGGGACTTCCCTGGTGGTGCAGTGGTTAAGAATCTGCCTGCCAGTGCAGGGGACACGGGTTCGATCCCTGGTCTGGGAAGATCCCACATGCTGCGGAGCAGCTAAGCCCATGCGCCACGATTACTGAGCCTGAGCTCTAGAGCCCACGAGCCACAACTACTGAAGCCCGCCCGCCTAGAGCCTGTGCTCCGCAACAAGGAAAGCCGCTGCAATGAGAAGCCCGTGCACCGCAACGGAGAGTAACCCCCACTGACCGCAACTAGAGAAAGCCCGCGTGCAGCAATGAAGACCCAACGCAGCCAAAAATAAATTAATTAATTAATTTAAAAAAAAAAGAAAAAGAAAAAAACAGGTCTGGGCTTCCCTGGTGGCGCAGTGGTTGAGAATCCGCCTGCCAGTGCAGGGGACACAGGTTCGAGCCCTGGTCCGGGAAGATGCCACATGCCACGGAGCAACTAAGCCCGTGACGAAGAGTAGCCCCCACTCACCGCAACTAGGCAAAGCCCGCCCACAGCAACGAAGACCCAACGTAGCCAAAAGTAAATAAATAAATAATTAAGAAAAAAAAAAAAAAAAGCAGGTCTGGGAATTCCCTGGTGGTCCAGTGGTTAGGACTCAGAGCTTCCATTGCAGGGAGCATGAGTTTGATCCCTGGTCAGGGAACTAAGATCCCAAAAGCTGCACAGCACAGCCAAAAAAAAAAAGCAGGTCTGGACGCTAGGTATGATTGTTCTACTGAGACATTGCTGCTTGTAAGCCTCTCTGGACAGAGCTAGGGAATATACATATACATACACAAAATATACTCTTACATATGCATCCATATCTATATTTTCTCTCTGTATATATACGTATATATAAAATGCTGTGAGTTCACATTGGAACCTCCAATTCTAGGCTAACACCTCAGAGTTCATTTTATTTTCTCCCTTTTTTGTACTTGAAACACCCTTCTCTGACAGAGAATCTTGCTCCTATTATTCTTAATATATTTATTTAATTGCTCAGACCCCTTTTTAAGATAAATTTATATATTTATTTTATATATATATTTTTATTTTTGGCTGCGTTGGGTCTTCGTTGCTGCGCACAGGCTTTCTCTGTTTCCGGTGAGCGGGGGCTACTCTGATGCAGTGTGCAGGCTTCTCATTGCAGTGGCTTCTCTTGTTGTGGAGCATGGGCTCTAGGCGCACGGGCTTCAGTAGTTGCGGCTCACGGGCTTCAGTAGTTGCAGTGCACGGGCTTCAATAGTTGCAGCACGTGGGCTTAGTAGTTGTGGCTCGCGGGCTCTAGAGCGCAGGCTCAGTAGTTGCTGAGTAGGCTCACATGGGCTTAGTTGCTCCACGGCATGTGGAATCTTCCCGGACCAGGGCTGAAACCCATATCCCCTGCATTGGCAGGCAGATTCTTAAACACTGTGCTACTAGGGAAGTCCCTGCTCAGATCCTCCCTTTAATGTACCTAGTCTTTCCTTCTGAGACCAGGTGGATGCCAGCCTTGCTCAGCACCACCTAATGAGTTTTAGACTTAATTATTCAAGAAGGAAGGAAGTGCAGTGAGTGGATCAAAATTATTTGTAGATTTATCTACTTGCTAAAATTTATTTGTGACCCCAGAATCAGTACTTGTGCTTTCACGGTTGTTTGGGGACATGTGCAGAGGGGTGAAAAATTTGAATCATTCAACACGTATATTCCCAGTTAAAGTCAAACAAGGTGATGCTCTGCCTTCTTGTTTCAGCTTTCATACTGTCAACAAGTGTCCTTTTTTACAGTCTATTTAGTGCTATGTTTTTTTACATTTTTGTGCTTTTACTGGAATTGACCTCCAAGTGTGCTGTCTAGTATTCCTAAGTTTCGAGAAGGCTGTGATGGGCCTTATGGGGAAAATACATGTTTTAGGTAAACCTCATTCAGTCATATCTTACAGTGCTGTTGGCTGTAAATTCAGTGTTAATGAATCAACATCCAGAAAAAGGAAAGGGAAATTTGCTGATCTATACATGAAAGTACTAAGGTAACATGTATAGTGCATGTGAATCTATGGAAAAGAGGGGAAACTGGGTAAATATGTGGATTTGTGAGGTGATAAACATGAAAAAGGTATAGTGGACAGCACTGTTATAAGGCTGAAGGCCAAAGAAGTTTACAGTTACATTATCCAGGACAAAGAAAATATTCAACCCTTCTTGGCTAGTGCTGGCTGGTTTACGTTTCTAAAGGTGATACTGTGTGAAAAATGGTAAACTTGCAGGCAGTGCAAGTTCTACAGATCAGGAACCTTCGGAAAATAATTTCTAAATACCTGCTAAGTGTCATTCAGGGAAAGGGTTATGTGGAAAGGTAGGTTTTCAATTCTGAGATTGGTTTGTTTTATGAAGACATTGACGAATGAACTTATATTAACACAAATGGCATTTTGGTTGACAAAATGTTGTGACCATGATAACATAATCCTGTATTTCTCCTTAGGAACAGTAGTTCAGTATTTGCTAATTCAGTGTTTATGGCAACTTTACAGAACATAACTACCACGAATAGCAAGCATTGGCTGTAGTTTTACTTTGTTTTTTTTTAAGAAAACAGTTGATTTTTAAAAAAATTAATTAATTATTTTTTTGTCCGCATTGGGTCTTCGTTACTGCGCGCAGGCTTTCTGTAGTTGTGGCGAGTGGGGGCTGCTCTTCATTGCAGTGCGCGGGCTTCTCATTGCAGTGGCTTCTCTTGTTGTGGAGCACGGGCTCTAGGTGCGCCGGCTTCAGTAGTTGTGGCATGCAAGCTCAGCAGTTGTGGCTTGCGGGCTCTAGAGCATAGGCTAAGTAGTTGTGGCGCATGGGCTTAGTTGCTCCGCGGCATGTGGGATCTTCCCGGACCAGGGCTCGAACCTGTGTCCCCTGCATTGGCAGGCACATTCTTAACCACTGCGCCACCAGGGAAGTCCCAAAACAGTTGATTTTTATTCTCCATATAGAAGTAGCATCATTTATTATCTTTAGTCTTAGTATCACTTGTGAAAAACCTTGTTAAAAAATCAGTCTTAGCTTTTCTCCCAGTTTGTGATTGGTCCCATCCTTCCTCTCTACATGTGCATTTGAGAATCTCAAAGTAAAGATTTCACTGTTCATGGCATACATGTGAAGAGGTATCACAGGCAGAAAAAGAGGTTATCTCAAATTCAGTTGGTATAAAAACCTCACTTGTGCAGACTGTACCACCTTAATTGGTTTTGCTTGCATAGCTAAATTCTTAGTCATACTTTAAATTACATGGACTTTGCTAAAATTGAGGCAAAATCCACATAACATAAAATTAACCATTTTAAAGTGTACAATTCATTGGCATTCAGTATATTCACAATGCTGTGCAACCAAGACCTCTGTCTCGTTCCAAAACATTTTTATCAGCCCAGAAGGAAACCTTGTATTCATTAGGTACTCAATCCCCATTCCTCCCTATCCCCGGCAACCAACCACTAATCTGCTTTCTGTCTTTATGGATTTACGTATTCCATTTCATATAAATGAAATTATACAGTATGTGACCTGTTTTCTGGCTTCTTTCATGTAGTGTAACATTTTTGAGGTCCATCCATGTTGGAGCATGTATCAGTACTTTATTCCTTTTTTTTTGAAACAATAATGTCTATCACTTATTTAGAATTTATATGGAATTTACAGAGGTTTAATAGCTTGCTTCAGATTACCAATGGTTAAATGGCAGAGCAAGAAATGGCAGAGCAAGAATTCAACCCTATTCTTCTGAATCTGCATAAATTACTTTACCATAAATAATGCCATTATTATATTGGGAGAAAAAAATCTTATTCAAATTTTGGTTGGCAAATTTTAGGTATTTAATTTTGTTCTTTAGACATAAAATGCTCTAATTCAAGTGATAGTTTGCTAGCTTCACACTGTATTGCGACTACTGTTAGTTTATCCTCTAAAAACTAAACATTTCCTTTTGCTGCCCTTTAGAGGTTATAAAAAAAAAGTTTTTTTTTTTTGCCTTATAAAAACAAATTCAGAATGAAGGTAATCATTTATATGCAACTCAACTGGATCAACTAACATATGGTAGTTGTATTCTTTCGAATATTGCACTGGAAGATTGATCACCAACTGTCACCTACATGATCTGTTTTGATGAAATCAAGATGGTCATATATAAGAGTTTGGTTGCTTTCAGCATTTAGAAAACTAAAGTATTCTAGTAACCAGTAAATCAGGTAGATTTTTTCATACATCACACAGGTAAATATGCATTCCAGTAAGTTATCCCATTTTATTCTAAGGGCAAATACATCTTATTTCTTTATCCTGTGTCATGAAGTTTGTGCTCTATCATCTATGTATTGGGTTGACCAAAAAGTTTATTTGGGTTTCCCGTAAGATGGTATGGAAAAATCCGAATGAACTTTTTGGCCAACCCAATATATATCTATTTACTTTTTTATATTTATCTATCATCTATCTATATTACTTAGAATATTTAGAATATCAGTCAGAGAAAATAACATAAAATTCAACTAACTCATTTAGTAATAAAGGCACTGTTTTGGCTAACTAGCTGAAAAGTTTAGAGCTAGAGGATAAATACTTTGATGGTATCTTTAAGGCTGCATATCCATTTGTTTATGATGCTTTCAGCTCTTTCTCACTATGCTGGTTTCATCCTTACCTTATTTTTCCTCACAGTACTTTATTTTTAAGGCTGAATCATATTTTGTTGTATTTGTATACCACATTTTGTTTATCCATCCATCTAGCAATGGACATTTAGGTTGTTTTCACCTTTGGGCTATTGTGAATGATGCTGCTGTGAACGTTCATGTACAAAATTTTGTTCGAATACCTGTTTTCAATTTTTTTGGATATATACCTAGTTGTGGAATTGCTGGGTCATATAGTTATCCTCTGTTTAACATTTTGAGGAACCACCAATGTGTTTTCCACAGTGGCCACATCATCTTACATTACCACCAGCAATGTACAAGGTGTCTCAATGAAGTGGATCTCATTGTGGTTTTTACTTGCATTTCCATAACAACTAATGATGAACATTTTTCCATGTGCTTGTTGGCCATTTGTATATCTTCTTTTTGGAGAAATGTCTAGGCGAGTCCTTTGCCCATTTTTTAATTGGGGGGGGGGTCTTTCTGTTGCCAGGTTGTGAGAGTTCTTTGTATATTCTGGTTACTAGACCCTTATGAGATACGTGATTTACAAATATTTTCTCTCATTCTGTCTTTTCACTCTATTTTTAAAAATTTTTTTGAAGTTTTATTTATTTTTGGCTGCGTTGGATCTTTGTTGCTGAGCACGGGCTTTCTCTAATTGCAGCGAGCCTGGGCTTCTCTTGTTGCGGAGCACGGGCTCTACGCACGCGGGCTTCAGTAGTTGTGGCTTGCGGGCTCTAGAGCGCAGGCTCAGTAGCTGTGGCGCATGGGCTTAGTTGCTCCGCGGCACGTGGGATCTTCCTGGACGAGGGCCTGAACCCCTGTCCCCTGCATTGGCAGGCGGATTCTTAACCACTGCGCCACCAGGGAAGCCCCTCTTTTCACTTTCTTGATAGTGTTGTATGGTGTGCAAAATTTAAAATTTTGATGAAGTACACTTTATATTTTTGTTATTTGTGCTTTTTGTTGCTGTTGTTTTTTAAATCTAAATTGTGCCCTTAATGCTTAGGGTGTTTTTGTTTGTTTGTTTTGGTTTTTTAATTAGTTAATTAATTTTTATTTTTGGCTGCGTTGGGTCTTTGTTGCTGCATACGGGCTTTCTCTAATTGCGGTAAGTGGAGGCTACTCTTCGTTGTGGTGTGCGGGCCTCTCACTGCGGTGGCCTCTTGTTGCAGAGCCCAGGCTCTAGGCACGCAGGCTTCAGTAGTTGTGGCACGTAGGTTCAGTAGTTGTGGCATGCGGGCTCAGTAGTTGTGGCTCACGGGCTCTAGAGCACAGGCTCAGCAGCTGTAGTGCGCGGACTTAGTCGCTCCGCGGCATGTGGGATCTTCCCGGACCAGGGCTCAAACCCATGTCCCCTGCATTGGCAGGCAGATTCTTAACCACTGCGCCTCCAGGGAAGCCCTTAGGGTGTTTTTTTGTTTGTTTAATTTTGGGTGCACGGGGTCTTAGTTGTGGCATGAGGGATCTTTAGTTGTGGCATGCAGACTTCTTAGTTTCAGCATGCGAACTCTTAGTTGAAGCATGCATGAAGGATCTAGTTCCCCAACCAGGGATTGAACTCGGGCCCCCTGCATTGGGAGCACAGTGTCATCCCCACTGGACCACCAGGGAAGTCCTTGTTGTTTGTGCTTTTGGTGTCACATTTAGATAAGATTTTTAGGACTCCATTTCCAAATCCAGTATCATGAAGACCTACCCCTTTGTTTTCTTCTATGAATTTTATTGTTCTTTTCTTATATTTAAGTCTCTGATTTGTTTTAATTTTTGTAAGCAGTGTGAGGTAAGGGTTCAGCTTCATTCTTTTGCATGTGGATATCCAGTTTTCCCAGGACCATTTATCGAAGAGCCTATTCCCCACCCCCCCACATTGAATAATCTTAGCACTCATATCAAAAAATCAGTTGATTAAATAAAGATGTATGTGTTTATCTCTGGATTTTCAATACTATCACTTTGATCTTTATCGCCTTATGCTATTACCACACTGTTTTGATTACTGTAGTTTGTATTAAGTTTTGAAATTGGGAAGTATGAGTCCTCCATCTTTTTTATTTTTTAAGACTGTTTTGGCTGTTTGGGGTCCCTTGCAATTCCATGTTAATTTTAGGATCAGCTTTTTTATTTGTTAAAAAAAAAAAAAAGTACTGTTGGGATTTTGAAAGGGATTACATTGGCTCTGTAGGTTGATTTGGGGAGTGTTGCTATCTTAACAATATCAAGTCCTGTAATCCCTGAACACAGGATGTCTTTCCATTTATTTAGGTCATGTTTAATTTATTTCAGCAGTGTTTTGTACTTTTCAGTTTACAAGTCTTGTACCTCCTTGGTTAAATTTACTCCCAAGTATTTTATTTTCTGATGCTATTTTAAATGGGATTTTTCTTAACTTTATTTTTGGATTGATCATTGCTAGTGTATAGAAATACAACTGATTTTTTTAAAGATGTATTTTATTTTATTTTTTGATTAATTTATTTTTGGCTGTGTTGGGTGTTTGTCGCTGCATGCAGGCTTTATCTAGTTGCAACGAGTAGGGCCTACTCTTCATTGAGGTGCACGGGCTTCTCATTGTGGTGGCTTATCTTGCTGTGGAGCACAGGCTCTATGTGCGTGGGCTTCAGTAGTTGTGGCGCATGGGCTTAGCTGCTCTGCAGCATGTGGTATCTTCCTGGACCAGGGCTCAAACCCATGTCCCCTGCATTGGCAGGCAGATTCTTAACCACTGTGCCACCAGGGAAGTCCCTACAACTGATTTTTTAAAAAAATTAATTTATTTATTTTGGCTGTTGGGTCTTCGTTGCTGCGTGTGGGCTTTCTCTAGTTGGGGCGAGCTGGAGCTACTCTTTGTTGCGGTGTGCGGGCTTCTCATTGTGGTGGCTTCTCTTGTTGCAGAGCACGGGCTCTAGGCACGCGGGCTTCAGTATTTGTGGCATGTGGGCTCAGTAGTTGTGGCTCACGGGCTCTAGAGCGCAGGTTCAGTAGTTGTGGTGCATGGGCTTAGTTGCTCCGCGGCATGTGAGATCTTCCTGGACGAGGGCTCAAACCTGTGTCCCCTGCATTGGCAGGTGGATTCTTAACCACTGCACCACCAGGGAAGCCCCCTACAACTGATTTTTTGTGTTGATCTTGTATCTTGCAGCTTAGCTGTAATTTTTAGCTGTAACAGTTTCTGTGTGGTTTTTTTTGGATTTTCTATATATGAAGAGAGATAGTTTTACTTCTTACTTTCTATTTTGAATGCCTGTTTTTTTTCTCTTTTTCTTGCCTAATTGCTCTGGCAAAAACTCCCAGTACCTTGTTGAATGGAAGCAGCAAAAGTGGGCGTTCATGTTTTATTCCTGCTATTAGGGGGAAAGCTTTCAGTTTTCCCCCATTCAATATAGCTGTGAGTTTTTCATAATTCCCTTTGTCATATTAGGGTAGTTCCCTTCTATTCCTAGTTTGTTGAGCATTTTTGTCTTGCAGGGGTGTTTGATTTTTGTTAAGTGATTATTTTCTGCATTAGTTGAGATGATCATGTATTTTTCCCTTTTATTAATATGATGTATGACATTGATACATAGACTTTTAAGTAGTAATTAATTAGCTGTTAGCTTGTGTTTTAGCCTATCTTTTGCATTGTACGTAGGGTTTATTATGAATGACTGTTCTGCAAGATTGTATTGCAGGTATGTCTTCAGGATATCAAATACTAAATGATATTATCTTCTTAAAATCAACTTTATTGAGGTATAATCAATCTTCTTACAATAAAATGTGCCCATTTTCCATATACAGTTGAATGAGTTTTGCCAAATTTATATACCTGAGTGACCATCACCACAGTCAAGATATATAACATTTCCTTAACCCCAGAAAGTTCCCTGTGCCCTTCTCAGTCATTCTTCTCTCCCCTTACTTCCTGCACCCCAGGCAACTGTGGATCTGCTTTCTGTCACTGTAGATTAGACTGTCTTTTCTAGAGTGTTGTGTAACTAGAATCATATAGTAGTACTCTTCCGTCTGGATTCTTTCACTCAGCATGTTGTTTTTGACATTTATCCATGCTGTTAGGTATATTAGTAGTTAATTCCTTTTTTCTTTTTTCTGAGCAGTTTTCCATTGTATGAATATACTATAGTCTATCTTCCATACGTTAATAAGCGTTTAGGTTATTTCTAATTTGATTCCCTTATGAATAAAGCTGCTAGGATCATATGTGTACATGTCTTTTTGTAGATATATGTTTTTATGGAATTGCTGAGTTTTATGGTTTAAATGTATGTTTGGCCTTACAAGAACCTGCCAAACTGTTTTTCATAGTTTTACACTTTATATTCTCATCAGCAATGTGCAAGAGTTTTAGTTCCTCCACATCCTCACCAACACTTGGTATTGTCAGCTTTTAAATTTTAGTCGTTGTAACGAGTTTGTGGTTGTGTCTCATTGTGGTTTTAATTTGCATTTTCCTAATAACTAATGATGTTGAGCATCTGTTTATGTGTTTATTGGCCATATTTGCTTCTGTGAAGTGTCATCTTAAATCTTTGGCCCTTTTTTTTTGGATTATCATTTGTTAAAATTATCTTACACATGAGTTGTTAAAGAGTCCTTTATATATTCTGGATACAGTTCATTAATCATATATACATATATTATATGTATATAATATTGGGTTGGCCAAAAATTGCCTTTGGTTTTTAAGTAAAAATAAAAGACACATTTTTCATTTTCACCAAGAACTTCATTGAACAACGCATTCACTGTTTTGTTCCACTACCTTCTGCCATTTTTCAGGCAATGTCATAATTCCATCTTCCCAAAACTTTTTATCTTTTTGAGCAAAGAACTGTTCCAGGTGCCTTTTACAGTCTTCCAGGGAATTGACAATTTTCCATTAACAGAATTTTGTAAAGACCGAAATAAATGGAAATCTGAAGGTGCAATGTCTGGTGAATATGACGATGAATCAGAACTTCCCAGCAAAGCTGTAACAGTTTTCGCCTGGTCATCAAAGAAACGTGCCGTCTTGCGTTATCCTGATGGAAGATTATGCGTTTTCTGTTGACTAATTCTGGACACTTTTCGTCAAGTGCTGCTTTCAGTTGGTCTGATTGGGAGCAGTACTTGTTGGAATTAATCGTTTGGTTTTCCAGAAGGAGCTCATAATAAAGGACTCCCTTCGAATCCTACCATATACACAACATCACCTTCTTTTTTTTTTTTTTTGAGAGGCAATATCTACTTCAATATTTCCTTCGTTATCATCAAGTTAATGTCAGTTTTTCAAAAAAATATTTTAAGATGTACACATCATTGATAACAGAAACGTGGTTAAAATGTGGTGGTATGGAAACTACATCTTTGATTCTAAGAAGCACTGTAGTTTTTTGGTTTCACAAACCCATTGTCATGAAACTCACATCTCAACATAGCATGAGCCTCCATGGTGAAACAAGGATTGACCGTTTCAGACCTTGATTTTATTCACTGTCATAAACTATAACCTGTTGGTGTGGGATAGTTTAAATTGTTATTTCTATTTTACAGATGAGAGAAACAGTCAAAGAAAGATTGGAGTATCTTTTCCAGGGTCAGGCATTTAATAAGAAAGAGGCAGGGCCAGGATTTCAACCCAGGTAGTCTTCATTCCAGAACCTTTGCCTCCTAACCATTATACTTCCAAGTTGCTAAATTCAATTTTGGACATGTTGAGTTCAAGGTGTTTGTGGGAGGGCCAATGGCAGATGTTCAGTATGGTGTATAAGTTTGGGGCTCAATAAGTAGTGAAATTGTTGTCGAACCCAAGTTCGTGTGCCAGACCCACAGTGAGGGCAAACAAACCAAAACGTGGAATTGGGAGCGGAAAAGGTTTATTGCAAGACATCACCTTCTTTGGATGAAGACCGGCCTTTGGTGTGGTTGGTGGTGGTTCATTTCGCTTGCCCCACGATCTCTTCTGTTCCACATTATTGTATAGTATCCACTTTTCATCTCCTGTCACAATTTGTTTTAAAAACGGAACATTTTTATTATGTTTAAGTAGAGAATCACATGCGGAAATACAGTTAAGAAGGTTTTTTCGCTAAACTTATATGCACCAAAATATCAAAACGATTCACATAACGAAGCTGGTGCAAATGATTTTCAGCACTTGATTTGGATATTTTGAGTATGTCGGCTATCTTCCTCATGGTATAATGTTGACTGTTCTCAATTAATGTCTTGATTTGATTGCTGTGAACTTCAACTCGTCTACCTGACCATGGAGCATTGTCCAGGGAGAAATCTCTAGCACTAAACTTCGCAAACCACTTTTGACATGTTTGATCAGTCACAGCACCTTCTCCATACACTGCACAAAACTTTTTTTGCGTTTCAGTTGCATTTTTACCTTTCTTGAAATAAGAAAGCATAATATGCCGAAAATGTTGCTTCTTTTCTTCCATCTTCAATATTAAAATGGCTACACAAAAATTCACCAATTTTGATATCTTTTTTATTTTATTTAATTAATTTATTTTTAAAGTTAATTTATTTAAATATTTTTTTACCGCATTGGGTCCTTGTTGCTGTGTGCGGGCTTTCTCTAGTTGCGTCAAGCAGGGGTACTCTTTGTTGCAGTGCGAGGGCTTCACTGAATGAGGTGGCTTCTCTTGTTGCAGAGCACGGGCTTCAGTAGTTGTGGCATGCGGACTCTAGAGCACAGGCTCAGTAGTTGTGGCACACAGGTTTAGTTGCTCTGCGGCATGTGGGATCTTCTCGGACCAGGGCTCAAACCCGTGTCCCCGGCATTGGCAGGTGGATTCTTAACCACTGTGCCAGCAGGGAAGTCCCTGATAAGTCTTTTTTTAAATGCATGCTGATATGACAGTTGTCGCATACAGTCGAACAAAATTGTTCTGAATGAAGTTAAAGACAACTAAGTGCTACTAGAGCCATCTTATGGAAAAAACTGAATGAACTTTTTAGCCAACTATATAAATAAAATAAATGTTCTCTCCCAGCCTGTGAGTTGCTTTTTTATTTTTTAATGGTGTTTCTCAAAGAGCAGAAAGTTGTAATTTGGGGGTCCAGAGTCAGCAAGGAAGAGTCAGATGATTTAAAACATGAGAAGGACTGAACAAGAGGGAGATTTTTCCATTGCTGGCTTTGAAGATGGAGGAGTCCATATGGCAGGGATTGCAGATGGCCTCTAGCAGCTGAGAATGGCCCTTGTGAGACAGGAGGGAAGGGGGCAGGGCACAACCATTGAAAGAGTGACACAGCCGTTGAGAATATGATAAAAACTGGTTAGAACCAACTAGGCCCAAGATGCTGTAAGATGACTTCCAGCATACCTTGAGCCTCATTATGCGCTCATTGTAATATATTATCATGCTAAATGACACACCCACCAGCGCCATGACAGTTCTGAGGCTGGCCATAAAAGGCCAAAAAGTGGGTGGTGGCCCAATTCCTGGAAATCCCTGCCCCTTCCCCAAAATAGTTGGAATTACCCAGCCCATAAAAACTAATCACCCTCACAGCCTGGGGCCACTCTCACCCTCTGAGATGGTCCACCTTCTGTCTATGGAATGCGTATCTCCTAGGGCTCTTTCACCTTCTGATACGGCCCATGCTCTGTCTATGGAGTGTGTATCTCCCTGAATAAATCTGCTTTCACTCTACTTCTGGCTTGCTCTTGAATTCTTCCCTGTGCGAAGCCAAGGACCCTCACTTGGCAGCCTATCCCAGGGACTTGCCCGAGACCTGGGATGTGACCATTCTCTTGTGCCCCCTTCTCCTGCAACAGTTGAATGAGAAGTAGCAAAGAAACAGGGACCATTGTCCTACAACTGCACAGAACTGAATTCTGCCACAACCATGTGAACTTGGAAGAGGATCTTGAGCTCCAGATGAGAACACAGCATGGCATAAATCTTGAGTTTATCCTGATGAGATCCTGAGCAGAAAATCCAGCCATGGTGTGCCTGGACTTCTGACCTCTAACCTTATGGTAACTTGTTATGGCTCTAGCAGTTTCCTCTACTTTCTTGAGAACTTAGCTAAACTTTTCAAAGGATGTAAGCATTTATCCAGTATTTTTAGATTTTTGTGGCTGGAGAGTTTTAGCAGATTTTCTAGACTCCTGTATTTGAAGATAAAAAAGATAAGACTGTGTGCTGTAAAGACTGAGTTTAATGTACAGAAATATTGGATGTCAGCCAAAGTATAAAATTACTTTTACATATTCATTTATTAATTTCCAGTTTTAAAAGACAGCTTTCCCTTTAAAGAAAGAGATCAGGAGCCTGATTTTCTTGTCTGTTTCCTGAGGAAGCAAAAAGGCAGAAACTTTGTGAATAGCAAGACCAGTGGTTGCTATAGTAAGCATGGGACTTCCTGACAATGGTTCTATTAACAGTAGGAAATGGAACCATGGCAGTGTTCTAATTTGCCGTAAGATTTTGTTTCCCATCTTTAGAGTAAGAGGTTCCGCTATATCAAGGAACTGGCTCTTTCAGTTTATTTTATTCATTTAGTTAGACAGTGATTAGAAAGCCTCACTGGTTGTGTACGTGGCACCATACTCAGGAGTTTTGTAATTATATGACAGTTATGATACATTTCAAACAAGGCTTTGAAACTTTCCTTCTGGAGGAAGCCCTTCTCCTCCAGTGGCTATTGACCTACCTAGGTTATAGGCCCTATTCAGCCAGTGGGGAGAGCATAGATTTTGAAATCATATATACCTGGGTTTGAGTCTCAGTCTTGTCACCTACCAATTGTTTGACTGTGGACAAGTTATTTAACTACTCTGTGGCACAGTTTCTTCATCTGCAAAATGAAGCATCTGTTTTCTGTGCTTGTTTTGAAGATATGTTAAATACTGAACATTACACACTTTGACACAGCGCCTGACACATACTAAGCATTAACAAATGGTTATTATTCTGATCCTTGTTGAGCTGCTGATTTTTGATGTTTCTGGTTATGTCTTTAAATTTTTTTTCTTAGTATGCCTGGTTTTTCCTTCTTTATTGAATGACTTTCAAGATGTGATTATAGTTGAAGGTGCCACTTAGAAAGGAGACGTGAGTAGAAAGCATAAAGGCTGCTTATAGACCCAGCTCTCGTGGTGATCAGCAACGGTATTGGCATCTCAGGTTGATTGTTGCAAAGATCCATACAACATTTCATGGCCTTGAAAAGCAGAAAACACCCAGAAAACAGAAATTGAGCAGTTATTGAAGCATTGAATAGCAAAGATCTTTATTATTTGTACTTGATAAGGAATATCCTCCACGTTTGCCTGAGCCTTTATTTAATGCATTTTAAAATTTGTTGTGTTTTTCTTTTCTCTTTAAACCTTACTGTTAAATTCAAAAATGAGCTGAACTAAAAAGAAACTAATGTCTTAGAACAGGCATGTTTCTTACCTTCAAGGATCTTACTGTCAGTTGAAGGAGGCCATAAACACTTACAATAGTTTGTGACAAGTACTTTACTAGAGGTAATGATTGATTCTTGTGGCTAAAAGAGAGGAAGGAATTGGGACATCTAGGATCTCTGGCTTGGGTAAGGGGGAAGACCAGAGTTGGCAAACTGACCTGCTTGACAGTTTTTTGCACAGCCCACAAACTAAGAACTGTTTTAACATCTTTAAATGGTTGGAAAAAGTCAAATCAAAAGAAGAATGATTTTTTATGACTTGTGGAAATTATTTAAAATTCAAATTTCAGTGTTCATAAATAAAGTTTTATTGGACTATAGCTCCACTCAAACTTTACCTGTTGTCTGTTGCTGCTTTTGTGCTACAACAGCAGAGCTGAATAATTGTGACAGAGGCTGTATGACCTACAAAGCCAAATGTTTACTATGTGGCTCTTCACAGAAAAGGTTTGCTGATTCCTGGAATAGATGGTGATTTTTATCCACTGAGGTAAGCAATTAAGGAGGAATAGATATAGGAGAAAATAACATATTTCTATGAATGTTGGTTATTTGAATCAGAGGTGCTTGTGAGCTATGCAGGTCTAGAAGGCAAGGGCATATATAGATATGGGATTCTGAAGAGAATTTGAGGCTGGAGATACATGGGGGGAGAAAAGATGAGATCCAGAAAGCCTGATGGAGGAGTGGTTCTCAGCCCTGGCTGCACATTGGAATCACCCTGGGTACTTAATTAAAAACAACCCAAAAGACCCAAACACACACTGCCAGGGATACTTCCTACCCCCACCCTCTGAGATTGTGATGTCCTTGAGTTGGGGGCGGTGGGGAGGTGGTTTAAAGAGTTCCCCAGCCTTCTAATGTGCAGCCAGCTTTGGGAACTGCTGGGATAGAGTGAGAAGGTTGGGCATGGAACCAGTATTTAAGGGGCAGTTCTATATCTACTGAGATGAAGTGCTGATTGAGTAATGATGGGACTTGTGGCAATGGTCAGATTCACAGTTTGGCGTTGTAAATAAGGATTGTGAAGTCTTCTTTGGAGATCGTTGTTGACTCTTATCAAGAGGAGTTTCTGTGGAGACCAAATGAGAGTGTACATCAAAGGGTTTGAGGTAGAGGAGGAGAGAAACTGAGTGTACTATTGAGAAGATTGGCAGGGAAGGAAAGGGGAGAAATTGATAGCTGGGAAGGGGAGGCATTGGAGATTTGGTTTGAGAGGTTCTTTAAGATGATAAATGCTTGTGTCTATTCATGTACTGAGGGAGTCAGCATTTGGCGAGGAAACTGCCTGGAATGGCAATATCAGATGCCACCATTCAGTTTTTCATAGAAAGAGATAGATTTTGAATAGTTCTTGGAATAATCTTATTTTATCCTTTTTGGAATTGTATGTTTAATGTGCTTCCTGCATTTGGACACATTATCTGTATAGCTGGAAAGAGAAATGGACATAGGCATTGAGAAACAAGGCCAACAACTGTTCTTCCCTTATCCTGTCTGGGGCATTGACCTCATCCATGAGAATAGGAGGGTGAACTGAACAGACTCCATTATCTCTTCTAAAAATCTTTAATTTAAGTGAGTACAAATTTTAATTACACAAATGAGGAACCCTATGAAATGTCTATGTAAAGCCTGTGAAATGTCTGTGAAGCCCACTGCCTGATCTTTTAGTTCCTTAGTACCTGGGCATGTGCTTTTTTTGAAGAACACCAGCAGTTTGTTTATGACTCACCCCTCGGTGAATTTTTGGGCACATTGTGTACAAAATATACCAATTTATCCTACCATTAGAATATTTCCTCAGGAGCAAAATTTAGTATAGAGTCTTCCTTTAATGTTTTTTATTATGTACAAGCAATAGATGTTGGTTAAGGAATACTTGGATAGTACAGAGTTCCCACCGTTGTTGCTAACATTTTAGTTTATTTATTGGTAGTCTTATTTTTCCCCACTGGTTTTTGTTTCTCAATCAGAGTACATTTAATATATGTGCCAGTTGGGTTCTCCAGGAATCAGATTGAGATGCAGTAGGAGGGCAAAGGGCTTATTGAGGAGTAATGCCTGTAAAGAAAAAGAGAAAGGATTAGGTTGGACATGGGAAGCCATCAGACTGCAGTTCACACCTGACAAAATCTCTGCCAGCCCAGATTGCCAGATTGCCTCACTGGTTGGAAAGGGCTAAGCCATTGTACCACCACATTGCCCAGTCATTGGCTGGGGGCAGTCCTGAGGAAAGGGTACACTCTGTTTGAAAGCTAAGGTGGATTCTAAAGGGGTTAACAGCAGGAAGCTGTCAGCTAACCACAGTCCTTGCAACTAGACAGGAATTCCTTTATTGAAGGGGTATCTGAGCAGTATATCTTTGTGTTTGCTACGACATAAATTGTTCTGTCCTGCTCACATCAATTAGGATGGCTACTATCCAAAAAACAAACCAGAAAACAAGTGTTGGTGAGGATGTGGGGAAATTAGAACCCTGTGCACTGTTGGTGGGAATGTAAAGTGGTATAACAGCTGTGGAAAACAGTATGGAGATTCTTTAAAAAATTATAGTATTACCATATGATCTGGCAATTCTGATTCTGGTATATGCCCCAAAGAATTTAGGCAAGATCTTTAAGAGATATTTATACACCAGCGTTCATAGCAGCATTGCTCACAGTAGCTAAAACGTGGAAACAACCCAAGTGTCCATCAGCAGATGAATGAATAAGCAAAATGTGGCATATACATACAGAGAAGTAAAATTCAGCCTCGGGAAATTCTTCGGTATGCTACAACATGGATGAACCTTGAAGACGTTATGCTAAGTGAAATAAGCCAGTAACAAATACTGTATGATTTCACTTATATGAGGTACTTGGAGTGGTTAAAATCATAGAGACAGACAGAAGAATGGTGGCTGCCAGGGGCTTTGAGGGAGGGGAGTATGGGGAGTTATTGTTTAATATGTATATAGAGTTTCAGTTTTACAAGATCAAAAGAATTTTGGAGCTAGATGGTGATGATGGCTGCATTAACAATGCTAATGTAGTTAACACCACTAAATTGTGCGTTTAAAAATGGTTACAGTGGTAAATTTTATGTTATATGTGTTTTAACACAATAAAAAAATGAAAAAAAAGTTTCCCGTTTTTCCTATTTACATAAGTGGGTTATTTTGTAATTTTTCTAAACTTTTTAAATGGATACATAATATTCTAACATAATATTCTAACAAGTTTATATATCCATTCCCTAAGTTTCTAAATTTTCTATATTAATAAAAATAGAGCAGTGAGCATCTTTCTATGAAGTTCTTTACCGTACTTAGGATTGTTTTCTTTGAATAGACTCCAAGAAGTAAAGTAGATTGAAGAGTGTGAACATTCTTATGGCTCTTCATGTTGAAAGTTCTTTTACAGTGTCAGTGCAAGGTATAAGCAGCCTATAGCATCAGATCCTCAACAGTTTCAGATTTTGTTTTCTTAATCTTGTCTAATTTGTAGCTTAAAAATAGTGTCTCTTTGTTTCTGACCCACAGTCTGTATGGTCTTTAGTGGGCTGTGAATTGAGGGATTTGGTTAACTCAATCCTCTGTCCAAAGGTCCAAAAGGATGGAGAGGATATGTTAAGAATGAGGGCTCCAGAATCAGATTGATCAGGTTCATATCCTGGCTCTGCTGCTTACCACTTTGTGACCTTAGGCAAGTCTCTGTGCATCAGTTTATTCATCTGAATAAGAAGGATAGTGGTAGCATCTGCCTTATAGGGCTATGTTGAAGGTTAAATGAGGTAGAAAACATAAAAACACTTAGTATGATCTCTGGCCCATTGCATATGCTTAAGGGTTAGGTATTATTTCAATATAAATTTGATTATTTTAGTATCTTAAGATTTAGAATGGGAGAGAACATTAAATTCAGACTCTAGTCTTTCTCCAAGGGAGAAAACTGAGGCTTAAAGAGGTTAATAAATTTGGCCTGGGTCACTTAGCTAATGGGTTACAGAGCTTGGACCTGAAGGGGAGTTTTGGACCAATGCTGGGGTTTTCAACTTCGGCCTTTGGGATAATTCTTTGTCATGGAAGGGCTGTCCTGTGATTTGTTAGACAATCTACCTAAGGAGACAAAAGACCTGTATGCAGAAAATTATAAGACACTGATGAAAGAAATTAAAGATGATACAAATAGATGGAGAGATATACCATGTTCTTGCATTGGAAGAATCAACATTGTGAAAATGACTCTTACTACCCAAAGCAATCTACAGATTCAATGCAATCCCTATCAAACGACCACTGGCATTTTTCACAGAACTAGAACAAAAAATTTCACAATTTGTATGGAAACACAAAAGACCCCGAATAGCCAAAGCAATCTTGAGAACGAAAAATGGAGCTGGAGGAATCAGGCTCCCTGACTTCAGACTATACTACAAAGCTACAGTAATCAAGACAGTATGGTACTGGCACAAAAACAGAAATATAGATCAATGGAACAGGATAGAAAGCCCAGAGATAAACCCACGCACATATGGTCACCTTATCTTTGATAAAGGAGGCAAGCATATACAGTGGAGAAAAGACAGCCTCTTCAATAAGTGGTGCTGGGAAAACTGGACAGCTACATGTAAAAGTATGAAATTAGAACACTCCCTAACACCATACACAAAAATAAACTCAAAATGGATTAAAGACCTAAGTGTAAGGCCAGACACTATCAAACTCTTAGAGGAAAACATAGGCAGAACACTGTATGACATAAATCACAGCAAGATCCTTTTTGACCCAGCTCCTAGAGAAATGGAAGTAAAAACACAAATAAACAAATGGGACCTAATGAAACTTAAAAGCTTTTGCACAGCAAAGGAAACCATAAACAAGACCAAAAGACAACCCTCAGAATGGGAGAAAATATTTGCAAATGAAGCAACTGACAAAGGATTAATCTCCAAAATTTACAAGCAGCTCATGCAGCTCAATAACAAAAAAACAAACAACCCAATCCAAAAATGGGCAGAAGACCTAAATAGACATTTCTCCGAAGAAGATATACAGATTGCCAACAAACACATGAAAGAATGCTCAACCTCATTAATCATTAGAGAAATGCAAATCAAAACTACAATGAGATGATATCTCACAACGGTCAGAATGGCCATCATCAAAAAATCTAGAAACAGTAAATGCTGGAGAGGGTGTGGAGAAAAGGGAACACTCTTGCACTGTTGGTGGGAATGTAAATTGATACAGCCATTATGGAGAACAGTATGGAGGTTCCTTAAAAAGCTAAAAATAGAACTACCATACGACCCAGCAATCCCACTACTGGGCATATACCCTGAGAAAACCATAATTCAAAAAGAATCATGTACCAAAATGTTCATTGCAGCTCTATTTACAATAGCCAGGACATGGAAGCAACCTAAGTGTCCATCATCGGATGAATGGATAAAGAAGATGTGGCACATATATACAATGAAATATTACTCAGCCCTAAAAAGAAACGAAATTGAGTTATTTGTAGTGAGGTGGATGGAGTTAGAGTCTGTCATACAGAGTGAAGTAAGTCAGAAAGAGAAAAACAAATACAGTATGCTAACACATATATATGGAATCTAAGGGGAAAAAAAAAAAGGTCATGAAGAACCTAGTGGTAGGACGGGAATAAAGACACAGACCTACTAGAGAGTGGACTTGAGGATATGGGGAGGGGGACGGGTAGGCTGTGACGGAGTGGGAGAGTGGCATGGACATATATACACTGCCAAACGTGAAGTGGATAGCTAGTGGGAAGCAGCTGCATAGCACAGGGAGATCAGCTCGGTACTTTGTGATTACCTAGGGGGGTGGGATAAGGAGGGTGGGAGGGAGGGAGATGCAAGAGGGAAGAGATATGGGAACATATGTATATGTATAACTGATTCACTTTGTTATAAAGCAGAAACTAACACACCATTGTAAAGCAATTATACTCCAATAAAGATGTTAAAAAAAACCACTATCTTCAGACATTGCCAAATGTCCCCTGGGAGGACCTTATGGTATGTAAACAACCCTGCAGTGGAATAGTCCAGGTTTTGGGATTAGGGAGGAAGGTCCTCCACAGGAAGGACCTAATATATTGTTGAATTCCGTTCTCATGAGTTCTTCAGTGATCTGAATTAACTGTTTAAGATGGAGCTTTGTCCTGTGGCTCCTGAAATGTTCAGCACAGCTCTATGAGACATCTTGTTAGAGTGTACTCCTCTCCCCTGGAACAACCAGTGGTATTTAAATAGGGCTGATTTATCTTTCTAAAGGTTTTTTCCTGTAATTGCAGGTGGCACAACTGAAAAAAGTTATTTATGGAATTCCAATGAGTGTTGATGGATGATGCAGTTCAAATGACTAAAGTAAGAAAAATAAAACCTGAGCTGCAAGGAAACTTTGTCACCCAACTTATTGTCCTCACAAAATATAGCTAAAATCAGATTTTCTCCCACTCTATTTTATTTCCAAGCTGTAAGAGTAGTTTATTTTTTATGATTAAAAATGTTATAATTATCATCCTTTAAGACAGTGGTTCTCAACCTGGTCGTGAATCACAATCATTTAAAGAGCTTTAAGAAATAAAAAAACAAAGTCTGTGGCCTGCTGTCCTGCCCTTGTTGAATTAAAGTTTCTGTGGGTAGAGCACAGGTGGTCCTGACGTCAACTATAAATTGGCACTTGCCATCTGCCTCTACAAGGATCAAATCACAAGCTGCAGCGACCGCTGACTTTCGACACACCCTGAAAGGAGTTCAGGTCGGAGATGAGGAATGAGGCATTCTGTGCTCTGGGAAGAACTGGCAGAAGAGCCCTTCAGATAGATATTTTCAGGAGAAGATTTTATGAGCCAAATTCTTGCATCTCCTTGTATCTAGAAAAGCACTAAAATCTTTCATGGTGACATCTGCTCCTTGTGACTGGCAGTAACCTTCACGAGACTAGCAGCAACCTTCTGCAAAAATGTGTGCTTGATTGCGTGTACTCCACCTTCACCAATCACATATGTATTGACCTTCCCCCCTACCTCTTTGGAGCAGTTTCTCAGAGCTATCTGAAGTGCTGCCTCCCGGGCTGTAGTCCTCATTTTGCCCCACCTAAAACTTAACTCACAACTCTCACGTTGTGCAATTTTTTGGTAGACACCAAATATGGATCCTTGTTGAAAAACTGATGCACTGAGAGATTCAAAGAATTCAATACTCAGTTTGTGTAGCATTAAACAACTTGTATTAAAAAGGAAAAACAGGTTTTCATTATTCAACTTTCCCATCACTCTAAGTTTTAAATGGCAGTATAACCAGCACTACAGTTTTGGAAAACTGTCGAATATTTTCTACAAAGCTAAACATACATGTATCCAATGACTCAGAAATTCCACTCCTAGGTATTTACCCTTGAGAAATGAAAACATATGTCTACATAAAGACTTGCATGTGAATATTCACTGTAGCTTTATTTATAAAATAGCACCAAAAAAAAAGAAAAAAGGAAATAATCAAATGTCTAAAAACAGGTGAAAAGAGATACAAATTGTGATATATTCATATAGTGGAATTCTACTCAGCAATAGAAAGGAATGAACTACTGTACAACAACGTGGATGAATCTCACAGATACAAGTTTGAGTGAAAGAAGCCAGACGGAAAAAAAGTAGATATAGTTCAGTTGCCAGAAGATATGATGATAGAAATCAGACTAGTGGTTCCTCTGGCAGGAGGTGGGAGAAAGGAGGTATGAGACAGCAGCATTGAAAAGGTTTTACATGTTAATGTATTCATATACGTATTTTTCTTTGTTGTGCAAAATAAAGATTGTGTCGTACATAACATAAAAATTACCGCTTTAATCAGTTTTATGTGTACAAATCATTGACATTAAGTACATTTACATTGTTGTGCAGCCATCACCACCAACAATCTCTAGAAATTCATCTTCCCCAACTGAAATTCTGTACCCATTATACACTACCTTCCCATTTCCCCTTCCCCTGAGCTCCTGGCAACCACATTCTACTTTGTTTCTGTGAATTTGACTACGCTAGGTACACATGTAAGTAGAATCGTACAGTATTTGTCCTTTTGTGGCTATTTCACTTAGTATAATGTCTTCAAGGTTTATTCATGTTGTAGCATGGATCAGAATTTCCTTCCTTTTTAAGGCCGGATGATCTTCTGGTGTGTGTATATACCACATTTTGTTTATTCATCCTTCAATGCACATTTGGGTTGTCTATACCTTTTGGCTGTTGTGAATAATGCTACTATGAATACTGGTGTACAAATACCTGTTCAGGTCTCTGCTTTCAGTTCTTTTGGATACATACTTAGAACTGTATTTGCTGGATCAGATGGTAATTCTATGTTTAATTTTTTGAGGAACCACCATAGTATTTTCCATACTGGCTGCACCATTTTACATTTCTACTAGCAGTGCACAGTGGTTCCAGTTTTTCTTCCTCACCAACACTAATTTCTGTTTTTTTGTTTGTTTGATAATAGCCATTCTAATGGGTGTCAAATGGTATTTCATTGTGGGGTTTTGTGGGTTTTTTGAATTTTTGAATTTTATTTATTTTTTTTATACAGCAGGTTCTTATTAGTTATCCATTTTATACACATTAGTGTATATATGTCAATCCCAATCGCCCAATTCATCACACCACCACGCCCCCTCGCCGCTTTCCCCCCTTGGTGGCCTTATGTTTGTTCTCTACATCGCTGTCTCAATTTCTGCCCTGCAAACCAGTTCATCTGTACCATTTTTCTAGGTTCCACATGTATGCGTTAATATACGGTACTTGTTTTTCTCTTTCTGACTTACTTCACTCTGTATGACAGTCTGTAGATTCATCCACGTCTCTACAAATGACCCACTTTCGTTCCTTTTTATGGCTGAGTAATATTCCATTGTATATATGTACCACATCTTCCTCATCCATTCGTCTGTTGGTGGGCATTTAGGTTGCTTCCATGGCCTGACTATTGTAAATAGTGCTGCAGTGAACATTGGAGTGCATGTGTCTTTTTGAATTATGGTTTTCTCTGTGTATATGCCCAGTTGTGGGATTGCTGGGTCATATGGTAATTCTATTTTTAGTTTTTTAAGGAACCTCCATACTGTTCTCCATAGTGGCTGTATCAATTTACATTCCTACCAACAGTGCAAGAGGATTCCCTTTTCTGCACACCCTCTCCAGCATTTGTTGTTTGTAGATTTTCTGATGATGCCCATTCTACCTGGTGTGAGGTGATACCTCACTGTAGTTTTGAATTGCATTTCTCTAATAATTAGTGATGTTGGGCAGCTTTGCATGTGTTTCTTGGCCATCTGTATGTCTTCTTTGGAGAAATGTCTATTTAGGTCTTCTGCCCATTTTCTGATTTGGTTGTTTGGTTTTTTAATATTGAACTACATGAGCTGTTTATATATTTTGGAGATTAATCCTTTGTCCGTTGATTCGTTTGCACATATTTTCTCCCATTCTGAGGGTTGTCTTTTTGTCTTGTTTGTAGTTTCCTTTGCTTTGCAAAAGCTTTTAAGTTTCATTAGGTCCCATTTGTTTATTTTTGTTTTTATTTCCATTACTCTAGGAGGTGGATCAAAAAAGATCTTGCTGTGATTTATGTCAAAGAGTGTTTGGCCTATGTTTTCCTCTAAGAATTTTCTAGTGTCCAGTCTTACATTTAGGTCTCAAATCCATTTTGAGTTTATTTTTGTGTATGGTGTTAGGGAGTGTTCTAATTTCATTCTTTTACATGTAGCTGTCCAGTTTTCCCAGCACCACTTATTGAAGAGACTGTCGTTTCTCCATTGTATATCCTTGCCTCCTTTGTCATAGATTAGTTGACCATAGGTGCATGGGTTTATCTCTGGGCTTCCTATCCTGTTCCATTGATCTAATTTCTGTTTTGTGCCAGTACCATATTGTCTTGATTACTGTAGCTTTGTAGTATAGTCTGAAGTCATGGAGTCTGGTCCTCCAGCTCCGTTTTTTTCCCTCAAGACTGCTTTGGCTATTCAGGGTCTTTTGTGTCTCCATACAAATTTTAAGATTTTTTTGTTCTAGTTCTGTAAAAAATGCCGTTGGTAATTTGATAGGGATTGCATTGAATCTGTAGATTGCTTTGGGTAGTACAGTCATTTTCACAGTATTGATTCTTCCAATCCAAGAACATGGTATATCTCTCCATCTGTTGGTATCATCTTTAATTTCTTTCATCAATGTCTTATAGTTTTCTGCATACAGATCTTTTGTCTCCCTAGGTAGGTTTATTCCTAGGTGTTTTATTCTTTTTGTTGCAATGGTAAATGGGAGTGTTTCCTTAATTTCTCTTTCAGATTTTTCATCATTAGGGTATAGCAATGCAAGAGATTTCTGTGCATTAATTTTGTATCCTGCTACTTTACCAAATTCGTTGATTAGCTCCAGTAGTTTTCTGGTGGCATCTTTAGGATTCTCTATGTATAGTATCATGTCATCTGCAAACAGTGACACTTTTACTTCTTCTTTTCCAATTTGTATCCCTTTCATTTCTTTTTCTTCTCTGATTTCCGTGGCTCGGACTTCCAAAACTATGTTGAATAATAGTGGTAAGAGTGGACATCCTTGTCTTGCTCCTGATCTTAGAGGAAATGCTTTCAGTTTTTCACCATTGAGAATGATGTTTGCTGCGGGATTGTCGTATATGGCCTTTATTATGTTGAGGTAGGTTCCCTCTATGCCCACTTTCTGGAGAGTTTTTAATCATAATGGGTGTTGAATTTTGTCAGAAGCTTTTTCTGCATCTATTGAGATGATCATATGATTCTTATTCTTCAATTTGTTAATATGGTGTATCACATTGATTGATTTGCATATACTGAAGAATCCATGCATCCCTGGGATAAATCCCACTTGATCATGGTGTATGATCCTTTTAATGTGTTGCTGGATTCTGTTTACTAGTATTTTGTTGAGGGTTTTTGCATATATATTCATCAGTGATATTGGTCTGTAATTTTCTTTTTTTGTAGTATCTTTGTCTGGTTTTGGTATCAGGGTGATGGTGGTCTCATAGAATGAGTTAGGGAGTGTTCCTTCCTCTGCAATTTTTTGGAAGAGTTTGAGAAGGATGGGTGTTAGCTCTCTAAACGTTTGATAGAATTCACCTGTGAAGCCACCTGGTCCTGGACTTTTGTTTGTTGGAAGATTTTTAATCACAGTTTCCACTTCATTACTTGTGATTTGTCTGTTCATATTTTCTATTCCTGGTTCAGTCTTGGAAGGTTATACCTTTCTAAGAATTTGTCCATTTCTTCCAGGTTGTCCATTTTATTGGCATAGAGTTGCTTGTAGTAGTCTCTTAGGATGCTTTGTATTTCTGCGGTGTCTGTTGTAACTTCTTCTTTTTCATTTCTAATTTTATTGATTTGAGTCCTTTCCCTCTTTTTCTTGATGAGTCTGGCTAATGGTTTATCAATTCTGTTTATCTTCTCGAAGAACCAGCTTTTAGTTTTATTGATCTTTGCTATTGTTTTCTTTGTTTCTATTTCATTTATTTCTGTACTGATTTTTATGATTTCTTTCCTTCTGCTAACTTTGGGTTTTGTTTGTTCTTCTTTCTCTAGTTCCTTTAGGTGTAAGGTTAGATTGTTTATTTGAGACTTTTCTTGTTTCTTGAGGTAGGCTTGTATTGCTATAAAGTTCCCTCTTAGAACTGCTTTTGCTGCATCCCATAGGTTTTGGATCATTGTGTTTTCATTGTCATTTGTCTCTAGGTATTTTTTGATTTCCTCTTTGATTTCTTCAGTGATCTCTTGGTTATTTAGTAACGCATTGTTTAGCCTCCATGTGTTTGTGTTTTTTACGTTTTTTTCCCTGTTGATTTCTAATCTCATAGCGTTGTGGTCAGAAAAGATGCTTGATATGATTTTAATTTTCTTAAATTTACTGAGGCTTGATTTGTGACCCAAGATGTGATCTATCCTGGAGAATGTTCCGTGCGCACTTGAGAAGAAAGTGTAATGTGCTGTTTTTGGATGGAATGTCGTATAAATATCAATTAAATCTATCTGGTCTATTGTATCATTTAAAGCTTGGGTTTCCTTGTTAATTTTCTGTTTGGATGATCTGTCCATTGGTGTAAGTGAGGTGTTACAGTCCCCCACTATTATTGTGTTACTGTCGATTTCCTCTCTTATAGCTGTTAGCAGTTGCCTTTTATGTATTGAGGTGCTCCTGTGTTGGGTGCATATATATTTATTGTTGCATGTATAAGATACTGTTTATCTTCTTCTTGGATTGGTCCCTCGCTCATTATGTAGTGTCCTTCCTTGTCTCTTGTAACATTCTTTATTTTGAAGTCTATTTTATCTGATATGAGTATTGCTACTTCAGCTTTCTTTTGATTTCCATTAGCATGGAATATCTTTTTCCATCCCCTCACTTCAGTCTGTATGTGTCCCTAGGCCTGAAGTGGGTCCCTTGTAGACAGCATATATATGGGTCTTGTTTTTGTATCCATTCAGCAAACCTGTGTCTTTTGGTTGGAGCATTTAATCCATTCACGTTTAAGGTAATTATCGATATGTATGTTTCTATGACCATTTTCTTAATTGTTTTGGGTTTGTTTTTGTAGGTCCTTTTCTTCTCTTGAGTTTCCCACTTAGAGAAGTTCCTTTAGCATTGTTGTAGAGTTGGTTTGGTGGTGCTGAATTCTCTTAGCTTTTGCTTGTCTGTAAAGCTTTTGATTTCTCCATCGAATCTGAATGAGATCCTTGCTGGGTAGAGTAATCTTGGTTGTAAGTTCTTCCCTTTCATAACTTTAAAAATATGTCACGCCACTCCTTTCTGGCTTGTAGAGTTTCTGCTGAGAAATCAGCTGTTAACCTTATGGGAGTTCCCTTGTATGTTATTTGTCATTTTTCCCTTGCTGCTTTCAATAATTTTTCTTTGTTTTTAATTTTTGTCAATTTGATTACTATGTGTCTCGGCGTGTTTCTCCTTGGGTTTATCCTGTATGGGACTGTCTGCACTTCCTGGACTTGCATGGCTATTTCCTTTCTCATGTTAGGGAAGTTTTCGACTATAATCTCTTCAGATGTTTTCTCAGGTGTTTTCTCTCTCTCTTCTCCTTCTGGGACCCCTATAATGTGAATGTTTTTGCGTTTAATGTTGTCCCAGAGGTCTCTTAGGCTGTCTTCATTTCTTTCCATTCTTTTTTCTTTATTCTGTTCCACAGCAGTGAATTCTGCCATTCTGTCTTCCAGGTCACTTATCCGTTCTTCTGCCTTAGTTATTCTGCTATTGATTCCTTCTAGTGTATTTTTCATTTCAGTTATTGTATTTTGCATCTCTGTTTGTTTGTTCTTTAATTCTTCTAGGTCTTTTTAAACATTTCTTGCATCTTCTTGATCTTTGCCTCCATTCTTTTTCCGAGGTCCTGGATCATCTTCACTATCATTATTCTAAATTCTTTTTTGGAAGGTTGCCTATCTCCACTTCATTTAGTTGTTTTTCTGGGGTTTTATCTTGTTCCTTCATCTGGTACCTAGCCCTCTGCCTTTTCATCTTGTCTATCTTTCTGTGAATGTGGTTTTTGTTCCACAGGCTGTATGATTGTAGTTCTTCTTGCTTCTCTCATAGGTTCTTAATAAGCCTTCACCAGGCAGATGACAAGAACAGTAATTCAAAGGGCTCAGGTGCGCCTCACCAGTGCATTTGTTGTCAGGCTCCTAGCAGTCAGCTTCGGAGCCCACTCCTCATCAACAGAAACTTCTGTAGCATTTTGTAAGCTTTGCCCTTACTGTGGGTGTCAGCCTGTCTGACAGTTGTTTCCTGAAGAGCAGGGAAGGGTGTTTTACAGCTTGGTTGCTGGGAAGCACAGATGTTGCAGGCTGTGCTGTGCCGAGGTGGTAAAGGCTCTTGCTGTCATGATTCCGTGATTCTTGCACCATCCAAATGAGGGACTTCGGGCAAGTTACTTGACCGCTCTGAACGTTCAATTTCTCATACTTAAGAAAACGTGTGCTGAGGCTCTGTGGCAACAGAACTGTACTGCTGGCTTCCTGTGTTGCTTTCCGTTTAACAGTTTGTTGTTTGGGGGACTGCTAGTGTTGGAGGGTCTCCTGCAGAGGTGGGGTGTGGCTGTGGCTCACTGTGAGGACAAGCACACTGGCAGCAGAAGTCTGGGAAGTACTCCTTGGCGTGAGCCCTCTCAGAGTCCACCATTAGCCCCGCCAAAGAGCTGGGTAGGCCCTCATTGTGGTTTTGATTTGTATTTCCATAATGATTAATGATGTTGAGCATCTTTTCATGTGCTTATTGGCCACTCATATATCTTCTTTGGAGAAATGTCTGTTCAAGTCCTTAGGTCATTTAAAAAATTGCATTGTCATATTTCTTTTTCAAAAGTGAGATTATTCATGTTTTAATAACTTGTTTTTAAAATTCTAATTTTTATTATACTATGCACACATGAAGGATCTGCAGCACACGTGAAAGAACTGAAAGAGCCTGAAATAAACATGTTCTTCAGCTCCCCATCCCACTCTGCTGAGGCAGTCTTTAATTGTTTGAGACTTTTTCATGACCTCCATAATTCTAGATTATATATATATATATATTGCTGTTTAACCTTAAAAGAAATCAGCACAATTTTCTGCTTCTTCAGTATGAAAGAAGAGGGTTACCTCACATCACCACCCCTCGTTTGATATTTTTCATTGTTTTTTGTTCTTCTGTTATGTATTAGTTTCCAAGGGCTGCTGTTAATAAAGTTAATAAAGTACCACAAAACTGTGTGCCTTAAACAACAGAAATTTATTGCTTTACAGTTCCAGAGGCTAGAAGTCCAAAATCAAGGTGTCGCTATGGTTGCTTCCTTCTGAGAGCTGTGAGGGAGAATCTGTTCTTTGCCTCTCTCCAAGCTTTTGGTAGCCTCAGGCTTTCCTTGACTTGTAGATGGCATTCTCCCTGTATCTTCACATAGTCTTCCCTCTATGCATGTCTATCTCTGTGTCTGAATTTGCGCTTTTTATAACAGTCCATTGGGTTAAAGTTCACATTAATGATCTCATCTTAACTTAGTCATCTGCAAAGACCCTATTTCCAAATAAGGTCCCATTCACAAGTACTGGGTGTTAAGACTCCCAAAGAGGATACAAATCAACCCATAACAAGTTGGTTACCTTTCCATTTATCAGAAGTGTTCTTGAACTTCTGTTTTTTGTTGTGTTAATTTTGAGCAGTATTACTTAACTTCCACTTTGTCAGATGTGGAGATTAGTACCCCTGCCTTTCTGTCAGGTATAGTTTTCATTTTAAGCTGTCAGAATTGTTAACCTCTGCATACTGTCCTGTAAACACCGCACAGCCTTTCGTGGTCTGTCCATAGGTTCTCTTTAAACTGGAAAAGCCAGTAATCAGCATTTATATTATTATAGCTTTGTAAATATTGTTCACTGTCAAGCCAAGCATTGTTTTCTGGGTTTATATTTCTTTCTCTGTGGGTTTTATGTCATGGACCCTGCGCTGTTCAAAGGAAAAAATGAAGAAAAAGTTAATTCTCTTTTTGAAACTATCAGTTGCTTCCAGTCATATCTTTATTTCTTGTTTGGACTATAACTTTCTCATATAATTTTCTCCCTGGAGTTTTTCTTATCTGTCTGTCTTTATTATTATCCTACTTTCCCCCGAGCTCTCAATCACACACAGTCTATCAAGACCCTGCTCCAATTTGTACTAATTGTTCTTTAGGTCATCTGAACAGCTTGTTTTCTTGGGATTTTCCTTATTGCATGTTTGAGTTGGATCCATCCCGCTGATCTTAGATCTCAGTCTTCCTTTTTAAATTAAAAAAAAATTTTTTTTAATTTTTGCTGGTGTTTATTCTCAAGTAACTTTTTTTGGGGGAGAGGGTGTAGTTGTTTTACAATGTTGTGTTAGTTTCTACTGTACAGCTAAGTGAAGTAGAGTTCCCTGTGCTATACAGCAGGTTCTTATTAGTTATCTATTTTATACATATTAGTGTACACATGTCAATCCCAATCTCCCAATTCATCCCAACCCCCACCCACCACTCCCCGCTTTCCCCCCTTGGTGCCCATACGTTTGTTCTCTACATCTGTGTTCCGGTAACTTCCTGAGAGAAAGAGTACCTGCAGATAAACTGACTCTTTCTGATGTCTGTTCTTCCCTCATGTTTGAGTGATGGTTTGGTTGGGTTTAGAATTCTAGGTTGCAGGTTTTTTTCCCTCTAAACTTTGAAGTCATTGCTTGGTTTCCTCTGGCATCCATTGTTCCTCGTGAGAAGTGAAATTTAGTCTCATTTTGTTTCCTGTAGGAAATTTATTTTCTCCCTTCTCTGGAAGCTTCTCTTTTTTCCATATATAGTTGACCCTGAATAACACAGGTTTGAACTGCACAGGTCCACTTATACACAGATTTATTTCAATAAATAACAGGCATACCTCAAGGATATTGTGGGTTTGGTTCCACACCACCGCAGTAAAGTAAATATTGCAATAAAGTGAGTCTCACAGATTTTTTTGGTGTCTCAGTGCGTATAAAAGTTATGTTTAGGGGGAATTCCCTGGCAGTCCTGTGGTTAGGACTCTGCACATTCACTGCTGAGGGCCCGGGTTCAGTCCCTGGTCAGGGAACTAAGATCCCACAAGCCACACAGCGCAGCCAAAAAAAAAAAAAAAAAAGTTTATACTATATTAAGTGTGCAATCACATTATGTTTAAAAAAAATGTAAGTACCTTAATTAAGAAATACTTTATTGATGAAAAATGCTAACCATCATTTGAGCCTTCAGTGAATCGTAATCTTTTTGCAGTAGTAACATCAAAGATCACTGATCACAAATCACCATAACAAATGTAATAATAATGAAAACATTCAGAATATTGCGAGAACTACCAAAATGTGGTACAGAGACATGGAGTGAGCAAATGCTATTGGAAAGTGGTGCTGACAGAGCTGCTGATGCAGGATTGACGCAGACCTTCAATTTGTAGAAAACACAATTTCTGCAAAGCACAGTAAAGTGAAGTGCAATAAAAGGAAGCGTGGCTGAATGCACTATAGCACCACATGATGGTTTAATCTGGGGATGCCGAACCTGGGATGAGGAGGGCGGACTATAAAGTTATACGTGGGTTTTTGATTGTGTGTGGGGGCAGTGGAGGGGGGTCCTGGTCGACACCTCTAACCCCCAAGTTGTTCGAGGATCAGCTGTATTCTGGAATTCCATAGTGGTGTACTTGATGGGCCCCCTTAATCTGAAGACCCATATTTTTCATGTTTAATGATTGTCTTATGTTTTTTCTTAGATAATGTTCTCCCCTCCATTTTCGTGTTTCTTTCTGTCAGAAACTCTTTGATATTGGGCCTCCTGGATTGATCTTATACTGTTCTTATCTATTCTCTCCTGTTTTCGAACTCTTTGCCTTTGGTTTCCTTTTTTATGTTCTCTCTTCTGGGAGATTGTCATGACTTTATCTTTCAATCTTTCTATTGAATTTTTTTCAATTTATTTAAAAAATTTCTAGAACTGTTTCTTGTTTTATGATTTTTAAAAATTGCATTCTGTTTTTGTTTTCTCTCTGAAGATAGTTTAAGTTGTTTTTTTTTTTTTTTCTGGAATTATTCCTCTTTCCTCCAGTCATTTTCTTTTCCTGCTTGTTTATCTTTGGTGATCCTTGCCTGCTCTTTCATTTTTAAGAATGAAAGATTAGAAAAGTTGAGTAAGAGCTTTGAGTACATAGGCAGGGCTTGTCAGCTGGCAGAGTTAAGTGGGCATTAGCTGGCTATTAAACTTTGAAGAATGCAGAGGGCTTGACCAAAGCATTAGCTCTCTTTATTCTTCTTATTTCTCCAACTTTACTTTAGCCCTTGCTGTGTGTTTGCACACATTCTTTCTTATTTACTTAATGTACATCCCTGCTTTTGAACACTGTGTCTTCATTAATGAGTGAGATAAGATTGTAGGTATTGACATCAAAAAATGACCATAAAATAGTGTAGGACAAAAAAAAGAAAAATCAAGTTGCAGACTTGTGGTTCATGATGCCAGATTAAAGACATTTATTTATTCTTTCTTCCTGATAACACCTCACTGAAGCGATAGTGGAGGAATAATAAAAAAAGTTCAACAATGAGAAATTTGGAATAGGGCCCATAGTAGGTGAAAGAAAGGGAATTGGAAGAGAGGAACTAAATGGAGGAAGCCACAGCCCAGAGAACTCATGGGATGGGCTCTGGATCAGGAAGGATCTGTAGTAGGAAAGGCCCAGAACCTGGAAATGTTGGCAGTGAAGCAGGCACTGACTGAAGAAAATTTACTTAAAAGTTTGTGGATACTCCAAACCCCACCTAAGCCAGGCTGCCTGGAGTCAGAAGATTTCTAGTTTATGGTAGAAGGAACCCCAGAGTAAGCTCCCAGCCCCTAATCACATCCCAGAGTGGCTGTGGAAATGAGGAACAGAGTGAGCTGTTACTACCAACATAATTGCATTACTGTTTTCATTCTCATCACTACATGTGCAAATTTTGAGGTTCAAGGAACCTGTAGAATGCTTCTTAGGGAAAAAGTTTAAGTGTAAAGTCTTACAAATTTGGGTGTTATGAAATTGAGTTATATGGAATTTGAGTTTCTCATCTTGAAAGTGTACACCTTAAAAATCAAGGCAAAGAAATGTATAATTTGAATACAAATAGTCATTTAATCATAGTGAAGGATTAGTGAATAAGGAACATGTGTAGGGGGAAACTTGGATAGTGCCTGCTGTATACTAGACTTTATGATGTGGTTTTACAGTATTACATGTAGATATATTTACATTTATATTACTTTTTTTTTTTTTTGGCTGTGCTGTGCGGCATGCTTGACCAGGGAGTGAACCCATGCCCCCTGCAGTGAACTCATGGAGTCCTAACCACTGGACCGCCAGGGAATTCCCTGTATTGCATTTTTTATAGTACTCACAGTAGTCCTCTGTTATTAGTGGGAGACATTGCTATTTTAAAGATGAGGAGATGAAAACTCAAAACTTAAATACCAAGAGCTTTTCTAATCTGTAGTAGTGACAGAGCTAAGATTCATATACAAGTTTGTGTGACTTCACATTCCATGCTTTTTTCACTCCATCCTGTCGCCTCTCTAAGGAAAATAATTGCTTTCTCAATTTCTCATGTATTGGGCATTTGCTGAGTGAAGTAGACTTAGATTCTGCTTTCAAGGAGTGCATAGTGTAAGTTAGGGGCACAAAAAAGAAGTTTGCCTGTGGGCCATGAGCTCGTTGAAGACAAGGACTGGTTTTAATTGGCTTTCTGACCCAGCACTATACTACTATGAAATTTTATCAAATTGTATAACCACTGCCACAATCAGGATACAGTACTGTTCCATCACCACAAAGAAAAAAAAATCCCTCATGCTGCCCCTTTATATCAGAACTTCTCCCCAGCCTAAACTTTGGCAGCCTAATCACTGTAATTTTTTCATTTCAAGAGTGGTATATGAATGGAATGTATGTAACCTTTTGAGATTGGCTTTTTCACTCAGCATGATGCCTTTGAGATCCATGCAGGTTTTTGTGTGTATCAATAATTTGTTCTAAAATAACAATAATAATAATAATTTGTTATTTTTTGTAGCTCAGTAGTATTACATTGTGTGGATGTACCACAGTTTATTCATCTGCTTGTTGAAGGACATTTGTATTATTTCCAGTTTGGTGGTATACAAAAAACTGTTATGAACATTCATGTATACATTTTATGTGTGGACATGTTTTCCATTTCTCTGGGATAAATGCCCAGAAGTGCCATTGCTGGGTCATGTGGTAAGTGTACGTTTAGTTTTTAAAGAAACTGCCAAGCTATTTTCCAGACAGGTTATAACAATTTTATATTTCCACTAGCAGTATATGAGAAATGAAGTTTCTCTGTATCCTCACTAGCATTTGGCATTGTCACCTTTATAAAATTTTGGTCATTCTGATAGATGTGTGATAGTATCTCATCATGGCTTTAATTTGCATTTCCCTGATGTCTGATGATGGTGAACATCTTCATGTCCTTATTTGCCATCTGAATATATTCTTCAGTGAAATGTCTCTTCATGTGTTTTGCCCATTTCTAATGAGATTCTTTGTTTTCTTACTGTTGTGTTTAGAGAGTCAGTTATACTTTCTGGATAAATGTTCTTTATTAGATATGTGTTTTCCCCCCATCTGTGTCATGTCTTTTTATCTCCCTAACAGAGTATTTGAGAAACTTGATTTTTATTTTTGATGAAGTCCAATTTATGATTTCTTCTCTTGTAGGTCTTGCTTTGGTGTCATGTCTAAGAACTCTTTGCTCAACCCTAGGTCACAGAGGTTTTCTCCTGTGTTTTCTTGTAACATTTTTATAGTTTTACCTTTTATATTTACATCTAGGATCCATTTTGAGTTAATTTTTACATAAATTTTGGATCTCTGTTTTTTTCTTTGCCTATGGAAGTCCATTTACTCCAGTCCCATTTATTGAAAACACTATTCTTCCTTCATTGGATTGCTTTTATATCTTTGCCAAAAATCAGTTTAGGCATACTTGTAAGTATATTTCTGAATTCTCTATCCTGGTCTACTGATCTCCATGTCTGTCCCTTCTTCAGTACCATACACTCTTCTTTTTAAATAGATTTGATTGATTGATTGATTGATTGATTGATTGATTGGCTGCATTGGGTCTTTGTTGCTGCGCACGGGCATTCTCTAGTTGCGGCAAGCAGGAGCTACTCTTCGTTGCGGTGTGCGGGCTTCTTATTGCGGTGGGTTCTCTTGTTGCACAGCACAGGCTCTAGGTGCACAGGCTTCAGTAGTTGTGGCATGAGGGCTTCAGCAGTTGTGGCTCACAAGCTTTAGCAGTTGTGGCTCGCGAGCTTTAGAGCGCAGGCTCAGTAGTTGTGGCGCATGGGCTTAGTTGCTCCGCAGCATGTGGGATCTTCCTGGACCAGGGCTTGAACGTGTGTCCCCTGCATTGGCAGGTGGATTCTTAACCACTGTGCCACCAGGGAAGTCCAGTACCGTACACTCTTGATTACTGTAGCTATATAGTAAGTCTTAAGTTGGGTAATATGGTTCCTCCAAGTTTATTTTTCAGTATTGTTTTATTCTAAATCCTTTGTCTTTGCATGTAAACATTAGAATCAACTTATCCATATCTACTAAAAAAAAGCTGCTGTGGGACTTCCCTGGTGGTTCAGTGGTTAAGACTCTGCACTTCCACTGCAGAGGGCATGGTTTCAATCCCTGGTTGGGGAAGATCCTGTATGCTGCGTGGTGTGGCGAAAAAAAAAAAAGCTGCTGTGATTTTTGATAGGATTTGTGTTAAACCTATAGTTCATTTTGGGGAGAATTGACAGCTATACTAATGTTGAGTTGTCCAAAACATGAACACAGTATGTCTTTCCATTTATTTAGGCCTTATTTCATTAGTGTTTTGTAATTTCCAGCATACCAGATCCTAAACATTTTATTCTTAGATTTATGCTTACATATTTTCTATTTGGGGGAGTGATTGTAAATGGTGTTATGTGTAAGTTTGTTTTTCATTTAGTCATTGCTAGTATATTGAAACATTACTGATTTTTCTGTGTTGATCTTAATATTTTGTAACATTGTTAAACTCAGTAGTTTCAAGAATTTTTAAATTGATTCCTTGGGATTTTCTATGAAGATATTCATGTCCTCTACAAATGGGGGCAGTTTTAGGTCAACTTTTCAATCTGTGGAAATTTTTATTTCCTTTTCTTGCCTTACTGCACTGGCTAGGGCTTCTGGTACTATGTTGAATAGGAGTGGTGAGAGCAGATATCCTGGCCTTGTTCATAATTCTAGGAGGAAGTATTCAGACTAGGGTTTTTGTTTCTTTAGATGCCTTTTATCAGATAAGGGGAGAATCCTTAAATTCCTAGCTTGCCAGGAGTTTTTCTCATGAGTGGTGGTTGGATTGTGTCAAATATTTCTTCTGCATTAGTTGATAGGATCTGTTGATTCACATATATTAAAAAAAATTTTTGGTGGAGGAACCAAGATGGCGGAGTAGAAGGACATGCTCTTACTCCCTCTTCTGAGAACACCAGAATCACAGCTAGCTGCTGGACAGTCATCAACAGGAAGATACTGGAACTCACCAAAAAAGATACCCCACATCCAAAGACAAAGAAGAAGCCAAAATGAGTCGGTATGAGGGGCGCAATCACAGTAAAATCAAATCCCATAACTGCTGGGTGGGTGACTCACGGACTGGAGAACACTTATACCACAGAAGTCCACCCACTGGA
Source organism: Balaenoptera ricei (assembly GCF_028023285.1). Taxonomy (NCBI): domain Eukaryota; kingdom Metazoa; phylum Chordata; class Mammalia; order Artiodactyla; family Balaenopteridae; genus Balaenoptera; species Balaenoptera ricei. The sequence continues at coordinate 30,160,171 of NC_082653.1, forward strand.
GTGAAGGTTCTGAGCCCCACATCAGGCTTCCCAACCTGGGGGTCTGGCAACGGGAGGAGGAATTCCTAGAGAATCAGACTTTGAAGCCTAGTGGAATTTGATTGCAGGACTTTGACAGGACTCGGGGAAACAGAGACTCCACTCTTGGAGGGCACACACAAAGTAGTGTGTGCATTGGGGCCCAGGGGAAGGAGCAGTGACACCAGGGGAGACTGAACCAGACCTACCTGCTAGTGTTGGAGGGTCTCCTGCAGAGGCGGGGGGTGGCTGTGGCTCACCATGGGGACAGGGACACTGGCAGCAGAAGTTCTGGAAATACTTCTTAGACTGAGCCGTCCCAGAGTCTGTCATGAGCCCCACCAAAGAGCCCAGGTAGGCTCCAGTGTTGGGTTGCCTCAGGCCAAACAACCAACAGGGAGGGAACCCAGCCCCACCCATCAGCAGTCAAGCAGATTAAAGTTTTACTGAGCTCTGCCCACCAGAGCAACAGTCAGCTGCTCTACCCACCACCAGTCCCTCCCATCAGGAAACTTACACAAGCCTCTTAGATAGCCTCATCCACCAGAGGGCAGACAGCAGAAGCAAGAAGAACTACAGTCCTGCAGCCTGTGGAACAAAAACCACATTCACAGAAAGATAGACAAGATGAAAAGGCAGAGGGCTATATACCAGATGAAGGAACAAGAAAAAACCCCAGAAAAACAACTAAATGAAGTGGAGATAGGCAACCTTCCAGAAAAAGAATTCAGAATAATGATAGTGAAGATGATCCAGGACCTCAGAAAAAGAATGGAGGCAAAGATCGAGAAGATGCAAGAAATGTTTAACAAAGACCTAGAAGAATTAAAGAACAAACAAAGAGAGATGCACAATACAATAACTGAAATGAAAACTACACTAGAAGGAATCAATAGCAGAATAACTGAGGCAGAAGAACAGATAAGTGACCTGGAAGACAGAATGGTGGAATTCACTGCTGCGGAACAGAATAAAGAAAAAAGAATGAAAAGAAATGAAGACAGCCTAAGAGACCTCTGGGACAACATTAAACGCAAAAACATTCACATTATAGGGGTCCCAGAAGGACAAGAGAGAGAGAAAGGACCAGAGAAAATATTTGAAGAGATTATAGTTGAAAACTTCCCTAACATGGGAAAGGAAATAGTCACCCAAGTCCAGGAAATCCAGACAGTCCCATACAGGATAAACGCAAGGAGAAACACACCGAGACACATAGTAATCAAACTGGCAAAAATTAAAGACAAAGAAAAATTATTGAAAGCAGCAAGGGAAAAATGACAAATAATATACAAGGGAACTCCCATAAGGTTAACAGCTGATCTCTCAGCAGAAACTCTACAAGCCAGAAGGAAGTGGCATGATATACATAAAGTGATGAAAGGGAAGGACCTGCAACCAAGATTACTCTAACCGGCAAGGATCTCATTCAGATTTGATGGAGAAATCAAAAGCTTTACAGACAAGCAAAAGCTAAGAGAATCCAGCACCACCAAACCAGCTCTACAACAAATGCTAAAGGAACTTCTCTAAATGGGAAACACAAGAGAAGAAAAGGACCTACAAAAACAAACCCAAAACAATTAAGAAAATGGTCAAAGGAACATACATATTGATAATGACCTTAAACGTGAATGGATTAAATCCTCCAACCAAAAGACACAGGCTTGCTGAATACAAAAACAAGACCCATATATATGCTGTCTACAAGAGGCGCATTTCAGATCTAGGGACACATACAGACTGAAAGTGAGGGGATGGAAAAAGATATTCCATGCCAATGGAAATCAAAATAAAGCTGGAGTAGCAATACTCATATCAGATAAAATAGACTTTAAAATAAAGAATGTTACAAGAGACAAGGAAGGATACTACATAATGGTCAAGGGACCAATCCAAGAAGAAAATATAACAATTATAAATATATATGCACCCAACATAGGAGCACCTCAATAAATAAGGCAACTGCTAACAGCTATAAAAAAGGAAATTGACAGTAACACAGTAGTAGTGGGGGACTTTAACACCTCACTTACACCAATGGACAGATCATCAAAACAGAAAATTAATAAGGAAACCCAAGCTTTAAATGACATAATAGACCAGATAGATTTAATTGATATTTATAGGACATTCCATCCAAAAACAGCACATTACACTTTCTTCTCAAGTGTGCATGGAACATTCTCCAGGATAGATCACATCTTGGGTCACAAATCAAGCCTCAGTAAATTTAAGAAAATTAAAATCATATCAAGCATCTTTTCTGACCACACGCTATGAGATTAGAAATCAATAACAAGGAAAAAAATGTAAAAAACACAAACACTTGGAGGCTAAACACTACGTTACTAAATAACCAAGAGATCACTGAAGAAATCAAAGAGGAAATCAAAAAATACCTAGAGACAAATGACAATGAAATCACGATGATCCAAAACCTATGGGATGCAGCAAAAGCAGTTCTAAGAGGGAAGTTTATAGCTATACAGGCCTACCTCAAGAAACAAGAAAAATCTCAAACAATCTAACCTTACACCTAAAGGAACTAGAGAAAGAAGAATAAACAAAACCCAAAGTTAGCAGAAGGAAAGAAATCATAAAAATCAGTGCAGAAATAAATGAAATAGGAACAAAGAAAACAATAGCAAAGATCAATAAAACTAAAAGCTGGTTCTTTGAGAAGATAAACAGAATTGATAAACCATTAGCCAGACTCATCAAGAAAAAGAGGGAGAGGACTCAAATCAATAAAATTAGAAATGAAAAAGGAGAAGTTACAACAGGCACCGCAGAAATACAAAGCATCCTAAGAGACTACTACAAGCAACTCTATGCCAATAAAGTGGACAACCTGGAAGAAATGGACAAATTCTTAGAAAGGTATAACTTTCCAAGACTGAACCAGGAAGAAATAGAAAATATGAACAGACCAACCACAAGTAATGAAATTGAAACTGTGATTTAAAATCTTCCAACAAACAAAAGTCCAGGACCAGGTGGCTTCACAGGTGAATTCTATCAAACGTTTAGAGAAGAGCTAACACCCATCCTTCTCAAACTCTTCCAAAAAATTGCAGAGGAAGGAACACTCCCAAACTCATTCTATGAGACCACCATCACCCTGATACCAAAACCAGACAAAGATACTACAAAAAAAGAAAATTACAGACCAATATCATTGATGAATATAGATGCAAAAATCCTCAACAAAATACTAGCTAACAGAATCCAACAGCACATGAAAAGGATCATACACCACGATCAAGTGGGATTTATCCCAGGGATGCAAGGATTCTTCAATATACAGAAATCAATCAATGTGATACACCATATTAACAAACTTAAGAATAAAAACCATATGATCATCTCAGTACATGCAGAAAGAGCTTTTGATAAAATTCAACACCCATTTATGATAAAAACTCTCCAGAAAGTGGGCATAGAGGGAACCTTCCTCAACATAATAAAGGCCATATACGACAAACCCACAGCAAACATCATTCTCAATGGTGAAAAACTGAAAGCATTTCCTCTAAGATCAGGAACAAGACAAGGATGTCCACTCTTACCACTATTATTCAACATAGTTTTGGAAGTCCTAGCCATGGCAATCAGAGAAGAAAAAGAAATGAAAGGAATACAAATTGGAAAAGAAGAAGTTAAACTGTCACTGTTTGCTGATGACATGATTCTATACATAGAGGATCCTAGAAATGCCACCAGAAAACTACTAGAGCTAATCAATGAATTTGGTAAAGTAGCAGGATACAAAATTAATGCACAGAAATCTCTTGCATTGCTATACCCTAATGATGAAAAATCTGAAAGAGCAATTAAGGAAACACTCCCATTTACCATTGCAACAAAAAGAATAAAATACCTAGGAGTAATCCTACCTAGGGAGATAAAAGACCTGTATGCAGACAACTGTGAGTCACTGATGAAAGAAATTTAGGATGATACCAACAGATGGAGAGATATACCATGTTCTTGGATTGGAAGAATCAATATTGTGAAAATGACTATACTACCCAAAGCAATCTACAGATTCAATGCAATCCCTATCAAGTTACCAATGGCATTTTTTACAGAACTAGAACAAAAAATCTTAAAATTTGTATGGAGACACAAAAGACCCCGAATAGCCGAAGCAGTCTTGAGGGAAAAAAACGGAGCTGGAGGAATCAGACTCCCTGATTTCAGACTATACTACAAAGCTACAGTAATCAAGACAATATGGTACTGGCACAAAAACAGAAACATAGATCAATGGAACAAGATAGAAAGCCCAGAGATAAACCCATGCACCTATGGTCAACTAATCTATGACAAAGGAGGCAAGGATATACAATGGAGAAAAGACAGCCTCTTCAATAAGTGGTGCTGGGAAAACTGGACAGCCACATGTAAATGAATGAAATTAGAACACTGCCTAACACCATACACAAAAATAATCTCAAAATGGATTAGAGACCTTAATGTAAGACTGGACACTCTAAGAGGAAACTCTCAGAGGAAAACATAAGCCGAACACTCTTTGACATAAATCACAGCAAGATCTTTTTTGATCCACCTCCTAGAGTAATGGAAATAAGAACAAAAATAAACAAATGGGACCTAATGAAACTTAAAAGCTTTTGCACAGCAAAGGAAACTACAAACAAGACAAAAAGACAACCCTCAGCATGGGAGAAAATATTTGCAAATGAATCAACGGACAAAGGATTCATCTCCAAAATACATAAACAGCTCATGCTGCTCAATATTAATGAAACAAACAACCCAATCCAAAAATGGGCAGAAGACCTAAATAGACATTTCTCCAAAGAAGACATACAGATGGCCAAGAAGCACATGAAAAGCTGCTCAACATCACTAATTATTAAGAGAAATGCAATTCAAAACTACAATGAGGTATCACCTCACACCAGTTAGAATGGGCATCATCAGAAAATCTACAGACAACAAATGCTGGAGAGGGTGTGGAGGAAAGGGAACCCTCTTGCACTGTTGGTGGGAATGTAAATTGATACAGTCAGTATGGAGAACAGTATGGAGGTCCCTTAAAAAACTAAAAATAGAATTACCATATGATCAGCAATCCCACAACTGGGCATATACACAGAGAAAACCATAATTCAAAAAGGCACATGCACCCCAATGTTCATTGCAACACTATTTACAATAGCCAGGTCATGGAAGCAACCTAAATACCCATCGACAGACGAATGGATAAAGAAGTTGTGGTACATATATACAATGGAATATTACTCAGCCATAAAAAGGAACGAAATTGGGTTATTTGTTGAGACATGGATGGATCTTGAGACTGTCATACAGAGTGAAGTAAGTCAGAAAGAGAAAAACAAATATCGTATATTAACTCATGTATGTGGAACCTAGAAAAATGGTACAGATGAACCAGTTTGCAGGACAGAAGTTGAGACACAGATGTAGAGTACAAACGTATGGACACCAAGCGGGGAAAGCCATGCGGGGGGGGGGATGGTGTTGTGATGAATTGGGCTATTGGGATTGATATGTGTACACTGATGTGTATAAAATTGATGACTAATAATCACCTGCTGTATAAAAAAATAAATAAAATTAAATTTAAAAGTTAAAAAAAATAATAATTTTTTTGAACCAGCCTTTCATTCCTGGGATAAAGCCCACTTGTTTATGGTATATTGTTCTCTTTATGTATTGCTACATTTGATTTGGTAGTATTCTGCTGAGCATTGTTGTTTCTGTGTTCATAAGGGAAATTGGTCTGGGATTTTGTTTTTGTTTACTGTCTGGTGTTTATCAGGATAATGCCAGTATAAAAATGAGAATTGGGAAGTGTTCCCTCCTCTTCTATTTTTTAGAAGAGATTGTGTAGAATTGGTGTTATTTCCTTCTTAAATATTTGTGGGATTTGCCAGTGAAGCCATCTGGGCCTCAAGATTTTTGTTTCTGAAGTTAAATGTTTCTTTAATAGTTATAGGAGTTTGTGATTTTCAAGAAATTCATCCATTTTGTCTGAGTCGTTGGATTTCTGTATATAGAGTTGTTCTTAGTATTCTCTTATCCTTTTGATGTCTGTGGTTTCTATAGTGATATCCCTTCTTTACAGTTGTGAAGGTTTGTTTTATGAACCAGCATATGGGCTGTCTTGGGGAATATTCCATAGGAGCTTGAAAAATAGTCTAGTCTGCTGTTGTTGGGTGGAGTGTCCTATCAATGTCAATTAGATCTTGTTGGTTGATGGTATTGTTGATTTCTTCTGTATCCTTGCTGATTTTTAATCAAGGGGTTTTGTCAGTTACTGAGAGGGGGTTATTGATTTGTCCGTCTCTCCTTTCAGTTCTGCCAGTTTTTGCTTCATGTATTTTGAAGCTGTTTTTTGGTACCTACATATTTAGAATCTTATGTCTATTTACAATTGGCCCTTGTATCATTATGTATTATTCCTCTTTGTCCTTGATAATTTTCCTTGCTCTGAAGAATACTTTATCCAATATTAATATGGCTACTTCAGCTTTCTTTTGTTTGGTACTTCCATGGTGTGTCTTTCCTCATCCATTTTAAAAAAAATTAATAGAAAAAAAAGCAGTTTAAAGTAGAAAATGCAGAGTTCCCATATACCCTCTTCTCACCATCCCCCACCAGTTTCCCTTATTAACATTTTGCATTAATGTGGTCAATTTGTTACAGTTGATGAGCCAATATTGATACATTATTATTAACTAAAGTCCATAGATTATATTAGGGTTCATTCTTTGTATTGTACATTTTATGAATTTTAACACATATATAATGACATGTATCCATTACAGTATCATACCAAATAGTCTCACTACCCTAAAAACCTTCTGTGCTCTACTTTTTTATCCTTCCTTCCCTCCCCCTAAAACACAGAATCCATTTATTTCTAACTTGTCTGTATCATTATATTATATTTGAAGTAAATTTCTTATAGACAGCATATAGTTGGGTCTTTTTCCTTTTTTAACCAATTCTGCTCATTCTTGTGTTTTAGGTGGTGTATTTAGACCATTTATATTTAATGTAATTTTCAGTATTTTGCATTTAAGTTTGCCATTTTATGAATGTTTTTGTTTTTTCATATTTTTCTTCTTTTGCTTTCTCTTGTTTTCTTGTGGGTTATTTGAATTTTTTTTTTTTTTTGGCTGTGTTGGGTCTTCGTTGCTGCACGCAAGCTTTCTAGTTGTGGCAGGCGGAGGCTACTCTTCATTGCAGTGTGCAGGCTTCTCATTGCAGTGGCTTCTCTTGTTGCAGAGCACAGGCTCTAGGTGCGCGGGCTTCGGTAGTTGTGGCACGTGGGCTCAGTAGTTGTGGCACACGGGAATTGCTCCGCAGCATGTGGGATCTTCCTGGACCAGGGATCAAACCTATGTCCCCAGTATTGGCAGGCGAATTCTTAACCACTGCACCACCAGGGAAGTCCCGAACATTTTTTTAGTACTCCATTTTGGTTTTTCTATAGTGTTTTGAGTGTATCTCTTTGTATCGTTTTTTTATGTGATTGCTCTAGGGATTAAAATATATGTACATAATTTATCACAGTCTACTAATAATCGACCTTTTTACCACTTTAAGTGGAAACCTTACTACATTTTAGGTCCTTTTACCCTACCCGCTTCATGATACAGTTGTCTTAAGTATTACCTTTATATACGTTGAGAACCACAAGGCAGTGTTATAATTTTTACTTTCAACCATCAAACATAATTTTAAAAACTCAAGAAGGGAAAAATTGTTTAATTAGTGTATATGTATTTATGTATATGTATATATGCAGTACATGTACAGCATATATGCACGTGTGCACACACTCTACTGCTCATTATTGCTGATGTTTGAGGTTTCCTTCTGTTATCATTTATTTCCTATGTGAAGAAATTCCTTTAGCCATTCTTTTAGAGCTGTTTTGCTGATGACACATTGTTTCCCTCATCTGCCAATGTCTTTCTTTCATCTTCACTCCTGAAGGATATTTTTACTCTAATGTAGTATTTTGGCTTGATCCTTTCTTTTAGCATTTGAAAAATACTGTACACTTCCTTGTGGCTTCCATAGTTCCTGATGGAAAATATGCTGTCCTTCAAATTTTTATTCTCTTAGAAATAGTGTATCATTTCTCTCTAGCTGCTTTCAGGACTTTTTCACTAGTTTTCAGCAGTTTGAAGGTTTATATCCTTAACTAAATTTGGGACGTTTTCAGCCATTATTTTTCAAATAATGTTTTCTATCTCTGCATTGTTTTTCTTCTCATTTTTTGGGACTCTGGTGGCACAAATGTTAGGTCTTTATTATTGTCCCACAGGACTCTGAGGCTCTGTTCATTTCTATTTAATCTCTTTCCTCTCAGTTGTGCAGATTGGACATTTTCTATTGATTTGTTTTTAAGTTCATTGATTGTTTCCTCTGTCATTTCCATTCTGCTGTTGAGCCTATCCGGTGTTTTTTTGCTTTTTGGTTTTTTTCAATTTCAGCTATTGTACTTTTTAGTTCTAAAATTTCCATCAGGTACTCTTTATATCTTCTGTTTGCTGAGTTTTTACAGTTTCTTTTTGGAGGGTTTTTAGGATAGCCACTTTAAAATCATTTCCAAATAATTTAAAATCTGTATTATCTTGGTGTTGGCATCTATTAATTGCCTTTTCTTCATTCAGGTTGAGATTTTCCTGGTTCCTGATGTGACAAGTAATTTTGGATTGCGTCCTAGACATTTTGAGTATTCTGATTCCTATTTAAATCTTTTTATTTAACAGGCAGTCAACCTGCATAGGTTTAGAGCACACACCCTGGCCTACTTTTTGTTGGCTGTGGTTCAAAAGCCAGTTTAATTTTCGAAGTCTTGCTATGCTATTCTGGTCTGCCCTACTTGTGTGCTACCAAGAGACCAATCTGAAACCTGGGCATTATTTCAGACCAGTATTTTGTACTGAAACCTTTTGCTGTGTTGCTTCTGGTCACTTTTACAAATAGGTCGCTCAGAGGTAGTCTAGGATTTTGTACTGATATTTAGAGGATTCATTTCTCTAGCTCCCTCCTCATCATAATCTTCCCCTCATTCTCTAGTTGGGCTGGGGTTGGAGCTCCACCTTATTATTCCAGGGTAGAAATGGAAGACAGGGCTCCACCCACATTCTCCAAAACTGCAGCCTGATGGGGGTGGGGGAGGTGCTGCCTCATTAATACAGGACAAGGTTGGGAAACAGTGCCTGGTGAGGAGAAGGAGGGGTGCCAGTTTTTTGTTGTTGTTTGCCTGGAGTATGTATGTCGAAATGTTTCTGTCTTGCTGTGCTGCCCTTTCCCTGGTCCTTTGTCTAGAGAAAACAGGCTTTTCTTGGTACTTTTTTGTTTGTGCTCATTGTTGTTTTCAGGTTGTGGACCTCTCCAGAGCTGAGGACAGGACATATTAGAAGTCAAACCAAACAAAAAATAGGAAACTTCCTGCGGGGTCAGTCCTTGTGTCCCATGGTCTCTAGCCAGTCCATCTTCTTTTTTCTCCTTTTTGGAGTCATCTGTTAGTGGCTTCATGAATTTTATGTGGGCTTTTTGTTGTTGTTGTTGTTGTTGTTGTTGTTGTTGTAATTAATGGGAGGAATAGGGTGAAGTATGCTTATTCCACCTTGTCCTGAACTGAAAGTCCCTGTTTCAGTTTTAAATTATAAACATTAATTTATGAATACTAGTTTTCACCTATGTACTTTTTTTTCTAAGTACGCAGTCATGCATCTACAGATAAGTTTGGGGGGGGGGTTCTCCAATAATTATACCTCATTTTGTTTTCTCACTCCATTAACTAGAACTTGTAAAACAGGTCAGCAAACTATGGCCCATCTCCCATACTCAGCCTACTGCCTTTTTTTTTTTTTTTTTTGGTACAACATACGAGCTCAAAATGGGTTTTACATTTTTAAGTGGATGGGAAAAGACTCAAAAGAAGAATACTGTATGAACATTACATGAAATTTTAAGTGTTCATGAATAAAGTCTTTTTGGAATACAGCTGTGCTCATTCATTTACATATTGTCCATGGCTGCTTTTATGTTATGGTACAGTAACAGAGTTGAGCCTTTACAACAGAGACTGTGTGCCAGCCCCTGTTGTAGAAGATTATGAAATCATTATGGTGATAGCCAACATGCTTTTTTTTGTCCTGGTTTAGTGATAAATGATTTCAGCATTTTGCTTTTCAGTATATTGTTGGCCATTATTTTGAGATAATTTTCCCAGTTGAAAGATTCTGTTTCTGGTTTTTAAGGATTCCTGAGAATTTTCCCTCACAAATGTGATTCTTTTCCTTTGTTCTCTGACTCACTGAATGGCACAAACTAGGTAAACCAGAAACCCAAGAGGAGTAGCATTTGACACCTCCTCTCCCTCAGCTCGAGCAAATCCACTATCAAGTCCTATGCATTTTACCTCCTAAATATCTCCCTACTTATAATACTTTACATCTTTGCCAGTAGCCTGGCCCCCTAACTGGGCTACCCATGTCCTGTACTCTGTCCTCCGTACCCAGCTAGAGTGTTCATTCCAAAAATGCCTGGCAGGTAAATCACTCTCTAGTAGAAATAGAAGTCATGCTTCTACTGTTCAAAGGCTTCTTAATGCTCTTAGGACAAAGAAAAATCCCCCTTATGTGGTCCTGACCTGCATACATCCCCACCCCTCTCTGGTACCGTGATCTTCCTTGTTCTCTGTGCTCTAGATACAACGGCTGCTTTCAGGCCTTGTTCCCACCATTTCTGAGACTATTGGCTAGAATAGAGTTCCCTGTACTCCTTGTCTGCTTAACTCCTAGTCATCCTTGACATCTCAGTTCAGGAGTCAGGAGTTCTCAAGGAGCTTTACTGAGCTCCCTGACTAGGTCAGATTTTCTTCTTATAGGCTCTTAAAGTCTTGTAATTCTTCTCTCACGTTTATCTCTGAGGTGGGTTGTTTAATGTCAGGTTTTTTTTTGCTCCTAGACTGTAAGTTTCATGAAGGCAGGGATTCAGTTAGGTTTTGCTTACTGTTTCATTTCTAGTACCAGTAATAGGACCTAGCACAAAATGAGTGCTCAGTAAATCTTTTTGTCTAATGAATGCCTTTTTTAAAAATCAAGAGTTTACAAGCAGCTTTTCCGGCAACCATCAGGGTAATCATGAGGCTTTTTATATTTTGAATTATTTTTGTGAGGATTTTTATTAATATGTTTCCTAGTAAGAGACCATTGCTAAATTTCTGAAGTAAGCTTTACTTGGTCATGTTGTAGTATAATTATAATACATGCTGCATTTTCTTGGTTAGAATTTTAAGATCTTTACAATTACTGTGTGTGTGTGTGTGTGTGTGTGTGTGTGTGTGTGTGTGCCTTGTCAGATATTGATATCAGAGTTATTCTATTATTTTCATGTTTTATTTTATTCTTTTTTTTATTTTCAACTTTCTATATACTTACGTTTTAAATGTGTCTTACAAACAGCAAACAGTTGGGTTTTTTTGTTATTAGGTCTTATAATTTTCGTATTTTAATTGGAACATTTAGTTCATTTAATGTAATTAATTGAATTTAAATCTGCCATCTTACTCCTTGCTTTTTTTAAAAAATAAATTTATTTATTTATTTATTTATTTCTGGCTGTGTTGGGTCTTCATTGCTGTGTGTGGGCTTTCTCTAGTTGCAGTGAGCTGGGGCTACTCTTCGTTGTGGTGTGTGGGCTTCTCATTGCGGTGGCTTCTCTTGTTGCGGAGCACAGGCTCTAGGGCGTGCGGGCTTCAGTAGTTGTGGCTCATGGGCTCTAGAGTGCAGGCTCAGTAGTTGTGGCTCACAGGCTTAGTTACTCTGGGGCATGTGGGATCTTCCCGGACCAGGGCTCAAACCCATGTGCCCTGCATTGGCAGGCGGATTCTTAACCACTGCGCCACCAGGGAAGCCCTTACTCCTTGCTTTCTATTTGACCCATCTATTCTAGGTTCCTTTTTCTCTCTTTTCTTGCTTTCGGATTGATTGGCTTTTTTACTATTGCATTTTTTTCCCCTTTTACCTTTGAAGTTATAGACTCTATATCATTTAGTGGTTACTTTGGAGATTACAACAAGCAACGTAGACTATCAGATTAATGTTAACAATATAGTGGTTCTTAAACAATACAAAGATCTTGGAACACTTGTTTTCTTCAATCTCCCTCCCCATAAATATTTTTGTTGTATATTTTAATTGTATGTGTTTTAAACCCCAAAAGACATTATTATTGTTTTATATGGTTGGCATACACTTAGATCTACCCACGTATTACCATTTTCATTTTTTTGGAAATATTTATTTATTTATTTATTTATTTATTCATTTATTTAGGATGTGCCGGGCCTTAGTTGCAGCATGTGGGATCTTTAGTTACGGCATGTGGGCTTCTTAATTGTGGCATGCAGGCTTCTTAGTTGCAGTATGTGGACTCTTAGTTGCAGCATGCATTGCAGGATCTAGTTCCCTGACCAGGTATTGAACCCGGGCCCCCTGCATTGGAAGCGCAGAACCTTACCCACTGGACCACCAGGGAAGTCCCACCATTTTCATTTTTCTCCACTCCCTTCTGAATCTTTTTGGAATTGTTTTTCTTCTGCTTGAAAAATGTCCTTTTGTAATTTCTCACTGTAGTTTTGCCAGTGATTAATTTTGTTTCCTTTTCTTGGTCTGAAAATTTTTAAATTTCACATCAAGATTCTTAAAAGATTTTTTTGCTGGGTACAGAATTCTAGGTTTGCAATTTTTTTTGCCCTTTGAAGATGATATTACATTGTCTTCTGGCTTCTGTCTGTAGTAGTCAGGATTCTCCAGAGAAACAGAACCAGTAGGTTGTATGTGCATGTATATATAAAAAGATTTATTTTAAGGAAATGGCTTACCCAATAGTGGTGGCTTGGCAAATACAAAATCTGATGAGGGGTTGGGCAGTATGCTGGAGACTCAAAGTTGAAGTTTGAAGGCAGTCTGCTGGAGAATTCCCTCTTACTCAGGGAATCAGCCTTTTGTTCTATTCAGGCTTTCAACTGATAAGATATAGCCCACCCTCATTATGAAGAACAATCTGCTTTCCTCACAGTCTACCAGTTTAAATGTAAATCTCATCCAAAAACACCTGCACAGAAACATCAGACTGTTTGACCAAATATTTGGGGACTGTTGTCCAGCCAAATTGACACATAAAATTAACCATCACAAGTCTATCCCTTGCTAACTTGGCACCCACACACATCTTCTTAAACCATATTTAATCTCCAAATAAAGACAATAGCAAGGCTATACTTACACCTAACATGATATAATTATCCTGCATACAACCAGAAACTCACTAAACCTTTCCAAGAAGAGGATGCAAAGCCTTGGATGATGTTTACTTTTCTTCTTGATATCTTATAACTTAAATACTAGATATAAAGTTAACACTATGTAAATACTATGATCACCTGTTTAGTCTGATTGCTTTTTCTTGAAGAAAATATTTCTGTATTTTCTACTGCTGCAAACCTAAGGTCCCCAAACTTAGTGGTTTAAAACAACAGCCATCTACAAACGGTCCCCAGCTTACAATGGTTTGACTTACGATTTTTTCAACTTTATGGTAGTGTGAAAGAAATATGCATTCAGTAGAAACCATACTTTGAATTTTGAATTTTGATTTTTTTCCCCGGGGTTAGTGATACATAGTACAGTACTCCCTTGTGATGCTAGACAGCAGTAGTGAGCCACACCTCCCCAGTCAGCCATGCGATCACAAGGGTAAACAACCGATATCCTTATAACCATCTGTTCCCATACAACCATTTTGTTTTTCACTTTCAGTACAGTATTCAATAAATTATATGAGATATTCAACACTTTATTATAAAATTTTGCTCAACTGTAGGCTAATGTAAGTGTTCTGAGCATGTTTAAGGTAGACCAAGCTAAGCTATTATGTTTGGTATAGGTTAGATTATTAAATGCATTAAAAAAATTTTTAATGCATTTTTTTAAAGCAGTTATTTGATAACTATTTATTTATTTTTATTATTTTTTTAAAATTTATTTATTTTTATGGCTGTGTTGGGTCTTCGTTTCTGTGCAAGGGCTTTCTCTAGTTGTGGCAAGCGGGGGCCACTCTTCATCGCGGTGCGCGGGCCTCTCACTATCGCGGCCTCTCTTGTTGTGGAGCACAGGCTCCAGACGCGCAGGCTCAGTAATTGTGGCTCACGGGCCCAGCTGCTCCACGGCATGTGGAATCTTCCCAGACCAGGGCTCGAACCCGTGTCCCCTGCATTGGCAGGCAGATTCTCAACCACTGCGCCACCAGGGAAGCCCTTTAATGCATTTTTGACTTGGGCTTTTTTCAGCTTACAATACGTTTATCAGGACATAACCCCACTGCAAGTTGAGGAAAATCTGTAATTAGCTTGTGATTCTGTGAATCAGCAATCTGTGCTGGCTTTGCTGTTTGATTCCTCTGTAGTTTTGACTGGAGTCATTCTTGCAGCTGTAGTCAGCTAGGACTGAGATTGGGACTGAGATTGTCTCAAGTACATGTCTGGCAGTTGGTGTTACCTGTCTGCTGGAGCTCTCTATGTAAAGAGGTCAGCAAGGGCTACTTCACATTATGGCAGCAGTGTTCCCAGAGAGCAAAATGGAAGCTGTAAGATCTCTTTAGGTCTCAACTTAGAAGTTATGCCGTCATTTCTGCTGCATTTTATTGTTTCAGTCAAGTCACAAGGCCAGCTCAAATTCAAGAGATGGGGAAATAAATTTCACCTTTTGCTAGGAAGAGTACCAAAGTTTCATTATAAAAGGTATATGTACAGAAATGAGAGGAATGTTTGTAGCCATCTTTGCAGTCTGCCACAGTGTCTTTTTTTTCCCTTTTGAACGCTTAATTTATTTTTAAAAAAGAAAATTGTTTTTCAGAAGTATTACTTCAGTGTATCTAGACACAGATTTCATTTTTATTTATCTTTTTGGGTTTCTTGGAACACCTTAAATCTGTGGCTTGATGTCTTCTGTCAGTCTTGGAGAATTTTTAGCCTTTGTCTCTTCAAATATTTCTTCTGTTTCATTTCCCTCTTTCCTCTTATCTGGGACTCACATTACGTGTAGGTTAGATCATCTCACTCATATTCTCTCTACCTCTTATCCTCTCGTGTATTTTTTATTTTCTTGTCTCCCTCTGCTTTATTATAGATTAATCCTTTTGACCTATTTTCCATTTCATGAATTCTCTCTTCAGCTGTATTTTATCTGTTGTTAACTACTTCTATTGAGATCTTTGTTTCAACTATTGTATTTTCTCAGTTCTAGAATTTGTTTGTTTTTTTTTCTTTTTTTAGTTCTGCCATTACCTTTTTTAATAGCACTGACTCTTGGCTGAAATTCTCAATGCTGTAGTACTTGTCTGTTTTCTACTTATTTTCATGTTATTTCTTCATGGACCAGACATTGTATTTTTAAAATTGTTTATAGAAATAATATGAGACGCAGGATGATATCTTTTTCTAGAGGATTTACGTTTGTTTCTGGCCTTTCATAGGGGTCTTGAATCGTTTTAATCCAGTTTTGGGGATTGAGTTGCTTTTAAGCAGGGGCAGGTCAACTTCAGTACACTACCTAGGATACCTGTTATATGTGGGGAACTTTGCTAGGTGCTGAGTAGGTCCTGTGAGCAGAGTAGTCATAGTCTTTGGTTCACATGGCGCACAGAGTATTGATTACAATTGACAGGTAAATGTATATACAATTAAGTTTTTGGAAAGCAATGAATAGGCTGTTATGGTAGTGAATATTTGGGGTGGGGACGGAGTGAAAATGATCCTATTATAACTAACTGGGGCAGGTTTTGTTTAAGCCAAGATCTGGCTGATATGAGAAGATTGGGAGCAGAAGCACTCAAACAGCAGCAGTGCCAGTGTAAAGGATGGATGGCAACAAAAAAAGTGGGTAAGGGGAGAGGTGGGGGGAGAGAGTTGGGATTGATTTAGAACTATAATAATGAGCCTGGGAGACAACACCCCCCTACCCTGCTGCCACCGCCATTTTTGTTTCATTTTCCTTCAGAAAGATTAGTGAATTGGGAATTGACAAATCTAGCAACTAGATCTAGTTCTGTGATCTTAGACTAGTTACCTAATTCTTCATTCAGAGCAAAATGGAGGGAGGGAGAGAAGGAGGGGACAAATGTGGAGGTGGGATGGGAAGTAATGAAAGGAGCACATGAGGAGAGAGACTATGTCAAGTTTCTTTGTATTCCTCACAAGTGTTTGCACTGTTTGGCATGTATAGTAGGCATCGTACACCTGTTGATTTAGCAAAATGAGAACAGATCAGATCATATTTTTAATGGGGAATTAATCATGGAAGAGAAGAATAAGAATTTTCCATCTTATTCCTCTACTACTTAAAGGAAAGAGAGTAAATGAATCAAAATGAAGAAAAGTCATATTCATCTACCTCCTGGATGACAAGGATTTTATTGACTACCCTAAAATATTTTGGGTAACATGAGAATGGTGGATGAGAGAACACTTGAGATGTGAGCTTCTCAAGGGCAGGAGCTTCTCTCTCCTTTGCAACCCCACTTGGCACAAGACAAGAGTTTGCCTGAACAAATTAGCAAATGAGTGTTTCCCTGCTTTGAAGCAACTTTGGCTGTCCTTACCTTATCAGACGGTTTACCATCCGTTTGCTTTGTATAAGTTCCAGGGAGGGATTAAGAAACTATTTCCTCTCATAATATTATTAGCCCAAACTTCTGAACTGATTGATGGATTATAGAACTTAAATTTCTTCATAGCCAGCAGTCAGAGAACACATTGTTACACTGAGGTAAACAAGATCATACCTCACAGATCCTTATGAAGTATTCTGTCTCTGGCCACACACCGTAGGGCTTGAACTGATATTTGAGAGGGAAAGATTGGAACTTAGTAGAGTTACATTCCCTGTTTCTTAATTTTCCAACCATTATGTAAGGTTTTCTTTTTCTTGAAAGAGACTAAACTGGAATGAGAATGAATTCTCATCAGTAAAAGCAAAGCTTTAAGTAGGTCACCTGACTTTGCTTTTGTGCTCCACATTCACTCTGGTTATAAAAGGGCCTTTCATGAATTTTCTATGCTTTCATCACTGCCAGACTCTCTGCAGGCATTATAAAAGAATTAAACCACCACCCCCCCATGCCTGTCTCATTGACTCTTTCATAGAGTACACACTGCACTATGTTTAGCTCAGCAGGAACTCTTTGCAGACACTGAATATATGAAAAATCCTCCTTCTAGATAAGAGAATTCAGTATTGATTAGTGTCATAGCTACAAAAGTTAGTGTCTGCTAGAATCTAATAGATATAGTGACTTGCAGCCTAATTTTTGCCAAATTATTAGGTCAAAGCCTAATAAGTATTTATATTAAAGTTATTATATGTAAAATTGGCCTATAGATAGTTTGTCTAATCAGTTGGATAGGAGATTGATGAATGCTTCAAACAATCTACATACTCATAATTAACTTTTCTAAAAAATATTTATTTATTTACTTGGTTGCGCCAGGTCGTAGTTGTGGCAGGCGGGCTCCTTAGTTGCAGTTCGCCTACTCCTTAGTTGCGGCACGTGTGCTTCTTAGTTGTGGCTGGCGGGCTTCTTAGTTGCGGCTCACCAGCTCCTTAGTTGTGGCATGCGAACTCTTAGTTGTGGCATGCATGTGGGATCTAGTTACCCGACCAGGGATCGAACCCAGGTGCCCTGTATTGGGAGCTCGGAGTCTCAACCACTGTACCACCAGGGAAGTCCCTCATAATTAACTTTTTAAAAGAAGACAGTCAGCACTGAAATTGTTTTAGTTTTGCCTGCAAGAGTAGAGGAGGAAGGTAAACATGGAATTTTTTTTTTTTCCCGCCCAAGGTCGCACAGCAAATGGGAATGGGAGTAGGAGTTTATTTTATTTTATTTTATTTTATTTTTATTTATTTATTTTTGACTGTGTTGGGTCTTCGTTTCATGCGAGGGCTTTCTCTAGTTGCGGCAAGCGGGGGCCACTCTTCATCGCAGTGCAGGGGCCACTCTTCATCGCGGTGCACGGGCCTTTCACTGTCGCGGCCTCTCTTGTTGCTGGGCACAGGCTCCAGACACGCAAGCTCAGTAGTTGTGGCTCATGGGCCTAGTTGCTCCGCGGCATGTGGGATCTTCCCAGACCAGGGCTGGAACGCGTGTCCCCTGCATTAGCAGGCAGATTCTTAACCACTGCGCCACCAGGGAAGCCCTAAACGTGGAAGTTTGAAGGGATATTAAGCAAGCTGCTTGTGGCATTATCTGGTAGTAAAGGATTTGCATTTTATTGGCACCCTGTATATCTCAAGGAAACTATAACTGCAGTTGACTGTTGAACAACATGGGTTTGAACTGCGTGGGTCCACTTATATGCTGACTTTTTTCCATAGTAAGTACTACAGTACTACATGATCCACAGTTGGTTGAATTCCAAGGGTAAGAAACCATGTATACAGAAGGCTGACTATAAGTTATATGCGGATTTTCAACTGCATGGAGGGTTGGTGCTCCTAACCCCCATACTTTTCAAGGGTCAACTGTATATAAAGTTTACCACAGCCACATTTATTGATTTTTCAAGGACTACAGCCTATCATTTACAATGAATTCCAAACAATTCTGGTGAAATTAGTTTCTTGGAGGGTGGGGGGCTTCCAGTTTATTTACTCTGTTGTTCCCACTATAAAATATTCTCCAACAGTTTCTGAGTTTGTAGTCACTTAAATCCTTTATTTTCTCTAATCATCTTTAATATCTACCTTCCTCTCCTACCAAGGTTAGACTGGTTCTGCAATTCAGCTGTTCTCTTGCTAGTACTCAACTCTGTTGGTTATATTTCTATTACATTCATCCAGCAAAACCTTAATTCTGTATGTTCTCCAAACCATTATTACTTAGAGCATTTTTCCAAAAAGTGTCCTTGAAAAATGGATTTCATCTCACTTGGGCCCTCAGGGCTGTCCAGTGTCAACACACTGCCATTTTCTGCAGCAGCACTATTAGTCTGATCACTTCTTAAAGCTTTATCCCACTATCTCCTCCTCCTTTTTAGCTTTTAATTTTGCTTTGTACTTCACAGAAAATCTTGAAGATGAAGGCTCCCTCACTTTTCTACTAGTTCTCTTATGTCTTCCTATCTTTCTTATATACCTTCCTTTCCTTCCCTTCTGACTCTTTCTTACCAGCATTTACACATGATTCATTCTCTTCACCTAACAAACCAACCCTCTCTTGAGTGCAAATCAGTGACTAATTTTGCAGGGTATAAAAACCTATATCTAGTCACCTTGGTAACCCCCTGATAATTTGCCTGTATGTTCTTGTGGATTTTCTGTGTAAATGGTAATATTTCCTGCAAATATGTAATTTTAATGATTAATTTTTATGATTTTGATTTTATGATTCTGATTTCTTCTTATTGCAAAGGCTGGGACCTCTCATACATTACTGAATAGAAGTAATAGTGCGTAACCATGTCTTATTCTTCCTTTTTAAAGAGAATGCTTTCAATGATTCCCCATTGAAGATGATAATTGCAAAGTTTTGTTGTTGTTTTAAAATAGCTGTTTTATCAGGTTAGGAAATTTTCTTCAATTCCTAATTAAGAGAGTTTTTTTTTTTATCGTGAATTCATGTGTTTTAATTCAGTGCTTTTTCTACATTAATTGAAATGATTATATGATCTTTCTTTAATATGGGTGAATTATATTTATAGATCTTATATTAAAACATCCTTGGGGCTTCCCTGGTGGCGCAATAGTTAAGAATCCAGCTGCCAGTTCAGGGGACACAGATTCAAGCCCTGGTCTGGGAAGATCCCACATGCCGCGGAGCAACTAAGCCTGTGCACCACAACTACTGAGCCTGCGCTCTAGAGCCCACGAGCCACAACTACTGAGCTCACATGCCACAACTACTGAAGCCTGCACTCCAAGAGCCTGTGCTCTGCGCAACAAGAGAAGACACCATGATGAGAAGCCCGTGCACTGCAACAAAGAGTAGCCCCCGCTTGCCACAACTAGAGAAAACCCGCGCACAGCAACAAAGACCCAACGCGGCCAGAAATAAATAAATTTCAAAAAAAGAAAAGAGAAGAAAACAACATCCTTGCACTTCCCTGGTGGCGCAGTGGTTAAGAATCTGCCTGCCAATGCAGGGGACATGGGTTCGAGCCCTCGTCCAGGAAGATCCCACATACCACGGAGCAACTAAACCCGTGTGCCACAACTACTGAAGTGTGCACACCTGGAGCCCATGCTCCACAACAAGAGAAGCCACAACAATAAGAAGCCCGCGCACCGCAATGAAGAGTAGCCCCTGCTCGCCGCAACTAGAGAAAGCCTGAGCGCAGCAACGAAGACCCAACACAGCCAAAAGTAAATAAATCAATAAATAATTTTTAAAAATCCTTGTACACCTTGGATAAACTCAGTTTGATCGTGGGTTATCTTTTTCGTATACTGAGTTCAGTTTGTTGATATTTTGTTTAGGATTTTTGAATCTATATTATTGAGTGGAAGTGGTCTTATAATTTCCTTTCTTCTAATGTTTTTGTCCAGTTTTAGTGTCAGGTTTTACTCACCTCTTAGAATGAGTTGGGAATTAGTTCCTCTTTCTTCTCACTTATCATCTGGGCCGAGTGTTTTCTTTGTGGGAAAATTTTAAACTGCTGGTTCACCTTGAAGTTTTCAAAATTATTTGCCTATAGTTATTGAAAACAGTATTGATTTTCATATGCTGTAGTTGTAGTTATTTGCACTTTTCACTCATAATATTTTGTTCCTTCTCTTTTTTTTGTTGTTTGTTTATCAAAGGACCATCCTTTCACCATAATTCATTTTTATTGTATATTTTATGTACTTTTATTGTGTCTATTGTTTCTGTAATTTTTTTAAAAAATTGTTTTAAATTTATTTATTTATTTTTGCTGTGTTGGGTCTTCGTTTCTGTGCAAGGGCTTTCTCTAGTTGCGGCGAGCGGGGGCCACTCTTCATCACGGTGCGCAGGTCTCTCACCATCGCGGCCTCTCCTGTTGCGGAGCACGGGCTCCAGACGCGCAGGCTCAGTAGCTGTGGCTCACGGACTTAATTGCTCCGTGGCATGTGGTATCCTCCCAGACCAGGGCTCGAACCCGTGTCCCCTGCATTGGCAGGCAGACTCAACCACTGCGCCACCAGGGAAGCCCTATTTCTGTAATTTTTAAACAACTTTATAATTGACATACAGTAAACTGTACACATTTAAAGTTTAAGATTTAGTACGTTTTGACATATCTATACAGCGGTGAAACTCATCACAGTCAAGAGAGTGTGAACAATATCCATCACCCCTCAAAGTTTTCTTATGTCCCTTTGTAATCCCTCCTTCTTGGCCCTGCCTACTCCTCCATCCCCAAGCAATCAGTGACCTATTTTCTGTCACTATAGGTGTTTGTATTTTCTAGGTTTTTAAAAAAAATAAATTCATTTATTTAGCTAGTTATTTGGGCTGCGTTGGGTCTTCGTTGCTGCACGTGGGCTTTCTCTAGTTGTGGTGAGGAGGGACTACTCTTCGTTGCGGTGCACAGGCTTCTCATTGCTGTGGCTTCTCTTGTTGCGGAGCACAGGCTCTAGGTGCGCGAACTTCAGTAGTTGTGGCAGATGGGCTTCAGTAGTTGTGGCTCACGGGCTCTAGAGTGCAGGCTCCGTAGTTGTGGCACACGGGTTTAGGTGCTCCGCGGTATGTGGGATCTTCCTGGACCAGGGCTCGAACCCGTGTCCCCTGCATTGGCAGGCGGATTCTTAACCACTGAACCACCAGGGAAGTCCTCTAAGTTTTTATTTAAGTGAAGTCATGTGTTATTGTATTAATCATGTGTTTATGATGCTTTGACATCTGGAACCTTGCTGACCTTGGAGAGACTTCACCTCCTGGGTTAGCCAGTTTCTGTAGACAGTAAACAACTCACCTGGTAGAGTGCCTTTCATATGCAAACCAACCAATCCAGAGCGCACACCCTAAATATCTCCTTTATTGGGCTCTCATACTCTGGGTCACTGTTGTCGTGCTCAATTCACCCTGGGGCCATGTACCAGGTGACTAAGGACAACCTTTAAGCCCCAGAGCTAATCTTAAAACTTTACCTTGTCCATTGCCCATTCCTTCCTGAAGAAACCACAATAACGGCTCTTACTCAGGTTTTCCCCTCACTCCCTCTCCTTTTGTGCCACCTCCTTTTGGGAACTGTGAGTAACAAACTAACAAACTATCTTTTCAGGGGCAGTCATCTGATTTGTTGGTCTCACCATGCCTGAATAATAATAAAACCTACATTTTAAAACAAGTGTGTACTCTTTTGTCTTGCTCCTTTTACTCAGCATAATTATTTTGAGATTCATCCATGTTGTTTGTATCAACAGTTCATTCATTCTTATTGCTGAGTAGTATTTCATTATTTGTCTATACCAAAATTTGCTTATGCATTCATTTATTGATGGGCACTTGGGTTATTTCCAGTTTTTGGCTATTACAAATAAAGCTTCTATGAACAATAATAAACAAATTTTTATATGGACATACCTTTTCTTTTCTCTTGGATGAATACCCAAGAGTAGAATGACTGGATCATAGTATATGTTTAGCTTTTTAAAGAAACTGCCAAATGATTTTCCAAAGTGGTTATACCATTTTACATTACGACCAGCAGTGTGAGGGTTCTGATTTCTTTATATATCCTTGACAACACTTGGTATTGTTGATCTTTTAATCTTAGCCACTTCAGTGAGCAGATAGGGGTATCTTGCATTTCACTTTGCATTTCCCTGATGATTAATGATTTGTAGCCTTTTTCATGTGCTGGTTTCCCTTTACATATATCTTCTCTGGTGAAAATTTGTTCAAATCTTTTGCCCATTATTTTATTGGGATGCTTCTTATTGTTGAAGGTTGAGAGTTTTTGTGGATACCAATTCTTTATCAGATAAATGCTTTGTAAGATTTTCTCCCAGTGCATGGCTTGCCTTTTTAAAAAATTGTGGAGAGATGTATATGTAAGTATATGATAAAATGTACTGTTTTAACCATTTTTAAGTGTATGTTTCTGTGGCTTTAATTTTATTCACATTGTTGGGTAGCCATTACCACTGTCCATCTCCAAAACTTCTTCATCTTCCCCAACTGAAACTCTGTACCCATTAAATAATAACTTCCCATTTCCCCCTTCTTCAGCCGCTGCAACCACCTTTCTACTTTCTGTCTTTATGAATATGACTCCTCTACATACTTCATATGAATGAAATCGTACAATAGTTGTCCTTTTGTGATTGGCTTATTTCACTTGTATGATGTGTTCAAGGATTATCCATGTGGTGGTATGTGTCAGTTTCCTGTCTAAGGCTCCATTGTATGAATATACATTTTGTTGATCCATTTATTTTTCGATGGACACTTGGGTCACCTTTTGGCTGTTGTGAATAATGCTGCTGTGAATATTGGTATACAAGTATGTGTTTGAATTTCTGCTTTCAGTTCCTTTGAGTATATACCCAGAAGTAGTGATATTGTATCCTATGATAATTCTGTATAATTTTTTGAGGAATCAAAAAATTTGATGGTTTCCACAGTGGGTACACCATTTTACATTCCCATTAGCAATGTGCAAGTGTTCCAGTTTCTCTACATCCTTGCCAAAACTTGTTCTTTTCTTTCATTTTTCTTTTCTTTCTTTTCTTTCTTTCTTTCTTTTTTAATAATAGCTATCCTAGTGGATGTGAAATGGTATCTCCGTATGGTTTTGATTTGATTTCCCTAATGATTAGTGATGTTGAGCCTTTTTCATAGGCTTATTGGAAACTTGTGTATCTTTGGAGAAATGTCTATTCAAGTCCTTTGCCCATTTTTTTAAACCAGGTTGTCTTTTTGGTTGTTGAGTTGTAGGAGTTCTTTATGTATTCTAGTTTTCAATTCCTTATCAGATAGGTGGTTTGCACATATTTTCTCTCATCCCTGGGTGTTCTTTTCATTCTGTTGATAGTGTCCTTTCATACACAGAAGTTTTAAATTTTGATAATTTAGCTATTTTTTTATTTTGTTACCTGTGTTTTTGGAGTTATATTTTAAAAAATCATTGCCAGATCCAATGTCATGAAGCTTTTCCCTTATATTCTAAGAGTTTTATAGTGTTAGCTTTGATGTTTAGGTCTTTGATCTATTTTGAGTTAATTTTTGTATATGGTATAAGTTGGGGGTCCAACCTCATTCTTTGGCATGTGGATATCCAGTTGTCCCAGCACAATTTGTTGAAAAGGCTGTCTTTCCTCCATTGAATTGCCTTTGTACCTTTGTCAAAAATTATTTGGGCATATTTGTGTGCGTCTGTTTCTGGCTCTTAATTTTATTTCATAAATCTGTACATTTTAGCCTTAACACTGGGTAAATAGATTCCTCACATTTTATTCTTTTCAAAATTGTCCCTGGTTTTTGTTTTTGTTTTTTAATTGAGATATAGTTGACTTACAGTATTATATTAGTTTCAGGTATATAGCATAGTGACTCAAATTTGTATAGATTACACTTCATTTAAAGATATTATAAAAATACTCACTGTAATTCCCTTTACGGTATAATATATCCTTGTAGCTTACTTATTTTATACATAGTAGTTTGTACTTCTTAATCTCCTACTCCTGTCTTGCCCCTCCCCGCTTCCTTCTCCACACTGGTAGCCACTAGTTGTTCTCTATGTCTGTAAGTCTGTTTCTGTTTTGTTATATTCATTTGCTTGTTTAGTTTTTATTTTTATTTTATTTTATTTTATTTATTCTATTCTATTTCCTTCTTTCCTTACTCCCTCCCTTCCTCTCTTCCTGTGCAGCATGCGGGATCTTAGTTCCCCAACCAGGGATCCCATGCCCCCTGCAATGGAAACGCAGAGTCCCAATCACTGGACTGCCAGGGAGGTCCATGTTTATTTTTTACATTCCACATATAAGTGATAACATACAGTATTTGTCTTTCTCTGTCTGATTTATTTTACTAAGCACAATATCCTCCAGGTTCATCCATATTGTGGAAATGACAATTTTTCATTCTTTTTTATGGCTCAGTAGTATTCCTGTGTGTGTGTGTGTTTGTGTGTGTGTGTGTGTGTGTGTGTGTGTGTGTTTGTACACACCACATCCTCTTTATCCATTCATCTGTTGATGGGCACTTAGGTTGCTTCCATATCTTGACTGTTGTAAATAATGCTGCTGTGAACATTGGGGTGCATGTATCTTTTCAAAGCAGTGTTTTTGTTTTCTTCGGGTATATACCCAAGAGTGGAATTGTACCATATGGTAGTTCTAGTTTTAGTTTTTTGAGGAACCTCCATACTGTCCTTCTTTGTCTCATGTTACAGTCTTAGTTTTAAAGTCTAAGTTGTCTGATATAAGTGTTTGTACCTCAGCTTTCTTTTGATTTCCATTTGCATAAAATTCCTTTTTGCATCCCATTACTTTCAGTCTATGTGTGTGCCTTTAGATCTGAAGTGAGTCTCTCATAGGCAGCATATATATGGGTCTTGTTTTTGTATCCGTTCAGCCACTTGGTCTTTTGATTGGAGTATTTAGTCCATTTACATTTAAAGTAATTATTGATAGGAATGTACTTACTGCCATTTTGTTAATTGTTTTGGGGGGTTTTTTGTAGTTCTTTTTTGCTCTTTTTGTTCTCTTGTGATTTGATGACTATTTTTAATGTTATGTTTGGAATCCTTTCTCTTTTTTGTGTGTGTATCTATTATAGATTTTAAGTTGCTGATCTCTTAATTTCAAATGCATTTTAACAACCCTGCATTATTTTTTAACTCCCTCCTCCCATGATTACTGTTTCTGACATCAGGTTTTTCATCTCTTTGTTTTGGGTATCCTTTACCTACTTACTGTAGATATAGATGATTTTATTACTTTCGTCTTTTAACTTTCCTACTAGCTTTTGTATGTGGTTTATTTAATACTTTACTGTTTATTTGCCTTTATTGATGAGCTTTTTCCTTTTGTCATTTTTATGTTTCTAGTTGTAGCCTTTTTTTTAATAGGAAAACTCAGAAATCCTTAAATTTATTTATTTATTTATTTATTTATATTTTATTCTTGGCTGTGTTGGGTCTTCGTTTCTGTGCGAGGGCCTTCTCCAGTTGCGGCAAGCGGGGGCCACTCTTCATCGCGGTGCGCGGGCCTCTCACTGTCGTGGCCTCTCTTGCGGAGCACAGGCTCCAGACGCACCAGCTCAGTAGTTGTGGCTCACGGGCCTAGCTGCTCCGCGGCATGTGGAATCTTCCCAGACCAGGGCTCGAACCCGTGTCCCCTGCATTGGCAGGCAGATTCTCAACCACTGCGCCACCAGGGAAGCCCCCAGGTAGAGTATTCTTGATTGTAAGTTTTCCCCTTTCATCAATTTAAATATATCATGCTACTCCCTTCTGGCCTGCAGAGTTTCTTCTGAAAATTCAGCTGATAGCCTTATGGAAGTTCCCTAGTACATAGCTTGTTGCTTTTGTCTTGCTGCTTTTTATGTTGTCTCTTTATCTTTTTTTTTTTTTTTTTGCCATTTTAATTACAGTGTGTCTTGGTGTGGTCCTCTTTGGATTGATCCTGTTTGGAAATCTCTGTGCTTCCTAGACCTGGATGTCTGTTTCCTCTCCCAGGTTAGGGAAGTTTTCAGCTGTTACGTCTCCATATATGTTCTCTGCCCCTTTCTTTCTTCTTTTGGGACCCCTGTAATGCTAATGTTAGTACTCTTTTTTGGCTGCGCTGGGTCTTAGTTGCAGCACACTGGCTCTTCGTTGCAGCATACGGGATCTTTGTTGCAGCGTGCAGGATCTTTTTAGTTGCAGCATGTGGGATCTAGTTCCCTGACCAGGGATCGAACCCAGGCGCCCTGCATTGGGAGTGTGGAGTCTTAGCCACTGGACCACCAGGAAGGTCCCAAATGTTAGTACTCTTGATGTTGTTCTCGCAGTCTCTTAAACTGTCCTCATTTCTTTTTTTTGTTGTTGTTCAGCTTCAGTGATTTCCACTACTTTGTCTTCCAGCTTGCTGATATGTTCCTCTTTATCATTTAATATACTGATGATTCCTTCTAGTGCATTTTTCATTTCAGTTGTTGTATTCTTCATCTCTGGTTCTTCTTTATATTTTCCAACTGTTTGTTTAAAACTGTTAAGTTCTGGGCTTCCCTGGTGGTGCAGTGGTTGAGAATCTGCCTGCTAGTGCAGGGGACATGGGTTCGAGCCCTGGTCTGGGAGGATCCCACATGCCACGGAGCAACTAGGCCCGTGAGCCACAACTACTGAGCCTGTGCGTCTGGTCTGTGCTCCACAACAAGAGAGGCCGCGATAGTGAGAGACCCGCGCACCGCGATGAAGAGTGGCCCCCACTTGCCACAACTAGAGAAAGCCCTCGCACAGAAACAAAGACCCAACACAGCCAAAAATAAATAATAAAATAAATAAATTTTTAAAAAAACAAACTGTTAAGTTCTCACTCTGTTCATCCATTCTTCTCTCAAGTTCTTTGGTCATTTTTACAATCATTGCCTTGAATTCTTTATTGGGTAGAGTGCCTATCTCCACTGTACTTAGTTCTTCTTCTCGGGTTTTATCTTGTTCATTCATTTGGAACATGTTCCTTTGTCACCTCATTATGCCTAATTTGCTGTTTTTATTTCTGTGTATCTGGTAGGTTACATTTCCTGACCTTGGAGAAATGGCTTTTTGTAGGACACGTCCTATGCATCCCAGCAGTGCACTCCCCTCTAGTCACCAGACCTATATGCTCTAGGGGTGCCCACTATATGAATTGCATGGGTCCTTCTGTTGTGGTGGTCTGGTAGGTGTGGCTGGCCCCTGGTCCATTTGGTTGCCAGGCCCTACCTTGTGCGGAGGCTGCTGGCCACTGGTTGGCTGGGCCGGGTCATGAGGCAGCTGGCTGTGGAACCCCGAGGGGGTCCCAGGGCTAGTGCCGGATCACTGGTGGGCAGAGCCGGATTCGGGGGAGGCAGGTTGCAGGGCCAGGGTTCCTGGATGTAGTGTAGCCTGCTGGTGAGTGGGCCCAATTCCTGACATGGCTGGCTGCAGGTTCCAGGATGTCACAAAGCTGGTGCTGCTCCACTGGTGAGTGGGGCTGGACCCTGGGGCACCTGGCTGAGGAGTCCAAGACATCTCAGAGATGGTGTTGGGCCTGTTGGTATGTGGGGCCATGGCTGGTGTTGACCAACTAGTGGGCGGGGCAAGGGCCCAGGGGGTCCTGGGGCTAGTGCCAGCTTGCTGCTAGGAGGAGCTGGGTCCTGGGGTCTCTGGGTGCAGGGCCCCAAGGTCCCAGAGCTGGTTCAACCTGCTGTTGGGTGGGGCTGCTGGCTGAGGGGCCCAAGGTGTCCCAGAGCTGGTGTTGACCTGCTACTGGGCAGAACTGGGTCCTGGGTGAGGGGGTGCCAGGGCTGGTGCCAACCTGCTGGCTTGTTATCTGGGTCCTGACAGGGCAGACTGCAGGGCTGCGGTGGCCTGGGGTTGGTATCCACCAGCTGGTGGGTAGGATTGGGGTACAAGGGATCCCAGGACTGGTGCCTGCCCATCAGTGAGTGAAGCCAGGTCCCCGGGTCTCTGGCTGCAGGGCTAAGTGGTCCCAGAGCTGGTATTGAACCTCTGGTGAATGGGGTCAAGGTCTCAGAGGTTCTGGGGCTAGTGCTGGCTCACTGATGGGCATAGCTGGGTCCTGTGATTTCTGCTGTAGAGCCCTGGGAGTCCTGGAGCTGGTGTTGGCCCTCTGGTGAGTGGGGCCAGTTCCCAGCACAGCTGGCTGTTCTCTCTAGGGTGTCCTGAAGCCTGTACCCGCCCACTAGTGCATGGGACCGGATACCAGGCTCACTTGCTGAGGGGCCCAAGGTGTCTTGGAGTTGGCGTTGGCTTGTTGGTGGGTGGAGCTGGGGCCCAGGGGCTCCTGTGGCTAGTGCCTGCCCACTGTTGTCTGAGTCTGGTCCCTGGGCTAGTGCCAACTCACAGGTGGGCAGAACCAGGGCCCAGGGTCTCTGGCTGCAGGGCCCTGGGGGTCCTGGAGTTGGTGTGTTGGCTCACTGGTGCGCCTGCCCACTGGTGGGCGGAGCTGGGTCCTAGGGTCTCTGGCTGCAGGTCCCCAGAGTTTCCAGGGCTGGTGCCTGCCCACTGGTGTATAGGGCCAGGTCCTAGGCCCTCTGGTGGACAGGGCCATGTCCCAAGTTGGCTGTGGGCTCAGGAGGTATTAAGGTAGCCTACCTGCTGGTGAGTGGGGCTGTGCCCCTGCCTGGCTAGTTGCTTGGCCTGAGGCGACCCAGTACTGGGGCTGACAGGCTGGTGGGTGGAGCAATGTCCCAGTGCTAATAAGCTAGAGGGAGGATTCCAAAATGGTGCTTGCTAGCACCAATGTGCACGTGGTAGAACAAGCTCCCCAAAATGGCTGCCACCAGTGTCTGTGTCCCCAGAGTGAGCTCCAGTTGCCTCCTGCCTCTCTGGGAGACTCTCCAAGATTAGCAGGTGGGTCTGACCCAGCCTCCTTTCAAATTACTGCTTCTGCTCTGGATCCCGAACTGAAGCATGTGAGATTTTGTATGTGCCCTTTAAGAGGCTATTTCCCACAGCTCTCTGGGACTCCCACAAGTTAAGCCCCCTTGGCCTTCAAAGCCAAGTATTCTGGGGGTTTGTCTTCCTGGTGCAGGACCCCAGTGTGGAGCTCAAACCCGTTGCTGCCTGGGGAGAACCCCTGTAATAAAAATTATCCTCCTGTTGCGTTTTGCCCTCCTGGGGCTATGGGTCTTGACTCTATCGAGACTCCATCCCTCCTGCCCATCTGGTTGTGGTTTCCTTCTTTATATCTTTGTAGATCTTTTCTGCTAGATTCCAGTCTTTCTCATCAATAGTTGCTCTGCAGATAATTCTGATTTTGGTGTGCCTGCGAGAGGCAGTGAGCTCAGGGTCATCCTACTCTACCATCTTGGCCAGGCTCTGTCTCTGGTTTGTTTTTAAATTTTATTTTATGCACATAACCTGTACTATATTTTGGCTTTATATCTCCAGTAGTTTATTCCAGTATGTGCTTTAAGCAGAACAAATACTTCTCCATATTGCTCTTTGTCTTAATTAATCTGCAGTATAAGTTTATACTAAACTATTTTGTTTATTGAAGTAATCTGATTTCATTGTCTCCAGGCTCATCTCTCTCCAGGCCCCAAATTGAATCTTGCCTTAGGTGTGACTCAAAGACAGTAGAATTTAACAATCTGTTTCTCAGCCTTAGTGGTCCTTTTTCATTCTCTACATAAGCTCATCTTTGGAAATGAGCTGCTCTTGAGAGCTTCAGACTCCTATTAATTTTAGGGGTTCCTCTCCCCTTTATTATGGACCTGTATCACGTTTTCTTTCTCCATTGAAGACCTATAATGAAAGTTGATTTCTGGTGTTCCAGGACTTCTTCAGGAGCCCTTCAGCAGTTTTTCAGGTTCTTTTTTCTCACTAGCAAGTATCCAGGGTGTGTGTGCCATTCCTACTCCACCCTCCCTTAGTGGCATGTGTCAAAATTTTTTTTTTTAAGTTGAGAATTATATTTTGCTGTTTGTTTGTTTGATTATTTATTTATTTATTTATTTGGCTGCGCCAGGTCTTAGTTGCGGCATGTGGGATCTTTAGAGTTGCAGCGTGCGAACTCTTAGTTGTGGCATGTGGGATCTAGTTCCCTGACCAGGGATCGAACCCAGGCCCCTGCACTGGGAACGTGGAGTCTTAGCCACTGGACCATCAGGGAAGTCCCAGGCATGTGTCAGTTTTTTACTCATCAGCACCCACCTACTCCTGCCTCCTGTGCTTGTCAGATGTCTCCTGCCTGGCTTGCTCATTGCTGCTTTTGTCCATCTCTACAGCTGTCTTCTTCTTTTCTTTGGCTTACTGCCTGACTTCCGTGGCAGCTGCTCTGTCATTGCCTGTCTACCGTTCTGCCCCTTCTCCAACCCTTCACCCCCATTCCTTCCCCTGTAGGTACAACATGTACTGTAGTACTGCACTGTTCTCAATGTCCAGAACTAAGCTCATCACCTTCCCTATGGTATGTCTCAAAGCAATCATCCTCCTGCATATAGCATTGAGATTCATCTAAGTCAGGGACCTGGGCCTTCCTTACCTCTGGCATCTCATTGTTAAGTTTTCAGTTCTGCCCCTATACACTTATCAGCCCTGCTCTGAGGTCCTCCTGGTTTATTGGCTAGATTATTTCAGAAAGCTTCAGTCAGCAGCCCTTCTAACCTCAAACCACAGCAGTTGATCCTCTACCCTGCTGTCAGTCATTGTTTTAAAATCCGAATTGTTATGGTCAACCTCCCTGTGTTAAAGCCTTTGGTGGTTCCTCAGTGTGTTCAGTGGAAAGTCAAAACTTTTTATTGTGGCCTGACAGGCCCCTTTGTGATCTGTTCGCTGCTTCTTCTAGCCTCATCTCCTGCATTTCCTCCACATATCCTCACAGACCCCAGTCTTTCATGTCTGCCATTTTCACGTTCATTTAGCAAATGTTTATCGAGGTCCTGCTTGATGCCCTTACCTAGCTCTTTGCCATTCCTGGAACCAGATAGACCTTTCCAAGCTTCAAAGTCCTCTTTGCTTTAAAGACTTTTTCTTGTTTCTGACCCTTCTCCTGGCTAACTGCTCTTTATCCTTCCAAGTTCATCTCAAGCATTACCCCCCCTGAAAATTCCTTCTGTGGTGTGCAGTTTTACTACCTCGCCTTAGTGTTAATTGACTAACATTATGCCAGGTGATAATTCAGGGTTTGAAATAAATAGCTTATTTGTGCCTCACTGCTGATTAGTGAACTACTTGATGTCAATCTATACCTAGTCCCTATCTAATCTGTCTGTGTATTCCCATTATCTGGTTGGAGGTTTTTTGTTTTTTGGAATATTTATTTATTTATTTTATTTGTTTATTTTTTTGTCTGCTTGGGTCTTTGTTGCTGCGCGCAGGCTTTCTCTAGTTGTGGCGAGCGGGGGCTACTCTTCGTTGCGGTGTGGAGGCTTCTCATTGCAGTGGCTTCTCTTGATGTGGAGCACCGGCTCTAGGCATGTGGGCTTCAGTAGTTGTGGCTTGCGGGCTCTAGAGCACAGGCTCAGTAATTGTGGTGCACGAGCTTAGTTGCTCCACGGCATGTGGGATCTTCCCGGACCAGGACTCGAACCCGTGTCCCCGACATTGGCAAGAGGGAACTTTGGAGTTTTAAAAGCCCTGAGTTTGAATCCTAGTAGGCACTTAATAGGTATGTGGCCTTGGACAAATTCCTTAACCTCTGTGATCTTTATTCATTTGTAGAA
Organism: Balaenoptera ricei; assembly: GCF_028023285.1. Taxonomy (NCBI): domain Eukaryota; kingdom Metazoa; phylum Chordata; class Mammalia; order Artiodactyla; family Balaenopteridae; genus Balaenoptera; species Balaenoptera ricei. The sequence continues at coordinate 30,192,598 of NC_082653.1, forward strand.
TGGAAAAACAGTAACTCAAAAGGTGGTTGTGGGGATTAATTGGGTTAAAGTATATAGAATGCCTCATACAAATGCCTAGCATATAGCAGGCAACCAAGGATTATAGTTGTAAAAATAGTTTTTGATCTTAATAATAAATAACATAATGTTGATGAGTGAACAGTTAGCTGAAGGAACTGAACTCTCCATCTAGGTGCCTTTTTCTCAAATCAGAGAACCTGAAAAGCTCTAGAAGAAGGCTCAGGCAGAGCATAACACTCCTAGCTGCCACTTCTTTGTTTCTTCCACATCTGGGAGACATCTTTCAACAGTCTTTAAGCTTTTGAAGGGTCAGACAGTGATATGTGAAGAAAAGTCCGGTAGACCTGGATTTGAATTCTACTTCTACAACTACCAGCTATGTGACCATCTCTCAATTTCTTTATCTTCAAAATGGGAATATGAAGAGTATCTCTCATGTAGAGTTGCTCTGAGATTTAACTGAGATAAAAGGCCAAATATTGAGATAAATTGTACCTGATACTTGATCATATTTTATCAATGTATTGAATATTGAATGCTTAACTTTGTATAGATGGACTCTTAATGGAAGCTATCACAGCCAGGGTCTATACTCTGGAGAATGTGCAGATTGGCTGAGCTCTCCTTTGCTAGTGGGAACTTCATAATATTAATTCTTTGTAACATATTTTCTTTAGCAGATGTATGCAACATTGTGCTTCCTAGCAAGAGCACCAAGGAAAATGCATTTCAGAGCACCCTCATTATTTCCATTCCTTATCCATAGCAAGTCATAATGTTAGGAGTTGGTCTTCTTATTCTTTATAACTATCTGTATCAGGATTGGGGTTGGTTGCATATATTAGAAAATAGATTTATTTCTTTCTTGTATATATGAAATCTGAAAGTAAGCAGGGCTGGTATGGCAGTTCAACAGTGTCATCAGAGAACTTGGTCTCTTTCTAGCTCTCTATTCTATTATCTTGAAAGTCACTTCAGGGTCCATAATGGCTGCTGGGGCTCTAATCATCACATCTGAATTCTAGATGACAGGAGAGAGAGGACAGGGAAAAAAGACTCCCTACCTCCCTCCCTGTTAAACCACCTTCCTAGAGATCTCATAATATACTTTAGCTTATATCTCCTTGGCCAGAATTTAGTCACTTGTCTACACCTAGCTGAGGAATGGGCGTGTTCTCCTTAGTACTAGCATCCAGTTTTCTTTCTTTCTTCCTCTCCTTGTTCTTAGGTGAGGGTGGCATGTCTCTCCGGACCTCAGGGTCCATTGACAGGGAGTGTACATCTGGGCAAGGAGTGTTTGTCTTTGGCCAGAAGCTCAAAAATTCTTTCTCTACTAGATACTCAATATGCCTGTGATGATTCCTTCATCTTGGGTGCAGTATATATATTTCAAATAATCTACCCTTGAAATGTGTGTAAGCATGTATAATTGATTGCAATTCAAGAGAGACTCCCTCCCCCACAAGGTACACAGCATGGTAAGTTGTAATAACACCAATATCAGCATCATAGGATTGGGAAGGATTAAGTGAGAGGAAGCATACCAAGTGCTCAGTGCAAACTGGGCTTTGAGATGGGGGGGCAAGTGTGAGTGATTTAACAGCCAATGGACACTGCCCACCATCCATGTCCCCACTGCAGAATTCAGCCTCCACATGATTCCCTGGGGAATGTCTCAGATCTGCTATGCTGAATTTGAATTTTAAGAACATTTAGGAAATGTTCTTAGACACTAAAATATTAGGAAAACAATAGCTATAATTTTTCAGAACTTCCTTTGTTGTTTGTCCTAAGGCTTTTAAGTATTGCTAATGGCATCTTGGTTTTCCTTTGTTATTTGAATGTTAAACTTTCCTGGTTTATCTCCCTAATGTATGTGCAGTGGAAACAAATTTTTTTAAGTAAGAAATGTTTTTGTAATGAAAAAAGAACTGTATATTAGCCTTTTGTCTGGGTGTGGTAGGGTAGGAGAAAGGATACAGTGTGTATGCCATTGTGTCCAATAAATTAGGGAACTGCCCAGACCTTCATGACTCATCTCCCAAAGCCTCCCTGCTCATTTATTCTATACTCACATAACCAAAGGCTTATTATTCACAAGGTGTTTGAAAAAAATGAAAAATGTATAAGCTTGAGTTTCTTCCATTATTTGGCTTTCCTGGAGTATATAATTCTGTCTTTACTCAGGCCTTTGTTGCCCAATCAAAAATAACGTATAAGGACTTCCTCGTGGCGCAGTGGTTAATAATCCGCCTGCCAGTGCAGGGGACACAGGTTCAAGCCCTGGTCTGGGAAGATCCCATATGTCGTGGAGCAACTAAGCCCGTGCGCCACAACTACCAAGCCTCTGCTCTAGAGCCCGCGAGCCAGAACTACTGAAGCCCGTGTGCCTAGAGCCCGTGCTCCACAACAAAGAGAAGCCACTGCAATGAGAAGCCCGCGCACCGCAACAAAGAGTAGCCCCCACTCACCGCAACTAGAGAAAGCCTGCGCACAGCGATGAAGACCCAACACAGCCAAAAATTAATTAATTAATTAATTAATTAATTAATATTAAAAATGTGTAAGATAGAAGAGGAAATCATATACAGTTAACTCCTACCTAACAAAAGCAAACAGAAAGACTGGTTAAAATGATTGTGGTATACCCATATGATAAAGCACTATGCAGCTATTGAAAAGAAAAGTAGCTGGAAAGTATTGATGTGGAAGATGTCCAGGATTTATTATTTAAGTAAAAATGCAAGCTGTAGACAGCAGATCTACTATCCTGTTTATTTATTTATTTTTTATGTGTAGGTATATAATTTTATAGTATAGAAAATCTCTAAAGGATATGAAAAAGTATTTAGTGATCACTTTTGGGAAATGGGACAGGCAGGAGGTGAATGAGACTTAGATTTTTCTTTATATCCATCTGTTCTGTTTGTATGTCTTGTTGTTGTTGTTTTTTGGCTGCGCCATGCCCAGCTTGCAAGATCTTAGTTCCCTGACCAGGGATTGAACCCGGGCCATGGCAGTGAAAGCACTGAGTCCTAACCACTAGACCACCAGGGAATTCCCTGTTTGTATGTCAAGTAATGAGCATGCTTTATTTATTTATTTTAATAGCTTATAATTTCAGTGAAGGGGAGGAGGACCAATGTCTTTCCTATATAAGAAAAGTAATCTTTTAATAAATAACATTAAAAGATTCCACTCATTTCAGCTAGAAGATGAGTAAGGTCTAAGGATCTAACATAAAAGATGGTAACTATATTTGACAACACTCTATTATATAAATGAAATTTGCTAAGAGATTAGAACTTAAATTTTCTCTCCCCCCAAAAAAGATAAACAGGTGAGGTGATGAATGTATTAATTAACTAGATGGGGGAAATTCTTTCACAATGTATGTGTATATAGAATCACCACAATGTACACTTTAAATATCTTATAATTTTATATGTCAGTTTTACCTTAGTGAAGCTGAAATTTAAAAAAAAAAAGATTCCATTCACAATGGTAATATAATATAAAAAAACCAGGAAGAAATGAATAGGACAAAAAATACAGTAACACTTTGAACATAAAAACTTGAATAAATGGGCAAAATACTATGTCCCAAGTTTATGCAGTGCAATACCATGAAAATACCAGTTCTCTCAGAACTGATTTTTGTAAGCAGCCTTTTATTATAAACATTTCAAATGTAGAGAAGAGTTGAGAGAATTTTATATCCACCCAGCTAAATTCTACAATTAACATTTTACTCTACTGTATCTGTCTATCCATCCCCTGTATTCATCAATTCATATTGTTTTTAATGTATTTCAAAGTAAGTTGTGTATATCAGTGTACTTCTTCCCAGTTATTTAAGCATACATATCATTTACAACATGTGTTTATGGGTGGAATCTTTTTAGAGAGAAAATTTATGTACAGTGAAATGCACAAATCTTAAGTTATCATTCAGTGAGTTCTGAAAAATGCATACACCCACACAACCCATTTCCCTGTCAAGATACAGAGTATTACTGTTGTCCACGAAGTACCCTCATGTTCCTTTTCAGTAAATCCTCCATCTCTTTCCCAGGCAACCATTGTTCTGATTTTTCCACCACAGATTAGTTTTGCTTTTTCCAGAACTTCATCTGTGTGGAGTCATATGTTATGTACTCTTTTGTGTAAGGCTTTTTTCACTCAGCATGATGTTTTTTAGATTCATCCATGTTTTTGTGTGTATCAGTAGTTCTTTCCTTTTTATTACTAATATTCCATTGTGAGAAAAAAACACTTTCCGTTTATATATTCTGTTAGTGATAGTCACTTGGATTATTTTCAGCTTTTTGTTACAAACATTCTTGTACTAGTCTTTTTTTGGGCATATGTTCTTTTTTCTCTTGTGTAAATATTATAGAAATGGAATTATTGGGTCATGAAGCTAGGTGTATATTTAGTTTTAAAAGAAGTTGTCAGACAAACTAATTTTTTTTTTAAATTTTATTTATTTATTTATTTATTTATGGCTGTGCTGGGTCTTCATTTCTGTGCGAGGGTTTTCTCTAGTTGCGGCAAGTGGGGGCCACTCTTCATCGCGGTGCGCGGGCCTCTCACTATCGCGGCCTCTCTTGTTGCGGAGCACAGGCTCCAGACGCGCAGGCTCAGTAATTGTGGCTCACGGGCCTAGTTGCTCTGCGGCATGTGGGATCTTCCCAGACCAGGGCTCGAACCCGTGTCCCCTGCATTGGCAGGCAGATTCTCAACCACTGTGCCACCAGGGAAGCCCAGACAAACTAATTTTAAAAATAAAATAAAAGTATCACAAATAGGTCATCTAAAAATCATGCTGTGACAAGGCAGAACCATTCCTACTATTAGAATTTGTGCACAGGCTTCCTGGCATCGCGCAGACTATAGCTGAAAGGGAGGGCTGGTTTCCTTCTGACGTTTGATAGTGCATATTTCCCTCAGATTCAAACTATTTATCTGTTCATCTGTGTCAAGACTAGGCCTTCGTCATAGAACCAGCTTTCAAAATCCTCAATTCAGAGAGAGGTATGGGGAAGAGATAAATTTGGGAGAGTATGGGATGTCAATAAATCAGATGTGACAGAGAGGTTGAGGGATTTAACAACAAAGAAGTCATGTGTGTGTGTGTGTGTGTGTGAGAGAGTGAGAGGGAGAGAGACAGACACACACAGAGAAGGGTGGGGAAGAGAGGAAGAGAAAGGGGGATGGGCGAAGGAGAAAGAAATACCAGTCGGCTTTTCCTCTTGTGAATTTTTTAAAAAATTTATCTATTTATTTATTTATGGCTGCATTGGGTCTTAGTTGCAGCATGCAGGATCTTTCGTTGCGTCATGCAGGCTCTTGGTTGCAGTGCACGGGCTTCTCTCTAGTTGCGGTGCATGGGCTCTCTAGTTGTGGCGCATTGGCTCTCTAGTCGTGGTGCACGGGCTTAGTAGTTGGAGTGCATGGGCTTAGTTGCCCCGCGGCATGTGGGATCTTAGTTCCCCAACCAGGGATCGAACCCACATCCCCTGCATTGGAAGGCGGATTCTTAACCACCAGACCACCAGGGAAGTCCCTCCTCTCATGAATTTTGAGTTTTTTGCGAAAGTTATTATTATTGTTTTTTTGGCTGCGTGGGGTCTTCGTTGCTGCACGTGGGCTTCCTCTAGTTGCGGAGAGCGGGGGCTACTCTTTGTTGCAGTGTGCAGGCTTCTCATTGCAGTAGCTTCTCTTGTCACAGAGCACAGGCTCTAGGCATGCGGGCTTCAGTAGTTGTGGCACGTGGGCTCAGTAGTTGTGGCATGTGGGCTCAGTAGTTGTGGCTCGCAGGCTCTAGAGTGCAGGCTCAGTAGTTGTGACGCATGGGCTTAGTTGCTCCGCGGCATGTGGGATCTTCCTGGACCAGGGATGGAGCCCGTGTCCCCTGCACTGGCAGGCGGATTCTTAACCACTGCGCCACCAGGGAAGTCCCACAAAAGTTATTTTTAAGATGGTTCAAGATAGAAAAAAAAGGCTTGTGTGCTGAAATAAAATGATCTCCAAAGAGCCTCATTTTGTTTAACAGCTGCATAGTATTCCATTTTATGAATATGCCATAATTTATTTAAACACGTCCCCCTCTCCCATTGATAAACATTTAGGTTATTTTCAGTCTCTTTCTATTGCAGACTATGTTTCATTGAATAACCTGTATATTGGTCACTTTAAAAGTATGGGTAACACCCACAGCCAGCATTGTCCTCAATGGTGAAAAACTGAAACCATTTCCACTAAGATCAGGAACAAGACAAGGTTGCCCACTCTCACCACTATTATTCAACATAGTTTTGGAAGTGTTAGCCACAGCAATCAGAGAAGACAAAGAAATAAAAGGAATCCAAATCGGAAAAGAAGAAGTAAAGCTGTCACTGTTTGCAGATGACATGATACTATACATAGAGAATCCTAAAGATGCTACCAGAAAACTCCTAGAGCTAATCAATGAATTTGGTAAAGTAGCAGGATACAAAATTAATGCACAGAAATCTCTTGCATTCCTATACACTGATGATGAAAAATCTGAAAGTGAAATTAAGAAAACACTCCCATTTACCATTGCAACAAAAAGAATAAAATATCTAGGAATAAACCTACCTAAGGAGACAAAAGACCTGTATGCAGAAAATTATAAGACACTGATGAAAGAAATTAAAGATGATACAAATAGATGGAGAGATATACCATGTTCTTGGATTGGAAGAATCAACATTGTGAAAATGACTCTACTACCCAAAGCAATCTACAGATTCAATGCAATCCTTATCAAACGACCACTGGCATTTTTCACAGAACTAGAACAAAAAATTTCACAATTTGTATGGGAACACGAAAGACCCCGAATAGCCAAAGCAATCTTGAGAACGAAAAATGGAGCTGGAGGAATCAGGCTCCTTGACTTCAGACTATATTACAAAGCTACAGTAATCAAGACAGTTTGGTACTGGCACAAAAACAGAAATATAGATCAGTGGAACAGGATAGAAAGCCCAGAGATAAACCCACGCACATATGGTCACCTTATCTTTGATAAAGGAGGCAAGCATATACAGTGGAGAAAAGACAGCCCATTCAATAAGTGGTGCTGGGAAAATTGGACAGGTACATGTAAAAGTATGAAATTAGAACACTCCGTAACACCATACACAAAAATAAACTCAAAATGGATTAAAGACCTAAGTGTAAGGCCAGATACTATCAAACTCTTAGAGGAAAACATAGGCAGAACACTGTATGACATAAATCACAGCAAGATCCTTTTTGACCCAGCTCCTAGAGAAATGGAAATAAAAACACAAATAAACAAATGGGACCTAATGAAACTTAAAAGCTTTTGCACAGCAAAGGAAACCATAAACAAGACCAAAAGACAACCCTCAGAATGGGAGAAAATATTTGCAAATGAAGCAACTGACAAAGGATTAATCTCCAAGATTTACAAGCAGCTCATGCAGCTCAATAACAAAAAAACAAACAACCCAATCCAAAAATGGGCAGAAGACCTAAATAGACATTTCTCCAAAGAAGATATATACAGATTGCCAACAGACACATGAAAGAATGCTCAACATCATTAATCATTAGAGAAATGCAAATCAAAACTACAATGAAAAAATAAAAACAAAACAAACAAAAAAACTACAATGAGATATCATCTCACACCGGTCAGAATGGCCATCATCAAAAAATCTAAAAACAATAAATGCTGGAGAGGGTGTGGAGAAAAGGGAACACTCTTGCACTGTTCGTGGGAATGTAAATTGATACAGCCACTATGGAGAACAGTATGGAGGTTCCTTAAAAAACTAAAAATAGAACTACCATACGTCCCAGCAATCCCGCTACTGGGCATATACCCTGAGAAAACCATAATTCAAAAAGAGTCATGTACCAAAATGTTCGTTGCAGCTCTATTTACAATAGCCAGGACATGGTAGCAACCTAAGTGTCCATCATCGGATAAAGAAGATGTGGCACATATATACAATGGAATATTGCTCAGCCATAAAAAGAAACGAACTGGAGGTATTTGTAGTGAGGTGGATGGAGTTAGAGTCTGTCATACAGAGTGAAGTAAGTCAGAAAGAGAAAAACAAATACAGTATGCTAACACATATATATGGAATCTAAGGGGGAAAAAAAGGTCATGAAGAACCTAGTGGCAAGACGGGAATAAAGACACAGACCTACTAGAGAATGGACTTGAGGATATGGGGAGGGGGAGGGGTAAGATGTGACAGGGTGAGAGAGTGTCATGGACATATATACACTACCAAATGTAAAATAGATAGCTAGTGGGAAGCAGCTGCATAGCACAGGGAGATCAGCTCGGTGATTTGTGACCACCTAGAGGGGTGGGATAGGGAGGGTGGGAGGGAGGGAGATGCAAGAGGGAAGAGATATGGGAACATATGTATATGTATAACTGATTCACTTTGTTATAAAGCAGAAACTAACACACCATCGTAAAGCAATTATACTCCAATAAAGATGTTTAAAAAAAAAAAAGTATGGGTATATCTGTAAAATTCTCAAGTAGAATTGTGTCAAAGTGTTTGTGCTTTCGTAATTCTGATAAATATTTACAGATCGTATGAGAGTACTTGTTTACACAAACCCTTGCCCCAACGCAGTGTTGTTAAAGTTTTTTTATATTTGCGTATCTGACAGGTGAAAAATGATATCGCAGTATGGCTTTAATTTGGCTTTCTTTGATCATGAGTGACTTTAAGCATTTTTTCTTATATCAGTATTTAAGAGAACTATTTGGTTTTCTGTGAATTGTCTGTTTCATCTCCTGCTCTTTTGCCATCTCTTAATCTGTAGGAGTCCTTTATATATCGAGGAAAATAGACCTTTGTGAATGAGTTGGAAATATTTTTAAAGAGCTCATTCTTTAAAAATATGGAGGTAGCTGTTTTAGTGGAATGGTGGAAAAAGAAGCCAGATTGCCATGGAGACAACTCTTTCTAGAAATTTGGCTGTGAAGTGGAGTAGAGAGAGTGCTAGCTGGAGGACTGATATAGATTAAAAGGAGTTCTTTTCTTTGAGAAATTCTTAATTGTGTTTAAATGCTGTTATGAAAGGGCGTTAAAGCTAGGAGATGGTGTTAGAGGATCTACAGGACAAGGTTCCTAAGGGACTGAGATTCTTGGGAGGAATTGCAGAGAAGGAAGAAATTTGTAAATAAGGTGACTGGTAGCTAAGGGTGTCCCAGTCTAGTGGTTTCTCTTATCTCTGAAGTGAAGGCAAGGCCAACAGCCAAGGATATGAGAGGAGATGGTTGGAGAGGAGAGGAGGTTCTTTGAAATCACTGGAGCCTTAGAGAGAGAGCTGAGTAGGGAAATATAGAAGGATTGCAGAAAGTGTTCAGAGTTCCATTGAGGCAGAAACAGTGATCTTAACCTTATGGGTTGTTTGATTTTCTTAAGGAGCATTTGGCAGTCCAGGTGTAGGGCTGACGGATTAGTTCAGGGTTGGGGAATATTTCCCCCATGTAGGTGTAATAGAAGAACAACGTAGCAAAAGAATTTAGGGTATTAGCAAGGTAGTGATTGAGCTAACACCAAGTTTTCTTGGTTGAGTAGAGAAGGAAATAAAGACAGAACAGAGATATTGGAAAGAAAATTAGAGGTTCAAGGGACTGAAAGCCTGGGTGAGGTCAAAGTGCAGGTATAGTAGACATAATAGAGTGTGAACTGCAAGGGTAAGGGAGTATGGTTGGAGAGTGGGAAAGTATGATTCAGTATGAGAGCTTTTCCTGGTGCTGACAAAATCTAGAGTGCAGCCATTGTCATGACCGGCCCCAGTGGAGTGGAGGTATAAGGTCATTGGAGTTGAGGAAGTCAGGGAACTCAGAAACTTGTCTGGATGTGAATTGTGGCCGTCATCTGTAAAGATGTTGAAACAAAATCTTCCAGGAGAATATCAGGACTTTGGAATGGGAAGAAAACTGTGAGCCACAATGCAGTGTCTTCAGTGACAAGTGAGTGCCAGGAAATCATAAGGCAAAAAAGCCCTCAAGAACAGGGCGTATTAGAGCAGACTCCAGGAAAAGTGGTTTGCATATGGCATACTAGAGGACTGAGGAAGCCTCAACTGTACTTCCTGACTTTGCAGCTTTGGAATACTTGGAATGAAAGACTTGGAGACTGGAGGAGGGAAAGTAAGCATAGGTGTGGTTGCAGTTTAGTCAGGGTGTCAGAAGTCACAGGAATTTACCTGAGGGTCTTTATATCCTCTGGGAAGAATGAGGCCTTTACGATGGTTTTCCTGGTTGTGGTCCATGGATATACCTTGTTACTGACATGGCTCTTCTTAAATTCTGACACGCCTCTCACTCCCTAGTTTATGCATACAAATCCTCTCCAACTTGCCATCCAGTATGCATTTGTTCTTTTCCTTGAATTCTTTCACTTCACTTTCCTCTGCAGTTTCCTTCTTTTAGTTTTGCTTCTTATATTCATGCTTTGTAGTGAAATATATTTTCTTTTTAACTTACTTTTATTGATTATTTTTATTTAGAAAAATATCATGCTCCTTATTTGAAAAATCTTGGAAATAAAATACAATATAAAGAAAATAAAAATCAAAAAATGCTATGCTAAAATGTTTATAGATTTTTCCTTCCAGTCTTACTTTCATGCATATACATACATAAATTTAGTTGAGATCAAATGGTATATTCAGAGGTTTTTTTTAGTATTTATTTACTTATTTTTTTATTATTTATTTGGTTGTGCCAGGTCTTAGTAGCAGCTCTCGGGCTCCTTAGTTGCAGCTCTTGGGCTCCTTAGATGCAGCTCTCGGGCTCCTTAGTTGTGGTGTGTGAACTCAGTTGCAGCATGCATGTGAGATCTAGTTCCCTGACCAGGGATCAAACCTAGGCCCCCTGCAGTCGGAGCACAGAGTCTTAACCACTGCACCACCAGGGAAGTCCCTATATTCAATTTTGATCTGACAGGTTTTTTTAAGCTTAAAAATGATGGGCTTGTTCCATTTTCTTAAATTCTTCGAATATAGCATATCAAATAGCAACAATTATTGTCTTGAATAGCAGCGTAATACTACTGACTTTTCCCTATTTTCCCTATTTTTGGGTATTTGGATTGTTTGTATTTTTCCACTTAATGAATAGCTCCATATCATTTTAATCTGAGTTTCAGATTATTTATATATACTCAAGAACAGAACCTTGGAAATGGGTCAGAAAACAATGTGGGCACCTTTAAGATTCTTGTATAATCTTTCTGGAAAGGAGTTTGTTATTATAGGCTAATTGGTATTCCCATCAGTAGTTTGAGTTCTATTTTGAGTACCAAGGAGCACAATTGCTTGGGTCATATGGTAAGAGTATGTTTAGTTTTGTAAGAAACCACCAAACTGCCTTCCAAAGTGGCTACACCATTTTGCATTCCCACAATGAATGAGAGTTTCTCCTGCTCCGCAGAAGCACCGGGATTTGATGTTGTCAGTGTTTTGGATTTTGGGCATTCTGATAAGTGTGTAGTGGTATCTCATTGTTTTAATTTGCAATTCCCTAATGACATATGTTGCTGAACATCTTTTCATATGCTTTTTTGCCATTTGTGTATCTTCTTTGGTGAGGTGTCTGTTCAGGTCTGTTTTTTAATTGGGTTGATAGTTTTTTTATTCTTGAATTTTAAGAGTTCTTTATTTTGGATAGCAGTCCTTTACCTGATATGTGTTTGGCAAATATTTTCTCGCAGTCTGTGGCTTGTCTTCTCATTCTCTTGACATTGTCTTTTGCAGAGCAGAAGTTTTTAATTTTGATGAAGTGCAGCTTATTGATTATTTTTCTATGGCTCTGCCTTTGGTGTTGTATCTTAAAAGTCATTGCTAAACCCAAGGTCATGTAGTTTTCTCCTATGTTATCTTCCAGGAGTCTTTTGCATTTACATCTAGGTCTGTGATTCATTTTGAGTTAATTTTTGTGAAGAGTATAAGGTCTGTGTCTAGATTTTTTTTTTTTTTGTATATGTATGCCAAGCTATTCCAGCACCATTTTTTTGAAAAGACTATCTTTGCTCCATTGTATTGCCTTTTCTCCTTTGTAAAAGATCCATTGACTATATTTATGTGGGTCTATATCTGGATTCTGTCTCGTGTTCCATTGGTCTATTTGTCTGTTCTTTCACCAATACCACACTGCCTTGATTACTATTTGCTTTTTTATATTACTATTTGCTTTTACAATAACCCTCCAACTTTGCTCTCTCTGCTTAGCTAGTATTGAGCTAGCTATTCTCAGTCTTTTGCATCTCTATATAAACTTAACCAGTTGTTGATATCCACAAAATAGCTTGGTAGGATTTTGATTGAGATTGCACTGAATCTATAAACCAAGTTGGGAAGAACTGACGTCTTGACAATATTGAGTCCTCCTATCCATGAACATTGTTTATGATTGATTTCTTTTATATTTTGTAGCTTTTATTTTTTTCTATTGTCAGATATTCCATTTTTACCTTTGTGATTTATTCCTTTGTGATTTCTTACATTGCATTTATGTTTAGAAAATCCTTCCTCACTCTGAACTCACATTTTCATTTATTCCCTCTTAAAATGTGTTTGTAAGCATTTAATTTTTCAGCCCATCTGGATCTTATTTTGATATATGGAATGAGGTGATGGTCTAACCCCCTCCCCGCAAATACATTGTTATTTTTCCTAAAACCATGTCCTATTGGTTTATCAAGAATAGACATGGATACATACATAATAATCAGCCTTCCAATCTGTTTTCTAACCCTTATGGAGGGAATTGTATGCTTTCCCAATTTTGGATAATGGTCGGGGGGAAGAGTGGGGAACTGGTCAAATCTTTCATGGCTGTACCTTGGGAAAGCCACTGGCTGAACCCAAATTCCCTGCTAGCATGGTTACTGGTACCAGAGGCAAACTCCTGGGATGTGCATAAACCACCTGCGTTTCTCCATGCTCCCTCAGAGATTGTCATGTGCCACTTGGAGAGGCATGTTCTGATTCCCTTGGAGAGTCACTACCATATTAAATTACCTCTAGGCTGTGAGTCTTATGAAAATGGGACCTCTGAGTGTATTGCTCCCTAATTGTTTCCCTAGTACCTAGCTTAGTAAAGGGCATAGACATCTGAATGGATGAATGAGCCACTACTACCAATGGGAATGTGCCACAGCCCTCTGATATGGTTTGAAGTGAAATAAAAGGTTGAGAACAGCTGTATAATGTCTGCTTTGGAGGGCAGTACATTCATGCAGTCAACCTACCTTCTCCATACTTCTCATTCTGAAGACACTAAAGCTGCACATAGCAATTAACTGGGAAGCTTTTAAACAGATTGCTACCTGCCTCTCACCCCCAGAGATGTAGTCTGGCACAGGGATTTTTTTTTTTTGTTAAGTTCTTTGAGTGATTCTAAAGTACAGCCAAGGTGGAGAACCACTGCTCTTACTTATAGTTGTGTAAAGATTCAATTAAGTAGCCAGATTCCTGGGGAATTGTGCTTACCAGACTCCCAAAAGATCATTGGTCCTGTGTGTGCATTTTAATAGCTAGGAAGAGTTTGCCCAAAATACTCCTTTGGTGAGTAGTTTGGACATAGTTACAGTATAATGGGACCCTATCTAAAATGGCTCTCTATTTTCCAGGTCAACATGGATTCCTGGTTCCTTCTTGTTCTGCTTGTCAGTGGTCTGATACATGTTGGTGCCAACAACACTACCATAGGTAAAGTGCCATTTGATAAGACTGGTATTTGGAATAGAATTTTGGTTTTATGTTTAATGACCCAAATTTGAAGGCCTCGGTGGTACTGAAGAAAGAAAAAATATTAAAGTTTTACTTAAAAGTGATAGTAGGGCTTCCCTGGTGGCGCAGTTGTTGAGAATCTGCCTGCCAATGCAGGGCACACGGGTTCGAGCCCTGGTCTGGGAAGATCCCACATGCCGCGGAGCAACTAGGCCCGTGAGCCACAATTACTGAGCCTGCGCATCTGGAGCCTGTGCTCCGCAACGAGAGGCCACGATAATGAGAGGCCCACGCACCGCGATGAAGAGTGACCCCCACTTGCCACAACTAGAGAAAGCCCTCGCACAGAAACGAAGACCCAACACAGCCATAAATAAATAAATAAATAAAAATTTTTTAAAAAAAGTGATAGTAAAATGTCTTTGCACATCTCTGGGTTATAGTGTATGCTATGCTCAGCAGTGTTCTATATACCATATACTACTTTAAATAAAGAGATTATGTATTCATTCCTGAAAAGTTAAAAAAAAGAAAAGAAAACGGTTGCTATTTAAGACTCATATATTGATTATTGATTCTGAGGAACTAAGTAAAGAATCCAGTTTCTCCCTCCATTAGACAGTAATCCTTTGGAAGTGAGGGAAAGATTCAGCATTAAAAGAAGAGTATGTGCTACTTGGCATATACCCAGAGAAAACTGTAATTCAAAAAGATACATGCACCCCTGTGTTCATAGCTGCACTCTTCACAATAGCAAGAACATGGAAACAACCTAAATGTCGATCAACAGATAAAGATGTGGTACATATATACAATGGAATACTACTCAGCCATAAAAAAGAATGAAAAAAAAACGAATAATGCCATTTGTAGCTACATGGATACAACTAGAGATTATCATACTAAGTGAAGTAAGAAAGACAGATCCCATATGATACCATTTATATGTGGAATCTAAAATATGGCACAAATGAACCTATCTACAAAACAGAAATAGAGTCACAGACATAGAGAACAGACTTGTGGTTCCAAGGGGGAGAGGGGGAGGGAGAGGGATGGACTGGGAGTTTGAGGCTGGTAGATGCAAACTATTACATTTAGAATGGATAAAGAACAGGGTCCTACTATATAGCGCAGGGAGCTATATCCAATCTCCTGGGACAAACGATAATGGAAAAGAATATTAAAAAAGAATGTATATATATGTATAACTGAGTCACTTTGCTATACAGCAGAGATTGACACAACATTGTAAATCAATTATACTTCAATTTTTTAAAAAAGATAATAAAGTAAAAGAGTGTGAGTGTGTGTGTGTATCTGCTCATTGGTCTCCAAGTGTTTGAGAGTGTAGTAAGGGTTTGCTGCTTTGTGCCTCATACTGTTGAGCTCTCAAATTCTTTGTGTGATGTTTTCTTGTTTTTTCGTGTTTGTAGTTTCACCTTCAGTAGGCGTTACAAGATCTACTAAAGCATCTACAGCAGAATCACTTAAAGAAGAGACCAAAACTTCAAATCCTACTTCTTCGGTAACTTCTCCTTCCTTGGCACCAACATTCAGCCCAAGCCTAACTCTGGGACCCACCTATGTAACCACTGTCAATTCTTCAGACTCTGACAATGGGACCACAAGAACAGTAAGCACCAATTCTGTAGTCACTGCAGTTTCACCAAATGGAACATGGCTTCCAGATAACCAGTTCACAGATACCAGAACAGAACCTTGGGAGGGGAATGCCAGCACTGCAGCAACCACTCCAGAAACCTTTCCTCCTTCAGGTACTAGAGGTGGTTTCTATTTGTTCTTTCTTTTCCTCTTTGAGTTTGTTCACCCTTTTATTATTCTTGTTTGTTTTTTCTAGCCGTAAAATTTCTTGAAATAAGTAAAATCGCCCAAGCACAAAGTAACGAAACCTAGGTATAGGGGATTCTCAGGAATATCTGGTTAACACAGAGTTAAGAAGAAAGAAGAGAGGGGACTTCCCCCGTGGTCCAGTGGTTAAGACTCTGCACTTCCAATGCAGGGGGCCCAGGTTCGATCCCTGGTCAGGGAACTGAGATCCTGGGTGCCATGTGGCCAAAAAAAAAATAAAAGGAGGTAAGAAGATAGATTCTGGAGGTTATCCTGCTTTGCATGGGATCCTGGTTAGACTGGGGAGACTTAATCATGTTTAATGGTAGAGAAGAAGGTTGAAAATATAAGAGAAAGAGGAGAGCTAATTGATGATGCGAGAGACTGAAGATGAAAGGATAGTGAAACTGAGTAATAGTATTAGCCTTGAAAAGGAAGGGATCCATGGAGACCATGGGAAGGAGAAGGGGTCTGGGTGTCTATAACAATTAGATAAGAGTGGAAGGCCTGTGGCCAGGAGTAGAGTTAGGAAGAGGAATTCAGGGAAATAGTTAAGTTACACTGCCAGTTTGTTCAGGGCCTCAGCCCAGCCCACTTCTCTTCTTGAATCAATCACTGGTTGAAGTGGAAGTGGCTTTGAAGATAGAATCAGAGACCTGAATCTGAGACCAGGTGGGGTAGGGCAAATTTCCGAGGACTGGAGGGGGTCCCTCAAAGGGCTTCTGTGAGTAGTAAAGGAAATAATTGTTCCCTGACAGCTATATAATTGTCATTCCTTTTCTAGCACAAATCACTGTTACTCTTCTTTGGTCTTATCCCCTTGGCTCATATTTTTTCCTTGTTAGAAGGTGAGTGCCCCAGGTGGAATCACATATGGCTCCTGGGGGGCATATTTACTGAATTGAATCTCATTTGTTGATGACATCTTTTAGCTACTACACCTTACAACTCAGACCCTGCACCTGCCAGCTTTAATCCCATATTTTCTACTATAAAGGTTATGCAGCATTTGCAGTTAAGAGCACAATCTGCTGAGCCACACAACTTGATTTTGAATCCTAACTCTGCCATACACTAGCTGTGTGACAATAGGCAAGTCTATTTAACCTCTTTACCTCAGTTTCTTCATCAGTATATAAGAATGAATGATGATGATAGTACTTACTTCATAAAGGAGCTGTTAGGATTAAACAAGTTAATATGGGTAAAACATTTATAATGGGGCCTACATATGGTAAGCACTAATTTTAAGTGTTAGGCATCGTACTACGAGTTTTATAGAAGTAATTCCTGTGAAGTATCCTATGGATCCTATTAAGTAGGTTCTATTTTATGTTTTATAGGTGAAGGAGTTTTACAGTGTTTTTCAAAGCACAGGTCATGATCGATTCTTGAAATCAGTTTAGTGAGCCACCACAAATTTGTGTGTGTGTGGATGGTCCTCTTCCATTTTTATTCTTTTCATGTTACATATATTATTTTGTAAAACTTTTGTTTCAGCTATACACAAACACATACTGAGTAATGATGTAAAAATGTATTTCTTTCTGTAAATTATGGCCATTGCTTAGAGAGGAAAAGCAAAATAACTTGTATAAGCTGAAGTAGTAAATGGAAAAGGTGAGACTGTCACTGACTGTCTTCACAGCCTATGTTCTTCTATTCTGTACTGTCTTTCATTTAACAATTCTGTGAGATGACCAGGAGTAATTATCTCTTTTTAGTAGTTGCTTGATGTAAGACCTTAGAGGTTAAATAATTTGCCTTAGATCTGAAGGCTGTCAAGGAGCAAGTAAGACCTATTTCTCACTGCTGTTAGGGAACCGAGTTTTATATAATCCGCTGTAGGTCCAAATTATGCCATAGCTGAGAAACCAGTTACTATACAGTTAACACATTTCATGTCTCAGAGGAGGCTGAGACTGCCTTTCACTGGTGGCTCTTATTCAAGATCAGTAAAAGGAAAACTTTATGGTACATCAGGTGTTACAGCCTGAAACCCCACATCTGCCGTGTCACCACCATTTTATCAATCCTTCCATAATTGTTACATTGTAACTTTTGGTAAAATCAGTATTTGAGGGGCTTCCCTGATGGTGCAGTGGTTAAGAATCCGCCTGCCAATGCAGGGGACACGGGTTCGAGCCCTGGTCCAGGAAGATCCCACATGCCACGGAGCAACTAAGCCCGTGCGCCACAACTACTGAGCCTGAGCTCTAGAGCCCGCAAGCCACAACTACTGAGCCCACATGCCACAACTACTGAAGCCCGCACACCTAGAGCCCGTGCTCTGCAACAAGAGAAGCCACAACAATGAGAAGCCCGTGCACCACAACGAGGAGTATCGCCCACTCACCGCAACTAAAGAAAGCTCGTGCGCAGCAACGAAGACCCAACACAGCCATAAATAAATAAATAAATAAATAAATTTTTAAAAAATCAGTATTTGATGTTTTATATTACTATGACTATGTAATACTATTCCATGCTGAGCTGTGATGTGATTATTTTTTCTTTCTTGTACAATTTTTTCTGGATTTAATAATTACCTTTTATTTTTTGCTATTGGAAGCCACTTCTTCCCAGACTTTCCATAGCCTTGTAATACAGTTAGTTTTCCACAAAGTCAGACCTATTAGATAATCTGTTTATTTCTTTTTTACCTAGAGATCGTCCTCCTGAGTCCTCCATTGTCATTGTCTTATTGAAGCCTAGGTTTTTGGTTTTTTTTGTTTGTTTTTTTTTTTGAAGCCTAGGTTTTTTCTGATCACTAGGGCTGCTACTCAAGTGTCAGCCTGGGACTTCCCTTCTCTATCATTCTGGGAATTTCCTTTGCTGCTTCCTGGCTTCCATATTGTCTTCTTTCATGGATTACCCCATCACTTGGTAGAACATATCCTCCAGTAGCTTCCTGAGAACGGGGTCCATGGGAGGTAAATTGCATGAGGAATTACATGTCTAAAAATACCTTTAGGGATGTGTATAGAATTTGAGGAGATATTTTTTTTCCCTAGAATTTTTAAAGCATTGTCCTAACTGACTTCTAATTCCCAGGCTTGGAGAATTCTACTGCTATCCTGATTCCTAATTGTGTGTCTTTAAAGATCTTCTCTTCATCATTGGTGCCCTGAAATCTCATAGAAGTGGGTCTTGATGTAGGTCTTTTTCTTTCATTAATTATTTTGGGATAGGAGCTTTGGAGCTTTCGTCCTTCAGTTCTGGAAATTTTTCTTGTATTGGTTTAAAAATGTTCTTCCCTCTTCCATTTTCTCTGTTCTATTCGTCTAAAATCCTTATTATTTGAATATTGGACATATCCTGAATTAATTCTTTAATCTTAATTTTTCTTTCCTATTGACCTTTGCTTTGAGTTTGTTTTTCACTTTTCTAAAATAGCAAGTGTGTGTATATATATATACCCACACACACACACACACACACACATACATACCTTTTTTCTTCCATTTATAACACAGATAATAAATGTACTGTGTATGTTTCTACACATTACTTTTTTCAGTTAGCCTATCATACTTTTTCTGTATTATAGTAAGGGGCTACCTCATTGTATGGCTTTACCTTGATGTATTTATCCAGTCTGCCCTATTAGCCAATGTTAAGGTTGGGTTTTTTTTTTTAATTAATTAATTAATCTATTTATTTATTTTGGGCTGCGTTGGGTCTTCATTGCTGCGTGCGGGCTTTCTCTAGTTGCCGTGAGCAGGGGCTACTCTTCATTGTGGTGCATGGGCTTCTCATTGCGGTGGTTTCTCTTGTTGCGGAGCATGGGCTGTAGGCGCACGGGCTTTAGTAGTTGTGGCTCGTGGGCTTTAGAGCACAGGCTCAGTAGTTGTGGCGCACGGGCTTAGTTGCTCCGTGGCATGGGGGATCTTCCCGGACGAGGGATCGAACCCGTGTCCCCTGCATTGGCAGGTGGATTCTTAACCACTGCGCCACCAGGGAAGTCCCCCCACTGTTTTAATGACTGTAACTTTATAAAATACTTAATGTCTGATAAGATGAGTCATCCCTTGTTAATCTTATTTTTCAGAATTTTGCTAGCAATTCTTGATTATTTTTCTTCATAAGTGTTATATAATCAACTTGTATAGCTGGAAAAAAGTTTTTATAGATCATGTTAAGTTTATAGATTAACAGGGACAATTGATATTTTTAATTCTTCCTATCCAAGAATGCTGCGTATTCCATTTGCTAAAGTCTTTTATTTTGTATTTCTTGGAAGTGTTTTAAAATTTTCACCACTCGTGTTGCACGTGTTTTGTTCAGCTTATTTCTACATATTTCAAAGGTTTTTCTTTTTGTTTTGTTTTTGTTTTTTGTTAGTATAGGTGGAATATGGTATCTTCTAACTGGTTGCTGTTGGGGCTATGAAACCTATTTTTTTTTTAATTGAGATACAATTGACATATAATACTGTTTTAGTTTTAGCTGTACAACATAAGGCCATTGATTTTTGTACATACAATATATTTTATACTGATCATCATAATTAATTTCCTTTGTGTTTGACATAATTTTCTTCAATTATCATAAGTTTGCAAATCATCTCATCTGCAAATATCTTTTTAAATTTCCAAATTTTTAGATCTCTTTTCTTCTGTTTAAATGAATTGGTGAATACCTCTAGAACAAAGTTAGGAAATAATAGTAAAAGTAGATAGCCTTGTTTTGTACTTGACTCTAAGGAGGATGATCTCAGTTGTTTTTCATTAAACATGGTGTTGACTCTTGCGTTGAGATAAACATATTTATCGTGTTCAGGATTTATTGACTCATTCCTGTTTTAAAGAGTATTTATGTCAAGAAGCGGTGTTAAATTTTGCCAGTTGCCAGCTCAGCATCAATGAGCAAGATCTGTATGGGTTTTTTTCTTTTTTTATCATATGCTTCGGTGAATCATATTAATTGATTTTCTAATTTTGAACTATTTACATTCCAGCAAAAATAGCTCCACTTGGTCTTGTATTTTTCTTGAATGAACTGTTGCAATTTATTTGATATTATTTTATTTCGAATTTTTTCATTGATATTTTAAGTTATTTCTTTTTTTGTTAAAGATTTAATTTTTTATTTATTTTTGGCTGCGTTGGGTCTTTGTTGATGCACGTGGGCCTTCTGTAGTTGTGGAGAGCAGGGGCTGCTCTTCGTTGCAGTGCATGGGCTTCTTCTCGTGGTGGCTTCTCTTGATGCGGAGCACAGGCTCTAGGTGTGCGAGCTTCAGTAGTTGTGGCATGTGGGCTATAGAGCTCAGGCTCAGTAGTTGTGGCGCGCGGGCTTAGTTGCTCCACATCATGCGGGATCTTCCCGAACCAGGGATCGAACCCGTGTCCCCTGCATTGGCAGGTGGATTCTTATCCACTGCACCACCAGGGAAGTCCCTCTAAGTTATTTCTAAATGAGATTGGTATATGTGTTTCCTTTGTATGTATGCTATTTTTGATAAGTTTTGTTTGTCAGTGTTTTGTTTTGCTTCATAGAAAGAATTGAAGTTTACCTAGAAAATTTTGCATTTCATTTAGATTTTCAAAATTATTCAAATAGATTTGAGGAAAAGTCATCCCTTAGGGTTAATTTCTTACATAGCTGTGACTATTTCTTATTTTATATATTTAAGTCCTTTTTCCTATTTAGGTTGACTAACCATTTATCTATTTCATGGTTTGTTGCTTTTTTCTTCTAAAGAACCTGCTATTGTATATTTATTAGTTCTGTCATTTTTCAGTTTTTTATTTCATTAATTTCTTTTATTCTTATTTTTTCTGCTTTTCTTAGATTTATTTTGTGCTTTTTCTATCTTCCTGGATTGAATGCTTCATTTGTTTATTTTTATTCTTAATTAATATGTATTTAATGCTATGAATTTTTTATAAGCACAGCTTTAGGCATATCCTATAAGTGTTCCTGTAGGTAGTTATATTAGTTAGGGAGTGGTCTAAGCTACTCTGACAAAGACATACCAAAATTCATTGACCACTTAAGTCACTTAAGACACAGACATGTCTTTCTCTCCCTTTTCACATTCCAGAAGTAGACAGGGGGGCTTTGCCTCATCAGAGACCAAATTCCTTTTTTCTTGTGCCTCTGGTCCTGACAGTTGCCCTCATCTGCTTGGTCAAGAGATGGCTCTCATCACTGGGTTCTGGTTCCAGCCCCTGGGAAGGAGCAACAGAGGAAATAGTTACAAACAGTTTATTTTCCAAAGGGTGTGACCCAGAAGTTACTCTCACTGCTTTTGTTCACATCACACTGACTGGAATTCTTCATATGATTGCACCTAGAGTCTCAGAAATGTAGTCTCTAAATGGACAGGTTTGTGCTCAGCTAAAAGTGGGGGATGTTCTGTACTAAAGGCAAGAAGAGGAAGAGACTGATATTGGGGGAGCGTCGGTAGATTCTGCCGCAAGTGTGATTTGTTATTTGTTTAGGCATTTTGCAGTTCGGTTTTGATTTTAATTTTCAAGTGTTTTCTTACTTTGTTAATTTCTAGTTTTATTGCATCATGATAAAAGATATTGTCTGTACTGTTTCTACTATGAGGAATTTATAAGGGCTTGTGGATATTTCATAAGCCTTTGAAAAGGTTTTTTCTGTTAGTATACAGAGTTTGGTCTATGCCATTTAGATTTTATTATCTATTATCATTTAGGTCTTTTATATTTTTAACTTAATTTTGCCCTGTTGCATTTTAATGGCTTAAAAAGACATAAAGACCTCAAGTACCATTGTGTTTATATTTCTCTTGGCATTCTTGTATTTTTTATGAATGTTGACGCTGCATTGTTTTTGTACTCAGGGAGAAGGACAAACCATCGATAAAAGTTTAGTGAATCTGGGCAGTCTTATTTCCCAGTTGTTGGAGGGTGCCTCATTGTAGCTCCAACATACACAAAGGGAAAAGTATCCATATTCCTAGAGCTTATTTTGTTTTACATTAGATTGAATAATAATGTTTGTCTTTAATCTGAGTGAATGTTTCTATTTTTTTTACTTATTACACAGGTAATTCTGACTCCAAGGACAGAAGAGGTGAGCCATTCACCTTATGTTTCTTGTCCTTTTTACAGTGTACAATATTTGTTGCGTTTCCTCTGCTCAGTCTGTGGTAACCTTGTGCATCTCTGACTGTTACATGTTTATTTTTCCTTAAGTTGTTTCCATATTAACCTCATGGAGAAGAGTAACAGAAATAAGTATTCATTACGTTTTTAAATGTAGATGTTGTTTTTTCCCCTAGTCTATAAAATGTTGACCTCTTGTCACTTTATATGGACTTTGTGGATTTTCAGCCCTCATGTGTAACGTCCCTATGACTGGAGATGTTATGTCAGTGGTCTAAGCAGGACTGCAGAATCCCTGTTCACCAGAGAATAGAATACATGGGTACTCTTGTAGAAGTGGCATATTTCTCTTAGGACAACAGTAAGGCTACCATCAAAGAGCATAAGATAGATTATCCAATGGTCTAAGAAATGATCATTGCATTTAAATTTGGAAAATGTTAATCTGTGAAGCAGTTTTTCTCATCTTGATTTCCTATTTTATCAAATCAGGCTTCTTGTGTTTTGTTTTGTTTTGTTTTTTTTCTGATTCCATTATTTAACCATGCACAATTTTTCCTGCATAAGTAATGGAACACTTGAAGGCTTATGAAGTCCCATTAAGTAGGGAGCATTTGAATCAGAAAAGTACATACTCTGTACAGCAACTATAATTTAAGAAAGGAAAGAAAAGTAGATACTATAACCCAAAGTGTTGCCCATCTGCCACTGTGTTTGGTGAGGAACAGTGAGGTGTTATCATACTGTGTACAGATTTCCCTTGATTTTCCAGCTCTCGCTTTCTTAAACTCAAGAACTAGATTTGATTACTGTAGTGCCCTTGCTATTCACTTTCACTAACCAGATTCTCACTATCAAATGTAGAACTTAATAGATTTATGTTGCAATAGATACTTATATTTGCTCCCTAAAACTGCTCTTTTAACCAATCTTATAATAAAATCAGAAGTCAAAGTGGTAGCCTTCCAAATTAAACATAAGATCTCTGATTCCTTCCTCTACTTAGTGTGTATTTTCTTACTCTTCAGCCTTTTTCTTGCCCCAGATATTATCCCTGTTTTACCTAGCTGACGAATATAGATGTGAGTAGTTTCAGTATTATGATTAAAAAGAAATAAATTACCTTAATTATCTAGATTATTGCTAATTGTGACATACTAATATAATAAATCTTTTTAAGTTTAAAAAATAATTTTGTATAATTGCCTTTGACCAAACAGGAAAATGAAGAGGCATACACAGTCTCAGCCCCATATGTAATGATGATTTTACCAGAGCATATCCTTAGAAGTATTGCTATAAATTTTGATACCACATTCTAATTTTAAAGCCAAGTGCTTTTTGAGAAATGAGGCTGTTGTTTTGAAACATTTGCATTATAATGGGTTTGCTAAGCAAATGATGTCTTATGCAGATGATTAAGGGTTATAAATTTTTATGCATTGGCCTTTGATATGCTTTTGAACAGCAATAGCTGGTGTTTTAATTGCCAGCACATATAAGCATAAAAAAGAGAGGACGGGAGGCAAGCAACTTTGGTTCTTTTCTTTCAAAGTTGAAGAAACTAGTTATTTTCTCATGTGTATTATTTTTTAAATGTATTCCAAATTATTTTGGTAGAGCCAGCCTTTTCCCAATTTTGAAAAATATAAATCATGTAAGATTTACCATTTTAACCGCACAGTTCAGTGGCATTAAGTACATTTACATTGTTGTGCAATCATCACCACCGTCTCCAGAATTTTTTATTTTATTTTTTTAATATCATCCCATACTAAAACTCTGTAACCCATTAAACAATAACTCCTCATTTCTCCTTCCCCCAGCCCCTGGTAACCACTAATCTACTTTCTTTCTCTGTAAATTTGTCTATTCTGTGTACCTCATTTAAGTGGAATCATACAGTATTTGTTCTTTTGTAACCAGCTTTTCTTTTAAAACATTTTCACTGGTGTTAATTTGGATGATTTGTGTACTATATAGTAATGTATTAAATCCAATTCTGGCATTATCTACCAAGTACCTCTTCACCATGAAGTCAGTGGTCATGAGTATACTTTCCAGTTGTTATTTAGTCTTTGCTAGTTTTAAGTCTCAGTTTCATTAGTTTTGTTCTAGGGGAAACAGACTCTGAGATAAAGATTCTCATGCAGCCCCTGTGAGACAGTGATGGCAGTAGTATTGGGTAGAGGGAGGAAATGAGATACCATGGGGTCAGAGCAAAGGCAGCAAAAGCATTAGTATATGTGGTTAAAACATGGGCTCTGGAGCTAGACCACCTGAGTTTGTATGTTGACTCTCTACCACTTAACCAGCAGGGTGGGGTAGGTATTTAACTCCTATGCCTCCTTTTGCCATTGGCAAAATAGGATGGGAACAGAATTTCCTTCATAGGGTTGTTGTGAGGAATGAACTAACATTGAACTAGTGCTTGGCCTACTGCTGGGTCAGCATATAGCAGTTGCTCAGCAACTCTTACCACCACCACCACTCTGTTACTATTACTGTTAATTAGATGGGAGACTAAGGGGATCAGGAATCTCAGCCAGCCAGTCAGAATCTGTGGAAACAAGGGTGCGCTCCAAGGCAGGTTCACACTGCAGTTTACTACCACAACTGTAGACATTAGCTTATCCTCTGCCCTGTACCTTTTAAACAAAATTCTGCATAAACCTGTCTCATCTTACTTTTTATTTTAATAGTTTTTTAAATTAGGGTTTTCACATGAAGACTTTATAACTGATATTTGTTAAATAGCAAGAATACAGGATAAAACTATTCTAACCATACTTTACATTATTTTAGATGTAATCATTTCTGTAACTGGGTTTTTTCAAAAAATTTGGACTAGTACCCTGTTAGTATTTGTGAAGGAGTCCTTGAGCTACAGAGTTCTAGAACCAGGCAGGGTAAATATTCTGTTGCACCCCAGAGGCTCCTTAAAGTTTCTCAGCTCTCAAATCAGATCACCTGCTCCCCCTGGCTTTCTCTTTCAATACTTTGCTAGAGTTGAAGTCTAGAAGGGGGTTGGCATTCTTGTTAGAGAGGTATTTTGGGGGCTTCCCTTGTGGCACAGTGGTTAAGAATCCTTCTGCCAATGCAGGGGACACAGGTTCAAGCCCTGGTCCAGGAAGATCCCACATGCCGCGTAGCAACTAAGCCCGTGCACCACAACTAGTGAGCCTGCGCTCTAGAACCCGCAAGCCACAACTACTGAGCCCGCATGCTGCAACTACTGAAGCCCGCATGCCTAGAGCCCATGCTCTGCAACAAGAGAAGCCACCGTACCACCGTACCAATGAGAAGCCCATGTACCACAACGAAGAGTAGCCCCAGCTCGCCGCAACTGGAGAAAGCCTGCGTGCAGCAACGAAGACCCAACACAGCCAAAACATAAAAATAAATAAAATAAATAATTTTTTTAAAAAAATACGTATTTTGAGATTATCATAGTAAGTGACATTATTAAGTGAACTTCATTTATGATGGCTTTCCCTAAGCACCTTTAATAATATATTCATTCAGCACCTATGAGGTGCTGAGGATTCTAGAAAGAAAAAAAAAAAGAAAGTTCCCTGTCTCATGAAAGAAACGTGTGAACACCAAGAATCAGAGCCCACTCAGCTACATGCTATTGGATATACCATACAAAGTGCTATGAGGAGAGCTTAAAAGGCTCACTATACCTGGGGAGTGGGAAGGAGGCATGAAGGTGAGTTTGGGGCAGTTTAATATAGTAACTGGAAAATGAGGACTCACGAGACAGGGTAAAAGCAAGGAGACATGAAAGAGCCAGTCATGTGTTTGAGGAGCTGTGCATGGTTGATGTGCATGAGGTGGGAAGTGGTCAGAGGTAGCCTCAGCAGCAGTGCATTGAGCTCAGGGTGTCTCCTGGTGATGTGAAGGAAGGAAGTGACATGGTAAGATTTTTGTTTTAGAAAGATAACTCCGGAGGCCCTAGGGAAGATGGATGGGCAATAGAAATTAAGGTTTCCAAATGGTAATTTGGCCCAAGACAACAGTGATTGGGTTCATCCCAGAGGTTTGGGCACTTGAGGCAACTTTTGATGACTTTTGCTGTTTTTAGAGCACTTAACAACCTATAAGAAGCACTTAAAACAACTTTGCCTTTGAGTGTTGATAAATATTTCTACCAAAAAGTGTGAAGACGACAAAAAATGGGCCTTAGGAAGTGAGGCTAGAGGAGTATGGCTTTTACTTCACTGATTTTTTTTTTTTTTTTTTTTTTTTGGCTGCTCTGGGTCTTCATTGCTGTGTGCAGGCTTTCTCTAGTTGCGACAAGCAGGGGCTGCTCTTCGTTGCGGTGCGCGGGCTTCTCATTGCGGTGACTTCTCTTGTTGCAGAGCATGGGCTCTAGGTGCACGGGCTTCAGTAGTTGCAGCACACGGGCTCAGTAGTTGCGGCACTCAGGCCCTAAAGCGTGCGGGCTTCAGTAGTTGTGGCGCGTGGGCTCAGTAGTTGCGGTGTGTGGGCTCTAGGGCACGTGAGCTTTAGTAGTTGTGGTGCATGGGCTTAGTTGCTCCGTGGCATGTGGGATCTTCCTGCACCAGGGATGGAACCCGTGTCCCCTGCATTGGCAGGCAGATTCTTAACCACTGCACCACCAGGGAGGTCCCTTCACTGATTATTTTTGCAGTTGACCAAGGTGTGTCTTAAGTCCTTGAGTGATTCACCTGTCTACATGTGAGCCCTTAAAATAACATGACCCTTTGTTTCCTTGGAAAGGGGACATAAACAAATAGACAACTGTTGTCCCAGAACACCATTTTAGTATTTTTTAAATGCTGTCCTCTGGTCTGAGTCTAGGGAGTGAACTTCTGCTAGAATGGGTGGTTGGGGAGTGGGGCGTGGGGGTGGGAGTGGCAGGGAATGGACCACTGTTCCTGCCTTGCCTGCATCATGCAAGCCTACATCTCCAGAGGGCCCAGATCAGGAGAAGGCTAAGCACAATGATATGATGAGTCCATCCGGTTTGGGAGGAGCCCTAGGAGGGTGGCTGGATTCTGAGCCTGTCTCCAAGTCTGAGATTTGATACAGGGAGCTGTAAATTCTCTCCTACTTTATTAATAGATCTGAGTCTCCTTCCCTCACACAGGCCTGGGAACATCTTTACTATCTGTATTGTCTTTAGCTGTATTGAAAACATGGGTGTAATTCAGATGTCAAGAGGTAAAATCTGACTTTTATGATAGAGGACTCTTCTGGCCTGAAAGCTTGGGAGAGTTAAAATGTTTTTCCAACCAACCAACCAACAAACTCATAGAAAAAGAGATCAGATTTATGGTCACCAGAGGCAGGGGGTAGGGGTAGGGGCAATTGGATAAAGGCAGTCAGAAGATACAAACCTCCAGTTATAAGATAAATAAGTACTAGGGATGTAATGTACAACATGATAAACATAATTAACACTACTGTATGTTAAATACGAAAAGTTGTTAAGAGTAAATCCTAAGAGTTATCATCACAAGAGAAAAAATTTTTCTATTTAATTTTGTATCTGTATCAGATCACGGATGTTCACTAAACTTATTGTGATAATCATTTCATGATGTATGTAAGTCAGATCATCATACTATATACCTTAAACTTTCTGTTTCTGTGAATTCCACTGCTCTGGGTACCTCATATAAATGGAATCATACAATGTTTGTCTTTTTGTGACTGGCTTATTCACTTAGTATAATGCCTTCAAGGGTCATCCTTATATTGTAGCATATGTTTCCTTCCTTTTTAAGACAAAATATTTCATTGTATACGTATACCACATTTTGCTTATCCATTCATCTGTCAAAGGACATTTGGTTGCTTCTACATTTTAGCTATGGTGACTAAACCCGTGTTTAGTTATGAACATGGGTATTCTTTTGGGCATATACCCAGAAGTGGAATTGCTGGATCATATGATAATTCTATTTTTAATTTTTTGTGGAACCGCCATACTGTTTTCCACAGCAGCTACACCATTTTACATTTCCACCAACAGTGCACAAGGGTTCCAATTTCTCCACATCCTGGCCAACACCTGTTATTTTCTGGGACTTTTTTTTTTTTCCTGATAGGTATGAGATTGCTCCTCATTTTATAGTGGCTTTTCTTTTTAATCGATGCAGGGTCCTCTTGCATAAATTGCAGTATATTTTTAAAGATTTATTCTATTTCTTATACTGCCTCTGCTGTCGTTGGTATTTGTGAAGGTCTCCTGTAGGGCAGTGGTTGAGCTTTGCTCTGGAGCACTGAGTTGATTGGAATGTCTCACAGTAGGTGTCCCTTCAGGAGGACAAACAGGAACATATCCTAAACTAGAGGTTCAGTCATTGTTTAGGAAGTTGGACACAGTTATCCTCTAGGCGGCACTGCCTTTCTTTTCCCCTCCTTCATGTCTTGTGGCCTAGAATTACCTCAGGTACCACTCTTGTTCTTCCTCTGTCTTTAGGGCCCACCCAGGAAACCCTCTGTGGACCTAGTGTGTCTGGCAGTCATGTGCATCCTCTCTGGATGCCAATTTTAACCAAAGCAAAACAAGCATTTATGAGGCTATCAGGGATACTTAAACAGTAACTGAATATTAGATTATATCAAGGAATTAGTGTTGCTTTTTTTTTTTTTTGGCAGCGTTGGGTCTTTGTTGCTGCACATGGGCTTTCTCTAGTTGCGGGGAGCAGGGGCTACAGTGTTGCTTTTTAAATAAGTAACGGTATTGTGATTATGTTAAGAATCCTTATCTCTTAGTGCCACATACTGAAGTAAATACAGTTGAAATGATATGTCTCAGATTTGCCTTAATATAATCCAGTGGTTCTCAGCTCAGGGTGATTTCCCCCCCCAAGAAGACATTTGGCAACGTCTGAAGGTGATTTTGGTCATCACAATTAAGGGTTTGCTATTGGCATCTAGTAGCTAGAGACCAGAGATGATGTTAAACATCCTACAGTGCACACGAGAGCCCCCCACAGCAGAGAATTATCTATCCCAAAATGTTATTAGTGTGTGGCTGAGAAACCCAACCCTGGTAGAGATGAAAAAACTGACATCTGGTAATATTGTCAAAGTGAAATGGTCAGTGCATAGGGATTTACTATAGTGTTCTTTTACTCCTGTGTAAGTTTGGAAGTTTTCCATAATAACAAGTTATAAAATGTATATGCAGCTTATAATTTTTTATATATTTTTTTTTGTAAAGAAGCCATCAGTACACCCCCACTCTGTATAGAGCGCTGTTTTTCAAACTGAGCCCAGATGAGATACCACAGCTTGTTGCTCAGCCTGTGGGTGTACGGACTGCATTGGCAAGCCTTTGGTTAAATACCCTACTACCCCAAGACCTACTTTCATCCCCATTCCTGGTTTGACGCTGAACTTGAGGTGTTTCTAGGCTCAGACCGATGGAACTAGTACTTACCTTTTAACTGGAAGCTCTTCAGCTGTGATTGATCTCTTCAGCAGTCCAATCCCATCTGCTTTGTCGTCCACAAATCCCTCAAAGTTTCTGGTCTGCTGATGCCACTCTTTGCTGCCTTCCAGATGTGCTTTTTTTTTTTTAAGTTTTTTTAATAAATTTATTTATTTTTGTCTGCATTGGGTCTTCATTGCTGCATGCAGGCTTTCTCTAGTTGCAGCGAGCAGGGGCTACTCTTCATTGTGGTGTGGTGGCTTCTCTTGTTGTAGAGCATGGGCTCTAGGTGCACGGGCTTCAGTAGCTGTGGCACATGGGCTCAGTAGTTGTGGCTCCTGGGCTCTAGAGCGCAGGCTCACTAGTTGTGGTGCACAGGCTTAGTTGCTCTGCGGCATGTGGGATCCTCCCAGACCAGGGCTCGAACCTGTGTCCCCTGCATTGGCAGGCGGATTCTTAACCACCGTGCCACCAGGGAAGCCCCAGATGCAATTTTTATTTCATTTGTATTTTTATGTTTCTTCTATCGTTTCAGTGTCCTTTTGGGAAGAGAAAGAAATCAAATTATGGATTCAGCCCACTGTCTTGAGCCACATGTCTCTAATTACCTTCTTTTAATACCTGGTATACAGCCCTCTGTGAGTGGCATTGAACAAAGACATATTTAGTGATAAATCATTAATTCTTTTATTCATTCACTCAGTGTAGTCCATCCAGTATTTGTTTAGTGCCCACTATGTGTGAAATTCTGTGCTAGGTGTTAGGTATATGGTGAAAAGCAAAGCAGGTATATAATCCTTGCCTTTGTGGAATTTATGGTGTAAAGGAAGGACACTCATAATCAGATATACTCAAATAAATATATAATTACAAAGTGTGAGGGTATTATCAAGAGAAATAACAGAGTGCTCTGTGAGACTAATAAAAAACAATAATAGCTAACACCGACTAGACTGTGTACATAGTGTGTGCAAGTTACTGTGCCAAGAACTTTGCATGGATGATCTCATTTAATCTTTAGAATAACTGATTTTACAGATAAGGAAACTAAGGCTTACCTAATTTAGTGTTAAGTCAGAAAAGACCTCTCTGGTAAAAGTAACACTTGAAATGAGAACTGGATGACTAGGAGTTAGCCAGGCAAAGAACAGAGGGAGGCTATATACAGCAGAAGGAATAACATGTTCAAAGGCCCAAGGAAAGAGTGAACCCAGCATGGAAGGATGCCAGTGGCTGAAGTTCAGTGAGCAAGGAAAGAGTGGGAGGAGATAGAGAAAGCAGGGGCTAAATGGGGGAGGTTGTTATTGGCCAGGGTAAGGATATTAGATTTCATTCTAAAGGCTTGGGAAACCATTGAAAGGTTTTACCTAAGAGGGGAACATGATCTGATTTGCTTTCTTCGCGATCACTCTCCCTGCTTTCTGGAAAATGGACTGGCCGAGAATAGCAGCTTACCATGATTCAGTTGAGAGAGGACAGAGATTTAGACTAGAGTGATGGCAACAGAATGGAAAAAAGGCAGACAAATTTGAGGTGTTGGTTTTAGTGCTAAAACATTACTTGCAGCTGGGTTGGATATAGAAGCTAAGCATGGGGAAGAAACTAAGGGGATTTCCACATTTCTCACTTGAGCAACAGGGTGGATGGGTGGCAGTACTAGCTACTGAATCACCAGTAAGGGAAATTATTTGAGACCCAGGAAGTTTGCATTGCCTGTGAAATTTAAAGTAGAGGTGACATTATAGTTTCAGAAGAGTTTGAAGAGAGGTCTGACCAAGCAGTGCAGATGTGGGAATTGCTAGCATATCACTTGAGCTTCCAGCCTGATCTGATCAACTAGATAGCATATAGAGAAGAACGCCAAGAACAGAGCCCTGAGGAAATCAGACATTTAGAGATCTGTGTTAGAAGAGGAACAACTGACAAGGGAAAATAATTTGAAGCAGCCAAGAGATAGAATCAGAAGAGTGCTTTGTTGTAGAAACCAAGAGAGGAAAGTTCTTCAAAGAGGAGGGAGGGACTTCCCTGGTGGCGCAGTGGTTAAGAATCTGCCTGCCAATGCAGGGGACATGGGTTCGAGCCCTGGTCCAGGAAGATCCCACATGTCGCAGAGCAGCTAAGCCCATCTGCCACAACTAGTGAGCCTGCGCTCTAGAGCCCGCGAGCCACAACTACTGAGCCCGCCTGCCACAGCTACTGAAGCCCGTGCACCTAGAGCCCGTGCTTTACAACAAGAGAAGCCACTGCAATGAGAAGCCCACGCACTGCAACGAAGAGTAGCCCCTGCTCACCGCAGCTAGAGAAGGCCTGCGCACAGCAACGATGACCCAACGCAGCCAAAAATAAATTAATTAATTAATTAATTTTAAAAAAAGAGAGGAGGGCGTAGTCAGCCAGTTTGAATGCTCATTTCAGTATGAGATCCACATACCAGGGTATGATTGAAAATTGCCATCAACAAAGAAGCATGGTATAATATCTCCCATCTCTTTAAAAACAAACTTTCCACCCCGCTTCTCCCTCCAGCTGCTGCTTTTCTCTGTATCTCTTTATGATAAAAGTCCTTAGCTCAAATAAGGAGTCGGTATCTCACTGTCTGTTCTTTCCATCTTTATTTCACTCCATTTGGGCTTTCTCAACAACTGCTTAACTGAAACCACTCTTGAAAAGGTCACCAATAACTGCCCTCTTGTCAAATCCAGTTTCACATCTCTGTTTTCATCCTACTGAATCTGTTGATTGAGTATTTGATTGAGTTGACTACTCCCTCCTTCTTGAAAACCTCTGTTCTTGGCTTGCATGATACCACATTCTGCTGGATTACCTCCTACCTCATGACTGCTGCTTATGAGTCAGTTTAACTAGCTGATCTTTTAAAAGAATGTAAATCCATTTATATCTCTCCCCTGTTCAAACACTTCCAATCACATAGTGTTTCTCATCACATTCAGAACTAAATCCACACTCATTACCATGGCCTGCAAAGCCCTAAGTCTTCTGGCTTCTGCCCACATCTCCAGCCACATCTTGTATGAAATTGGTCTTTGTGCTATTTCTTGAACCCACCAAACTCCTGAGGGCTCTTATGCTTGCTGTTCCCTGTGCCTAGAAAGCTCTTTGCACAGATCTTTATGTGGTTCACTTATTCACATTATTTAGACCACTCTAAGTAATGGCTCAGTATAACCACTTCAGACCTTCCCAAACTACTCTAACATAGCCAACCACTTCCCCCTCCCCAAAACCCATCACTCTCTATCCCTTTACCCTTCTTTTCTTCATATATCTTGCCCCTGTCTGAAATTGTTTATGAACAGTTTTCTCCCACTTCCCCCAGAATGTCAGCTCTCTGTCGCTTGTCTGTTTAATCAATTCTCTATTCCCAGTGTCTGGAACAGTGCCTGGCATACAGTTGCTGGTCCATAAATATTTTTTGTAAATTTATTTATTTTATTTATTTTTGGCTCCATTGGGTCTCCATTGCTGCGCGTGGGCTTTCTCTAGTTGCGGGGCTACTCTTGTTGCGGAGCACAGGCTCTAGGCACGCGGGCTTCAGTAGTTGTGGTGTGTGGGCTCAGTAGTTGTGGCGCACGGGCCTAGTCGCTCCGAGGCATGTGGGATCTTCCCAGACCAGAGATCAAACCCATGTCCCCTGCACCAGCAGGCGGATTCTCAACCTCTGTGCCACCAGGGAAGTCCCCATAAATATTTTTTGAATGAATGCTGCTAAGAGGTTGAATCAGATGAAGATGGGAATGCTTCCATTGGGTTTGGCAATATGCCATTTGTTGGTGTCCTTGATGAGCAATTTAAATGGCTCACTGAGGGTAGGAGTCAGAGCAAAATAGATTAAGGAGTACCCAGAGGTAAGGGGTTAGAGAAAACAACTGTTAAATAAGACAACCGTTGTGAGAAGTTAACTGTGAAGAGAGACATGGGGCTGGCTGTTTGTGGTTGGAGGAGGGTAAATGAGGTCAAGAAGACAGGTCTTTGAAGTGACAGTAATAGATGTAATACAGAGCATATGTGACAGGATTGCCCTTTACATAGGGGGATCTGCTAAAGAGGATGAAAAGTGGTGCTGCTAGGAAAGATGGAAAATGGTGAAGACAGTTACAAATTCAGACTGGTTGTATAGTTCGTGGTGGGGGCATGAGAGTGCAGGAAGAGGATGAGGCGGCACCTGGTCAGCTGCCATGAGGTTCAGTGTGGGGTGGTAAGGAAGCCAGTCCCTATGGAATGGAGGGCAGAGTTGCTGTATCTCCAAGCCAGATGTTGCTGTAGTTGGGGTCCTGGTAAAAGGTAGCTGTGGAAAGAGGTAGAAAAGAGTACCCAGCGTTTTTTGACACAGTGCTTAAGGATCTAATAATGTGTCCTTGCTTTAATCAGGAACAGTATTCTCTGTGCCAGGAAACCATTTGGATTTATGATAGGAAAATTGTCATTTTTCCTTTCTCTCCCATCTTCCTCTAGATGGAGCGCACTGAGCCTGGGAGAAAGTACATTGTTGGCCCTGCACACCCAGCTTACCATCAGGATTGATGAATACTCTATGAAATATTTGAGTGTTTCTTATGTGCTGAGCACTGTTTTTGTTTTAGTCTCTATAGCAATGAAAGAAAGTCTCTACCTTCAAAGAGCTTTCATTGTAATGCAGGGAGACACAAAATAAACATATGTATGATAAGTCAGAGATGGGGTGGACATGTCACCCTGGGCTCTTACCCTATTGTACCCCCCTCTTCACCCAGTAGCCCTGGGCTGGCAGTGAAAGGTGTTCTCTTTTCTCTCTCTCTCTCTGCGCCCCCCTTCTCTCCCTCTCTCCCTCCCGCCCCCCCTTCTCTCCCTCTCTCCCTCCCCATGCCCAGCCATCTACATAAGCATTTGGAGGAGCCCTTCTTCCTCATCTGGGTGTTTCCCTGAGCAGCCGACTTGAGCCCTCCATTACATACAATGATAATAACATGTTTCGTTCTCTTGATTTCAGATGAGACGCCAATTATTGCAGTGATGGTGGCCCTGTCCTCTCTGCTAGTGATCGTGTTTATTATCATAGTTTTGTACATGTTAAGGTGAGTGTGCTAATGCTTCTGCATTCTCTTGGACTCTGTTTCAATACCCCAGGGTCTCAATAAGCCCCCACAGTCCAGAAGACAGTAGGATAAAGACAGTGAATGGGATAGAGGGTAATGACTCATGGTAGCACTCCTAAGATTAAAATTCTGCTTAGAAATGTTTTAAAGTTTTACATAGTCTTCCTTAACACCTAGCCCCTCCCCTTTGCTTCCCTCTGTCCCAAGTCCAGTCCCTCAACTCCAGTTCAACCTAAAACCCAGGACAGTGGTTTAGAGGTTGAGGGAAGAAGCCACAGTCTGTTGTTACTGATAGGCGTTTTAAGATCTTCAGATCTAGCCCTATTGAAACAACCCCTGAAAGCACCCCAATGAAGATTATGTGCTCAGTAAAGGTCTACTTTATTTCTAGTTGGGGCTTTGTCCCCAAACCCCTCTAGGGCCCCTGACTCTGGCATGCTGAACTGAACCATGTGAGCTACAGAGTTTCTCTTTCTGACTTTCTTCCAGGGTCTTGTAGGTATTACTCCTCAAACAGGTACCAAAGCCAGGAAGGGAAACCCAAGGGAGGGAAGAAGGAGGTGCATTTGTTCTCTTCCTGCTGAAGTCACCGCCCTGACTAATTGGGTTTAACTCTGCCCTTATTTTTAGCTTAAGCTGCTCTGAGCTCCCTCTGTTCTTCTGCAGGGATAAAGAGAGGGAAACCTTGTACACCCCTACAGTTTGTCCTGTGTCTCCACCTTTCTGCAGGAGACTTGTGGCCAGACCTGTGCCAACCCAGTCTGAAGCTCTGGGCTTCTCCCTGGTTACACCAGGGAAGTACCAGGGTTTTTGTTTGATACTCTTATCTCCCCGCACTGTATTCTACCCACACATCCTACCTCCACCTGGTGTGGCTGTGATCTGCAGCAAATCCTGGAACTGGAGCTGCACAGAGGAGCCATTCAAGCCAGAACATACTGTGGGGTTCTCTGGGTTGGATTCTAGTGTGCTGAGGGTGAGCAAGAGCACACTGAGGTGCTCAGTCACCACTGGAGCTGCTTCAGTGTGTGCAGAACCTGTCTCTAAAAGAGCCTGTTTTTTGGTAAAGGATATTTTAAAAGACTGAATCAGTAAGTGGAGCTACAAAGCCAATGATTGGTCTCTCCTGACTCTGTGCTTAGTGTTTCACTATGAACATTTTCTCATTAGGTTTAAGAAATACAAGCAAGCTGGGAGCCATTCCAATTCTTTCCGCTTATCCAATGGCCGCACTGAGGATGTGGGTAAGACACCCCTAAATGACATGGGGAACCTTCATGGAGAAGAAAAATCAAGAAAATAGGAGTTTCCCCATCCTAAAAGGAAAGAGAAAAAAAGACTTGAAAGCACCCCTAGTTTCTGGATGCCTGGTCCATGAGATAGAACCCCTAATTTAGTCTCCAGAGAAGGGCTGTGTCCCCAGAGCACCTGACCAACCTTCCCCCTTATGCACTGCAGAACCCCAGAGCGTACCACTTCTGGCCAGGTCCCCAAGCACCAACAGGAAGTATCCGCCCCTGCCTGTGGACAAGCTGGAAGAGGAGATTAACCGGAGAATGGCTGATGACAATAAGCTCTTCAGAGAAGAATTCAACGTGAGTTCTTTGCTGAGGCTGGTGTATCAGCAGGGAGGAAGGCAGACCTAAGGTCAAACCTTTTGAATCATGGGGTAGAAAACAGGTTTCTAATGGGTTAAGAGGTGAGAAATTTTTTACCAGGTTCATCTGACTCCTTTCCTATGTGACCATGGACAGGAAATGCAAAAAGATTTGCCATACCTCCCACTTCTACCCATCTATCCATTCATTCATCATTGCATCTGTTACTTTTGTTTAATAAAAACTTACCAAGCATCTGATATGTGCAAGGTGCCAGGGATTTGCTGGGGAGCAAAAACAGATCTAGTCCCTACACTCAGGGAAATTGCTGTGTAAGTTCAAACAGCAATATAGAACATGAAGAACTGGTGCAAAGGCATAGGAACCTATATTAAGAGGTGGCCTTTTAGAGTCTAGAGCCAGGGGTCACAGGGTATCTTAAGTAGACAGTAGGAATAGGTCATTGTGGAAAATGAGGACCATGGCAGACTGCAGAGTGCAGGCCTCATCTTGGGTAGTATTTACATTTGCATGTTTTATAACTCTCTCAAGGAAGCAGAACATGTTTGTGAATCTACCAGTTGATGATTCCAGTCCACCAGTTCAGAACTTCCTTTAAAAATGATATTTTAATTGAGACCTAATCATAGGCAAGGGCATTGGGGAAAGGGGGATGGGGAACATTCCAGGCACTGGGAATATCAGGAGCAATCTGTCAGTAGTGAGGGTGGGTGAGGGAAGGGCACATTCAAAAAATAATGAAGGACTATGAGTGGCCGAAGGGCAGAGACTTAAGGGAGTAGTAAGAGATGAAAATGTAGAAGACTGGGCCAGACTGTAGATCTTGTAGAATGTCATGAGAGAAGTCGGAAGCCACAGACCAACCAGATTTGTAATTTGGAAAAAAATGACTCAGACTACTAGTTAGAGAATAGCCCATGGGAAGACCAGGATAGAAGCAGGAAATACAGTTAGGGGCTGCAGCAGTTAAGACCAGAGTCGCTGATAGATTGATGTAAAGTGGTAATGATTAGGGAGAGGGGAATGGATTTAAGGACACAGGAACAGTTCCAGAGTTGGCTAATTCATCAACTTGGGCATTGTTAAACTCTGTCTCCTTCATATCTTTCCACTCAGCCATGTGTCAGTCCTGTCTCTTAGGCTGGCTTTCCTCATGTTGCCAAAATGGCTGCCCAGGGAATTCCCTGGCGGTCCAGTGGTTAGGACTTCGCGCTTTCACTGCCGAGGACCCGGGTTCAATCCCTGGTCGGGGTACTAAGATCCCATAAGCCATGCAGCGTGACCCCCCAAAAAAATAATGGCTGCCCCAGTTCTAGGCACCACATGGGGGTAAATAAGGTCCAGTGAGAAGAGAATAACTGTTTCTTCCTGTATGTCTCCTTTTATTAGTGAGGAAAACTTTCCCAAAAGCTTCTGGAGACTTCTCTGGTCACATATTCCTTCTTAAACTAGTCATAAGCAAGGGAGAAATAGACTTACCGCAACTGGCTGAGACCAATCCACATTATTCCAGTGTCATGTAGAGGATAGGTGGATAACACAGAATGGGAGCTCTAGTAGCAAGGAGGAATGTTTATTGGGTGAGTGGGTTACCACTCATATCTGCTCCACCTCTGAAGGGCTTGGGGGAGTGGAGCGTGATGTGGTCATATTTTCACTCTGAGAAAATCACTAGCTACAATGTGGAGAATAGATGGGAGGGAAGCAAGAGGTGAAGCAGAAGACCATTTACCAGGCAAGAGTTAAGGTAATAACCTGGACCCTTTTTTCTGGCTGTTAGAAAAACAACACCATTTAATGCTCACTATTGATTATGAACATTCACCTCATCCCACAGGATAGCACCTCAGCCTCAACACTATAGCTAGGTCTCCAGTAGGCACTCTGCTGTTTTTTAAATATGGTGCAAGCTACTTTTGGGTGATGGGTATGTGACCTGGTGGCTGTACTTTTTTCTGTGAAATGGGTTCTTTGTTTAGAGGTAATTCCCTGAGATCCCATAATAAGGCATTCCAGTGAATACCTGGATAGAGGTGGTGTTCCTAAGAGGCATGGTAGGCAAATTCAGATAGGTATTGTGACAGTCAATTGCCGTGCTATCATGGCCACTATGTTCATGGGCTCATTGGGCCAGCACTGGGGTGGTGAGGGAAAGGGCCGACCAACATCTCCTGGGTTCTTGCAGTGAGTGCCATCCGGTGAGCATACACATGGAGCATAAATATTTCCTGTCTTTTTTGTCCCAGTTATCTACTACCCAGGGATCAGCTTAGATCCTGACATCCAGTGAAGTGGATGGTGTGATACCTTGCTTGAAGTTCTGTTCACCAGACGGGTTTCTCTTTTATACTCATTCAGAGCCATACCTTAAGTAGATTATCCCATAGCAATCTGCTTCCAGAATAGGCTAGCATGTCTCACCTCTCAGCCATTTGTACACTAGGCTGGACTTTTTTCTCCTTTAGTCAACTGTTAATATCATCAGGAAGTCAGAGGAATCTATTGAAGGAGTGGGTGTGTGGCACGCGTTCTGTACACATCAGTTTCAGCTGAATTCTGGACATGTCCCAATTTATAGCTTATTGAATCACATAATACTTAGTTTATGATGGGCAGTTGACATCATATGGATATCTAGTGTCCCATGGTCAGGCTTACAGTCTCTACCAGACCCCAGTGCTAAGCTAGGAACATAATCTTGCTGACAGGATCATGGACTTGTCCCCACATCCTAAGGTTTTTCATTATGATTCTCCTGCTCAGCCTGAACCACAGACACTTAGGGCCCCGTAGAATCTACCAGAGCTAATTTCTCTATGGCCTGGGTCAGCTTGAGAGCCTTCTCTTTTCAGATCACTCAATAAATGAGTCAGAATAGGACACCAGCATGTGGTATATGCTGTCTCCAGAATCCATAATGACCCAGCAAGCATCACTCCTCCTTGAAGTGGGGGCGGGGGGAGGGCATGGGGGCAAGGAGCGGCAACTTATTCTTTACGTTGGAGGGGATATCCTGACATGCTGCTGGCTTTTGACTTTCGGAAAACTTGGCCAAGGTGGCAGGCCACTATATAGTTGTCAGGGTGATGTCCTGTGAAACAGTGAGACAAAATCCCAATGAACCAGTTCACAGCAGAGAGAGGTCAAGATGATTTATCACTGAAGCTGCTCCTGCCGTGAGAAAGGGAAACTGCTTCATGTAGTCCTTGTGTATCATAAAGGAAAAAATAAGCTCACTTGCCTCATTAATAGCGAAATTCAGGTACCACGGGTTATATTAATCTGTAGGAAATACAACATCTGGAAAAGCAACTGCAGATCTGCAGCTCCGCATGGTTCATGTATGACATTATACTGACATTCTTAAAAACTGTCAGCTTATCTATTTGGTAGCTTGCATGGAGAGTAATAGGAAGCATCAGAATAGCTAATATTAGTAGTTATTGAGCACTCGCTTCACGCCATCACTAAACTCACACATCTAAATGGGTTATCTCATCATTATCCCACAACTTTTAAGTCTCCTGTAGCACTTAGGAGCTCTGTGACTCATCTAGGGACCTAGCCTTTTGGTAAAGGGAGATTACTGCTCCAGCAGCTTGCATTTGCTCTAGCTACTGGAATGGTACCTATCCAAAGGGTTAGGGGACCAATGTGGTTATTCCTGCTCCTTGCTGTAGAATTCCATTCCAACCATACACTGGGAAAATAGGTAGCTCCTAACATGAGACAACTTCAAGCCAAAACTCCTTCCATCTCCTGGCCTACAAAGGCTCCATTCAAACTAGCATGAAATTATAGCATTCTGGGTTCCCAGGAATTAGTTAGCTGAAGGCCAGAACCCAGTAGACCCCAAAAGATGTATTTGCCTTTACCCAGTGGTTACCATGGTAAATGCCTGCAGATTCTTAAGGGAAGATGAGGAGGAAGGTTCATGGTATAGGAGTGTTGATGTGCTGTGGCAGGGTTCTTTCTTACATGTGCCCATCATTGAAGAGTTCTAGGTCTGTGAACTGACTCAGGCCTGGGAGTTGGATGAGAAGGAGCCCTTCTCTAGCATGAGAGTCTAGTCAGGCCCCCTCAACTGACCTGAGCTGGCTGCCTCCCATTTCCATTATTGGGAGCTTCACAACAAATTGTCCACCTCAGAGAAGTCTGAGCCCTGGTGAACTGTGGCCTCTGAGGCTTTTTTCATCCCACTAAGATCAAGAATCCCTTTTTGAAGTCAGTTCCTTCTTCTAAAAGATGCAGGTGCTTTCCTCACCCACGTACAGCCTCTAGTGAGGCATGCATTGTAGATCCCATCAAGGACATGGTGAAGGTGTCAGTAAGAAGGTTGAGGCTGTTGGATCCCCTGTAACACTGATTTCCTCTACTTTGTGCCAAGGGCTTTCTGGCTTTTCTTTGCTACCTAGCTGAACCCAGCATTCAGTCCAGGTTCCTATTGGCCACCCCACCCCACCATTAGAACCGTGGCCAGTTTCCTGAGCGGTTACACTAACTGCAGAAGTTCAGTTAACCATACCATAACTAGAAATCTAGCCCTATTCAAAAATTAGAATTAGACCCCTCCTTGGCTTAACATCCTCAAAATGTATATCAACAACTATTCCTATGGTTTTTGATGATCTAACTCAGTGAATGCCTGCAGTTTCTTCTGGGTGTTAGTTCTTTGCTTTTCTACCTTCTTTATGTATTTTACCCTCCAGATCGTGTTATGCTTGCATCCTGATTATCCATGCGCAATGAGAGCTGGGTTGTGGGGCAGTTTTCATCATGAAAGCAGGATGCAGTAGAGAGCATAATAGAGATTTTTAGAAGTTGGCTTTCCCCAACTCCTCTGTTTCCTTTCTGCATCATTTCAATTATCTCACTTTAAAGCCGTGTCTTTCACATGACCAACCAAGGAAAGATGTGAATTCCATTGGCATTAACATTTAACAACCAGCAAAATTCTGAAACCTTAACTTTTGGTTCAGCAAAATACATAGCACAGTCATAGAAGGGCCCTGACTTTTGTGCTGTCTTTGGAGATAAGTATTTGATTTTGGAGCTGGGCTTTTTCTTGTTTTACTATCTAAAATTGTCAGAAATAATCCTATTCCTTGGTTTCAGCATTTCTCATCTCCTTTTAATTGGCACTCCCCCTCCCCCAACTCCTTTACCATCAGCTAGAGCACCTCCCAGGTGATTGCAAGCCAATATGAAGTAACTGTTTTACAGTCGTGAGGTATGAGTGGTTTGAGCTTTCCCATAATGCACATTGGTTAACAGTTCCTTTCCCTTCATCTGAACTCAGTAATCAGGTTCACATCACCCGTATTTCCCCCATCAGTCTCTCACCTACAACCCCACTCTCTGTTACTAACTGCTAAGTGAGTTAAGGTCTTTTACTTAAAAACAGGAGAAGTCAACTCAAGCAAAAAAGTGGGGAAGCTGGCAGAATCAAAAGATGAGATAGACTACCAGCCTTTGGACAGAGCAGGTCCTATCCTGGTGGGTCTGGGCCCTCTAGGGAAGCCTCTGCTTCTTTTGGGTTTCAAAATCCTGGAAAAGAGAATCTGGTTGGTACAATGTAGGTCAGGTGTGACTGTGCTTGCATCGGTCAGCCCTGTCAGGAAAGAGGAGAGTTAACACATAGGACAAACACACCAATTTGTGTCCACTATCATAGAATAATATTCTTGTAATCATAGGGTGAGGAAGGCCTTTCTAAGCAAAACACAAGATTCAGAAGCTAGAATAGAATAGATTGAAAGATAATAAATATATTAAAATGTTAAGCATCTCTGAAAAATAACACCATAAGAAAGTGGCCAACTGGGAGAAACTATTTGCCACAAGTAGACAGAGAATTTTCCATAATGTATAGAGCTTCTCCAAACCTGTGAGAAAAAAGTTAAACATTGCAGGAGAAAAATTGGCAGTTCAGAGGAGAAAAACAAATGGTCTATAAACATAGGGAAAGAGGCTCAACTATATCTAGTAATCCGGAGATCCAGATTAAAACTAACCATTATTTTGGGCCTGTTAGATTTGAAAATTTTAGAAGATTGATATCAAGTATGGGCAGGGGTATGGGGATAAAGAAACTCTTTCACACAGGTAGGGGAAGTTTAAATTGATACAGCACTGGAAGGATGATTTGGCAGTATCAACCAAATTTTAAGTGCTTACACTATCTGACCTAACTTATGGGACTCTATCAGAAAACAAAATATATATTTGTACAAGGATGTTCATTGTAGCATTACTTATAATAGCAAAGAAGATAAAGTGGAAAATATTTATCTATCAAATAGCAGAATGGCTAAATAATTTCTTGCATCTATTATGAAATTCTGTACTGTCATTAAAATAAATGTGTTGACATAGAAAAATATGGGAAAAAACATATTCCAGGGGACTTTACATGGTATAATCCCCTTTAAAAAAAAAATCTATGTATGTCTGCCTTTGAGTGTGTTAATGCCTTTTTTTTTTTTTTTTTTTAAAGTCTGGAGGAACACTGTGAACTGAGCAGTGGTTGCCTACAAGGACGGGTAGAAGACAGGAGAGACATGATAGGGAACTTCCACTTTCTACTGAATTATTTGACTTTCTTTTACAACAAGCATATTTTTAAATAGCATTTTTAAAAGCAGACGTTAAAAACTTTAAAGGGGCTTCCCTGGTGGTCCAATGGTTAACACTCCGTGCTTCCACTGCAGGGGGCGCAGGTTCGATCCCTGTTTGGGGAGCTGAGATCCTGCGTGCCTCGCAGTGCAGCCAAAAAGAAGAAGAAAAAAAAACTTTAAAAAGTTTTTTTTAATATAGTAAACAAAGCTATTCAAGCTTATTAGCCTTAGCATAGTATCCATTATGCTTTAATGTATAGATGGCATATAGAATAGAGTTGGTGTCCCCAGCTTGAACTGTGCCAAGAGTCTTGTGGTCAGGTCTCTGTGAAAAGGAATATCATTAAATGGGAAGTTGTTTTGGAGGAAAAACTGGACCGTGGGGGTGAACAGCTGAAGAAACAATAAGCATAGGAAATGACAGCTGTTTTCGGATATCTGACAGACTAAATGGGGAGTGTGTAACATTTCTATGAAACCCCACCGTGGTTGAAAGTTACGGGTAATGGAACTTTTGTCCTAAAGTTATAAGCTGGAACATTTTACTGACCAGCATTTGTCTCGGAAGGAAGCACTGAATTTGTTTAAAAGAAACACTTTGAAAAGCCACTTATTGAGGTCCCTAAAACATGTTTAAGGTTTAATAAATAAATAAATAGACTTTACTTAGCTCCTGAGATGAAGGGGATAGGAGACAGCTAGGGAAAGAACTAGAGGCAGTGAGGCGGTCAAAATCTGTGGATTGTGAAATGTGAAACCCCCCAACCCACGCAGGACCCTGCATCTTTAGTAGAGACAGCTTAATT
Organism: Balaenoptera ricei; assembly: GCF_028023285.1. Classification (NCBI taxonomy): domain Eukaryota; kingdom Metazoa; phylum Chordata; class Mammalia; order Artiodactyla; family Balaenopteridae; genus Balaenoptera; species Balaenoptera ricei. Next base: position 30,236,874 of record NC_082653.1, read on the forward strand.
CTTGGATTTCCAGGTAAAGAAGCATTTATGTGTAATTTGGTGACAGAACTGTGTGGCATCTGAGTGAACCAGAGGCAGAATAGTCTCTACATTGATGAGTTGTCTCCAAATAAATGTATCAGAGCCAAAGGCCTATGGGAATTATCAGTACCTATGTCAAGGGCTTTAGAATTCAACAGTCCAGGGAATTGGGAGTTCAGGATTTCCAAGGGGCAGAGAAGGCACCAGCTGACTCTCCTGGGTTTTACACTAGTCAGTACAAGGGAAAAACAAATTGTGTGTCTGGGTGTTAAGTCCTTCTAAACAGAACTGTTCCAAGATCAGGAGAACTTCCTTGGAAAGTAGTAGGCTCCCCATCACAGCAGAGTGTTCAGGCACTGGTGACTGTGGCCAGAGTATTTGGAAGGGGATTCAAACTTTAAAGTGAATGAGATTCAGTACTATACTGGAGACGTTAGCACAGTAAGGCAAGAAAAGAAATGAAAGGTATTACGGATTGGAAAGGAAGAGACAAAAATCAGTTTTTTTCACAGAGGAGATTATTGTCCCAGAGAAATCCAAAGACTCATCAGATAAATTATTAGAATTAATGTTATTTTAACAGGGTTGATAGATACAAAAACAGCATAAAAAATGAATGCATTTCTATTCATAAGCCACAATCAGGAAATCTAATAATTTTTAAAAGATGCCATTTACAATAACATCCAAAATGTGAAGTACCTAGGAATAAATTTAGTAAAATATTTACAAAATCTTTGGAGAAAATTATAAAAATGTGTGAAGACATTAAAGAAAAAAACCTAAATTAGTGAAAGAGATAAGATCAATGGATTAGAAGGCTCAGTATTGTAAAGTTGTCAATTCTCCCCAAACTGATATATAGATTCAATGCAATTCCAATAAAAATCCCAACAGGTTTTTTGTGGAACTTGACAAGCTGATTCTAAAATTTATATGGAAGAGAAAAGATTCAAGAATAGCCAAGACATTCCTGAAGAAGAAGAACAAGGTGAGGAGACCCGCCTTACCAGTATAAAGAGTCATTATAAAGTTTAGTAATTAAGACAGTTTTGTATTGGCACTGGAATAGATTGACCAGCGGAATAAAATAGAGAACCCAGAAGCAGATTCATATGTAAAGGGAAACCTATTTGTGACAAATGCTGTTGTAGTTTTGCTGGGTAGAGGATGGTCTTTACAATAAATAGTGCTCAGACAACTGGGTAACCCCATGGAATAAATGAAATTGAATTCCTGTCTCATACCAAAAATCAGTCCCAGTTGATGTAAACACTGAAATTTAAAGGAAAAAATGTAGAGACAATAATGTAGGAAAATATACTATGATCTCACATAAGAAGGTGTTCTTAAGACTTAAAATGTTTATAAAGGGAAAGGTTGATCAACTTGACTACATTAAAATGCAAAAATTCTGTTCATAAATAAATACTATAAAGAAAATGAAAGGGCAGGCCACAAACTTGGTAAAAAATACTTGTAACACTTATAACTGATAAAGAATGAGTTTCCAGAACACATAAAGAACTTCTGCAGAGTAGTAAGAAGATAAATAATCCAGTAGAAAGATGGGGAAACACTCAACTAGGTTCTTCACAGAAGAGGAAACCCTGTTGACCAGTAAACTATGAAATGATGGTGAACCTCATTAATAATCAGAGAAATATAAATTAAACCTACATTTGATACATTTAAAGTCTGACCATAGCAAATGTTGACAAGGATATGGAATAACTGGAATACTTTTTACATTGCTGGTGAGAGTGTAAATTGGTACAGCTACTTTGAAAAACAATTTGACCTCATCTGGTAAGGTTAAAGATAGTCATACCTGAAACTCTTGCACATGTGCATGAGGAAACACATACAGTTAGTGCTCAAAGCAGGACGGTTAACTGTAAACAACCCAAATATTCACCAGTAGTAGAATGGATAAATAAATGTTGGTATGGTCTAAAAATGGAGGACTACAAAGTAGTTAAAATGAATGAACTTTGGCTACATGGAACAACCTGAGTGGAATCTTCAGAACATAATGTTGGGCAAAAAAAGCAAGTCACCATTTATCATTGCATTTTTATCAAAAAATAGACTGAACAATAAAAATATATATTTTTAAGGATACAGAATATATGTATACAAATAAAGCAAGGGGATAATAAATACAAAATTCCAAGTTTACTTGTGAGAGAAGGAAGAGGAAGTGATGAGGAAGTGCCGAAAGAGAACTTATAAGTTAAATTGGGTGGTGGATATACTTTTTTAAAAAATAATTGTAAAAATTGAAAAAAAAATTTTTTTAACTGACATTTAAAAAAAAATGACAGCCTTGCTTCCAGTAAAGGCCTAAGCAAGGGATGAAGTGGTCTTTGATGCCACCTACTGTTTGTGGAGAATTTAACATCTTAGAGCCTTCTGGTTCAGCTGCTTCTGCCCAGCTCTCCAGGCTGGGTATTTTCAGCCTGGAGTAGGATTCCCCTTGTTTTCATCCTTGACCTAGGCTCTTTAATCTGATATTTTACATCTAGTACAGTGTTCTCTAAAGCAAATCTTTTATATTCTCTTGTCAAACAGTGACTCCTGTTTCTTCCTAACTTTGCTTTTAGGAGCCTCAGCCTACCTGGAGACCTAATTTTTCTTCATCATGACTGGGGGAGCTAGGGATGCTGACAGGACTTTGAGATGTGGTCATTGTCATTACTGACCCTGAGGACTATTTTCAAGAATCTTGTTGTCAGTACATCTGTTCTACGTCATTTTAGACAAGGGATGTACAGGAAAAGTAATACCTCAGGATTAGTCTTGAGGGCTTTTAAAAACTTGTGTCTCATCCTGCCCTGCATCAAGGTGGAAATGTAGCCTATCTGGGTGAAGAGAAGGCAAACTGTGGGTTTGTGCAAACTGGGAAATTCCAATCTTCTCGTCCACGAAACTCCTTTTTCCCCTTTATGTATTGACAGCACTGGGTCTGAAGAAATTGGCTTTCCTAGTAAAGTAACATGCAGAACCTCCAGGGTTTTAACTCTGAAAAGAAAATCTCTTGAATAAGTGAAGGTAGATGGACTATGAGACCTTGACTCCTGTTATCTTGGGGTATTTCACTTTAATTTCTCCTACCACTATCTTGCTGGTTCCTAGGAAGTATATTTGCTCCTTCTTAAAACTCTTGTTTCTTTCTGGTAAAATTGGTTCCTTTTAGGCTGGCATTTCCTTTACTTAATCTTTTTTATTATTTTTATCCAAGCTAGAAACCTGAGAGTCATCCTTCATTCCTGTCTCTTTCTCTCCCCAACTTTTGTTCATTCCATCTCTAAATCTAGTCATTCTAACTTCATAATATATCTCAAATACATCTATTTCCTTGTACCATCATCTTTCCACATTCTGTACTTGCCTTCCTCCCAGCCCATTTTCCATGTAGCAGCCAGAGTGATTCTTTAACAGGTAAAGTGGGTTACAGTTTAAAAACCTTGAATGGTTTCCTCGTGCACTTAAAGTAAAATTCAAACTTCCTATTCAAGGACGTATGTAGAAATATGTGATCAACCTTGTGAAAAAACTCATCTCCTCCCACTTCCTCTTGCCATCTCCACCAGCAACATTTTGTACATAACACCCTCACTGACACTTTATTTCCTTACACAAACCAAGCCTTCTCCTGCCTCTGGGTCATCATACATGCTGTTCTTTGCCTGGAATACTATTTTCCATACTCATCCTTCCTCATAGAGACCTACCCTTAATCTGTATTGGGGTATTCCTTGGGCTTTCTGATACTTTCTCTAATAATCTGTTCTCTCATTGCATTTATCATGGTATGTAATTTTATATTTACTTGTTTTATTTATTTAATATCTGTCTTTCACCCACAAGTTTGCATCGTTCATGAGAGCAAGAACTGTGTATATGATTGATTCACCACTGTTTGCTCTGTACCTAACCCGGTACCTAATAGGTACACATTATATGTTTGTTGAAAGAATGAATGAAAAGTAATACATGAACCATAATTTACTTAACTGTTCTCCTACTGCTGAATACTAAGGTTGTTTTCAGTTTGGGGTCATTCTAAATAATGATGAAGTAAATAATTTGAACAGAGATTTTTATTTATTTAGGCTAGAATCCAGATTTGCTAGGTCAAAGCGTATGAATATTTTTAAGGCTTTAAAACATATTTCCAAATCACTTATCAGGAAGGTTGTCTAGGTTGTAATTTTAAACTATTTCTCTTTTTGCTTTCTTAGTTTTGAATATATAGAACACAGAAGAAAACAGTTCAAATAATAAAGTTTAGCTTCCTGCTCCTATAAAACGAATTTATTGAATGCTTATTCTATGCCAAACATGAGATTATCTTATTTACTCCTTATGTAGCAGATATTATTATCCCAATTTTATGGGAAACTTCGGCCGATTTGCTCAAGTTCATACAATCCAGACTATCTCATGTCAAACCATTTATACTTATCTACATACCTCCCAGTGCTAGCTGATTTACATTTGCTCCCAAACTGCTGCAGATTCAGTGTTACCTCATCCAAGTCCTCTGCTTCCTAACTGCTGCATCCATGTGAATGCCCTCTCACCCACTCACCTGTCCTTGCTTCCTTACCACATGATGCTAGAAGCTGGGCTGCCATACCCCCTTGTCAGGCTCCTAACTCAACTGACCATCCAGACCCCTCCTGTGTGGTTTACTCTGAGATACATCTCAGCTTTGCATGGTGGTCAGCATGGAGATAAATGGCCCATCCTTTCAGTTATGTCCCCAGTCCTATATACTGGGGTGGTCCATTTTGACCCAGCATTGTAACAAGCTGCTAACCACATAGTAATCATATAAAGAGCATGCTATGCTTATAGTAACAGGAAATGCATTCTGCCCTCTGGGTATTCAAACTCTAAGGAGCTTAGAAACTATTTAGAAGAGAGGTGCACTCTCTGTATTAGGTGCAAGTATTCACCTGGGCACATCTTTTCCCCCCAAGAAAAGGTAGAACTTGCTGCCAGGTCAGAGTATGGTGCAGCAGTTTGCATGTTTGGTGTTTATCCCTGTTAATAACTCCTGTAATTTCTCTTAACCTTTCAGGCTCTCCCTGCTTGTCCTATCCAGGCCACCTGTGAAGCTGCCTCCAAGGAGGAAAACAAGGAAAAAAATCGATATGTAAACATCTTGCCTTGTGAGTGTTTGTAGGGTTTCTTGGGATGTAACCTGAAACTGCATCTGTAGCCAGATTTTCTGAGGATGGAAAGAATCTTGTGATTGATCATAGGAAAGCTGGTAATAAGAATAGAGTCAAGCCTTTGGGCTGAAAGAGCCTTTATGGCTCCCCAGGCAACCCCAGGTTCTCATAAAGTCAGTAGGGGTGCTTGACCAGGTTTTTTGTGGCAGGCCTAAAGTTTCTAGGAAGTTAAGGAGAGCAGTTTCACTAAGACCAGACAGCAAGTACATGGTTGTTGTGGGGTTTTTTTGTTGCTCATTGCAAAGAAATTCCAATTCAGAGTTCTCTTCGTAACTCCTTCCCAGAGTTAGCCATTGCTAATCAGTTTATCTGTAACCTAAGAGATATTTTTCTAGGCTAATGGTCTCCAGAATGGAATATGCATAATCCAGTGGGATGCGAGAGCAAAATGTTTGAACTTTGCTTTATTTTTTATAATTGCTTTTTTAAAAAATTCATCCTTTAAATAATTCCTGGTGTAATTTTGGGTGCATAATATATTAAAGACCACTGTACTAGGCATTTACAGGTACTTATGTCTTATTTGTGTATAAATGCATGTATATATATTATATATTTTTAGTATAACTGGTATGCTGTATACATTGCTCTGACTTTTTTCTTTTTTCTCCCAATATATATTGGAAAATAAGTCAGATGGAGAAAGATAAATACCATATGATTTCACTCATGTGGAATCTAAAAAAACAAAACAAACCAACAAAACAAAACAAACACAAACTCATAGATACAGAGAACAGATCATTGGTTACCAGAGGGGAAGGGGGTTGGAGGTGGGTGAAATGGATTGGTGGGGGGGTCCTACTGTATGGTGATGGATGGTAGCTAGACTTGTGGTGATCGCTATAGTTATTACAGATGTTGAACTATAATGCTATATACCGAAATGACTATAATATAGAGAAATGTAAAATAAAAACAAAACTAATATGTATTGGTAATTGTCAAGAAACAGAAGTGTTCACTTTCCTTTTTATCAACTGCTTACTATTCCATATTATGGATATATCTTAATTTATTGAACTTAGTCCCCTAATGATGGTTGAGATGTGTCCGAATTTTTGTTGTTATAAATAGTGCTGCAGTGACAACTTTATACTTGTGTGTCTCTCTACACATAGTCATAGATGTCACAACTGGCCTGGTTGCATTGGGACCAGTGAAAAATAAAATTGAATTTAATTGAAAAAAAAATTTTTTTTTTCTAGATGACCACTCTAGAGTCCATCTGACACCAGTTGAAGGAGTTCCAGATTCTGATTACATCAATGCTTCATTCATCAATGTAAGGAACTTGAGCTTTTCTCATTATTTCCTTGATTCCTTCTCAGCTGAATGTTAGGAGGAATATTTGTCATTTCAGTTTTTCCCTGAGGAGTCTGATTTTTTTAAAAGACTGAAAAAATTTTTTTAAAGATCAAACAGTTTAAAATGTATTCTTATGTTTACGTGTCATCATTCCCAGAATTTTCCCATGCAGAAATCTGAACCTAAATGTATACTTTTCTGTAAGAGTCAGTGAATCCTTTATTGAGCTTATTCAGATAACTAAGAACAAAAGCACACCTTGTCCTCCAAACAGGACTAGAATATCTAACTCTGGGTAAGTCTGGTTAGTCATGTCTACTATGAATTGAGAGAAGAGCTGAAACTGAAAGGAGGTTTTTAGGGGTGATTTAGAGAATGTTTATAGCGATGGTGTGCGAGACTTGAGTATGTTTTATAGGCTGACGGGAGGGAACCAGTAAAGAGAGAGTTTGAAAGGAAGAGAGAGCAAGCAAGAGAGCTAGAAAGAGCAAGCATGACTACTGAAGCATGAAGAGAATACTGATGGAATTTGTACACCCATGATTATAGCAGCATTAATCACAATAGCCAAAAGGTGGTAGCAACCCAGGTGTCCATCAATGGAAGAATGAATAGGTAAAATGTGGTATATACATGCAATGGAATATTATTTAGCCTTAAAAGGGGAAGAAATTCTGACACGTGCTACAACATGGATGAATTTCGAAGACATTATGGTAAGTGAAATAAGTCAGTCACAAAACAATAAATATTGTGTAATTCCACTTATATGAGGTACCTAGAATAGTCAAATTAATTAAAACAGAAGGTAGAATGGTGGTTGCCAGGGGCTAGAGGGAGGGGGGAGAAGGGAATTATCATTTAATGGGTACAGAGTTTCAGCTGAGGAAGATGCAGAAGTTTTGGAGATGGATGGTGGTGATGGTTGCCCAACAATGTGAATAAACTTAATGCCACAGACCTGTACACTTAAAAATGGCTAAAATGATCAGTTTTGTGTACGTATATTTTACCACAGTTGTGTTTTTTTTTTTTTTTTGGCTGCGTCGGATCTTAGTTGCGGCACGTGGGAATCTTCGTTGTGGTGCGAGGGCTTCTCTCTAGTTGTGGTGCACAGGCTTCTCTCCAGTTGTGGGACGCAGGCTCCAGAGCACGTGGGCTCTGTAGTTTGCAGCACACAGGCTCTCTAGTTGAGGTGCGCGGGCTTAGTTGGCCCACAGCATGTGGGATCTTAGTTCCCCAACCAGGGATCAAACCCACGTCCCCTGCATTGGAAGGCGGATTCTTAACCACTGGACCTCCAGGGAAGTCCCTTACCACAATTTTTTTTAAAAGAATACTGATGGAGAGATTAGTGTTGAACATAAGAAAGGATGTTTTTTCCTCTGAGACTGATGGTAAAGGAATATAGAATAGATAGAGGTGGTTTGTAGGTGTGAATAAATCAAGCTGAGGGAACTCATCTTTTTTCTAAGAAGTAAAGTCAGGGTTATCTGCTGAAAAGGGAGGATGGGACTGTGACATGAGAGTACTGAAGTCAGTAAGAAAGAATACTGAAAAGAGCATGAAAAAAGCATGTTTAGCTGCACCGAGGAACTACCTAAGATGGAAATCTTTGATATATAGGGGCCTCAGTTGTGTGATTTTCTCCAGTTGTACCCTAGGATTGGTGATATACGGAAAACATGTGGTACTCAGACAAAGGGGCTAGGGAAGTCAGTTGTTGCTTCAAGTAGTCAGCCGAGGGCTTCAGGTTCAGTAGAGAAAGGAAGGGATCAAGGACTAGGTCTCAAGAAATTGAAAGAGCAGTCTTGGGATAAGAAAAGGAGAAAGATGGAAGAACAAGAGGCTGTGGCTAAAAAATAGGCTATCAGATGGACTTCAGAAATGGAGTAGTGCAGGCACCCTCACTAGTATGGATTTGCTGAAATTCCTGGATATGTTTCTTAGTGATGGTCATATGTTTATAGTTAGAAAGAAAGGAACCCTGGTAGAAATGATTGATGTAGTAGATAAGGAAAATGGAAAAAGGCTAGTAACCAGTTAAGAGTCCCAGGATTTAGATCAAAGATTATGATGAAGTGTTTGGGAGGAACAGGTTGAGTTTAACATTATATGGAAGAGTATAGCAATATCAGAATGTTTCCATCTGCAGGTAACAGAATACTCAGCTAGAAGTGGTCTACACAGGAACATTTACTTCTCATATAATCTGAAGGCAAGTGTATAGCAGTTCTAGGGTGGGCTGAGTCTGTGACTCAGTGACATCCTTAAGAAACCAGGTGTTTCCATCTTTCTACTCATATCTTCAGCCTATTGGCATTGTCTCTTGCTCACAAGATGGTTACAGCAGTTCCAAACATTTCTTATAAACACAACAAACAACATAGAGGAGGAGGAGGAGGTGGAGAATTTCTGCATGTGCTTTTCTTTTTATTAGGGGCATGACCTTTCTCAGAAGCCTCTCCGGTACAGTACCCTTCAGAGCCCACAGGCCAGGATTGGATCACATGCTTACACCCTCTCTCTAGTCACTGGCTAGGGCACTGAGAATTATCATGATTTACCCTTCTGGGGCTGAGGAATGATCACCTTCCAAGCCAATGAAAGGTAAATGTCTGAACAAAAGCATGGTTTTGATGGCAAGAAAGAAAGGGAAGGAATAGCTTTTCAGTTAGTAACCAGCAGTGCCTGTCACCATAACCAGTTTGGCTCCTTCCCACATTGAAGGTGAAGACAGACAAAAGTAAGTTGGATGTTAAGGCTGGTAAGCAAGTAAGATGGGTCTATTCATGGTCATGATAAGCAAGGCACTAGAAGGAAACAAGCCTTCTCCTTTGGCCATGCTTAGTTGGAGCTCACAATAGGGCATCCTATAAAGCCTTGATGGTTATCGGAGGTTATTAATAGGTGATATGAAAGTTTAGATGAAGAGGGTTAAAGTGGAGGTACTTATGAAGTCAGTGAAAATAGAAAAGCAGGAAAAAGCTTATGGTTAACCATGAGTAAGAGTCAGGGATTAAAGAAGATTTAGGTTTATTAAATTCAGTCAACATTTTTTGATCACCTGCTGTGTGGTAAGCACTGGGGGTAGGCTCCAAGGTTACAGAGATAAGATATGGTCCCTAGTGTGATCTACCTACAGGTAGATCATAACCTTTAGTGTGCAACATGTGTGAAGGAGATATTCCCAGATCCTTTGGGACTTAGAGAAAGAAACATTCAGCCAACCTGATGAGCCAGTAGAGCTGAATATTGAAGGGTAGGTCTGAATTCAAGAGAAGAAAGATGGACAGAAACTTCAAAGCAAAAAGAGAAGTATGGGCAAAGTCAGAGACTGGAAACAGTAGTCTTAGTTATAAGATACAAGATGGGAAGTCATGGGGGATGAGGCTTGGGGGATTGGTAGGAACTCGATCTTAGAAGACATTGAATGTCAAGTGTGTCTGTTGGGGTTCTTAGTTGCAGATGACAAGAGTCCACTTTCTGTCTATTCTTTTCAGCAGGAAGGGGTTTATTATAAGATAGTGGGTGGCTTACAGAATCTGCGGGAGAGTCACCAGGAACAGAGCAGCCGTAGATGTACCCAACTACCCCATGTGACTCTCGTAGTGAAACCCCTGCAGAGGTGCTACAGAAGAACTCGGTGCGTCCGCTGCCATGCTTGCCCAAAGACCAGATCTTCCTAGCACAGTCACCATCTCACATTACTCACTTCTGTCCCAAGTCTTATATGGGACTGCTAGGAAGAAACTGGGTTCTTAGGCAGAACTGAGCTGCAAGAGAGTCTAGGGAATTTAGCTTTTAGTTTTTCAGCCTCTATAGAAAGAAAGTCACGCTAGAAGTGGGTGGGACTGGATGCTGATTAAGTCACCTCATGGTATCTACAAATTTTCAGTACAGCTTAGAGCTTTTGTTTTTTATTTATTTTTGGCTGCGTTGGGTCTTCGTTGCTGCGCGCGGACTTTCTCTAGTTGCGGCAAGCAGGGACTACTCTTTGTTGTGATGCGTGGGCTTCTCATTGCGGTGGCTTCTCTTGTTGCGGAGCATGGGCTCTAGGCACGCGGGCTTCAGCAGTTGTGGCACACAGGCTCAGCAGCTGTGGCTTGTGGGCTCTAGAGCGCAGGCTCAGTAGTTGTGGTGCACAGGTTCAGTTGCTCCACGGCATGTGGGATCTTCCCAGACCAGGGCTTGAACCTGTGTCCCCTGCATTGGCAGGCAGATTCTTAACCACTGCGCCACCAGGGAAGTCCCCAGCTAAGAGTTTTGATTTCTAGGCAATGGGATAACTTTGAAAGGTGTTAAAGACAAGGAGCAATATGGCCACATTTGTATATTGATCACTCAGGTTACCGTGTGCAACATGGATTTAGGAAGGGCCGATTGAGGGCTGTTACAGGAGCATGCTACAGATGCTGAGGGTAGAAGGGTTGAAGAAGAAGCATCAAAGTAAAAACCACTTTGGAGGTAGAATTTAGCAGGATATGGTGATTGATTAATATATGAGAGAGTATAGGGTGATACCCTGTAGAGTGTATTTAGGGTGGAGTTTCCTTCTTTCTCCATTTCTGGGCTGGAGGAAACACCTGAACATGTGGAATCCCAGTGCTGGGCAGCCAGGGCCATATCCACAGCCCCCTAACGTCGGGTACCCTGGAGGTTGCAGTCCTGCTCATCCACCACCTGCCAACCCGACCTTTCCTCCAGACCCCTTTCCCACTCCCCCAGGAGCACCCCAGGGGAATCCAGCTTTTCACCCTGGTGGGCCCTGTCATCCTGTGCCACAACTAGGGTATCCAGGATGCCAACCCTCAGGTCCCTACCCCCCTCCATACCCACCACCTGACCCTGGTATTGGCTCCTGGCATGGTAGGACCAGGAATGGTGATGGACAAGGAGATGCAGAAGAAAATGAAGAACGCTCATAAAAAGAAGCAGAAACACCACAAGCATGGCAAGCATTCCTCCTCTTCCTCCTCTTCCAGCAGTGACTCTGACTGAATACAGGGCCTGGACCCTTTCCTTCAGTCTCTCCAGTTCTGCTCTCCCATCAACCTTTAGATGCCATCTTGTACTGGGGGAAATTAGCCCTTGTGTCCCTCCCCACCTCACCTCCGCAATCTGAGCCTCACTCTGCTATTCAACCCTAACTGGCGAGGGAAAATGGGAAAAGAATTGCCATGGGCTAACAAAGGCCATCTTCGCACTGCTTTGATAGAACTTTTAGCTGATGAGTTTTGCAAGAGATCTATTTCTTTGAAGATGGTGAGATTTGAGCTAAATGCTGAAGACGTGATTTTTTACACACATTGTGTAAATGTGTAAAATGTGATTTTTTACATTCTTGTGTAATACTTATGCTTGGGGAGATGCTGTGGAAATTTAATTATGGGGGAAAAAAACAACCTATACCTTTCTTGTTTAAAAAAAAAAAGAGTATAGGGTGATCCACGTGGATGTATCCAGCATAGTTGGGCATCATTAATCTGAGCTCAGGGGAGAGATTCCAAAGCCATGGACTTTGAAGTCATTAGAGAGAGAAGAGTGGGCCCTGGAGCCCACAAACCTCTGCCAAGGCACACTGGGCAAGAAGTGCTCATTAGTAAGACAGAACGAGACGAGGAGAGAAGAGCATCTCAGGGGGCAAAGAGTAAAGCATGGAGAAGTGTTAGGTGGTCAGCGGGGTTGAGTGCAGATGAGAGATCCAGTGGGAAGGAGGGAGCAGATGTCCTTAGGACTTGGAGTATAGAGGCAGGCAATAACCTTTGCTAAAACAAATTGTGGCCATTTGTTGTGGGCTGCCAGTTACACTTACGAAACCCTTTTTTCCTCCCAACATGATAGAGGTACAGTTTATGTAACAGAAATTCAAACATTTAAAATGTAGAATTCAGGGCTTCCCTGGTGGCGCAGTGGTTGGGAATCTGCCTGCCAATGCAGGGGACACGGGTTCGAGCCCTGGTCTGGGAGGATCCCACATGCCATGGAGCAGCTGGGCCCGTGAGCCACAATTACTGAGCCTGCGCGTCTGGAGCCTGTGCTCCGCAACGAGAGAGGCCGCGATAGTGAGAGGCCCGTGCACCGCGATGAAGAGTGGCCCCCGCTTGCCACAACTAGAGAAAGCCCTCGCACAGAAACGAAGACCCAACACAGCCATAAATAAATAAATTAAAAAAAAAAAAAGCAATCTATTACTAATCTGACCATACACTATCATGTTAACTAGTCAACGTAACTAAAAAAAACTTCCTAAAAAATAAAAAAATAAAAAAAAATAAAATGTAGAATTCAATGATTTTTAGGAAGTTTACCAAGTTATGCTGTCATCACTATAATTGTTTTAGAACTTTGTTAGTGGCTTTATTGATGCAATTCACATACCATAATTTTCACCCACTTAAAATTATCAATTCAGTGGTTTTTAGTATATTCACAGATACGTGCAACTATGACCAATTTTAGAACATTTTCATCACCTCAGAAGAGAAACGCTGTACCTTTTAGCTATTGCCTCTTAGTTTTAGAACTTTTTGCTCACCCCAGAAAGAACCTTCTTGTCCATATACAGTTACTCCCCATTTCCACCCCCTGGCAATCATTTACCAAGCCCTTTTTGCGCACAGAACGAAGATCACACATGAATCTTGAAGAGAGGTGGTACCACGGAGTGGTGGCAGCAGGCAGGGGGGATGGGTTCTATGGTTTGGAGAATACAAAGGTCTGAAAGTGAACCTGACATTGGTAACAGGAGAAGATGAAATAGGCAGTACAGACGGCAACTGGGCTTCCCTCCTGGAGTCTTAGGAGGGACCAGCTTCCTCTGTCACCTTGAGGTGTCTAAGGGTATAGAGGGTCTTTAGAAGTGTTTTGTTTTTGTTTTTAAACTGGTAGGAATGTAGGTGCCACCTAGAGCCAACTTGGCATTTGACTTTCAGAATCCAAAGATGTCTCAGGAACCAGGGAGCCACATTTCATCTTTCCCTTGCACATAACACAAGGAAGATCAGTAGTTTTGCCTCATTCTAGTTATTCCTTACTGGTTGAGCAATGTCAGCATATCACTATGTAGGCATGTTTTCATGGGGGATATATAGCACACTCCTGGTAAAGATGGAGCAGGAAGCACTTTGGGGCTGGGCCCTCCAACAGTGCTTTTAAGCTATTCATGACCCACATGCTCCAGCGAGAACTTGGCAGCAACTTCTCCTGGAGCAAGGATATTATACGGCTTAACATACTCTTAAGAGCGTCTCAGTTTTAATTACAGGTTTAGTGCTATAAGCAGAATGCAGCATCCTGAATTAAGGCTTTATCAGTTTCCATCTTCTAATGGTTGAAAACTTTTGGAGAATTCCTCTTAATAAAAATCTTAACAAGCTTCTTATTGTTAACTCTAAACATGTCCATATTGAGGCCTAAAGCTTTCTCCAGTGCTGGGAAGCAACCCTGCCCTGACCTTGTTTGAGCTGGAATAGGAAGTGGCTTCTCAGACTCGGCCCCCTCCTTTACTCTGCCACTGCCTTGCAGACTAGTATTTCACATCATCACCTTGGTATGGTATCCCATCCATGAAGCTGCCTCCCTCATTGCCCATCTTAGTGCTGTCTGAGAGAGGCAGAAGGTGATTTACAATCCTTAAATCAAATGATTTTTCACTTACCTGGGACGTCTCAAGTGAACACTATATTTAAACAATGAGGTTGAAAAGATATATGACTAAACAGTAAAGAAAGTTACTGCCAGTGTCAGTTTTTCAGAGGCTCCTTATCTATTAAGTGACGTCCCCAGGCTCCTTGGCTTCTTTGTCTCCCACTTCCTGTAATGGAGAACCCTCTTGTCAAACACTGGGAGCTGTTACACCATACCCATGGGCTATTCCCCGAAAACTTTTGCACCTGGGTAAAGCATCAGCAAGAAAATAACCCTTTTTCCTTCCTCGTGTGGGCCCAGCCTCACATGCTTCTGACTTGGAGGGTTCCTACACATTAACACTAAGACCCAGATTGTCAGCAGCTAAGAGAGCATCAGAACAGGGTCTAGCCTAGGAGTTGTTATTTGGATGTTCTTATACTAACGTTTGTTAATAATTCACTTTAAGAAGACTGCCTAGACCATGTAATCTTTGCTTCCTGCTATCCAAAGCTAATCCCATGAAAATTTCTAGAATGGAAAGCCTTGTTAATTGCCTGGACCTTTTCACAAGGAAGTCTTTGTAAACTGGTTGGGAGTCTGGAGGATTTCATTCCTATCCATTTTTGGGTTTTCACTTTCTGTTTCTCCTCTACTCCTCTCCCACCCCACCCCCAGGGCTACCAAGAAAAGAACAAATTCATTGCTGCACAAGGTAAAGTAAGATAATTTTTTACCCTTGGGCTTAACCATGAATGGATTTGGGATTTTTCTTCCAAATGCTAATAGATTACTCAGAATATATTAGCTTTTCTGTAATTATTACCACCTGAAAGAAATATAATCTACCTTGCAGGTTTATAACTAAGGGCCTTCATCTTGATGACTTAGTGTCGAGGGATCCTTTGAAAGAAATTCTTTTATATATGTGCATAAAAAGTACTGAAGAAGGCTATATACACACACACAACACAGTTTAATGAGGTTCTCTGTCTTGGGGTCATTTGGGAACCTTAAGTTCAAACCAGGCTGCTCAGAATTGGAATTTGGATTTAGTCTCCAAAGAGGATTGGCCACCTCACTGGTCCAGGCTGACTCATCTCCTCCTCCTACTCATGGGCCTGAGCTCCACTATTATTCACAGATAAGTGGTCTAAGAACCCTCAGAGCAGGGACCCAATGCCATGGTCCTATACATGCTCTGCACATGTTTCCATAGCCTGAAGTTCTAACAAGTGTCCTCACCTTTGGGATCCTAGCAAAAAAAAAATCTTGATGCTTGCAGCACTAAAAAGTAATTGATGTTATTATGGTCCATCAAAGCCCATTTATTTAATCACTCAACAAATATTTATTGACCATTTATTAATATGATGTGCCAGGCACTGGCCTAGGTGATGGGGATATGTAGGGGAATAAAACAGAATATGGTCTCTGCCTTTTTGGAGCCTTTAGTTGGTAGAGGATAATTTATAGCAAAATAAACAGAAGCTTTGGTAAGTGGCTATCCTGTTCAATAAGGTAGCCACTAACCACATGTGGCTATTTAAAATAAAATTTTGGGGAGCTCCCTGGTGGTCCAGTGGTTAGGACTCTGTGCTTTCACTGCTGAGGGCACGGGTTCAATCCCTGGGTATGGAACTAAGATCCCGCAAGCCGTGTGGCGAGGCCAAAAAATAATAAAATAAAATAAAATTTTAAATTCAGTTCCTCAATCACACTAGTCACATTTTAAGGCTCAATAGCTACATGTGGCTAGAGGCTACCGTATTAGTGCAGATATGAAACATTTCCATCATCACAGAAAGTTCTGTTGGACAGTACTGTGATCGTGATAAAATAGGGATAGAGGTAAAATGAGGCAGAGGTGGTCAGAAGTCTTAGATCCTCCTTGCCCTTGCAGTCTCCCACCAGGACCTGGCCCTTGCCTAACTGGACCCCACTTTCCCTCCCTCTGTAGCCATCTGTCAATTCAGGTCCACCCTCCAAGGCCCACCTCAGCTACCACCTACTCAGTGATGATTTTGGCACCAACAGCCACATATAACCTCATCCTCTCTTTGTTTGCCATGGGGCCTTGTTGATGCTAAAATAGTTCTTAATTAAGTTCACCTTTGATTTCCCCGTTAGCCTTTTATCAGACTCCCTCCCTCTTGAACTTCTCTCCACAGTACTTCACACTCCTTGAAACCCTCCTGTTATTTCCTGCCATTCAGTTCTCTTGATTTTTCTCACTTTTCTAAATATTGTTTCTCTAGCTCTTATTCTTCTTTCTGCCCCTTAAGTATAGTTTCTCTTCAATATTGTGGATGACTACTTCCCTTGAAACTCCATTCTTGTCTTTCATGGCACATTTCTGTCCATTCTTCTGCCTCCCGGGCTTTTTGTTCTGTCTGAACTTGAATAATGCTTGAAGATCCCCAGCATTCTGTGTTTGACCCCTTCTTTACTCCTCCCCCTCCGTGTCCTCTTTGAGAGACCTCATCTAATACCCACCTCTGTTTGACTGGCTGCTGCCTCTCTTGAGCTCCAGAGCCACATTTTCAAACCAACTTTGTACTCTTCCGCTTGAGTACCCCCACAGACTCTAGATTCAGCATCAGAAACTGAAACGTGACTCTTCCTCAGCCCCAAAGCTGCTTTTTCTCCTATGTTCTTTAGAGACTGGAATGTAATCTATATTCATGGTGACTGGAATGTAATCTACCTAATCAACCAAACCAGATTTGGGATCATCCAGATCTCCTACCTGTCCCTTGCTTTACATATGACTAGTCCTCTTGTTTCTCTCTCCAAAAGCTGCCTTCTCTGCCACACTTCCTTACTCTCATCTCTTGTTCCAGCTCTGTTGCAGTAGCCTACTGATTGATCCCTCTAGGCCCTAGCTTTGCTCCTTGCATTCCTTCCACCAGAATGGCCTTTCTTAATGCAAAATTTTTGTCAGACTCTCATGAAAATCCTAGAATGATTTTTCATTATCTGTAAAACAAGCCTTCCTTAGCCTGGTCTCCATCCCTTTAGATCCTGGTACCTCACCTATCTTTCTAGCTTCATCTTCTACCTTCTACACACCCTACACAGTGACCTCACTGAACTCCTTACAGTCCCTGGATGTCTCATGCTCTTACTTGCTGCTAGCCCCCTGCACCTCTGCCTGGAGTACCTCTTCTCCCTATGCCTCCTTTCTAGACTCCCATCTACTTTATCTGTCCTAACATATGGCTCAAATGTCATCTTCTCCAGGAGATTTTTCCTGACCTTGCCAGGCAGTGAAACAATTCTGCCTCTGTACATCTTTCCAGTATGTGTCCACTTCTGTCATTATTTGTTTTTCTTTTTAATATTTTTCTTTTTACCAAAGGGAATACAAATTTTAAGAAAGTCAAAAGGTATTACAAGGTCTATAAAAACAAAGTTCTCCCCCCTTTCGTCTACACTTTTAGTCTAAAGCAGCCATTTTTATCTGTTGACTTTTTCTTATTACAGATGATAACTTATTTAATCCTCTTACAAACTACCTCACACTCAGACAGACATGTCCCTTTTCCCCATTCTCCCAGTGGAGTTAAATCACAATTTGTGGTGAAGATAATACTTGTTATTTACATTCTTATTACTATGCCAATATTATTCACAGCTAAAGCACATAATATATGATTTTTTTGGTACAGTTTTTGGTTTCCCTCTTTCCCAAGAGTTAATAATTGCCTTTTTTCCTTATTCACTTAGTTTTTTATATACCTAGCACTGATTTTTTTTCTCTTAAACTCTTTGCTAGAAGTATATATTTCCTCTCAGTACCCTCAGATACATGAGGTTTAATTTTTTTAGTTTAATTTTTTATCTTGGGATCCTTCTAGAACCTTATTCCTTCAGTTCCATTCTGGATTGATCTAGCCTCTGGCAGAATAATTATCCTGAGCCTTCCCTCTACCAACACCCTGGGAATTCTGTTAGTCTCTCTCCTGTGTTAGATCCCACTTTTTTCTTTTTCTTTGTTTGTGCCCTTCTAGTGACTTTCTGGAAAAGACTGTGTGGGAGGTAAATTTTAAATTTCAGCCTAAGCAATTTACCCAACCTCTCTGGCTAATGACACCCACCTCAGAGCATGGTAAGAAGGAGTAAATGAGATATAAAGCACATAGCTCACTATCTCGCCCATAACATAGGTATTCTATAGGGGTCATGATTTCTAATCCTCAACTGTAGTATCCTTGGGAAACATTATTCATGTTCTCTTTTTATTTTAAGAACCTCACATCCCCACTTCACTCCCTAGTGAAGTGCCTGGCACATACATGGTGGATACACAGGAAATGTTCAGTTAGTAAGTAGGTGGATGGGTAGATGGGTGATATATTTAGCTGGGGGCATGTGGGCACAGGCTTCCAAAAGTCAGGAATGAATGTTCCCAGTTTCCCAGCATCTTTCTTCCTCTTGGTGTGTGTTCTCATCTTTGCTGTTGGCTACTATAGGACCAAAAGAAGAAACGGTGAATGATTTCTGGAGGATGATCTGGGAACAAAACACAGCCACCATCGTCATGGTGACCAATCTGAAGGAGAGAAAGGAGGTGAGTGGAGAAATTTGATGGAATGACCCCTGATACAGGCATGACCAACAGAGGGACTGCTTTGCTGAAGTTCTGTGTTTGAGCCTAGGCTCTCCACCCTTTGTGGCTTCTGTGCCTGTTCTTCATCCAGACAGAACCCAGGCCAGTGTGCCTACTACATTTTCCTGTGGCCTGGAAGCCTCCGATGAACTCAGAGGTATACCTAGGGCACACCCTGTGTCTGGTGACCAAACAGCTCACCTTAGATCCAAAACATCCTGGAAGAAAGACTTGGGCCATTAGACAAGGAAAAGCCATAGTGGGGCTTTTCTCCCCTGGCTTCTCTAGTCCCTCACTCCCCTGGGTTTTTTGTTTTTGTTTTTGTTTTGTTCCTCCTCCTGAGATAGCAGAGGGAGCTGTATGAACTGAGAGACCCTGCAGGGCACAAGGAAATGTGAGCCCCTGAACTGATCCTTCAGGCAGCCTTCTGACTGGTTCTTTTCTTTCTGTGGCTGCCAAGTCCATGCCTGGTCAGCTCCATCACTGGGCCACAGCCAACACCAGTCCTGAGTCCTGGATCAGGCCCCAGAGAGGAATCCCGATTCGTGACAGTCTTTCTCCAGGATGGCCCTAGAGTCAACCTGATACCCACACTGGGCTGTTGGATGTATTGATTGGCTTAGGAGGGATAGCTTTAGGGCTGGGCTTTAGGTTCATTTCCTCCAACCCTACCTCTGGCTCTTGGGAGCTGTCCAAGGCCTAGTCAACCAGAGAAAGCCTTGGGCCTCTCTTGGCAGGTTTACAGTCTGCATCAGTCCACCCTGGTGACTCCCTCATAGCAGGTTGCTCATTCCAGGGGATTAGACAGGCTTGCCCCTAGAGCATGACCTGGGATATTGTGGAAGTACAGATTTTGTAGGTAAAATGGCTTCCAATTTGCCCTGAACTGAGAGACTAGAGGTGGGAAAGAGTGAGAAGTATAGGGCTGGGGCTCTGCATAAGTTAAGAGATTATGCTAAACAGGATGGAAGCTGAGGAACTTAAAAAAAGAACAGTTAGGGAGTTCCCTGGTGGCCGAGTGGTTAGGATTCTGGGCACTGCTGTGGCCTGGGTTCATTCTCTGGTCAGGGAGCTGAGATCCTGCAAGCCGCATGGCGTGGCAAAAAAAAAGGAACAGTTAAATAAGTCTGTAGCTGACTGAGGTGAGAGAAGAGGCCATAGGGCTTTCTGAGGATTTTAGTCTGGGCTTTTGTGGTCCTTTTCTTTAGGGCCCTTTACACGTGCTGGGGGCGGGAGGTCTGAGGTCAGGCGGATGCATGTCTGTTCCTTTCCAGTGTAAGTGCGCCCAGTACTGGCCAGACCAAGGCTGCTGGACCTATGGGAATATCCGTGTGTCAGTAGAGGATGTGACCGTACTGGTGGACTACACAGTGCGGAAGTTCTGCATTCAACAGGTACTGTCTCCTACCTCCTTTCTTGGTTCTCATTTAGAATCTGCTGACCATTAAGAGGGCAGACAGGCTGAGTCATCCCCGTCTTACTCAGGGTGGTCAGGAATTGCTGAGTGTGCAAAATGTTCGAACTCTGAAATCAGAGTTCTGGGCTCCCAGGGGATTTTTCTTTTTTCTTGTTTTTTTCTTTTGGTCAAAGCTAAGGGGGGAACATTTTCATGACTTTTCATGGCTGGGAGAAAAAGTATTACTGAGATGGAGTTTGGTCATCTTAGGTATGAACCAAGTGCATCAGGAGGTATTGCACCAGTATCTTCTGGTACTTGACTTACCTCTCCTCCTTTCTTACCCCAAAGGCTCCTGACATCAAGGATGTGGTGGGCCCTGCTCCTGACCCTCCAGGGTGACCCTGGAGGCTTGAGCAAAGGTTGCCTTCAGCTGAGGGCAGTGTGGTGCTATGAAAAGAGGGCTTACCAAGAGTCAGGAGACCTGCATTTTAGTTCTGACCTTGCCTTTTACTACTCCTGGGACCTAGACCAGGTCATTTAACTTTTCTGAGTTTCACATTTCACATCTGTAGGCTGTGCATAATAGTAACAGCCTGCCTACCCCATGGGGTTCCTGGGAAGGTTCTCTGTCCATGGTTAAAACTTTCTTGGGAAGTTTAGTCCTCTCACTTTCCCATTGTCAGTGATAGCCACAGCTGGCCCTGGCCCCTAAGCCTCACCCTCCTTCCCCTGGTGCTGCCCTACCCCAGGGTATCAGGGCCAACACACAGGGATCTCTTCAATTCACAGGTGGGCGACGTGACCAACAGAAAGCCACAGCGCCTCATCACTCAGTTCCACTTTACCAGCTGGCCAGACTTTGGGGTGCCTTTCACCCCGATTGGTATGCTCAAGTTCCTCAAGAAGGTGAAGGCCTGTAACCCACAGTATGCAGGGGCCATCGTGGTACACTGCAGGTCAGTGTGGCCTGACCCTTGGCTCCCCACTCATGTCACATTCTGCTCCCATGCTGAGAGCAGGGAAGGCACAGGGGTCCTGGCTGAGGAGGCTAGCACAGAGCGGATGAGCTCTTGGGGCACCAGGGCAGCATCCAGAGAGACTCCTCAAGAAAACTAGGTGCTGGGTGGAAAGCACTTGAGGAAAGAGGGAAGGGCAATCCTCCAAGACTGGGGGTGGGGTGACCACTGCTATGAAGCCAAGAAGCTAGGTTGAGTGCTGCCTTGTGTACTTGGAATCTGCAGACCATTCTAAGTGTCAAGGTTCTCTGGTCCTGATAACTAGAGGTAAGGAGTTCAGGGTACAGTGGAGTTGTTGGCTCCGTGAGAGTCCCAGCTCTACCCCATACAGAATTAGAATTTAAAGCCTTGAAGAAAGAGCCCTACCCTGTGCTGCCCCCTCCCTGAGTGTTCCCACAAGACATGCTAGCCATCCCAGTAATACTCCTGCTCTCTGGCTACAGTGCGGGTGTAGGGCGTACAGGAACCTTTGTCGTCATTGATGCCATGCTGGACATGATGCATACAGAGCGGAAGGTGGACGTTTATGGCTTTGTAAGCCGGATCCGGGCACAGCGCTGCCAGATGGTGCAAACAGACGTGAGTGGTTTGTGGGTAGGGGGCATTCCAGGACCAAAACATCTACCCGCCTCATGGATTACTCAGCCTCCCAGGTTATTGTAAATGATCATCATACAGTGTGATGAAGGGCCCTTATAAATTACGTATTAAAAGAACTATGGAGCACAGAGGAGGCTGTGCCTAGGGGAATCTGGAAGGTGGGGCAGATGTCATTTGCACTAGACTCTAAGGATATGGAACAGGTCCTGAGGGAAGTAGGTATGTGGGCAGCCAAGGGAGCCATTGCCACAGAGTTGTGATGCAGCTCAGCCAGGTCCAGGAGCAACAGGGAGATCAGCTCTGTGGTTAGGGCATGGAGTTCAAAGGGCACAGCACTGGGAGGGGAGGGGGGTGGCACAGGTTTTGTGTGTCACCAGAATTTGACAGCCCCTCAGTCTATCCAGTCTGTGCTCTCTGAATGAGCAGGAGTTGGAGTTGTCCTCTCCAGGAGGGTACCAGAGTAGGACCCTCCCTTCCAAGTTTAAGCACCCCCAGAGGGACTCATGCCTTTCGAGTCCTGCCTCCCTGAATTGGGACAAGAGTGAATCATTTTATCTCTGCTAGTATTGAAGAAGTGGACTGAAGTGAAATGGGAGTGGGAGAGAGTGCTCTGGCACCACCAGGACCATGTGTGTAACTGGGAACTCGGGCATCATCTGCATTTCAGATGCAGTACGTCTTCATATACCAAGCCCTTCTGGAGCATTATCTCTATGGAGATACAGAACTGGAAGTCACCTCTCTAGAAACACATCTGCAGAAAATTTACAACAAAATCCCAGGGTCCAGCAACAATGGATTAGAGGAGGAGTTTAAGGTAAGTTGGAGCTGAGCTCTTTCAGGATGAAGGATCTGTGTGACCTACAGAATACAGGATGCTTGACTCCTTGTGGATTTACCAACAAATGGTGAATCCCCTTGCAAAGCATGTGGGTGGTTAAGGAGGTGGGTCTCTGGCCCTTTACTCATACCCTAGTCATTCTCAACCCATCCTGCATGTTAGAGTCACTTGTGTTGTGTTTAGGGGGGGAAAAAAACAAAAACAGGCAATGGAATTTTTTTTAAGTCCCCCAGCTCCCCCTCCCAGGTAATTATAATGTACAGCAAGAGCAAACGTTCTCTGCAAAGTAAATATTTTTGGCTTTGCGTGCCATACGGTCTCTATTTGCAACTACTTAGCGCTGCTGTTATAGCACAAAAGCAGCCATAAACACCACGTAAACAAATGAGCATGGCAGTGTTTCCATAAAACCTCATTTGCAATCAGCAGACCAGATTGGCTCGTGGACCATAGATTGCTGACCCCTGCTGTATGCCATTAGACAGTGGTTCTCAACACACCTAAGGGACATGTCACACTCTCATCAATAAAAGTGCTCCCAGAAGCAAGAGATTCTGGATTGGAATGGGGAAGACCAACTGCCTTAAAGCACTCCTGAAGCTATCATGTACACATGAATTACCTCGGGATCCTATTATGATGCAGGTTCTGTTTCAGCTGGTCTGAGTTGGGACCTGAGATTCTGCATATATAACAAGACGAGGCTGATGCTGGTTTATGGGCTACACTTTGAGTAGCAAAAATCAAGAAGGAACCTTGGAATAAGGAGAAGGGAGGATATATATTTGAATAAGGTTTTCTAAAGAATCTAAGACAGCCTCTGGGAGTAGAACATCAGGGAGAAGAGGGAGGAAGGGCATACTGTCTCCTATAAGACTAGATTACTTGTTCCAGGATCATAAAGTTTCAATCTAAGGGAATCCCAGAATGGTCCACGGGAGCCGGGAAAACAGTGTTTCCCAAACACTCTTGGCTTATTAAAGACAGAAAAACTGTGTTCTGATAAGAACATGTGGAAATGATGGAGGTCAGGGCTCTGCTGAGAAGAGCAGTATGCCAGTGTGCCCTGGATGCAGGTCCAGTGACAGACATAATCTTGTCAGGTTCAGTTACTGAGATCAGTAATGTTTCCCCTCCCCTTCCCAATTCAGAAATTAACATCAATCAAAATCCAGAATGACAAGATGCGGACCGGAAACCTTCCAGCCAACATGAAGAAGAACCGGGTTTTACAGATCATTCCATGTAAGAGCCCTCTCCCCACCCAAAGCCTTAATGCCCCATCCCCCTTTCCCTTCACCCTTTGAACTTCTTGGGTACTAGGTAATGATCAGCTTGGAGACAAGAATTATGGCATTGTCTCTTATTGTTCCCAGTTCTTCAGTGGCTTCTGGAAAGAGCATGAAGCCCAAAGGTTTTCTGCCTCCTAGGCTAGGAACAGGCATGTTGTTGCCCAGCTGGAATTATATCTGCTCAGAGCTGAGGTCGGGGGGGATAGATGGAAAGAGAGGGAGACGAGGACAGGTGATGCTGGGGAGCCACAAGCTGCTGTCCTTCTTGCAGATGAATTCAACAGAGTGATCATTCCAGTTAAGAGGGGTGAGGAGAACACAGACTACGTGAACGCATCCTTCATTGATGTAAGTGGTGGCTGTGTCCCCGGAGCTCCCAACACTCCATGGAGATTCAGCTGGGCCTTGCAGTGCTGCCCTCCCAATGCTTGGAAGGGTGGTCTTTGAGTCAGTCATCAAATACAGAACTGATACCCTTCCTGTGCACTAGGTCTGTCAGGGCCCCTAAGAGCAGAAAGTGAGGGAACAGAAGGCAAACACCAGTTTGGAAGGAAAAGTTCACAGCACAGACCAAAGACTAAAAACACTAACCTCTGGTCCTTCCCATTCCTGCTGTCTCCATCCTAGCCCCAGCCCCACTTCCCTCATCTTCTTACAAGACCAGCATGCCAGCCAGGGTTTGGTCCGTGGCCAAAGGGGAGCTCTGCCTGGGATGTGTTTGTCTCCAGGCAGCCCCCATCCCATCCCAGTGGCCTGTCTTCTCCACTAGCCCCTCCCTGATCAAACCATCTCACTCCTGCCATTGACCTGGACTGTATAGGGCTACCGGCAGAAGGACTCCTACATCGCCAGCCAGGGCCCTCTTCTCCACACAATTGAGGACTTCTGGCGAATGATCTGGGAGTGGAAATCCTGCTCTATCGTGATGCTAACAGAACTGGAGGAGAGAGGCCAGGTGAGCTCAAAAAGGTCCTGGGCCGTAGGAGACAAAAGACACATGAAAAAAAGGGGGGGTGGGGGGGGTGCTAAGAGGGTATTTGGACTTTTTCTTTGACTTAAACTAATCAAAGAGCCATTGCCCAGCTGCTTGGTATCTGAACAGTCAGCTTCTCTCAGGACTGGTCTGAGCCTCCATTCGGTTCCCAGACAGTTCACACCCTCTCATTTCTCTCCTGAATACAGTCTCCCCAAGCCTAGCTTTGTGCACACCCTCTGCACCCCACCTCCACGGGCAGGGCAGAACTAGTGAGAGGAGGGATACAGAGACAGACTGAGGCTCCCACATGGAGCTTGTGTGAGTGTCTCTAAGGAGAAAGTGCCTTCCAAGCCAGAGAAATTAACTAGAAGACTGGTGGGAAGATGGGTCACTTCTTTGCTGACTGCACAAAAGAAAACAATAGAATTTGAGAAATAACAAAAACAAGAAACTTGTAAGTTAACATTCAATAACAAGGAAATCTTTTAAAGAAAAAACCCCTTGAGAATTGTCAGCATACTCAGAATATAAAGGGACCTTAGAGGCCCCCTAGGCCAGCTCCCATTCAGTGTAGGAAATCTCTTAACACTATTCCTGAGTCAGAACCTTGCAGCCTCTACTGAGCACTTTCAATCTCAGGAGTCACTCTTTCTGTGTCCACCTCCCACCCCACCCCTCTCAGTATTACTGTGTGGCTCAGTCTGTGTTCAGATAGTGCTTATTATCTTCAGACTCTTTCTGCTGTGGTGCACAGTGCAGTAAATGGGTGCTCCATGATGCCTGGTGCGCAGCTTAACAGGGGTCAGAATCGAGAGAAAGAGCAGGAGAGGCCAGCAAGGGCCCGGGGGAAAAGGTCCTTCTAAGCCATAGTGAAGAGTTTGAATTTTGTAAAGCAGTTTAAGAACTCTTGACAATATCAGATTTGTAGGTTTCTTAAAATCCATCTGGCTCTGGTGAGGAGGACAGATTAGAAATGAGCAAGCAAGCCAGAAGCAGAGAGGAAGCTGCAACAGTAATGCTGGTGGCCTGGACTCAGCAGGGGTGGTGAGAAGGGGTCTGCCCCGAGAGATGGTGCAGAGGTGGGGTGGACTGGACTGGGGGAAGGGGGGAGAGGAAGAATTAAATACATTTTTTACATTCGTTTTTCCAAGCCACATCTTTCCCATTCTGTACTTGGGCAGTTTGTTTATTTTAACCTTGATACAGCCTTGATATTTGCTCACCCTGATGTTCCGTTATGTCAAGATTTTTTTCAGATTTAATCATTTAACTCATTAGTTGTTCTTCTCGGATTTGTATCATGTACCTAATCAACAGACATACATTATAGGTCTTCACCTATCATTAATAACAATACTGATGAGGTGAGAGATTTGGAGGAAGCGTACACCTGAGTGACAAAGGCCAGTTGGGGGATGAGCTACTTTGTTATCAGGAATTAGGTGCATGTCTCCTGGCCCTCTCTGATAAGCTGTGAGGGAACGTACATATAGACCAGGGACCTACATGAGGTTCCCTCCACACTTCCACCCTCTGGATCTATGATGGGCAGGTCCAAAGAACAGGCAGAAAAAGCTGGAATGGCGAGCACATTCTCAGTCCACTGCCCTGTAATAAAAAGCAGCCCAGTGAATACCTCAGACTCTGTCTAGTCAGATTGTCAGGCTTTTCCATCCTTGAAGTAGACCTAGTGAGAGTACAGGGCAGAAGGGCGGGAAGCATTTCTCACCGGTAGAGGTGGGGAGAGAGGGGACATGCACACACAAGTTGTCCTGCCCATTGGCCAGGCCTGCAGTCAGTTGGATGAGGCCCATTCCCCTCTACCTACTAACACTGTGCCTGTGCCTATGCTTCTGTCTTAGGGCCAGTGAAACAGAAGCTTCTGAAGTGGAACAGAACAGGTTATAGTAACATTCTTTACCAGCCTCACCGGCCTCTAAGATAAAATTTTACTTTCTGTTCCACCTCCCATTCATCTTATCAAGTGTAGCTCCCAGAGATATTAACACAGTAAGCCTAAATGAGACAATGAAGGGTGTCTCCATTTATACATTCTGACACCACTCCCTACCCCCAATTTAAATTCTGAGAAAAAGTCTGATCCAAAAATGTAAATTCTGTATACATTAAAATTCCAAAGGAATTAAAACCTAAAATTCTCTTCTCCCTGTTTTATTTTTCTGCACCATTTAAACCAGGGGGGTACACCAAGAGGCTTGGTAAGGCCTGAGTTCCTCTCATCAGCTGCAGCTTGATGCATCCACCATCATCATCAGAGTGGGCAGAGCAGCTCTAGCAGTTTCTGCATGGTGTCACCTCAACCCAAGGCCACATTCTACTTCTCCAGAGAGACAGTAAAACATGATAGACCCTTGTTAGACCCTTGCCCACAAAGCTCTGTATCACCATCACTGTTTTCAACCCCAGACCATAGCAAGAAACTTAGTGCTATCTAGGGGAAAGAGGGTAAACAAAGACAGCAAGAGAAAAGACTGAAAAACTTCTCTGTTTCAGCTTCTTTAGGGACACCAATACCTAGAGTCCATAACCTGAAAATATAAATCTTAGATTAAACCCCAGTTCCCAACCATTCTTCTACTAGACTTGAACACCTACTCCTCATCTCCAGTCACCCACGGATGACTCCAACACCTGGCTTGCTGCCCCTTTTTTGATTCCTATTTCTGTTTCTATTCTTGGAGGCAAAAGTATGTATGTGGGTGATCCATCTACTCTTGTCTTTCAGCTTCTCAGCCTCCTTAGCCATCCAGTTCCATGGTCAAACCACAACCTTGTCATCCCCCCATATCTGCACTGACTTTGGAATGTCAACATTAGGCATCCCGCCCTGTTACCATCTCCTGTCCTTTCACCTCACTACTTCTCATCTCTTACTCCAGTAATTCTTTGTCCTCATCAGGTCCTTAGATACATTGGTTCCTCCATTTTCTCAATCTCAATCACCCCAGTCATGTCCCCACCTTCCTTCTTACTCTGTTAAGAGTTTTTTTGACTTGTCATTATTATAATCCCTCCCTTGTTAACATCCACTATTCCCTCATGGTCTCTTACTTTCATGGCAAGGTCTGTACCCTATTAAACTCAATTATATGCCTGCATCTGGTATCAGACATTACTGGGAGAAAACGCAAAATGGTGCTGAGTGGTCTCACATTGAATTCGTGACCACAAATCTAATATGTGTAATTAGTGTCACCTACCAATCCTACTACCCTTCCTTCTCTTTCCTCAGACCTTCAACATTCCCTCTTGCCTGTCCCATCGCACTCACACCTTATCTTTTGATCTCATTCTTCTCCAGGAAAGCAGACAAGAATGCTCTCATCTTCTTACCCCCAAGCAGCCAGCCTGGGGCTGGATGAATCTGTATCCATTCATCCATTCTCTTGTCTTCTCTCTGGTTGCAGTAGAAAAGTGTTCCTACATTTCTCAGTCCAACTAGCCACTGTGCCCTGGTCCCTTCCTCTCCTCTGTCTTCTCAAGGATGTTGCTGCTCTCATTATCTTCTCTCACCTCCATCCGTAAATAGTTCCCCTCTCTCCTCTATACTCTTATCAGCCTATTGTTACTTTCCTATCTTTAAAAAACAAAGATCTCCTAACCCCACATTTCCTCCCATTTGCCATCCCATTTCTCTGGACCCCTTCCCAGCAAAACTCCTTTAAAAAGCGTTGGCTTTCTCCCCTCACATTCTCTCCTCATCCTGTTCCTTCTAGGCTTGACTCCTCTGGGACTGCTTCAGTCAAGATCACCGGTGACCGTCATCTGCCCAATGCAAAAGTTATTTCTCTTTTCTTGTCTTTCTTGTTCCTTTGTAGCAGCGTGTGAAACCGTCAACACACACTCCTTCCTCCTCAAGACACTTTCTTCCCTTG
Source organism: Balaenoptera ricei (assembly GCF_028023285.1). NCBI lineage: Eukaryota > Metazoa > Chordata > Mammalia > Artiodactyla > Balaenopteridae > Balaenoptera > Balaenoptera ricei. The sequence goes on from NC_082653.1 coordinate 30,265,710, forward strand.
ACTTCGATGATGTCACCCTCTCCCCGCTCACTGGCCTGGCAACTCCTTTGTTATTTCTTTTGTGACCTCCTCCTCCTCGGCATGACCTCTAATCATTGGAGTGTCCAACACTCAGGCCTTAACCCACTTTTGTTCTCTTTTGATACACTATTCCTTGAGGATCTCATCCAACTCCGTGGCTTTAAATACTATCTGTATGTCAGGGACTCTCACATCTATGTCTCTAGCCCAGTTACCCCCCATCTTCCCAGTTGTGGACCGGTGTACCCACACAGCTACTTGATATCTTCTCATGGATGTCTGTTAAGAATCTCAAACTTCATATGGCCCAAATAAAATTTGGTTTCCTCCTTTCCCTCGTACTGGTTCATCCCACCCTACCCATCTCAGTAAATTGTACCACCTTCCACCCAGATGCTCGAATCGGAAGTCTAGGAGTTACCTTTATTCCTCTCCTTTTCTCATTCTCCACAACCAGTCTGCCAGTGAGTCCTGATGTGTGCTGAGCATATCCACTTCTCTTCAGTGTAACTCCTGTCACCCGCATACAGACCATCATCTCTCACCTGCATCACTGAAGTAGCCTGGCAGCCAGTCTGCCTGCTTCCATTCCCATCCCCTTTTAGTCACTTCTCCACATGGAGGCCAGTGATCCTTTTGAAAATATAAATCTAATTATATCACTCATTGTCTTAAAATCCTCTTTGGGCTTCCTCATCTTGAGGGAAAATCTACCCATGCATTCAAAATTTAGAAACTTTTCCTGTTGATAATCCAGTCCCAAGACTTGAATTGGGTCCTTCTTCCTCTCCTGTTTCCATTGCTTATTTTAAGTCTCCTAGTTTCCATTTTCCCTCATCCCCGTCTGCCCTCTGTGTACAGAGTGGAGCATAGATTCTGAGGTGAGCCACAGCCTCTACTCCCTGAGGGTCAGGTCCCATATTTGTCACAGCCTTGCATTCCCCACAGGCCTAGTCTCCAGCTCTGTGCTCTCATGTCTCCATCCTCAGCAGGATACCAAGGCATTTTTAGCCCTGGGCGACAGTGGGTACAGCCACTGCTGGCCCCTGCTCTGGATTCTGTTACAGCTCTTTTTGCCATATCCTTCCCCACAGCCATGAGAGGCACCTCAGGAGTCAAGTCCCATTTAAGCCCAACCTGATTTTTCTGTTTGTGTTGTTGGGCCCACCCAGAGGGCTAAATTAAATAAGCCTTCACCTGGCTGAGTAGGGTAATTTCCTGCCATCGGTCCAACATCTGCGATCATCTTATGTGGCTTCTCTTTATTTCATGTCGTCCCTTAAATCCTATCCCCATAAGTTTACCAGGCTTGCTTTCTCTCAGCACACCATACCTGCTTCCCTACAATAGCTGTGTCATCTTGAAATTCACCCTACAACAGCACTGATCTAACTTCTTGGTCCTACCACAGGTAATCATTTTGGCTGGTTGTCCCCATTAGGCAGCCAGAGCAGACATGCTTTCACTGTTGACCAACTCCTTGTCCAGAGTTTGAAGAGGGGACTTTCTTTTTGGCCACACCGCGTGGCTTGTGGGATCTCAGTTCCCAACCAGGAATCAAACCCATGCCCCCTGCAGTAGGAGTGCAGAGTCCCAACCACTGGACCACTGGGGGATTCCCTAAAGAGGGGACTCTTTTTTTTTTTTAATTTATCTTTATTCTATTTACTTTTTATTTTTGGCTGCGTTGGGTCTTCGTTGCTGTGCGCGGGCTTTCTCTAGTTGCGGCGAGCAGGGGCTACTCTTTGTTGCAGTGCGCGGGCTTCTTATTGCAGTGGCTTCTCTTGTTGCGGAGCACGGGCTCTAGGCGCGTGGGCTTCAGTAGTTGTGGCACTCAGGCTCAGTAGTTGTGGTGCACAGGCTTAGTTGCTCCACGGCATGTGGGATCTTCCCGGAACGGATTGAACCCGTGTCCACTGCATTGGCAGGCGGATTCTTAACCACTGCACCACCAGGGAAGCCAAGAGGGGATTCTTGATGGTTCAACTCTGCATCCCTGGGAGTCCTCCTTCCAATCTGCCCCTTTTCTTCTCTGTTATGCCTCTTTTCCTAAACTAAGAAGATCTAAAATGTCTGAAGGCTGTTAAGTGTGGGACCATTAATATTTCCTTTTCTTGCCATAGTGTGATTCTAGCTCCTACACGCTGTTGCTGTAAAGCTCTTTGTATCTTAGCAGTTCTAATGGTTTTAAAGCCCCAGTCTTTAGTTCTGACTGATAAAACTGTATAAAGGCAGTGTTGGGAAGGAACTGTGGTAACAAAGCTCACTCCACCCACCAAGCCCTGAAAACCAATGTAGTCTCTGTTTAAGGTGAGGCTTAATTAGATTTTTCTAAAGCTGTTCTGGTTGAAGAGAGGGCCCAGAGCTCTGACCCTCAGGGTATCCCCAGGGCTCCTAGTGGGCACACACTGAAAAGCACTGGTCTGTGACATTTCCTTGATCTACCACTTTAATAATCCCGTGTTTTAAAATGAGCTCAGTGTCATTTATAAAGGGGGTAATGAATGATCACACATGAAAAGCAAGAAAAGTCATTAAAATGGACTTTTAATACTGATTTTATTCGGACTGAGAGACTATCAGTGATTTTATTTTTGTATTTAATTTCCCCAAATCTTTTCTAATGAACATAGAGTACATTTATGGTTGAGTATCTTTATTTATTTATTTATTTTATTTTTGGCTGCATCAGGTCTTCGTTTCTGCACACGGGCTTTCTCTCTAGTTGCGGCAAGCAGGGGCTACTCTTTGTTGCGGTGCGCGGGCTTCTCGTTGTGGCTTCTCTTGTTGCGGAGCGTGGGCTCTAGGCGCGCAGGCTTCAGTAGTTGTGGCTCACAGGCTCTAGAGCGCAAGCTCAGTAGTTGTGACACACAGGCTTAGTTGCTCCGCGGCATGTGGGACCTTCCCAGACCAGGGCTCGAACCCGTGTCCCCTGCATTGGCAGGCGGATTCTTAACCACTACGCCACCAGGGAAGTCCCATATGGTTGAGTATCTTTAAATTGCCAACAGTGAAGTATCTAAGATCTCCCCTAAAATGCTCTAAAGGAAGGACAGCATAACCGTATTTTGTTTTGTTTATGTATTTATACCCTGGCTTGTTCTGCAGACATTAAACGCATTCATTTACCAGATACTTATTGAGAACCTACCAGATGCAGGCAGTGTGCAAGGTGCTGAGAAAACAAAGATGAAAAGAGGCAGCCCCTGCCCGCAAGGAGCTATAGAAGGAACTGAGCCAGGTGCAAGCAGAGACAACAGTAAACCATCTTGTGCTCACTAACAAGGACAAAAAACACAAGAGCTAGCAACTATAACGTGCCACTGCAGATTAAAGAGTTAAAGAGGAGGGACTTACCTGATGGTGCAGTGGTTAAGAATCCACCTGCCAATGCAGGGGACACGGGTTCAAGCCCTGGTCTGGATCCGTGCGCCACAACTACTGAGCCTGCTCTCTAGAGCCCGCGAGCCACAACTGCTGAGCCTGCGTGCCACAACTACTGAAGCCTTCGCACCTAGAGCCCATGCTCCACAACAAGAGAAGCCCACGCACCGCAATGAAGACCCAATGCAGCCAAAAATAAAATTAATTAAAACAAACAGAAGGGCTTCCCTGGTGGCGCAGTGGTTGAGAATCTGCCTGCCAACGCAGGGGACACGGGTTGGAGCCCCGGTCTGGGAAGATCCCACGTGCCGCGGAGCAACTAGGCCCGTGAGCCACAACTACTGAGCCTGCGCGTCTGGAGCCTGTGCTCCGCAACAGGAGGGGCTGCGATGATGAGTGGCCCACGCACCGCGATGAAGAGTGGCCCCCACTTGCCGCAACTGGAGAAAGCCCTCGCACAGAAATGAAGACCCAGCACAGCCATAAATAAATAAATAAAAATTTAAAAAAAAAAAAAAAAAAAAAAAACAGAAAATAGAAGTTACACATTAAAAAAAAAAAAAAGTGTTAAAGAGGAAAGGAATGAAAGCATACTGTGGACTGGGCTTTGGTGAAGCACCATGGCTGGGTGAGAATGTAATTGGGTTCAGTTTTTCTGGGTTAGCGGTCTGACATACATAAGTAACTACAAATGTGGGAACACCTCAAAGGAGCAAAGAAAAAGGAATTGGAACAAAGACACTGATTCCTCCTCTCCCTCCACCCTGCCATTGAGTGTTAGATGCAGCTATGAGCTGATGGTCAGAGTTCTTCACAGACCCTGTCAGTGTTGCAAATTAGACTATAAATAATAGCAAAAGGTTAAGTGATGAGTGGACTTAAGTTGTTCAATATGGATGTCCTGCTGAGGATCAGAAGTTAAACTGGAGTGATGTTAAGTAGTAGAAGGACCCTCTGAGTTTTTGACACCTTGGGGAAGAAGTGTGTCGGTGTAAGAAGTGGCTGTGTTGAGAGGAGCAGTCTGCTCACAGGGCAGCCCTGCTTTTACCACACATGGTATTCTGAGCCCCTCACCTCTCCCATTTGTCCCCCAGGAGAAGTGTGCCCAGTACTGGCCCTCTGATGGACTGGTGTCCTATGGAGACATCACAGTGGAGCTGAAGAAGGAGGAGGAATGTGAGAGCTATACCGTCAGAGACCTCCTGGTCACCAACACCAGGGTAAGATGCCTGGTGGGTGGGCTCCTCCCACAGGGAAAGCAGGGTTGCACCTACCTCTCTGATCCTCCTTCCTCCACAGGAGAACAAGAGCCGGCAGATCCGGCAGTTCCACTTCCATGGCTGGCCTGAAGTGGGCATCCCCAGTGATGGAAAGGGCATGATCAGCATCATTGCAGCCGTGCAGAAGCAGCAGCAGCAGTCAGGGAACCACCCCATCACCGTGCACTGCAGGTATGCCCACCCCAACCCTCAGGGGGAAGAGAGAGAAAGGCATGGGAGGCAGGCAGAGGGGTGTGATGGGAGCCTGTATCAGACAGTGAGGAAAGCCAGACAAGAGCGGGATGTTGGTGAGCACGTGGCAATCAAGTTTGATGACCAGGACAGGCCCAGATGATAAGAACTTCACACTTTAAGTGCTAGGGAACAGCAGTCCCTAATGTTAAGATATTGGGCAGGGGAGGTGATGCAGAAGGGGAACAGCAGGGGACACTGACAGTGGAGAAGACCAGTTGGGCAACATGGGAATGAGGCCTGTTTCCCTAAGAAACACAGGAAAAGAGAAAAGGGCAACTATTTTGAAAACAGTTAGAAGAAAAATGAGCAAGACTATAAACATAGCTGTGAAAAAGAGGAGTCTCCTAGGTTCGAGGCTGGGTAATGGCTGGTGTCACTGACAGAAGAAAGATAGCAAGGGGACCCATGGGGCAGGGGGTGGATTTTGTTTGGGGCACATTGTATGAGATTGCATTTTAGAAAAAATTTTACCTTGAGTTTGTATTGCTTTTATAATTGGGGGAAGGGAATCTCTTTTAAAAGGGAAGGAAGAATATATTTAAAATTCCTACAAATTGGTTTTGAAGATAGAAAAGTGAGCAAAGGAACGTCTAGAAATGTATCCAGTAAATGTTCTTCAAATGGCCAAAATGAAATATGTAATTACAAGAATTGAAGCACTGTTTATAATAGTAAAAGATGGTAGGGACTTCCTTGGCGGTCCAGTGGTTAAGACTCTGGGCTTCCACTGCAGGGGGCACGGGTTCAGTCCCTGGTTGGGGAACTAAGATCTGGCATGCCATGCGGCACAGCCAAAAAAAATTGAAAAAAAGATGGTAAATAATCTAAACATGTATTAATAGGGGACTGGTTCAGTAAGCTCTGATATATCTCATACTACAGAGCTTCAGATAATTAATTAGAAATCTGTTTGTGTACTGGTATTCAGTAATCCTCTAGGTTTATTGCTTAGTGAGAAAAGCAGTGGGAGACAGGGAAAGAATTTGTTTATGTGGGTATATGCATAAATTATCTCTGGAAGGACACACAAGGACCTGATGACATTGGTTGTTTCCCAGGAAGAAACTAAAAGGATGAAGAAGTAGAGTAGGAAGGAGACTTTCCACTGTTTCTGACCTTTTTGAAATTTGAACTATGCTAATTTATTACCCATACAAAAATAAATCATTTGAAAAAATGTTTTTAAGAAGAAAAAGTGGCAAAGTCCACCATCTAATACAAATGTACAGTAAACATGAAAAGATGCTAATCCTTATTAGCAATATGAGAAATGGGGATGAAAACAGTAAAACATGGCTTTTTGTCCATTGGATTGGCAAATTAAAAGGATTCCTTGAACTACAAAAATAAATACTTCCTTGCCCACACTTTTAAATCTCCCATGCTCCTCCCTCCCTTAGTCACCCTCTCTTGGCAAACCCCAGATTCTCTAGCTACCCTGCACCATGCAGCTGAATATGGCTAAAGAAAAGCACCATGTTACAAGCCTCACTTTACGTTTCTGATGACTTCATCGTTGGCCATTAGTGCTGCCCTGCAGTCCTTCTGCATCTCCCACTGTTCTAGACCAGGGCTAGGCAAACTAGGGCCCAGTGCCAGAGCTTGCCTGCCACATGGTTTTGTGGGGGCCTGCAAGGTAAGACTTGTGTTTACATTAAAAAAAAAATTTTTTTTTTAATCAAAAGAAGAATATTTCATAACGTGAAAATTACATGAAATTTACATTTGTGTTCATATATAAGGTTTTATTGGAACACGGCTATGCTTATATATTATCTGTGGCTGCTGTCCTGCTCCAGCAGCAGTATTGAGACCATTCGTGGTACTCTTACTACCTCACACTGCTGCTCAGCACACAAGAAGCACAGTTGTGCAGTTGTAACTTGACTTTGTCTCTCTTCCCAACAAAACCTAAGATACTTCCTATTTGGCCCTTTACAGAAAAGCCTGCCAGCCTTTGTCCTGGATGATCATTTCATCCTCCTCTCAAACCTCAAACCTCCAATACCTCTCCCATCCTCATATTTAAGAAATGACCATGTTTTCTATTTGCCTAGGAAAAAAGAAGCGATCAGAGAATTTCCACTTGCTCTTAACCACCACAGCTCCCCATCTACCTGCATTAGAGCTGTGGACCCTGCATCCCTCCTGTTCAGTGGATGAGTTGTCTGAACTCTCTCTGAAGTCAGCTACATTAGTCCTCTATTGCTGTGTAATAATATTACCACACATTTAGCATCGCAAAACAACACACATTTATCTTGCAGTCTTTGTGGTTAGGAATCTGAGCACATCTTAGCTGAGTCCTGTGCTTCAGGGTCTCAAAAGGCTGCAGTCAAGGTGTTGACCAGATGGGCTGTGGTCCCATCTGAGGCTTGACTGGGGAAGGATCCACTTCTGAGCTCACTTGGTTGTTGGTAGCATTCAGTTCCTTGTGGAATTTTGTATTTTGAAGTTCCTTGCCACATGGTGGACCTTCCCAGCATGGGTGCTTGCTTCTTCCAAACCAACAAAGAAGAGAGTATTTCCTTACAAGACAGACATTATGATCCACGTAACATAATCACATACATGTAATTGTATACGCTCCATCACCCTTGCTACATTCTGTTGGTTAGAAGTACATCGCAAGTCCTGCCCACACTCAAGGGGAGGAGAAGCACACAAGTACGTGAACACCAGGAGGCAGGGATCTTGGGAGTCAAGCTAAAGTCTGCCACACCCACCCTCCACTTGGATACCAATTCCATCCTCTTTTGTCTCTTCAGGGACCTGACTTCACTATCCTACATCATCAGGTTTTCTTCTGGATACCTACTATCTTCATAAAAATGTGCTATAATTTCTCCCATTTTAATATTTTTAAAACCTTTTGCCTCCAGTTCCCCTCCAGCTACCCTCTATTTCTCTGTTTTCCTTAATTGTAAAATTTCTCAAAATATTTGTTCATACTAACTCTCCAGTTCCTCTCTTCCCAGCCTCTGTTGAGCCCATTTCAGTTAACCCCCCACATAACTCCCTTGCAACTGCCCTGTGAGGGCCGCCTATGACCCTCACATTGCTGAGTCCAGTGATCACTTCCTAACTCATTATCCTTGACTTTCATCAGCATTAGACACAGTTGGTCATTTGGTTCTCTGTGGAATGCTTTCAGCATAGCTTCTCTCCAGGGTTTTTGTCCTCATTGGCTGTTCCTTCTCTGTCTCCTTTGCTAATTCCTCCCCATCTGTGGTCAAGGGCCAAGTCCTTGGACCTCTGTCAACTGACAGTCACTCTCCTAGGTGAACTCATCCAATCTCCTGGCTTAATACCAACTCCCAAATCTTTATCACCAGTTCACCCTCTCCCCTAAACTCCAGATTTATATATCCAGTTACCTACTCAACATTTCCACTTGGGCCTCTTCAGTTTTAAAGGGTTATTTCAGAACTCCCGATCTTTCTTTCCCAGCCTGCTGTTTCACAGCCTTCCCCACATCAAGAAGTGGTATTTCACTTAACTCAGATAAGAAGCCTGGAACCATTCTTTTTCTCACACATGTACATCTGTTCTACCTGCAAAATAATTTCAGAATCAAGTGTTTATCACTCCCCCCACCATGGCCCTCTGTCCAAGCCACCATGCTCTCTCCTCAGTAACTATACTGGCCTCACTGGTTTCCCTGCTCCCACCCTTCCTCCTGTAGTTTATTCTCAACACAGCAGCATGAGAGCTCCTTCTAAAACTTCAGTCAGACCACATCACTACTTTACTCAGAATCCAAACACTGGCTCACAAGGTACGACATGTCTGAGGGCTCCTTGCTCAGGCCAGGCAGGGAGTGCACCGGGGGCCTGGCCTTCTCCCTGAGGGCCCTGACCTTACCCCGCCCACTTCCCTCCCTCCCTCAGATGCAGCTACAGTGGCTTCAGCACCTAGACACACTCCTGCGTCATTCCTGAGATGCTCATTTCCAAGGGCCTTGTCCTCACCTTCTCAGGGTCTCTGCTCACATTCCCTGACCACCCTGTTCACAATAGCACTTCTCCCCACACTGCCTAGAACTGCTGTTCTCTTTTTCCTTCTCATATTGCATATCTTATTGTCTGGGGGTACTGCTACCCACCGCAGTCTCTACCACACAGCAGGCACTCAGTAAGGGTCTGGTGATGACACATTGAACAGGTGGACCGTGTCAAGGTGAGAGTCTGGATTCCTGGGATTTAGGAAGAAAATGAGCAGCATGGAAAAGAATCAGCAACCATATACCAGTGCAGAGGGGCAGGAAAGAAGGGGCCAGAACTCTTGACATAAATGAGCAGCAGGCCAGGGCCCCCCAGGCCTGTTTTTGTTTTTTGTGTGTTTTGTTTGTTTTTTTGGCTGCGCCACACAGCATGTGGGATCTTAGTTCCTCAACCAGGGATCGAACCCGTGCCCTTGGCATTGGTAGTGCGGGGTCCTAACCACTGGACTGCCAGGGGATTCCCCCACCCCCACCCCAACCCCGGCTTGTTTGTAGGTGGACAGCGAAGCCTCAGTGCTGGGGGTGGGGGTGAGGTTCTTCACCACTGCGCAACGAGTGAGCCCCTCAGCAAGCAGAATGGGTCGTGCGAGAAGGGCAGCAGGGGTGCACCCACCTCCCCAGAGCTGTGTGAGCTCCTGTGCCCACCCCCAGCAGTTCCACTGGATGATTGACCTTCCCAGGAGCACCAGCCTCGGCCTTTATCTGCTCATTGTCACTGTCACTCGCCTCTTTGGCACAGGGAGCCATTGCAGATGTGATAAGTGTATCTGCTTTGTTACAGTGCGGGGGCAGGACGGACAGGGACCTTCTGTGCCCTAAGCACAGTCCTGGAACGGGTGAAAGCAGAGGGGATTTTGGATGTCTTCCAGACCGTCAAGAGCCTGCGGCTGCAGAGGCCACACATGGTCCAGACACTGGTATGCTGCCCTGCATGTTTATCCATGCCACCACACCATCTGCAGCTCCTCTGCCAAAGCCACCTCAGGGGGGAGGCTCTTTTGAGGGGCCCATCTGATAGTCAGAAGACTGTGTAACCACAGACTCATCCTTCCTCAAGGTGCCTCAGACAAACAGAATGAGCTTTGGGAGGCAGGAGAGCAGTGGGGGCATAACCTAGCCCCACACCAGTAAGAGATGCAAGTGGCCTCTGTGAAGGCTAGAAGAGGGTGCCCAGGTGCCCCATGGGGCTCTTCACTTCTCCATGGGTCCAAGGTGGGGAAGACTCAGGAGTACCTCCTCTCCTCAGGCTCCCTTTCAACAGGTCTCCTGACAGCCTAGATGACCAGTAACCACTGAGTATGTGGACAGACATGAGCTCATGTCTGACCTCTGCAGGCCTAGGACCGCCATCTGCATGTCCAGTCTCTTCTATCTGTAGAAGGTAGCTGCACTCAGCCCAGAGGGGAATGCTGTCAGAACTCTGGCAGGCAGCTCAGGGCTCAGGTGGAAATCCAAAAACATTCATTTCCTCTTAATTTTCCATTTTTTTAAAAATGGGTTTGTCAGGAGCTGCAGGTACATTTTTCTCTTCAGTAACTACCCTGGCCTTTTCCCCCACCTTTCACTCTGCAGGAACAGTATGAGTTCTGCTACAAGGTGGTGCAGGAATATATTGATGCGTTCTCAGATTACGCCAACTTCAAGTGAGAAGCGATGAGGCCCCGTGGACAGGAGAATTGCCTTTAATATTTTGTAATATTCTGTTTTGTTAATATACCCAAAATTGTGTATATATCTTACAACTGTTTTAGAAATTGGTACATAGGCTTCTATTACCTGTTAGGTGGAGATTTTATATGTAAATGTGTTAGTACTGATAGTCCTTTTTCCAATGTTTTATTGGGGAATTAAATAGTGTGATGTTTGGATTGATATCATGAAATCCTCTGCCTGGAAATTGGGCTCTATTGTTCTTTGGTTTATACATCTTTTCCTAAAGAAGAAACACAAAACTCATTCCAGGTAGCTAGGCATTAACTAAGAAAAAAAGCACAAAGTTATCAGAGCTCTTGAGGAAATTGGTTGTCCCAGTGCCCCCAGTTAAGACCGCTCTCCCCTCCCTGCTCTGTAAATAATCTCTCCCCTTTCCACCCTTGCCCACCTTCTCGTACCGCCTACATCCCACCATGGCGAGTAGAGGGACCAGAGTGGTATCTCTGGCACCACACTAGGGATTATCAGGTAATAAAAGCTTTGACTCCCTGAGGAAACGTCTCTCCCTTTGTCTGGGGTGGGGCAGTCATACCAGGGCTGGGGTTCTCCTGGGCCACTCCCGTCCCTGCCGTTACTGTTCTGTCTTAGCTGGCTGCAGAGAGGGCACAGTCTCCCTGGCTCCTTCTTTCCAACAAACACAGCCCCTCTAGCTCTTAGGTAGTTATCAGGACCCTTCTTTCACTCCCAGCTTATCTTTGGTGCAGTGGTCCTAGCCAGCCTTGCTCCCTGGGGAAGATGGCCAGGGTCCTCACTGCTTCCCTAAGTACAGAGGCATGGAGGAGAGAGGGGTGGCTTGGCTTTCGGCTTTGAGTCAATTTGACCTCTCCAGTCCTTGGTGCTTTGCTGCAAAGCTATCTGGATCATGTCGCTCTGTCCAGAGCAAGTGTTTATATCTACACTTACTGTGTTAAACCGCTTCCATTTCCTTTCATATCTGTCCTCATTTCCAGGACTTTTATGTGGAAGTGCCTCAGATCCAGAGGCCAGGATGGTGGGAGTCTTAGATCCCAACTCGAAATTGAGCCTAACATGTTAGACAGAGTGTCTTAAATAAGGTGGATGTTCATTTATTTTTCATGTTAACAGTCTACCCAGTCCAGAGACCCAGTATCCTCCATCTCATGGTCCCAGTGTCCCTTAGGATGTTGTTCTCATCCTCATGGTTGAGGTCACTGTCTTTTCCCATGGAGAAGCAAAAAGAGCTTGGGCAAACAATTTCATTTTTAAAGACATGAAGCAAAAGTTGCACTTTTCACTTCCACTCATACCCCATTGGCTAAAACCTAGTCATAAGACCACACTGAGCTACAAAGGGTGCTGGGAAATGTGGTCTTTAGTTGAGGGCACAGCTGGGAGGGTGTGTCTGTTCATGGCCTCCTTTCTTCATGATCAGCCGAACACAGGAACAGGAGAGGAAACCGGTTGCCATGACTGTCAGTGCAGGGCTGAGAGAACCTTGCAGCCCTCGGGGCCTTTCTTAAGGATCAGGGGCCAGGGGCACCTCGGGGCTGCCAGGAGTGAGAGGTGGCACCCCCATCTGGCCCATGGAGGCATGCACAGAGATCACCGCTGCCGTGCTTGCTGGAGGAGGTAGGACTTGAACTGGACCTGCGGGATATTGGAAGTTTAGATGAGCGAAAGGAGGAAAGATCAGCGGAGCAGCATTACAGAGGGCCTCAGATTCCAGGCAAGCAAAGACGCAGTGGCTCCAAGATAGAAGCCACGTTCTGCACCACATACTCAGGGTGTATGCACGAAGCCCAGGAGCCACGACAGACCACCTTCTGGAAGGTTGCAAGGGGTGAAGTCGTGTAAGTCAGTAGGTGTACTCTGGTCCTTCTGTAGGAACCAAGGAACTGTAAGGGGCGATAATCTCAAAAGTCAGGAGGTTTAAAAGAAGCATGGATAAATTAAGCAAAGACAGAATCTAAAGAATTTCTGGTGAGGGGTGCCATGCTTGGGAAGGAAACCCTGTCTCTTTGCAAGCTACCTATTGGTGCCTCTGTGTAACCATGTCCAGGCAGATGGAGGAGGGCAAGCCGTGGGTCAGCAAGCCATGCAACGAACATATCCCCTGGTTGCTAAACAGACATCTTCAAGCAGGAATTATCCCAGCTCTTTGCTTCCTTCTCTCCCTCAGCTTATAGGTATGGCTCATCACTCCCTCTTCACCTCTTTCTTTTCCTGTATTATTCAGAGCTCACATGGTGTCAGGAGACATAAACCCGACAGGCTCAAAGGGAAGTGTATTGAGGCTCACATGGCACAATTGTGTGGGAAGGGCAGAGGAGATTGCTTCATCTAGTGCCCACTCCTCAGCCAGTCAGCTGTGACTGTGCCCACTGCACACCCAAACTTCTGGGGCCTGCCACACTTGCAGAGACCTCACTTCATCAAATTGTCTCTGTCCTGGGTTTTCCTTCATCCTCTACCCCCACCTGCCCAATATGCTCGTCTTTCATTTAAAAGAAGAAAAAGCAAGCACTTCCCCCATGCCTAAGTTCTTCCATTCCTGCATATTCCTTCCTTACCCTTTCATCCTCAGTGCTGAGCCCCAGGGATCCACTGTCTCCCTGTCCACTAGCACCCCGCTTGGTGTAATGACTGCCTCCTGACTTTTATCCTCACTCTGTAGCTTTTCCTCCACAGCCCCCTTCCTCAGAGGTCAGGCATTCCTGCAGTCTGTGTGGTGTGGACCCTCAGCCCTCCTCCAGCCCTGAGCTCCTGGTCCACACACCCCGCTTCCTACTGTGATTCCACAGGGTGGCCCAGAGGCACCAGTCTCGGGCTCTGCACACCCAGCGGTTTGCCCAGTCGCCAAAGCCCACTGCCCTTTTGTTCAGCCTCCAGCATTCTCTGCCCCCACCCACCCCGTCCCAGCCCTACTCCCACTGAGCACCAAACCCACAGGCCTGCTCCCCCCACAGATCCCCCCGTAGTTCTTGTGTTAGCTCTTCTCCATTTTGTCTCTTACCCTAGAGCACCCACTGCAGCCCTATTGCTGAGACTAGCTAACTCTCCATCCTTCACCCAGACCACCTGCTCAGGGGGTGTGCCCCTCTGTGCTCCTACAGCACCTGAGCATTCAACTCAAAACCTCTGCTTTCCCAACTGATTACAGCAGCCCCCAGACTGGAATAATGTGGCCTCAGGGCTGATTGTGAGCTAGAGCTCAGTGCTGAACAAATGGCTTTCTGTGTCCTGCTGAGAGGGATACAAAGATGAATTCCAGAGTTTATAATCTGGAAGGGGAAAGCAAATATTCCTGAAAGGCGAAGTATGTGGCCAGAAAGAAAGGGAAGCTTTCCCCTGGGAAGCTTGTTCTTGTTTGGATTTTTCAGGAAAAACCACAATCAAATTACAGAAAAAATAAAGGCACCCCATTCCTTTTTTAAAATAAACACCAGGGCCTTTGAATAAAACATTCTGTAAACCCAAACCAGAACTAAGCTAGTTTACTGAACTCAAAGAATTGTTTTCACTAAACCACAAAGCAAATGTTTTCCTAAAATTTACTTGGTTAACCAATACATAAAGGGACAAAATCTGTTTCCCAAAACAGTTTAACTGATCATACGGTCCAAATATTCATTTCAGGTAAGTCAGTTTGGAAATTCACCCATGCCCTTCTGCCTGGGCAGCTGAAGTCGAGGTGCCCATGATGTCATCTCCCCCATCTCTGCCACAGAATTTGACACACCTGCTCTCCCAGTGACCAGCCACTGCGATGCCCAGCCTGACCCTGCCCTCGCACTTGCTGTTCAAATTGCTGTCCAAAGGCAGAGATTGGCTAACCCTATAAGTTGGCCTCTGCCCCCCAGAGGCTGGTGGCTGGCAGCGGAAAGCTGAGCTGATGCAGACTAAGGCGGGAGCCGTTTCTGGCATTCCAGGGGCTGTGCCCAAATCCATGAATGGTCCTGGGCCAAGTACAGGATGAGGAGGGGTTGGAACCTTGAGGGACAAAATTATTCCTACCACCTTTGGATAGGCCCACAAAGGCTGCACTGCCCCCTTAACTGGGCCCCCTGTCAGGGACCTGCTTGGAGGAGAGAGAGGCCACCTGTGGGGTAGCTATGCCCCACCCAAACCTACTTCCACCTGGAGTGACCCAGTCCTGGTGCCCAGGTGTGTGGATGAGGACCATCCCACCCAACCCATTTTACAAGTGGGCAAACAAGCCCTCAGGAAGAGTGGTCATAGCTCTCCCCAGACTTCTTAACAGGCTGCTGGGCTCCTCACTCTTAGGCCCCCACTTTTTTACCAGAGAAAGTCCTGAGCTGGGTGGGACTCAGGGAGACCCCAGGCATTGCCTCTCTTAGGGCCATAATTTGCTGTGTCAGAGAGGGCTGTGAGGGCTTTCTAGACCTAAGGGCAGGAGCTTGAGAATGCAGCTAGGGAAGTGGCTAGATGAGACTTCAGGGGCATAGGCCAGGCTGAAGCAGGAGTCCTGTGACTTCAGATCCCTGGGAAGATGGAAGAAGGAGGCGTCTGTCTGGTGACCCCAGGACCAGCAGCTGAACATACACTGGGAAGGGAAGAGAGTTGGTGGCGAGCTGCCACCCGTCCCCTCTTTGAGACATCATTGGAGTCTGTGGGCCCAGAGCAGTGGGTGGAACTACCTGAGCAATAAATCTTGGGTCTGGCTGCCTGGGTTCCACTGCTGCCTGGAGGAGCCACCTCAAAGGAGCCACTTCATCCACAGCTCTCCCTCAGTGAGTGAAAAGGCTGCCCTCCCCAGGGCTGGGGCTCCGGGATGGAGCTCTATTCTGGGTGCATGGTACACTGCTCCTCTTCCCCCTCCCAAGTCCCTCTACCCCTGACCCATGCCCAGAAAAGCCCCCTTTCCCTCATCTCTCCCCAACAACACTATTCCTGTGCCTGCTGCCCCTAGCGTGGGAGGGACAAGGGGTAGAAACCCTTGCCCCTGTAACCACCACACATCCATTCCACATCCCCAACTGCCATGGAAGAGAGATAGCAACCCACAGGGAAAAGGAGCTGAGGGCCTGCCAATAACATCCCCCAGCACTGGGTGCCCCAGATGCCCCCACACTGCTGCCTGTCTCTTGAACAACTCCTCTGTTCCCCTCTCCAACCTTCTCTCACTTCTGGGATCCCTGAGGGAAGAAAGGGTAGTCCTGCCCTACTGCGGAAGGCCCTCAACTGGCAAAGCGGGGAGCCTCTGTGCCCCAGGGGTTCTGGGAGGTGGCTAGTTGCCAGGAGCCCTCAGGGTCCAGAACCCTGTAGTCCTGGTATAAGGAGCAATAGCAGAAGAGAGAAGAACATGAGGAGACACTGAAGCTGCCCCTGCAACGCCAGTTGTCCAAGGGGACCCCGGAGGAAGAGGAAGGGGGTACGGATGGGAGCACTCCTCGAGTGCTGTCCACTGTCCCTGGGAGCAGCCCTGCCATGGCCAGCTTTGGGCTAGGCCTCCTGGTGCTGCTGCTGACCACCCACCCTGAACCCTCGAAGGCTCAGCACTGGTCCCACAGCTGGCACCCTGAAGGAAAGCAAGCCTCCAGCTCACTCCATGACCCCCAACATACTCCTGGGCCCCCAGGTGAGTTGAAGGGTCTCCCCAGCCTAAGTGAGAAGAAGAAGGTGCTGGCTGGGGCTCTTTCATCTACCTCAAGCCTTGGGTGGAGGTGGGGAGGGCAGGCTGCAGCCTCAGTTCCCTTCTAAGGAAGGGTTCTGGGCACTGCAGCTCACAGCCCAGGCCAAATTGTCCCCAACCTCCCAAGCGATGTTCTGGCTCCCCATAAGGACAGTGTGCCCAGGGAAAGTAGGACCATGGCCCGGTGGCTCCTCTGCAGGAAGCAGCACCTGGTGCAGACACTGCTGGTAAGTAGAGTGAAAGGCCCCCAGCGTTGGCCACTAGGGGCCAGCTAAGAACTGGCTGGGGGTGAGGGGGAATGATACACCACTGAGTTACTTATTTATTTTTGGCTGCCTTGGGTCTTTTTTGCTGTGTGCGGGATTTCTCTAGTTGCGGCGAAGGGGGGCTACTCTTCATTGCAGTGCGCAGGCTTCTCACTGTGGTGGCTTCTCGTTGCGGAGCACAGGCTCCAGGCGCACGGGCCTCAGTAGTTGTGGCACATGGGCTCAGTAGTTGTGGCTCGCGGGCTCTAGAGCGCAGGCTCAGTAGTTGTGGCTCGCGGGCTTAGCTGCTCCGCAGCATGTGGGATCTTCCCGGACCAGGGCTCGAACCCGTGTCCCCTGCACTGGCAGGCGGATTCTTAACCACTGCGCCACCAGGGAAGCCCCAATCCTAGACAATTTATGATGAAATACTATGTTAGATTAAAGTAAAAGATTAGAAGTCACTAGTGGACTAGAAGGAGGTACTAAAAAACTCCATAAATAAGACAGGGGCGGCTGTGAAGTCCCCCAGGCTTCTAGACAGCCAAGTGAAGCCAGTGTGGCTCAAGGTGGGCAGGCCCACAGCCAGTGGAAAGAGGTGAGGGGTGCGACCTCACACTCCGCAGTACGGCCCCGATAACCAGGTGGTCATTGATACGTGCACTGGGAATGACTCAGTGATTGCAGAGCTCCCCAAGGCCAATAGCAGAAGATAGGTGTAGGGAGATGGTTTATTATTTTGCAAATTGTATTTTAAAGTGCACCATGGGAGCACGATAACTACAGGAGAAAGCGTAAATTCCTATAAGGCAAGACCTTATCGCCTAATTTCAGTCGGTGTGAGCTCCGGTTTTTAGATATCAGGTGGGCAACGCCCGTTAGCACAATGAGCTAGAGAACCCGCAGGCTGGGTCTTCTAGGAGGCTAGGGGGCGTCCGCAGGACGTGGGAGCCGCAACACCGGCCGTCGGCCAATCCTGCGCAGCGAGGCCAAGCCGGGAGGCGAGGGAAGAGGAGGGGGAGGGTAAGGCCGCAGCTCGGCGGTCAGGTGACCAGAGCGTCACGGGGAATGATCGCCCCCTCCTCCCGCAGACCCGACCCCGAGCGCCGCGCCCCGCTGCCCTCCAGTAAAGGTGTGAGGTCCCTGAAGTTGTTGCATCCTTTGTCCCCTCTCTCTCCATTGAGACCCTTCCCCGGGTGGGGGCTGGAGGGATGCAGGTCGGAACCCGGCCCCGCAGAGAGGACACAGCCAGGTTCCGGGGAGCGGGGGCGGACGCAAATGTCAGCGGGCAACAGAGGGTGGGGGCGGAGCCCGCGGACTACGCGTCCCGTGGTGCCCCGCGGCCACTTCCGGGCCCCCGTAATGCCCTGCGGCGTGCCGGACGCTGGGCGGTCTGGCCATGCTTCGCACGCTGAGCGCCCGGGGCGCGCGGCCCATGGCCCGGCCCCCAGCCCCGTTTCTGCTCCCCGTGCGCTGCCGCAAGACCCGCCACGACCCGCCGGCCAAGTCCAAGGTCGGGCGCGTGGCGACCCCCCCCGCTGTGGATCCTGCGGAATTCTTCGTGCTGACGGAGCGTTACCGTCAGTACCGCCAGACGGTGCGCGCCCTCAGGTGTGTGTGACGGAGGGGGAGGCGGTGCCGTCCGGCGTGTGTGTTAGGGCGGGCGGGCGAAGAGAGTGCCGACCTTGGGCGCGTCTCCGTCCAGGCTGGAGTTCGTGTCCGAGGTGCGCAAGAAGGTGCACGAGGCCCGGGCCGGGGTCCTGGCAGAGCGCAAGGCACTGGAGGACGCCGCTGAGCACCGCGAGCTGATGGCCTGGAACCAGGCGGAGAACCAGCGGCTGGGCGAGCTGCGGTGAGTGGGGCGGGAGGGGGGGCGGGGCCACCTTGCCGGCCCGGAGACACCCAGCCACGCTCAACCTCGGCCTCTCACTCCTCCCAGGATGGCCAGGCTGCGGCAGGAGGCGCGGGAGCAGGAGCGGCGGCAGGCGGAGGAGGAGGCCCGGCAGGCCCGAGAGGCGCAGGCTTGGGCGCAGCTCAAGGAGCGTGAAGTGCTGCAGCTGCAGGTGGGCCGTGTCTCCAGAGGGTGGGGCTGCAGGCCGCGAACTCCGCCGGTGCCGCGAGTCCTGCGCGCAGCCAGGTGGGGGAGGTGGGGCCCGGCTACATGCAGAGGGAAGAGAGTAGCCTTGAGTCTTGACACGGGGTTAGCAAGTGAGGATTTGGAAGAGGAGGCGTGCAGGGAGAGTGGCTGTCAGGCGTGAAGACCCGGAGGTGAGAGTTGACACTGCAGTGTTCACGTGGCTAGCCGCTGTCTGTGAGACTGGCCCCCGCGTTCCCCAAGGAGTTTATATTTTGCCGTGAGGGTGGGAAAGTCACCGAAGGGTTTAAACATTTTGGCCTGGGATGGCAGGTGTGAGACTTAAAAGCAGGGAGACCAGTTAGAAGTGATCCAGCGAGAATGAATGAGGCTTGAGTTAAAGTAATAGAGGGAGAAGGACAGTTTGAGAGACATTGAGAGATCTAGGCAATATTGAGAGACTGATTCCACCCAGTGAATTGTCACAGCTGGTGTGTCTGGGTTTTGGCCGAAGTGTCCAGGGGAGGATTGTCTAAGAGAACTGAATGTGGCAAAGCTGCCTGATGTTCTTCCACTGGAAGGTCAGCGGGGTGCTCAGAGAAGACCTGGGCTGCAGACATCTTTCCCACAGGAGAGCTGGAGCCCCTCCCTCAGTGGGCTAAAGGCTAGCAGGCATGTTCTGAGGGCTCCCATTCAGCTGGCCTTCTCTCTTCCAATAGGAGGAGGCAAAAAACTTCATCACCCGAGAGAACCTGGAGGCGCGGGTGGAAGAGGCGTTGGACTCCCCCAAGAGCTACAATTGGGCCATCACCAGAGAGGGGCTGGTGGTCAGGCCACAGCACAAGGGCTCCTGAGGGCCCAGTAAGGACAGTGCCCACCCAGGGACCGTGGGGGTGGGGGGATTGGGCCTGATCTGGAATAAAGCAGTTGTTTCTTATGAAGGAGGAGGCTCTACCTATTCCAGTGCAGCCTTCACTTTTGGGCCTCAGCACCCACCACTTGGTCAGAAACTCCACACACACAGTGCCCTGTTCTGCACCCATGTACAACTCTTAGCAAAACACCAGACCTTAGAAGTTTCCATCTCACAGAGGAGCATAGTCCCCTCGGCAGCCAGGTCATCTCCTGAGTATCCTCAAGGTCAGTGGTTGGCATATTGCAGTCCTTGGGCCAAATCTGACCTATTGCTTCTTTTTGTAAATAAAGTGTATTGGAACACAGCCACAGCTATTCATTGACTGCTTTCACACTACAATGGCAGAGATGAGCAGGTGCAACAGAGACCTTATGACTTGCAAAGTCTAAAATATTGTTATGTGCCTTTTTAAATTGAAATATAGTTGATTTACAATGTTTTGTTAGTTTCAGGTGTACAGCAGAGTAATTCAGTTATACATATACATCTATTTTTTAGATTCCTTTCCATTATAGGTTATTACAAGATAATATAGTTCCCTGTGCTGTACAGTAGGCCCTTGCTGGTTATCTGTTTTATATATAGTAATGTGTATATTTTAATCCCAAACTCCTAATTTAGCTGCCCCCCCCCCATTATATGACTTTTTTTTTTTTTTGGAGGGCCGCACCATGCGGCATGCAGAACTTCCCCTACCAGGGATCAGACCTGTGCCTCCTGCAGTGGAAGTGCAGAGTCTTAACCACTGGACCACCAGGGAAGTCCTATATGACTTCTTACAGAAAAAGTTTGTTGACCCCTGATCTAGGGCTTTCAGGCTCCAGCAAGGAGCAGGTATCACCCAGTAACTGAGCCACAAAGTAGCCATTGGCCAAAGACCTGCTTCTGCTTGACCCTGAGTTTTGCTGGCCAGGGTCTGGTGTGCCCAAGACACAGAAGGCAAGAAGACCCCGTTTCTTCTGGTGGCCCTCTCCACCCTTGGCCTCGGTGACCCACATTTACCCTGGCAGTGCCAGCTTCGTTGGACCACACACCAGATTGGTGCTGGCAGAGGCTTGATTGACCTTTATAAGGTCAGTGTGGCTTGTCAAGCACTTGGAGCAAACCAGAAATACTTGTGATTAAAGTTCACAAGGTTGGGGACTTCCCTGGTGGTCCAGTGGGTAAAACTCTGTGCTCCCAATGGAGGGGGCCCGGGTTCAATCCCTGGTTGGGAATCTAGATTCTGCATGCATGCCACAGCTAAGAGTCCGCATGCCACAACTAAAGGATCCCGCAGGCCTCAACTAAGACCCGGTGCAGCCTAAATAAATAAATATTAAAATAAAATAAAGTTCACAAGGTTGAATAAGTGAGCATACAGATCCACAGCCCCTACTCAGGTGCAGGCCCTCCAAGAACATCCAGGGTGAGGAAGAGACATGTTTCTCTGAGCCAGAGCTTATGTCCCTTTGCCACCATTCACTGAACTTTGCCTAGATACCACCAGAGGAAAAAACAAAACAGAATCCTTGCTTCTTTCCCTAATGCCCATGTTGTAGATAGGACCTGAGACCCTCAAGAAATGAAAACCTTTTAGGGAATATGGGCAATCCCTCACATTCAGGTAGGGAAGCAGGTAATAGAGATGCAAGCAAAGGGCCATGATTATCATAGTGCCTAGGACACAGTCCCCATCAGGGTATTGCATCCCTGAGGGCAATGGCCTCCCTCCTCAGGCTGGTAATAGCTCTTCCCTGGCACTGAGCCCAGGCACAGCACAGTGGAGTCCTGGATTTCAGGTGCTCAGCGTAATTTCTAGGGTGAGAGCTGATGGGCACACATTGTGGGCCATGGATTATGCCCACAGCCTTGGGCTTTGTTATGGTGAGGAGTGGGCCATCTGGTCCCCTGCAGAGGAAGCCTTTGGTGAGCTTTCACATGGGACATTGAGCCTGTTTGGGGAAGTCCCTGCTCCTCTATCAGGATCCAGACAAGCCATCTGTCTTCAGGTACAGGAGACAGTGTCATACCTTCTTGAAACTCTTGTCTTTGGGCTGTTTTTCCTTCACTGGTGTCCTGCATGGGGCTATAATTCCTTAGCATTCATTGCTGATAGCAGCATGTCATGCAGAGCTACCTGTAAACCAAGCATGAACATTTTTGTTCTCCACCCACAGCCATCTTACTGGTTTTGGCACAAATAGGCAGTTTAGTAACTTCAGGGTTAATTCAAGCCTAATGCCATCTGTACCTGCATTTAATGGATTGTAAAGTGCTGCTAGGTGCACACGTAAGCTGTCAGATCATACCCAGTCCAGGTTGCAGAGTTATGTGGTGTCCCATGGAAGAATGCCTAATCTCCAGTAGAACCCTAATAGTTAACCTGATGGCCAGTCTTGCTCAGAAACACCAGGGCCTCTTCTGATTCTTACCTCAAGTTCCAAATACGGTTTGGATCTGCTACAGACAACGTGAGCTTGTACCTCCTAGAGAGAATCTTCTCTTGCTCAAGGCCCCACTTAGTAGTAGATTTGAGGGCTACCCAATAAATGCATTTGGAGCACAATACCCAAATGTAAATGCTTTCACCAAAATTTGAAGAGGCCTACCGTGCTTTGTGTACAATAGGGTAGAGAGGATGGGGACAAGTAGAATTTGTGTTTCACTTGTTGGGAGAGGTATGCTGACCCCCAAGAACTTGGTTGAGTGAGCACTTTTTTCCCAGGATTTATGTCCCCAGTCAAGCATAGGTGTTTTGGGAAGTTCCGTGGTGGTCCAGTGGTTAGGACTCGGCACTTTCACTGCTGTGGCACAGGTTCAATCCCTGGTTGGGCAGCTAAGATCCTGCAAGCCCCTGCAAGTCTCGTGGTATGGCCAGAAAAAAAAAGCATAGGTGTTTTACCAAAACACGCAGGATTCTTGCCACTTCCAGTTCTCTAGGAAAAGCAGCATGACATCAGCGAAGTGGACCACCATTATGTCCTTGGGGTGGGTGGTCAGGGTCTTGAGGATTGGACTGTGCAGAGTTATTCACCTCTTGGGCTGGGTTGTGGTGATATACTGCTGCTAGGGCAAGGCATACTGCTAGTAGTAGTCCAGGTGGACAGAAAAGAATGTATTTGCCACGTGAATGGGTGCCGGGTGCCTCTGTCTGTTCCGTCAAGGAGACCACCTAGACCTCAGTAAGCCTAAAGTCATTCCCCATATTTTTGCAGTATACTTCAAATTTTCTGTGTGTATCCAATGTTCCCTGAAATCTTTGGGAAATTTCCCCCTGAACTTAACCCTGTGGTTATTTTCCTGACACAAGTACAGAAGTGAAATGGATACCTAGGAAGCAAGCCTAGTTGACTGCTAAAATGAGGGCAATTCTGAATTCTGGCAGGAAGAGTCAAGCTTGGAACTCTTTTTCCTTCCCAAATAGGAAATCAAAAGCGATATTTGCAATCCCAAATCCTGAGACAAACAGGCATTTCTCCTGAGGGGTGCTTCGATGATTATTTCCTCAGTGCAGGTAAATGCATAAGCCATGAATGTGAACATCCATGTCTGGGTAAATTCATAGTGCAGTTTACAAAGCCTTGAGATCAAGAACCTGTAAGGAAGAACACCATACTGCCACGGGGCCCAATAAAGTGACATAAAGAAAGGCAGAGCTGCATAAGCCCCACCCTCACCAGTACTCTACAGTGGCTCTGTGGGTCACTGATATCTAATAATCTTCCACCATTCTTTGGGCATTTTCCCTCGCTGAGGGAAATGTTATGTTCACACTCACTTTTTTAATGCTGGCTCATGCAGGAGAAAATGGTCTGAGAGTGGGACTTTGTGTCTGGGAAACCCATAACTGAGGTATAAACATCAACCGTGACTATTGCACCTTTGCCTGTCACTGCCAGAGCCAAGCCCACAAGTGCTGGTGCTGGCTGACCCGTTGCTGCTGCTGCTGGAACTGCTGTGCCTGTGCAGGAAGGAACACAGGAGCCACACTTAACCGCCTCCACTGCTGCTGCAGCTGCCAGAAGTACCAGAAGCTGAGGGGAAATGTGGATTTGCCCTTCCTCTGGCTTTAAAAACAAATCTTTTGTCAGTCACTCCTATGTTACTGTCATAATGGAAGACAGCTGGCAAGGAAGGCTGGGAAATGTGTGCAGGCCTCCAGCCCCCTGTGAATCTGAGAGCTATGGATGAATAACTGGTACAAACCAATTTTTTTAGAAGCACTGTTTCTCACAACTTACAGTATTTAGAATGGTATAGGCAGAATTGTTTTATGGGGACTTCTTTAAAATAAGGCGAAATGAAATTTGAGACAGTCATATATTTTGGCAATCAGGGATTCATACTTTCTGAAATTCTGCAAAAATTATCAGTAGCAACAAACAGCATATCACTAGCTTGTTTTTTAATCTGAAAAATGTGATACTTTCAAATATAGTTTTGTTTAAAAACATATAGTTTAATTCTAACTTTTAATAATAGACAAATTTTATTTGTCAAGAAGAGTTTCATGTAAAATATCTCCAAATTATTGTTTGGCAAAGGTCATTAAAATACATATTTCTGAAAACAGCAGTTTGTAAGCAGCTGTTCTATATACATCTCTTTTATCATCATTTATCAGAATTGTCACTTCTTTGTGTGAGACACATGGTTTTTTCCCTCTGAATATTTTATTGCTGCCTGTGACATTCAGCACTTCGGAAATTTTTTTTTTTTTTTTTTTAATCCGGAGTGTATTTTACACTTATAGCACATCTCAATTCAGACAGCCACATTTCTTTTCTTTTCTTTTTTTTTTTTAATGTAGGTGGAAACGCTTCAATTTAGTTTTCTTTTTTTTTAAAAACTTTGGGGTCATTATTTATTTATTTATTTATTTATTTATTTATTTATGGCTGCGTTGGGTCTTCGTTTCTGTGCGAGGGCTTTCTCCAATTGTGGCAAGCGGGGGCCACTCTTCATCGCGGTGCGCGGGCCTCTCACTATCGCGGCCTCTCGTTGAGGAGCACAGGCTCCAGACACGCAGGCTCAGCAATTGTGGCTCACGGGCCTAGTTGCTCCGTGGCATGTGGGATCTTCCCAGACCAGGGCTCGAACCCGTGTCCCCTGCATTGGCAGGCAGATTCTCAACCACTGCGCCACCAGGGAAGCCCCCGGAAATTTTTTTAAATGACAAATTTCCCAGACAACATATGGACTGGAAGAAGATACTTGCAAACGATGTGACCAACAAAGGCTTAATTTCCGAAGTACACAAACAGCTCATACAACTCAATATCAAAAAGAAGAGACAACCCCACCAAAAAATGGGCAGAAAACTTAAGTATACATTTCTCCAAAGAAGACATACAGAAGACCAACAGGCATATGAAAAGATGCTGAGCATTGCTAATTATTAGAGAAATGCAAATCAAAAGTACAATGAGGGATCACCTCATACTGGTCAGAATGGCCATCATCAAAAAGTCTACAAATAAATCACTCAGCCCATAGCAGTCCTTCAATAAATCATCATTCCCCCACATTAAAAAAAAAAAGTCTACAAATAATAAATGCTGGAGAGCGTGTGGAGAAAAGGGAATCGTCCTACGCTGTTGGTGGGAATGTAAATTGATGTAGCCACTATGGAGAACAGTATGGAGATTACTTAAAAAACTAAAAATAGGGTTGCCGTATGATCCAGCAATCCCACTCCTGGGTGTATATCTGCAAAAGACGAGAACACTAATTAGAAAAGATACATGCACACCAATGTTCATAGCAGCACTATTTACGATCTCCAAGACACGGAAGCAACCTAAGTGTCCATCAACAGGTGAATGGATAAAGAAGATGTGGTGTACATATACAATGGACTATTACTCAGCCATAAAAAAGAATGAAATAATGCCATTTGCAGCAATATGGATGTACCTAGAGATTATTATTCTGGGTGAAGTAAATCAGACAAAGACAAATATATGATATCACATATGTAGAATCAAAAAAAATGATGCAAATGAACTTATTTACAGAACAGAAACAGACTCAGACATAGAAAGCAATCTTATGGTTACCAAAGGGGAAAGGTCAGGGGGAGGGATAAATTGGGAGTTTGGGATTAACAGGTACACACTACTCTATATAAAATAACCAACAAGGACCTACTATATAGCACAGGGAATTATATTCAATATCTTGTAAAAAACCTACAATGAAAAAGAATTTATATATATATATATATGTGTATATATATGTGTGTGTGTGTGTGTATATATATATATATATATATATATCTGAATCACTTTGCTGTACACCTGAAACTAACAACATTGTAAATCAACTATACTTCAATAAAAAAATAAAAAATAAAATTATATAGCCAATAATAACAATTTCCAGTATTTCAGTTACTTCCTGACCTGGCAAAATTTAAGTTTTTGTTTTTGGATGATCTTTGCAAGTGGAATAACTGCTCCAGAAAACTAATTTGGGGATGACTTGAGCTGATTGAGTCACACCTTGTGGCTTCCGGGACCCTTTTGTGAGTTTATAGTAGAAATTTAAAATCTCTAAGAGATATGGGAGTGTTTGCATGATTTCCCTGCTCACTGCTTCAATCCAGAAATCCATATGAATAAGTTAAAAATAGAGAAAGCATGGTGAGAGGCTACGTAGCTTAGTGGTTACAAACCTGGTGCAATCTGCCTGGGTTTGAATCCTAGCTCCCCTTCATACTACTTTGTTCCCAATGTCTTTGGGAACATTTCTTAGTCTCTCTATGCCTCAGTTTCCTCAAAAGTAAAATAGGAATAATACTGATATCTACGTATAAGATTATTGTAATTAAATGAGACATTCATGTAAAGCTAAAGTTCAGTGCTTGGGACTTAGTAGGTGCTCAATACATGTTAAATGCTATTTTTTTAAATTTATTTATTTTATTTATTTATGTTGGCTGTGTTGGGTCTGTGTTGCTGCGTGCGGGCTTTCTCTAATTGCGGCAAGCGGGGGCTACTCTTCATTGCAGTGTGCGGGCTTCTCATTGTGGTGGCTTCTCTTGCTGCAGAGCACGGGCTCTAGGCGTGTGGGCTTCAGTAGTTGCAGCATGTGGGCTCAGTAGTTGTGGCTCACGGGCTCTAGAGCACAGGCTCAGTAGTTGTGGCGCACGAGCTTAGTTGCTCTGCGGCATGTGGGATCTTCCCGGACCAGGGATCAAACCCGTGTTCCCTGCACTGGCAGGCGGATTCTCAACCACTGCGCCACCAGGGAAGCCGCTAAATGCTATTTTTTAATGAAACTAGAGAATGGCCTTAAACTCATACCACGAACTAAAACAATATGGTGATTCCTCAAAAGAATTATATGCCAAATACAGTAAAATTGGGAATCAATTGCCGGAGGAAGCCAAGATCCACTCTGCAGCTGCCCCTGCCTCCAGCAGAGGGCAGCCTCACCAAGACAGTGACAGGGCCTTCAAAAGTTGGTAAATTTGACTACATTATTTTTACAAAGAAATGAAAGAAGGAAGGGCATCAGGAACCTAGGTGGTTGTTCTCTCAGTCTGTTTCCTCTAACATCACTCTGTCTCTTAAATCTGTTGCTCTCTGTACATTTGCAGTCTGCCTCTCTCTGTCTCTCATTTGAAAGTGAGTTGCAGCCATCACACTTTATCTCTAAACATTTAGGCATATATCATTTCAGAACAAGGTCATTTTCCAAAATAACTCTAATGTTATTATCTACCCAAGAAATCAACTCCCTATTTCCCCCTCCTTCGAGCCTCTGATAACTACCATTCTACTTTCTGTCTCTATGAATTTGACTATTCTAGATATCTCATATAAGTGAAATCATGCAGTATTTGTCTTTTTTGTGACTGGCTTGTTCACTTAGCATGATGTCTTCAAGGTTTATCCATGTTGCATCATGTGTCAGAATTTCCTTTCTTTTTTTTTTTTTTTTTTTTGGGGCCATACCACGCAGCTTGTGGGATCTTAGTTCCCCGACCAGGGATCGAACCCAGGCCCAGCAGTAAAAGCACCAAGTCCTAACCACTGGACTGCCGGGGAATTCCCTCCTTCCTTTTTAAAAAAGGTCACACTGATCATTGAAATACAATGATATTCCTTTGTATGTATATACCACATTTTGTTTACCCATTCATCCACCCATGGACACTTAGGTGGCTTCCACCTTTTGGCTATTGTGAATAATGTTGCTATGGACATGGGTATACAAATATCTCTTCAAGACCATGCTTTCAATTCTTTTGGATATATACCCCGAAGTAGAATTGCTGGATCATATGGGAATTTTATTTTTAAATTTTTGAGGAATCACCATACTATTTTCCATGGCAGCTGTACCCTTTTACATTCCCACCAATAGTGCACAAAGATTCATTTGTCTACATCCTTGCCAACACGTTATTTTCTGTTTTTGTTTTTGGGTGGTTGGTTGATTTTGATAGATCCCAATGGGTGTCTCATTGTGATTTTTATTTGAATTTTTTAGTTTTGATGAAGCCTAGATTATCAATTTTTTTTCTTTCATGGATCATGCTTTTGGTGTCATATCTAAGACTCATTACCTAATCACAGGCAATAAACATTTTTTTCTACTATTCTAAAAGTTTGATAGTCTTCAGTTTTACATTTAGATCTATAATCCATGTCAGTTAATATTTGTATAAGGTGTGAAGTTTAAGTCAAGTTTCATTATTTTACATATGATATCTAGTATTTCTTGAACCACTTGTTGAAAAGACTAGCTTTTCTCCTTTGAATTGCCTTTGAACGTTTGTCAAAAATCAACTGACTTGGGACTTCCCTGGTGGCGCAGTGGTTAAGAATCCGCCTGCCAATGCAGGGGACATGGGTTCGAGCCCTGGGCCAGGAGGGTCTCACATGCTGTGGAGCAACTGAGCCCGTGCGCCACAACTACTGAGCCTGCACTCTAGAGCCTGCAAGCCACAACTACTGAGCCCGCGTGCCACAACTGCTGAAGCCCACATGCCTAGAGCCCATGCTCTGCAACAAAGAGAAGCCACCACAATGAGAAGCCCACGCACCGCATTGAAGAGTAGCCCCCGCTCACTGCAACTAGAGAAAGCCCACGCGCAACAACGAAGACCCAACACAACCATAAATAAATAAATAAATAAATAAACTGACTTTGTCAGTTTCCTGGTTTTGGGTTATGTAAAACACTATCAATGGGGGATCTTGAGGGAAGCTGCGTAAAAGGTATAGGTTAAATCTCTGTATTATTTTTTGCAACTTTTTGTGAGTCTTTAAATATTTTAAAATACAGTATTTGAAAAAATCAGTTGGCCATATTTGTGTGGACCTATTTTTAGGTTCTCTATTATGTCCCCCTGGTCTATGTGTCTTGATTATTGTAACTTTATGGTAATTCTTAAAATCAGGTAGTATGATTCCTCCACCTTTATTCTTCTTTTACCAAATTGTTTTGGCTATTCCAGTTCCTTTGCTTTCCATTTGAATTTTAGATTCAGCTTGTCTGTATTTACAAAAATTCCTGCTGGAATTTTGATTAAAGTTGTGATATTGTTTTATCAATTAGATATTATTTTATGACCCACAGTATAGTCTGTTGGTCAATGTGTTCCATGTGCTTTTGTAAAGAATGTATATTTTAAACAAGTTATGACACAAATGACCCTATCTACGAAACAGAGACAGACGCACAGACATAGAGAACAGACTTGTGGTTGCCAAGGGAAAGGGGGTTAGGGGAGGGATGGAGTGGGAGTTTGGGGTTAGCAGATATAAGCTATTATATATAGAATGGATAAACAACAAGGTCCTATTATATAGCACAGAGAACTATATTCAATATCCTGTGATAAACAATAATGGAAAAGAATATTAAAAAAAGAATGTATATATATGGATAACTGAATCACTTTGCTGTATAGCAGAAATTAACACATTGTAAATCAACTATACTTCAATAAAAAGCAACAACAAAAACAAGGACCTACTGTATAGCACAGGGAACTATATTCAATGTGTTGTAAGAATCTGAAAAAGTGTATATATATATATATATATATATATATATATATATGTATGAATCACTTTGCTATACACCTGAAGCTAACACAACATTGTAACTTAACTATACTTCAATATTTTTAAGTGGTTAAAAGAAAATCCCAACAGGAATAAAAACAAAAAGAAAGAATGTGTATTTTGTTTTTGAGTGACGTGTATATTGTTTTTGAGTTAAGTATTGCAGAAATGTCAATTAGATCCAGCTGGTTGGTGGTGGAGTTCAGTTCTGTATCCTTGTTGATTTTCTGTCTACTACTATCAATTACTGAGAGTGGACTATTAAAGTCTTTGATTATAATTGTGGATTTGTCTACTTCTCCTTTTAGTTTTGTTAGTTTTTGCTTCGTGTATTGTTACTGAGTCCAAGCTTGCTCTGCTTGCAGCACGACAAGCCAATAAATTGGGAGACGAGGTGTTGAGGCAAGGAATAGCATCTTCATTCAGAAAGCTGGCAGACCGAAAAGATGGCAGACTAGTGTACCCCCAAAACACGTCTTATCAGGGTCTGGATGCCAGTTTCTCTTATAGAACAGAGAGGGGGAAGAGGTGAGGAAGTAAAGTAAAAAGACCATTTGTCGGGCTTCCCTGGTGGTGCAGTGGTTGAGAATCTGCCTGCTAATGCAGGGGACAGGGGTTTGAGCCCTGGTCTGGAAAGATCTCACATGCCGCGGAGCAACTATGCCCGTGAGCCACAACTACTGAGCCTGCGCGTCTGGAGCCTGTGCTCCGCAACAAGAGGCCGCGATAGTGAGAGGCCCACGCACCGCAATGAAGAGTAGCCCCCGCTTGCCACAACTAGAGAAAGCCCTCGCACAGAAACAAAGACCCAACACGCCAAAAATAAATAAATAAATTTAAAAAAAAAAGACCATTTGTCTTGCAAAATCTCCTCCCTCAGCCCGCATGGGGAGGAGATGTGTTAATCTCTTCTTTTCTGCAGCCATTCTCAGGTGGGCAGGGTCAGAATGTCTCTCTGTGAGCTGAATAAAGGCCTTCTAGTTTAACAGTCAGGCAGAGGGGCAGGGTTCCCTGTGGCAGGCCATTTTGTATGCTTACAGCTATAGACAGTGATTATAATAATAACAAAAGCAACGAAAAGCAAAGGTTAAAGTAAAGGAAACAGGCATTAACCAAGATGGCGGAGTAGAAGGACGTGCTCTCACTCCCTCTTGCGAGAGCACCAGAATCACAACTGGCTGCTGGACAATCATTGACAGGAAGACCCTGGACTTCACCAAGGAGGATACCCCACGTCCAAGGACAGAGGAGAAGCCACAGTGAGACGGTAGGAGGGGCACAATCAGAGTAAAATCAAATCCCATAACTGCTGGGTGGGTGACTCACAGACTGGCGAACACTTATACCACAGAAGTCCACCCACTGGAGTGAAGGTTCTGAACCCCACGTCAGGCTTCCCAACCTGGGGGTCCTGCAACGGGAGGAGGAACTCCTAGAGAATCAGACTTTGAAGGCTAGTGGGAATTGATTGCAGGACTTCTACAGGACTGGGGGAAACAGAGACCCCACTTATGGAGGGCACACACAAAGTAGTGTGCGCATCGGGACCCAGGGGAAGGAGCAGTGACCCTGGGGGAGACTGAACCAGACCAACCTGCTGGTGTTGGGGGGTCTCCTGCAAGGCGGGGGGTGGCTCTGTTTCATCGTGGGGACAAGGACACTGGCAGCGGAGGTTCTGGGAAGTGCTCCTTGGCGTGAGCCCTCCCAGAGTCTGCCATTAACCCCACCAAAGAGCCCAGGTAGGCTCCAGTGTTGGGTTGCCTCAGGCAAAACAACCAACAGGGAGGGAACCCAGCCCCACCCATCAACAGTCAAGTGGATTAAAGTTTTACTGAGCTCTGACCACCACAGCAACAGTCAGCTCTACCCACCACCAGAGCCTCCCATCAAGCCTCTTAGATAGCCTCAACTACCAGAGGGCAGACAGCAGAAGCAAGAAAAACTACAATCCTGCAGCCTGTGGACCAAAAACCACAGTTACAGAAAGATAGACAAGATGAAAAGGCAGAGGGCTACCTAGGTAGCCTGGTACATAGGTACCAGATGAAGGAACAAGAAAAAACCCCAGAAAAACAACTAAATGAAGTGGAGATAGGCAACCTTCCAGAAAAAGAATTCAGAATAATGAGAGTGAAGATGATCCAGGACCTCGGAATAAGAATGGAGGCAAAGATTGAGAAGACGCAAGAAATGATTAACAAAGACCTAGAAGAATTAAAGAACAAACAAAGAGATGACCAATACAATAACTGAAATGAAAACTACACTAGAAGGAATCAAGAGCAGAATAACTGAGGCAGAAGAACGGATAAGTGACCTGGAAGACAGAATGGTGGAATTCACTGCTGCGGAACAGAATAAAGAAAAAAGAATGAAAAGAAATGAAGACAGCCTAAGAGACCTCTGGGACAACATTAAACGCAACAACATTCGCATTATAGGGGTCCCAGAAGGAGAAGAGAGAGAGAAAGGACCAGAGAAAATATTTGAAGAGATTATAGTCGAAAACTTCCCTAACATGGGAAAGGAAATAGCCACCCAAGTCCAGGAAGCGCAGAGAGTCCCATACAGGATAAACCCAAGGAGAAACACGCCGAGACACATAGTAATCAAAGTGGCAAAAATTAAAGACAAACAAAAATTATTGAAAGCAGCGAGGGAAAAACGACAAATAACATACAAGGGAACTCCCATAAGGTTAACAGCTGATTTCTCAGCAGAAACTCTACAAGCCAGAAGGGAGTGGCATGATATACTTAAAGTGATGAAAGGGAAGAACCTACAACCAAGATTACTCTACCCGGCAAGGATCTCATTTAGATTTGATGGAGAAATCAAAAGCTTTACAGACAAGCAAAAGCTACGAGAATTCAGCACCACCAAACCAGCTCTACAACAAATGCTAAAGGAACTTCTCTAAGTGGGAAACACAAGAGAAGAAAAGGACCTACAAAAACAAACCCAAAACAATTAACAAAATGGTCATAGGAACATACATATCGATAATTACCTTAAACGTGAATGGATTAAATGCCCCAACCAAAAGACATAGACTGGCTGAATGGATACTAAAACAAGACCCATATATATGCTGTCTACAAGAGACCCACTTTAGACCTAGGGACACATACAGACTGAAAGTGAGGGGATGGAAAAAGATATTCCATGCAAATGGAAATCAAAAGAAAGCTGGAGTAGCTATACTCATATCAGATAAAATAGACTTTAAAATAAAGAATGTTACAAGAGACAAGGAAGGACACTACATAATGATCCAGGGATCAATCCAAGAAGAAGATATAACAATTATAAATATATATGCACCCACCATAGGAGCACCTCAATACACAAGGCAACTGCTAACAGCTATAAAAGAGGAAATCGACAGTAACACAGTAATAGTGGGGGACTTTAACACCTCACTTACACCAATGGACAGATCATCCAAAATGAAAATAAATAAGGAAACAGAAGCTTTAAATGACACAATAGACCAGATAGATTTAATTGATATATATAGGACATTCCATCCAAAAACAGCAGATTACACGTTCTTCTCAAGTGCGCACGGAACATTCTCCAGGATAGATCACATCTTGGGTCAAAAATCAAGCCTCAGTAAATTTAAGAAAATTGAAATCATATCAAGCATCTTTTCTGACCACAACGCTATGAGATTAGAAATCAATTACAGGGAAAAAAACGTAAAAAACACAAACACACGGAGACTAAACAATACATTACTAAATAACCAAGAGATCACTGAAGAAATCAAAGAGGAAATCAAAAAATACCTAGAGACAAATGACAATGAAAACACGACAACCCAAAACCTATGGGATGCAGCAAAAGCAGTTCTAAGAGGGAAGTTTATAGCTATACAAGCCTACCTAAAGAAACAAGAAAAATCTCAAGTAAACAATCTAACCTTACACCTAAAGAAACTAGAGAAAGAAGAACAAACAAAACCCAAAGTTAGCAGAAGGAAAGAAATCATAAAGATCAGAGCAGAAATAAATGAAATAGAAACAAAGAAAACAATAGCAAAGATCAATAAAACTAAAAGTTGGTTCTTTGAGAAGATAAACAAAATTGATAAGCCATTAGCCAGACTCATCAAGAAAAAGAGGGAGAGGACTCAAATCAATAAAATCAGAAATGAAAAAGGAGAAGTTACAACAGACACCGCAGAAATACAAAGCATCCTAAGAGACTACTACAAGCAACTTTATGCCAATAAAATGGACAACCTGGAAGAAATGGACAAATTCTTAGAAAGGTATAACCTTCCAAGACTGAACCAGGAAGAAACAGAAAATATGAAGAGACCAATCACAAGGAATGAAATTGAAACTGTGATTAAAAATCTTCCAACAAACAAAAGTCCAGGACCAGATGGCTTCACAGGTGAATTCTATCAAACATTTAGAGAAGAGCTAACACCCATCCTTCTCAAACTCTTCCAAAAAATTGCAGAGGAAGGAACACTCCCAAACTCATTCTATGAGGCCACCATCACCCTGATACCAAAACCAGACAAAGACACTACAAAAAAAGAAAATTACAGACCAATATCACTGATGAATATAGATGCAAAAATCCTCAACAAAATACTACCAAACAGAATCCAACAACACATTAAAAGGATCATACACCACGATCAAGTGGGATTTATCCCAGGGATGCAAGGATTCCTCAATATACGCAAATCAATCAATGTGATACACCATATTAACAAATTGAAGAATAAAAACCATATGATCGTCTCAATAGATGCAGAAAAAGCTTTTGACAAAATTCAACACCCATTTCTGATGAAAACTCTCCAGAAAGTGGGCATAGAGGGAACCTACCTCAACATAATAAAGGCCATATATGAAAAAAAAAATAAATAAATAAAATAAAGAATGTTACAAGAGACAAGGAAGGACACTACATAATGATCAAGGGATCAATCCAAGAAGAAGATATAACAATTATAAATATATATGCACCCAACATAGGAGCACCTCAATACATAAGGCAACTGCTAACAGCTATAAAAAAGGAAATCGATAGTAACACAATAATAGTGGGGGACTTTAACACCTCACTTACACCAATGGACAGATCATCCAAAATGAAAATAAATAAGGAAACAGAAGCTTTAAATGACACAATAGACCATGTTAGATTTAATTGATATATATAGGACATTCCATCCAAAAACAGCAGATTACACGTTCTTCTCAAGTGCGCACGGAACATTCTCCAAGATAGATCACATCTTGGGTCACAAATCAAGCCTCAGAATTTAAGAAAATTGAAATCATACCAAGCATCTTTTCTGACCACAACGCTATGAGATTAGAAATGAATTACAGGGAAAAAAACGTTAAAAAGACAAACACATGGAGGCTAAACAATACGTTACTAAATAACCAAGAGATCACTGAAGAAATCAGAGAGGAAATCAAAAAATACCTAGAGACAAATGACAATGAAAACACTACGACCCAAAACCTATGGGATGCAGCAAAAGCAGTTCTAAGAGGGAAGTTTATAGCTATACAAGCCTATCTCAACAAACAAGAAAAATCTCAAGTAAACAATCTAACCTTACACCTAAAGAAACTAGAGAAAGAAGAACAAACAAAACCCAAAGTTAGCAGAAGGAAAGAAATCATAAAGATCAGAGCAGAAATAAATGAAATAGAAACAAAGAAACCAATAGCAAAGATCAATAAAACTAAAAGCTGGTTCTTTGAGAAGATAAACAAAATTGATAAGCCATTAGCCAGACTCATCAAGAAAAAGAGGGAGAGGACTCAAATCAATAAAATCAGAAATGAAAAAGGAGAAGTTACAACAGACACCGCAGAAATAAAAAGCATCCTAAGAGACTACTACAAGCAACTTTATGCCAATAAAATGGACAACCTGGAAGAAATGGACAAATTTTTAGAAAGGTATAACCTTCCAAGACTGAACCAGGAAGAAACAGAAAATATGAACAGACCAATCACAAGTAATGAAATTGAAACTGTGATTAAAAATCTTCCCACAAACAAAAGTCCAGGACCAGATGGCTTCACAGGTGAATTCTATCAAACATTTAGAGAAGAGCTAACACCTATCCTTCTCAAACTCTTCCAAAAAATTGCAGAGGAAGGAACACTCCCAAACTCATTCTATGAGGCCACCATCACCCTGATACCAAAACCAGACAAAGACACTACAAAAAAAGAAAATTACAGACCAATATCACTGATGAATATAGATGCAAAAATCCTCAACAAAATACTAGCAAACAGAATCCAACAACACATTAAAAGGATCATACACCACGATCAAGTGGGATTTATCCCAGGGATGCAAGGATTCTTCAATATACGCAAATCAATCAATGTGATACACCATATTAACAAATTGAAGAATAAAAACCATATGATCATCTCAATAGACGCAGAAAAAGCTTTTGACAAAATTCAACACCCATTTATGATAAAAACTCTCCAGAAAGTGGGCATAGAGGGAACCTACCTCAACATAATAAAGGCCATATATGACAAACCCACAGCAAACATCATTCTCAATGGTGAAAAACTGAAAGCATTTCCTCTAAGATCAGGAACGAGACAAGGATGTCCACTCTCACCACTATTATTCAACATAGTTCTGGAAGTCCTAGCCACGGCAATCAGAGAAGAAAAAGAAATAAAAGGAATACAAATTGGAAAAGAAGAAGTAAAACTGTCACTGTTTGCGGATGACATGATACTATACATAGAGAATCCTAAAGCTGCCACCAGAAAACTGCTAGAGCTAATTAATGAATATGGTAAAGTTGCAGGATACAAAATGAATGCACAGAAATCTCTTGCATTCCTATACACTAATGATGAAAAATCTGAAAGAGAAATTATGGAAACACTCCCATTTACCATTGCAACAAAAAGAATAAAATACCTAGGAATAAACCTACCTAGGGAGACAAAAGACCTGTATGCAGAAAACTATAAGACACTGATGAAAGAAATTAAAGATGACACTAACAGATGGAGAGATATACCATGTTCTTGGATTGGAAGAATCAACATTGTGAAAATGAGTATACTACCCAAAGCAATCTACAGATTCAATGCAATCTCTATCAAATTACCAATGGCATTTTTTACGGAGCTAGAACAAATCATCTTAAAATTTGTATGGAGTCACAAAAGACCCCGAATAGCCAAAGCAGTCTTGAGGGGAAAAAAGTGGAGCTGGAGGAATCAGACTCCCTGACTTCAGACTATACTACAAAGCTACAGTAATCAAGACAGTATGGTACTGGCACAAAAACAGAAACATAGATCAATGGA
This sequence comes from Balaenoptera ricei, assembly GCF_028023285.1. Taxonomy (NCBI): domain Eukaryota; kingdom Metazoa; phylum Chordata; class Mammalia; order Artiodactyla; family Balaenopteridae; genus Balaenoptera; species Balaenoptera ricei. The sequence continues at coordinate 30,302,601 of NC_082653.1, forward strand.
ACAAGATAGAAAGCCCAGAGATTAACCCACGCACCTATGGTCAACTAATCTATGACAAAGGAGGCAAAGATATACAATGGAGAAAAGGCAGTCTCTTCAATAAGTGGTGCTGGGAAAACTGGACAGCTACATGTAAAAGAATGAAATTAGAATACTCCCTAACACCATACACAAAAATAAACTCAAAATGGATTAGAGACCTAAATATAAGACTGGACACTATAAAACTCTTAGAGGAAAACATAGGAAGAACACTCTTTGACATAAATCACAGCAAGATCTTTTTTGATCCACCTTCTAGAGTAATGGAAATAAAAACAAAAATAAACAAATGGGACCTAATGACACTTCAAAGCTTTTGCACAGCAAAGGAAACCATAAACAAGATGAAAAGACAACCCTCAGAATGGGAGAAAATATTTGCAAACGAATCAACGGACAAAGGATTAATCTCCAAAATATATAAACAGCTCATTCAGCTCAATATTAAAGAAACAAACACCCCAATCCAAAAATGGGCAGAAGACCTAAATAGACATTTCTCCAAAGAAGACATACAGACGGCCACAAAGCACATGAAAAGATGCTCAACATCACTAATTATTAGAGAAATGCAAATCAAAACTACAATGAGGTATCACCTCACACCAGTTAGAATGGGCATCATCAGAAAATCTACAAACAACAAATGCTGGAGAGGGTGTGGAGAAAAGGGAACCCTCTTGCACTGTTGGTGGGAATGGAAATTGATACAGCCACTATGGAGAACAATATGGAGGTTCCTTAAAAAACTAAAAATAGAATTACCATATGACACAGCAATCCCACTACTGAGCATATACCCAGAGGAAACCGTAATTCAAAAAGACACATGCACCCGAATGTTCATTGCAGCACTATTTACAATAGCCAGGTCATGGAAGCAACCTAAATGCCCATCAACAGACGAATGGATAAAGAAGTTGTGGTACATATATACAATGGAATATTACTCAGCCATAAAAAGGAACGAAATTGAGTCATTTGTTGAGACGTGGATGGATCTAGAGACTGTCATACAGAGTGAAGTAAGTCAGAAAGAGAAAAACAAATATCGTATATTAACGCATGTATGTGGAACCTAGAAAAATGGTACAGATGAGCCGGTTTGCAGGGCAGAAGTTGAGACACAGATGTAGAGAATGGACATATGGACACCAAGGGGGGAAAACTGCGGTGGGGTGGGGATGGTGGTGTGCTGAATTGGGCGATTGGAATTGACATGTATACACTGATGTGTATAAAATTGATGCCTAACAAGAACCTGCAGTATAAAAAAACAAACAAACAAAACAACTAATACTAAACTTTCATTGGGTTATTTGTATGGAAATATGTTAATATAAATGTTTCAGACATTACATGAAATTTCTAAAAATCTTATATTTGTATTTGTATGGAAATATGTATGGAAATATGTTAATATACATGTTTCAGACATTACATGAAATTTCTAAAAATCTTATATGTTCTGGTATAATGTTATAAGTCATAATACTAGTTATTACTTTAAAATGTATATCTCAGAAATAACTAATTTTCTTGTCAACTGCATTATTATGAACTTTCATCAAATCTTTAACTGTGGTCATTTTTAAGTCTTTTGTCATTTACAGACAGTTCTGGGTGTACTCTGATGCTTTTGCAAATATGTTCCTATAAAAGGGTTTCATCTTCAAGAAATTCATGGAAAAGACTCTGACAAGTACAGGTTTCTGGTAACTGACTGTACTGCTGAACTGAATGAATAAGCATTTTCAGAACTCTAATGAAAACTGATGAACTCATAAAAGTGCTAACAAAAGATCAAGATGAAAAAAAAAATTTAATTACATGGGACTGAGTGAACTGATGAGGATTAGTATAATTTTTGTGACTTTCTGTCTGAATTAAAAAAAAAAAATCCCACAAGGACTCAGGGGCAAAGAATATACAAATCAATTTTCACTGCAAAGTAAAGGAGCTGTTACAGTGGAGGATTACTGGACTGAATGTCAATATTATGACATAGTATGAGTGTGTTTCAGGTTTGGTCATTGCAATCATTGTTGCTTTTGTTGTGGTCATCCATGTACAATGCTTCGTGTCAGTCTATTTATCTCTTGTAAAAATAAAATACAGTGTGTGTGTGTGAAACAAAATAAATAAATAAATAAATAAAGTAAAGGAAACAGAACCAACATGGAGTCAGAATGTGCTCTTCCCTGTTACAATTCCCCACTGTCAATGTCCATTCCACAGTCTTGTGGGAAAAGGGGCGATGACCGTTCTAACTGCTTCTTGTTGTGTCTCGTCAAATGGATCTTTCTGGGAATGTCTGCCATCAGTGCCAGTGTTCCAAATGTTGCTTCTTTTGTTCCTCTTTGGAAAGTGTCTACTTTACACCTGTAGACTTAAAGAATATTCACAACCTAAAAGTTGAGAGTTATATTTTATTCAACGGGAATTTTGAGGACTTCAGGCCCAGGAGGCAACATCTCAAGTTAAGGAATTTAGTGCTTTTCTATGTATGGGAAGATGCAAGAGCCTGGACTCACTGAATCATTCCTTTGATATGCACCTCAGCTATCTGGGGGCTGTATCCTGTATTTTCATATCCTGAGTTTCCTGGGGGCTCACCATAGGGAGTGGCTGCAGTCTAATGGCTGACATGGCAGGAAACATTCCATTTCTTAGATCTTCTCCTCTTGGTCAGGAATTTGACCAATATTTGGGAGACACTTCGTGATCAAATTTTGTCCCACAGCACTGGGAGGCTCATCCCAGATCAGGCAAAAATTCTTAAAATGCAACTCCAGGTGCTAATTTTTGGATTAGGCCCTATCAATAATTAAAGATTCTCTGGATCCTCTGTCAATTATGATCCAGGAGACATTTTCCCTTGTTGCTTCTTCCCATACTTAGAATCACATTATTACAATTATTTTATGTTACAAATGTGATCTATTTCCTCAAGATGTTTAGCCATAAAAGTTTTGTTGGAGGCCTTGTTTCACACTGGGTACTGTAAGAGAAAACAGTCTTATAAAATAGGATATAAGTAATGCAGCTAGTAACATTGACAAAATACAAAGCACAAACAATTTGGAAACAAAGAACAAATTAATACAATGATTAGTATAACTAGTTGTAATCCGGTTGCAATAACGAGCAACCAAAGGAACCATAACTGATTTAATGAGCCATCTGCAGTTTCACTGTACCAGCCATGCATACTTAAACATGCATGGCTTAATCTTTGAGACAAGCATATACTACTGGCAGGATCAACCAGGTAGAGAGAAAAAGATAAATGTTTTCTCTTTGTTTACAAAGGCATACTTTATCAACCTGTTGTAGGTCATAGCCTAAGAGAAAAGTTTTTTTCTGAAAAACTAAGATTAAAGCCAGTATATTTCCCAAAGTCATAAAGTTATAAATCATATTTACCAGTCCTTTCAGTCCCATGTAATTAATTCCTGTTGATCTGGATGAAGCAATCAGGCTTTCCATTAGTTTTTTTTTTGAATTTTTGAATTTCACTTTATTTTTTTATACAGCAGGTTCTTATTAGTTATCCATTTTATACATATTAGTGTATATATGTCAATCCCAATCTCCCAATTCATCACACCACCACCATCCCCCCCGGCCACTTTCCACTCTTGGTGTCCATACGTTTGTTCTCTACATCTGTGTCTCAATTTCTGCCCTGTAAACCAGTTCATCTGTACCATTTTTCTAGGTTCCACATATATGCATTAATATACAATATTTGTTTTTCTCTTTCTGACTTACTTCACTCTGTATGACAGTCTCTAGATCCATCCACGTCTCTACAAATGACCCAATTTCATTCCTTTTTATGGCTGAGTAATATTCCATTGTATATATGTACCACAACTTCTTTATCCATTCGTCTGTTGATGGGCATTTAGGTTGCTTCCATGACCTGGCTATTGTAAATAGTGCTGCAATGAACATTCGGGTGCATGTGTCTTTTTGAATTACGGTTTCCTCTGGGTATATGCTCAGTAGTGGGATTGCTGTGTCATATGGTAATTCTATTTTTAGTTTTTTAAGGAACCTCCATATTGTTCTCCATAGTGGCTGTATCAATTTCCATTCCCACCAACAGTGCAAGAGGGTTCCCTTTTCTCCACACCCTCTCCAGCATTTGTTGTTTGTAGATTTTCTGATGATGCCCATTCTAACTGGTGTGAGGTGATACCTCATTGTAGTTTTGATTTGCATTTCTCTAATAATTAGTGATGTTGAGCATCTTTTCATGTGCTTTGTGGCCGTCTGTATGTCTTCTTTGGAGAAATGTCTATTTAGGTCTTCTGCCCATTTTTGGATTGGGGTGTTTGTTTCTTTAATATTGAGCTGAATGAGCTGTTTATATATTTTGGAGATTAATCCTTTGTCCGTTGATTCGTTTGCAAATATTTTCTCCCATTCTGAGGGTTGTCTTTTCATCTTGTTTATGGTTTCCTTTGCTGTGCAAAAGCTTTGAAGTGTCATTAGGTCCCATTTGTTTATTTTTGTTTTTATTTCCATTACTCTAGAAGGTGGATCAAAAAAGATCTTGCTGTGATTTATGTCAAAGAGTGTTCTTCCTATGTTTTCCTCTAAGAGTTTTATAGTGTCCAGTCTTATATTTAGGTCTCTAATCCATTTTGAGTTTATTTTTGTGTATGGTGTTAGGGAGTATTCTAATTTCATTCTTTTACATGTAGCTGTCCAGTTTTCCCAGCACCACTTATTGAAGAGACTGCCTTTTCTCCATTGTATATCTTTGCCTCCTTTGTCATAGATTAGTTGACCATAGGTGCGTGGGTTAATCTCTGGGCTTTCTATCTTGTTCCATTGATCTATGTTTCTGTTTTTGTGCCAGTACCATACTGTCTTGATTACTGTAGCTTTGTAGTATAGTCTGAAGTCAGGGAGTCTGATTCCTCTAGCTCTGTTTTTTTCCCTCAAGACTGCTTTGGCTATTCGGGGTCTTTTGTGTCTCCATACAAATTTTAAGATTTTTTTTTCTAGTTCTGTAAAAAATGCCATTGGGAATTTGATAGGGATTGCATTGAATCTGTAGATTGCTTTGGGTAGTATAGTCATTTTCACAATATTGATTCTTCCAACCCAAGAACATGGTATATCTCTCCATCTGTTGGTATCATCTTTAATTTCTTTCATCAGTGTCTCATAGTTTTCTGCATACAGGTCTTTTATCTCCCTAGGTAAGTTTATTCCTAGGTATTTTATTCTTTTTGTTGCAATGGTAAATGGGAATGATTCCTTAATTTCTCTTTCAGATTTTTCATCATTAGTGCATAGGAATGCAAGAGATTTCTGTGCATTAATTTTGTATCCTGCAACTATACCAAATTCATTGATAAGCTCTAGCAGTTTTCTGGTGGCAGCTTTAGGATTCTCTATGTATAGTATCATGTCGTCTGCAAACAGTGACAGTTTTACTTCTTTTCCAATTTGGATTCCTTTTATTCCTTTTTCTTCTCTGATTGCCGTGGCTAGGACTTCCACAACTATGTTGAATAATAGTGGACATCCTTGTCTTGTTCCTGATCTTAGAGGAAATGCTTTCAGTTTTTCACCATTGAGAATGATGTTTGCTGTGGGTTTGTCATACATGGCCTTTATTATGTTGAGGTAGGTTCCCTCTATGCCCACTTTCTGGAGAGTTTTTATCATAAATGGGTGTTGAATTTTGTCAAAAGCTTTTTCTGCATCTACTGAAATGATCGTATGGTTTTTACTCTTCAATTTGTTAATATGGTGTATCACATTGATTGATTTGCATAGAGTGAAGAATCCTTGCATCCCTGGGATAAATCCCACTTGATCATGGTGTATGATCCTTTTAATGTGTTGTTGGATTCTGTTTGCTAGTATTTTGTTGAGGATTTTTGCATTTATATTCATCAGTGATATTGGTCTGTAATTTTCTTTTTTTGTAGTATCTTTGTCTGGTTTTGGTATCAGGGTGATGGTGGTCTCATACAATGAGTTTGGAAGTGTTCCTTCCTCCACAATTTTTTGGAAGAGTTTGAGAAGGATAGGTGTTAGCTCTTCTCTAAATGTTTGATAGAATTCACTTGTGAAGCCATCTGGTCCTGGACTTTTGTTTGTGGGAAGATTTTTAATCACAGTTTCAATATCATTACTTGTGATTGGTCTGTTCATATTTTCTATTTCTTCCTGGTTCAGTCTTGGAAAGTTATACCTTTCTAAGAATTCGTCCATTTCTTCCAGGTTGTCCATTTTATTGGCATAAAGTTGCTTGTAGTAGTCTCTTAGGATGCTTTTTATTTCTGCGGTGTCTGTTGTAACTTCTCCTTTTTCATTTCTGATTTTATTGATTTGAGTCCTCTCCCTCTTTTTCTTGATGAGTCTGGCTAATGGCTTATCAATTTTGTTTATCTTCTCAAAGAACCAGCTTTTAGTTTTATTGATCTTTGCTATTGGTTTCTTTGTTTCTATTTCATTTATTTCTGCTCTGATCTTTATGATTTCTTTCCTTCTGCTAACTTTGGGTTTTGTTTATTCTTCTTTCTCTAGTTCCTTTAGGTGTAAGGTTATATTGTTTATTTGAGATTTTTCTTGTTTCTTGAGGTAGGCTTGTATAGCTATAAACTTCCCTCTTAGAACTGCTTTTGCTGCATCCCATAGGTTTTGAATCGTCTTGTTTTCATTGTCATTTATCTCTAGGTATTTTTTGATTTCCTCTTTGATTTCTTCAGTGATCTCTTCGTTATTTAGTAATGTAGTGTTTAGCCTCCATGTGTTTGTCTTTTTAACATTTTTTTCCCTGTAATTCATTTCTAATCTCATAGCGTTGTGGTCAGAAAAGATGCTTGGTATGATTTCAATTTTCTTAAATTTGCTGAGGCTTGATTTGTGACCCAAGATGTGATCTATCCTGGAGAATATTCCATGCGCACTTGAGAAGAACTTGTAATCTGTTGTTTTTGGATGGAATATCCTATAAATATCAATTAAATCTATCTGGTCTATTGTGTCATTTAAAGCTTGGGTTTCCTTATTAATTTTCTGTTTGTATGATCTGTCCATTGGTGTAAGTGAGGTGTTAAAGTCCCCCACTATTATTGTGTTACTGTCGATTTCCTCTTTTATAGCTGTTAGCCGTTACCTTATGTATTGAGGTGCTCCTATGTTGGGTGCATATATATTTATAATTGTTATATCTTCTTCTTGGATTGATCCCCTGACCATTATGTAGTGTCCTTCCTTGTCTCTTGTAACATTCTTTATTTTAAAGTCTATTTTATCTGATATGAGTATTGCTGCTCCAGCTTTCTTTTGATTTCCATTTGCATGGAATATCTTTTTCCATCCCCTCACTTTCAGTCTGAATGTGTCCCTAGGTCTGAAGTGGGTCTCTTGTAGGCAGCATATATATGGGTCTTGTTTTTGTATCCATTCAGCAAGCCTGTTTCTTTTGGTTGGAGCATTTAATCCATTCACGTTTAGGGTAATTATCGATATGTATTTTCCTATTACCATTTTCTTAATTGTTTTGGCTTTGTTTTTGTAGGTCCTTTCTTCTCTGTGTTTCCCACTTAGAGAAGTTCCTTTAGCATTTGTTGTAGCGCTGGTTTGGTGGTGCTGAATTCTCTTAGCTTTTGCTTGTCTGTAAAGCTTTTGATTTCTACATCGAATCTGAATGAGATCCTTGCCGGGTAGAGTAATCTTGGTTGTAGGTTCTTCCCTTTCATCACTTTAAGTATATCATGCCACTCCCTTCTGGCTTGTAGAGTGTCTGCTGAGAAATCAGCTGTTAACCTTATGGGAGTTCCCTTGTATGTTATTTGTCGTTTTTCCCTTGCTGCTTTTAATAATTTTTCTCTGTCTTTAATTTTTGCCAATTTGATTACTATGTGTCTCGACATGTTTCTCCTTGGGTTTATCCTGTATGGGACTCTCTGTGCTTCCTGGACTTGGGTGGCTATTTCCTTTCCTATGTTAGGAAAGTTTTCAACTATAATCTCTTCAAATATTTTCTAGGGTCCTTTCTCTCTCTCTTGTCCTTCTGGGACCCCTATAATGCGAATGTTGTTGCATTTAATGTTGTCCCAGAGGTCTCTTAGGCTGTCTTCATTTCTTTTCATTCTTTTTTTAAAAATAAATTTATTTATTTTATTTATTTATTTTTGGCTGCGTTGGGTCTTCGTTGCTGTGTGCGGGCTTTCTCTAGTTGTGGCGAGCGGGGGCTAATCTTTGTTGCGGTGCGTGGGCTTCTCATTGTGATGGCTTCTCTTGTTGTGGAGCACGGGCTCTAGGTGCGCGGGCTTCAGTAGTTGTGGCACGTGGGCTCAGTAGTTGTGGCTCGCGGGCTCTAGAGCACAGGCTCAGTAGTTGTGGCACACGGGCTTAGTTGCTCCGCGGCATGTGGGATCTTCCCGGCCCAGGGCTTGAACCCATGTCCCCTGCATTGGCAGGCGGATTCTTAACCACTGCGCCACCAGGGAAGCCCTCTTTTCATTCTTTTTTCTTTATTCTGTTCCGCAGCAGTGAATTCCACCATTCTGTCTTCCAGGTCACTTATCTGTTCTTCTGCCTCAGTTATTCTGCTATTGATTCCTTCTAGTGTAGTTTTCATTTCAGTTATTGTATTGTGCATCTCTCTTTGTTTGTTCTTTAATTCTTCTAGGTCTTTGTTAAATATTTCTTGCATCTTCTCGATCTTTGCCTCCATTCTTTTTCTGAGGTCCTGGATCATCTTCACTATTATTATTCTGAATTCTTTTTCTGGAAGGTTGCTTATCTCCACTTCATTTAGTTGTTTTTCTGGGGTTTTATCTTGTTCCTTCATCTGGTACATAGCCCTCTGCCTTTTCATCTTTCTGTCTTTCTGTGAATGTGGTTTTTGTTCCACAAGCTGCATGATTGTAGTTCTTCTTGCTTCTGCTGTCTGCCCTCTGGTGGATGAGGCTATCTAAGAGGCTTATGCACTTTTCCTGATGGGAGGGAGTGGTGGTGGGTAGAGCCGACTGTTGCTCTGGTGGGTGGAGCTCAGTAAAACTAATCCGCTTGACTGCTGATGGGTGGGGCTGGGTTCTCTCCCTGTTGGTTGTTTGGCCTGAGACAACCCAACACTGGAGCCTACCTGGGCTCTTTGGTGGGGCTAATGGCAGACCCTGGGGGGTGGGGCTTATGCCAAGGAGTACTTCCCAGAAATTTGCTGCCAGTGTCCTTGTCTTCATGCTGAGCCACAGCCACCCCCCACCTCTGCAGGAGACCCTCCAACACTAGCAGGTAAGTCTGGTTCAGTCTCCCCTGGGGTCACTGCTCCTTCCCCTGGGTCCCGATGCACACACTACTTTGTGTGTGCCCTCCAAGAGTGGAATCTCTGTTTTCCCCAGTTCTGTCCAAGTCCTGCAATCAAATCCCTGTAGCCTTCAAAGTCTGATTCTCTAGGAATTCCTCCTCCCGTTGCCGGACCCCCAGGTTGGGAAGCCTGATGTGGGGCTCAGAACCTTCACTCCAGTGGGTGGACTTCTGTGGTATAAGTGTTCGCCAGTCTGTGAGTCACCCACCCAGCAGTTATGGGATTTGATTTTACTGTGATTGTGCCCCTCATAGCGACTCATTTTGGCTTCTTCTTTGTCTTTGGACGTGGGGTATCTTTTTTGGTGAGTTTCAGTGTCTTCCTGTAGAAGATTGTCCAGCAGCTAGTTGTGATTTTGGTGTTCTCGCAAGAGAGAGTGAGAGCACATCCTTCTACTCTGCCATCTTGGTTCCAATCTAAAGATTTGAGTACAATGCAATTAGCAGGAAACTTGGATATTTCTGTGATGTATAACATTTTAGAATAACTGGAATTATGATTGATAACATATCAGGACATATCAGATGTTAAGGATTCTATATAAAATTTGGAATATCTATATTAATGACATTTATCCATACACTATAAACTAAGGTTCATCTGCAATCACTTGACAATGTTTTTGAAGTAAGTTAACATACCAAATAAACTTATTTTGACATTCCTCTCTGAGATGTCTCAGAGATGTTCTTTCCAAGTAACCCAGAGTCAGCTGGAGGCTAAAAAACTTTTGTCAGATTTTGATATTTGGGAAGTTTGTTAAAAATATCAAAAAGGTTTTAAAATAAAACAGGATCATAGGTCACTGTGAAACAATACTGATTCATTTAACCGAAGTCACAAAACAATTAAAAGAAAGCAAATACGGATCACCTAAGGGCACAGAAACTCATACAATCTGTTATCAAAAAGGAGCACTTCTAACAGAGAGATCAAATTCCAGTCTTGTATTAGCTTACTTAACAAAATGCATTTACTTAGTTAAATTCAATCTAAATTTAGTTAATCCTGACCATGTATAAAACTTTCTCAGTAAAATGTAATTCCATCCCTCATACCTTCTTAACTGAAAGCACACATTCTACTATACTGAAATGTTTTATTATTTTCAGTAGCTTTAATTATATATTTAAATTAAAATCCCCAACTCTTAAAAGTCTTAATTTCTAGTGAAAACCAAGAGGCAAGTAATAGTTACCAAAATCTGGAGAGACTATTTTAGATAATCTTCAGAACATAATTATTCATATAGAGGTTACCTAAGGCTCTTATCTCATTTACATTTACTTTAAGGTTTCATCATATCAAGTTATTTTTCTTGCTGACAAACTTGCAGCAGGTATAACAAGATTTCATTTAACTTCCATTAAACCTAGGTGCAGTGAAAGTATTATACTTAATGTTGATGACCCTAAAGACATGTCTATATTAATTAGATCAACAAAAACATTAATACCAGGTATTTTAATACTATTTTCCAGTTCACATGAACCTGAAACTCATTTATCTCAATTTCTCTTGTGTTTAGAATTGTTTGGTTTGTAAGCACTTACTTTTCTTTAAGCCAGTTAAACAGAGCTCACCCAGCCACCTCCTAGATGAGGAGGTGAAACTCATCAAGAAGATGGGTGACCACCTGACCAACCTCTGAAAGCTGGCTGGTCCCCAGGCTGGGCTGGACGAGTACCTCTTTGAGAGGCTCACCCTCAAGCATGACTAGGAGCCTCTGGAGCCCAGCGGCCTTTGAGAACCCCCTCTGGTGTCAGGGCTTCTACCTGAAGCCCCCCTCTGCAGCCAGTAGGCAACTTCTTAACCATCCTGGAGCCTTCTCCCAAGCCTTGGACCAAATGGAAACAATAAAGCTTTTTGCAGAAAAAAAAAAAAACAGAGCTCATCCACAAATAACCTCAGCAATGTTATCCAAAGACAAAGATACATACAAACACTCAAACAGAGAGACCTCATAGTTCTCATTTCAAAATTTCAGCCCTGAGTTGGGTACAGCACTGTAAAACCCATCAGTTTACAAAAGAGGTTGGATTAAAATTAGGTTTTTGGCAGATGGAAAAAATCAAGCTCACTTGTCTAGATGGCTAAATATTTATAGAAAAGACACTTAGGATTTCTATTTACCTTTGACAAGTCAATTTCTAAATTACTTTACCCTCTTTTCAAAATTTACGTTTTATTTATTTTATTTTTGGCTGTGTTGGGTCTTTGTTGCTGTGCGCTGGCTTTTCTCTGGTTGTGGCGAGCAGGGGCTACTCTTCGTTGCAGTGCACAGGCTTCTCATGGTGGTGGCTTCTCTTGTTGTGGAGCACAGGCTCTAGGCGCATGGGCTTCAGTAGTTGTGGAATGCGGGCTCAGTAGCTGTGGTTCACGGGCTCTAGAGAGCAGGCTCAGTAGTTGTGGCGCATGGGCTTAGTTTCTCTACGGGATGTGGGATCTTCCTGGGCCAGGGCTCAAACCCGTGTCCCCTGCATTAGCAGGCGGATTCTTAACCACTGTGCCACCAGGGGAGCCCCCAAAATTTGCATTTTAAAAAGATGGCAGAGATGAGGGTTCCTAAAAGGACCAGATAGGACATTTGCATCTCAATACAGGCAAGTTTCTCCTAAGATGACTTTGTTTCCCCTTTGTTTAATACTTCTTAAGATAAATAGGGAGGGTTTGGGGAGCGGCGTCTATTAGAAAGTCAATCAACTTGTTCCCCACTGTGAAAGTTACCCAGGGCTCCTGTGGGGAAATTAGAATTGGATGCCTCAAGTCCAGGGGAGTCCCCTGGCCTTTTACAGGATACCGGTGCAAGGGAAATTGCCCTGCTGCAGAAGTGGCTCCCAGTCCAAATTGGGTGCCCTGTCAGGTCTTAGATGGTGATACTAAACCAGGTCCCTGTGCTCCAGGAGTTAACATAGAGACTTCTATTCGATCCCCATGGGTAGGGGAAACAGGAGGCAGTGAAAGGAGTGACTATGTTGGCGGCATGGAGGGGCAGTTGGAACAACTGCTGGTACAGCCTGCTCAGCCAGTGGGGGAGCTGGATATGCCAGAGGGGGGTTTAAATTTTGAAGTAACATGTCCCCACTCTCATTTTCTCCCTCTTCCCCTTGTAGAACAGGTTCCCCCTTGGTTTTCCTTTCAGACCACTGCACCATAAGGTGGCAGCCCTCTGACTCCTTTTCCTCCTGGTGCAGTAGGATAAATGCTTCTACATATGGAATCTCATCTCTTTTCCCTGCTCTTTTGCAAAACACCTCTAACTGAGAGATTGTATAATAATTGAGTGAGCCATTCGGGGCCATTGCTCTTCTGATCCTAACATATATTGGGTCCACACCCTGTTACAATAGTATATCATATCTTTCTTAGTCATAGGCTCACAGCTATGTTTTGCCCATTTATCTAATATACTCCCCAAAGGGCTCTCCTTCGAAATAGATGGAGTATTTCCATTTTTATAAGTTTGATAACACCAAAACACAAAAGATACAAACAAATTCCAACACAAAAGGCCCAAACAAATTCCAACATCAATGCACACAAAAACAAAACCAAAACCAACACCAACTAACCAATTCCCAAATTAGGTAAAGTCCAACAACAATTCCCTCTCCAACAGCGTTCCCAATCAAACAAATTGGCTTGTCCCATAAAGGAAAAGCCCTAATTGAGGGGGGAATATGTTCCCAGTGTGCACACCTGAGAGACGCACCCTACAAAATCGAGGCCTTCGACTTTCAGAAGTTTGTCATTTCCTTGCTTCAACTGCCAAGCGCTGGGGTAGCAAGTGACACTTCAGGGAATTTTGAAGGGAAGATCCTCAGGAGAAATTGTCCCGGCAGCTGCGAGGGCCTTGCCCAAATATTCCCTGACCAGGGCCTGCTAGCCCCGAGCAGCAAGGCTCCTGGTTGGCTCGCCAAATTGTTACCAAGTCCAAGCTCGCCCTGCTCACCAAACAACAGGCCAATGAATTGGGAGACGAGGTGTTGAGGCAAGGAATAATGACTTTATTTGGAAAGCTGGCAGACTGAGAAGATGGCAGACTAGTGTACCCAAAAAACCCCGTCTTATCAGGGTCTGGATGTCAGTTTCTTTTATAGAACAGAGAGGGGGAGGAGGTGAGAAAGTAAAGTAAAAAGGCCATTTGTCTTGCAAAATCTCCTCGATCTGCCCTCGCCGGGGAGGGGATGAGTGAATTTCTTCTTTTCTGCAGCCATTCACAGGTGGGCAGGGTCAGAATGTCTCTCTGTGAGCTGAACAAAGGCCTTTTAGTTTAACAGTCAGGCAGAGGGGCAGGGTCCCTGTGGCAGGCCATTATGTATGTTTACAGCTATAGACAGTGATTATAATAATAACAAAAGCAACGAAAAGCAAAGGTTAAAGTAAAAGAAACAGAACCAACATGGAGTCAGAATTTGCTCTTCCCTGTTACAGTATTTTGAAACTCTGTTGCTTGGCACATACACATTTTTTTTTAATAAGTAAATTTATTTATCTATTTATTTGTTTGTTTATTTATTTTTGGCTGCGTTGGGTCTTCGTTGCTGTGCTTGGGCTTTCTCTAGTTGTGGCGAGCGGGGCTACTCTTCGTTGCGGTGCATGGGCTTCTCATTGCAGTGGCTTCTCTTGTTGCAGAGCACGGGCTCTAGGCACGCAGGCTTCAGTAGTGGTGGTTCATGGGCTCAGTAGTGTGGCTCGTGGGCTCTAGAGCGCAGGCTCAGTAGTTGTGGCACACAGGCTTAGTTGCTTCATGGCTTGTGGGATCTTCTCAGACCAGGTCTCAAACCCATGTCCCCTGCATTGGCAGGCGGGTTCTTAACCACTGCACCACCAAGGAAGTCCCACATACACACTTAGAATTGTTGTCTTCCTGATGAATTAACCACTTTATCATTATATAATGAATTTCTTTATCCCTGGTAATTTTCTTTGCTCTGAAATCTACTTTGATACTGATTTAGCCACTCCAGCTTTCTTTTGATTTATGTTTTCATGTCAAATCCTTTTCTATCCATTTACTTTTGAAAGCTGGACATAATATATCTGGTAATAGAAACTGAGGTAACCAGGCTTTTAGTATGAGGTTTTTTATGTTAATCTGGTTAGAATCTGGGCTGTGTCTAGATCTTTGCTATAGCTGTAGGTTCCCAGGGCATACGTTTTCTCTAGTTTCAATGTTTTGTTTTGCTTTTCTCCCTTGTTATCTTTGCTTTTCTTTAGTATTTCTTCTTACATAGAGTTGGTGTCTTGCAGCTTTCTCAATTGTAATCCACTGTATTATACTGGAGTGCTATTGAAGTAGTGGTAAAGTGTGGAGAGGAGAGACATTCTACAGTCTTATGATTTAATCTCAGGTTTTTGTTGTTTTTTTAATGGGCCTATATCCCTAGGCTGTGACCTTCAGAAGCCTATTTTAGCCTTTCTTTTTTTCCTCCCCTTAATTGAGACAGGAAGGCTATAGGGGGCTGGAAGTGTCTAATTGTCCTTCCCCCAGGTCAGATAAGGCTTTGATAAAGTAGTTTCCCTTGAGGGAAGGCCTTTGTTATAGACAGTGCTCTGGGTGTATTTCAAAATCTGTACAGGATTTTTCTCCAATCTTCACTTTGAGAATTGATGGCTTTCCTGAAGGCAAAACCAACAGAACTCTAAGGGTCTTCCCTAAGACTGGTCCCTTAGGAGTTAACTCTCAAGTTGGTATGGACAGAAATAATTAATAACCAATCCATAAAAAGAATAGAAGAGTTTTATTTGAGCCAAACTGAAGACTATAGCCCAGGAGACACAGATTCAAGAAGCACTTGTGTTCCACTGGACTATAAAATGGGGGAGGCTTACAAAGACAAAATTACATAAATTGTTTGTCAAGAATTAGGATTGGAGCTGGCAAGAAGTAAGGGTGCTTGTTAAGCAAGGATTGCTTGGGGTCTGAAATTGTTGCATAGTTACAAGTGATGCTGAAAGCTCAGCTTCTCTGTACACTGGTGCCAAATTGAATCTCGGAGACAGAGTTTTGGGTGAAGCAGAAAAGGATAGCTTTACTGCTTTGCTAGGCAAAGGGGGACACAGTGGGCTCCTGCCTCGAAAAACTGGGAGGATTTGATGAGGGGTTTTATAGCAATACTTCAAGGGTGGTGTTGCTGACAAGATTAGGGTATGTGCAGGGCTTGCACTCCCTTAATCTTGTCTCAAGTTGTTTCTTGGCTGTTCCTCCCTTGATTAGCAACTGTTCGAGTCCGCCCTTTGGAACTCAGGGAAGGTCATGGAGGCTGGAGTCTTTCCTCCAAGAAATGAGGGACAAAAAGGCCTCTGTGCCTGAGAGTCCCACAGGGCCCCACTCAGTTTCACAAGGGGAGACCTTGAAACTGATAGCGACCAGGGTTCTTGGCCTTCCCCAATCAATAGAAATTGACTAGAGGCTCGACAAGAAATTCAGGCAAGGCTTTATTGGGACCCCTGCTACAGCAGGGGGTAGCAAGAACAAACAACAGGTTCCCTGCTTGCTCGCTCCCTGAGTGGGGACGAGCTTGTTCCTTACATGGGGTGAGGGTAGGGATGTGTCCAGTGGTCAGGGCAGAGGGGTGGCTTAGGTGTTTTGCTCACCCCCTAGGTGGTGTTGTGTGCAGGGGGCATGCTCAGTACCCTGCTTTTGCTCCCAACACCCTGTTTTTGCTCCAGGCTCTTCCAAAGTGGCAGTAGGGGTTTTTTTGGTCTTTTGCATCTTTTTGTCCATAATTTGCCCCAACTGCGCATGCATGCAGTTTACTTTCAGTTTCTTTGTATTTTGTTGCTTGAGGAGAGGTGTGTCCAGGTGCAAGCATTGCAGCACTGCAGCAAAGGGTCCCAGGTCCCAGCCTGTCTCAAGACTTATAAGGCTGCAGCTGGCAGCTGCTAGCAGATATTGTTTTGAGAATGGCTGTTGGTGTCCTTGAGTCTGATACAGTTCAGAAAATTCAACTTCTCGGTAATACTGGAACGTGTCTGAAACCATATCCACAATGGCCACCCAGCTCCATTTTGAATGCCTGAACCACAGTTACTCCATTTTTATTTTTAAATGCATTCTTTTCTCTAATGGTTAAAGCAGATGTATAATTCACGTTTGACAGGCCACAAAACAGGCTGTTCCAGTTAACATAAAGTTCAAGTTAAATCATTTGTAAGCCAAAATGACTTCCCCATACCTCAATATGTGAAAATTTCTTCTATCACTAGTCCATACTCCACCTCCAGGATTAGTCAATTACCATTTGAGTGTTCCTAAAAATTGCTGGCTTCAGTGGCTTCTGCTCCCCAATAAGCTGATTTTGGCTCTGATTATCTGTATTCACAAGTCTTTCTAATTTTTAGGGTGGCAGTTTGCCCTGTGACCTTAAGTCTCTGATGGATCTAAGAAAAGTCACTGGGCTTCCCTGGTGGCGCAGTGGTTGAGAATCTGCCTGACAATGCAGGAGACACGGGTTCGAGCCCTGGTCTGGGAAGATCCCACATGCCGTGGAGCAAATGGGCCCGTGAGCCACAATTACTGAGCCTGCGCGTCTGGAGCCTGTGCTCCGCAACAAGAGAGGCCGCGATAGAGGCCCGCGCACCGCAATGAAGAGTGGCCCCCGCTTGCCACAACTAGAGAAAGCCCTCGCACAGAAACGAAGATCCAACACAGCCATAAATAAATAAATAAATAAATAAATAAAGCACACCTAGTATAGTGTAATTAAAAAAAAAAAAAAGAAAAGAAAAGTCAATAATTTTCAGTTTATTCAACAGGTTTATTGTTGTGAGGATGGGAGTGATGATTTCCTAGCTCTTTACAAATCAGAGATAAATCCAGAAGTCCATCCATTTACTTTTCATCTACATAAATCATTATATTTCAAGTGAGTTTCTTGTAGAAAGCATATAGTTGGGGCATGGTTTTTTAAAATCCATTCTGAAAATCTTTGTCTTTTAATTGGTATGCTTAAACCATTTACATTTAATGCATTTTTTGATATTTTGGATTTAGGGTTACCATTTCCCCACTTCTGCCTTCTTTGAGTTATTTGGATTTTTTTTCATATTTCATTTTAATTAGTCTATTGTGACTTGACTATATCTTTATATAGTTTCCTTTACTGTTCACTCTAGGGATTACTTAATACTTAATTTTTCACAGTTGTCTTAGAATCAACATTTTAGCACTTCAAGTGGAAACCTTACCACAATAAATGTCCCTTTACCCTCCTTCTTTATATTGTAGTTGTCTTATTATTACATCTACATACTTTAAAACTCCATTAGACAATGTTATACTGTAGCTTTTCCTTCAATCCTAATGTTCTGATTTTCCCTTTGGTATCATTTTCTCTATCTGCAAAATGTCCTTTAGCAATTATTTTAGAGCAGGTAATGCATTCTCTTGGTTTTCCTTCACTGAGAATATCTTTCTTTTTTCTTGACTCCTGAATGATATTTTAACTGGAATAGAATTCAGAGTTAACAGCTCTTTTGTTTCAGTACTTTAAAAAGCTGTACCTCCTTCTGGCCTCCATAGTTTCTGATGAGAAATCCACGGTCATGTAATTTTTTCCTCAATTAAGTAATAGATTGTTTTTCTTTGGCAGTTTTCAAAATTTTTTGCTTGCATTTAGTATTCAGCACTATTGCTATGATTTGTCTGGGCATGAATTTCTTTGACATTATCCTATTTGAGTTTCACTGAAATTCTTGAATATGTGAGTTTATGTCCTTCACCAAATTTAGGAAATTTTCAGCTATTATTTCTTCAAATATTTTTTTCTGCTCCAAGCTTCTTCTCCTCTCCTTCTGGGACTCTGATGAAACAAATGCTAATCTCTTCAGATTATACCACAGGTCCCTGAGGCTCTATAAACATTTTTAAAAATCTGTTTTCTCTCTGTTGTTCAGATTACATAATTTCTGTTGCTCTATCTTCAAGCTTATTTACTTATTCCTCTGCTATCTCCATTCTGTTACTGAGCTGTTGGGCTGCACCCTGCAGGCCAGCAAGCCCTGTATTTCCCAGCCTTAAGACTGAAGAAAGAGCCCAGAGTCAGTGACAGAGACATCAGTGGTTTAATGGATAGAGGGATCTTACATGTCTGAAGCAAAGCCCTGAAGTGACACCCCACCATGTGTGGCAGATGGTGGGCAGGACATGGCAGCAGTCTTCGCTACGCGGGGGAGAGGAAGGTGGAATTGACATCAGGCTGGCTCATCAGTTACCAGGGAAACCAGCAGAGCAGCATGCCCCTCACTGAGCCTTTGAGAAGCTATCATGGTGTAGATGTTCTGATCTAAAGATTAGAACAATCACTAGCTGGGGCTAGAGGCAAGTATGTAGGCATTTACAGATTAGGCTCTATGATTAAGAGGAAGGTCAGTCACATGAGTAGTGTGTAGGTGAAGCAGGGACTGGTCAAGCAGGGGATATACAGAAAGCAAGAGAACAGCCATCTTGGGTGGCCTGATCATACATGAGCCCATAGGGTTTTGTTGTTGTTACTGTGTTTTTCAGTTCTAAATTTTCCATTTCCTTCTTCTTTATGTCTTCTATTTCTTTGCTGAGACTATCTTTCCATTCATTTCAAGAGATTTCACCTTTATTTCATAGAACATGGTTATAACAGCTGTTTTAGTGTCTTTTTCTGATAATTCCAACATTTATGTCATTTCATTGTTAGTATCTGTTGATTGTCTTTTCCTTTGCCAGTAAAGATTTTCTTGATTCTTCATAGGCCAAATAATTTTGGATTGTAGCTTGATTTTTTTTTTAATGCTTTGTTATCATCATTTACCTTATTTTATTTATTTATTTATTTGGCTGAGTCGGGTCTTAGTTGCAGCATGTGGGATCTTCGTTGAGGCATGTGGGATCTTTCGTTGCGGTGTGCGGGCTCTTTGTTGCGTTGCGGTGCGTGGGCTTCTCTCTAGTTGTGGTGTGTGGGTTTTCTCTCTCTAGTTGTGATGTGCGTGCTCCAGAACGTGTGGGCTCTGTAGTTGCGGGACACCGGCTCTCTCATTGAGGCATATGAGCTCAGCAGTTGTGGTGCACGGGCTTAGTTGCCCCAGGCATGTGGGATCTTAGTTCCCTGACCAGGGATTGAACCCACGTCCCCTGCATTGGAAGGCAGATTCTTTACCACTGGACCACCAGGGAAGTCCCTATCTTGATGTTTTGAATATTATGTTATGAGACTCTAGGTCTTGTTTCAATCCTAAGAATTTTTGTTTGTTTTAGCAAGTAGTTGACCAGGTTAGGTTCAGGTCACAATTTCTGACCTGCCTTTTGTGGGCTGTGGTTCTAATGTTTGTTCAATTTTCAAAGCATTTGCAATGCTATTTGGATCAGACCCCCATGTGTGCCACTCAGTGACCGGTCTCAAATTTGCACTATGGTCTAGCTGAATTCTAAAGCCTGTGGTGTACTGTATAGCATCAGATCTGCTTATTCAGCTTGAAGATGGGCTCAGGAGTTCATACCCAACTTTATGCATTTGCTCTCTTCACTCTCAACAGTCTCCCTGATACTTTCCAGCTTCTAAGGGCCTTCCTTCCTGGTCCTCTGGTCAGAAAGCTGGAGTTTTACATTCCCTGTTAGGCCACATCCTTCATGTGACTATATCTGTGTCCAGAGCCAAGTGGTAGAAAGATAGAGAAAGATGAAAAGCAATGGATAGTGACCCCATGCTCTTTGGTCAGAGAGGAAGCATTTCCCTCCCTCAGAGGTTTGGGCGCCTGTCTGGATGTCACTGCTTTTGCTTTCCTGCCACATTTGCCACCATTTCTGCAGCTATAGCAGCATTGCCTGGTGGCTGCAGTGTGATAAGGGGGGAAGGGAGGGGTAGAAAAAGGGGAAATTACTCTCTCTGAGCTTTAGGAGATACCTTTCACTCCTCAGATCAGGAAGAGAGGAGGAATTCTCTTGGAATACTTTCTGTTCAACATCTGATGCACTCTTTGAGTTCTAGCTAGGCAATACTAGAGGAGAAAAATAGTAAACCCACCGCCAGTTCTGGGAACTTTGAATGCTAGTCTACTTATCTGCCTGCTACCATGTACATTTCAGAGTCCTCATGTAGCCACTCTGTGTCCAAAATTTATACTTACATTCAACGAGAGAGACCAGGTGGAGTATGCTTGTTCCATCTTCTGCAGAACAAGAAACTTTTTTTATTTTAAACTGTTATTTATTTGTTTGTTTGTTTTTTGGCTGCACTGCACAGCTTGTGGGATCTTAGTTCCCCAACCAGGGATCGAACCCACGCCCCCTGCAGTGGAAGCTCCAAGTCTTAACTTCTGGACTGCCAGGGAAGTCCCTTAAACTTTTAAATTAAAGTATAACATACATACATAAAAGTGCACAAATCTTCAGTATTTACCTAATTTTCACAAAGTAAACATACTGTGAAGTCAACATCAGATCAAGAAATAGAAGCACCTCTCATGCCCTTCCCAATCACTACCTCCTGATAGTGGCCACTCTCCTCTTACTTCTAACTCAGTAGATTGAGTATGCCTCTTTTTGAACCTTATATAAATGAAATCATACATTTCTATTCATACGCATTCTTTCATTTGACATGATGTCTGTGAGATGTTTTCATATGTAATAGTAGTTTCTGCATTTTTCATTGCTTTATGGTATTCTGTTGTATAAATTTACTTATTCCATTTTACTGGTAATGGACATTTGGATTATATTCAGTGGGGCTATTACAAATAGTGCCACTATGGTAAACATTCTTGGACATGTCTTTTGATGCTCACTCACATGTATGTATTTCTGGAGCATAATTGTGGGACCACATGGTATGTACATGGGCAGCTTGAGTAATACTGCGAACCAGGTTTCCCAAGTAGTTGTACCAACTTACACTCCCTCCAGCAGTGTATGAAGGTTCCCATTGTTCTGTATTCCCTTGGTAATACCAGCCTTTTTTTTTTTAACATCTTTATTGGAGTATAATTGCTTTACAATGGTGTGTTAGTTTCTGCTATATAACAAAGTGAATCAACTATACATATACATATATCCCCATATCTCCTCCCTCTTGCGTCTCCCTCCCACCCTCCCTATCTCACCCCTCTAGGTGGTCACAAAGCACCGAGCTGATCTCCCTGTGCTATGCAAATACCAGCCTTTTTTAATTTTAGCTATTCCAGTGGGTGCATATCTCATGATGGTTTTAATTTTAATTTCCCCAATAACCAATGGGATAAGTACCTTTTCATTGTTATTAGACAATTGTATAGCTTTTTTCGTGGTTTTTTTTTTTTTTTTTCTGGTTCATGTGTCTTTTTTTTTTTGGCCGGGCCACACGGCTTGTGGGATCTTAGTTCCCTGACCAGGGATTTAAACCCAGGCCCTCGGCAGTGAAAATGCTTAGTGCTAACCACTGGACTGCCAGGGAATTCCCTGTAGGCATTTATTTTAGATTTTGACTACAAACCCTTTGTTGAGTATATATGCTGGGTAATAAAAATGGTTTGATCCACAGGGATCTTTGGGAGGCACTAAGTGGTCATGAGTCTCCCAAGGACTGAAATAATCAGGAAGCCCATTAAGGTCCCACCTGTTCTATATGACCAAAAGTACTCTATCATCTGCGGTGAATCAGGGCCTAACCTAAGCCACCACAACATAGCATCCTAGTCCTTTACCCAGTTGCCAGACCTCTGTTTTGGTTACAGACCCAGAGCCACTTGGATGAAGGAAAGACCAGATGAAGGAAGAACCCTGCAATAACGTTACATATTTGTACTGTAAATCTTCCTCCTGGCATTTGCCAAAGAGACCTGTGACCTGTGTAACTGGAGTGGGGAAAAAATACCAAGACCTTCCTAGAAGGTACACTAATCCCCAGCGACCCAGAGTTCCACTGTGGTCCAGTGATCAGAGCCAAATCTTGCCTTAGTCAGGAGGTAAGTAGGATGTAGGAAGCAGGAAGTAACATCATACCTTTATAAAATGTATGTGTGTTAGAGGGCAGGAGATAAATCTCACGAAAATACAGAGGCTTGCACGTCAATGAAGTTTCTAGGAATGCAGTGGCCTGGGCCATGTTGGGATATCCTGTCAAAAGTGAAAGAGAATTCCCACACTGTGCTGATAGGAAAAGCTAAACGTACAAAATTTCTTGAATCTAGCAATTCCACTTGTAGGTATATACCCAAGAGAAGTGATGTTTATGTTTGCGTATGTAGGAGAATGTTCATAGAATCTTTATTCACAATAGCTAACAACTGAAAACAATCCAAAAGTCCATCAACAGAATAATAGATAAATATGTTAGTATAGGGCTTCCCTGGTGGCGCAGTGGTTGAGAATCTGCCTGCCAATGCAGGGGACACGGGTTCGAGCCCTGGTCTGGGAAGATCCCACATGCCGTGGAGCAACTGGGCCCGTGAGCCACAATTACTGAGCCTGCGCATCTGGAGCCTGTGCTCTGCAACAAGAGAGGCCGCGATAGCGAGAGGCCCGCGCACCGCGATGAAGAATGGCCTCCGCTTGCCACAGCTAGAGAAAGCCCTCGCACAGAAACGAAGACCCAACACAGACATTAAAAAAAAAAAAAAAAAAAAGTTAGTATATTCTTACAACTGAATACTACTCAGCAATGAAAAAGAATTAAACCACTGCTACATGCATTGTTGCATATGCATGGATGAACCTCAATGAGATTATATAGAGCAAAGTAAGCCAGACATATAATTACATCTATATGAAGTTCAAAAACAGGCAAAACTAATCTATTGTGATACGCATTAGAGTACAGGTTGTCTCTGAGAGGATACTGACTAGGAGAGAGCATGTGGGAGTCTTCTAGGGTGCTGATCATTGTAGTGTTTTACAAAGTATAAATGGGTAAAAATCCACTAAGCTGCACATTTAAGATTTGTGCACTTTATGCAAATTTTACTCTGATAAGTAAAAGTGAAGGAGAAATATTTCCCATCATGAGACAAGGTGACATAGATAGAAATGACTGCATAAATTTGTTGGCCAAGAAAGCAGAGAGCGCATCATATGAACGCCCTCTTATGTAAATAAGTGTCTTGCTCTTATAGTAACAGCAAAACAGATGTCTTTCTACCCCTAAAAATACAATGCTATACCTTGAGCCCTTTAACCCTGAAAAAGAGATGCATTGAACAGTGGACCTCCGGATATTGGAATCCACATTGGCCACATTTGAATGTACTGCTCTGACCCATTTAGCAGAACCAGAAGGGCTGTGGGCTTTGAGGGTCATCCAGGGCAAGAGGATACCACAGGAGATCCAGCTGTAAGGCAGGCAGCTCTGCCTTTTAGGCCTTAGGACCCAGCCGACCCCCCCATGCTCAAGATGCCCACGGGTGACCAGAATGCTGGGGAAGCCTGTGGCAAGCCCCAGTGGGGTCTCACATCAGAAGTCCCTAGGGTTTTAGAACAAAGCTATGACCCTTTCTGACAAGTCACTAGCTCCTTGTCGGAGACTACCTGATGCTGAGACTCCAGGGTGTATCAGTTAGCTTATTCTCTACACAAACCACCCAAACATTACTGGCCTGAAACAATGAATACTTATTACTGCTCATGAGTCTCTAAGTCTCATGGATGATTCTTCTGCTCTTGGCCAGGCTCATTCACGGTATGTGGTCAGCTGTGGGTCAGATTAGCTCCATGGACAGATGGACTCTTCCTGAGCTCATGTTCCTTCCCCAGCCCATACATGTGATCTCATGGGGAGTCTTATATGTCCAGTTGACTAAAGAGGAAAAAATGGAGTCCAGTTTTCAGACAGCTCATATCCAGGTGGCAGATGGCTACTTGCTTAAGTGGCCCTGAAAGACAGTAAGGAGATGAATTTTCTCCAACTGGCTGTACTTGATAAGTTACATCGCAACCACTTAACCTGGAACTAGAGAGAACCTTAGGGACAGAGAAGTAGCTAATGTTTTGGCTGCATGATAAGGGAGTTGGGACTTAGCAGGAATATCATGGGAGGTTGGTAACTTGGAGGCCTGTGGAAAAGTACGTGAGTGGACCTCTCAGAATGGACCTGAAGTTGGAGAATATTTGTGGAATATTTGTTGAATCTCACCAAAGGGACCTACTACAGAGGTGGCTGTCAGTAATCAGGTGAACAAGGTGACTTGTGCATGTCAGACATCCTCTATCCCATCCACCCTAATTCTTGCTCAGTGGACTCATGAACAAAGTGGTCATGGTGGCAGGGGTTGAGACTGTGTGTGGGCTCAACCACGAAGGCTGACCTGGCTACCAGCACCGCTGAGAATCTAACCCACCAACAGCAGAGACCAAGTTGGGCACCATTCCCTGGGACCCAGCCAGTCACTGCTAGCACCAACATTTATAGACACTGAGATACAGCATGATGGATATTCCGCCAAATTGCTTTTGACCAAAGAGCTCCCTTTATAGGAAAAGAAAGAGGGCAGTGGATTTTCCTGGTCTTACCATGCACCCATTCATCAGAAGCAGCTGGCCTTGGAGAACACCAGAACAGCCTATTGAAGATGGAGTTACGGTGCCAGCTCAGAGACAACACCTGGGGTTGGATTGTTTTCTGAATCTACAATCAGTGTGTGGGACTGTCTCCACATAGGCAGTGGTGTGGGAAAAAATAGCTGACTCAACAAAGGAAAATAATTCATGAACAGTACTGAGAGACTAGTTGAAATTAGAAACTGCTCACTCTTTGTAGCTGTGAGATTTCCATTAGCAGTACTCAGTCACTCTGGCATAAGAATAGAGAAGGAAGCTGCAGCATTGAAGATCAAGGTTGTGTGGGACACCATTATGCACCAAAATTCTCTCAGCCCTACTCTTCCTCTAGCTGCTGCTGGGGGACCACTTCATGTGGGCTTTGACTGGCTCTGCACCAGGACCATCAGGCTCTTTCCCCTGCCTAGAATAGTCTCCCTCCAGAATTCTAAAATAGCCTTGTGATTCCCACCCCTGGTATCCATACCTTTGTGTAATCTCCTCCAGTTGCATGTGGGTAGGACCTGTAACTTTCTTCTAACCCATAGAAGAATATGGTAAAAGTGTTGGAGGATCACTCCCACGATTATACTATAAGCTAAAGATGAAGGGATTTTGCAGCTGTAATTAAGGGCCCAATTATCCAAATTAATCACTTTGATTTTGAGTTAAAAGATGACCCTGGGGCTTCCCTGGTGGCGCAGTGGTTGAGAGTCTGCCTGCCAAGGCAGGGGACACGGGTTCGAGTCCTGGTCTGGGAAGATCCCACATGCCGCAGAGCAACTAGATCTGTGAGCCACAATTACTGAGCCTGCGCGTCTGAAGCCTGTGCTCCGCAACAAGAGAGGCCGCGATAGTGAGAGGCCCGCGCACCGCGATGAGGAGTGGCCCACGCTTGCTGCAACTAGAGAAAGCCCTCGCACAGAAACGAAGACCCAACGCAGCCATAAATAAATAAATAAATAAAAATTTTAAAAAAAGAAAAAAAAAAGATGACCCTGGTGGACCTGGCCTAATCAGGTGAGCCCTTTTAAAAGAGGGTTGGGGACTTTCCTGGTGGTGCAGTGGTTAAGAATCCGCCTGCCAATGCAGGGGACACGGGTTCAAGCCCTGGTCTGGGAAAATACCACATGCCGCGGAGAAACTAAGCCCATGCACCACAACTACTGAGCCTGCACCCTAGAGCCTGAGAGCCACAACTACTGAGCCCGCATGCCACAACTACTGAATCCCGCTCGCCTAGAGCCCATGCTCCACAACAAGAGAAGCCACCGCAATGAGAAGCCCACGTACCGCAACGAAAAGTAGCCCCTGCTCTCAGCAACTAGAGAAAGACCGCGCGCAGCTATGCAGACCCAACGCAGCCAAAAATAAATAAATAAATAAATTTACATTAAAAAAAAGAAAACATACATAAAGTTTAAAAAGTTATTTAAAAAATAAAATAAAATAAAAGAGGGTTGCCTGCACTTAGAGACTTGAAGTACCAAAGAATCTTTCTCTCTGTTGCTGGCCTTGAAGATGCAAATCACAGGAGTTCTACAGCTGCAAGGCAATCCATTCTGCCAACAATATCCCAGGCTCCAGAAAGGAATGCTGCCTGGCTGATATCTTGACTGCAGCCCTGTGAGACACTGAGCAGAGGATGCAGCTGAGCCGTGCCCACACCCACAGAAACTGTGGGGTAATAAGTGGATGTTGTTTTAAGCTGCTAAATTTGTGGTAATTTGTGACATAGCAATAGAAAACCAGTCCACCCTCAGATATCCACATGGCTTCTTTCCTCACCTCCTTCAAATGTCAGATGTCACCTTCACAAACAGGCCTAGACTGAGCATCTCAGGAAAACTGCAACAAGTCGCACCTTTTCCTCCATAGCACTTACTGCTTCCTAACCCACTGAAATATGTTTCTTGCTTCTCCCCCTCCACTAGAATATAAGTCCCTGAGGGCTGGGATTTTTGTCTGTTTGTATCACTGATGTTTCCAAGCATCTGTACTGGGACCTGGTGCATCTTCAGATGACAGTTGTTGAACAGCTGAGGGAACGCTGTCCTGTGGGGGCCACTATGCTAAAATAATCTATGTGCATGTGTTGTTAACTTGGGTGAGGTCACTGTGCTCACAGGGCAGGCGGGAGGCCTTTCTGGGGCTGCCTCCAGGGTCAAGCCCTCGGCCTTCTAGCCCGGCAATGCCAATGAGCTGATTTGGGTGAGAAACAAGACCAGCTGCTGACTGGTAATCCAGGTCAGCCTGATCTGCTCAGCCTGGCAGCCTCAGCACCCACCTTGAGGGGTCAACAAGAGTGCAGAGGAGGCTGTCTCCTCTCCCAGGGATGACAAGGACCTCATTTTTTCCTATTGCACGTTGGGATCCCCAGAGAGCAGACTGAGATGGAGTTTAACATGCAGGATGCTTATTACCAAGGGCCCTTGGGACCCATACTTGTGGGAGGGAGGAGGTGGAAACAAGGCTAGGCGGAGGGAGAACTTCCATGCAAGCCTCAGTTGACCCCACAGGGATGTCCTAAGCTGAAATAATCCTTCAGAGTTGTCCGGCATTAGTCCAGAATGGACCAGTCATTGGATGTGGGCCACTGGGGGAGGATGTGACTATGACCTTGGGACAGGCGGCTCTCTGTAGCTGAGGCAGGCCTTGGATGGGCTGTCAGCCAAAGGCTATCTGCTGACCACTCTCCCAGCAGCTGGGTGTCAAGTCCCTTCTTGAAGGAGGATCCATGCTGAGCGCCTCCCTGGTCATGACAACACTGATCAACACCCTTTCCACTGAGGCAGTCTGTCTTTCTTTTATTTTTAATTATTTTCATTTTAAGATACTGTACATTAAAAATACAAAAAAAATAAGTTTTTTTAAATTTTATTTTTGGCTGTGTTGGGTCTTAGTTGCGGCACGCGGATCTTCATTGCGGCATGCAGGATCTTTCGTGTGGCATGCCGTCTTCTCTCTCTAGTTGTGGCGAGCAGGCTTCTCTCTCTAGTAGTGGCCCGCAGGCTCAGTACTTTCAGTGCACGGGCTTCATTGCCCCGCAGCATGTGGGATCTTAGTTCCCTGCATTGGAAGGCGGATTCTTAACCACTGGACCACCAGGGAAGTCTCCCAAAATCACTGTTTTTAAATGCATAACTAAAGACATGGAATTACAAATGAAACCAGTTATATTTATGAGCAGGTGTCAAAATATTAAAAACACTTGAGATACAGTCACAACTGTGCTTCTTTATTCAAAGCATTAAACAAGATCTAGTGGCAGGTCCAATAACTGCCATAATTTCGAAGTGATGATGAGTCTGATGTTTAGAGACATTTGCAATAGATGTTGTAATGGGATAGGAGGACATCTGCCATTTTGATTTGCAACAAAGCCATGGGTATTGCAAATTCCGCTGTGGTTTGTTGTCTACCCCACAGTTGAGGAAAGGCTGAATTTCAGTTAGAAGTGAGAGAAAATAAAATCTTTTCCAATCCCAGTTCCGGGTGCAGGGAAATGGTTGCTGGTGTGGGGAGTGGGGCTGGGGTTCCAGGAAATCTGTGTTCAGGAAGAGAATAACTTCTTTGCAGAGGGGAGCTAGGCTGCGTGTGTGGTTGACCGAGAGGGCAGAGGGGGAGTCCTGCCGGAGTTTCTTCTGGCCTGGAGGGGCCCGAGGGTCCAGCCTGACCCCCACCCCAAGGTATAGGGAATGGGGGAGGGGGCTGCAGGGCCCCCCCCCCCAAACCCTGTCCCACCCTAGGGCCCAAGCCACGGCACCGGCTCTCCTCCCAGAGCTGCTTCCTTCCCCTAGCGGCATTCGCTATCATCGCCAGGTCCATTAGCCATTAGCCGATGCGGTGACCTTGACCCGGCCTGGCCCCTGCAAATGAGGGGGCACGCCGGGGGCGCAGGGCCTGACCCGCAGCGGCCTGCTGTGACCAGTCATGCGGCGGCCCTCTTAGATACTGCTCCGCCTACGCGGCCCCTGGGCATAAAAAGCCGGACCAGAGAGACGGCGCAGCCGCCGGACCCCGGACCCAGCGCGCCCGCACCATGGCCGGACCCAGCCTCGCCTGCTGCCTGCTCGGCCTCCTGGCTCTGACCTCCGCCTGCTACATCCAGAACTGTCCCCTGGGCGGCAAGCGGGCCGTGCTGGACCTCGACGTACGCAAGGTGAGCGCCCAGCCCTAGTCCCGCGGCGCTTGAGGCTGGGCAACCCGCAGCCACAGGGTCGCCCCTGCCGCTCCCTTTCCCGCGCTGACCCCGCGCCGGCCCCTCCTGGCCTGGGAACCAAGGGAGCCGAGTAGCTTTTGAGTCCCCTCCTTCGACCGCTTCTGGGGCCCAAAGAGCGCCAGGGAGACCCCGAACCTCCGGCGCTCCTCTGCCCTGTCCTCCCCGACCCGGCTCAGCCCCCCGCCCCGCAGGGTCTCCCTCCCGGGCCCGGTCCCCTCCCCGCCCGCGGCTCACCCCCGCCCTCCCGCCAGTGTCTCCCCTGCGGCCCCGGGGGCAAAGGCCGCTGCTTCGGGCCCAGCATCTGCTGCGGGGACGAGCTGGGCTGCTTCATGGGCACGGCCGAGGCGCTGCGCTGCCAGGAGGAGAACTACCTGCCGTCGCCCTGCCAGTCGGGCCAGAAGCCGTGCGGGAGCGGGGGCCGCTGCGCCGCCGCCGGCATCTGCTGCAGCCCGGGTGAGTCAGGCTGGGGCCGGGGCGGGATCGGGACACCGGGACCAGGAGGGGCGGGCCGTTGCGGGCCCTGACCCGGCGTCTCTCCATGCAGATGGCTGCCGCGGCGACCCCGCCTGCGACCCCGAGGCCGCCTTCTCCCAGCTCTGAGACCCGCCGGCCCCCGACACCGTCGGAACGCAGCCCTCGCTCCCTCCGTAGCCACCCCCAGGAATTATGACTATTAAATAAAGCAGATTTTTCCCCCTCCAACCCGACTCGCGTCTAAGTGTCAGAACTGGGAAGGGAGGGCGTTGGGGGAGTCGAAGATCGCCGGCTCTCGGCGCTTCATAGGGAATTAAAGCCGCCGCCCCGAGGGGAGAAGGGTGCAGTTCTGCGGTGCCATCCTGTAGGGGTGGATGGAGGAAGGAGGGGGACGACACGGCTGGCTCCCAGGGAGACGGAAACAGCCCCCAGCTTCCCACTCCAGACAGAGCTGGGGCCCTACAGCAGGCTGGACATGAGCGGAGCTTTCTAAGGTCCAAAGCGACAGAGTGGGGCCTGCAGAGATAAGAGTCTGACGGGGGACCAGAGGAAGGGCAGGAGGTTGGTCGCAGAGAGTGAAAGACTTCCTGATATCTGGAAGCAGGCTTGGGCCACACATGAGGGCTGGCCTGGGGGAGGGGAGCTTGGCTGGGGCAGCTGAAGGGCCTTCATGTTTCCAAGGAGCTGGACTCTCAGGCCGCAGGAGGCCACCTGTATTCTCGGAAGGGGTGGCCAAGCTGGGGAGGCTGGGCGGGAGGGCCAGCACCACCCACCCCTGTGGCTTGTTGTCCCACCAATGAGGCCCTGGGTTCCCAGTGTTGCATGGAAGCCAGGAGCCCTGCTCCTGACTGTGCAGTAAAGAAACGTGACAGCACTGGGGACCCTGCAGAACAGGGGTTCCTGAGAGCCCATAGCCACAGAAATGACCACAAAATGCAGAGGACACTAACAGAGAGACTCCTGCAACCTACACTTCTCATCCGTTCCTGGATCAAAGACCATTTTGGAGCATCTATAAAAGCCTAACCCCTCTCCCCCAGAATGTGCCGCTGTTCACTCACTCGTGCTGTGGGACAAAAGCGATTTCAGAAGGTGCATGCCCAGACACCCACACACCCACTCCAAATAAAACAGGAGCGCATCACTATCTGTTAGTAACTTTTAATTGTTATTTCTGTGGCTTTCTCACACACTGAAGCAATGAGAATTCACTCAGAGGTCTCCCACCCACCACAGCAGTGTGTCGTCTCACAGAGAGGAGAGAGAAGTATACTAAAGAAGACTGTAAGGTTTTCTTTGTATAAATTACAAAACCAGGCAAAACTAAGCTATGGTGCTAGAGGTCTTGGGTGTGGTGGTGACAGGAAGGGGTGTAAGGGGGCTTCTGGGGTGCTGGTCATATTCTGTTTCTTGGCCTGGGAGCTGGTAAAACAAGTGTGTTCAGTTTATTAAAATTCATTCAGATTGCACACCTGTGATTTGTTCACTTTTGTAGGTATATTATACTAGAATAAAAGTTTTTTAATGAAAAAATTATCATTATTACCAAGATGTATGAAGAGAATAGAGATGAAGCTTTTGAAAGCCCCAGTGGTTGCTGACAAGGCTGTGAGAGCAGGTCCCTCCTCTTACCCCATATCTGGAACAAGAAATGACTGAAAGCTGAGTCCTGTTCAAATCAACTATGGGGAAGTATGTGATTCTCATAAATTGGTGTTTGAGAACCATGTCAAAGTTCTTTGGTCCCTCAGAAACCACACAGATGAAGAGGGAAGCAACCAGAAGGAACCACACTACTCAACTAGAGAGACACAAGGTTAGGGATTTGTGCTTTTCCAAGCTTGGGCGTCCACCGGCCACATCAGCAGGAAGCCTGGGATCTCCCTCTGGGACCTCACTCTCTGAGTGCCCTGCATACCCTTCAAACCCCAGAGGATTCCATAGAGCAGAGCCATGTCAGCCCAGGTCTCCCCACCTGGAGAGAGAGTTCAGGGTCCCCTCACCCCTGCAGTGTTTTCTTTTCTGGTCTCAATAACACAGGGGCATATTGACACCTCTTTTTCAGGGGATGATGCAGAGGTGGCACCAACCTGGGCCTGGTGAGGAAGAGGAGCTGGGAGAGCTGCCACGTGTGCTAAGTGAAGTGGTTCAATGGCCGGACGGTGCAGAAGCCATTCTTCACTCTTCCTCCTGGCTCAGACCCGTGGCCTTTGTCCTCCTTGGAATGACTCCTTCAAACCACCAAAGTGCTTGGGGCTTGTGCAGGGTGGTGGTTCCCAACCCCCGCTTTGTATAACTAGTACTTTGTGAACCCATTTAACTACCTGGGAATGAAATTCCGAGATAACATGCCCACCCACACACAATTCCAAAAACATATAATTAGTCCTAGCAGTAATATAAAGTAGAGAAAAGGAAAGTAATTTAGTACAAAATAACACTATTTTAATATGTAGCTAAACAGGTCAGGCTACACTGGGTGACATACACACAATAAGGTCATCTCATGATTATATCTGCTTATATCAAATACAGTAAAAAGAGATTGGAAGCCAACCTCTACAGGACATTCAGGAAAATAAGACGGTCAAAGCACCATGAGGATCAATAGTCTTTTTTGTACCTTAAGAAAAGATGGACTCAGATATCAATGAATAACAAAGAATGTATTCATGGGACACCTGGGGAAATTTGAACAGTATATATTTGATGATAATATATATTGTTGAGTTTTGGCTTGGGGCTTGCATGTGTGTGGTAACAGTCTGTGGTCATATCTTTAACAAAAGTCCCTCTCATTTGAGATGCACACTGGAACGTTTACAGATGACATGGGATGACTGCTGGGATGACTTGGGGGTGGGAGGAGGGGGTGAAGATAGAGGTGAAAGAAGGATCATGTGTTGATAATTGTGGGAGTGAAGGAGGGGATAGGTACCCAAGGGGTCTTTGTTTAGTGGCCCTACTTTTTTGTATATTTGAAATTTCTCTTAATAAAAACTAAAAAAACAAAAAGATTGTGGTAGAGGTAAATATCCTGATATGAAGAGATGCCCCAAATTTACTTTGTTAAAAAAGATGTGAATTAGTATCTGTACATTATGAAATAATACTAATTTGTAAAATAAAAATTCATATGTGTGCATACCAGAATACTGTGGGCAATCTCAGAGATGAGCTCTTCACAGCTGTGAGAAGCTTTAGGCCAGAGCATTCCAGTCTGAAAACTATAATCATTGACTGGATCACTGAGCATTTATTGCTGTGATTTATTTTTACGTCACTCTGTACTATCCAGCTCCTCCAGTACAACATTGAAGGACAGCAATTTCAGTTTTCTGTAGGGTCTATGTGGACAATAAGTTTGCCCTGCTTCCATACCTACTAAATTTCATGTAGTTTAGTTTTTAAATCTGGAATGGTTTGAAATTATACCAGAAGTTTTTCCCAGCCTCATAGGAGGTGATTGTCCATGGGGCAGAGGTCAGAAATATTCTTTCCCTTTCCCGATATTTTCTTCCGTGTAGAGGGGTTTCCCTGCGATAACACTCCTCCCAGGGAGTAGCTGACTTGAGGGACAGGGTGAGAGGAAAGGAGTAGGTATAATGCCACCCCTTCCTCTCTGATTCCTCTTGGGATGAGGCTGCCATCCCAGGAAGCACGTGCTGTCACAGCGCAAATGCAGGAGCTCAGCGGAAAGCCCTGTGAAGGTCCAGCTCCTTGTGTCTGGGACAGTAAACAGCTCTAGCTTGTTACTCAGCTTTGTGAAGCCTCCTCGCCAGCAGGTCCAAGTTACATTGTCTAATATCAGTTCTATCAATAATAAAGGTAGTCTTCTGGCCTCCAAATGTCACATTCTTTTGTTTCATTTTTTAATTGTTTCAGAATTCAGGGGTTATAGTTAGTTAAAGTTAGGCTGCCATTATAAAAACACCCAAACCGTAAGGAGACCTTAGGGAGGTAGAGAAGGTCACTGTTTAATTCCCCCTGTCCTATCAGTCCTCAGTGAGCATTCCCAGCTCTGTTCCACTTTGTCACTTAGGGACCCAGGTTTCTTCTGTCATATAGTTCTGTCATCCCCTAGGCCTCATCTTTGTCTGCATATTTGAGACCAGGACGTTGTGGATTCCACTGGGTGGGAAGGGAAAGAGTGTGGAGGAGGCTCACACTGTCGTTAAGACCCCAAGTTCACTATTCCTTTCACTCACATTTTATTGACAAGCACATGGTCATATGGACACACAGTGCAAATGAAGCTGGAAAATGTAGCTACAATTCTATTACTACACAGTTCCAATCAAACTCCCAGAAGGATTTTTTTGGTTCAAATTGCAAAGGAACTAAAATAGCTAAATCAGTTTTGAAGAAGAAAGTTGAAAGAGTCTCACTACCTAATTTCCAGACTTACTGTAAAGCTACCACACTCAGGACAGGGTGGGAGTGGAGAAAAGACAGGCCTATTGATCAATGCAACAGATCAGGGAGGCCAGAAATAGACTTACATGTGTATGGTCAAATGATTTTGAGAATGTTACAAAGACAATTGAATAGAGAAAGAATTGTCATTTCAACAAATAGAGCTGGAGGGAATTCCCTGGCGGTCCAGTGGTTAGGACTCCACACTTTCACTGCCAAGGCCCTGGGTTCAATCCCTAGTCGGGGAACTAAGATCCCGCAAGGCCCATGGCCAAAAAAAAAAAAAGAAAGAAAGAAAAGAAAACAAATTAAAACAGAGCTGGAACAAATGAATAACCAGATGTAAAAAATGAACTTCAATTCACAACTTGTACCCTATACAAAAATTAACTCAAAATGGATCACAGTTTAAATTCTAATCTGTTTAAAACTTATAAAGTTTTGGTGATTACAATAGAGCCACTATAAACATTCACATACAGCTTTTTGTGTGAATATAGATATTCATTTCACTTGAATCACTACCTGTTAATGGGACTGGTGGGTTAAATGGTAATTGTAAGTTTAACTTTACGAGAAACTATAGAACAGTTTTCCAGAGTGGATGAATGATTTTGTATCCGCATCCACAATATATGAGGGTTACAATTGCTCCATATCCCTGTCAGCACATGATATTGTCAGCGCCCCCCTTTTTTTTAAGACACTGAAATGGATATCTCACTGTGGTTTAAATTTGCATTTCCCTAATGACTAATGATGTTGAACATCTTTACATGTGTTTATTGCCATCTATGTATCTTATGTGGTAAAGTATCTGCTTAAATTGTTTAGCCATTTTAAAAGTTGAGTCATTTTCTTATTATTGAGTTTTGAGAGGGCAGTCTTTATATAGTCTGGGTATAAGTCCTTTATAAGTTGTGTGATTTGTGAATCTTTTCTCCCAGTCTGTGGCTTGTCTTTTCATTCTCTTAACAGTGTACTTTAAAGAGCAGAAGCTCTCTCCTGCTCTCATGACCACGTCCACACTCCTACAGTCCAGCCTCCCTCTGCCTCTTTCTCTCTCGTAAGAACACTGAGATTACATGGAGGGACCACCCGGATACTCCAGAGCCATTTTCCATCTCAAGATCCTTAACTTCATTCCATGTGTAAAGCATCTTTTCCCACGTAATAGAATTTCATGGGTCACAAGGATTAGACTCAGGGTACCTTTGGGGTAGTACTCTAACAAAGTATGGTAAGAACTTCAGAATGTTCTGTTTTCATATAAAGAAAGCTTTTAAAACTGTCCTGTTCCTGTCCTGTGTATCTGATCGTGGTAAAGTGTTGTCTCCACAATTGTACCTCCTCACGCTCCCCAGTCTTGTGGGACGGTCCCATTGCTTCTCACACCCCCTTAGACATTGACTTGCATGGTTAGCTCTCCTTCCCCCAATCTGGTTGGAGGATGGTGACATTGGAATGAAAATGGGGCTGGGGTCAGTGCACTTGTTCCTTGTACAGGAGCACTTCCTCTGGAGGTACAGCAAGCTCAGGTCAGATCTGGACTCTCTAAGAGGCAGACTTTCCAGGTTCGAAGCCACTCCTGGGACTGAAGCTAACACATGCTCATTGTGTCTTGCAAGGATTCAGTTATTTCATGTATGAAAGACAAAACTTCAAAATTTCTACAAGGTAATACAACTACATGTTCATGGATAATGTATGAGTATTTCTGACAGACAAATTAGTGACATGTCCAATAATCCAGTCATCAGTATTCTTAAAGCAGATGTCTATTCTTTGATTGAAGACTTTTTAAAATATATTTAGTGGGCAAAATTGTTCCAGTTGTACACAACCAAATTGTCATTCTGCTGTAAAAACATTATATATTGTCTTAAATATGACGTATCATGAACCAAAATTAATTAATTAATTAAAATGAGCAGAAGTTTTTAATTTTGGATGAATTCCAAATGTATCAAATTTCTTCTTTTATGGATCTTGCTTTTGGTGTCAGAGCTAGGAAATTTTTGTATAACTTGAGGTCCTAAAGAATTTCCCCTATATTTTCTTCAAGAAGTTTTATAATTTTAGGGACTTCCCTGGTGGTCCAGTGATTAAGACTCTGTTCTCTCAATGCAGGGGGCCTGGGTTCGATCCCTGGTTGGGAACTAAGATCCCATGTACCAGTTAAGCCTACATGCCTCAACTACTGAGCCCGGCATGCTCTAGAGTGTGCGTGCCGCAACTAGAGAAGCCAGTGCGCCACAATGAAGACCCAGCACAGCCTAAATAAATAAATAATAATAAATAAATTTTTTAAAAAATAAGTTTTATAATTTTAGATTTTACATTTAAGTCTATGATCCATTTTTTTAATTGAAGTATAGTTGATTTACAATGTTGTGTTAGTTTTTGGTATACAACAAAGTGATTCAGTTATACATATATACAAATATATATATTCTTTTTTTCTTTTTCTTTTCTATACATTCTTTTTCAGATTCTTTTTCACTATAGTTCATTACAAGATATTGAATATAGTTCCCTGTGCAACAGTAGGTCCTTGTTGTTTACCTATTTTATATATAGTACTGTGTATACTTTAATCCCAAACTCCTCTAATTTATCCCCCCGCCTTCCCCTTTGGTAAACATAAGATTGCTTTCTATGTCTGTGAGTCTGCTTCTGTTTTGTAAATAAGTTCATTTGTATCATTTTTTTAGATTCCACCTATGTGGTATCAAATGATATTTGTGTTTGTCTGACTTACTTCACTTAGAATGATAATCTCTAGGTCCATCCATATTGCTGCAAATGGCATTATTTCATTCTTTCTTACGGCTGAGTAATATTCCATTGTATATGTATATACCACATCTTTTTCATTCATCTGTTGATGGACACTTAGGTTGCTTACATGTCTTGGTGATTGTGAATAGTGCTGC
Source organism: Balaenoptera ricei (assembly GCF_028023285.1). Lineage (NCBI taxonomy): Eukaryota > Metazoa > Chordata > Mammalia > Artiodactyla > Balaenopteridae > Balaenoptera > Balaenoptera ricei. The sequence continues at coordinate 30,339,524 of NC_082653.1, forward strand.
TATGAACATTGGGGTGCATGTATCTTCTTTTTTCGAATTAGAGGTTTTGTCTTTTCTGGATACATGTCCAGGAGTGGGGTTACTGGATCATATGGCAACTCTATTTTTAGTTTTTTTTTTTTTTTTGGGCTGCGGTGGGTCTTCATTGTTGCACGCGGGCTTTCTTTAGTTGTGGTGAGTGGGGGCTACTCTTCATTGCGGTGCACGGGCTCCTCATTGCAATGGCTTCTCTTGTTTTTGTTTTTTTTTTAAAGAGAATTTTTTTTAAATTTATTTTATTTTTGGCTGTGTTGAGTCTTCGTTGCTGTGCGCGGGCTTTAGTTGCGGCAAGTGGGGGATACTCTTCATTGTGGTGCACGGGCTTCTCACTGTGGTGGCTTCTCTTGTTGCACAGCACGGGCTCCAGGCGCACGGGCTTCAGTAGTTGTGGCACGTGGGCTCAGTAGTTGTGGCGCACCAGATTAGTTGCTCCGCGGCATGTGGGATCTTCCCGGACCAGGGCTGGAACCCGTGTCCCCTGCATTGGCAGGCAGATTCTTAACCCCTGCGCCACTTGGAAGTCCCGCGATGGCTTCTCTTGTTGTGGAGCATGGGCTCTAGGCACGCGGGGTTCAGTAGTTGTGGTACTCGGGCTTCAGCAGTTGTGGCTTGCAGGGTCTAGAGCACAAGCTCAGTAGTTGTGGCTCACGGGCTTAGTTGCTCCACAGCATGTGGGATCTTCCTGGACCAGGATTGGAACCCATTTCTCCTGCATTTGTAGACGGATTCTTAACCACTGCGCCACCCAGGAAGCCCTATTTTTAGTTTTTGAAGGAATCTCCATACTGTTCTCCATAGTGGCTGCACCAATTTATATTCCCACCAACAGTGTAGGAGGGTTCCCTTTTCTCCACACCCTCTCCAGCATTTATTAACTGTAGGCCTTTTGATGATGGCCATTCTGACTGGTGTGAGGTGATACCTCATTGTAGTTTTGATTTTCATGTCTGTAATAATTAGCAACGTTGAGCATATGATCCTTTTTTAAAAACCAAGCTGCTTCTTCCCCCCGCCCTCTGTCTGGATGGGTTACTAAATTCCTTTTAGGTCTGGTCCTACCCCAGGTCTTCCTAGACCTGGGGACTGGTCCTGAGTGTGCCACACTAGGGTAGAGGCAGGATGCCATGGCAGGGAGAGAAGCCAGTGTGGGCCCTGCCCCGACCAGACTTAATCATGCTGGACACTGAGCTGGGTCAGGATGATGGCAGAGCAGAGCTCTAAGACCAGAAGAGAGCTTGGGGCTGACTGAGACTGAGTCACCAGGTTCCGCCCAAGGCAGGGTGTTGGGGTCAGGGCTCAGAGTGACTTCTCTCTGCCTGCGCTCCCTCCTGGCCTCCAAGTGTGGGAGGATTCCAGAGGAGATGCAGCCCCTGTGGTCCCAAGACCTGGAGCAAGAAATCCCAAGGAGAGGATGCAGAGAAGAGAGGGGGTAGAGAGAGAAGGATGGGAGGTAACGGAGGGGAAAGTTGGGGCAGAAGAGGCAAGGAAGGGATGAAGAGGGATAAGGAGAGAAGCAAGAGGAACGAGAGGGCCAAGGAGCTGGGGGTCAGGGGGTGGACAGGGGAAAAGAGACCAGTGAGGGGAAAGGGGATAAAGGGGCAGATGGGATAGAGGGGACAAAGTGGGACAGAGGCACATAGAAGAGGATCTGCCAAATGCTAGCAGACTTCTACCCTGAAGCTGCATAGTCAAGGCTGGAAGGTCCTAATGTGAGTGTGCATGTGTGTGGAGTGTGTGTGTGTGTGTGTGTGTGTGTGTGTGTGTGTGTACATGTGCCTGTCTATGGTCCAGTCAGCTGGGTCTGTGTTTCTCTGGGTGTGTCTGTGCTTCCCAATGTGTATCTCAGGGTCTGTATCTCTGACTGTGGTCAAAGATCACCAGGCATGTCCCAAACAATTTTTTTCTTGTCTGTTTGTCTGGCTGTGTGTGTGTGGTTGGTGTGGCTGTTTTGGGGGGGAGGGGGGATGTACCTAGGGTTTCCGTGGGCTCTGTCTCTCATGCTGGCTGAGTGGCCCAAATGGGGATGCTTAGTTTCCTCCTGGACCGACAGTACCTGGCCCCCCTCTCTGCTGGGTCTGGGGTGATGTTGTCCCCTCCACGCGGGCACATAAAGCACAGCCTTGGATGAGATAGGCTGGGAATTCCTGAAGCTGTTTGTGCCTCAGCCTCCCGGGATGTAAACGGGGACAAGAACTGCGGTCACCCTTGGTGCATCCCCTTGCCTCTCTCACTCTTCTCTCCATGACTCTCAATGTTTCTCTCTCTCTCTCCATCGTTCTGCTGTCGCTCTGTCTCTTGCTATCTTGTCCACCCATGTCTTTCCCCCTCTCTGCCTTTATTTCCATCCTTCTGCCAGATCCCCAACCCAGCCTCTCCACGGCTACTCCCGGACAGTGGCCCTTCCCCTCCCCGCCCCCCAGGTCTCCCTGTCAGTAGTTCTATCTAGAATCGTGCTGGCCCAAGATCGCTTCCCGACAGGATCTGTCCCTTTTCTGGGGTGGGTCTGCCCACGACTTAGGGTCCGGGAACTGGTCCCCCACCCTCCTGTCCTCTCCCCTCTCCACCCCCAGAGACGGAGACGCACGCTAGCCAATGCCTTTAAGACCATTTATTTTTCGTGCTGCGAGGGCGGGGGGTGGGGTGGGGGCGCCTCAGTAGACGCCGGGCTGGGCGGGCTCAGCGGGCTCCGGCGCCCCCGCCAGCTGTACCAGCCGCAGCAGCAAGGCCCCGCTCGGCCCGTCCAGCAGGGTCGCGTTGCTCAGGTCGCTGGCCCGGGCGCGTCGAGGGAAGCTGGCGCCCTCCCGGCACTCGGGCTCTGTCACGCAGCTCTCTGCGGGGAGCATGGGCTGAGCGCGCGGCGCGAGGGCGCAACAAGGTGCCCAGGCCCCGCCCCCGCCAGACCCAGGTTGGCCCGGCCCCTGCCCCGGCCCGGCCCCAGCGCCCCGCCCGCCCCCCGCCGACTCGGCCGCTCACCGTCGTTGCAGCAGATGCCGGCGGCGGCGCAGCGGCCCCCGCTCCCGCACGGCTTCTGGCCCGACTGGCAGGGCGACGGCAGGTAGTTCTCCTCCTGGCAGCGCAGCGCCTCGGCCGTGCCCATGAAGCAGCCCAGCTCGTCCCCGCAGCAGATGCTGGGCCCGAAGCAGCGGCCTTTGCCCCCGGGGCCGCAGGGGAGACACTGGCGGGAGGGCGGGGGTGAGCCGCGGGCGGGGAGGGGACCGGGCCCGGGAGGGAGACCCTGCGGGGCGGGGGGCTGAGCCGGGTGGGGGAGGACAGGGCAGAGGAGCGCCGGAGGTTCGGGGTCTCCCTGGCGCTCTTTGGGCCCCAGAAGCGGTCGAAGGAGGGGACTCAAAAGCTACTCGGCTGCTTTGGCTTTCAGGTGACTGAGGAACAGCTCTCAGTGACAGCCCTCAGCATCCTCTCCCTTCGGTGAGGGAGGGGTCCCTCATGGGCTGCATGGGAGAGACCTTCCTTCTCAGCTTTGGTGCCTCCTGGTGTGCACCCCTCTCTCAGCTGCCCACTACCCTCCCTTTAATGCTGACCTTCCTCCTCTGCCCGCGTTGCTCCAGCTCCATCTCTAGCACGCACCCCCTCTCCACACCCACCCCACCCCGTGCAGGGAGGGCCCCTGCCCCCCTCCAGAATACACTCAGGCCCTTCTTCCCATGTCCTGTTCCCTCTCTGGTCTTACCCTGCCCCTCAAACCAGTGGGTCTCACTGGGGCCCTGACCTCTGCTCACTCACCTATGGACTGACCCTGGGGGTGGCAGGGACATGAGCCCTAGAGGAGGGCATGAGGCACCTAGGTGACTCCAGTTTCCAAAGCTGCCAAGCAGAGGGAAGGGTTGTTTGTGGGGGCTGCCCACCTACCCACCCTAGTTTGTTCAGCAGCTCAAAACTGGCCACCTGTAGCCTTGGCAGAATTGAGCATGGTGATTGGATTTCCTTTAACTCTGCTGAAGGTGGAATAAGAGGGAATCACTGGACATGCAGCATGAAAGAATTGGGCTAGGTACCCAGCAGAACTTCCTTACAGGATACTTGGGTGGCACCTCCCACTCAGGCAAGCTCAGGGCAATGGCCAGCTTCTGGGGGCTGGGGGGCTGGGGGGCTGGGGCCCGTGGCTAGGAGAGGCCAGAAGTTGAACAGGGAAGGCCTCAAGTGCTGGAGAAGACAGAGCCTCCGAAGCTCCAGCTAGTCCTGGAGGAGAGGCCGCCATGGGCACAGAGGAGGTCTTGCCATCCAGTTCTCCCTGATCCAGCACCAAGTCCAGTTACTGGGGAAACCTCTCTTTCCTGCATCCCTTCTCTGGATGGGGACAGTGTTCAGGAAGTCCTGTAGCCCGTCCTAGCCCGCCCGACAGCCTGGTCCCCTCTGTCTGGCCATGCCAAGCCTCCCTTCTTCTGTTGGGCACTTCCCCTAAAGCCTGCCTCTCCCACGACTTCCCTTCCTATCCCCTGCACTGTGGTGCCATCCCTGGGCCTCTGCCCCGGCCCAGCAGCCCTGAGATGGGCCTCGGTCATACCTGTCTCAGCTCCAGGTCGGACATGGCCCTCTTGCCGCCCCTTGGGCAGTTCTGGAAGTAGCAAGCGGAGGTGAAGGCCAGCAGGCCAAGGAAGCAGGCAGGCAGTGTGGCGTCGGGCATCCTGGCACAGGTGGGCACAGTCTGCAGCGCTGCTCTGTGGACTGTGCTGTGCTGCCTTCGCTGGCCGCCTATTTATGTCTGCAGGTGTTCCCTCTGAGGTGACGTGGCCAGTACCCCCCTCCCCAGTGGCTCCCCAGGAGCCCATGGCCACCAGGTCCCAGTCGTCAGCAGTGATTCAGGCATCTGGGGACGCACGTGGACCTGTGCAGGGGACGGTGGGGGAGGGGTGCCAGCCTCTGGGCTGTCATTGGCGGCGGTGTGGCTGCGGTGTGACAGGAGCTGCTGTGACTGTAACTGTGACTCTCTGGACTCAGGGAGAGAGACAGATGTGGGGGGGGGGCGGTCACCTGCAGACTGTCTCCAAGCTTTCTGGTGCCCAGAAGAGGCTGGGGGTCAACAGGCCCTGTCCCCCGACACAGACCCCAGAGAAGGGGGCAGGGGGGACCCGAGGGGCTGCTGTGTAAGGAGCAGGTCAGGCCCCAGCCCAGGAGTGATGAGCAGGGGACAGTCGGTATGCAGGACCCCATCAGGAGCATTAGTCCTGTGAGAGGACAAGTGACCAAGAACGGCACACACTCGAGGTGGTGCAGACAGAAGCCTTTGTACCGGCTGCACTAGGACAGAAAGTGCTGCCTGCAGCCCCGTGTAATGGAGGCAAGAGACCAACATAGAATCAGGGGGCCATTCCCACTTGGTGGGTGGGGCAGGTTCCTGGGGGGAGCTGGGGATGCTCCCACCCCACACACACACCCACACCAGGGTCCAAAGACTCAGGGACTGGGGACCTTGGGGACAGCTTCGTGGCATGTCCCCATCACTCCCCTTCCAGGCAGGAGCATGGGGTAAGGGGAGTATCTATGGGGGAATGAGGAAATCCAGACCCAGTAAGTTTCAAAGGTCGGGGGGTAAACTGACAGCCAGTTTGCCCCAATCCCTACCCTGACCAGGACACTAGTTTGTGGGGACCAGAGCAGGTACCAGCTCAGGCCTGGGGCCTCAGGGGGCTTTGAGGCTCGGGGAGGGGCAGAGCCACAGCCAAATGGGCCCAGCCTGAGAAGCAGGCTTTGGTTTATGACCCCAGGCTGGTGGGTTTAAGGGATGGAAGTCTCCCTCCCTGGGCCGCCTGAGTGGCCCTCTGGTCCTTGAATCCAAGCTAGCCACCCTGCACCTCTCAGGCTCTGCACAGCCCCCAGCTCACCCAGCCCCCAGACGCTTGGCCTCCTCTCCAGAGTGCTGCCGGGAAGCTCCAGCTGCTTCCTGTCCACCACGTGCAGTGCAGGGTCCCAGGTCCCAGAGACGGGGGGCTGTGAGGATGCTGGAGCCCAGCAGCCTGTTGAAATCTGGCCTCTGTTCCTCAAAGCATCATGACTCGGGGAGATCACTTGACCTCTCTGTGCCTCATTTTTCTCCAGTGTGAATTGGGGAAGATACTTGCACCCACATCACCAGGTTGTCGTGAGGACTGAGATAATGTAAGGTAGGAGAAATTTGGAAAAGTGCCTGCACCACTGTAAAGTTAATTAATAGTAGTATTGTAGTATTATTAATGCCATTATTCTTAATAAGACCTTAAGAGATTTCTTCCAGAGAGAGTAGCTTCCTGAGTTAATGCAGGATAAACTTTTTCATTCCGTTCATGGCCTAGAAATAAACTTGGTCTGGACATTGCCCTCCTGAGACTCTGCGTTGTGGGGCAGACTGAGAGGGGCGGCCAGAGGCCTGGCTTAGGCCAGCTGTGCCTTGGCCCAGCACCTTACCCTCTCTGCACTTTCGGTCTGAGTTACCAGCTGAAAACTGAAGGAGCTACAGGAAATGAAGGACTCAAGCTCTGGTACAAGCTGTGTCCTGACTAGCCGTGTCTACCTGAATCACCATTCTAAGACTTGCCTCCCATACCAGGGCCCCTTGAAGATCCCAAATCCCACCTCCACACAGATACCAGAGAGCCTGCTTCTCCCAATACCACCTTCTTGGAACCCACACTGGCTGGTAAAAGTCCCGTTACTGTGCTGACTGGCTGCATTTCCAGTATAACACCTCACAGGTCACGTGGACCCTGAGGACACCCCCACCCCTTCCTTCTTCACTTCCCTTATATGTTCCCTTTCCAAAACTACTTTTTCACACCTCTGCCACCCTTACATCTTCTACAACTTAGCTCATGATCTTGATTCAGTGTCACTTGGAAAGAGAGGATTAACTCTTTTACCAGTCCTTCCCCACCACCCTTCACAGTACCCTCCCACACCATTTTCTTGATATAATAATGTCATAATGGTTAGGTCACTATTACAAGTTAGACTGCAAGCTAAACCTCCAAGCTAAACCATATGGTATATTATGATGAACTTTCCATCGTTGAACAACTTTTTGTGTTCCCTGGAGTTAGTGATCACCTTTGTTTTTCATTGTTGTCCAACTGCCATTTTTATCCAGAAGTCAACATTTACTCTTCAACTCACTCCATTCAGGCTTCTGCCCAAACCAGTCCACTGAAACTCCTGTTATCAAGGTCATAAACTACCTCTGTATTACCATATTTGGTGGTCATGTCCATGTAGTAGCATTCAACATGGTTGAGCAGTTGTCTTTTTTTTTTTTTTGCCACGTCTTGTGGCTTGCAGGATCTTAGTTCCTCAACCAGGGATTGAACCTGGGCCCCAGCAGTGAAACTGCCAAGTCCTAACCACTGGATAGCCAGAGAATTCTGCACTTGTCCTTTTTAAATATATGCTTTTAAAATCCACCACACTGGATGTTCTTTCTCAGTCTCCTTTTCTGACTTTGCCTCTTTGACCTTGACTTCTAAATGTTGGAATATCCCAGGTCTCAGTCCTGTGTCCCTTCTCTTCTCTTCTCTTCTTAGGTGATTGCTTCTAACCACATAATTTTATATGCTTTCTACAAACTAATGATTCTCAAATTTGTACCTCCATCTTGGGCCTCTCCCCCAAGTGCCCAATGACAACTCCCCTTGGATATTCAATAGGCCTTTCCAGCTTAACATGGTCAACTCCTGATTCTTAGCTGCTCCCCTGCTCTCTCCCAGGGTTCTCCAGCCCTGCAATCACACCACCATCCAGCCAGCTGGTCCTCCCAGAACCTGGGACTTACCCCGATCCATTGCTTTCCCTCACTCTGTTAGTCCTACCACTAAAATCTATCTCGAACTATCTGCTTCTTTCCATCCCTGCTTTGGAATTTCAGAGCCTACTGTCTCCTTGTCCTAAAAGGCTTGCCTACCCTCACCTATCCCTGGGATTCACCTTGTTGCTTTAAAGTGTCATTTCCCAAGAGGAGCCTTCCCGGAGCACCCACGTCGAGCATACCTCACACCTAGCTCAGTTATTTTCTAAGTTGGGTCTATGTTGATGGGTTTAATATCACCTACTACAACTTGCAGTTCACTTGTTTATTATTATTATTATTATTTTGTATGTATGGCTGTACCCCCTCTAGTATGAAAGCCTCAGGGCAGAAAGGACTCCATCCTTTGTGTTCCATACTGTAACCCCACTCCTGGTACATACTTGCCACACAGTGAGTTTTCAATAAATTGTGGAAAGGAGGAAGGGAGGGAGGGGAGCCCTGGGTACCAGCCTCAGCTCTCCAGGGAGTTACTGTGTGACCTTGGGCGAGTCACACCTGTTCCCAAGGTTGCTTGATGTACTGACCCCATGTCCTATCTCACTGAGGTCTTAAGGGAATCAGATCTGAAAGTGCTATAAAGGGTTAGAATTTTCAGAAATCTTTACATAACAAAGAGTTGCAAGCCTCCAGATTAAACCCAAATCTCAGAATGTTAAGTACTCCCTTACCCTTAGATCCTCTTTTCTGAGAACAGGTAACAACTGCCCCCCACTCCTGTTTCTTATTCCTTTTTTCTCAGGGTCAACCCAGTGCTTGTACCGTAATGACATCTCTGCTACCCTCCAAAGGGGGTGGCCTCATTCTCAAACAGGTCTGCTAGCGTGTCATCTCATCTGCTTGCTATTAGTCTGACTCAAGGAACTTCGGCAGTGTGGTCACACAAATGCTCTGTGAACTATGCAGAGGAACGGAAGTGAGCAAACGTAGGAGCCCAAGAACTGCTGACTGAATGAATCGAAGAGGGTGCGTTGAGCAGGGGCAACAAACATAAGAAAAATGCTGGGCCTTAGCATGAAACTGCCTTGGGTCTGCACCAGGAGTAAGGAAAAAATAAAAATAAAAAAAGCTTTCACTTCTTCATCAGACAGGAGGGAGCTGAATGTGAATATGAGATCTCTAAAGAGGGTTACATTAAGCTTAAAAGAAATCAGAAATGACAGGTCATCATAAAAAGTCTTACCTGCAAAAATAACCTAAGTAAAAAGCAACATAACCTAGGAAAAATATTTGTGACAGACTTTTTTCTGTATTAAAAGCCTGTACAGCAGCCAGGTGGGTGGATTCACGTCTGGGGACTGTGGGCTCCAGCTCCAGGGCCCACGGGGCCGGCCTGGAGCACCCCCCGGGGACAAAGACTTCTGCTCCGGGGGCGACCGAAGTGGCCCCCTTTGGCCGGCTGGGGAAGAGCCAGGGGAGGGCCACGTGCGCTTCTCCCACGCTTCAGCCAGACGACTGGCCAGAAATGCCCCGGGCCGAGGGGAGCAGAAGCGCAGTCAGGAAGCTTCGTGGGCCTCGGGGACCTGACGGGGTCGAGCACAAAGCGGGCGGCGCTGCCTGGGCGCACGGCCCGCCGGCTGGGGTTCCCAGGAGGAATCTCGCTGCGCCATCTGACGCCCTGGCCCGGCCCGGCCCCAGCCCCGCGCTCCCGGCGGAGAAAAGCGCGCAGGGCGGCCACGCGGGGCGCGGGCAGCGGGGCAACGGCACTGGGCAGGTCCCCCCGGAACACCTTCGGTGCCTGTAGTTTGGAGAGTGAAGGCTGAGTGGGGAGCTCTGGGAAGAGGGGGCAAGGAGGGCGCAGCTGGCAGGATAGAGAACTTGTGCTGCAAAGGTGTGAAGGAAGAGGATCTAAGCATGGGGGCGGGGGCGGGGGCGGGACATAACACAGGAGGAACAAGCCTGTTGAACCCCGGACAACAACAGAGACTTCCATAGCCTTGAGTACCTGGCAGTACTGTTCTCAGCCTTTTACAAACCTTTCCTCCTTGAATCCGCATAAAACCCTAGGAAGGAGGAAGTCATTTTTATCTCCATTTGTAGACAGGAAACTGGAGGACCGAGAAGTTGCCCCAGGAGGCCCAGGTAATAAACAGCAGACCTGGGATTGAAACACAGGCCCCAAAGTCTGTGCTCTTTACCACTCCATTGCCTGGAAACCCACTAACAGTGACTAAATCGCCAGGACATTTATAACTTATTTAGGATTCAGGGTTGGAGGTTGGCTTGGGGTCCAGGGATGTCACCTGGGAAATCCTTACTGCCTCTGGCACCTTCTTCATGTCTGGGTGTCCCTCCTCATGGCAAGGGAGGCAGTCACAAAATGGGTGCCCTCCTCCGAGCCTCTCCTTTCTCAGGGAGGAGAAACTTATCTGTCCATCTTCTACACTAAACAGGGAAAATGCCTAAACAGGGGTGATGGGGAATAGCTAACAATTACTGCAAGCTGACAGTGTGTTCCCAGCACTACACTATAAGCTGTGTAACAATGTCAGAAGATACGTTTATCACCATTTTATTGATGTGGAAACTGAGGCTTAAAAGGGTTAAGCAATTTCCTGAAGTGCCACCGCCAGCAAGGAGCAGGAGCAGAACCCCAACACCAGAGTACCCCTGAGGGAGAGGGGTCCCCACCCCTGCGCCTTTCAAGGCTTTGATGGGTTATCCCAGGTTGTGATGTGCTGTTTTTTTGGGAAGACAGAACTCCAGGAGCTCCTGCAAATCATGTCCTAAATGTGTTAATCTGATACCACCCTAACTTGCTTCAAAATAACATGAGAGGGGTGAACTGGGTGAGGGTAAGTAAAGAAGAAACAAGAGGGGCTTCCCTGGTGGTGCAGTGGTTGAGAATCCGCCTGCCAATGCAGGGGACACGGGTTCGAGCCTGGTCTGGGAAGATCCCACATGCCGCGGAGCAACTGGGCCCGTGAGCCACAACTACTGAGCCTGCGCATCTGGAGCCTGTGCTCCGCAACAAGAGAGGCCGCGATAGTGAGAGGCCCGCGCACCGCGATGAAGAGTGGCCCCCGCTCGCCGCAACTAGAGAAAGCCCTTGCACAGCAGTGAAGACCCAACACAGCCAAAAATAAATAAATAAATAAATAAATAAATAAATTTAAAAAAAAAAAGAAGAAACAAGACTAGCCATGAATTGAGAGTTGTTGAAACTGGGTGATGGGTACGTGAGAGTTGATTATACTAATCTGTATTTTTGTATGTGTGTGGAATTTTCCATAATAAAACTTTTTTTTTTTTTTTAAGTATCAGCTCCACCTTTTTTAGGACCTGGGGTAAAATATGACTAAATATATAAAAGTTGTACGTCACGCTAACAAAATGTAAAATGAAATGTGTTCTGTCCTCCTACCTTGAAAAATATATGTTCATGATGACCTGAAGTCCATGTTCAGATTTGGAGGTCTGCAGCAGAACTTGGTAGCCTAGGGGGCTGGTCTCTCCCTACAGCTTTGTTCTGTCCCACATCCCAGGGACAGGCACACAGGTGGACATTCCGAGCTCTGCCTGTGCACCTCACAAATCGCCTCCCCTTCCCGCCACGTAGGCACATTTGCACAGCTGAGGGGCAGTCCACCTGGGCCACAGACCCAGGGAAGGGGACTCTTCCAGCCATAGATACAGTCATGGGAAAGTTAGGCAGCAGGTTCCAGGCCACAACCCTCAGTGCACAGATTCTGTGTGGGCATGTCCCCTGGTCTCACCCTAAGGAGAGCCAGAGAAGGCCCTCTAAGGGCTTCTCTTGTCTGGGTCTTAGACATTAATGGTCCTTGAGTCTGCCAGAGCCCTGCCCTCAGTAGGCACATGGCTCCAACAACTCAGCTGCTTCCTCCTCGCCTGTCATAGGACACCAGGGTCCAAACCAGGGTGTAAACACCCATTTCACTGCCTTCTGCCCCTTCCTGACCAATCCTACCTGCCCCTCATGTTCCTGAGAGTCATATGTCCATTCCTTAAAGCTCCCTCAGTCTGTAGCCAATGGAGAAAGGGAAGGGTAGTGCCTTAAAAGAAAATCAGGATGCTATTATGAAGAGTCAGCGGATGCCTCCCCCCAAAATCCACTGAGATGTTTTTCTGAAATCAGTACCAGAGTCCCATCTTTCTTGCCCCCATCCCTGACCTTAGCAGACTTGACTCTCCTTGCAGGTTGATGTAGTACCGTACCTAGACATCCCTTAATCATGTGTTTCCCCATCTCCCTGCCCCACTAGACAGTGTTTCTTTCATCATTGTGTCCCCAGGACCCTGCATCAGGCCCCTCACTGGCTCTTCAGTAAATGGCCAAGTCAGTGTGCTGGCCAGCCCGGGAGCATTAGGATCCTCTGTGCTGGCTGCCCACGGTCAGGTACAAAATATTAGCATAGGAATATTTTCAGGCTTTCCCCTCCCCTCTCTGCTAAGAGGATTCTGGTTTTGAGCTCCCGGGTTCTCCCCTTCCTTCTCCAGACCCCTCTGCAGCAATTGTCTAGGATTTTGTGGTTGTTCCTGTTACTACTGCTGTGTAACAAACCACCCACAATGCAGTGCTCCAGACAACCACCATTTCTTTATGCTCATGGATTCTGAAGGCCGGGAGTCCCAACAGGGCACAGCAAGGACACCTTTTCTCTGCCCCACAATGTGTGGCATCCCTGCTGGAAAGAGTGAATGGCTTGGGGCTGGAATCATCTGGAGACTTCTTCATGCACATGCCTGGGCACCTGGGCTGAGATGACTTAGAGGCTGGGCCCAGCTGGGACTGCCAACTGGAGTGCCTGCCTGCCTGTGGCCTCTCTGTGTGGCTCCTCACAGCCTGGTGGCCTTGGGATAGTTGGACTTCTTGCTTGGTGGCTCAAGGCTTCAAGAGTGAGTGTTCCAGCAAACAAAGCAGACTGGTAGCCTCAGAAATTTCGTAGGGTCACTGCTGCCACACTCCATTGGTCGAAGCAGCCACAAGCCTGTCCAGGGTCAAGAGAAGGAACAAAGTGCCCCTTTGGGTGGGAGGAGCGCTGAATAATTGGCAACCAATCATTTGAAATCGTCCCAGTGGTGTGAAGTCAGGAGGAAAGGATGAAGACTAAGGTTTGGGATAGATGTTTCTAGGGAGCACTGGAAAAATAGGTATGGGAGCAGGTGCACAAAAGGACTGCAGGAGGTAGATGGGAGGATAAAGGGGGAATTTGAAGAAGAGTTGCTGACAGACATCACGTGTCATGTGAAACTGCGTTTTGGCGGCTGAATCTGTATTCTTGCTCCAGGTCACTCCATGACTGAGCCGTGTGGGCCACAGCTTTGCAGGCCTTAAACAGACCAAGCTTGAACAGGTCCACCCAGGCCGCTCAAACCTGCCCACAGGTTTCTTGAGTCGAGGAAACTTTCAGGGGCTGAGGCACTTACCATCATTTCCACCATCTCATTACAGAAGGTCAGTCTGCCAAGGCCGCCTGGTGCATAAACGCATGCCTCGGCATCTCATTTACCCCTGGTGTTCATGCTCCCTCTCCTCTCCTCATTCCCAGGGGCCAGATCCCCTCAAGCCTGATCTCATTCTTGGGGTGGGAGGGAGAGGAAGGCAGGTGAGAGGGGCTCTCTCTGGGGGATCCTGGTTTCTGAGACAGGCTAATTACAGGCTTCCTAATTAATGAGCCATGAGGTTGCATTTCATCAGCTGAGTCACAGTTGATGTCTGGGCCCCGGCCCCAAGGGGAGAATATGAGGAATCATGGGAGGCGGAGGTCAGGCTGTGTCTCTGCCTCCCTGACCCTCATTCTCTAGACCCTCTCTTTTCAAACCCAGTTCTTCTTACCACATTAGAGGGTGTCAGCAGCCCCCCTTCCTCCCTACTCCTACCTCTGCTTCCTGATATTTTCCCGGGACTGTCCCCCAGTCTGTCCAGCCCTTATGCCTGCCCACCCGCCCAGGACCACATAGAGCTCATTGGTTATTGTTTCCCCGTCACCCAGTTTCTCTTTCTCTTTCTCCCTCAGCCACATACATCGCACAATTGGAGCTGCTGTCTGTACCATGGCAACCACATCTCGGGATCCTAGCACCCACTGCCGTTGGCCGCAGCCTGCCAGAGACCATTCCTGAGCCACTCTTCCATCTGTCTCCTTGCTCCTTCCCACACTCACCTCTTTCAGTAATTGTACGTGACAGGTACTTTTCCATTTTCATTTCAACCAGAAGATGTATCCATTTACAGGAAGTTAATGCTGCTGAGTCTTTATTGGCGGTAGTGGGGGGAAGGGAATTATTTTATTTTTTGTGCCTAGAGGTATAATATTTTTGAAATTTCAAAAGCTGTGCTGTAGCTTGGTCATGAGTTGTTATTCCATAGACTTTTTTGTTTCTTTAGTTCTGGGTCTCATGGTGGACTTGGGCCCAAGTGGAAAGGTTCTAGTAGGTCGTGGAGTTGGGTGGTCTCCCACCAGATCAGTGCTGGCAGTGACCCGTTCCCTGCACTAGGCTCCCGTTCAATGGAGGGATCTTTAGTGGCTCTGTGGTGACAACATCCAGGCCACCCCTGTAGAGGGGACCTGAGTCTGATCTTTGCCAGCCTCTACTACCTTCAGAGCATCTCAGGGGTTAAGTTGGTGACCTTGGAGTCAGTCAGATGAGCTCTTCATGGAACTGGGCCTCGGCTTACTCCTACTGAGAGTTGTGAGGATGAAATGAGATAATATGTATGAAGTGCTTAGCACAATTCCCAGGACGGCATGCTCAATATATAGAAACTTTCTAAAAGACTTATTTATTTATTTTTATTTGTTATTTTTGGCTGCATCGGGTCTTAGTTGTGGTGCTCGGGCTTCTCTAGTTGTGGCGTGCGGGCTTAGTTGCCCCTTGGAATGTGGGATCTTAGTTCCCCGACCAGGGATTGAACCGGCATCCCCTGCATTGCAAGAAAGATTCTTAACCACTGGACCACCTGAAAGACTTCTGAATGAAAAGGTTTTTTTTTGTTGTTGTTGTTTTTCATACCTGGATGGGCTTCAAATTCTCTATAATCTCCTCCTTGATAATACATGCAAAATCATGTGTGTGCAAACCACTTGTTCCTGGGCCCATCTTCTGGACACAGCTGGCCACTCCACAGGGGATGACGTGGCTCTAAGCCCCCCAGACCAGCCCTGGCTGCTCAGGCTGCCTGTTGGTAGGGTTGGAATCGTTGTCTTTTTTGCCAAAGAATCTTTGGGCTAGAATCCTATAGGTGAGATGGCTGGGTCAGAGGGATCATGCGTATGTAACTTTGCTAGATATTCTCCTCCACAGAGGGTGTACCCCTTGCATTCCCACAGCCTCACCAGCAGATTGTGGCCAAATTTTGAGATTTGTGCCAATCTGCTAAACAAGAAATGGTATTTCAGGCTTATTTTTTATTTCATCATATTATGAGCAAGGTTGAGCATCTTTTGACATGCTTAAAAGGCCATTTGCATTTCTTTGTGTGTCTTTAGTTTTAGAAGCTATATATTGGAATATTAACCATTGTAATACAACTTACATATTGTATTTTCCCAGTTTGTAATCTGTGTTTTTACTTGGCTAATGGTGGCTTTCTTTTTCTATGTAAGAGGGTTTTTTTGTTTTTTTATGTAGTCAAATTTATCAATCTTTCCCCTAACTATATGTGGATTCTGAATTCAGGAAAGTTTTTCTCACTTCCAGGTTTACAAGAATTTCCTCATTTTCCATTTTCTTCTAGTTCTTAGATGGTTTCCTTCTTCCAGTGACTCCAGCACCACTTACTGAGAGGTGCCCCCTGCCCCAATTTCCATATGCAGTTGGGCCTGTTTCTGGATTTTTAAATTTTTTTCATTGCTCTGTCTGTGTATTCATGGGTTAGTTTTCCCCACCCCCAAATCAAACTGTTCATTTTCAGCTTTTTTCTAGTTATTCTGGCTTGTTCTTCAAAATGATCTTTATAATAAGAATAGTGTGTAATGAGGGCAAATGTCCATTAAATAATGTTAAGGGAAATAGCAGGCAACAGAACCACACAGTACATACACGTGTCTCTTTTTCTTTATAAAAAAATATTGGAAGGGAAAAGAGCCAAGAGAGCCATGTTTGAGTGGTCATCTCTCAGTAGTATGGCTATGGGTAGCATTACCTTGTTACTGATGCAAACCTTGGTGGAAAAAACCTGCCAACTGCCACATGGCTGCCTCTTCCTCCTTCCTCCTCACCTCCTCCCTGTGCCACTCTGGAGATTTTGTCACCCTCTGGGCCAAGGCATCTCTTTGTAAGGGAGGGAGCGCATTACAGCAGGGAGGAGCCTGGGGGCATGGCCTCTGCCAGGTCGGGGGTGGGGGTGGCCGGCAAGGTGTGGGCTCATCTGATTCTCTACCCTACTGTCCTGTTCTCCGTTACAAGCTCCACCCCCGTGTAGGGGTGTTTCCTTACTTTCCCGGGAGACAAGTTCCTAAGCGGTAAGGGGAACACCGAGGGCCAGCACTGTCCAATAGAACTTTCTTTGACGGTGGAATGTTCTGTATCTGTGCTGTCCAACAGGGTAGCCACTAGCACATGTAACTATCCAGTACTTCAAATGTGGCTGGTGTGACTGAGGAACTGAGTTATTTTTATTTACTTTAAATAGCCACTCTACTGGCCAGTGCCTCTTTGGCCAATTCCCAATCCAGCCACTCCCCTTCCAGCCTAGAACTGGAAGGAAAGATCCTGCCTGTGTAAGTGGACTGAGCAGCCAAGCAGGCCGGTGTGGGCTGGAGAGGGGAGAGGGCAGCTCCGCGGGAGGGCCCAGCACACCAGCAGCCCCGCCCCTGCCCCAGTGGCCAGCACACAGGCAGCCAGCCCAGCATCACAATACTGCAGACGGGAGGTGAGCAGCAGCCCGGCAGCCTGTCAGGGGGGTCCCTCCAGGGGCAGGTCTCTGTCTGCAGACCTACTTACAGCAAGCCAGGCAGCAGAGGACCATTTCTTGGGGAATGGAAAAGCACCCAGCAGCTGAGTGGCCTCAGGCTGGAGACCCACGGGAGGAAGCAGGGTTGACGAGGGGATGGGGGAGCCTTTCAGCTCCAGGACCCAGACGCAGACGCCTGGAGATGGAGTACTCCGGGCACAGAGCAGCTGCTCCTCTTGGTGATTCGGTTTTCCTACTTCTTCTACCTTCAGGACTACTTCTGAGTGGCCCTCCTTTCTGCCTGCCCCTGGGGCTGGAGGGTGAAGGCAGAGCGAGCATGAGTGAGGGCAGAGTAGCCAAGGCCTGGGGCCCTGGCCCCACAAGGGGACGGCCAGGATGTGGGGCAAGGCTTCACTCTGCACCTTGGGGATGAAGATTTGGAGACCAGCCGCTGGGGCCCAGCTTCCTGCTCTCAAAGGGCCCAGGGCTGCGTGCCCCCAAATGGACTTTTTGTTGAGTAAATGCTACAGGAAAGGGGACATGTGCCCCCACAGACCCTGTGGTCAGGCAAGGGGGCAGTGGGGTCACAAGGCTTTGCAGTCCCGAGTCTTCTCAGAGTCAAGAGTCCAGCTCCTTGAGTTTATTGGTTAACTGCTTTGTGCCCGCCCTGGGCTCTGGTGAGAAACAAACTATCCTTTGAGTCTAGTTGGCAGCAAGAGAAAAGTTATTCTCATTTTCTAGGGGAGAGAAACAGAGCCCAGCAGTGCTTTGTGTGTTTCTGGCAAGGGTGGTGAAAAGACCACTTCATTTTAGGGGACTCTTTAAGATAAAAATGGATGCATTTCCAAGGATGTGGATATGGCTCCACCTGTCCATCACAGGGGCTCCCATGCCTGGCTTCCTCCCAGAGCTACCTGGGGAGCAGAAGCCTGTTCAAAATGCAGATCACCAGGCCCCCTGCAGGAGGGGAGGAACCTCTGCCCTCATCTGGGCACTCTGCGCTTTATGCTGACCCCACGCTGGCGGCTTCCTCAGGCTCCCAGGTTGGGAGAGACGAGACAAACCCCAGAGGGAAGGCCTCCCAGCAGTGAACTTGCTCTTGGGGAACTAGGCTGTTACCCTGAGCCCATGACAGGCTGAGGGTAGGAACTGCCCTCCCCTCTGTAGCAGTGCTTTTGCTGCAACGGTGGGGCTTTTCCTAGAACACAAGCACACAAGGAAGATAAGGCAATAATCTGAACTGACCCAGACATTTAAAGCCAAAGGACACACGGGAGCCTCGCCAGCCAAGAGGAAAGCCCACCAATGCAGACCTTGGAGGCTCATGTGCGGAGGGGTCAAGGGAAGTGTCACCAGGAGGCAGAGGGGAGGGTGGGATTGCCTCTCCACAGCCACCTTTGTGGTCATACACACCTTCTAGGAACTCTTAAAAACACATTCTCTAACCTCAACCCCAGATCTCTAAATTCTTACGATCTGGAGTCCAAGAATGGAATTTTTAATAAGCTCCCTCCTTCCCCCATTAGTGTAAGAACTATAGTTCTCTCTGCCCTGTGAGCAAAGTGTGGAAGCCAGAGAGAACGCTGGCCTCTGCCCTGGAGGGTCCCACTAGAGCAAAGCGGAGGCAGCAGGCCTGTGGGAGTAGCGGAGAGCAGGTGGCTCAGTATCCTGAGTGGCCTGAGGGACCCCCGCAGCCTGTCCACTGGTGGCTGGGATGAAATCTCAAGAATAAAATAAGAAGCATCGCTGTGCTCCTCCTTCCCAAACATGCTCAGAGGGAACAGGGACTAGCACAGTGTATTTTCTCACGGATATTCTTCCATGACTAGGATCTACTCCATACAGTAAACAGTTATAGGAATACTTATTTTCCCTCTGGGACTCCAAAATTTTGAATGGGAAAAAAAAATGCAATCTATCCACAAGTATCTTTGCTGAAATAGGCCCCATGCAGAAAAGGTACCTTCTCCCCTCGGAGGGCAGTGCAGCTCTGCCAACACGCAGCTAAGCAAGCCGTCACCAGCCTAGGGAGCTGCTCAACCCTCCCAATTGGCATGCACACCCACCTGCAAACCCTCATGCATCAGATGCACCTGCAAATGCAACTTCTTGTCCCTTCAGGCCATTGACTCAAATTACAATCTGACTGGGTTGCAGTGACTGCTCACGGCTGCCCTGTGACAGTCCCACTTTGTGTGGGTGCAGGTGGGGTAGAGGAGTATGATGACACAGACAAGAGGAAGCCCACAGCAGACGTCAACCATTGCTTTATTAAGGCTCGGAGTGGTCTGCCAGTCAGAGGGGCTGAGTCATTCACTCCACAGATCCTTGCCATGCTCCACTTTTGGGTGACACTGAAGGTGGAGGCTCTCTCTGAGATCCCAAGCCACATTCACTTCCACCTTGTAGGCTGAGGGGTGTGTGCAGACGACCTGGGGGGCCTCAGAGGGTGGGGCTGGCTCTAGCAGGCCCTGGGCTCTGGCAGGGGGTGCTGGCAGGGAGGCACGGGAGGGCAGGGACATCTCCCCCATCCCTCCCAGCTCAAACTATGGCTTTGTTATCCTATTGCCACTTGAGCGGGCATGGAGAGCCCTTTCCCTGACCCCTCACTCCGCAGGCCCATGTGCTACGCTGTGGGAGGAGACAAAGGGAAAGCCCGCGAGAAAGCAGAGGCCCCCCTGTGCCTGGGGCCTGGCCAGACCTTAGGAGCTTTGACCCCCCACTCGCTCCTCCTCAGCTCCTCCCAGCGATGGGTCTTCTCAGGTTGAGGCCAGTCACTCAGAAGTGAACCCGCAGAACGTCCTGGTTGGCGAATGGCTGCTGGCAGGCTATGCATGTCATGGGCAGGGAGCGTTGCTTCTCACCCAGGCAGGGCCGGCACAGGAGATGGCCACAGGGAAGCTGGTACACGGGCTCCTTTTTGAAGTAGGGAGAGAACACTCTTTTGCAGGATGTGCATTCGGGGCCCAGGATGCTCCCAGGCTGCTCTGGTGAATCAGGGAAGAAAATAGGCCAGGGTTAGGAAAAGCTGCCCCCAGTCCAGGCTCCATCCTGGAGGCGGGCATGTGCCTGGAGTAGGACAAGAAGCTTCCCTACCCTGCATCCCTTCAGCAGCCTGGCTTCCTCCCTCCCTAGGCCACCTCTGACTGATCTGGGAGGAGAGGATGCCAGGGAGCCTGAGAATCTGGGGAGCCTCCTCTCCATAATCAAATCTCGGTGCTCCAATGAATGCTCAAGAAAAGCTGGCTTCTGAGGGCTGCTGGGCAGCACTGGGCCCTTCCTGCTGCTCTCCCAGCAAGATGGACTTTCCCCTGGATAGGCTGCCAAGGTCAGAGCAAGGCACAAGCTCACCCTGACAACCTTGATAAACTGCAAGAAAGGTGAGATGTGACAAGAAGAAAAAGCAAAAAATGGTCTGAGGTGCCCAGGTTGGGCAGGTCAAGGGGGGACGGAGGTCACCAGAGGGGCAGGGCTGAGGTCTGTCTGTAGCAGACCTGCCTGCTGAGCCTGGCACCTGAGTCTCTTTAGCCCTGTAGCCCAGCAACTCCCCTCCTGACCCATCAATCCCTTTCTTGTGCTGCAGGCTCTCTCCTTCATGCTTCCCACAGGGTCTCCTGAATGAGGGCCACAGTGGGCAGGTCTTGCCACCCCTCCTCCCCAAGCTATACCTGCTGCTCTTCTCTCGTGGCCCTTGCCTAGGGAGGCTGCTCTTTCTTCCCCAATCCACACCCATCTGGAGAGGGCAAGGATGACCTTTTGGGTGAAGAGCCATAAGAATGAAAGGGAGCCAGCCATGCATGAGTGAAAGGGACAGCAAGTACAAAGAGTGGCTGGTCCATTAAAGAAACAGAAAAGACAAAGGTGTGATGTGTGAGAGAGTGGCAGAGGAGGGTGGAGCAGGGCTGGAACATGCAGGACCTCACAGGCAGCAATTTATATTTTATTCCAAGTTCAACGGGATACCCTGGAAGGATTCTAAGAAGTGGAGTATCATGATCTGGCTTACATAAAAAGATCCCTCTGGCTCCTATGAGGAGGATGGGCAAGGCAAGGGTGACTGTGGAGGAGCAGCAGAGGCTGCTACAGGAATCTGGGGGAGCAGTGCAGGAGCTGGGGCCAGGGTAGCAGCAAGAGTAATGGAGCAGAGAGGACATCCCTGAGATCTACTTTGGAGCAGTGTAAACAAGACGATGATGAAAGTAGAGATGAAAGTAGAGAGAGAAATGTAGAGATGAAAGTAGAGAGATCTACTTTGGATCTAGTTTGGAGTCTGTGTAAACAAGACTTGATGATGAATAGAATGTCAGGAATGTTGACGGAAACCAAGGATGACCTCGATGTTATAGGCTTGACCACAGGGTAGAAGATGCTTGCTCTTTTACCACTGACTGGATGATGGGGGGCTATGGGGAAAAACCTTTGGAGGCGCCTGCAGTTCTGAGTTAGAAATTCACTTAAGATATCCATGAGTTTCCCACATAGAGGTGCCAAGAAGCTGTAAGGGAGGTCAGGATCTGAGTTCCAAGGAGAGGAAGGAGCTACAGGTGAATATGGGCAGTCACAGGCCAAGTGGGCTCTCACTTGAGTGACACAGAGTATAGAGAAGAGGGTCTAAGACAAGAGTCTGGAAGAGAAGGAAGAATCAGCAATGGAAACTGAAGAGAGATCATTGAAAATGGGGAGAAAAAGAGCATAACATCTGGAAGGCCAAGACAGAAGGTGTTTCAGGAAGGAGAGCTGATTAGCCACAAGAGACGCTGCTGAGAGGGTAAGTGACCATCGAATTTGGGGTCATGGAAATTGCTGGTCACCTGGACAAGACAGGTTCTGGGAATGATTAGGATGGAAACATAATCAGAGAGACAGGGGGTGGAGGGGACAAGAGGCAGAAAAGGTAAGATGGCCTGGGATGCAGGCAATAAGAGAACAGACTAACTTTGGATAGGCAGGAGGAAGCAAGTGTATACCTTATCATTAGCCCCACCAGACTTCATCTTGTAAAAAATGCTCCAGGTTCTCTCACTTTGTATCCTAACCAATCCTATCATCCGTTGTGGTCCCAGGTTCATTTTAGGCAAAACCTAGCACAGTAAGCTATCACTGTTCTAAGATACTGGTGAAAATGTTAATAGGAAGGGATGAAGATGACATACTCAACTTGAAACCACCCTCCACATTTACATAAAGTACCCCAGATGTCAGATGAGAGACAGACTACATAAGAAAAATAAGCAAAAAGGGAGAAACAAACAAAAGTCCTCAGGACAGAGTAATTAACACTAGATCTTACCAAAAAATACCAATCCCCAACGCCACAGAATTACTAAGAATTGACTAAAGAAAGACTTTCTTGTGAAGAGTTAAACTTCATAGGCAGCCCTTGAACTCCCCCTGGAAAAGGAAAGGCCTGGGTGTTGGAGCTAAGGAGCCTGGGCATAGAGGTTCACAGAGCCTCAGAGGCATGGCCCGGCATACTGTTCAAGGGCTCTGAGGAGATAGACACGGCCCCTCTTACCCGAGCTGGAGCCTGGCCTCCAGGAAGCACTGCTCCCTCTTGTGCTGAGGTGCTGGAGCTGTCCCCTGGTCAGCCGAGCTGTGAAGGAGGGCATGGAGCCAAGGGTTGATGTCAAGGCAATTTCTAAGCTTTGTGACAGCTTTTGCTCATGGGATACTGGACCTGTTGAGAGACGCACAGACCACAATATCCAGAGAGGTTTGGCAAAAGCGAAGACCAAAACACAAAGTCCTCTGAGAACCACAAATGGTACTTCTAACTTCAAATAGACACAAACATAAAGAAGGTCCTCCCTAATGTCTACTAATAGACTGTGACGACAGGACACCAGGAGTTAAAGCCCTGGGGTCCCTGGCAGTTCTTACCCATCCCACACTGCTTTCAGGATTCCTGGACTCTGTGCTAGCTTTTCTCCTCCTGTACAAATTGCTGGGCAGGCCTGGGCCACCTCCTGGCTCACCTGTAGAACTGTACCCTACTTTCTGAAGGCCTCCCTGCCTGCCAAGGAAATGACTGGGGCAAGTAAACGCCCAGTTTTGTACCCCTGCTCCTTGCCCCCATGCCCTCCCCAACAGCCTTAGTCTGCTCTTTCCCCATCTCCTCCCTGCTAGGGCCCCCTCAACTCTGCAGGGCCACTGGCTTGCACTCCCTTGGTGTTCGTGTCCCCTTGCTTCCTAGGTAAAGCAAAGCAGTTATTATCGAGTGGAATAATGAAGACCTCACTCTGCCCACTCCACTATCTATAGGGCCTTCTCTGGATATGGGCTGAGGGTGAAGGTAACAGGAGATGGGGACAGCTGCCGAAGAAAGGACCTAGAGATCTGCCTGATAGCAGGGTTCCCCAAAGTGGCACCATAGAAGTACCCCAAAGTGGGGAGTGGAATGTTTGGTCTACAGTATGTAGGACATAGGATATCCGCTTGAGGCCTTGAAGGAGCACTGGTCAGCGTGGTCCTGTGTCACCAACAAATCTGTCAAGGCCAACACCACTGGAGACCTCCACAAATATCAAGGTCTAAGTACCTTTCTCCTCATCTTGCCTCACTGCACCTCAGATGCTTCCAGGAGTTTCTGGGGGTCTTGTTAACTAAAATTTACACTCAAAGTCAGAGAAGACACATACGTAACCTTTAAGTGTGCTATATGCATAAGCCTTTTAGACTAAGAGAGGAACTTTAAAGAATGATACAGGTGGATGGACCTAGAGTCTGTCATACAGAGTGAAGTAAGTCAGAAAGAGAAAAACAAATACCATACGCGAACGCATACATATGGAATCTAAAAATATGGTACTCATGAACCTAGTGGGAGGACAGGAATAAAGATGCAGACGTAGAGAACAGACTTGAGGACACGGGAGGGAAGAGGAAGCTGGGACGAAGTGAGAGAGTAGCATTGACATATATACACTACCAAATGTAAAATGAATGGCTAGTGGGAAGCTGCAGCATAGCACAGGGAGATCAACTCGCTGCTCTGTGACGACCTAGAGGGGTGGGATAGGGAGGGTGGGAGGGAGGCTCAAGAGGGAGGGGATATGGGGATATACGTATACATATAGCTGATTCACTTTGTTATACAGCAGAAACTAACACAACATTGTAAAGCAATTATACTCCAATAAAGATGTTAAAAAAAAGAATGATAGAATCTAAACAGACTAGTTTTCATAAGGAAAAAGAAAAAGTTGTCAAAGAGCTATCTCCAAAAGCACCAAGCAATGAAAATCACAGGGGAATTCTACCAAACATGTAAAGAGTAAATGAGGGACTTCCCTGGTGGTGCAGTTGTTAAGACTCCACGCTCCCAATGCAGGGGGCCCGGGTCCGATCCCTGGTCAGGGAACTAGATCCCACATGCCGCAACTAAAAAGAAAAAAAGATCCTGCATGCCGCAACGAAGATCTCGCATGCAGCAACAGAGATACTGCATGCCGCAACTAAGACCCAGCATAGACAGATAAATAGATAGATAGATAGATAGATAGATAGATAGACAGACAGACAGACAGACAGATAGGAAGGAAGGAAGGAAGGGAGGGAGGGAGGGAGGGAGGAAGGGAGGAAGGGAGGAAGGAAAGAAGGAAGGAAGGAAGGAAGGAAGAGTAAATGATTCTAATACTACTAAATTGTTCCAGAGTTTAGAAAAGGAAAATTTCCTAATTCTTCTTATGGAGCAAATCATTGATACCAAAACCTGACAGATGATGATGTGTACTCGTGCACACACATACACACACACACACAGCTGCAGTCCAATCTCATTAGTGAAGGCAAAAATCCTAAATAAAAACACTAGCAAACAGAATTAAGCAGTACACTAAAAGCAGCATGACCAAATGGAGTTTCTTGCAGGAATATAAGTGGTTCAATATTAAGAAGCCTATTAATGTACTTTACTGTATTAAAAGATCTAAGGATGAAAAATCATAATATCATCTCTACTGATATTGAAAAGACATTAGACAAAATCCAACCACCAATCTTGGGTAAATACATTGAATAAAATAGGAATCAATGGTGTGGGAGAGTGTCTGAAATGGCCCCCAATGAATCCCACCTGAACTTAGTAACTTGCTTCTTACACAATACAATAGAAGTGATGGAATGTCACTCTGTGATT
The DNA here is from genome assembly GCF_028023285.1 of Balaenoptera ricei. Taxonomy (NCBI): domain Eukaryota; kingdom Metazoa; phylum Chordata; class Mammalia; order Artiodactyla; family Balaenopteridae; genus Balaenoptera; species Balaenoptera ricei. Next base: position 30,364,346 of record NC_082653.1, read on the forward strand.
AGGTTCTACAAGACTGACTTCCACTTGTTTGCACATGCTGGTGTACACAGCTACCATGTTGTGTGCTGCCCTTGAGAGGCCCATATGGCAAGGAATTGAGGGCAGAATCCAGCCACCAGACAAAAGGGAAGTGAAGCCCCCAGTGCAACAATTCAGCAAGGAACTGAATCCTGCAACAATCACGAGTGACCTTGGAAGTGAATCTTTCCCCAGTCAAGACTTGAGATGGCTGCAGCCCTGCCAACACTTTGATAGCAGCCTTGGAACACCCTAAAGCAGACAAACCAGCTAAGCAATGCCTAGATTCCTGACTGGAGAAGCTGTAAGATAATAAATGTGTGGTTCTTTAAGCCAGTTAAGTTTTGGTGTAATTTAAGCCAGCAAAGCATAAAACAAAGGGCAAGTGCCAAGTGTCACCCGGGAGGAGTAGAGATGACGACGGCTTGGACATAAGACGAGGGATTACCTGTTGAACAATCCATGAGCTCACTGGCAGCTTTCATTTTCTTAGCAGTGTGCTCTGAGGTAGTGGGTGAGACCAGAAGGCTTGTGGTAGAAAAACAGGAAGCATTTAAGCCAAGGCTACTGTCTGGGGCATGTTCACCCTGCTCCATCTTCCTTTTCTGAGAGGGCAGAGCAATGGAAGAAGGGGTCACTGCCAATGCAGTCTGTGCTCTCCCAAGCAGGTGGCAGCCAGGGATGGAGTGCTGCAGCAGGAAATGGTCGATCCGGGCCTTCAGGGAGGGGTGAGGCAGGGGCTGGGAGTGTGGAGTAAAGGCTACTCCTGTGAAAGGGTCACTGGGCACTCGGCCCCATGTGGCTTCACTACGGTTACACTTCTCCAGCGTGCTCTGGTCAATGACCTTGCCTGAGGGCAGCAGCATGGGGTAAGGCATGATCTCCAGGGTGATGGGATCCAGGAACTCTTCAGGTACATCCCGAATTACCTCAGCCAGCTCCAGTAGGCTGGAGGGGGCCTGCTGGCCCTCAGACTGGCCCCCAGGATCACAGTCACTTTCCATGGGCAAGGCTGGGGCCTGTAGAGACAAGTCCTGAGGGAGGCTCTCTGAGGCAACCAGCAAAACACTGTCTATCACCTCCTGAGAGCAGGTTTTGGCTGGCTGACCCCATACTTCCAACCGCTTGATACAAGGGATACCACTGCCTGTCACATGGGTGATACAAATCTTGAGATGGGCCACATGACTAAGAGAAAGAGCCCCTTTATTCCAGAGCTCCTGGGCCACAACAGCAGGGGAGGGGAGTGTGGCTTCCATCGGGCCAAAAGGTGGCCTGGCTTTGAAGCCCCTGTGGCTAAACACCACTTGGCTCTGGTTTTTCAACAAGACTTTGCCCACCAAAGTGAACGCTTCTTTGTCCGGAATGGATGGCTCATCTGGGCCTGGGGTCTGGCACTCGGGGGTATTCCAAGACACTCTGCTGGACAAGGCAGATGTATACATTTCCAGGCCAGTGACATTCTGGCCTCCCCCAGCTGTGAGGTCTATGTTAATCCTACAGATTTCCACATTGAAGGGAAAGGAAACTGTCACATAGACTGGCGGCTTAATGAAATACTCTGTCCTAAAACCATGACTTCTCTTTGTGAGGTCTTCAGAGATGAGATTTTCTACTTCATAACCATCAGCTGATATCTAGATTTAATGACAAAAATGAGACACATTGATTTGATGAGATCCAAATGAAGACAACTAGTTTTCAACAACTTGTCACTTCTAAGAAAACTCTTTAAAGAAAATCTGAAGTTCCTCATTTGAAATTTCCTCTATTACATCAAATTTTCCTGGGGTTTTCTTTCTTTTTTTTTTTTTGGCAGGCATCCAAGATCAGGTCAAAGGCTGAGGGCAACTGTGTCCCCAAATACTGCCCATCCTTAAAAAATGAGCAATAAAACTCTGCCTAACCAACAAAAAAATCCCTTCAAAATAACATGTCTGTGAAAAGGGGGCAGATTTACAAGTGTTTTTTGGATTGTTTTTGGGTTTTTGGGTTTTTTTTGTTTTTAAATTCAGAGGATGAAAATGTACAGATTTAGGGAAAAATAAAGATGTTCACTGAAGTTCTCAATTTTGTATTTGGACTCTATCAATTATAAGAGTTTCCCTAGGAAGGCATAACAAAGGAACTTCTTGTAAATCTATGAATGATGAAACTTGGAAAAAAAAGTTTGCACAGAGACAAGGACCACAAAACACTATGGGAAATTTAAAACAGTGAATGTGCTAGGGGTGGGATTGTGAGTAGCTTTTTCCTTTCTCCCTTTTAATGTTTCCAATACTTGTTATAACCAATGGAAATTTTAAGATATCCTTGTCTGAAGGAGTCAGCTTAACAATCTGGGAACCTGAAATAATGTGCTGTGTGCAGAAATTCCAAATTGGGGAAGAAGTTCAATTCTCCCCTTGGAGTATCCTTACTCCCTGCATTGGACTGTGGAAGATATCCAGCTTTGTACAAAAGGGGAGGCAGTTTAATTCAAATAATAAAGAACAAGGAATCCATATAACAAATATAAGCCATTATTTCTAGCATGAGAAGTTAGCAAGAACAACAGCATGGGAGAGAGAGAATTTCTACCTTCACTTTGACCTTGAGTGAAATTAAAATTTATTGTCAAAGGGAAGAGAACCCTCCACAAAATGAGTCACAACTCAGCTTGTAACGGTGCTGTCTGACTCTAGAGGTGAAGTCTGACCCATGCTTACCTAAATATCATCTGGTAGACTCTAAAACAATGAGGGTGAAAGCACATTAAGTCTGAATTAAGTCTACATACACAGGGCAGGAAATGGGGAAAAACATGAAAAATAGATGTCATATATTTATTTATGTGTATATACTTGTTTTGTTTACCTTGTTGCAGTAAATTCTTGGTCTGAACTGTGGGAGGCAAAGATTTATTACCATCCTTACGGCTGAAAGGATAGCTTCCAAGCATCAGAAATAGCCTTAAATGAAAAAATAAAACTTGGTATTAGACAAGTTAAAATTCAAATCTAAACTTTTACGAGTTGATTCATAAGATCAGCTTGGTGCTTTGTGACCACCTAGAGGGGTGGGATAGGGAGGGTGGGAGGGAGGGAGACACAAGAGGGAAGAGATATGGGGATATATGTATATGTATAGCTGATTCACTTTGTTATAAAGCAGAAACTAACATACCATTGTAAAGCAATTATACTCCAATAAAGATGTTAAAAAAAAAAAAAGAGATGAGAATCAAACAGGATAACAATAAAACTTTAACACACACACATTCTCATGGTCTATACTCACTCTTTTTGTATACTACATGGGATACTGGGAAATTAGTCACTGAAAAATTACAAAGCAGATTTCTTTTGTAGACTGTGTAGTTTGGTTCTCCGGATGACAACTGTTCTAAAGCCCCAGTGGAGGCAAGAGCCTATCAGCTCTGCAGGGGGCTCCCCACAGGAAAGAGAGGGTCAAAAGTGGATGAGCTCAAAGAAAAAAGAGGACTACTTAGCCAGAAGGTTTAGAACGAAAAGGGTCACAGAAAATAATCGTAGTGGTGCTATGCATCATTGTCATTTAACACTTGTTAATGCAATTATGTTTTCTTATTAACACGAAAACAATTAGAAGAATCAAAAATGTCGTTATTGAGAAGTAGAAAATCTTAGAGTTGAAAAGCACCTTAAAAGAACATCTAGGGGGCTTCCCTGGTGGCGCAGTGGTTGAGAGTCTGCCTGCCAATGCAGGGGACACGGGTTCGAGCCCTGGTCCGGGAGGATCCCACATGCCGCGGAGCAGCTGGGCCTGTGAGCCACAGCTACTGAGCCTGCGCGTCTGGAGCCTGTGCTCCGCAACAAGAGAGGCCGCGATAATGAGAGGCCCGCGCACCGCGATGAAGAGTGGCCCCCGCTTGCCGCAACTAGAGAAAGCCCTCGCACAGAAACGAAGACCCAGCACAGCCATAAAAATAAATAAATTAATAAAAATACAGATTCCTAGAGTCTATTCCCTGAAGGTCCAACGTATCAGGTCTGGAGTAGGATATAGAAATTTCAAAAAAAAAAAAAAAAAAAAAAAAAGAACATCTAGGAGCTTCCCTGGTGGCGCAGTGGTTAAGAGTCCACCTGCCAATTCAGTGGACACGGGTTTCAGCCCTGATCCGGGAAGATCCCACATGCCATGGAGCAACTAAGCCCGTGCGCCACAACTACTGAGCCTGCGCTCTAGAGCCCGTGAGCCACAACTACTGAGCCCACGGGCTACAACTACTGAAGCCCACGCACCTAGAGCCCGTGCTCCGCAACAAGAGAAGCCACTGAGATGAGAAGCCCACACACCACAAGGAAGAGTAGCCCCCACCCACCGCAACTAGAGAAAGCCCGCACGCAGCAATGAAGACCCAACGCAGCCAAAAATAAATAAATAAATAAATTTATATATATTAAAAAAAAGAACATCTAATCCAAATACAGCTGACCCTCGGGACTTCCCTGGTAGCACAGTGGTTAAGAATCTGCCTGCCAATGCAGGGGACATGGGTTCGATCCCTGGTCCAGGAAGATCCCACATGCCGCGGAACAACTAAGCCCACATGCCTAGAGCCTGTGCTCTGCAACAAGAGACGCCACTGCAATAAGAAGCCCACGCACTGCAATGAAGAGTAGACCCTGCTCACCGCAACTAGAGAGAGCCTGCGTGCAGCAATGAAGACCCAATGCAGCCAAAAATAAATAAATTAAAACAAACACATCTGACCCTTGAACAACACAGGGTTTAAGGGCACTGACCCTCCACACAGGTGTTGAAAACCCACGTTTATCTTTACAGTCTGCCCTCTGTATTGTTTCCACATAAGTGAATTCAACCAACCTCAAATTGTGTGGTACTGTCATATGTATTTAGTGAAAAAAAATCCACATGTAAGTGGACCTGCATAGTTCAAACCGGTGCTGTTCAAGGGTCAACTGTAGTCATTTTGATGACCAATAAGCAGGGTAAGGGAAATGGATGAAGGTGGTTAAAAGGTACAAACTTCTAGTTAAGATAAATAAGTTCTGGGGATGTAATGTACAACATGGTGACTACAGTTAACACTGTATTGTATATTTGAAAGCTCCTAAGAGAACAGACCTTAAAAGTTCTCATCACAAGACAAAAAAAAAAAAAAAAAATGTAACTATGTGAGGTGATAGATGTTAACTAAGCTTATTATGGTAATCATTTCACAATATATACATATATTAAATCATTATGTTGTACACCTTAAACTTATACAATGTTATATGTCAGTTATAGCTCAATAAGACTGAAAGAAAAAGACTAATGTCCAACAGCCTTCGTTTTTCTCTGTAGAGAAGTAGGGAAGGCACTAGAAACATCTCTCCCAGTGGTAAGCCTCTCCAACAGATTTGAACTCCTTGAATGAGGCCAGCCAGCCATTCTGTGCTTTTCCATCTAACAGACAAGGCCATGAAAAACTCCCAATAGCAACCGGGCCACCTCTGGGGTCTTGGTATTGTCGTGCTCCGTAAGTGCCACCTGCAGAGGCCAGGCATGTTGGGCATCCTGCAACATTTTAGTGAGTAGTTTCTGCACAGTGAAGATCTGCCATGAGACCTGTGAATGTTTACTATCTCAGCCTAGCCCCTATGTCAGTTTTACATATAAACACAGAATATTTTTTAACATGGTTTTAATACATGCTGAATTTTCTAGGAAGGGAACTTCCATGTAGACCACAGGAAGATCATACTTTGTTTACTTCAGGTCTTTACCAAGAAGCATTCACTTCTGAAAACCACATCACTGTGGTATTCAGAAATGCTAATATATCTAACAGTCCACATTTGTAGAAGTCTGCATTCATGGTGATTCTACATGTTGGTAAAAGCTTTTGATTACTTTTTTTTTTTTTTTTGGCTGTGCCACGCAGCTCACGGGATCTCAGTTCCCCAACCAGGGATCAAACCCGTGCCCAGGCAGTGAAAGTGCCAAGACCTAACCACTGGACCACCAGGGACTTCCCTTGATTACTTCTTTATTAATATTTTTAAAAATTTATTTGGCTGCGTCAGGTCTTAGTTATAGCATGTGGGATCTTCGTCACAGCATGCAGGATCTTTCCTTGTGGCACATGGGCTCTTTGTTGCGGCACGCGGGCTTCTCTCTAGTCGTGGCCCGCAGGCTTAGTTGCCCTGCGGCATGTAGGACCTTAGTCCCCTGCATTGGGAGGTAGATTCTTAACCACTGGACCACCAGGGAAGTCCCACTTGATTACTTCTTTATGCCTTCCAGTATGGTCATACGTAAACATTCATACATGAGAATAAATTTTACAATCACACTTCAAAATTTTTACTTTAAGTTACTGTTAAGGCATTTGTGTGCACATATATATGTTTGTTTTATAACTATATAGGAAGGTTATATTATCTTTGATTTTAAGTTCAGGACAGTACACTACAAAATATGTATTAAAAGAGAGATGAATCTGATGTGGTAGAGAATCCTTGGCCTAAAGTCTCTTAGTCTTTGTTCAGAATGTGTGCTGAAACTCTTTGTGCTTCTCACTTTTTGAGGCATATATGCCATCTCTTTGCCAAAGCCTCCTGGAGTTTGCCCTGGAATCAACATGGACTAGTTGATAGAATTCCCTTTTTGGAAGATTATATTAATATCTCCAGGCTTCTAACACCTTCTTGTTCTCCACAATAATTCAAAACTAAGTGTCTGAGGTATTACATATGTAAATATTCTCAGGGCCCTTGTATGTTCCTCCTTTTGGTCAGGAAACCAGAGCTCATTTAGAGCAGCACTTCCCTCAGTTCTCCCGCCCAACTAGGGCAGTGGCTTCTTGTTAAGTTTTTTTTTGTTCTAAATGAAAAATTAAGCCATAGAGTTTAATTTAATATAGAAGTATTAAAATGAATATACAGCCCAGACCAAGGAAACAAAACATTTCTCCTAAAAAAGCAAGCCTAAGATTTGCCAAAGGAAAACAGACAATATGATATTGACACAGGTGGTGACACGACAGACTTCCAAGTGCAGAACGAAGCTGGTCCTAGGTAAAGCCGTGAAGTTAGCCAGCTCTGGGGTTTGCAAGGGTTTTCTTTTCACTGTCACAGGCAGTTCTCTTCTCCCTTCTTTGCCCTGATGGGAGGGGGCTTTGGTAAGAAAAAACAAAGAGAAAGAAACTGTGTTACAATACCAAAATACTGAGAGGTGGCTCATATTAGTAAGATAAAGGCAATCATCTCTAGTCTGCAATCATTTCTATCCCCACAGTCCACATCCGAGGCCTTTTCTCTGACTTTCAGAGACAAAAACAAACTCTGGCAGAGGTAACAATGCCAACCCACTGAAGTACTGATTTGATTTCTCAGTGGGAGGCACTGATTTCACTAACATATACATTCTTCCTATCTTCTGTTATCTACTTACACATTTCACTTTGATTTATTCTACATATCATGATATTCATTTATCTGAGAATGTAAATGCCAGGACCAGAAGAAGTCGGGCGGGGGTCTTCTTGGAGCCATGATGAAGAGCTTTCCTGTGAGTATGAAGCCAAATGGAAAAGCCTTCAAAACTTATCTGAGTACCCAACTCAATAGTAAATGGTGATTAACCAAGATGTCAGAGTAGAAGGACGTGCTCTCACTCCCTCTTGCGAGAGCACCAGAATCACAACTGGCTGCTGGACAATCATCGACAGGAAGACACTGGACTTCACCAAGGAGGATACCCCACATCCAAGGACGGAGGAGAAGCCACAGTGAGACGGTAGGAGGGGCACAATCAGAGTAAAATCAAATCCCATAACTGCTGGGTGGGTGACTCACAGACTGGCGAACACTTATACCACAGAAGTCCACCCACTGGAGTGAAGGTTCTTAGCCCCATGTCAGGCTTCCCAACCTGGGGGTCCGGCAACGGGAGGAGGAATTCCTAGAGAATCAGACTTTGAAGGCTAGTGGGAATTGATTGCAGGACTTCGACAGGACTGGGGGAACCAGAGACCCCACTCTTGGAGGGCACACACAAAGTAGTGTGCGCATCGGGACCCAGGGGAAGGAGCAGTGACCCTGGGGGAGACTGAACCAGACCTACCTGCTGGTGTTGGGGGGTCTCCTGCAGAGGCAGGGGGTGGCTCTGTTTCACCGTGGGGACAAGGACACTGGCAGCGGAGGTTCTGGGAAGTGCTCCTTGGCGTGAGCCCTCCCAGAGTCTGCCATTAACCCCATCAAAGAGCCCAGGTAGGCTCCAGTGTTGGGTTGCCTCAGGCAAAACAACCAACAGGGAGGGAACCCAGCCCCACCCATCAACAGTCAAGTGGATTAAAGTTTTACGGAGCTCTGACCGCCACAGCAACAGTCAGCTCTACCCACCACCAGAGCCTCCCATCAAGCCTCTTAGATAGCCTCAAGCACCAGAGGGCAGACAGCAGAAGCAAGAAAAACTAAAATCCTGCAGCCTGTGGACCAAAAAACACAGTTACAGAAAGACAGACAAGATGAAAAGGCAGAGGGCTATATACCAGATGAAGGAACAAGAAAAAACCCCAGAAAAACAACTAAATGAAGTGGAGATAGGCAACCTTCCAGAAAAAGAATTCAGAATAATGAGAGTGAAGATGATCCAGGACCTCGGAATAAGAATGGAGGCAAAGATTGAGAAGATGCAAGAAATGATTAACAAAGACCTAGAAGAATTAAAGAACAAACAAACAGAGATGACCAATACAATAACTGAAATGAAAACTACACTAGAAGGAATCAATAGCAGAATAACTGAGGCAGAAGAACGGATAAGTGACCTGGAAGACAGAATGGTGGAATTCACTGCTGTGGAACAGAATAAAGAAAAAAGAATGAAAAGAAATGAAGACAGCCTAAGAGACCTCTGGGACAACATTAAACGCAACAACATTTGCATTATAGGGGTCCCAGAAGGAGAAGAGAGAGAGAAAGGACCAGAGAAAATATCTGAAGAGATTATAGTCGAAAACTTCCCTGACATGGGAAAGGAAATAGCCACCCAAGTCCAGGAAGCGCAGAGAGTCCCATACAGGATAAACCCAAGGAGAAACACGCCGAGACACATAGTAATCAAAGTGGCAAAAATTAAAGACAAACAAAAATTATTGAAAGCAGCGAGGGAAAAACGACAAATAACATACAAGGGAACTCCCATAAGGTTAACAGCTGATTTCTCAGCAGAAGCTCTACAAGCCAGAAGGGAGTGGCATGATATACTTAAAGTGATGAAAGGGAAGAACCTACAACCAAGATTACTCTACCCAGCAAGGATCTCATTTAGATTTGATGGAGAAATCAAAAGCTTTACAGACAAGCAAAAGCTACGAGAATTCAGCACCACCAAACCAGCTCTACAACAAATGCTAAAGGAACTTCTCTAAGTGGGAAACACAAGAGAAGAAAAGGACCTACAAAAACAAACACAAAACAATTAACAAAATGGTCATAGGAACATACATATCGATAATTACCTTAAATGTGAATGGATTAAATGCCCCAACCAAAAGACATAGACTGGCTGAATAGATACAAAAACAAGACCCATATATATGCTGTCTACAAGAGACCCACTTTAGACCTAGGGACACATACAGACTGAAAGTGAGGGGATGGAAAAAGATATTCCATGCAAATGGAAATCAGAAGAAAGCTGGAGTAGCTATACTCATATCAGATAAAATAGACTTTAAAATAAAGAATGTTACAAGAGACAAGGAAGGACACTACATAATGATCAAGGGATCAATCCAAGAAGAAGATATAACAATTATAAATATATATGCACCCAACATAGGAGCACCTCAATACATAAGGCAACTGCTAACAGCTATAAAAGAGGAAATCGACAGTAACACAATAATAGTGGGGAACTTTAACACCTCACTTACACCAATGGACAGATCATCCAAAATGAAAATTAATAAGGAAACCCAAGCTTTAAATGACACAATAGACCAGATAGATTTAATTGATATTTATAGGACATTCCATCCAAAAACAGCAGATTACACTTTCTTCTCAAGTGCTCACGGAACATTCTCCAGGATAGATCACATCTTGGGTCACAAATCAAGCCTCAGTAAATTTAAGAAAATTGAAATCATATCAAGCATCTTTTCTGACCACAACGCTATGAGATTAGAAATGAATTACAGGGAAAAAAACGTAAAAAAGACAAACACATGGAGGCTAAACAATACGTTACTAACTAACCAAGAGATCACTGAGGAAATCAAAGAGGAAATCAAAACATACCTAGAGACAAATGACAATGAAAACACGACGACACAAAACCTATGGGATGCAGCAAAAGCAGTTCTAAGAGGGAAGTTTATAGCTATACAAGCCTACCTCAAGAAACAAGAAAAATCTCAAGTAAACAATCTAACCTTACACCTAAAGAAACTAGAGAAAGAAGAACAAACAAAACCCAAAGTTAGCAGAAGGAAAGAAATCATAAAGATCAGAGCAGAAATAAATGAAATAGAAACAAAGAAAACAATAGCAAAGATCAATAAAACTAAAAGCTGGTTCTCTGAGAAGATAAACAAAACTGATAAGCCATTAGCCAGACTCATCAAGAAAAAGAGGGAGAGGACTCAAATCAATAAAATCAGAAATGAAAAAGGAGAAGTTACAACAGACACTGCAGAAATACAAAGCATCCTAAGAGACTACTACAAGCAACTTTATGCCAATAAAATGGACAACCTGGAAGAAATGGACAAATTCTTAGAAAGGTATAACCTTCCAAGACTGAACCAGGAAGAAACAGAAAATATGAACAGACCAATCACAAGTAATGAAATTGAAACTGTGATTAAAAATCTTCCCACAAACAAAAGTCCAGGACCAGAAGGCTTCACAGGTGAATTCTATCAAACATTTAGAGAAGAGCTAACACCTATCCTTCTCAAACTCTTCCAAACAATTGCAGAGGAAGGAACACTCCCAAACTCATTCTATGAGGCCACCATCACCCTGATACCAAAACCAGACAAAGATACTACAAAAAAAGAAAATTACAGACCAATATCACTGATGAATATAGATGCAAAAATCCTCAACAAAATACTAGCAAACAGAATCCAACAACACATTAAAAGGATCATACACCACGATCAAGTGGAATTTATCCCAGGGATGCAAGGATTCTTCAATATATGCAAATCAATCAATGTGATATACCATATTAACAAATTGAAGAATAAAAACCATATGATCATCTCAATAGATGCAGAAAAGGCTTTTGACAAAATTCAACACCCATTTATGATAAAAACTCTCCAGAAAGTGGGCATAGAGGGAACCTACCTCAACATAGTAAAGGCCATATATGACAAACCCACAGCAAACATCATTCTCAATGGTGAAAAACTGAAAGCATTTCCTCTAAGATCAGGAACAAGACAAGGATGTCCACTCTCACCACTGTTATTCAACATAGTTCTGGAAGTCCTAGCCACGGCAATCAGAGAAGAAAAAGAAATAAAAGGAATACAAATTGGAAAAGAAGAAGTAAAACTGTCACTGTTTGCGGATGACATGATACTATACATAGAGAATCCTAAAGCTGCCACCAGAAAACTGCTAGAGCTAATTAATGAATATGGTAAAGTTGCAGGATACAAAATGAATGCACAGAAATCTCTTGCATTCCTATACACTAATGATGAAAAATCTGAAAGAGAAATTATTGAAACACTCCCATTTACCACTGCAACAAAAAGAATAAAATACCTAGGAATAAACCTACCTAGGGAGACAAAAGACCGGTATGCAGAAAACTATAAGACACTGATGAAAGAAATTAAAGATGATACCAACAGATGGAGAGATATACCATGTTCTTGGATTGGAAGAATCAATATTGTGAAAATGACTATACTACCCAAAGCAATCTACAGATTCAATGCAATCCCTATCAAATTCCCAATGGCATTTTTTACGGAGCTAGAACAAATCATCTTAAAATTTGTATGGAGACACAAAAGACCCCGAATAGCCAAAGCAGTCTTGAGGGAAAAAAACGGAGCTGAAGGAATCAGACTCCCTGACTTCAGACTATACTACAAAGCTACAGTCATCAAGACAATACGGTACTGGCACAAAAACAGAAACATAGATCAATGGAACAAGATAGAAAGCCCAGAGATAAACCCACGCACCTATGGTCAACTAATCTATGACAAAGGAGGCAAGGATATACAATGAGAAAAGACAGTCTCTTCAATAAGTGGTGCTGGGAAAACTGGACAGCTACATGTAAAAGAATGAAATTAGAACACTCCCTAACACTGTACACAAAAATAAACTCAAAATGGATTAGAGACCTAAATGTAAGACTGGACACTATAAAACTCTTGGAGGAAAATATAGGAAGAACACTCTTTGACATAAATCACAGCAAGATCTTTTTTGATCCACCTCCTAGAGTAATGGAAATAAAAACAAAAATAAACAAATGGGACCTAATGACACTTCAAAGCTTTTGCACAGCAAAGGAAACCATAAACAAGATGAAAAGACAACCCTCAGAATGGGAGAAAATATTTGCAAACGAATCAACGGACAAAGGATTAATCTCCAAAATATATAAACAGCTCATTCAGCTCAATATTAAAGAAACAAACACCCCAATCCAAAAATGGGCAGAAGACCTAAATAGACATTTCTCCAAAGAAGACATACAGACGGCCACGAAGCACATGAAAAGATGCTCAACATCACTAATTATTAGAGAAATGCAAATCAAAACTACAATAAGGTATCACCTCACACCAGTTAGAATGGGCATCATGAGAAAATCTACAAACAACAAATGCTGGAGAGGGTGTGGAGAAAAGGGAACCCTCTTGCACTGTTGGTGGGAATGTAAATTGATACAGCCACTATGGAGAACAATATGGAGGTTCCTTAAAAAACTAAAAATAGAATTACCATATGACCCAGCAATCCCACTACTGGGCATTTTCCCAGAGAAAACCATAATTCAAAAAGACACATGTACCCGAATGTTCATTGCAGCACTATTTACAATAGCCAGGTCATGGAAGCAACCTAAATGCCCATCAACAGACGAATGGATAAAGAAGTTATGGTACATATATACAATGGAATATTACTCAGCCATAAAAAGGAACAAAAATGAGTCATTTGTTGAGACGTGGATGGATCTAGAGACTGTCATACAGTGAAGTAAGTCAGAAAGAGAAAAACAAATATCGTATATTAACGCATGTATGTGGAACCTAGAAAAATGGTACAGATGAGCCGGTTTGCAGGGCAGAAGTTGAGACACAGATGTAGAGAACGGACATATGGACACCAAGGGGGGAAAACTGCGGTGGGCTGGGGATGGTGGTGTGCTGAATTGGGCGATTGGGATTGACATGTATACACTGATGTGTATAAAATTGATGCCTAATAAGAACCTGCAGTATAAAAAAAACAAACAAACAAAACAACTAATACTAAACTTTCATTGGGTTATTTGTATGGAAATATGTTAATATACATGTTTCAGACATTACATGAAATTTCTAAAAATCTTATATGTTCTGGTATAATTATAAGTCATAATCCTAGTTATTACTTTAAAATGTATATCTCAGAAAAAAAGAATTTTCTTGTCAACTGCATTATTATGAACTTTCATCAAATCTTTAACTGTGGTCATTTTTAAGTCTTTTGTCATTTACAGACAGTTCTGGGTGTACTCTGATGCTTTTGCAAATATGTTCCTATAAAAGGGTTTCATCTTCAAGAAATTCATGGAAAACACTCTGACAAGTACAGGTTTCTGGTAACTGACTGTACTGCTGAACTGAATGAATAAGCATTTTCAGAACTCTAATGAAAAACTGATGAACTCATAAAAGTGCTAACAAAAGATCAAGATGAAAAAAAAAATTAATTACATGGGACTGAGTGAAAAACAAAACAAACAAACAAAAAACAATAGTAAATGGTAGCATGAGATGCAGTTGCCCAGATGTGACCACATTCCTTGCCCCACTGCAAATACTCTTTACCAAATAGTTCACTGGTTCTGTGTGGCTATTAGCAAGGAATTTTATACGAAACAGCTCTATAAAGTTGGGTGCTGTTTTATTAGGTTGTCAAAATGATCGTTCTCTATTCTGCATGGCATCCTCTCTTTGAGATCCATGAGAAAATTCTCTCTTTGGTCTCAGTACTAGAACAGTTGCTTCTTCCAATCAACTCAATATTTTAAGTACGAATATGAATCATATAATTGATCATGATCTTTTCTTTACTTTGGCTACTAGAAAACTCAGAATGAAATCTGTGGCCCATACCTCAAATTTCTCTCTGCCTGAATTCTTCACTTATTTTTAATGTATGTTGTGAAAGCTACCTTAAAATCATTTTGGAACAGGATGGGGTATAAATAAATAACAAACCATCCTCTTATAGGCGGACATTTTGGTTGTTTGCAACTTCTTACTATCATTATGTAATACTAAGATTAAAAATATTAAGCAGATTTTGTCTTTTTTTTTGTCTTAGTATAACTTTTTAAAATAAATATATTTATTTATTTATTGGCTGCATTGGGTCTTCGTTGCTGGGCATGGGTTTTCTCTAGTTGCGGTGAGCGGGGGCTACTCTTTGTTGCAGTGCACAGGTTTCTCATTGTGGTGGCTTCTCTTGTTGTGGAGCACGGGCTCTAGGTGCACGGGCTTCAATAGTTGTGGCATGCGGGCTCCGTAGTTGTGGCTCATGGGCTCTAGAGCGCAGGCTCAGTAGTTGTGGCGCACGGGCTTAGCTGCTCTGTGGCATGTGGGATTTTCCTGGACCAGGGCTCGAACCCGTGTCTCCTGCATTGGCAGGCGGATTCTTAACCACTGCGTCATCAGGCAAGCCCTTGATTTTTCTTTAAGGGTCCTACATGTTTCTTGATAAGGTTGCTATTTATGAATAGGATCCTTTTATACTGTTAATTTTTCTAACCACTTATTGCTATATTAGGAAAGCTTTTCACTTTTGTATCCTTATTATGTGTTATCTTTTTATTTATTTATTTATTTATTTGGCCACACCACACAGCAAGAGGGATCTTAGTTCCCCAACCAGGGATCGAACCTGGGCCCCCTGCAGTGGAAGTGAGGAGTCTTAACCATTGGACCACCAGGGAAGTCCCTCAGTTATCCTATTGAGCTCATTGATTTTAACAAATTTTCAGGGATTTGGGGGGGGGGGCAGGCGGTTCTACAATCTCAATAATAATGAGAGCCTCTTTCTTAAAATGGTAACTCTTAATTTCTGTCTCTCATCTTACTATATTAGCTAGAACTGCCAGAATTATATAAAATAATATTAGAGTTGCCATGCTTGTTTTGTTCCCATTAGAAAACGCCTCTAGTGTTTCATCTTTGAACATAATGCTGATTGGTAGACTGAAACATTCTTTCTGTTAATAAAGCACTCTGATTTTCATAAGTTTTTGAAAATCAGGGATATGCTTTGAATTCAGATTGTCTCTATGTATTGAGTTTTATTATTTTTCTTATTTGACAGATTAATGAGATATAACACATTTTCCAATTTTTTAAAATTAATTAATTTATTTATTTATTTATTTTCAGCTGCGTTGGGTATTCGTTGCTGCGCGCAGGCTTTCTCTAGTTGTGGTGAGCAGTGGCTACTCTTCGTTGCCGTGCGTGGGCTTCTCATTGCAGTGGCTTCTCTTGTTTTGGAGCTCGGGCTCTAGGCGTGTGGGCTTCAGTAGTTGTGGCACGGGGGCTCAGTAGTTGTGGCTCGTGGGCTCTAGAGTGCAGGCTCAGTAGTTGTGGTGCATGGGCTTAGTTGCTCCGCGGCATGTGGGATCTTCCCGGACCAGGGATCGAATCTGTGTCCCCTGCATTGGCAGGCAGATTCTTAACCACTGCGCCACCAGGGAAGTCCCAAAATTTCCAATTTTAAGCCACCTTTTTATTCCTAAGATAGGCTCTAGTTGGTTGTGGAAGATTGTTCTTTAAATGTTTTTCAAACTCTACTGAATTTGATTGGTCATATTTAATTTTAGATGAGATAACACTGCACATTCATGTAACATTTACAAGCCCTATGCTAGGAACTGGAGTGGAGATAAAAATGAAATGGTCAGGTGGTAAAACTATTCTGTATGATACTGTAATACATGGCATTATACATTTGTGAAAATCCACAGAACTGTACAACACAAAGAATAAACCTTAATGTAAACTATGGACGTCAGATAAAAATAATATATCAATATTGGCTTACCAATTATAAGATATACCATATTAATGCAAGACGTTAATAATAGGGAAACTGTATGCAAGGGAGAGGACGCATATGGGTACTCTGTATTATTTGATCAATTTTTCTGTAAGCCTAAAACTACTCTTAAATAGTCTAATAACAATAATAATAAAATAATAATAATAAAGAATGATTGGGGAAAAAGTGACTGAAAACAAATTAGGACTGGAGAGCAAACTAAAACAACTGACTGTGCCATTACAGGATTAGAGTAGCAGACCCTTTAAAGAAAATCTTACAAATCATGGTATCTGTTTCTTTAGGAAATAGTGATGCCCAAACATTGTAGGATTCTATATGACTCTGGTTGCCACTGAGGTCTGTGTATGATCTTTTCCTCTCTCTGGTTCCAACACTCCTGATCTTTTAAGGCAAGTATTTCCTGCCTTAATGCTTAACACAGAAAAAAAACAATGGCTCACCATATGAAAATGCAGTCTCATCCAGGAAGACGGCCTCCTCAGCACTGCCTAGGAAATAGCCAAGCTACCTGAATTCACTGCACTCTCCAGTGAATACTCACAAATTATAGGCTCCTTATCCAAATTTGGCATATAAGTACAAGAGAGACCGTGTCTGAGTATAAGCTGGGCACCACAGATCATGGCTAAAGTGTCCTGCAGTTCAAAGAAGCAGCTTGGAGCCAGACAATATGGCATTATAAGATAGCAAGATAATAAATATTTATAAGCAGATATCAATTTTCATTACAAAGACTTTTTCATTACAAAATATTTTAGATAAAAAGGTAAAGAATATAACATAGTAGACACTCTTCTACCCACCACCTAGATTTAGCAAATGCTAACATTTTGCCACGTTCATGTCTCATTAATGTACCTTAATGATAATTTACCATGTATTATCTTGCAACATGCTTTTCTATTAACCATTATTTTAAGTTTTTTCATGTTGAAATGTGTATATCTAGTTTGTTCATTTTAACTTCTTCATAGTATTCCACTGTATGACTAAAACACAGTTTATTTCTCCATTGACCTAATACTTATATTTTTAATTTTTTTACTATGAAGAAAAGCTGCAGTAAATATTCTCTATAAGTCTTTTTTTGGGAATAAAAGTTAAATAACATGGTCCTGTCCTCAAGTCTTGAAGCATTACAAACTTCCTTCCAACAGTGATTATGGAATACAAGGGTTTGTAACAGAGCTTTTCACAGATGACATTAAGAGTAGGGAAGGATGGTCTAATCTATGTTTTTCAATTTGTTGTTTTAAAATCAAGTTATAGGTTGAAGAAAAGAAATATGAACTAAAAAAGTACAAAATACCAAAGTGCACATAGTGCATTATTTCATGAGACTTTTGTTTCAGTTTTATACAAATACATATAACAAATATATACTAGGTTCAATATAAAATGTACTGTGGCTTTTGATGAAAAAGACTGAAAACACTGGCCAAAGGTATACCCAGAAGTCAGGGAAGAATTCACAGGAGTAACGTTTGAACTAGAGACAACTAAGACACATGTCTGACCTCATGGGCAACTCTGAAGAAGGACAGATACTACATACTAGTGGTAAATAGTACAATATGTGCTTGACTATAGGAGCCAAGAGACAAGAACAGGAACAAAATGGGAAGGGCACTAGGGAGAAGGACCAGTAAGAGTCAAGGCACAGAAACAGGACAACGTGAGGCCAATCCAGGAAATGCTGAATATGCCACTTAGCTGGAGGAAGCAGGGCTGGAAAGGCAGATGGTAGTGATGGGAAGGGCCCTGAATGACATGCCAAGGGGCTTTAGACTACTTTACCTGGTGCACTGAGGCAGTATGTTTCCAAACTGCAGATCAAGAATCAAGAACTCAAATTACTGAGCCGTAACCAGCATTTTAAAAAATTAAGGAGAAAAGAAAGAAAAGGTCAGAATGCATCATACATGAGGGTGATCAGTATTTTGTGAAACTTTAGTTTCAGATATATGTACATATGAAACACTCTGTTCTGGGTTTTGATGAAAAACGTATTTCTTACTAAGCGCTGTAGTAAAAGAATTTGAAAGCTACTTGTCAGAGGAAAGTCATAGAAGGCTTATAACTAGGGAGAGAAATGACACTAATAAAAAGTCTGCCATTAACCTCCGAGATGACAACAGCAATTCTGCACCACTTAGAGGCAATTCACCCTTCAAGTGGTTTTCCTTTCCTCTGGCTGATGTGTTCACACTATCTTTTTTGTACTATATGAGGGGCTATCTTTGCAAATGGCTTTCTGAAGATATCAAAGAAGAATATCAAAGTACAAACTACTTAGAAATAAACTAGCAGTCTGTTTTTCCCTTGACATTCTCCTTATTTTTTTTTAAAGGAAGGGATTTTTTAAGAGGATGAAGGAGAAAAATGAACTATGTATAACATATTACTGAGTATCTCAAGGATTTCAAAGTTACCTTCTAAGAAATCTTTTATTTTTAAAAATTTTAATTAAACCTCTAATTTTTAGGTCATTGTAGATTCATGTGCATGGTAAGAAACAATACAAAGAGATCTCACATAACTTTAACCAGTTTCCCTCAATGATAACATTTTGCATAGTTATAGTGCAACATTACTACCAGGAAGTTGACAATGATACGATCCACTGATCCTACTCAGATTTCACCAGTTTTACATGTACTCATTTGTGTGTGCCTGTTTATTAAGTTCTGTGCAATTTTATTCTATGCACAGATTTATGTAATCACTTTGTGTGTACCAAAGTCAAGATACAGAACAGTTCCATCACAAGGATCCCTTGTACTGTCCTTTTATAAATCCAAATACTCTATTACCACAGAAGTCTTAAAGTTCCTCACCCAGATCTAAGCTCCTCAACTGAAGACTCCAGTTTAATTCCACTACCCACACTATAAGAAACAAACTTGAGGGACTTCCCTGGTGGTGCAGTGGTTAAGAATCCACCTGCTAATGCAGGGGACATGGGTTCAAGCCCTAGTCCAGGAAAATCCCAGATACTGCGGAGCAACTAAGCCCATGCGCCACAACTACTGAGCCTGCGCTCTAGAGCCCGTATGCCACAACTACTGCCTGCGCGCCTAGAGCCCGTGCTCCACAACAAGAGAAGCCACCGCAATGAGAAGCCTGCGCACTGCAACGAAGAGTGGCCCCCGCTCGCCAAAACTAGAGAAAGCCTGGGTACACCCATAAATAAATAAATAAATAAATTTAAAAAAGAAAAAGAAGAATGAGGCTCTAGATACATGCTCAGAGTATTTCTTGCAGCTGACAGCCCCTACAGGACTGGAGGTCCACATGCAGACAGACCTTTCTCCTCTGCCTCCCTGTACTCAGGCTGAGGAAAGGAAAATGCAAGGGAAGGACTGAGAAGGGACCCAGAGGTAGGGTGACCAACAATATGGTATACCCAGGACTGAGGGGTTTTTTCAGAACATGGAACTTTCAGTGCTAAAACCAGGAAAGTCCCAAGCAAACTGGGACATCCTATCTGGAAGGTTTCTGTCTGTGCTTCCTTGGAGCTTAAAGCAGCCAAGCAAACCTTTTTGTTGCTGAAGACTCAGAACCTAGAGATGGGGAAGTGTGGAGGGATAACTTAGAAGAGAATAAGGTGACCATAACACTTTCTGGACACCTGTGCATCCATCTTCCTTTGGCTTACAAAGAAGTTGCCATAGCTGAGTTATACAAGCTGATTTTTGAGTCTCATGAAAATGTAATGGAAAGTAATTCTGGCAAATACACATATTTTAAAGACTAGGCTCAAACAGGTTACAGAATTAAAAAAAAAAAGATTACCTGTCAAATAAGAGAAAAGCATTTAGCATCAAAGAGCGGGTAGAATACCAAGGCACTGAGCAATTTCATAAATTGGGCACTTCAGCTTTTAAAGAAGTACAGTACTTCTTATAATTTCTAAATTGAGTTACTGGTCCATCCAAGTAAAAAATCTGACTTGTGTGCATTTTTTTATAGCTGGTTAAAATGAAAGACAGCTGTCCCAGCCTATCCCACATAGTCACCCACCGATGAGAGGGAAGCAGGAAGACCAGAACACAGGTGTAGGCCCAAAAGAAGCTTGCAATGTTATACACCTGGAGCCAATTCACCCTTCAAGAGCTTACTATGTGCAAGACACTCTGCTAGGCACAAGTGGACACAGTTTTTACTCTTAAGAAACTCACAGGATCAAAACAAGGCACAGATGGGGAAGGGTTCTAATACCATTTACTCGGTACCTTAATAGCAGTGTCAGAAAAATTATATGGGAACCCAGGTAAGGCAACCAAGCTCCTCACATACAAACCTGACCCTAACTCTGTCCTTCTCCTCCAGGGCCTTACTCCATCTGTTCTTGTCTCTCTCTTGAATCTTCAACTTACCTCTGACTATTGGACCCTTTCCTCAACATGTAAACAACATTCAAGTCTCTTCTGCCCCCATCGGCCACCTCAAAAGAACCCAGCCTTGTCTTTCCTAGGGTTGTCAATTTAGCAAATAAAAATTTTAAATGCCCACTTAAATCTGAAATTTGGATAAACAATGGATTTTTTTGGTTGTTTGTTTAGTGTAAGAATGTTCCATGTACTACTTGGGACATACACTAAAAAATTATTTATTGCACATTCAGCAAACTACGAATAGAAAGGAACTTCCTCAACACAACAAAGGACATTTACGAAAAATCCACAGCTAATATCATACTCAGTGGTGAAAGACTAAAAGCATTCCCCCTAAGATCCGGAACAAGACGAGGATGCCTGCTTTCACCACTACGATTCAACTTTGTCTAGAAGTTCTAGCCAGAGCAATTAGGGAAGAAAATGAAATTAAAAAGTATCCAAAGTGGAAAGGAAGAAGTAAAACTATCTCTATACACAGATGACATGATCCCATATATAGAAAATCCTAAAGAATATACACATATACATACACAAAACTTAGAAGAGCTAATAAAAGAACTGAGCAAAGGTGCAGGATAAATCAGTTGTATTTCTATACACTAGCAATGAGCAATTCATAAAGGAAATTAAGAAAATTCCATCTATAATAGCATCAAAAAAAATAAAATACTTAGGAATAAATTTAACTGAGAAGGTGCAAAACTTATACACTGAAAACTACAAAATGTTGTTGAAAGAAACTAAAGACTGGACTTCCCTGGTGGCACAGTGGTTAAGAATCTGCCTGCCAATGCAGGGGACACGGGTTCAAGCCCTGGTCCGGGAAGATCCCACATGCTGCAGAGCAACTAAGCCCATGCGTCACAACTACTGAGCCTGCACTCTAGAGCCCGCATGCCACAGCTACTGAAGCCCGCACGCCTAGAGCCCGTGCTCTGCAACGAGAGAAGCCACCGCAATGAGAAGCCTGCGCACCGCAACAAAGAGTAGCACCCCACTCGCCACAACTAGAGGGAAAGCCCGTGCACAGCAACGAAGAAGACCCAACACAACCTAAATAAATAAATAAATAAATTTATTTTAAGGAAAAAAAAAAAAGGAAAGAAATTAAAGAGCTAAGTAAATGGAAAGACATCCTGTGTTCATGGGTTGGAATACTTGATATTAAGATTGAAAAGATACTAAACATCATCAGTCACTAGGGAAATGCAAATCAAAACCACAATGAGGTATCACTTCACATCCACTAGGATGGCTATTTTTTTTAAATAGCAAAGATGTGGAGAAATTGGAACCCTAGTATATTCTGGTAGGAATGTAAAATGGTACAGCCACTGCGGAAGTATGGTGGTTCCTCAATAAGTTAAACATAGAATTAATACATGACCCAGCAATTTCACTCCTAGGTATATACCCAAAAGTACTGAAAACAGGTGTTCAAACAAAAATTTGTATATGAGTGTCCACAGCAGCACTATTCATAACAGCTAAAATGTGAAAACAACCCAATGTCCATCAACTGATGAGTGGATAAATAAGATATTGTATATATATGAAATGGAGTATTTTTTGGCCATAAAAAGGAGTGAAGTACTAGTACATGCTATAACATGCATGAACCTTGAAAATATTATGCTAAGTAGAAGAAGTCAGACACAGAAAGCTGCATATTGTATAATTCCATTTATATAAAATATCCATATATGCAAATCCATAGAGACAAAGCAGATTAGTGGCTGCCAGGGTCTGAGGAAGGGGGAAATGTAGGGTGACTGCTTAATGGGTATGGAGTTTCCTTTGGGGGTGAAGAAACTGTTCTGCAAGTAGATAGTGATGACTGGCTACACAACACTATCAATGTACTAAATATCACTGAATTGTACACTTTGTTTAAAATGGCCAATTTTACATGTATTTTAAAAAACATTATTCACTACTTATCTGAAATTCAAATTTAACTGGGCATACTATATTTTATCTGGCAATCCTAGTCCCATTCTAAATCCTGCTCAAGTTTCCCCATCCCTTCAAAGGTTCCCAAGGAATTGCCTCAATATTTGCAATCCATTCCTTAACTCCACTCATTCAACAGGTGCGCAGTCTAGCTTTTGCCCTGACAATTCAATTCAAATTGCTATTGTTAAGGTCATCAGTGATATCCAAGTTGCTAAACTGATTGAAGATTTTTCAGTTCTTGCCTTAATTGCTCTCTCCCTAGCAACTGACTATACAAACCCTTTCCTTTTTGAAATACTCTTTACCCTTGGCTTCTGTGCAGTGAAAGGTTAACTCAGCAGGTTTGGGGTATTCAAGTCTTGCACATTCCAAAGAAACTTCACCAAGTCCTGGGATATAATCTCTAAGCCTTTGGAACACTGTGCCTGATAAGACTGTCATATATACATCTAGGACCTTGGGCCACACCAGATAGTTTACACTAACAAAGTAATTTATGGTGGGAGCCTTGGGTCATGCTGTATAAGCTGGACCTCTGGAGGGGCTGGGGACTGAGTAACTAAGGTCAGCCATGTGGGCACTCACTCCATGTCTACATGACTGACCCCAAATAACAACCCTGCACACCAAGACTCAGGTGAGCTTCCCTGACTGGCAGTATCTGTACATATTGGCAAACATCATTGTTGGGATGAACTAAGAGCAGACTGTATGTCTCCACTGGACAAGGACAACTGAAAGCTTGTGACTGGCCTTTCCTAGACTCTACACTGTGTGCCTTTTTCTTTTGCTGACTTTAATCTGTATCCTTTCACTATAATAAACCACAACTATAAGTTTTTCTTAGTTCTGTGAATCATTCTAGTGAAAGTGGTCTTGGGGAGCCCAGACTTACTTCTATGCCCCTATTTTTTCCTAAGTCTGATTATCTAACTGTTCTTTTCCTGTCTTTATCACTGGATCCCTTTGCTTTGCCCTCCCTATAAATTCTGGTATTCTACTCTTGGTCATCTTTTCCCCTCCCTACCTGCAATAACCTACTTTCCACCTGTCCTAGGCAATTTCACTCATGGTTCTGCCATCTGACCTCATGCCCATTTGAGACCCCAGCCTGGACCCTTCTGCCTAGAGGCCCATCTCAGCATGACCCAGGCAGACTCAGCATTAACTCTGTACCCAAACACATTTCCTGCTTTAGTCTCAATTTTAGTTGCTGACTCCCTATCAATCTAGGCACTAAAATCATCATTCCCCAAACTGATCAATTAGCAAGTATTGCTCTTTTTCCCCTTCCAAACATCTTTGAAATTTAAACTTTCCATTCCCATAATTTTGGCCTTCATTGTCTCTCACATGAGCTCTTGCACACATTTGTGAAATATTCTCCCTGATTGATCTCGCACACCCCCACCACTCAGTCTAGTTCTATCCTGCTTTTTACCTAACGTTTCTAAAACATGAATCTCTCAATTACTCCCTGACTTAGACCCTTTAGAGGCACTCTAGCCCCTGTAAACCTACGCTCTTTAACAAGGCCATAAGGCTTGTGACCCAGATATTCTCTCTCTCTCTCTAGCCCCACCCTCTGCCTTCCTTCTACCCCCAACTCTCCAGCAATGCCCAACCACTCTAAATTCCCCGACCACACTCACTAAACATTATTATGTCCCAGGACCCATTCTAGGCACTGCAGATAAATTCTAGACAAAGTTAACTCAAGGAGCTACCTTCCAACAGGGAAACCAGTAAGTAAATAAAGAATAATTTCTGATACTGCTGAATGCAATGAGGATAATGAAGCTGAAGGTGACAGAGCATGATCAAAGGCCAATGGGGTAATTTTAGTTAGCATGGATGGGGAAGTGACTTTTGAGAGGAACCTAAATAATGGTGGGAGGAGTCCATTTTAAAACAAATTCTCATAGACCCCAAGTGTTTATAGAAGTTACCTGTATTAAGTTTCTTACATATATATAATCTTCTTATGCTTGCGGCTCTAATACAAACCTGAAGCCCCCTAGACCACATATTATGGGAGTAATACATTTCCTTCTTGTCAGAGCTACTTGCCATGAAAAACATTCTGCCTGGTCACCAGATTTGGGAACCACTGGCCCAACAGGCACTCATGTAATTCTACTCTTCTAGGTCCAATTTTAAGGAGAAAATATCCTTGGGAGTGGGGTGAGGGGGAATTATGTAAGAGAAGTAGAAATGCAGACGAGGGGGCTAAGAGGAAGATATTAAGCTAATTCTGAAATGGTTCTTTGAAACAGGAAGAACCAGCAACTAAGGACAACCAACCAAATTAAACGAAAATGAAAAGGACTTTAATTTTAGAGGGTGTGAAGAAAACATGCATGGGGGAAAAATGGTGAAATGTAAGTGAAGCTGTAAAAGATTCTTATTTAAAACGAAGTATAAGAAAACCACTTTTTTAAAATGAGCTTTAGACAATGCCTGACTACACTTCTGTCCTAAAAATTCAAAATAACCATGAGATGAGGCCGGTAAACAGAAAGGAAAATGAGATAGGAGTTACTTGACCATAAGACATTTTAAGATGTTTATTATTTACCTGCACAAATTAACAGCAACTTATACAACTGAACCAGGTTACAATTAATTCACAGTAACGTAGGCTAACTTCTATCTGCCACAGACAAGAACACAACTAAGTCTCCTCAACAGATGATTTTATTACCAAATCTACATTCTGGCTTTTATAACTGTTTCACAACACATGGCACAGTGCACATCTACAGCATTTATGACTAGAAATGACCCTGAAGGCCCTTCAGAGAGCAGAGGTGAACACTTTCTCATGGAGAAAGGCCAGCTTTTCTAAGCGAGTTCGTTTCAATAGTGGGAGCCATTCCCAGTGAGATAACTCCACCACATGGTACCCAAGCTGATTCAGCTGCCGCCTCTTCATATTATGTAGTCCAAGCAGATCCCTGGAACCATAGCAATACTGGTTCTTGTTTGTCAACTGAATAGCGAGCTTCACTTGCGGGGCCTGCCTGCAGGCCGGGGGGCACAGGCCAGCCATCTCCATGGCCTCCAATCTGTCTGCTGTATTGCAAAGGGAGCTCCCCATAGGTATGGCCGCCTCCTCCTCTAATTTCATGGGCTGCTGCCCACTGTCTGACTCAGTTTCCCCCTGCAAATGCCCTCTTGATTTCCCTTTTAGTAGCTGATTCATCAAATCATCTGTAAGGCTGATTCCCACATGCTTAAGCCTTAATTTGGCTACATCTTCAGTTGGTGTGGCTTCTCTGTTAAACGGTAATGGCTTCATGTTAACATCAAGCTGAACCTCTAAATCAGAAGATCGGGTATGAGGCAAAATCATATGGTGTTTGACATACTGGGGCCCACCCAACATGGTCTCAAGTAAAAAGAGAGCTTCTAGGAATTCAGGCTTTGAGTTCATATCCTTCCTTGCTAAATTCCACAGCATTTCCAATGCCTTTTGCTGAAGGTGAGAACTAAGACGATTGCCTCTGTAATCTGGACACTCAATGCCAACTGTACCATCAAGAGTATACAGCTCCTTGGTGACCTCAAACTTACTTCTCTCCTGAGCTAACCTGACAAACCCTGGACTCAAAGCGAAATCTATGAGCTCTACTGGAAAGTACTCAGAAAATGCCAGGCCCAGCAGGCAGGTGAGCAGGTGTTCTGGGTATCGGTTGAACTCAGGCATCTTTCTGTGAATCTCATTTATCAGGCTAGAATAAAACTCTTCTGCATTGGGTGGCTTATAATTCAGAGTTCCAAATGACCACAGAATCTTGGCAACATCTTTACTTCGACAGTATGCTACCCTAGGAGGCAAAGAAGCAGCCACAGCATTCATTACCCCTTCATCCAGGATGCGTAAGGCCGAGCAGGCAAGAGTCAGGTGCATGACACCTTGAACTCCCAGGGAAGGAATTCGCTGAGGAGCAATCTGTCCAAACTGTTTCATGAAATTTACGTGATCCACATGAGTGAAACGGAACATTTTAAGAATATTCACTAAGGCATAACTACTCAGATGCTGCATGTCAGCACAAGCCAGGTCTCCCATTTTCCGCATGACAAATTCAGAGAGACTACTACTTGATTTAAAAAACCCCAAACAGATTGTACCAACCTCCTCTAAATTGATCAAATCTATATACTTGAGGATTAATGACTCCAATTTTTTCATTAGGTCCTGAGGTGCCTGACGACTTTCACCTATAATATAAATTAAGTGAATCAGCTGGGACAAGGATAGCTCTTTCCAGTGCAAATTAAGATAACTAAAAAAGATTTTTAAAAACCGAGGTACTCTGTGGCCCAAGTACCGCCAGAGGTCAGCCACCAAGAGAAGTTGATCCAGACTCATCTCCCATACCTTATGGCAAAATTTGGTTTCAAACACATCTAGCATTGAATGGGAATGAGGAATTCCTAAACTGACAAAGGCTTTCAAAATACTGATCAGATCTGGGGCATCAAAGAGATTTATGTTTTTCACACTCAGCTGGCAGAGCAGAGCAAAGCTGGCACTGGACAGCAAAACAGGATGCTGCTCTGCAGGCAAAGAGCTCAGCTTACAAAAATAGTCAGCAATAATTTGAGGCTGGAGATTATCTTGATAAACTGTGACTTTGTGCAAAATTAGTTCACCTTCTGAAACAGACAGGGGTTGACAAGTCTCAGACCTGTTATAGCTGTGAAGCTGGTATTCTGGTCTTAGCTGTAGGAAAACTCGAGGGTCTTCAAAGGAATCAAAAGTTTCTACATCCTCTTCATCAACTCTCATGGCCCTGGGTGAGCCCGGCTTCAACGTGCTGGCCTTAGAGGCAGAAGCCCTGCTGACTTCCAAACTGGGGAGGGTACTGCTAATTGTCAGAATTCTCCCAGAAGCAGAGGTGCTACAAATGTTAACTTTCTTGGCAGGATGGCAGAGGCTGTTTTCTGGAGAGTCCTGTCCTTTGCGCCACGTGCAGCTTCTCATATTCCAACATGCCACACTTTGGGTTGCACTGTAGGTAAAAGGATTGCAAAAAGCTCGATATCTTAAAGGTTTTAACAGCTTGAGAGTGGCTGCCATTCTGGTGTCAGTACTGATCATTTTGGCAGTCAGAACACAGTCCTCACAGGTTTGACCAAGCAATTTCTTGTTTACATGGTTCTTGACTAGAGCTGGATGGGAAGGCATTCCACAGAAACTGCCTGGAAATCTTCGGCATATCACAAGAGCCATGGATCACAAATGACTGCGCCAGAATTGGTGCCAGATACTGAAAGAAGGGTAGATGAAGAGTAAGTGGCTTCCACCTATCATAATACCAAAATTTACACACTATAAAAAATGGATTAAAACTACACCACTGTCCACTCAAGTAAGTTCAATGCTGGTGAACGCCCAAACCACAAGACAGCATACATCAAGGATAAACCCCAAGTACCTTGCATAAAGGCACAGGAAAGCCCCAAACCCAGGGTACTATTGGGCAGTTCTTCGGACTGCTCCTCAGTCTGAACTTCCTTTGTCCTCTGGACAGACTTCCTTTATGCTTAGAAACAGCTGTTCCACTAACATCCAACAGGAAGGAGGCAGGCAGATTTCCAAAAAGAAAGCTGGGAACGAAAGTGAGCAATCTATTCCACCTCTTTGATATCAACACATAAAGAGCATAATTGGAGAATAAGAAAGTTGGTAAAAGCTGTCATACTAACAGTTAAAGTAAAAAGTGGGATTTGGGGTAAAGTTTAATTAATTATACCCACAATAACCTTCCCTGTTCCTCCTTTTGATTACAGAATTTGGTTGTTCTAATGCTGTTCCTGTACCTCTTAGAAGATGCCTATCCTCCTTCCAGACCTCTCCAGTCTAAATCACTATCGCAGAGTAGTCATGCACTTGGGAAGTAAACTCAAAAACTCACTCACAAGGAATGAAATTGTGCCATTTGCAGAGACGTGGATAGACCTAGAGACGGTCATACAGAGTGAAGTAAGTCAGAAAAACAAATATCATATAATATAGCTTATATGTGGAATCTAGAAAAAATGGTACAGATGAACTTATCTGCAAAGAAGAAATAGAGACACAGATGTAGAGAACAAATGTATGGATACCAAGGGTGGGGGGTGGAATGAATTGGGAGATTGAGATTGACATATATACACTACTATGCATAAAATAGATAACTAATGAGAACCTACTGTATAGCACAGAGAACTCTACTCAGTGCTCTGTGGTGACCTAAATGGGAAGGAAAACTAAAAAAGAGGGGCTATATGTATATGTATAACTGATTCACTTTGCTGTACAGCAGAAACTAACACAGCATTGTAAAGCAACGATACTCCAAAAAAATTAAAAAAAAAAAAACTCACCCACTTTGGTGGGGGAGGGCAGAAGGCTCAGGCCCTACTCACTGTCAATTCATGGGTGGGACACAAAGAGCATCTCAAAGCTGGGCTCAGGGAGCACCAATTCATGCAACTGCCCTGCTGACAAGGGGGCAGCACAGCTTTCCTCTGGAGGAGGCAGATTAACAATGCTTCCAGTGAGTCAGGTGTTGATTATCCTGCCTGTGAGCAGCACAAGTCCCATTTTTCTCCTATAGTAGAAACCATGAGAGGCTATGAAAATGACTCTGCTGTACTCTTGCTTTCAATGTTTATTGTCTTTCCCTCCACTTGAGAAATGCCAAGGCCTGACAAAGAACACCCAGGGAGCCCTAAGCTGCCAAGATATGGACCAGACAGGGCTCTTGCTGCAGAAAATCCCATGAGGGTTCTAAGGGTGCCAGAATGACTTTCTGAAATGCCTAAGCAACTCCCCTGTCAGTCCCTTCCTTCCAGAGCCCACAGCATAAGAAATAGAGGACTGCAGGGCAGGCCAGTAGCTTTTTTCAGGTAGCCCAGCTACACAGGCTTCTCTGGATGGCAGAAATGTATGCTCTAATTTCTTTTTGAACCAGAACAGAATTCTCTCATGTCAAATCTTTATACGCTTGGTTTCTTACTGTGGCCTGGGGACCATTCTGCCCACTATGTTTCAATCTGTGCGTCCAGATGCTATAGATCAGGTGTTAGCAAACTATGGCTCAGAGCCCAAATCCAGCCCTCCATCTGTTTTTCTAAGTAAAATTTTATTGGAACATAGCCAGGCCATTTGTTAAATATTGTCTATGGCTGCTTTCTCACTACAAGAGCAGAGTTGAGTAATTTTGGCAGAGACTATATGGCCTGCAAAGCATAAAATATTTACTATCTGGCCCTTTACAGAAAAAGTTTGCTATAGACCATTAGCTTACTCCTCTGAATGCATATGGCCAACTTTTTAAAAATTAGAAAACATCAGAAAAACAGTACTAAAATAATTTTTTCTTTAACACTTAGATGATAATTAAAGATTTATGCCTCAAAATAGTCACTAGGAATCTCAATTAATATTGCAGCACAGGCATGGTGGGAACAAAGGAGCGAGCAATTAATGGAACTTTTCAGCTGACAGAACAGGGCTTTTAAGAATACCTGTTTCAGAGGACTTCCCTGGTGGTCCAGTGGTTAAGAATCTGCCTTCCAATGGAGGGGATGTGGGTTCGATCCCTGGTCGGGGAACTAAGATCCCACATGCCGCAGGGCAACTAAGCCCGCATGCCGCAACTACTGAGCCCATGCACTCTGGAGCCTGCGTGCCACAACTAGAGAGAAGCCTGCACTCTGCAATGCCTGCATGCCGCAACAAAGGTCCTGCGTGCTGCAACTGAGACCTGCCGCAGCCAAATAAATAAATCAATAAATATTAAAAAAAAAAAAAAAAAAGAATACCTGTTTTGGAACCTGGAATCTAAATTTAGTTCAACACAACGTGCAACTAAAGCAATTGTTCAAAGTCCTTCTTCTCATCTTGGGAACTAGATCTGAAGAAATAACTTAAAAAAAAAAAAAAGACAAAATTTTTTTTTTTAACAATAGCAAAAAACTGAAAACCCATATGTCTCTCCAGAAGGAGGAGGGTGATTTACAGAATAAGTGTATGTCAGGCATCAACACATGGAAAAGTACATACAAATAGTCAGTGGAACAAACAGAACACAACAAGTGCCATCACTTAAAATACACTGGGTTGGCCAAAAAGTTCATTCGGGTTTTCCCAAATGAACTTTTTGGCCAACCCAATACTTATATAAAAGGAAAGTAACTATGTAGCTTCTTTGTTGGGAGACCTTCTGCTACACCTTTGATAAATTAACTTTTTTTCCCTTTTTATTGGGGTTAAAACTGTTAAATAGAAGAGTACATGGATTAATTTAACAAATACTTTTATAAATAATATAATTTTATTTTATTTTTTATTTTATTTTTTTTTAATTAATTTTTTTATTTTTATTTTTGGGTGTGTTGGGTCTTTGTTGCTGCACGCGGTCTTTATTTGTGGCAAGCGAGGGCTTCTCTTCCTTGCGGTGCGTGGGCTTCTCATTGTGGTGGCTTCTCTTGTTATGGAGCACGGGCTCTAGGTGCACGGGCTTCAGTAGCTGTGGCTCACAGGCTCTAGAGCACAGGCTCAGTAGTTGTGGCGCACGGGCTTAGTTGCTCCACGGCATGTGGGATCATCCCGGACCAGGGCTCGAACCCGTGTGCCCTGCACTGGCAGGCAGATTCTTAACCACTGTGCCACCAGGGAAGTCCCAATAATATAATTTTAAAAGCACATTAAATAATTTAAGTTACTGCAATTAATACTACCTAAGAGTACTTAATGAGATTACTGTATGTGGTCCTGAAATGAACAAAAGAACCATGTGGAACATCAATGTTTGACTGGTGTAGATCCAGTGTTTTGACTTGATGTGGCTCTTTTTGATACAGGCGAAGGGACTTCCCTGCTGGTCCAGTGATAAGACTTCACGCTTCCAATGCAGGGGGGCGTGGGTTCGATCCCTGGTCTGGGAACTAAGATTCCACATGCTGTGCGGCACAGCCAAAAAAAAAAAAAAAAATACAGGCTAAGTCCCAAGATGGAAATAACAAGAGCCACAACTGTCTTAGGGTCTCCACTGTGCCAAGCCTTGAATGAGCTGCTTTATCTGCATCAGTTCCAATCCTTACAACTTTTCTGTAAGGTAAGTTTTATTATCTCCATATTGTTGATAAGGAAAAAAGAGTCTTCACAAGATTAAGAAACCTGCTGAAGATTACACAGCCAAGGGACAGAATGGGGTTTGACATCACATTAAAGATTATCTGATTCCAAAACCCACATTGCTAGTGTATTGGAGAGACAAGAAGGGGAGTCAGATTCCAGACAGGGGTGTGGGGAGGACCCCAAACAATCTATACGGTTTCCAGGTGCCAGGAAGCTAGAGGACTAGAACTAGGTGAGCCCAAAAGCTCCTCATACCTCTAATAGTCTAAGATCCTAGCTATCACTAGTATATACTACTTATAAAAAGAACAAAAAGAAGATCTCAAAGACCAAAATCTACATGAAGGAATGAGTTTACAAGATGCCCCAGTATTAAGGTAAAGAGAACTATAATTGAAGTTTATACATAAGTTCAACATAGAAGGGAAGTAAAGGGAAACCTCAGGATAATGATGAAGGAAGATCCCAGGACTACAGCTGTGAGCAGACACAAAGAGCAACTAGTTTATGCTGGAGGAGATGGATATTACATAGGAGAGAAGATTTACATTTCTGACGGGTAATCTGAGGACCAACAAAAATGATTAATTCCAAACAACACAAAAAAGTTGTACAAGACAGAAAATGTTATATTACCCTCCTTACTCAGCTGTAAACAATAATAACATAATCTTACTTATATAAACCTTGAATATCTGCCTCATCAAAAATTATGAGCAACCTACGTTGGGACATTAAAGGGAGGGGAAGTGGGGTAGAAGAAAACTGAGTAATGATACAAGAGACCTAGAGCATCAAAGTCCATAACAAAGAAGTCAAAAGATTTTATAGACATAGATATATCCTAGAAATCAAGAAATAGAAACACAAATGTTATTTAGAAATACACCAATGAATGCCAAAAGAAACAGGCAAATAGTTGAAAAGTGCCTCTGGGTAACAAAAATGGAGGGAGAAAAGAAAGGGAATTAATTTTAGTGTTATAAGATCTGTCAAACTATTTGCCTTTTTTTTTTTCTTTTTTTTTGGCGGCGCTGCATGGCTTGTGGAATCTTAGTTCCTGGACCAGGGATTGAACCTGTGCCCTTGGCAGTGAAAGCGCAGAGTCCTAACCACTGGGCCACCAGGGAATTTAACTACATAAGCCACATATATTTTTTTTTTCTTAATAAATTTATTTATTTATTTTTGGCTGTGTTGGATCCTCATTGCTGCACGTGGGCTTTCTTTTACTTGTGACGAGTGGGGGCTACTCTTCATTGTGGTGTGCGGGCTTCTCACTGCGGTGGCTTCTCTTGTTGCGGAGCATGGGCTCTAGGCGCGTGGGCTTCAGTAGTTGTGGTGCATGGCTCAGTAGTTGTGGCTCACGGGCTCTAGAGCACAGGCTCAATAGTTGTGGCACATGGGCTTAGTTGCTCCGCGGCATACGGGATCTTCCCGGACCAGGGCTCGAACCCGTGTCCCCTGCATCGGCAGGCTGATTCTTAACCACTGCGCCACCAGGGAAGCCCCAAGCCATGTATTTTTAATTTAAAAACTTAAATTTACAAAATGCATGTTCTAACAGGAAATTGAAGTGTTCTTCAAGAAGACAATCAGGGACTTCTCTGGTGGTCCAGTGGGTAAGACTCCATGCTGCCAATGCAGGGGGCCCAGGTTCCATCCCTGGTCGGGAAACTAGATCCCGCATGCCACAACGAAGATCCCATGTGCTGCAACTAAGACCCAGTGCAGCCAAAATAAATAAATAAATAAAAAGAAAAAAGACAATCAGTGAACAGAGAAAGCAACCTACATACTCAAGGAAAATGCTGAAAAGTTATTTCTAGTACAAGCACTTCCTATTGCCTGTAGAACTTCTCTGTGGATGCCCAGTAACAGAACGATGACAAAATAAATAATCTTAGAGCCATGCAGAGTGAAATAGCAAATGGCAAACAGCAGCTACTCACTTTTTCACCATGCAACTTTTAGCACAACTGTATAGACACCATATCTATGTATACAGATCTGAAATATAACCACTTCAGAAGCTGGGTATTAAGTACTGTGGAGAAGGAAAGGGAAGAAACACAAGGAAGATATAGAATCAATAAAGCAGAAGAGTGGGGGGAAAAGGCACTACAAAGGAGAGGAGGCCAGAATGTTTTGCCCAGATAGAGAGAAATATAGCTGAGAGTTAGTTCCTCCTTACTTAAGGGCTCCCAGACAATCCATAAGAAAGCTGGAAAGAGAACACTATGAGATGCCCAATCAATAACTCCCGACGCCTCCTCTAAAGGTTCAAATTTATGTGACATCGTTTCACAAAACCCCTTTCCTAGTTAAGTGCCCCAAGGATACTCTCCTTTCCATCTCCTCTTTAGGGGTCCTAAAGAACCAGAGTGGAGCCTCAGAGACCACTGGACCAACCATGGCTGTTCTGAAAGGCACTGTCCAAACCACCCTGAATGATGTGATTTCACAAGAGTGAGAAATCTTACCTTTCCACCTTCCAGGTACAGGTCTGAGCAAGGCCGAATAGCTTCGTTTTAAACTACAGTCCAGAAGTTAGAGGAGGGGAGCCAGGCGGAGGAAGGCAGCCATGCTAACTGTAGATTAAGTATATGACACCCTCAGCATATTCAATTTACCAGTTACCGGATCTCATCCCTTAATTCTGATTTGATTCTTTTGCTAGAAAAATTTAACCCACTTATATCCTGATAAAATTACCACAAATAAATGGATACTTCAAACTCCATTTTTCTTTTAGCAAATAACGTGTTGAGTAGCCCTGAGAATTAAAATAGCAAAAAACGAACTTTCTCTAGGCACTGCAGTCTACGAGAGGATTGACAAAAATCCCAACATGTAAACTACCTGCACCCACAATCATGTGAAAAAATTTCCAAATAAACAGTCCAAGTACCTATCACTGTTAGCACAACCAAACATTTGGTTTTATCTGTTTTCCTAGATTTGCAAGGCTGCACAGTATAGTATTTCAGACAAGTGAAGGGGAAACATCAGAATTCTTTGGTATCAAAGTTGACTTATTTGCATGATGAATGACAAGGCTTTGTTGGGGACCAGGAAAAATAAACCAATGAATGGGGAAGAAAATCATACTGACAAGTTAGATGTGCATAACTGCCAAAAACCTCACTTTCTCAGTTGTCTTATGCAGCACAGAGTCTTTAGGTTTTATTCTGGTCTACCAGGCAGAAGCAAATTCATCCCAGAGCTTGCCCAAGGCCATTCAGAGCAGTGAGTCACAGAATCTAGGCGACCGTTCCTACTATTCACAAAGTGTGAGCAAAGTGCAGAAAACATAAATTCAGATTCCAGCAGCAACAAATGACTAAAGCACAAAACATTAGCCATGTTGGTGCTAAAGCACTTGGCTCCAGCTCCACAGGATGAAGCCCCGTCCAAGGGTCTGCAGTGAGTGGGCAATGAAGCATCACCCAAGGAGGCCCATGAACGTAACTGGTATGGAGAGGCCCCAAAGCTCCCTGAGTCAGGAAAGAAGAGCTGTGTCATGATTTGTACGGAAAGAGAAATGGCAATTCTTTTTCTTATCCCTGGAGAAAAAAAAAGGGAGGGGGACATCAATAACACCCTTAGACTTGTGCAACCAGAAACTATCTGTTAAAAAATGGGGAAAGGGTATATATCGTATTGATATTTACTGAAGACTCAACCTGTCCCAGGTACTAAGCAAAATGCCGCAGGGCCCTGCTGCTCAAAGTGCGGCCTGCGGAGCAGCGGCATCAGCCTCACCTGGAAACTGGTGAGAAACGCAGAATCTCAGGCCCCACCCCAGGCTTACAGAATCCGAACCTCCAGATTTCAGGGAATCGCATGCATATTGAAGTGTGATAAGAGAAGCGGCAGAATATCTCACTACGCCCTCACAACAGACCTGTGAAATAAGTACTGTTATATCTCCGTCTCACAGAGGAAAACTCAAGGTTCAGGTAAGCAGCCTGCCAAAGGCCACAGAACTCCGGGTCGCCGAGGTTCTCCCTAGAGCCGGGCCTTGGACAGGTGCCCGCAGCCCGCGCCGGGAAGCGCAGCCCAGCTCGGCAGGGAGCGCCGCCGCGGCCTCCTCTCTGGCCGCCGTTACTCACCTGAGCCTGTCGAGCGCGGGCGCCGCAACACCAGTCACCACTCCCGCGAGTGGCCGCGCCTCGGCGACTTCTCCAGCTACACCCGGGCCGCACAGCCCCACTTCCGGCCAACTGCCCGCTACTTCCGGATGCTGCGCGAGTGACGGGTGCGGCCGAGGCTCAAAAGACTCTGTCAGCGTTTTCCAAGGACGTTTTCCATAGGAAGATGCTGCTGCAGAGACGGGACCTGCGGAGGGAGAACACCGCTGTGGATGGACGGCTCTGGAAGTCACTTAATAGCCTAGATACAGGTTCGAATCTCAGACCGCTACTCAGGGTTTTATGGCCTTGGCGAAGTCACGTAAATTCTCTAAGCCAAGTTTCTTATCTGCACAATGAGGTAATCATGCATTTATAATAGAGATATATCTAGAAAGCGTTCTCAGGAGGAGAGTTAGTGATGGATAGACGAGCCTATTAGGAGAAATGGATGTGAGGAGCTGGTCTGAAAAGGCCAGAGCTTTGGCAGATGAGTCAGGGTGATCCTCCACCTCCCCAAGTAGGGGGGCTCCCACCTGAGTGGATATGGGCAACCCAGGCATGGAAGAGACTCTCGAGACTTCCAGGAGGACTTGGCCCCAGACGGCCGTCCCTGGGGGCACTGGAGACAATCAGTGTGATCAGGGTGGTCACACCTTATCCGTGCCTTGGCTGCTGGTCCACCCATCCTAAGGGCTGTGAAGGGGACCTGAGAAATGGTGCTCCCTCCAGGGCACCGTCTTGACAGGGAGACAAAGCCAATGTAGGGAGGACACGTCACTGCAAGGAGAGGCAAGCCTGGCATTCATATCATTTAATTTAATTTAATTTAATTTAATTTAATCTAATTTAATGATATGAACAGAAGTTATTTCAGAATTATTCTGCTTAATCAAGAATAAATAAGTTCTAACTTTTGGTGAAAAATGAAGCTGTCGTTGCCTTTATTAACTCTATTTTCTCCTACCTTTGGACAGTTTGAAAGCAATGATGTATTGGATGATCAACACCTGAGCTCTGTGGAGGGCACTGTTTGCCTGGGGGTGAGCATTTGGGGCCCTAGACCACTGACACCACTGCTCAGAGAGGGTTCTCTCACCGGGGCCGGACCAGGGCAAACACTGTGAGTTGCTGATTATGACTCTGTCCTTGCCAGCAGAACCCAGAGAGAGCCTAGGCGATGAAATGAACTGTAACTGCTCCTTGGCAGCCACGACAATCCTGTTCCTCTTTGCCAATACTCAATTTCCCAGGCTTCCCTGAAGTGAGAAGAGCATGTGACTCAGTTCCAGCCCACAAAATTTAAAGGGAATGGTGCTGTGAAGCTTCTTGGAAAGCTTTTACTTTCATGATGAGTGCTGCTGCCTCAGTCACTTCACGCAGCTGTGGCTGCCGCCTTGTGGCATGGAGGGAACAACATGCAAAAGATGGGAGAGGAGGAGGATGAAAAGTCTAGGTCCTTGATGAACCAACACCTATGACACTTAGAGGATGCTTATGTCCAGACTTTTTGTCAGGTGAGGAAAAATGAACCACTCTTTGAGGTCCTGTAAATCAGGTTGTGTTACTTGTAGCAGAGTGCATTCTTGATTGAGGGTCTTTGTGAGGATGACCAAAGGAATTATAAAGGACAGCTCCCTACTTGAAGCACGCTTGGGTCGCTTCTGCCTTTGGGGCCTCACCACTAATTACAAACCAGTTCTCAGCCTTCATGTGTTCTGCCCTCATACTTCGGCTAATCAGTGTAAGGTGGCTCAGGACGCTGCAGGCTGCATCTAGTTGTCCTGCATCACCTGCCTTCTGACCAGCAGTCTGGTATCCAGATTCTGAGCTGGAACTAGCTTGAAACCCTTTTGGCAACAGTCTGAGCTGAAGAGAAAGCCCCTTTGGGCAGAAACGTGGAACCACTACTCCTCCTGGGCAACAGGGAGGAGCTTGGGCTTTGGGCCAACTTCCTGGCACGGCCCAGTGAGCACCTCCAGTCTCATGCCTCCTCTGGGAAATGTTTACTCCAGCTTTGCCCTCCACACCCCCGTCACCCAGCCTCACCTCCCACACCTGCAAAGACACAAGCATGCCAAAAGAGTGCCATTCAAGAGGCTTTCTCCATTTTATTTCTTTGGGAAAAGAAAACGAAGTCTTTCCATCACATGTGGTAGAGATATATATTTATATATATTTATATATAATTTCTTTTGTGGTTGGAAATCCCAAAGCTGAGTCTGTTCATACTTTTTTCTATTTTTTTTTTTCCTACTAATGCCTCCTCTTCCCCCTGCCCCTCTGGCCCAGGCCCAGTTTCTGGGGCAGGTGCAGTGAAGGGTGAGTGGAATGGGCAGTGATTGCCAGGACAGCCCCCCACCCAGCTCAGAGATCTGGTGAGGGGCACTGGAAAGGGCTGTGCAGAAGGACAGAGGCCACAGGGGCACTCCTGTTTTTGTGGGGGATGCACAGCTCGTTAAACAGTCACCAGTCATGGGAGGAGGCTGGTCAGGGGTCGGGGGATTGCTCACAGTAGTTGCCAGCTCCCTCCACCCTGCCCCACAAACCCAGTCTTGTGGGTGGGTGGGAAGGAGAGAGTGAAAAGAGAGAAATACAAGGGCTGAGGGCCAAGCCTCCTCCGATTTTTATTGCTGGTGTGTTAGAAATTTGCCTTTCCCTTCTTATTTTGGGGAGATGGACTCTGAGAGGGCCCCCAGAGAAGGAAGTGACATTGGCTGCCCCAGTCCCCACTGATGGCCATGCCTACCCTGGGCAAGCACTGGGCTACTTCAGGCCTCTGGGACCCAGGGGTCAGTGATCCTCTCAGTTCAGTCTTGCTCTTCAAGAGCAATCATAGCCACTCCCACCCCCCAAAACAAGGGCCTCAGGCTCAAGCTTGGGCCCAGTGGAACTTGGAAGTGGGCAGTGCACCAAAGATCAAGCAGTTTTCTACTGGAAGAAAAGGTGAGGTTTGGGGGAAGAGACGGCCTAGGACAATGATGTTCTGAGCATGAAAGCAGTAGGCTGAGCACAAAAGCAGAAGGTGGCTGAGGGAATCAAGTCAGGGAAAACACAAGAAGACATCACAGACACTCATGTGACCTCAGAAACTAGGTGAGGGGAGTGCCTGAGAGGCAGGTGGCACTTAATAGCTGTAGTTAGAGCTGGACAGTGGCCCTGGGTGTGGGGTCAGCCAAGCAGATGGGGCTGTTGTCCTGTGGGATCCTGGTCAGAAGGGTGAGGGTAAAGCTAAGAAGCCTCCAGGTGACCCTTCTCAAGAATAGGATGGCAGATCTTCCCTGGGCACTGAGCCTCCAGCCCCAGCCCTTCTCTCCTCCAGCACACACATATGGACACACACTCAGGACCAGGCCAGGCTCTGAGGCCTGAGTCCAAGAGACCTTGGCAGGGAGGGGCTGGGCAGGTAGCCCTCTCAACCACAGGTAGGCCACCTGCTCCCACTTGTCCTGCCAATCTGCCCAGGGAGGGAGAAAAGTACTGGAAGGAGAGAGGCCAGGAGTCCAAGGTGTCAGCTTTGGCAGAACTCACGCAGGCCCCCTCAGGTTACATGACCTAGGAGATGGGTACAGAGAGCATCTCTGGACACAGGGTGGCTGACAGTAGCAGCCCAGACCCACCAAGGAGCTGGGCACCTCATAGCACTGCAAGGCCTGCCACCTCTCCAACAAGGGAGTGCCAAGAAAAGGAGCATGAGTTCCTCTGCTGCCTGGGCTCCTCATCCCCCCTCACTCTGCCCTTCCCCTGTTTCCTCCTTGGGAGGAGGGTTGAGTGGGCTGCCCAGAGGGGCAGTGGTAGAGCTGGGAGGCACCCAGTGAGGGGAGGGCAGGGGAGGGGCCTGGTCACAGCTGCTTTGAGAACCTCTTTGGTCTGGGGATACAGGGGACATGGGGAAAAGAGATGGCAGGGAGGGGATACTGGGGACTCTGGCCTTTGACTGGGTATTTGTCAAAAGGCCACATGCCCAGGTAGGGGATCAGATTTCTGTGGACTCGATGCGCTCGAGGCGGGAGGGGGTCCAGGCTTTCTTCTCCTCCCCATGTTGGGGTGTAGGTGTGCTGGCACCTCCCGCAGCCCCCCGCTCTCGCAGCCGCCGCTCCAGCTGCTGGTTGCGCTGGTACATCTCCACATAACTCAGCTGCAGCTGCTTCTGGTACTCTATGACCTTCTCCTTCTCCTCCAACCACACTCGGCGCTCCTCTGCAAAGCTGGCGCCCTGGCGCTCCCGGGCTCGCCGCTCAGCTGCCAGCTCAGCCTGCAGGCGCCCCACCTCCCGCCGCAGGGCCCGAGTCCCACTCTCCCCCCCAGCATCCACCTCCCCATCCAAGGAAACCAGGGAGGCGGCAGCAGCCACCCCAGCCTGACGGCGCATCTTGGCCTCGTCGCTCTCGCAGGTGGCCAGCACATCCTGCGGCTCGGCCGGGTCCACTGGGGTCAGCGCCGGCTTGAGGCAGGCAGAGGGCAGCTCGCCCTCACCCAGCTCCAGGCTGGCCTGTTTGCTGCTGAAGGAGTCCCTCAGGCTGAGCAGCTGCTCCTCCTTCTCCCGCAGTGAGGCCCGGCCCTCCCGCAGCTGCGAGCGCAGCCCAACAATCTCACTCAGCTTCTGGGACACGTCCGCCTGCGAGTCCTTCAGCTGCTGCTTCAGTAGGGAAATCTCCCCAGCCTTCTGGCATACCTGGGCAGGGACAGGTGAGAAGAGAAGTCAGGGTGAAGGCAGAGCTCTGCTCACCCCCACCCCAGCCCCCATATCCAGCCCCAGGGCATCAAGCTGCCCCGGGGCTCAGGGTCAGCTCCTCATCATGGCAGAAATGACATGCAGGCTTCCCTCCTCAGACTTGGGACAGACATGGCTAATCTCACACAGCCTGGGACAGCTCTGGTCCTCACAGACACTCCTAATTGATCCCTGCACAACCTTCACTCCCCTTGTGATAGCTGTGGGCTGCTGCTCTGGGTTCCTCCAGAGAGACAGAAGGAAGGGGACACAGGGAGATGCCCAATCCCCCAGTCTGCACCTC
Organism: Balaenoptera ricei; assembly: GCF_028023285.1. Taxonomy (NCBI): domain Eukaryota; kingdom Metazoa; phylum Chordata; class Mammalia; order Artiodactyla; family Balaenopteridae; genus Balaenoptera; species Balaenoptera ricei. The sequence continues at coordinate 30,405,329 of NC_082653.1, forward strand.
CCACTTAGTTTCCTCCATCCGGGGCAGGAAGTCGGCCTGTTCCTTCTGGCAGGCGGCAACCTTGTCCTCAAGCTCTTCCCGTTGCCTCATCAGCCGGGCTGCCTCCTCCTGCAGCTGCTTCTTGTCCTGCTGCAGCCGCAGCACCTGCAGCTGTAGGCCTTGCTGGGCGCGCTGGGCGCGCCGGGCCACCTGCTGCAGCTTCCCACTGCAGCCCTGCCGCAGCTCAGCCAGCTCACGCTCCCAGGCCTTCTGACGCTCCTCCAGCACCTGGGCCACTGCCGCCTCGCTCTGCTCCAGGCTACGCCGCAGAGCTGCCACCTCCTGCTCCTTCTCCCACAGCCGTTCCTCTAGCTCCTGGATCAGAGCACTGGGCGAGGGTGGTGAGCAGGCCGCAAATGGCAGGCCTCCACCTCCGCCGTCCCCTGATCCCAGGTGGCCTGGCCGCCCCATGGATGAGGATGACCCACTCTTGCTGGAGGCCCGCACACTGTCGGAGGTTGCCAGGTCCTGGTAGCCTGACCCACCACCGCTGCTGCTGCCACCACTGCCACTACCATAGCTGGCAGTGCCAATGCGGTTGATGTGGCTAGTGGAGGCACTGAGGGGCGCCAGGTGCTGGCTATAGCTGGAGCTGTAGGTGGGCAGGCTTGTGAGTGAGTTCCGGCCTGAGTCTGAGAGGCCGCCCCCACCCCCACCCGCTGGGGTCATGGTCCGAGACTTGTCCAGTCCACCCTTGAGGCCACCAGGGCCCTGTCGTGCCTCAGGGGTCCCGTTGGTCTGGGGCGGGCACAAGTTCTGCATGGAGTGGAAATTTTTGGGTACAACAGGCTTGAAGGCCGAAGGCCGAACTAGCGGCTCTGAGCACTGCACAAAAGCAAGGAAGGGGGAGTGGACATCAGGATGGGACCTTAGCCTTGCCCCCAGTCTCTTCCCTCTGATCTAGACTTGTTCAGCCCCACCTCCCACCCCCGTTGGATCTCCATCCTGGGAGTCCCTCCTGGCTGGAGTCCCACCTTACATCCACCACCTGCCCCCCTCACAGCCAAGTCTCTGCCCTAGACCTACCAGCTGGAGTTGGCCCCCAAGGCTCCCCAACCCAGCTTCTATCTCAGCCCCTACAACCCAAAAACGTCCAAGAAGGCCCACTTCACCCTCCTCTCTGGGCTGCCGCCCGCCCCAGGAAAAGGCCCTGGGGACTGACCTGGTCTAGCTTGCCAGAGGTGGCCAGGAGCTTGGGTGGGTGGCTGGGCTCACGATACTGTGGTGGGGCCTTGTCACTGCCGCCGCTGCTGCTGCTGCCACCACTGCTGCCCACCACATTGCCGCAGACATCTGTGTGGTCATTGCCCCGTAGCTCGCCATTGAGGTAGAGTGAATTGGCGAGAGCCTTGTCCTCTGAAGGGTAGCGGCCTGGCCTCTCCCTGCTGGCCCCACTGCCACGGGGGCCAGGGAAACTGCCTTGGCTGCCCCCACCCCCCGTGCGGGTGCCCACACTCTTCATGGCGAACTCCTGAGTGTGGGCCACCCCACTGCCCACACTGCCCATGGCCAGGCGAGGGTCTGGGGGTCCGAGCTCAGAGGGCCGAGGGGCAAAGGCCAGGAGGGGATCCCGCCCTGGATCAGCGCGCACAGGCAGTGTCTCCAGCTTCGCCATGACTAAGCCAGGGGTGCACTGTGGGCACAGGTGGGAAAGCAGATAGGTCAGCCCCACCTCCACCCCCACCACCCCATGCAAGCCCGGCCCGGCAGCACCTGCACCCAGCCCCTCAGTGTCCCCTTCCTTATAGTGGGTACAAGAGTTCCCAAACACCCAAGGTAAAGGAATAGGGCTGGGTAAGTAATGATAGCTTGGTAATAGGGGCTGCCCGTTGCACACCTGACAAAGCCCAACCCCCAGGGACCATGCACCTACCCTCCTAGCTTTGCTCTGCTCAGTATTCCATTCCTTAACTCCCACCTCAAACCCACCTCCTTCATGAGCCTCCCAGACTCAGTGACCCCCTCAACTCTTCACTGCAACCCCCAGAACTCAGGTGTACTTTACTCAGGGTCTGGACCCCTATATCCCAACCTCATGGGCTGGGGAGATGGGGTTGGAAGGGGACAGCAGTACCTGGATTCAGTAGGGAAACTCAGAACTTAAGGGAGGGAGAGAAACCCACCCCTATCCAAAAACTGTGGATGGGAGTCCTTCCCGGCCCCCTAACCTAGGGTGTTGCAGTCAAGGGCAGAAGTGGAGGCTCACTACCAGCGCAGGATCCTCTCCTTGCCTCTCCAAGGGGGTGGGGGGCCGACGGGTCCTCAAGCCTTGGACGCTCCGAGGCCCGGTCTGCAGGGGCCATGTGCCTCACTCTCGCAGCTCGGCCAGGACCAGCTGCGAGACTTTGGACGGGCCGACTGAGCCATCCCGGACTGCAGTTTTCTCCTCTGCGAAATGGGAGGAATGGAGGACCTACCTCGCAGAGCTGCCGCATGCCAGGCACCACAGGACGGCGGGCGCGGGGAGGGGACAAGGGTATTGGGGGTCGGGTGGGCGGGAGCTGCCGCGGCGGCGCGCATCTGGGCCACCACGGGCATGCCCCGCCCCTCGCGGACGGCCGGGGACCTCAGCTGCAGCGCTTAGCAGGGGGCCCTCCCGGAGGTCTTCCCAACTCCGCCGCATGGGGGCCTGGCACGAGAGGGCCCCCTACCCATGGTCAGTACCTCAGCAGAGGCCCCCGGGCTGGCTGAGGCCGGGGCAGAGGACGCAGCGCCGCCAGCGCGGGAGCCTGCCATGCCTCCCTCCAGGCCTGCTGTTCCTACAGGTGGGCGGGGGCAGGGGCGGGGCCTCTGCGCCCAGCGGCGCCCAGGAGGATTCAGCGCCTGCAGAACCCCTCCGAGAATTCACTGCCTTCGGGAAGACTTCCTGGATTACCCCCCTCCCCCGCTCCCTGTGGACCTTGACCCTGCTCAGTTCACCGTGAATTTCTCTGAGCCCTTCAGTGGACGTGCGTCCCTCCTCCCCCAGGGCCGGCCCACAGGAGCAGGGGGAGCAGGGCCTCGGGTTACCTGCGCTCAGGAAGGCCCCGCTTCCTGGTTCCTTTGTCTCAAGTCCGCACCTGGGAAGACCTGCCCCAGAGATCCTCATATCCAGCCAGGCAGTGGGAGCAGGCAGTGCCTACTGTGAGTGTAGACGCTCAAATACGTGTGCCAGAAATGGAAGGGGGCGCCCTTCAGGCCTTTAACCCCTGTTCCCACCAGAAACCAGGCAGGGAAGCTTCCTTCTCTACCAAGGTGAAGGGGTACAGGTAGCAGCCCTTGGCCCCTTGAGTGCTCTTCAAACTGTCTTCTACCCATATGCCCATTTTTAATGCTGTGTTTGTGCTATCAGGCCCCAGACCAGGGGAGCCTTAACAAAACTCTTGCCCTTCAGTCTTCTGGCCATCACACCTGGAATTACAGCCCTAGGTGGTTGGAAAACTTACCACAAACCAGTCCACACTGCCTTTGTAAAATTCCATTCTATCAGCATCTCCCCCCAACCCCCCAGGTGTGGAGAACAGGACTTTACTACATTCCTCCTTTAAGCTAATCTGTTCCACATGTCCCACAAGGCTGAGACTTAGGGTGAGGCAAGAGAGGCACCTAGGGCGAAATTTAAGCAGCAAGTGCAGGACCCTGAGAGTGAGTGCCTCCATTCATCTGATGCCCTAGGTGCCTCCCTTTTTTTTTTTTTTTTAAATATCTTTGGCTGCATTTGGTCTTCGTTGCTGCGCACAGGCTTTCTCTAGTTGCGGTGAATGGGGGCTACTCTTCGTTGCGATGCGTGGGCTTCTCATTGCGGTGGCTTCTATTGTTGCGGAGCACGGGCTCTAGGCACGCGGGCCCCGTAGTTGTGGCTCGCGGGCTCTAGAGCACAGGCTCAGTAGCTGTGGTGCACGGGCTTAGTTGCTCCGTGGCATGCGGGATCTTCCTGGACTAGGGCTCGAACCCGCGTCCCCTGCATTGGCAGGTGGATTTTTAACTACTGCGCCACCAGGGAAGCCCTAGGTGCCTCTTGACTCACCCTGGCCATGCTGTCTCCACTCCCAGTATACTCCAGCCCAGATATCCCCCTCCCAGCCTAAGCATGACCCCCTTCTCTTGCCATCTCTGGATGCAGTGTAGGGAGCAGCTGGGGACTGAGAGGGTGGAGGCTGTGAGGCCTGAGGCTTAGAACCAGTGGGAAGATCTGGGCAGGGAGGAAGAACGGACAGAATTTCATACAGATGGTGTTCAGGGGGTGGGGGCAAGGGAGGAATCTGGACTGGGGCACCAGGATGGGTGTGACACCCTTAACTTGACAGGAAGAGAATGTTTGGGGGAAATGGGTGATTTGAGGAAGACCAGAGAAAGATATCTGTCACATACCGGATGGAAAGAGAGACTGGAATCATGAGCATTAAAGGGTGGTGTGGGTGGCGCCCAGCATGGAGCTCGAGTGGCAGAGCCCCAGAAGACTGGGAGGTGGTGTGGGAGTGGGAAGAAGGCCAGGAGAAGGCAGGCCCTGAAGACCAAGATGGAGTGGGCTGCAAGAATGTGGGGGCAGCTCCTGGCGTTAAAAAAGGGGCCAGGGCTTCCCTGGTGGCGCAGTGGTTAAGAATCCGCCTGCCAATGCAGGGGACACGGGTTCGAGCCCTGGTCTGGGAGGATCCCACATGCCGCGGAGCAACTAAGCCGGTGCACCACAACTACTGAGCCTGCGCTCTAGAACCTGCGAGCCACAACTACTGAAGCCCACAGGCCCAGAGCCCATCTCTGCAACAAGAGAAGCCACTGCAATGAGAAGCCCACGCACTGCAACGAAGAGTAGCCCCCGCTCACTGCAACTAGAGAAAGCCCGTGCCCAGCAACAAAGACCCCACGCAGCCAAAAATAAATAAATTTATATTAAAAAAATTTTTTTTAAAGGGACCAGGTAAAATTGGGATTGGCGAGGGTGTCCTGAATTTGGCAGGTGGAAACATCACTGGTGTCTATGAGAGAATGATTTCAGAAAAGTGGTGCAAGGCAGAGCCAGACTACAGGAGTAGGAGGGGGGTCTGGAGGGAAAGATGGAAGAGTTCCCCTCTCTTTTAAGAGAAGGCCAGAGAAGGCAGTAATTTAAGGTGGTTTGGGATCCAAGGGCTCTTTTCTAATTTTAGAATTTAACATGGTAGAAACCTGAGTGTGGCGATATCCTGAAGGAAGACATCAATAGTGAGATTAGAGATCTAGGCAAGGGGGCTCCACCAGAAGCCTGGGTGTGGACAGGAGCAAACCTCAGAAGTGATCATGTTGATCATGAGAGTGACAGGAAGGTTCTTTGCAAACATGTTTGTGCAGTACAAACATGCAATACTACCTTCTCTGAGATTCAGGAAAGGAGAATCTGACCATAGTTTGGGGCTGATCATATTCCACCCTGACCCACTGTTTCCCTGGATTGTGTGTTGTCCCCAGGAAGGTCTGGATGCCCAGAGCCCTGGATGGATGGAAATGAGGTCCCAGAACTGTTTCCTGAGCCTCCTATCCCTGTGGTTTACCTGGGGAATCTTTGACTACCAACCCACTGCAGCTCTTCCTGGAGTCTCTCTCCCCAAAGAGCTTCTTGCCATAATTCTAACCTGTTATGGTCAACCCCATGCAAACGTTCCCTGCCCCTTCTCTCTCCCAAGCTTGGGCTGCTGAAGCTTCTTTCCACAAAACCCCAGCAGGGACTGGTAGGATAAGGAGGGGCGTTATGTTTCCCTGATAGGTGGAAACTGAGCCCAGGGGAAGGGTTTGAGCTTCATTTGTGGTCAGGGTCCTGAACTAGCCCAGGTAGCTGAGTGTGGTCGGCAAAGACAGCCTCATGGCCTCAGCTCAACAACCTGGGATGACAGCCTGTTGCCCGATTCTGCCTCTATCTCTGTCCTATCAGCTCTCAGTGCCTAGGACATTACACACAGTATTAGTGGTCATGAACAGGCCAAATAGACAATACCTGGGGGTTACATGGGCAGGTCCTTCCATCCTACAGTGACCACCCACCCCGCCGTACCTGTGTCCCTCCCAAAACTAGGAACACTCCACCCTTCTCTTGGGTCTCAGAGGCCCCAAACTCAGCCCACTCACCCCCTAAAGATCTCAGCAGCCCCTCCTGCCAGCATCCTTGTGGGGGGCTCCTCACTGGGCTTTCTTCCCCAGCACTCCCTCCCCTGTGCAGCTGCCAAGGGACCCTTCCGAAAGGGCAAAGCCGATCTTGTCTGTGCTCTGCCCAAATTCTATTGCACCAAGTGCAATAGAGTTATGGAGGTATCAGCTCCAAGTGTAAATCCCAGCTCAACTGATTAGGGGTGGAACTGCATGCAGGTTATTCCACCTTGGGTTCTCACACCTACCTTACAGGAATCTTAAGAAGTGAATGTATTATGGGTAAATACCTGGCATTCCTCTCAGCCCTCAGAACCAGAGCAGAGCTTGCAGCAGGGCCCCCAAGGCCTCTCCTGTTGCTCATCCTATTTCCCTTGACCTGAGCCCCTCTCCACTCTACACACAAAATCTCTTCTCAGCTCTCTGTGCCCATCCTGCATCCTTCAAGGACCAATCCAAATGCTGCCTCCCAGGACAGCATCCCTGATCTACCCTGGGAGAGGGGGGAGGGCGGTCTTGGAGCACTTGGCTCAGGCCACTCCAGGGATATTTCATTCTGAGACTGGCCTGTGAGTACCCCCAGGGGGAACGGACGGCAGTCTTGGGATCTCTGGCCCCTGGCACTGAGGAGATGCAGAGAGAATGCGTGTGGGAATGCTAGTTATGAGCAATGCAAAGAAGCAATGAATCGGACAGGAAAATCAGGAAGGGCTTCCGGGAAGAAGGACTGAGGGAGAAAAGGTATCAGGGGCACTGTAGGACTTTTGGGGGTGCAGAGGTCTCCAGAACTTCTTGGTTGGGATGTGTGAGGGAAGATCCATCTTCCCTTGGCGACAAAGGGGGAAGGGCCCCATCCCCTAGATCCTGGCTCTGATAAATCCCATGTTTCAGGACTGACGGGGCTGACAGCGCCCCCAACACGCACCCCGAGCACACACACGCGCACACACGAGCCTCCTGCACGGGGGTGGGGGGGTGGCGGGGGGCGGGTGTTCGGGCGCTGCCCGCGACAGATAGAGACCCCGGCCACAGGCCATCCCGAGGAAGTGCCCGGGGGTGGGGTGGTCTCTGCGGTGGGGGAAATCCCTCCCGTACCTCCCGGTGCTCCCCACCAAGGCGTGTGGCCCGGGGGGCGGGGCGCAGAGGGAAGAGGTGACATAATCCGGGCCGCACCCCCTCCGGCCGCCACCTTCCCCCAGGCCCTGCGAAGCATCCATGACATCATCGGCCTCATCTTCACTCCCCTCACCCCCAAGGATCCCAGCAGTGGGACGCGCCCCCTCCCCGGCTCCGGGTCCTACCGAACAAGCCTCGCGGTGCAGCGGGCAAGGCGACAGGTCGGAGCCGGGAGGGGCGCCGCAGTGGGCCTGCCTCACTTACTCGCTATCTCAGGGTCCGGTGCGGGGTCTTCGGCGCGGGCGCCGCCCGCCCGGCTAGCTGGCGCAGCCAGAAGCCCGCCCGGCAGGGCGCGAGGCGCGGGCCCGGCTGCGCTCCGCGCCCCTCCCACTCCCCGCCTGGGCCCCGCCCACTCGCGGCTGCGGCAAACGCGGGCACGCCCTCCAGCCACGGCCCCCGGGCCCGCCAATCCCCGGGCTGGGGCGGGGCCCAATGCCTTAACCCTTTCGTCTCTGCGTCCAGGCCCGTGCGTGGGACCCCTCTCTTTCACCCACCCCAGGACGCCGCGAGTCTGCCCCGAGCCCCCTGCTCATTCCCTGTTAACCCTCAAGACCCTTGGGCTCAGCCCCCAGTCTTTCCTCTTCAATAAATCCAGTAGGACCGCGCCCTCCTTGAACCCCACATCTTTGGCGACAGGGAGGAGCCCCTCTGGCTTGGGGAAGGGGCTCTAGAAGCTAAGCCCCGAGCCCTATTGCTCTCGCGCTCCCGCTCTTCGGGACGCGACTTCCCAGCGAACGCCGTGGAGACCTTGCAAGTCTGCAAGGTGGGGGCGGGGCGAGCCGTCTGGAGTGGATCCGACAACGCGCTTGGAAGACCCTTCTGGGCGCGGGGACAAGCAGGAGGGCATAGGGGAGGCTTCGCGGGTCCGTGACTGTGTCCGTCAGCAATCGGAACCGGTTTGAAACTTGATTGTCACGGAGGATCACCGTCGTGGGGGAAAAGGCGGGCGACAAGGATAAAGACATAACATTACAATCGAGCAGGGTTTGACGGCTTCACCCTGTGGGCCGAACCTGGCAGGATGCCTGGCCCCTCGGAGTGAGAGGGAGTAAGGTGGTTCGTCTCAGATCTGGAGCACCAGCTTCGCACGCACTTGCCAGGTCTGTGAGAAGAGTGCTCATTCCGCCCCAGGTGGCCCCGGAGGACTGCCGGGAGGAAGAAGTCTGTCTGGAAGTGAGGCCTTAGCTTGAATAGGGTAGACAAGCAAGCCAGGCCTAGGGTTAAGGATTAGCAAGAGCCTGGAGGCACAAAGTGTCAGTCCTAAAAACTGCAGCGTCTCCACTCCGGCTGGCATTTAACCCATTGTAGCTCTACTGTTACAGATGACTTGTTTGGTCATCTGTCATCCTACTTTATGGTTTTTATTTTTGGCTATTTCCTGTTTTCTGAATTTTTCCATATTTGCTTTTATCTGCTATAGTGATTTGCAATGCAGAAAGCCTGTTTTTAATTCTCCTGGTTGTTGCCTTTAAGTTTATCAAATAAAAATGCAGTTTAAATTTCACAAATTATTAAAGTCAATGACAAATCATTCATTTTTATGTTCCTCCTTGTGTAATGAGAAATTTCCACCTCTTGGCCTGCTGCCCTCACACTTACTTTTATCTGTCCACTTAATCCAGGATGATAGACCCAGCTTTTGTTTACACTTTTTTTTTTTTAAGTCACAAAATCCTCTTTTTCAATCATTGTTTTTGGCTTTTGCCAATGCTTCGTTTAATTAGTAACAATGTCACTGCCAGTTTTTTATGCACTAATTTTTCTGTTCCTCATTCAGACTCATCTCCCACTTGACTGGTGATTTCAAGGAGAACTCTGGGATGTTACCTTTTTCTAAGTCTTTGCCCTAGGTGAGAATGCCTTTCTACTGTCTTTACACACATGGTGGCTTGACTATTTATAGAATTCTTGAATCTTAAACTATCCCCGTCAAGACTCTCTTGTCCTTATCCCATTCTTTTGGCTCTTAAAATGGTAGCAAGTACACCTGAAACTAATATAATGTTATATGTCAATTATAGCTCAAAAAAAAAAGGTAACAAAGCTGGGCTGGTCTCTTTTATTTTTTATAATATTTATGTATTTATTTGGCTGTGGCGGGTCTTAGTTGCAGCAAGCAGGATCTTCGGGGCATGCCAGATCTTTTTTTAGTTGCGGCATGAAGGATCTAATTCCCTGACCAGGGATGGAGCCCTCGGTCCCCTGCATTGGGAGCGTGGAGCCCTAACCGCTGGACCACCAGGGAAGTCCCTGGGCTGGTCTCTTTTAGGCGAGCAATTCACCTGGTGCTTGTTGGGATTTTTCTTTACCCTCAGAAGTCAAACATTTTGCCAGTATAATTCTCAGTATAGGCATTTTTCTGTTACTTTTCCAGAAATAAAAAAGGTCTTCTTTTCAACTGAGAAAAGTTTTCTTCTATGTTCTTTCTTGTCCATTCTATGAACAGATTGTTTTGGATTTTTTTCTCCCCTAAAATTATCACGTTGGATTGCCATTGTCAATTAAATCTCTTTGTCCCTTTTCTCCGAATCCTGGAGACACTATCTCAAGTTTTTTGTTTTTGTTTTTTCAACATCACTGATTTAATTTTCTTCAAAGGTACTCTGTTTTCTCTAATAAAATATTTCATTCTGTTTATTTTCCTTTCATTTTAGCCATTTTCTACCCACCTCTGTCTTGATCTCAACTTAATCTCTTTTTATAGTTCTCTGTTCTTATGTGATGGAGAATGTGGTTTTGCATCTTAAGAACACCAGGAAAATAAGAGAATAATCGTATCTGGCTCTGTTCTAATGCATATGAAAACCTTGATAATGTGGACAGTTTTCTGGGAAATAAAATTATAAAAATAAGAAAGATGTTGAAAATATTATCCAAGAAAGATGTCCAAAACAGGCTCTAGGCCCAGATGGTTTAATGGAAGAATTCTCTCAAACTTTCAATGAACAGATAATCCTCACCCTGTAAGTCTGTATCAGAGCACAGGAAACCAAAAATGGTAAATATTTCATTTCATGAAGCCACAATTCGCAATAAAGGAAGATTAGAAAGGAGAACTACAAACCAGTCACACTTATCAGTTCAGAGGGGGAAAAAAATCCTAAATACAAATCAAGGAAATAAAATTAAATATTATTGTATATGAACTTAATAATCCATGAGTGTGTTAAATGAGAAAAACAATCATCATAATAGATGCCAAAAAGTCATTCAAAAATCAATACCCCAAAGAACCCTCATAATTAACCAGGAATGGTTGAAATTAAGTTCAATATTTTGTGCTACCTTGACAAAATCTAGAGGGCCTCAAATGGCCTAACTGAAAGTTGCCCTAGTCAAACAATCCTCCTTATCAAATGGACAAGGTGCAGTTTCTGCTTATCTCTGAGTATTGTAGTGGGTTTCAGTTCTCTGCCGGCCCTCAGATTTATTCAAACAAGCCAATCAGATCCCCTGCAGGAACCAGGGGGCACTCACCCTCTTGCTGCTACAAAGTCTGCCTCCCACAGTCCCTGGTTGTTCACTGTATTCCTGAGTGCAACACCTGTGTGGCCCTGGGTGGCTTGTGGTGTTCTCCTCCCCTGGGCTGTGAGTATATGTGCTGTCAATCTCACCTGCTCAGTTTCAGGTATTGTGTTTGGCTATCCCCATAACCCTAAGGAGGGAATCTCTGCCTCACCAATGGGGTGAAGAGCAAGTAATTAAAACAAGAGTATATCAGACTAACAGGGAATTCCCTGGCAGTCCAGTGGTTAGGACTCCTCATTTTCTCCGCCAAGGGCCCGGGTTTGACCCCTGGTCGGGGAACTAAGATCCCGCAAGCCACGAGGCGCAGCCAAAAAAAAAAGAGTATATCAGGCTAACAAAAATTAAAAATCCATGTTGGTGAGGATGTAGGGAAATAGGAAATCACAAACTGTTTTTTTTTTTTGGCTGCGTTGGGTCTTCATTGCTGTGCGCCGGCTTTCTCTAGTTGCCGTGAGCGGGGTCTACTCTTTGTTGTGGTGCGTGGTTTTCTCATTGTGGTGCTTCTGCACGGGCTCTAGAGCACGAACTCGGTAGTTGTGGCACACGGGCTTAGCTGCTCCGCGGCATGTGGGACCTTCCAGGACCAGGGCTAGAACTCGTGTCTCCTGCACTGGCAGGCGGATTCTTAACCACTGAGCCACCAGGGAAGCCCCACAAAGTATTTTTGAGAGTATAAATTGGTACAACCTTTTGGGAGGACAATTGGGTAATTTATTAAAATGAGAAATGCGTATATCCTTGGACCCAACAATTCCATTTCTGGAAGAAATACCATCACAAATAATATGACAGATGTACAAAGACAGTCATTGACATAATGGCGTAATAGTCAAAAAAAAGTTTTTTTAAACCTAAATACATCAATCTGCTAAGAGAAGACTGATCAAGTGAATAACAATGCAACCAATGCAATGCAAATCCAAAAAACCAAGTGGCAGAATCACATGTATACACACTATACTCTAATTTTTCTATTATTTTTAAAAGAATATATATGTACACGCATAGAAAAGTCTGGAAAGATACATACCAAACTATTAACAGTGGCTACCTTGAGATGGTGGGATTTCAGGGAGCATGACAGAAGAGAGGACTCTAGGCACTTTGGTAATGTTTGCACTTTTTAAAACAAGCATGTGTTACTTTTGTAAAACAAAAAATTTTTTTAAGGTAAAGAAGTTTGCTTGCAAGAATAAACAGGTGAGTAAGCTCTGAAAATTTAGACAGACTATTAGATATTAAATATTTGCTCAAAAATCCCTGCCCCAATGGAGTTTGCGTTCTAGTGGGAGAAGACAATGAGTAAAATATATAGTGAATTAGAGAGTGGTAAGTACTAAGGAGAAGTTGAGACTGCAGGGGATCCCAATTCTGAATAAGATAGAAGGTCTTGCTGAAGAAGTGCACTCAAGTTACAGACCTGGAGGGGAGGGAAGCAAGGCTGAAGTATAAAAGAGGTTCCTAGGATGCAATCATTTTATCTATAACAAAATGAGCTTTTCTTTTTCAATGTTTTGTTTTATTGCACTAAAGCTTCCAGACAGAAAAATGGTTAAACATTAAAACATTATAGTTTTTAATAAGATCAATAACTACAAAAAGAGGGACTTCACTGGTGGGGCAGTGGTTAAGAATCCGCCTGCCAGTGCAGGGGACACAGGTTCGAGCCCTGGTCCCAGAAGATCCCACATGCTGCGGAGCAACTAAGCCCGTGCGCCACAACTACTGAACCTGCGCTCTAGAGCCCGCGAGCCACAACTACTGAGCCCGAGCGCCACAACTACTGAAGCCCACGCGCCTAGAGCCCATGCTCTGCAACAAGAGAAGCCACCGCAATGAGAAGCCCAGCAACCGCAACGAAGAATAGCCTGCGCGCAGCAACAAAGACCCAAGGCAGCCAAAACAAAAAAAAACAAAAAAAACTACAAAAAGAATTAGCATTGTTAAAAATCTATCTTTTTTGGCCACGCCACGTGGCATGCGGGATCTGGTTCCCCAACCAGGGATCGAACCCGTGCCCCCTGCAGTGGAAGTGTGGAGTCTTAACCACTGGACCACCAGGGAAGTCCCAAATGTCTACCCTTTTAAACGGCACTGGCCCTAGATTGTTTTATGGCTGAGTTCTACCAATCTATAAACAGGTCATTCTAAATCATAGGGAAAGAGGAAAAGCTCTATGGACCTAGAGATTATCATACTAAGCGCAGTAAGTCAGAAAGAGAAAGACAAATACCATATGATATTTTTATAAGGAATCTAAAATACGACACACATGGACATATCTACGAAACAAAAACAGACTCACAGACATAGAGAACAGACTTGTGGTTGCCAAGGGGAAGGGGGGTTGGGGAGGAGAAGGATTGGGAATTTGGGATTAGCAGATGCAAAGTATTATATATAGGAATAATAAACAAGGTCCTACTGTACAGCACAGAGAACTATATTCAATATCCTGTGATAAACCATCATGGAAAAGTATATGAAAAAGAAAATACGTATGTATAACTGAGTCACTTTGCTGTACAGCAGAAATTAACACAACACTGTAAATCAACTTTTTTATACTTCAATAAAATTAAAAAGAAAAAAGGAAAGCTCTCTGTTTTATAAAGGTAGAATAATCTTAATGCCAAAATCTGACAAATGAGACAAAAGAAGAAAATTGTGTGATTGATTAATCACCTGTCTTCCCCACTAGCTTGTAGCACCCATGTAGACAGGATCCTTTTTTAAAATTCCATATTTCCATCTTAATACTCTGGTAAGCAGAATAATGGCCTTCCAAAGATGTCCAAGTCCTAATTCCCAGGACCCGTGACTATGTTAGGTTACATGGCAAAGGAGAATTAAGATTGTAGATAGGGCTTCCCTGGTGGCGCAGTGGTTGAGAGTCTGCCTGCCAATGCAGGGGACATGCGTTCGAGCCCTGGTCTGGGAAGATCCCACATGCCGCGGAGCAACTGCGCCCGTGAGCCACAATTACTGAGCCTGCGCGTCTGGAGCCTGTGCTCCACAATGAGGGAGGCCGCGATGGTGAGAGGCCCGCGCACCGCGATGAAGAGTGGCCCCCGCTTGCCACAACTAAAGAAAGCCCTCGCACAGAAACGAAGACCCAACACAGCCATAAATACAAAATAAATAAATAAATAAATAAGTAAATAAATACTATCCGGGGGTGGGGGGGAAAGATTGTAGATAGAATTAAGTTTTCTAATAACTTTAAAATTGGGAGATTATCCAAGTGGGCTCCATGTAATCACAAGGGTACTTAAAAATGGAAGAGGGGGACTTCCCTGGTGGTCCAGTGGCTAAGACTCAACACTCTCAATGCAGGGAGCCCGGGTTCAATCCCTGGTCAGGGAACTAGATCCCACATGCCCCAACTAAGGATCCTGCACACGGCAATGAAGATCCTGCATGCCACAACCAAGACACAGCACATCCAAATAAATAAATATTTTTTTAAAAAATGGAAGAGGGGGCTTCCCTGGTGGCGCAGTGGTTGAGAATCTGTCTGCCAATGCAGGGGACATGGGTTTGAGCCCTGGTCTGGGAAGATCCCACATGCCGCGGAGCAACTAGGCCCGTGAGCCACAATTGCTGAGCCTGCGCGTCTGGAGCCTGTGCTCCGCAACAAGAGAGGCTGCGATAGTGAGAGGCCCGCGCATCGCGATGAAGAGTGGCCCCCACTTGCCGCAACTAGAGAAAGCCCTAGCACAGAAACGAAGACCCAACACAGCCATAAATAAATAAATAAATAAATAAATTTAAAAAAAAATGGAAGAGGAAGTCGGTGGTGGATTGGGGGGGCGGGCAGGGAGATGCGACTATGGAAGTATGGTTAGAGAGATACAACGTAGCTCGCTTTGCAGATGGAGGATGGGGGCCATGGGAATATGGGTAGTCTCTTGAAGATGGAAAAGAGCCTCCAGAAAGAAACATAGCCTTACCTTGATTTTAGCCCAGTAAGACCTGTATTGGACTTCTACATAACTACAAGATAATAAATTTGTGTTGTTTTACAACACTAAGTTTGTGGTAATTTGTTACAGCATCACTAGAAAACTAATGCAAGGACATAACAGACACTCAGCATTCATTTGCTGAATGATGAATGAAACCACAAAAACCCTGGGTCTATAGATAAATGGGTAAAAGATAGAAATATATCATTCACAGAATACAAATGGCTAATAAGCAGTTGTAAACATCTTCAGCTGATATTGAAGAGATGCAAATGAAAACCTATCAAATTAGCAGGCTGTTGTGATCCTTTGGGCGTCCTACCCACCAAGTTATACAGAAGGGAATTAGGGGCTCCTTCTCTGGGATGACTGGGCAGTATCTCCAGATGCCAAATTGATGAGCAGGCACTTAAATCCATGCAAACGTTTGGATGTTTGTACTAAAGCTTTTTCCAGCTTGCTTTATAAATAAAGGAAATAAAAACCTCCCCAATTGGGCCAAAAATTCTTAGGAATGACCAGTAAAAGTCTTGGGGGTTATCTAGACCAATATAAAACTATAAGTGAAATGTTGATGACCCAAGCATGCTGGGGTGTTTTACAAACTGCTGATGTTCACACACACACGCGCGCACACACACACACACACACACGGCCCGTGAAAAAGGAAATTTAAAGGAAAAATACAAAAACATTATTAGACTATATTCTCTTTTTTACCACTATTCTTTACTAATGGCACATTCTACCTAAGATAGAAGATGGTTTTATGTTCCCCAGGAATTTTTCTTTTCTGTAACATTTTTCTTTTCTGTTTTTACATAATTGATGCTTTGTTTATATAATACTAACAGACAGACTTATCTGTACCTATATGATATAAACCTCACTGCAAGATATTTAGAAACAAGGTAAAAAGGAATACAAGTCACCACCCCACCTACCATCTCAGGTGAGTTTTATGTACTCACCTCTATTTGTGAAGCATGTTGGTCCTTCTTAAAGCCCCAAGCAAAATAATATTTTAAATGATTATTGCATCACGGAAATTATGGTCATGCCCAAACCTCTAATCAATTTTATGGAAACTTGCAAACTCCAAAAATGTTACCAGATTTAATTTTTGTAAAATCTGGGGTAAATTTGTCCAGCAGAAAGTCTTCTCTGTAAACTCTGTACATTATCATTACAGATAGGTACACTGGTGGTTAAATGAAACTTTTATAACCTGCCTTGGGGGCCCACATTTCCCATGTGTCCAATACGCGCAAACTAAAAAGGCATCAAGACAACTGTCAAACTAGACATCAAGCGTGTGTCTACACAACTACTATGCGGTTTAGCTCAACAAAAAAGTGACCTGACTTACCTCATTGATGAGGAATAAAGGAAAATAAAACAACAGAAGTATTTATCTCAGTTACTCAGTTACGATACAGTCATAACATTACTGGTTTTAGTTCTGGTGTAATTATTATTATTATGGATGCGTTTTTTGTATCATGTTAGAAATTTAAGTCAAATTGTAAAATCATATAAGAAAGTTAAAGTGATTAAAATTGGTCAGAGTAAATCTAGCAGGTTATATAAAGGGATATATTTAAACAAGTTTAGTGTTACAGTATCAGTATTTGGTAGGTTCTCTTATGAGGTTCCTTTACACACTTATCTGTAATGAGTAATCAAATATTGCATTAACCAGTCAAAAATTATGTACGGTGTCAGAAGAAACCAAGCAAAAAAATTCTTTTCAATGTCCCCACTATAGTCTACATTGCTTTTGGTACAATTCTGTGACTACTAAAAGTTATGTATGATACACAACTCTTCACTCAGATACTGCCCTGTCAATACAAAAGGAACAAGCTCCTTAGAACCCTGGTTTTCAAACTGTAGGTCGAGATCTGTGAGTGGGTTAGAGAAACAGGGAGTTCCCTGGTGGTCTAGTGGTTGGGATTCTGCGCTTTCACTGCCATGGCCCGGGTTCGGTCCCTGGTCGGGGAACTGAGATCCCGCAGGCTGCTCGGGGCAGCCAAAAAAAAAAAAAAAAAGAATAGAGAAACAAATATCAACACGCATCAAACCGTGACAAGCAAAGGATTACTGTGAAACTTTAGCCTGTTCATTATCTCTATATATGCACACACACGTGTACCAAGTCCTTGATGTAAAACGGATTTCTTAGTAAGAGATACTGTCAAAAATTTTTGAAAAACACAACATTGGTAGAATAGTTGTCTCCAATCTTGGGGCCAGGGCTTAGGACTGGAGGTGTCTGGGGCATGCACTTGTGAAGGCTTGCTGCAGTGCCCTCCAACAGTACAACGGGGGCATGGAGGGAGGAGGTGATAGAGTAATAAAGATTTGTGGGATATGAAGATTGCGAAGAAGGCTTAAGAAATGAGTTAGTGATTTAAAACACTAATTAAACATCCCCCCGACACTTCACCAAATACAGCCCAAATCTCTGGGCTCAGTATTTACCACCCTTCCCAGCTGGGTCCCAAGCTCCCTTTACACCCTGTCTCACCTTTGCCCCCACCCAACACTCCATGCCCCTCAGTGAACCACAAACCTTTACATTCTGCACACCTGGCTTCTCCTCAGCCCAAAAGGCCTCATCTTGTAATTACAGGCCGTGCACCTGTTGGCTGAATGATGGGCGGTATCCCTGCTATATTAATAGCATTGCCCTGCCCCCACTTGTGGATGGGGCCATGTTTTGTTTACTGTGATTCCCTGGGGTGCTTAGCATCCTGCCTCATACTTAGTACTTAATAATTTTCCAACTCTTGACCAATTTTGTAAACAACCATTTTGATAAGACAAGTTTATTATATGGCTCTCCAACCTCTGCTTGTCAATATACCTTGAAGGTGCCTTAAAAAAGAAAAGTTGTGGGACTTCCTGGCGGTCCAGTGGTTAAGAATCTGTGCTTCCACTGCAGGGGTGCACGGGTTCAATCCGTGGTCGGGGAACTAAGATCCTGCATGCTGTGCGGTGCGGCCAAAAAAAAAAACGGTAGTGATAGAACCGAACTGAACCACACTGGACTCTATTGGGAGCAAAATGCTTTCAAAATAGACCTGTTGGGCTGGGCTGTGAAGATAAGGCACCTAGAACTAGCACAACAAGCACTGTGTAATTTAGGGGTTACAAAAATCAAAACTTATCTGATTGGTTGAAGCCATCAGTCTAGAGTTCCTGATGGAAGGGGGAAATCTGTGAAAGAGGAGCCACACAACAGGTTGAGGACTCAGATAGGTCCCTGGCTCTGAATCACCATCCTTCAGTCATTTATATTCTCAGCCACCTGAAATAACCACCCTGGTGCTCCAGGATAAGTAAAAACTGTACCCTCAGGAAAAAATAAAAATAAAAATGGAGTTAGTGAATAAGCAAATGGAAATCCATGGTTTTTAAATGTTTAAAATCAGTTTTAGCATTGCATGTACAGATCAGTAATGTAATCATTATGATACCTTGTGTGTTTGGTCAACTTTTTAAGGTATAAAAGTATGTAAAATAATTTCATATACAGCTGACCCTTGAGCAACATGGGTTTGAACTGCTTGGATCCACTTACACGCAGATTTTTTTCAGCAGTAAATACTACAGTACAGCACAATCTGTGGTTGGTTGAATCCGCAGGTGCAGAACCACAGATAGGGAGGAACTTCCGTATAGAGAGCCAGCCATAACTTATATGCAGATATTTGCCTGTGCAGAGGGCCAGCGCTCCCAACCCCCCGTGTTGTTCAAGGGTCAACTGTACTAATTTGGGGAGTTTAAATGCTTAGAAATATTTAAGTAATAATTAATGTTTACACACTTGAAAATTTGTCTAAGCGGTTAAACTTGAAAGTTTTATTAGTTGTTAAAACAGTTTGTACATATTTAGAAAAATGTTAATCGCTTACTGTCTGAAGAACTATTCATTTGATACTTTTATTAGACTAGTGGATTGATTACTAAATAACGCACAAAGGGTTACAGGTTTTCCCCCTCTACACTAAGCCTCTGGGACATTAAGAGTCTTAGAAGCCTTCTGGGATATGAGGAAGGGTTGTGCCTTTTTCTCACTCCTGGCCTGTGGGCAGTGTCCTGAAGGTAGAATGTGGCGGCTTGGGCCGCCATAGTCATCTTGCTACGTGGATGGCAGTGGCTGAGGATGGTTGAGGGAAAGGATGGAAGAGACCTGGAGCTACTGTCTTGCTCTTCCAGAGAAGCTCCTTCCACTGGGGATTTTAATTACCTGCAACTTTACGGCCTGCCTTTCCACCCCACCCTCACTTCCTTTGCTGGCTCTCAACCTTGGCTACACATTGTAATCTCTTACTTATGTTCACTGGACCCCAACCCCAGAGATTCTGATTGAACTGGTCCAGGGTGCAGCCTGGCACAAGACTGCAGTAAACTCCCCAGGTGATTCTAACAAGCAACCAGGGCTGAGAACCACTGCTCCAACTGTAAGCTCTTCTTTTCCCTTTGGAATTTTATCTTTCTATTTCATACTGTGGTTATCTATGTCTATTTCTTCCTTCTTCCTAGACTGTGGGCTCCCAAATGGCCTTCCAAACAATGCATGTGGCCCTTCCCAGCTCCAGGGGACTTCAAGTGTCCATCGCTGATAGAAGTAGCAGAGTTATGCCTTATTTGGAATTTAGGTTCTATAGTCTATGCTTATGGCATCAAATGAGTCAAAATCACCCTTGACAATCCCTCAGGAAGGCTCTGTTCTGGGAGTCTGATGTCCTGTCTCCCCATCACCATCTACATAGACCGTTTCCTCCTAGACTGGAACAGAAAGCTGCCTCCTCCTCCACCAGGCACCAGAGGAAGTAGGTGGTTGTATTTAGGCGCCATCTTGCATAAAAAATACACATTTAAACACATGCCTCACCCTCAGCACAGCAGGAAGCTCATGCCATGAACAGCCCACAGGAACCAGAGTGCTGACCCTACAGGAGACACACATCTCCCATCTCAACCCACTCTCGAGCATATGGTCCTTACATCCACCAGTGCATGGAATCACCCACACCATTCAAACTTTTTGTCAAGGATGTAGAACTGAATTCATGTGAGGTACTATATGAAGCAATGTCCCTCCACTGCACAATTCTATCCAGCTCAAACAGGTCTTCCCCTTTCTTCTCCCTGTCCCACAAGCAGCTGGCCCAGCCTCTCTCCTCCCTGACCTCCCTTCCGTCCCTCTTAAGGCTGATGTTCCCTAGGAGTCTATCCTTGGCACTTCTCATTAACTCTTCTTCCTAAGGGCTCTCATGGTGAGAACTCCTTCCTCAGTTTGGGGAGATGTGGCCCAAGAGGATTCCCACTTTGGCTCTGGTAAGGTAGGGGAGGAGGAGTAAGACTTCATCCAGGCCTTGGGGGCTGGGCTTGCAGGACACAAAGGAACAGAGTAAACGCTTTTTTTGAATGAATGAATGAATGAATGCATGCTTGATAAGAACGGAACTTGTATCTGCCTCCAAAGGACCCCACCCCCACCCCCAAGATATATTCTGAGGCTGAGATTTTCACCTGCTCATCTAGCACCTCTTCTGCCACACCAAGCCACACCAAGCTCACCAGTGCTCATAGACCTTTAATCTATAACTGCCTGGCCACACTCCACCACTGCCCCAGGATGGAAGGGAGGGATAAAGATGTATAGCCAGCTAGACCATGCCAGCTCTGAGTCCAAGAGGGAAGGGCTAGGTCAGGCTGGGACCTGGGCAGGGGGCTCCCGGCCCCAGGCGATGAGGGAGTTGCTGGCCTGGGCAAGCTCGGTGATGGATACCCGGCCCCGCTGTCGGATGAAGTTAGCCATGGCAGTCAGTTCCTCCGGGGTTATGTAGATGAACTTGCCCCGGTCGTCAATCACACCTGTGGGGACATGCAGGTTGTGGGGCTGAGCCCTCCCCACCTGGCCTGAGGATGCCCACCCACCCACCCCTCCTGCCTGCCTACTTGGCCTCTCCTGGCTGTATCCAATCTTGGCTAGGTGAGTCAAATCAGGCTTCCTTGCCTGTCCTCGTCACTCAAAGCCATCCCCAGGCCTTAGCGTGTCCTCCTTGTAACTGCATCCCCGTCCTCAGTACACTGCTCCCCCAACCCGGGGTGGTCATCCTACCTCTGCAATAAGTCCCTGCAGCACCACGTGGCTAGATACTCCCCAAGGCCAGGGCCCGTAATGACTGATTCTTATCCTCTCACCTGTAAGAGTTCCCTCAGTCAGCAGGTCCTGGATGCGGTTTATGGTGTCCTATGAGGAGAACAGTTCTCAGAGCAGAGATGGGTGCTGCCGTCCTCAGAAAAGGCACTCGCAACCTCCCTCCCACCACAGCCAAATCTACTCCTCTCCTTCTCGTGGCCACCCTGCAATGTGACTCCATGTTTCTCCTTTGGAGGGACCGAGAGAGAAGGGGCTCTGGTCCTGGGACCCTGCAGGACCCCTGAGAGAGGCTCTCTTCCAACCAGGGGAGAACCGTTGGTGACATTTGACCGAGAAGGCTGGTATAGCCTGTTGTAAGACAGCTGTCAAGGTAACTGGATTTGGGCTGCTAAGAGTGATGGGGTTTAGACATTTTTCTTTTTTCTCCCTGCCTGTTTTCCAACTAGTTAGAAAGGCAGGATTCCTGGGGTGCCAAGAGATTCCTACACTCTACTCATTCTTGGTTGGGGGCAAGGTGGAAGGGGCATCAAGACTTTCCATCTTTAGGGCAGGCCCTCTCTTACAACCACACAGACCCCATGGCCACACTCCATGTAACAGGCCACCTTGTAGGGCTTACCTGAGTCCGCAGGCCCACCTGGGAAGCCAGGTCTTCCAAGAGCACAACCTTGGACTGCTACAAACAAAGGGAGGAAAGGGAATGAGGCTGAGCTTGAGCAAATCCTTCTCAGCACTGGAACCCTCTGAAGTTGGCATTCTGATCCGATCTGCTCTGGGTGGCTGGATAAACACTGTGTAGATTCCTATGGGAGAGCCTTGCTCCCTTCACACACGACTCACGCACTCTCCCAACTACCCATATGGAGAGACACACACATTCATAACCTCTCTCATTCCCTTGCTTGTGGGCAGAGATCTGCCCGAAACTACCACCTGCCCCCCAGGCTCCTGGACCGAAGACCACCCTGAGACAGACTCACAAGTGGAAAACCAAGCACAGCTGCCACCTTCTTCTCTGCAACCAGACCTATCTTTCTAACATCTTGGGCAAGTTGGAAGGGGAAGCACCATAGAGATGAAGGGGAGGGGTGACAGTCACCAAAAGCTATTTAAAAAAACTTTTTCTAGGACTTGTATTTGCTGAGAACCTGCCAGGACAAGGTACTGAGAAGGTGTTGGGGAAGCAATGTTGAAAAAGACATAGCTCACAGCCCCGCCAGGAGGAAGGTGAGAATGTGGAGAAGAACAGAGCAGATAAAAGGCCCCAATAAGCCAGGGCCTCGGTAGAAGCTCATTCTTGCCTCGCCTTTGCTCAAGGACCCCTGGCCTGGAGAGTACCACAACCCTGACACGCCCATACTTCTTTTTACCCATCCTCTTCACACCGTAGGAGCCCCCCCTTAAAATAACTGTTGATAACACTGCTCAGTGCTTTCCACACACAGCCATGTGCCACGTGCCTCCCTCACATCCTCAGGAGAAACGTTAGTTCCCAGGGATGCAGCTGAGGGTCCACTGCTGGATCCTACACATGCACCTGCCCCCGCCTCCCCCGCCTCTCTCAGCATATGACTTGAGAGAAGGCGGTCTTTTGCGTTTCTGTGCATCTTCCATAGCAAATGAGCTGGGGTAGGAGTGACACGGTGACACCGCCCCAGCTGCAGATGGCATGTGACTGTTTGAAATGCCAAACCGAATACGTAAGCAGGGAGGCAAGTGAGCAGCAGTTGGGCCACAGTGTGGGCAAGCACAAGGTGACCTGGCCAGCCTGCCTCTACCTACAAAGCAGGGAGTGGGTGCTGGGCTCCGAGCGACAGCTCAGAGTGGGAATATGGAGTCAGAGACCAGGTGGTCTCTGAAAACCTGGCCTGAGGGGCTACTGAGCCAAAAGTATGTTTGGCAAAACAAACCAACCAACCCAGCCTCAATCAGAGAGAAGAGTGGAGTAACAAGAGCAAGCTATGCCTGTGCACATAACTGCTGCACACAGAAATGTCCCTCCAGTTCTGAAACCCTAAGACAAAAGGGCCCATCCCCTTGGAGCCAAGAGGAAGGTGGGTAGGCTGAATTTTGGAAATTCTCCTTCTCCCTGCAGACAGCAGCTCTGGGAGAATCAGCTAGCATAGGCTGGAGAGACTTCTAAACTCCAAGAGTTTGGAGAACCCCCAGAAAATGGCCCCTCCAGAGAGGTGCTGAGAGCGAGGGCTGGCACTGCCCTGGGTACCTTTTCTCAGGCCTCTGCCTTGGAGAGGGGGACCTGAAGCTGATGCAGGAGGGCTTCCTGGAGGAGAGACTCAGGACTACATTGCTGCCCACCGGGTAGGTGGGGACAGTGAGCTCCAAACAGCAGCAGGAAAATGAGAGATACCCTGCCCAGGGTTGCAGCCCTCAATCAAGTGTGCCAGGGTGGAGAATGGGCTCCATCAGAGGGGAATGGTGGCAGTCTGAGGGAGCCTTCTCCCTCTCGGGAGCCCTGGCCCCCAGCTGTGAGCCTAGCCCCTCGCCGGCTGGGAGGTGTCTAAACCCCGCTCTCTTCTGGGAGAGGTGGGAGAGGGTTAGCAAGCCCCCAGCTCCTTGGTGCCCCTGGTTACCACTCCCACTACCGCCTCCGCTCCCTCTGCATTCCTTCCCTCAGCCGCCTCTGCACCCCTTAGCTGCACTTGAAAACCTCTCCCCTCATCGCATCCTTTGTGGGAGAGGAGAAGTTGCTTAGCAGCAAAGCAGAGCAGGACGTGCTTATGCAACACAACCCGGAGCAGTATCCGGGAGGCCTGCGCTGCAGCTGTAGACAGAAGGGGGCACACCTGCTGCCCTGCCCCAGATTCCAAAGGAAACATCATCCTATATCCCCCGGAAGACCCAAGTTCCTGGTTGGGAACACACGGCAGGGGATGCTTGTTTCACCTCAGTAGAGCCTCAGTATGACAGAACTGGCAGAAAACACACGTGAAGAAACTTGAAAACACAGTGACTCACTGAGCATGGGGTCTGAAGAGCAGGGAAACTGTCAAACCCTAAGCGTGAGGAAGCGATCATAGACTCGCACCTCCCACACAGACCAGGTGCTTCTCCACCTTTGGGGTCAGAGAAGAAGGGACTCTCCTGTCCAGGACCCCAGCAGCTCAGCCTCTCTTGGTCCACCTGCCCACTCCTGCACAAGCTTGAGTGAAACGCCTGCAGTCCCCGCTCAGGCCTACTCCCTCCAGGTCCTGAAGATGCCTCCAACATGCACACAGGAAGCAGGCAGCTGACACCCAGGTTCTGCTCTGTGGCTTCTTACCTTAATGTAGTTGATGAACTCGGCCAGGAAGCTGTGGGACTGGAGGAGCAGAGAAATCAAGGTGAGTGTCCCTCTGGCAGGGGCCACAGGGTCTATGCCTACACACCTGCCCATCTGAGTGCCACTTGCCTGCCCTGCCTGTGTGCCTGTCCAACCACCTGCGTGAGCAGTAGAGCCTCCTGTGGTGTGGGGATCAAGGCACCACTTCTCCCAAAAACAAGGTCTCAGCCGCTAGAGCCTGCTGATCCTGATGCCCACCCGCCTCTCACTGCCTGACTGGGGAGGCAGGTGAGGAGCAGCGGAGTGTCTGGGATGGGGTGGCTCGTCTTTTTGGGCACAGGGAGGGGTTTCCTAGGGGTGGTGGGCCCACCTGCTCCTCAGTCATGGTCTCGCCCACACCCTCTTCCTCCACCACGAAGGC
The DNA here is from genome assembly GCF_028023285.1 of Balaenoptera ricei. Lineage (NCBI taxonomy): Eukaryota > Metazoa > Chordata > Mammalia > Artiodactyla > Balaenopteridae > Balaenoptera > Balaenoptera ricei. The sequence continues at coordinate 30,430,012 of NC_082653.1, forward strand.
CTCCTTCAGTTTCAGATACTCTTCATGCTCCCGCTGGGCCTGCTCCTCCCGGGCTTTCCTCTCCTCCTCCTCCTGTGGACACAGAAGAGGCAAGAGTCAGATATTTTAGGGTGAGTGCCCACCCTATCCTGTTCTGGTCTCTGCTGCCCCCACAGGGCAGCAGAGCATCCAGCCCAGCCCTTTCTCAGGGACAGAGCTCCGTTAAGACCTTGATCCCTCTGGCCCCTAAGCTGAACAGCAGGATCCCTCTTCTCAATCAGTTCCATCACCTCCCAGAAGAATGCTGCTCAGCCCCCCTATCCCTGAAAATCCTGCCATGAACCCCCCCATAATATCCTCCAGTCACCCCCCCTCCCACTTCCTGTCCTGTCATGTCCAAACTTCGTGAACAAACACCCAGTTTCCCTTTCCCCCCAATCATCCATCCATCCAGCCCACTCCAATCTGGCTTCTGCATACTCAGCTCCACCAAAACAAGTCCTGCTATGGTCTCACCCATGTCCTCCAACCACAAAAGCCAAAGGACAACCATCAGGCCTCATACCCCTGTCTTCTCAGTGGCCTGGGGCAAAGCCAACCATCCCTTCTTCCCTCCCTTGGCATCCAGACCCTACCCTCTCCTGGATTTCCTCCTGTTCCTTGGGCCATTCTTCCCGCCTCCTCCATCACTCAGCCCTGTCCCTTCTTTCTCCTTCACTCTCTGGGCCACCTCACCATGCCCACAGCATCAACAATTATGTCCTTGCCAGTGGCTGCCACAGTTGTATCCCCACCCAAATCTCTCCTTGCAAACGCACAACTGCCCAAGTGGCACACCCACTGGGCTGTCTCACAGGCACCTCAAATTGATTATGTTCCAGAAAGACCCTGTGATCTACTCCCCACACATCTGGTACTCCTCCTGGGCCCCTGGCTCAGTGAATCACACAACCATCTGGCCAGATGCCCTGGTCAGAAATGAGGCCCCATCTACTTCTTTCTTTAACTTCTGGAAAACTTGATCCACCCATGTCACTCCATCACCAGCACAACCTAGTGCAACAGTCTCGCCCCAAATCAACCCATTTTCCAGAATTCTCAGAACGATCTATTTTAAACATGAAGCTAAAGCTGGGACACGGAATATACAAGATGAGCCTGGAGCATTTTGCAGTGTCAAAAGTAAAAAAGTACTTAAAAAAACAAAACAATAAGGGTATGTCAAAGGTACACAGGAGCCAACTAAAAGAGCTCCCAGTGGCCAAAGCTGGAACAATCTAAGCAAAAAAGTCAATAAGATAGCATTGGATAGGACTTCCCTGGCGGCTCAGTGGTTAGGACTTTGCACTTTCACTGCTGAGGGCCCAGGTTCAATCCCTGGTTGGGGCACTAAGATCCCACATGGCACATGGCGTGGCCCAAAAAAAAAAAAAAAAAAAAAAAAGATAGCATTTGGATTATAATACTAAGTTCAAATAAATATCCATAAGTCCATGTGGATACAAATAAACAATTGGGGACTTCCCTGGTGGCACAGTGGTTAAGAATCCGCCTGCCAACGCAGGGGACACGGTTCAATCCCTGGTCCGGGAAGATGCCACATGCCGTGGAGCAACTAAGCCCATGCACCACAACTACTGAGCCTGCGCTCTAGAGCCCACAAGCCACAACTACTGAGCCCATGCACCGCAACTACTGAAGCCTGTGTGCTCTAGGGCCTGTGCTCCGCAACAAGCCACCGCAATGAGAAGCCTGTGCACTGCAATGAAGACCCAATGCAGCCAAAAGATAAATTATTTAAAAAAAAGAAAAAAATTTTTTAAAATTGCTTTAAAAAAATAAAACAATTGAATAAAGAAAGAAGAAAAGATAAATCTGTACAAAAGAATTCCAAATACTTTATGTAAATACTCTCCTCTTAAGAAGGTGGAACATAGCTCCCTACTCCGTAAGTGTGGGCTGTGCAGTGACTTGTTTCCAAAGAAGCATGGGAAATGGGGAAATCTGGCAAATGTAACCTTAGCCAGGTGATCAAGGTTAACATACTAGTGATAAGTCAAGTTGATAACATGTACTCTTGCTATGTTGTGGTGAGGATGACACTTCACCTCCAGTCTTCCTTCCAGAAATCTATAACCCCCAGTCTAACCGTGACAATAACATAAGCCAAATGCAAATAGAGGGACATTTTACAAAATACTCGCCCAACAGTTCTCAAAACTGTCAAGATCATCAAAAGCAAAGAAAGTCTGAGAAACTGTCACAACCCAGAGGAACCTAAGGAGATATGACAACTAAGTGTAATGTGGTATCCTGGATGGAACCCTGGGAAAGAAAAAGGATATTTGGGGAAAGCTAATGAAATCCCAATAATGTGTCAAATTCACTTAATAATAATGTATTAATATTAGTTGTGAGAAATATACCACAGTAAGGTATGATGTTAATAATAAGGGAATCTGGGGTGCAGGGGAGAAGAGTCCCAGAATATTTAAGGTGCATTATTAGGATCAATATTCAGAAAGGTAAAAAACTCTCTCAACTAATGCCTCCCCTCTGCTATGTTCCAGCCCATCTGCTATAGCACCCATAGCCAGGCTTCCTGCCATCCAGTGTCCCTGGACAATAGGGCCAGTAGAGGCCAAAGGCACCATGCTATGGGGTCTTCCCAGCTGGGCAGCCCTGGCTCTCACCCTATATATCCCACATCTTTGTGATGTTGCCTTTCTTCGGCACCTGATTCTCAGAAGGAAGGAAGCATCTGGCAAACAAAGGTTGATTCACCGCCCTTATTGCAGTGGCATCCATTCCCTGAGCATCTTCTCTATGCCAGGCCCCAAACAGAACCTGGTACAGATACGATCCACCATCTCTTACAATGTCCTTTAACAGCCTCAAGACCCTTGGGATCCAGAACCCGCACTCCGCCACCTTACCTCTCTGACCCCTTTCCTTCTTCCTTCCCCTGCTCTAGCCACTCTGTCTCAATGTTCTTCAAATGCTTCAGGTGTGTCCAATAAATCACATGCACAAAATTTCAGTCTCAGGCTCACTTTTCAGCAGCAGCTTTACAGAGGCTGCACCTAGAGCTCAGGGACCAAATAAACCAGGGCCTGCACCTAGCTCAAGGCCCCTCTTCTAGGCTGGAGGTGTTGGGAAGCGGCGTGGGTATCAAGGCTGCCTGGGCAGCTGTCAGAAGTCAGCATCGGGGGACTGGCTCACCTTCTGTTCCTCCTCCAAGCGAAGCCGCTCCTCCTCCTTTTTCCACTCTGCCTCACGCTGCGACTCCAGGCGTTTCCGCTCCTCACGCTCAGCCTCCTCTGCCTGGAGAAAGGCCTTCATAGGGGGCACATCTCCACCCCCAGTTAGAGCTTGCCCACCTCCCAAACAGGCCAGGCTAGGCCAGGCCTGGCCACAGACGAAGGTTGCAGGAGACGGAGACAGGCAAGCATCAAATACCAGCCCAGCATGCAAAGAGCCTCGAGGGGAGGGTCTGCCATTTAGAAGACCCTTTCCCACTTCTCAGAGCTGCACCCCATCCCTCCTGCTTGCCTCACGCTGGGCTTTTCGTGCTTGTTTCTCCTCCAGCTTCCGTAGTTTCTTAGCTCCAATTTTCCCTAACAGGTGAGTTTCCACTGGCTTCTCGATGTCTTCTTCCTCTTGGGCTGAGTATGGTCAGAGAAAGACACTGCAGGTCCTGACCATGGAAGACTGATGATGATGGATCCACCCTACCCCTTGTCCCTCTCCTTATGGGCGGTTCTCCTTCCACTCACTTGCAAATACCACTAGCCCAGCTCTGCCCTCTAGAGGCCTCTGCCACGCAGAAATTCATCTGGGTGTGTGTGTGTGTTAGGTGTGGGGGAGGGGTGAGGGAATCATGAGGCAAGAAAACAGATGATAACTTTAGATCTGCATAGCCATAAAGAAAGCACTCTAACCCAAGGGTTAAGCCCTCAGGAAATGAGTGTGCCCACACAAGGAGAGTGCTGGAATAGAAGGAGTGGACTGAAGAACTCTCTAGGTCAATCTAAAGACTCCTGCCCTTGGACTTCCCTGGTGGTGCAGTGGTTAAGAATTCGTCTGCCAATGCAGGGAACACAGGTTTGATCCCTGGTCTGGGAAGATCCCACATGTCCGGAGCAACTAAGCCTGTGTGCCACAGCTACTGAGCCTGTGCTCTAGAGCCCGTGAGCAACAACTACTGAGCCCACGTGCCGCCACTACTGAAGCCCACGCGCCTAGAGCCCTTGTTCCGCAACGAAGAGTAGCCCCCGCTCGCCGCACTACAGAAAGCCCGCACTCAGCAACGAAGACCCAGTGCAGACAAAAATAAATAAATAAAAAGACTCCTGCCCTCCTGTTTGGACACTGAGAGCCACAATGAAGGAAGAGGGGGTTGGCTCAATGGAATAGGGATCAGGGTCCAGAGCTGCTAGTCCCCGGGAGCAAAGCCTGGGTCCTAAGTCTCCCCTAACTACATCCTATGGCTCCCAGATATCCCTCCCACACTATGGCTTCACACCCCACTCTTCTGCCCAGCTTTGGGGGTCCCCTCACCCTCTAACCCAGGCCCTTTCTCCACCAGGCTGGGCCCCTCTCACCTGGGATGACGGCCTCCCCCTCATTCTCAACTTCTTCTGCCCAGGCCACCCGCTGGGCTCGACGCTGGGCCTGCAGGCGGCTGCCCAGGTCCCTGCGGCGCCGGGGCCTGCCCCCAGTTCTCTGCTCCTCGGCCTCCAGGGGCAGAGGCTGGGCCACTCGGCCTGCTACTACTGCCTCCTCTTCATTGTGCAAAGGCTCTTGGACAGCTGTAGGGAAGAGAAGAACCATGATTCTGTCCGGCAGGCCAAACCACCTCATGGCAGGGGGAACAGCGTCCTGGAAGCCTCACCCTCCTCTGCTCAACTTCCTCCAGGCTCCCGCTGCCCATAGCACAAAGTCCCAATTTCTCAGTCTGACTGTGGAGGCCTTCATAACCTAAACCCAGACCTTGGTCCTATGCAGCAAGATCACCCCATCCCTCCCACCTGTGCTGATATCTTTCTTTCCTCTCAAGGCCCCACTTTTCCAGTTGACCTGTCAGGAAACTACCACCCTGCAAGATGGAGCTGAAGCTCTACCTCCTCTAGGAAGCCCACCTTGACCTCTCCAGACCTCATCTGAATGCCCACGGCAGGACTGCATTTATCTGTTGCCTAACACCACCTGGCATGGTTTTATCTGGCACCCCAGTCATAGAGCACACCCGAGGGCTGAGTCTCTCCTCTCAGGAAGATTTGTTGGCTATTTGCCTTACCTCAGCTTCTCTGTGCCCACCCCCCTCCCGCAGATGCTCTGAAGTAGCTTGTGGGCCCAAGGAGGGGGAGAGACATATACACAAACCCATATGCTGATAAGAAATGATGGGGAGGGGGGCAGGATGGAGGATGACAGGTGTATCTGTTCTGTGCCCTGGAGGATGACATGTTCTTCCGGGCGGGGTGCAAAACAAGGAGGAAGGTGCATGGCCACATGGGTATTCTCCTTGAAGGTGAAGGAGCTTCCTGGAGCCACCTCATGCTCTGTTCAGCTCGTGGGTAGGTAGAAAACTTAGGTTCCCCCTTCTCGTCAGCTGCTCTGGAGCCCGCCTGGGAGGGATGGGAAACCCCTGTGGATCCCCCAACGGGCGCAGAGAAGGGCTGCCCGGATGAGGGATGGGAGTGCCCGCCAGGGCCTGGCCCTTCTGCAGTGCCAAGGGACGGGGGGGAGAGGTGAGGCGAGGCTCTCTTTTGGGGCCAGGAGAAAGGCGTAGGTAACCTGCTACTCAGTCCGCGAGCCGCAATCCTGCTCTGCGGCCCCCCGCTGGTTCCCCTTCGCGCACGTATGCGCATGCGCGCAGCCTGCCTGACGCGGAAGGCGCGGTTATCTCGTCAGCCCAGCCAGGCAAGCCGGCGCATGCGCAGGAGTCGCGGCTCGACGGCCTACAGAGGCTCTGGAGTCAGAGGACGCGCGGCCCCCACCGGCCATGGCGTGGCGACGTCTCCTACCTGCTACCACCCGGCTCCGGCTGCGAGTCAGGAAGAGGATAAGGCCGACAAGCAGAGCCGCCGCCACCAAGTACACCACCGGGGCCACCATGGCAACGCCTTCCAGGTGGAACCAGCGCGTCCACTCTGAGGCCCGGGATCTCCCAGGCCCCGCCTAACGCCCATGTGGCCCCTCCCGTTTCCCATTCTAGGCTCCGCCCACCACTCGGCCCCGCCCAGGCCGCACACTAAATTTAGAGGCCCTAATTTTTTCTTAATCTGCTGTACAGCAATGAATGAATGAATGAATTAGCTGTATAGCAAAGTGATTCAGCTATACATATATATCCTTTTTTTTTGGCCTTGCTGTGCAACTTGCAGGATCTTAGTTCCCCAGCCAGGGACTGAACCTGTGCCCTTGGCAGTGAAAGCGCAGAGTCCTGACAACCGGGCTGCCAGGGAATAACCTACTTTTTTTTTTTTTTTTAATATTCTTTTCCATTATGGTTTATCATAGAATACTGAATATAGTTCTCTGTGCTATAGGAACACAGAAGGTAGGAGCTTGTTTATCTATTGCATATATACCAATAGTAGCTTACATCTGCTAACCCTAACCTCCCACTCCATCCCCCCAACCCCTCCCCCTTGACAACCACAAGTCTGTTCTATATGTCTGTGAGTCTGTTTCTGTTTCATAGATAGGCTCATTTGTCATATATTAGATTCCACATATAAGAGATATATGGTATTTGGCTTTCTCTTTCTGACTTACTTCATTTAGTATGATAATCTCTAGTTGCATCCGTGTTGCTGCGAGAGGCCCTAATTTTTAACTTTAAAATGAATTCTGGGGGAGTAAAAAATGTTAAGTGGAAATTATTGCAAATAGTTATGTGCAGCGTGACATTTATGTATGTTTAAAAAGCACTAAACAATACCACAGTGTTTATGGAAGCATACATATGCAGAAAAAGTAAAAAAGTTGCTTGGGAATGATACATACCAACTTCAGAATAGCAGTTACCTTTGGGGAGGGAAGAAGTTGGATGGCATTAACAGCAGAGATTTGCCTGTATCTGTGACATCGATCTCATTAAAAGTGGAGACCAAATCTTCTATATAAATAAATTGTAATATACTTTTGTACTCAGACTTGCAATTTCATACCATTTTAAAGTAACTTATTGGGTTGTACAAGAATTATTGATCCAGTTTTCCATAGTGAGCACTAGGAAATTAAATACAGGGAATTTAAATTTTCTTTTGATTCTTGACACTGTTCAAAAAGAAAAACAAAACTGGGACTTCCCTGGCAGTCCAGTAGTTAAGACTCAGCACTTACAATGCAGAGGGCGTGGGTTCGATCCCCGGTCTGGGAACTAAAATCCCACATGCCATGTGGTGTGGCCAAAAAAACCCCAACCAACCAACCAACAAAAAAAAACTGGGGACAAATTCTACCTCAATAAAGTTGTTTAAAAAAAAAAACCTAGGGACAGGATGTAAACTCAAGATTTTTTAAAAAGCAAATAACAACTAAACTACTAGGAATTTGCTATTACAGTAGTATGAAGATTTTGTGTGTATGATGACATAAAGATCCCAGGACCCATGATGTGTGTATAGGGGAGGATTTGAAAAAATATGGGCACACGTTAACACTTTAACATGTTAAATTGGAATGGTGGAAACTTGAGCATTTATGATTTTCTGTAATTTTGAAATAGTTCATAATTTATAAACAAGCAAAAAGGGCAGGACAGTGCTTTTAAAATATATAAATGTTGATGATCGTTGAAGCTGGTCAATGGTTATATAGGGGCTCATTATACTGCCTTTTTTTTTTTTTTTTGGTAAGTTTGTCATTTTTGTGCAAGTTTGAAATTTTCCATAATAAAAAATATTGTTAAAAAGTAAAAATTAAGACTTGATACATTTTTGTGTGTAATTTGCATGTGCATAGAAAGTTGTTTGGAAGGGCAAAATAAGAAACTGTCAATAGATATAACTTCCTTGCTGCCTCAGATTATATCACTTTCACAGCTTTCATTTGGAGTTCTCAGATTGTCAGGGTCCTGGACCCTAAGCATGTTGCTTAAGGTTTGTGGGCAGACTGAGTGGGGTGGAAGATGGCAGGGAGAACAACAGTGAGACAGCTGCTGCCCTGGTCCAGGTAAGAACAGAAGAAGGCTGGATTCATGACAGTAGCATTGGAGTGGTGAGGAGGGGACTGATTGAAGAACTATTTCAGAGGCAGAATTCATAGGACCTGACAATCTCCTTCGAGGGCATGAATTGTCCTTCTTTGCTTAACTTGGTTTCCTCCACATGAGGGAAGTGTAATTCCAAAGAGATTTTCTGTCATATTCCTTGCTAAAGGAAATAAAAATTTACATTTTAGGGACTTCCCTGGTGGCGCAGTGGTTAAGAATCCGCCTGCCAATTCAGGGGACATGGGTTCGAGCCCTGGTCTGGGAAGATCCCACATGCTGTGGAGCCACTAAGCCCGTGTGCCACAACTACTGAGCTGTGCTCTAGAGCCCACTAGCCACAACTACTGGGCCCATGTGCCACAACTACTGAAGCCAACGCGCCTAGAGCCCATGCTCCACAACAAAGAAAAGCCATCGCAATGAGAAGCCCGCGCACTACACTGAAGAGTAGCCCCCGCTCACCGCAACTAGAGAAAGCCCGCACACAGCAACGAAGACCCAACCCAGCCAAAAATTTTTTAAAAAATTTACATTTTAATTCTAGCATAGGCTACTTAATGAATGAATAATGCAGTCCCCTTCCTTTCTGCTCAGAGAAACTAAGAACCTATCTACGTTGGCTCACCAGTTAAGTGAAGCAATCGATACATTTCTTTTTTGTTTTGTTGTTGCCTAAGAGGATTTCTGTCACTTGCAACCAAGGATCCTAACTGAAGATCACACATACACAAACTTCTGCATACAATTTTAGGTATTCACCCATCTCCTTCCTCCCCCCCCGCCCCCGACCCTGCCAAGCTCTTGGGCTCCAAGACCTTCAGATTTATTTATCTAACTATTTACTATTTATTTATTGGCTTGCGGGATCTTAGTTCCCTGACCAGGGACTGAACCCGGGCCTTCGGCAGTGAAAGAACAGAGTCCTAACCACTGGACAGCCAGGGAATTCCCCAAGACCTTCAGATTTAGAGTGAGGTCTATCTAAAGTGAATACTCATTTATTTCCAATACTCCATGCTTAATAACTCTGTAGCTGAAGCTTTCAACAGTCAGGAGGTCGGCTTTGCTGAGGGGAACCTCTTCTGCCCCTCCACCTCCCTGAAGATTCACCATGACTTCATGAATTAGGAAGACAAATGACATAGAGGGAAGGCAACCACTTCCTGATGTAACCCACCACTTCTCAGGTCAACTCCAAGGAGCCTCGCAAATCACATGGTAGAAAGGGATCACATGGTAGAATGGGAAACTTCAGGACCTGCCTTAGGACACAGTGAGGCCTTTTGGCCTATGCAATACTCCCACTACGGTAAAGTCGTTGAGCAACAGGATTTTTTCCCCCACGAGGACAAATTCTGGGGTCTAAAAAAAAAAAATCATCCAGATTATTAGAGGTCTTTAACATTAACAAAAATAACTCATCCAGGCATTGACAGCCCTCCAGACTTCCGATGACACTCCTCTGACGGGAGTTGCCTCACCAGGAGTAGAGCTGGCCCTGAATCTGCCCTTACTGTTAACCTTCGGTTGCTGAGTCCATGAAGGAGGGAGACAGCTGAATTGCCCAGTGCGGGTGTCAGCAGTGGGTCAAGGCCTATCGCACAGGTGGGTCTGCTGGGGCACTTTCTGCTCTTTGCTGTGTTGGGGATGAAAAGATGTGGCTGAGAAGGGATGATGGACTTAAAGGACTGGAGGGATGAGGTAATAAGGGGGTCGAAATACTGAAGTCGCAAATCTGGGAGATGGGGGAAAAGACCGGGCTAGATTTAGGCTATGCCAAGTTTAAGATCACAGTCAAGTAGATCAGAGCTGGCAAGCAAGGAGGAGCTAAGGAAGCGAGGCTGAAGGTGAGGTCAGGATAAAGTCCCAGGTTTGGGGGCCCTTGTCCAGAAGGAAACAGTTTCCAGAGACAGCTTTAGAGTGCCCGCGGTTAAGGCGAATCGTCCAGAGCCTAGGCAGTTCATCACCAGCCTCGAGGTAGCTACGCTGGGCTTCTTTGCTTCCTCGGTGTCCCTGTCCCAGAGAGGGGCGAAAGCAGGGGTGGGGCAGGTGGCTGGAACGGTCTCTTCTGGCCTTGAGGAGAGCGTCTCTTTGCGGGAGGGACTGGTCCCGGCGTACGCAACCTCCAGCGTTGGGAAGACCCCAGCAAATCCGACGCAGGAGGGCCGAGCCCTTCTCCTCCCTTCTAGCGCCCGGGGCCCCAGGCTGCTCAAACGGAAAAGGGCGCTGTGCTCCCGGTGATCTGAGCAAGGATTCTGTGCGCCCAGCGCAGCCTTCCCGCCCCTGAAGTGCCCAGACTGCAGCTGCCGCCGCCACCGGAGCGCGCAGCACGCAACAAAATCCACAGCCGGCCTTCCTGGGACCCCCGGCCGGAAACCGGGCCACCCCCTTCCGCCGCCAGGCGGAAGTAGAGGGGCTTCCGCTGAGCCTGCCAGGTACTTGTGGCTCACAATGGCGGCCTCCTTGTCCGGGAAGAAGATCGTGTTTGTCACGGGGAACGCCAAGAAGCTGGAGGAGGTGACGGGAGGGGTGGGAAGCCGAGCAGGAGGCGGTTGGGGGGTAGCGTGTGGCAAGGTTGGCTGGGGAGAAGGCGGAGAAGTGGCTTCCAGGCGGAGGGAAGCACGCTGGTGGGGAAACAGAGTCCGACCCGGAGGGATGGGTTGGATCGGGAAGGGGATGGGCCGCGCGGAGTGGACCGGCACATGTGCGGAGTGGGGGCGACCCGGGGTTGGACTCGATAGAATGAGGGCCTTGACAAATCCGGGCACGGGGCTTGTGAGCTTAGGGGCATCGGGAGCTGAAGGAGTGGTGGGGTCCTTAACACTTGTCCCAAAGGTCACCTCTTAAGCTAGGTCCCAAACCGGGACCCTGACACCCCTCTGGAGCTGATCCAGACCCCGCTGCTGGCCTGGGGTTGGCAGGGGCCGGACAGGGTGTGGGGCCAGGCATCCAAACTGAGTTCCACACCCCACCACGGTCCAGAAATGTGGTCCTCAGCCTCTCCCAGCCTCTTTCCGCCATCTGTGAAATGGCCATTATGCAGGAGGTCTGCTTCACAGCGCAATGGAGAGGAGGAGTGAAGGAGGCAGTGGATCCAAAGTTCCTGCCTACAGGGACTTTGTGGCCAGCTCTGAGAATTCTGGGGGTTGATGGAACCGCTTTGGTTGCAAATAGTAGAGAGACACAGGGAGCTCATGTAAACAACCAGGTGACAATGGTGGGAATACAATGGTATGCTGTCCCACAGGGCTTGAGGAGTCTTTCTTAGGAGTCCCTATCGAGGGGTTTATTTGTCCTTCTAGTTGTCTCTGGATGCTCATCCCTTTTCCTTTTGAGGTCTTTCTGCATTTTTCCCTTCTGTTGGAGGAGGCAGTAAGGCTTCTGCCAGACATCAGCTCTGATTGGCCTTGCTTGGATCAAAGGTTTGCCCTTACTTAGTCAGCCATGGTCAAGGAGGTGGGTCATGTGTGGGGAATCAGGATGACACCTACTAGATGTCTGAGGCAGACCAATGGGGTGCAGTCATTAGGGTCATTTGTCTACAACATAGGGACCAATGACACTTGCATGCTGTTACAGGGTGGCCTCAGAAGTCAGAGCCCTGTGCTGATAAAAGGTTTGTGATCTTGAGGCCAGACCAGACAAGCAGACAGGCAGTGCCACACTGAACAGAGCCCCATGCAAGATGGTGGGTGCCAGCTCCCAAGGCCATCTCTACCTCTGGTTGAGAATGTGGCCCTCCCACATTTAAAGAAGAGGGAGGGAATTCCCTGGAAGTCCAGTGGTTAGGATTCGAGCTTTCACTGCCGGGGCCCGAGTTCGATCCCTGGTTGGGAAACTAAGATCCTGTAAGCCATGTGGCACGGCCCCCCAAAAAAAGGAGAAAAAAAAAGAAGATGCTGGAGTGGCCAGAGGAGGCTCACTGGAGAAAATAGACTTGAAGTTGGCCTAAAATAGGGAGTTTTAACTCTTCATCTCATGGTACCCCATTGGCAGAGTGACGAAGCCTCTGGACCCTTTCTCAGGAAAATATTTTTAAATGTACAAAATAAAATACATAGGATTACAAAGGAAATCAAGTCTACTGATTTACAATTCTCAAAATATTATAAATATTTGTGATCCAGTTACATATGCTTTATTAATGCGTACCGAGCTGATCTCCCTGTGCTATGCCGCTGCTTCCCACTAGCTATTTTACATTTGGTAGTGTGTATATGTCGATGCTTCTGTCACTTCGCCCCAGCTTCTCCCTCCCCCGCTGCCGTGTCCTCAAGTCCATTCTGTATGTCTGTGTCTTTATTCCTGCCCTGCCACTAGGTTCATCGGTACCATTTTTTTTTTAGATTCCATATATATGCATTAGCATATGGTATTTGTTTTTCTCTTTCTTTACTTTTTTTCTTTACTTCACTCTGTATGACAGACTCTAGGTCCATCCACCTCACTACAAATCACTATTTCGTTTCTTTTTATGGCTGAGTAATATTCCATTGTATATATGTGCCACATCTTCTTTATCCATTCATCTGTCAATGGACATTTAGTTTGCTTCCATGTCCTGCCTATTGTAAATAGTGCTGCAGTGAAGATTGTGGTGCATGTCTCTTTTTGAATTATGGTTTTCTCAGGGTATATGCCCAGTAGTGGGGTTTGCTGGGTCATATGGTAGTTCTATTTTTAGTTTTTTAAGGAACCTCCATACTGCTCTCCATAGTGGTTGTATCAATTTACATTCCCACCAACAGTGCAGGAGGGTTCCCTTTTTACCACACCCTCTCCAGCATTTATCGTTTCTAGATTTTTTGATAATGGCCATTCTGACCGGTGTGAGGTGATACCTCATTGTGGTTTTGATTTGCATTTCTCTAATAGTGATGTTGAGCATCTTTTCATGTGCCTCTTGGCCATCTGTATGTCTTCTTTGGTGAAATGTCTATTTAGGTCTTCTGCCCATTTTTTAATTGGGTTGTTTCTTTTTGTTTTAAATTTATTTTATTTTATTTTATTTTATTTTTATTTTTGGCTGCGTTGGGTCTTCGTTGCTGTGTGCGGGCTTTTCTCTGGTTGCGGTGAGCGGGGACTACTCTTCGTTGCGGCGCGCAGGCTTCTCATTGCAGTGGCTTCTCTTGTTGTGGAGCATGGGCTCTAGGCGCGTGGGCTTCAGTAGCTGTGGCATGGGGACTCAGTAGTTGTAGCTTGCGGGCTCTAGCGCGCAGGCTCAGTAGCTCGGTATTTGTGGCGCACAGGCTTAGTTGCTCCGCGGCATGCGGGATCTTCCCAGACCAGGGCTCAAACCTGTGTCCCCTGCATTGGCAGGTGGATTCTTAACCACTGTGCCACCAGAGAAGCCCGGGTTGTTTCTTTTTTTGATATTGAGCTCCATGAGCTGTTTGTATATTTTGGAGATTAATCCTTTGCTCGTTGTTTCATTTGCAAATATTTTATCCCATTCTGAGGGTTGTCTTTTCGTCTTGTTTATGGTTTCCTTTGCTGTGCAAAAGCTTTTAAGTTTAATTAGGTCCCATTTGTTTAGTTTTGTTTGTATTTTCATTACTCTAAGAGGTGGGTCAAAAAACATCTTGCTGTGGTTTATGTCAAAGAGTGTTTTTCCTATGGTTTCCTCTAAGAGTTTTATAGTGTCTGTTTTTACATTTAGGTCTTTAATACATTTGGAGTTTATTTTTGTGTGTGGTGTTAGGTGGTGTTCTAATTTCATTGTTTTACATGTAGCTGTCCAGTTTTCCCAGCACCACTTACTGAAGAGGCTGTCTTTTCTCCATTGTATTTTCTTGCCTCCTTTGTCATAAATTAGGTGACCATATGTGCATGGGTTTATCTCTGTGCTTTCTATCCTGCACCTTGATCTGTATTTCTGTTTTTGTGCCAGTACCAACCTGTCTTGATTACTGTAGCTTTGTAGTATAGTTTGAAGTCAGGGAGCCTGATTCCTCCAGCTCCGTTTTTCTTTCTCCGTATTGCTTTGGCTGTTTGGGATCTTTTGTGTTTCCATTACAAATTGTAAAATTTTTTGTTCTAATTCTGTGTAGAATGCCATTGGTAGTTTGATAGGGATTGCATTGAATCTGTAGATTGCTTTGGGTAGTATAGTCATTTTCATAATATTGATTCTTCCAATCCAAAAACATGGTATATTTCTCCATCTGTTTATGTCATCTTTGATTTCTTTCATCAGTGTTTTATAGTTTTCCAAGTATAAGTCTTACGCCTCCTTAGATAGGTTTATTCCTAGGTATTTTATTCTTTTTGTTGCAGTGGTAAATGGGATTGTTTCCTTAATTTCTCTTTCTGATTTTTCGTTGTTAGTGTATAGGAATGCCAGAGATTTCTGTGCATTAATTTTGTATCCTGCAACCTTACCAAATTCGTTGATTAGTTCTAGTAGTTTTCTGGTGGCATCTTTAGGATTTTCTATGTATAGTATCATGTCATCTGCAAACAGTGACAGTTTTACTTCTTTTCCAATTTGTATACCTTTTATTTCTTTTTCTTCTCTGATTGCCATGGCTAGGACTTCGAAAACTATGTTGAATAAGAGTGGCGAGAGAGGACATCCTTGTCTTGTTCCTGATCTTAGAGGAAATGCTTTCAGTTTTTCACCATTGAGTATGTTTGCTGTGGGTTTGTCATATATGACCTTTATTATGTTGAGGTAGGTTCCCTCTATGCCCATTTTCTGGAGCGTTTTTATTGGAAAATGGTGTTGAATTTTTTCAAAACCTTTTTCTGCATCTATTGAGATGATCACATGGTTTTTATTCCTTAATTTGTTAATATGGTGTATCACATTGATTGATTTGCATATATTGAAGAATCCTTGCATCTGATGTATGATCCTTTTAATATGTTGTTGGTTTCTGTTTGCTAGTATTTTGTTTAGGATTTTTGCATCTATGTTCATCAGTGATATTGGACTATAATTTTCTTTTTTTGTGATATCTTTTTCTGGTTTTGGTATCAGGGTGATGGTGGCTTCATAGAACGAATTTGGGAGTGTTCCTCCCTCTGCAGTTTTTTGGAAGAGTTTGAGAAGGATCGGTGTTAGCTCTTCTCTAAATGTTTGATAGAATTCGCCTGTGAAGCCATCTGGTCCTGGACTTTTGTTTGTTGGAAGATTTTTTTTACATAAAAATTTATTTATTTTTATTTATTTATGTTTGGCTGCGTTGGGTCTTCATTGCTGCGCGTGGACTTCCTCTAGTTGCGGCAAGCCAGGGCTACTCTTCGTTGTGGTGCACAGGCTTCTCATTGCGGTGGCTTCCCTTGTTATGGAGCATGGGCTCTCGGCAGGCGGGTTTCAGTAGTTGCGGCACATGGGCTCAGTAGTTGTGGCTCGTGGACTCTAGAGCACAGGCTCAGTAGGTGCGGCACATGGGGTTAGTTGCTCCGTGGCATATGGGGTCTTCTCGGACCAGGGATCGAACCTGTGTCCCCTGCATTGGCAGGCAGATTTTTAACCAATGCGCCACCAGGGAAGTCCTGTTGGAAGATTTTTAATTACAGTTTCAATTTCATTACTTGTGATAGGTCTGTTTATATTTTCTAATTCTTCCTGGCTCAGTCTTGGAAAATTGTACATTTCCAAGAATTTGTCCATTTCCTCATGGGTGTCCATTTTATTGGCATATAGTTGTCTGTGGTAGTCTCTTATAATCCTTTGTATTTCTGCAGTGTCAGTTGTGATTTCTCCTTTTTCATTTCTTATTTTATTTTATTTATTTATTTATTTATTTATTTTAAACATCTTTATTGAAGTATAATTGCCTTACAATGGTGTGTTAACTTCTGCTTTATAAATTTCTAATTTTATTGATTTGCGTCCTCTCCCTTTTTTTCTTGATGAGTCTGGCTAAGGGTTTATCAATTTTGTTTATCTTCTCAAAGAACCAACTTTTAGTTTTATTGATTTTTGCTGTTATTTTCATTTCTGTTTCATTTATTTCTGCTCTGATCTTTATGATTTCTTTCCTTCTACTGACTTTGGGTTTTCTTTGTGCTTCTTTCTCTAGTTGCTTTAGGTGTAGGGTTAGATTATTTATTTGAGATTTTTCTTGTTTCTTGAGGTGAGATTGAATTGCTGTAAACTTCCCTCTTAGAACAGCTTTTGCTGCATCCCATAGGTTTTGAGTCGTCGTGTTTTTGTTGTCATTTGTTTCTATGTATTCTTTTATTTCTTTGATTTCTCTAGTGATCTCTTTGTTACTTAGTAGTGCACTGTTTAGCCTCCATGTATTTGTGTTTTTTACAGTTTTTTTCCTGTAATTGATTTCCACTCTCGTAGCAGTGTGGTCAGAAAAGATGCTTAATACGATTTCAATTTTCTTAAATTTTCCGAGGCTTGATTTGTGACCCAAGATGTGATCTGTCTTGGAGAATGTTCCGTGTGCACTTGAGAAGGAAGTGTACTCTGCCCCTTTCGGGTAGAATATTCTGTAAATATCAATTAAATCTGTCTGGTCTATTGTGTCATCTAAAGCTTGTGTTTCCTTATTTATTTTCTGTTTGGATGATCTGTCCATTGGGGTAAGTGAGGTGTTCAAGTCCCCTACTATTATTGTGATACTGTCGATTTCCCCTTTCATGGTTGTTAGCATTTGCCTTATGTATTGAGGTGCTCCTATGTTGGGTGCATAAACGATTATAATTGTTATATCTTCTTCTTGGATTGATCCCTTGATCATTATGTACTGTCCTTCCTTATCTCTTGTAACAGTCTTTATTTTAAAGTCTATTTTTAAATAAATTTATTTATTTTATTTATTTATTTTTGGCTGTGTTGGGTCTTCGTTGCTGTGCATGGGCTTTCTCTAGTTGCGGCAAGCAGGGGTTACTGTTTGTTGTGGTGTGCAGGCTTCTTATTGAGGTGGCTTCTCTTGTTGCAGAACACAGGCTCTAGGCACGCAGGCTTCAGTTGTTGTGGTACACGGGCTCAGTAGTTGTGGCTCACGGGCTCTAGAGCGCAGGCTCACTAGTTGTGGTGCATGGACTTAGTCGCTCCACAGCATGTGGGATCTTCCTGGACCAGGGATCGAACCTGTGTCCCCTGCAATGGCAGACAGATTCTTAACCACTGCACCACCAGGGAAGCCCTAAAGTCTATTTTATCTGATATGAGTACTGCTACTCCAACATTCTTTTGATTTCCATTTGCATGGAATATATTTTTCCATCCCTTCACTTTTAGTCTGTATGTGTCCCTAGGTCTGAAGTGGGTCTCTTGTAGACAGCATATGTACGGGTCTTGTTTTTGTATCCATTCAGCCAGTCTGTGTCTTTTGGTTGGGGCATTTAATCCATTTACATTCAAGGTTGTTATCAATATGTATGTTCCTATTACCATTTTCTTAATTGTTTGGGTTTGTTTTTGTGGGTCTTTTTCTTCTCTTGTGTTTCCTGCCTAGAGAAGTTTTTTTAGCATTTGTTGTAAAGCTGGTTTTGTGGTGCTGAATTCTCTTACCTTTTGCTTGTCTGAAAAGCTTTTGATTTCTCTGTTGACTCTGAATGAGATCCTTGCTGGGTAGAGTAATCTTGGTTGTAGTTTTTTCTCTTTTATCATTTTAAGTATATCCTGCCACTCCCTTCTGGCCTGCAGAGTTTCTGCTGAAAAATCAGTTGATAATGTTATGGGGATTCCTTTGTATGTTATTTTTTGCTTTTCCCTTGCTGCTTTTAATATTTTTTCTTTGAACTTAATTTTTGTTAGTTTGATTAATATGTGTCTTGGTGTGCTTCTCCTAGGGTTTAACCTGTATGGGACTCTCTGCGCTTCCTGGACTTAGGTGGCTATTTCCTTTCCCATGTTAGGGAAGTTTTCCACTATAATCTCTTCAAATATTTTCTCAGACCCTTTCTTTTTCTCTTCTTATTTGGGACCCCTATAATTCGAACGTTGGTGTGTTTAGTATTGTCCCAGAGGTCTCTGAGATTGTCTTCGATTCTTTTCATTGTTTTTTCTTTATTCTGCTCCTTGGCAGTTATTTCCACCATTCTGTCTTCCATCTCACTTATATTTGTTCTTCTGCCTCAGTTATCCTATTATTGATTCTTTCTAGTGTATGTTTCATTTTCAGTTATTGTGTTTTCATCTCTGTTTGTCCTTCAGTTCTTCTAGAACTTTGTTAAACATTTCTTGTATTTTCTCAGTCTGTGCCTCCATTCTACTTCTGAGATTCTGGATCATCTTTACCACCATTACTCTGAATTCTTTTTCAGGTAGATTGCCTATTTCCTCTTCATTTATTTGGTCTTATAGGTTTTTACCATGCTCCTTCATCTGTGACATACTTTCTTACCCTCTCATTTTTTCTGATGGGTGGGATTGTGTTCCTGTTTAACTGGTTGTTTGGCCTGAGGCTTCCAACACTGGTTTGTAGGCTGTTGGGTAGAGCTGGGTCTTGGTGCCGAGATGAGGACCTCCGGGAGACCTCATTCCAATGAATATTCCCTGGGGTCTGAGGTTCTCCTGTTAGTCCAGTGGTTCAGACTCAGAGCTCCCATTACAGGAGCCGTTCACTTGGGGGTTCTTCCCGTCTCCTTGGGCGTCAAGGTCCCCCACCAGCATCTGGCAGGCGCCCGAGTTGTAGGGAGACACAAACTCTGCGTCTTCCCATGCCGCCATCTTGACTCTGCCCCTTGTAAATGATATTTTGAGATATCTGCTACAACTGTAATGGGATATGACAGCATCTGTGATTTTAATAGGTTTAAATATCACAGGAGATGCTAGTGCTATTTGTGTTTGTTTTCTATATTCACTATTGAAAGGGATGCTAAATTTCAGGTAGGGGTTAGTGAAAATAAAGCAGTTTTTTTTTTTTTCTAATCCAAGTTCACAGACCTCCTGAATTCTGGGTAACCCCTGATAGAAAATTCCTGGCCCAAAGGATAGGTTTTGGGAGCATTGAGAAGGGAAGAGGGTGTTCTAGGTGGGTGGTTAGCATGAACAGAGACCTGAAGTAGGAGGGAGGGATCGGAGAGTAAGCAGATGGGGGAGCTGACCTGCTGGGGTGGGACCCTGAAGGCTGAGGTGAGGCTCGTGGGCCTGACTTGGTAAGCTTTAGGGGACTGACAGGAGAGTTACCTGATGAGAAAGGTGGGTGACAGCTTTTGTAGTAATGGGGAATAGTTAAACAAATGGTGATAAATGTTCTTTCATTTTGGAACAGGTCATTCAGATTCTAGGAGATAAGTTTCCATGCACTTTGGTGGCACAGAAGATTGACCGTATGTCTCTGTTTAGTTCTATTTTTAAAAGATGATTCAATTTCTCTCTCTGTGACCTGACTGTGTGTCTGTTTCTCTGATAAGTGCCAGAGTACCAAGGAGAGCCTGATGAGATTTCCATTCGGAAGTGTCAGGAGGCAGCTCGCCAGGTGCTTGCTTCACACATGTCCTGTGCTTGCGCCTCTTGTCCTGGTGGCTCCTGGGGTCTGTGCCTGCTGGGGATGGGTAAAGAATATGGTGGGCCAGTTTATAATGACTTGAAGGACCTTTCCAGGCTTAGCTAGGCTGGAGTCAGTTAATGTTGGCTCTGGAATACTGCCTTCCTTTCTCAGCCTTGACTGCATAGTATCCCCCTAGATGACCACACACACATATAATTCACTCTTCCCAATTATCAGGTACATACATTCCACCCCTGCATTCTCCCCACATACATCCAACCTGCACTCACACATCTCTGTGGAACTGAAAAAGAGTGCTTTGTAAACAGTCAGGCTGCTTGAGTATGAATCCCAGCTCTCCTGTCACTGTACCTGGAGCAAACTTTACAAGCTGCCAAGGCTTTGATGTCCCTACCTTTAAAATGAAGATAAGAGATTAGTCAACGGCTGTTACCCAGAGCAGATGGACCTCTATCTGATGCTGCTCTTGCACATCCCAGCTAGCTGTGGGTATGGCCTTGGCCTGGGTGGCCGGGGAATTCAGGGTGGAGATGGGGCCTGCTGCTGGGCACAGGTCTCAGAGCTGCATGTCCTTGTGCTGCAGGTGCAGGGCCCTGTACTGGTGGAGGACACCTGTCTGTGCTTCAACGCCCTTGGGGGCCTCCCTGGCCCCTACATGTGAGTGCTCCCCCACCCTTTTGCAGGGCCCTGGCCACAAAACCACTTGAACTTTGAAATGATTGGTTACTTGATACTGCGGGTCATTCACTATCTTGGCATCAACACCAGTATGTCAGATTGTCTTGAGGGAGGATTAGGGATGGGGAAGAGGCATACCTTTCTTTTGTAAAGTGAGAGAATGTGATTGTGTAAGTTGAGATGGGCAAGGGGAACTCACCCATTGGAGAGGTACATTCGTGGGCAGATCAGTTTCAGGAAAGAGGAAATAAGTTGAGATCTGCAGATGGATTTCCTTAAAGCTATCCAGTACCCTGGACCCCCTCAGAAGGTCTTTGTGTATCTCTAGGGTACAAATACCCCAATTTGTTAGGTCTTGGATATGTATACAGTTGACCCTTGAACAACTCGGGGGGGTTAACCTGCGTTTAACTTACAGTTGGCCTTCCATATCAGTGGATTCAACTGTATATTACTGTAGTATTTACTACTGAAAAATATCCATGTATAAGTGAACATACGCAGTTCAAACTCATGTTGTTCAAGGGTTAACTGTATCTTTAACTTTTGGATTGCTAATTTGTTTGCCAAGGCAGTAGCACCGCTACACGCTTATAGTGTACATTGCTCCATATTCTTACCAGCACTGTTTTATGACTTTTCAGTATTTTGTAATGGTGGGAGTGGGAAATGTTACCACATGCAATTTTAATTTGCATTTCCCTAATTACCAGTGAGATTGAGGGCTTCACTGGTTTATCGATTCTTCTGTGGATTGCCTCTTTGTCTCCATTTCCTTTGTCCTATTGGATTATTTCTCTTCATTTTGAGTTGAGACATTCTTTATCTTTTCTCCTTGGCTGTCCCAGGGCTCTAATCCCTGGGGGACGCAGCCCAGAAACAAGGTGGTAAGAACATCCATCTGCTTGTGGTGTCTGACTCACCTTTATTTCTCTTGCAGAAAGTGGTTTCTGGAGAAGTTAAAGCCTGAAGGTATTATCCCCATTTGTCTCTTTCTTTAGACCTGTTTGAAATTAAGAATCTGTGGGTTCTAGGGGAGGAGCTCCAACTAGTAATCAGGAATCTCAGGTTCCATCCCCTTCACGGAGTCTCCATTCACCTCAGTTTCCCCATCTATAATCTACAGCTCACACTCTCCCTATACACCCGGTGCCAGGGAGCACTGAGACTTGGGAGGAGTGGATGGGGTGGGGGTGGGTGGTGAGAGCATTGAGTTTGAGGGACAAAGGGGCTCTAGTTGATTCTGACTCTGAGAGGGACTGGCCCCACTGCTTGCTGTCCTTGCATCAGTGGGGGGCAGGGAGGAGGACACCCTGCTGCTCCTCCTGGTCCCAGCAGCGCATACCCTGAAGCCCACAGTGGTAGAATAAGGAACCCCACGTCCCCATCGCCCAACTTCCTGGGTTATCAGCGCAGGGCCTATTTGGTGATATGTATAACTCCCCTCGCCACCTGGGCCCCTTGAGTGTGAAGAGGGGGCTGGGGCTGGGGCTGGGCAGCATAGAGTGCGCTGAGCCCTCACTGCACCTGCCCGCAGGTCTCCACCAGCTCCTGGCTGGGTTCCAAGACAAGTCGGCCTATGCACTCTGCACGTTTGCGCTCAGCACTGGGGACCCGAGCGAGCCTGTGCGCCTCTTCAGGGGCCGGACCTCGGTGCGTACCCATGCTCGTTCCCCCGCGTGCCGCCAGAGGGCGCTGTGGCTCGCGATGATGCTGCAGGACTATGGTGGGGAGGGCGCGCCCCTGGGTACCACAGCTAGAAGTGCTGTCAATCCCGAAACGTATTTGACTCCTGAGTCTGTTGTTTGGAAACGCACAATGGCTTACAGCTGTTGGGGCCTGGTATACCCAGAGCTCTGCACTGTATGCTCTCCTGAGAAGCAGATGTGGAAACTGAAGGTGACAACTCCTAGAGCTACATCTATAGCCCAGACTTCTCCAAGCTTGAATCTCCTCATCCCACTGCTGAGGCAACAGCTTCCCTTGAACATCTCACAGCCTTTCCAACTTCTTATGTTCATATAGAATCATCTTCCTTCTCCCCCCAACTCATTCCTTTCAGAACTGCCCTTCAGTGCCCCCATGCTTACCTATCAGATCATAGGTTCAGCTGCTTCTCACAGGGTCCAGACCACCCTCTGGGCTGGCCTGCTCCCCCCCCCACCCCAGCCCATCCATCCCCTCCCCGTGGCAGGAGTGTACCTTCAGGCACATCATTTCTCTGCTTTGTCCTTTCTGCTCAGGATAAAATCCAGAGTCCCACCATAGCTCACATAGCCCTATGCCAGTGGCTGCACCAGAGACTGTCCACAGATGTTTTACTTTACCCTCCCTGATTAGATTTTTAATTTTTGTGGTGAAAGAACAGGTGACAGAAATTATCATCTTCATTTTTAAGTGTACAGTACAATAGTGTACACTGTTGTGCACCAGATCTCTAGATCTTTCTCATCTTGCAGAATTGAAACTATACCCATTGAATAACGACTCCACCTTCCCCTCCTCTCTGCAGCACCTGGCAACCACCATTCTACTTTCTGTTGCTAAGAGTTCAGCTACCTCAGATACATCATATAAGTGGAATCCTGCAGTGTTTGTTTTTTTGTGACTGGCTTATCTCACTTAGCATAATGTCCTCAAGTTTCATCCATGTTGTAGCATGTGACAGGATCTCCTTTTTTAAGGCTGAATAATATTCCATTGTATATATATACCACTTTTTCCTTTATCCGTTTACAGGCATACCTCGTTTTATTGAGCTTCACAGATATTATGTTTTTACAAATTGAAAGTTTGTGGTAATCCTGCATTGTCAGATGATGGTTAGCATTTTTAGCGATGAAGTATTTTTAAATTAAGGTATGTACATTTTTTTTTAGACATAATGCTATTGCACACTTAATAGATTACAACATAGTGTAAACATAATTTTTATATGCAGTAGGAAACCAAAAAATTCATGTGACTTGCTTTATTGCGATAATTGCTTAATTGCAGTGGTCTGGAACTGACCCCGCAATATCTCCGAGGTCTGCCTGTATTCATCGATGAACACTTGCATGGCTTCCACTTTTTGGCTCATAATGCTGCTATGAACGTGGGTGTGCAAATATCTCTTCAAGATCCTGTTTTCATTCTTTTGGATATATATCCAGAAATGGGATTGCTGGATCATATTGCCTGGTTACATTTTTAACAGTTAGTTTTAGTGGTCTGCTACTTTCACAGAAATGTTCTCTCAAAAATCAAAAGTATGAACAACCACAGGCCCAACTTCCTGCACCATGACTGACTAGCAGCTATGCTGCTGACGGGGCCGGATCACTGCCATCCGACCATTCCCTATTGTCTCCCCGGCTTGGGCTGCTGTTTGTACTTTGTTGCTGCCAGCCCCGACTTTAACTGAGGTAGCCTTGTTTCTCCTTGTTCTGTTCTCCCCTGTGCTTTCTAAACCCCAGCCACATTGCCCTTTCAGCAGTGCGTATGCTAAGCCCTTCTCCATCTCTGGACCTCGGCACAGCTGTGTCCTCCACCTAGAATGTTCCTGCCCTAGTCCTTTATGTGGCCAAAGTGTCCCCTCCTCACTGAGGCCTTCCCTGAGCTCCCCATCTTGTTATTCTTGAGCCCAGCTCCCAGTTTGTTGCCTCTAAGACACTTTGCATTTGGTAATCATTAATGTGTTTATTGATGTAATGCTTGTTTTGCTTAAGAGATCCATTCTGTGAAAGCAAGGCTAAGGCTTTCTGTTTTCCTGGTGCCTGCTTGGCTGAGGTGTTCAAAAAACAGTTGTTGCGTGGGTGAAGTTCAGAGTGGTTCAGTAACTGGCCTCAGTCACACAGCTCCCCATTAGCAGAAGCAGAATTTGCCTTTGGTCTGAATGACTTGGAATTTATATGGCTAATCCCCATCCTCTAGTACCTCCTTGTATTTTATAAGTTTTGTTTTTTGTTTTTTTTTTAAACTCCCAAGGTAGCCTGACATCTCATGACACTGGTTGTCTTTGTCACATTTTCCTTTTGGAATTTGCCTCTTACACCCTGTATTTATTGAGCTCATTTTTGTGTTGAACATTGTGCAAAGTAATTTCTATTTTGTTATTTCATTTAATTGTTAGAGCCTCCCTTGTATTTTGAGAAATGCAGTAATAGTAGCAGGCACAGGGCTTGGCTGCAAAGTTCAGGGCCCTCAAACTTCCTATTAGGAGAAAATGTTTTCTGTCAGTCTTTCAAAGTTGATTCTCTTCTTCAGTGAGGTCACAGTTTGTCAAAGCTTCAGAGAGGGAGGCTGGTCCCAGGGGTATCGGTGGGCTGATTAAGCATGTGGTTCCTCCCTGTCTGTGGGCAGTGAGCCGTCCTGCTCTGCATTTTATCTGTGTTCAGCAAACATTTGCTGGCACCATGGACCCCTTGAAATAATATATTTTGAGTAAATAGGGTTTAACCAAATTCATAAACTAACCAAACTCAAGCTGGCTACTGCCCTCCTCATAGTGCATCTCCTCCACACCCAGTGGCACACCTGTCCCCCTTTCCTCTGGCAGGGCCGGATTGTGGTGCCCCGTGGCTGCCGGGATTTTGGCTGGGACCCCTGCTTTCAGCCTGATGGATATGAACAGACGTAAGGAGCCCCAGTTTCTTTCAGGGGTGTGGGGTCGGGATGGCCGTGGTCTGGGTTGGGTCAGTGCCCCGCCCAGGTGCAGGCACGCGGATACAGGCGGGGCAGGCTCTGAGGTGCCGTTCTGGCTGAAGGCAGCTCTGCTGGGGTGGATGCAAGGAATCTGGGTGGCCCGGTCCACAGCTGGGAGGCAGCTGGGCGTAGCTGAAGTCCTGGGCTCTCGGGCTCAGCTCAGCTCAGAGCAGCTTTGTAGCTTCAGTGGCTTCCCCCCTCTGACCTGGGCTTGTCAGATTTGTTGGATGATTATCTGACCCCCATTTAGTCTGGAAAAATGTTAGCACTTGGCCACCACGTTACACCCCCACAGTGCCAGGTGTTTTCAGTATTTCATGCTAGCCCCCGCTTATTTACACGGGACATGTTGGCCATTATTGGAATCGGGCTTGTCAAGCTGGAGGGGGGCCCTTAGGGAGTGTGGCCTGAGGCCTCACAACAGCCAGGCAGGGCTGAGGACAACATGAAGCAGCACTTTGGTGACACAAATGCTCTGTATCTGCGCTGTGCAATCCGGTAGCCATTAGCCACATGTGGCTGCGGAGCATTTGAAATGTGGTTAGAGCAACTGAGGAACAGAATTTATTTTTATTCAGTTGTAATTGGTTTAAATGGCCACAGTGGCTCGTAGCCACCATACTGGACAGCATAGATGTGAAAGTGACAACTGGGTAGGGATTCTCAGCTCACTGGGGGCCTGCCGTGGATGGCAGGCCACTGGCTGGCTGTTCGAGGCTCGCCTGCTGCCCCCTGCCCACACCTGCCCACACCTGCCCGCCCCACAGTGCATTGGAGGCGATTGCTGTGTTTGACTGTCAGGCCCCACTGCTTCCCGTCAACAGATGACAAAGCTGATCAAACATGCAGCTCGTCCCCCTGTCCCCAGCTTCCCTTTGATGACTTTTGGACACACTAGAACAAGTTTAAGATCCTTTCACACTCATTAATATGGGTTTCTACCTACAGGGGAATTTAAGACTCTGATTTAAAAAAAATTAACTCTGGTTGCCAGGAGCTAGTGGCCCCACTACCCTTTCCTGGGGACTCTTTGAGCTTTGGGCTCCAGGATGAGGTGAGGTGTACCTACCCTCCCTGAATCCGGGCTCCCTCTTCTCTGAGCTGCTACTGTTGCCCCTTAGGTATGCAGAGATGCCCAAGGCTGAGAAGAACACCATCTCCCATCGCTTCCAGGCCCTGCTTGAGTTGCAAGAATACTTTGGCAACCTGACTCCTCTTGGAGCTAGTGATGACCACTCTGGCTGAGGATCCGGGGAGGGCTAGCCGGAAACCGCCTCTATCAGGCAGGCACCCGTCCAAGTACTGCCTTCAGGGGTATCACTTCCTGGGGGTGTTACCAGCCGTCAGGAGCAGCTGGCTCTGCCTGGAGAAACTTTGGCCAAAGGACACCATCCTCCTGCCCTCAGGGATTCAGTGGCTTCCTACAGCCTCCAGGCCTTGAATCCGGAAAGGACCTTGGGTGTTAAAACTGGCCTTGGCAGGGTTGAGGGTTTGGGGAAGAACCACACAAACAGCCTTAGATGTTTTTTAAATGCAGCAAGTAAAAATTCGGGAGGGTACTTGCTTCCAAAATAAACTGGGTATATTTGCTTTGAAACCTGCCCCAGGCAGGCGTCTGTCTCCTGAGTCCCCTTTGACACGAGCAGGAAACCTCTCAGGTCGGCGGTGGGGTGAGGGGGGGCAAAAGGGGTTGGGGGGGGTGGCTGGACGAGGGCAGTGCTGTGTCGAGGCTGTTCGTGTGCCCTTGCTAGCTGGAGTATTATATCTTTCTTTTTATCCTTGAAGTCTCTGATCATGGGCTGAACTTTTCCGTGCCACATCCCTGCTGCCTGCCCACCCACCCACTGAGCAATGCCACCACCCAGCTGGCTTCTATTGTGTTTGCTGGGTTGGGGGGCCGGGCAGTGTGGGATGTTGAGTGCTTTTGCTTTATTCTGGTGTACATTAGAGCAGCTAAAATGTTGGTTTATGGTTATAACGCCAGGTTCATTTTTATGGCAGGGAGGAGGGATGGAGTTCGTGACCCCAGTTGGGTTGACATGCCACAGTTCAGCCTGGGGGGCCAGCTGAGTTGAGCCCTTCAAGCGGCCCGGCTCAGCTACCCCAGACCATTACTGTGTCCTGGTGAAGCCCTTCCCTGGGAGGGACTTCAGAGGCCCGGGGTGGCTCCCTTGCCTTCCTGCAGGTGTTACTCTGGTAGAGAGGAGGTGCCCAACCCCAAGGACAATCAGAAAAGCGTGTTGTGTGCAGCAGGTTGCGGGGTGGGGGTCCCTAATGCTGGTGTGTCACTCCCAGGCTTAAGCTACATCCCCTCCTCAGTCCTAGCAGCACGGCCCAGGGCCTAGATTTAACAGTTGTTTCCTCCCCTAAAATTCATCAGCACGTGTGGGTGAGGACCGGACCTCATCCCTTTGCTCCCCTCTCGTCTGTGAAGCCCAGCTGGGTTGTTTCCTCAGGAAGTGCCGGTGGTGGTGCTCAGCCTCCGCTGAGTTGTCTGCTTGGGGTGGGTGGTGTCCGGCTGGAACTCAGGTGTGGGGTGCTGGGGGGCCTGCCTACTCCTTGCTTGGTGATCCTGGACACAGCCCCACCTGCAGGAAACACACAGGCTACTGGGGTGGGGGCCCCAAAGAAGGATCACTTGCCACGTGGCACTTGGAGCAGGGCACCCCTCTGTGTCTGCTCCTCAGCTGCTTCCTCAGAGTTCTGTCCTGGATGCACAGTACACTTTCTGTCCCCTTTAAACTTTACCCATCCTGCAAGCAGCACCGTGAATGTGCTCATCCCACCCTACCAGCCACTGGGCTCTTCACTGGCCCCAAGCCCACTTTCCCTGCAGGTTCCTGGCAACATGGCAGAACAAAGGCCTCCTGGATCTTCCACGTTTCCCTGTTGAGCTACTGTGTGGAGCTGGAAGTAATAGCCCTTAGGCGGCACTCAACAAATCAGTCCCTTTTATCCCACTTCCCCTGGGAGGGTTTCTCCCTCCTCAGGGCCCTCAGGTGGCCTTCAGTGGCTGGGGCAGGGCAGCATGGATGGAGGCGGTATGTAGAAGCATAGAAACAGGAGCTTTATTCTCTAATGCGCATACAGCAAGTTCCTTACACAATCAAGGAAATGGTTTCTCTTTCAGGCTCTTTTATCAAAAGAAAATCCATCCTGCTTAGTCCCACCCTGGGCAGAAGCTGCCCTGAGCAGAGTTCCGGACCCAAAGCAAAAGGCTAATGGGAAGAGGAGCAGACACACACCTTGGAGCCCCCTCAATGCCCAGACACCCTAGGCCAGTTGGGACAGCTGTGAGGGGGTGCAGCACAGAGCAGCACCCCAAGATACCCACACACAGCCACAGAGCCAGCCTGGGAAGACCCAGAGGGATGGGCGGATGGGGTGTGGCCAGGGCCTGGTAGCCAGGACCTCAGTGCTCAGCGTCCATGGCGTCCAGGTACTTGGCTTCAATGATTTGGGGTAGCAGGTTGTAGCTGAGGGGAGGGGGAACAGGCAGGAAGATAAGCACTGGGTCAGGGAGGAACAGGCTGAGGGTAGCCACTCCAGCCCACCGTCTCCCGCCCAGCCGAGTCCCTCCTGCCTGCTGTCCACCCTCCCGTACCGGATGGGGATCATGGCGATCATGATGAGGGGAAAGATCATCTTCATGTAGGGCAGGGTGCTCATGCCAAAGGCACAGAGCAGCAGCAGCTGCAGGACCTGCAGGCCTGTGAAGTAGTGGATCTTCCTCTGGGGCACCCTCCGGATGTAGTGGGTGGGTGGGTATGAGGTCTGTGGGTGGCAGGGGCCAGGTGTGGGCAGGTCTGCAGCCAGATTCCCCCACCCCCACCCCTCACTCTCAGGGCCAGACACTCACTTGGTCCTTGAGCAGCAGGACCATGCGTGCAAACAGCTGGTTGCCGTCGATGGAGGTGAGCGCGATGTAGAGAAAGAGGCCATAGAGCACAGGCTTGGGGATCCACTGTAGCGGGAAGGGCAGCAGCAGGAGGGAGAAGCCCACCAGGATGCTGGCGCCCAGGGTGGTCAACCGCGTCTCCTTCACACTCACAATCCTGCGAGGTTCCAGTGCACTGGGTCACCTCCGGCCTGGTCCACAGGGCCGTGTCCATCCCAGGTCACATGTGCTTCCTGGGCTCTGTGACTTCTGGGCCCTTATCCCACGAGCCATATCCTTCCTTAGGTCATATGTGGCCCAGGGCTACCCCCCACCTCAGGTTCCACGTGACTCTGGTCTCACGTCTCAAGGGGCCACTTTCACACTCACGTCTCATAAATGTGCCCATTCTCCACACGCTCCTCCACCAAAGCTAGTGCCCGCACGTGCAACGGGGAGTGAGGGTAGGCAGCGTGGATCCAGGGCAGCCCAAACAGAGACAGCCCGGTGTTGATGATGGCGACGAGCAGGAGGTCCCAGTGGTAGGCAGTGCCCTTTACCAGCCTGCAGCAGGCAGGGTCACATGTGGACAAAGCCCCGTGGCCCCTGGAGGGCTGGACACATGCTTACCCCTCCCTCCCCAGCCCTGCGAACCTGTTCTCCGGGGCATTAGCCAAGGCAGCCACCAGGTTCTGCTCGATGAAGAAGAGCATGGAGAGGAGGAAGCCGAGGCCCATGGCGCCGCTGACGGCCACCAGGGATAGCGAGTGCATCTCGGCCATCTCGAACAGGCTCTTGCTTGGGTTGTAGCGGAACTTGCCCACTGCAGCCGGGTACAGGCCCCTGCTCAAGCCTTCCTCCCCCACAGAGCGACCCACCCCACCCCACCCCACCCCACGCCTAGTCCCAACTCACTCTTAATCTCCTGGAAGCCGTAGGAAGAGATGAGGGAGAAGGTAAGCACTGAGATGGGCAAGGCACAGTCTGACAGGATCTCACGCATGTAGGGGTGCAGGTAGGGGCTAGGGAGGCAGGTGGGTGTCAGCGTGGCCTGCGGCTTGTGCTCCCTTCCCCTCACCCTGAGGGGGCACCCCTCACCTCTTCTTGAACTGGTAGAGGGTGTAGCTCAGCCAGAGTGTCCCCAGCATGATGAGGAGGCTGAGCACAGCCGTGTCCCGGGCCAGGGGCTCGGGGCCCTGGCTGCCCACTGAAGGCAGCTCTGGTGGGCCGGCCAGGAGGCTGGTGTTGAGGGCAGCGTGGAGGCTGCTGTTGAGGCTGGGGCTGAGGCCCAGCAGGCTCACCGGGGAAGACCTATCTTTGTAGTAGTTCCCGAGGTTGTGGCCACAGTAGTACTTCTGGAAGACTATGGATACAGGCCAACAGGACTCAGCCATCTGGGCTCTGGGAGCCTGGGGCCCAGCAGCTTCCTCCTGGATGTGGGGGTGAAGGAGCCCCGAGGGGAGGAAGGGATTCTGGGGGGAGGAGGGGAGAGAGCTGGCCTTCTGTCAGCCAGGACCCCTTGACCTGCCTGTCTACCCACCACCCCACAGCCTGCCCTTGTCCACTTCTGACAGCGAATCCTGCTTGGCCCAGTGCCTCTGATCCTGCCTAGGGCAGCTCTGTCATCCTCTAGCATGTGGGCCTGCTGCTCTTGGCCAGTCATGGCTCCCAGAGCACCCTGGGCCATGGAAGCAACCTTAGCGCTTGCATGCTTCTTGGCTGCTCTGGGCACAGTCCATAGCCCCTCATCTCAACCCAGCTTCCCCTGCAGCAGGTGGCCGCCAGCAATACACTCACTTTTGACCATGCCCTTGACAGCATCCAGCACGAATGTGATGGAAATGAACAAAGCAATGATCTCCTCCGTTGACCTGCCAGCAGGGGATATGCCTCATAAGATGGGGTGAGTTGTTACTAGGGGGGAGGCTTCCCCGAGCCTCAGCATGGCCCCCTACCTCCTGCCATGAAGAGGACCAGGGTCCCAGGCTTTCCCCTTGGAGCAGTGATATGGTGGGGGCACCCCATCTGCTCTAGGGTTAACAGGGCCTCAGAGGCTGGCATGGAGGCTGACCCAGGCCCCTGGCCTTGGTCTCCCTCCTGCTTGCGAGTCCCAGCAGCTTAGGGAAGGCCCTGTCACCTCTTGAAGAGACTCATGACCAGGCTGAGGTTGAAGAGGGCATAAAGCGTGAGGAAGAAACTGTTCCACAGGCCTGTCCATGCATAGAAGGTACTGAAGTCCAGATCGTAGTCATCACAGATGCCACGGATCACTGCAGGCGGCGGGACAGGAGTGAGCAGTCAGGGCCAGGCTGGGACCAGGGACCTCAGGAAGCATCTCCCCGCTGCCGCCCCCACTGCACCGTGGATGTAGAGGGCCAGGGGTGCGGTCGTCAGCAGCACCACCAGCGGCTGCCCAGAGAAGAGTGCGTACAAGAGGCCTCCGATGCTCTGCCCAGCTATGGTCTTCTGTACATCTGAGGAAGCGGGCCGGTCAGGGAGGAACCGTGGCCCTGGGCTCCACCCGGCATGCCCCACCAGGCTCCAACCCCTCACCAATGGCCCCGTTCGTGTTCTCATCGTTGAGGGACCCAAAAGCGATCGTGGGCAGGAGGCAGGCGAAGTAGAGGAACAGGGTGGTGGTGATGTATTTGCCCACAGCTTTGTTTTTCCCGATAATGCCTAGGAATGGGAGACAGGGCGGAGGGTGTGTTGGGGACACAGGACAGGCCTGGGGCCTCAGCTACAGGCTGAGCTCCAGGAGGGCCACGGGCCACTTACCATCAGTGAAGTCCAGCGGGTACACAGGGAATCTGCGGGCGATGTCTTCCCGGATGCCCCTCCCCATGGGGAGAAAGTCCTTGTGCCGTGGGGGCTGGGAAGAGGACATGAGCCCATCAGCCCTGTGTCCCTGCCCCGTGCTGCCCGCCCAGGCCACCTCTGCCCTGCACCTGCGGGGGTCTGTGGGTGCAGACGGAGCTCATGCTGTAGTCCTTCATGCTGATGCTCGGACAGTGGCTCATTACGGTGAGCAGCTGTCTCTGATGTACCAGGGCCTCCTTGAATTCCTCCTCCGTGCGGGTCTTCAGGAGCTTCTGGCGGAAGGTGATGTCTAAGAACATGGTGGCAAACGTGCGTCCCACCTCCGTCGCAGTCTTGGTGCTTTTCTGGGGATGGGGCAAGAGAATCACATCTGTAGCCACTGTAGAGCGAAGGGTGCCCAGCCCCGGCCTGGCCACTCACGGACAGACATTCCCACACATGTGGCAGGTGCTCTCCCCATGACCTGGGTGTAGTCCCCCAAAGTTCAAGCATAGTGGATCCTGCCACGATTTCCACCAGGTCAGCAGATCACTAGAACTACCATCAACCTAGTATTTTTTTTTTAATAAACTCAGGTATTAAATCTGTGTAATTGTGGATAATGAAATCATGATGATGGAAAAAAATGTTCACCCAGCTACTTTACACTGGTGGCATTTGCACAGTCGGCTGGTTTATGATTTGCAGAGGGGTTCCAGGCCCATCCAGCCTTCTGCCTCTTGCCTGGCCAAGCTCAACCCTGTCCATGAACTCAATGTTCAACCTCTACCACAGCAGCCTGTCTCACCTCCCCAACCTAGGTCCCCTGGGGGCAGCATCCACCCACTCCGTGCTGTCCAAAGCTAGTCCCGGGGCTGCACCGTGCACACTGTGCTTTCTGGTAGCTTTAGAGCAGGCTTGTTCCCCCGAGGAGGAGCCAGGTGTCAGGATGGCTGGTCTGTCTCAAGGCACCAGTCTAGCCACTCAATCCTAGGGATTCTATTCCTTCCAGCTGTTCTGGCCACCTTGTCAGCTGTCACTCCCTCTGACCCATGAGCTGCCCACTGCCCTAAATGCCCTTCCTCTCTAGCCAGCACAGTAACATCTGGAGAGATTCACAGCATGTCTATGAAAGCCCTGGGAGGGACGATCCCGTTAGCACCCCCTTTGCTTAGAGAAAGCCTGGGGAGGGGCCATCTGAAGCTCTGAGTCTACACCAGAGGCAGGGGCAGAATCATCAAGAAGCCAATGGAATCTTAAGCATTAAGGCCCTTCCCAGGCCTAGGGAGGGGCCCTAGCCATTTTCTATTCATGATTTTAAAATCCTTTTCCATAAAAGAAGATTCCCCAAATTGTATAAGTCTCAGCCCCCACAAAAGCGAGATGCCCCTGGCCAGGGGGTAAATGCCCCAGGAAGGAGTAGGGATCTTTGGTCAACAAATCAGCCAACTAGAAGAGTTAGGGTTGGGCAGGCCAAAGAAAGGCCCCTATGTTTGAACAGTAATAATCTTAAAAAGTATCTCTTTTCGGTCAGGAAAGAAATACAACTTTTTGGGCAACTTCTGGGGAAATTAGGGCTTGATGAAGACCTAGCAAGTATGCTTCAAATAAACCCCAGTAGGGCGGAGATGAACAGAGGGGGTGAGAATGTGGCCTTCAGAGGCCAGGACTGTGGTGCCTCCAACACTGGGAGAGATGCCTCCAAGAAGAGGGCAGGGTAACCTGGAACCCTCCTTCCTGGGAAACAGAGCAGCCACCCGAAACCCCTCCTCACCATCTTGGGTGGGGCCAGCACCAGGATGACAAACCGCACCTCACAGGAATTCTCCCCCCAGTTCTGCGGGCGAACCAGGCGGCTGATGCACACATGCCGCTTCAGCAGGGCCTTGGAGGTACAGCTGGCAGGGACAGAGAGGGCACATAGCACACAGTTGCCACCCTTGGGAGCTGGGCCCCCCCTCCCCTAGCCCCCAACTATGACCCCAGTGACCTCTGTTAGGGAGGAAAAAAAAGACCAAAGGGGATGGATTCCTCACTCTCTCTCTCCCCAAACTGAGCGGACCAGCCTCCACAGGGACTGGATGCCTGGCTCCAAGGTGACGTGGGGAGGCCAGTTGTGGCGGCCTGGCAACTCACATGATGCAGAGCCACGACTGCTGGTATTGCACCCCCGTTACTGTGGCAGTGACCCCTTGGATGGTATCTGACAGTAGGTGAACTGCTGACAGAGTGGAGGAACAGGAGGGTCAGATGGCCCCACCTCTCTGACCTCCCACCCAGGCAGAGGGACAGCCCTTACCTTTACCCTCCGTGGGGGCCCCGGCATCAGTGAAAAGCATGGCCATGAGCGGGTCCAAGTTGCAGTCGGGCTCGGTGTTGTGGGAGTCTTGGGCTAAGCGGCACAGCATGGCCCGTAGCACGTCATCCAGGGAGGTGGCTGTCTCGTTCAGGATGATGCTGGCCCGTGCCAAGAAGCCGTCTAGGTCCCGGTGCGCTCGGATCTCTTCCTCAAAGTTCTTTAACTTCAGGTACTGTGGGGACCCCACACACAGAACCACACAGGCCCATAAATAAGAAAGACCTCCTGTCGCTGTCTGGGTCCTTCCTCTGTGGTGGTCCCCGGCTGACCCTGCCCACCAGGACCCGACACCCCCTTCCCGGAGAGAAGACCAGCGTGGCTGGCCCCAGCAGCCGGGCCCTGGGCTAGTGTGAGATCCAGCAGCAGTGTGAGCTTTCTCAGGGAAGCAACCACCTCCACCCCCAGCTAGTGGCCCAGGACCAAATGTCTCCCATCCGGTCGATGGGCCACTCACCTTGCGGGAGGTGTGTAGGAGCCCGTAGCCGCCAGGCGATTCACCCTCTGCTGGAGGAAAGCGGGAGGGCTCAGGGGGCGGCCCCAGCCCTTCAGGTCTCTCTTGGTGGAGCGGGGCCGTATCTGCCCAGTCCCCAGTCCCCTGCGTGCCTCCCCTGACCCGTCCCTGCTACAGCCCCCATACCGGACTGGGTGGGCTGCACCTCGAGGTTGACGTTGACAAAGAAACGGATGCTCTCGCCAGACACAATGGAGGAGTTGACCGTGTCGAAGGCCTCATCCCCCAGGCTCTCCTCACGGGTTTCAGAGGCATCATCCGCGTCACACTTGAGGTAGCCTGGAGCCCCAACCACCACCAAGAGAGACCCCCGCAAGAGGGCCTGGCTACACACAGGACAAAGGGGCTCCAAGCCAAAGGAGCAGGGGTCCCTGGGCTGTCCCACTTGGTGCAATCTCGGTGAGTGGTAAGGGAGGCCTCTAGCAGGCTAGGAAGTAAGCCTCAGCTAGGCCCAATATCTGGTCCTAGCCCAGCCCCCTGAGTATGGCAGCCAGCTGGCACCCCCCACCCAACGGTTTTCTCCAACATTCTTCAGCAGCGGGAACCCTGCACTGTTCTGTGCCACACATATCCTTTAGCTAGAGAAAGAACATGTTCATTCCACAGACACTGAGCCAGGCACATGGTACAATGATGTAGTTAAGACTGACTGGCCCCTGCCTTCTCAGAACCTCCAGGCTGTGGGACCTGGACCTGTCTGGCTCCCCAGAAGCGACTCAAGGAAAGCCAGAGCCCTGCAGTATGCGGACCTCACTGGCACAGGGAGGGCATGTGGGGCAAAGCATCGAGGCTGAGAGACCTTAGTCCAACATCAGACAAGGCCCAGGAAGCAAGACAGCCAGACAAACAGAGCCAGAGACAGAGGTGACAGGACCCCAGAGGAGGCCTCATCTCAGGCCTCCACCCATGGTGGGTGAGGGGCATGTTATGGCACCTTCGGACTCCAGAGCACAGAGCCTGCTGCCCTTCTTTTGGTCTGCCTCTCAGTTCCTGCAACTGCCCCCCAACACAGGCCCCCTCCTATAGGAAGCCTTCCTGATGACATGCAAAAGTTCCAATCTGCCCTGAGTCCTGCTGGGGCTCCCCACAGCCTCTGGGATGACAGCCTGAGCCAGCCCTGCTTCCCCTGGCCCCTCAGGCCCAGTCCCACGCCGCCCATCTCAATCTCTCACTCCTCAGGCCAGGCTGCCAGCACCCCAGGCATGCCAGCTCCTGTCCTCCAAGCTGAGGGCTTCCCTCCCTGGAGGGCCTTCTTCAAGGCTTGACAGACCCTTCCTCCTCTGGCAAGTCCACCTAGGGCCCTCCTTGCCTTACTCTTGGCCCAGCTGACACCTCTTCCTCACTGTCCTGTGGGTCCACTGTGGTCCACCACTTGTGATTCACCCAGGAGCCCTTGTAGCTGAGACCCCCACCAATGCCTGAAAAACACCTGTGCAGGAACAGGGACGGGTCAGCAGCATGCCTCCACCTGCCAGGCAGTGACTCACCCTGACTCACTTCCACTCCCTCCCACTGGTTTCCTCTGCACATCCCAGGCCCTGTTCCCCCAATGTGCTGTGCTCAGCCTGGGCCCTTTCTGGGTAGGAGGCACTAGGCCTCCTCTGTCAAGGCCCTCATGGACTGGTGACCCCTAACTCCAGGTCTGCACTGCACCCAGAGCCCAGAGAAGAACTATTAAGTCAAAAGATGTCATTCCCCTATTTGTCATGGAGCTCATGTCCATGAAAAACACCTTCCTCCCCAATTCTAGACCTGCTTTGCTTAGAATGCTTGGTTCCCCAGCCCCAACCTGTCCCAACCTCCCTTCTGTCACCCCCACCAGCACCCACTATTCCCCGGCATGCCTCTCACACTGTCCCTCTTCTCCCCTATCCTGGGCTCTATCTAGGACCTACCCAGCAGACACTACCAGCTCCCTGCAAGGCTCCTGGGATGCCATGCGTGCCCTATCTCCACCCTATAGCCCAATCACATACCTAACCTGCCCACCAGCAGCCTGGCACATGCAGTCACCATGCTCTGGGGACCCTGGGTAGGAGCACATCACCACTGTGTCCAAGCACTGTCCCACTAAACACCCTTCTGAGGCCAGCTCCCGAATCCGGGCTCAGGAGAGCCAGCCCAGAGATGTGGGGAGGGAGAGAGCCAGGCTGGTGCAAGCAGGGAAAGCTGAGGTGCAGAGAGGTTACAATTCTTTAGAGGGACAATGGCAGCCCCTCCCTCACAGGGCTCAGCGGGGTCTGAGGAATGTGGGCACACACAACACTTAGCCTAAAAGCTGGCCAGACAACCAGAGCATTGTAACAGCAAAACCATGGGCTATCAGATGGTCCACATAGTGCAGGATGGGAGCAGCCTGCCCTCCCAGGACCACAGGACCACCAGAGATCTGCCAGAGTCCAGGGCAGTGTCAGCTGCCCCTCTGACCACATCACAACCTTCTGGAGGGTAGAATCCAAAGGCATCCCAGCCCCAGCAGAGGATCATGAGTACCCAGGTGGATGGACTAGGTCCCCTAGAGACTTTTGACCAAGGAGCTCTCTATATACACACACCCATACCTGAAATGTACTCACCTGCATCCTCAAAGTATCCATTCTGCGACATGATAGAAGAGTTTTCTGCAAGGCAAGCCAAAGAATTGTCACCAGCTCCATGCACCAGCCCCGGACAGTCTCCAGGGCACATCTGCTGCCCACCCCACACACCAACCCTGCTGAGTCTTTCTTACCCTTCCCAGAGACCCTGGGAGAAAAAGGAGCAGGGGACAGTACAAGACAGGGGCTCCTTGAGGAGCCAGAGGAAGCCAGGCCTGTTATTCTTCAGCCCATCTACTAGGGGCTGCCCAGGTGGGAAAGGACCGAGGCAGACGGGGAGATGTTCTCAGCATGTTTTCTCCAGGAGTAATTAACAATACCCAGGGAAGGAAGGAAGGATTCGCTGGTTGCAGGAGTCTGGAAGGAGGAGACCTGTCTGGCCACCTTCCCTGTGGAAGCCGGTCTCCCTCTCTCAAGCCTTCGCTGCCAAGCCCAGTATCTGGGCTGGGGCTCTGCCAGCACATTTCGGCTCTCACTCTCACGTCGGTCCCTGGTGCCATCAACACCCATCACACGTGCAGTTGCCCCCAACCTCACGCGCCAGGGGTCAAACGGGGGCGACCCGGCAACGGCCTCCTGCCCTCAGCACCACCCACTTTCTCCTGGGAGGCGGAGCCGTTGGTCCTCTTGGGAGATGCCGCAGGGTGGGGGGCGGGTGCGGGGGGAGGAAGAGAGCTGTCCGCGCTCTCAGCGCCGGTCCCCGGATGGATGGTCCGGGCTGTTTGTGCCTCGCTGTGCGAGGAAGGAAGCGACAGGAAGGGCCGCGTGCACGAGAGGAAAGCGCCTCCAGACTAAGAGACCCTGGGGGTCGGGGGGCAGGATGCGGACGGACTCCCGGGGCGGGAGCCCGGGCGGCATCCAGAAAGGAGGGGCGGGGTCAGTAAAGCTAGCACCGGAGGCTGCAGGGATGGACAAAGGACGAGGATGACGAGGGTATGGAAGGGTGGAGATGCTACTCCCATGCGGGGCGGTTCAAGTGCACGTAAATAGATGGTCGTACAAACCCCGGGCTGGCCCTCAGGTGTCAGGGCGGCGACGGAGAGACTGCTGCGGCCGCGCAGGGGACCGTCAGAGGCCCAAGGATCCCTAAGAGTGGGCAGGCTGCCGCGCAGCGCCAGGGGCGAGAAGGTGTCGGGTAGAACGTAAAATGAGGCTTTCCGAGGTGGCTGCACGCCCGGCCGCTAAGACCCTGGCGCTCGAGGTGCTAGGGACCCCGCAACTCCGCCCCGCCATTTGCAAGCCCCCCACCCCTCCACCAGCTACCTCGTAGGTTCAAAAACTGTTAAGAGTTTCAAAACGGCGTTAAGTCAAGCGCGCAGTGCCCACGAAGTAGTCCTGGGCTTCCCCCCGCCACCCGCGTACCCACCCGGGCTCCCACTCCCTCGCGGCTGAACTCACCCCGGGCACCCCCGTCCCTGTTGGGAAGCCCCCACGACCCTCTCGCCCACCACGCCGGGGGCCGGTGCAGGCCGGCGGCGTCCGCATTCCCCCCAGCGCCTCGACGGCTCCGCGTCCCAGCTTAGCACGCCTCTGCGACGGAGACCGGACGGCCTTCCAGCCGCAGGCACCCACCGCATGGCTGGAGATGGAACACGCGCCTGGTGGCCGCGGCCATGGCCCCAGCGATCAGCCGCGGGACGGCTGCACACCAGCGCGCACGCCCTGGCTCCTCACCAGGTGCCGCGGGACCCCAACCTCGGCGTCCAAGGCGGGCCGGCGGCTGGAGCCGGTGACACAAGCCTGCGCCGCGCCTGGGTCCTAATGCCGCGCCGACGGTCCTCCCCAGCGCGGCCCGGGCGGGGTCCCGTCCGCCCGCCCCGCGCCCTCACCCGCGCTCCTGTTCAGCCCGGGCGGGTACTGCCGGGAGCCCGCGGCGACTTAGCCAGAACGCGTAGACCGGGCTTCTTCGGGCCCGCGCGCTGAGCGTTAGGGGCTGAGCGGGGCTGCGAAGTTTCCGGGAAGAAGCTCGGTGAGCTCGGAGACCCTCAGAGTTGAGGCAGTGAGGCGGGTCTGGGTAGGGCCTCCCTGCCGTCGGCTTTAAGCTCTTGGCCGGGCCCCCACCTCCTCCTCTCGGCAGGGGGCCTCCGCTGGGCCCAACCCTCGTGGGCCCCGCCCCCTCCATTCATCCCGGCTGCTCGAGCGGTAAATCCTCCTAGTCCCCCTCCAGGAAGCGCGCCCCGACTAACTACACGGGCCGGCGCGCGTTCTCTGGGCTACGCCCTGCCCCGCGGAGCCCGCTGCCCTCCCGGCTCGGCGGCGTCGGGTTTACTGGCAGCGCGCCTCGAGGTTTCTCTCCCGGCCTCGTTGCGCCCTCGGCCTTCTCTTCGGTCAAGGTCTTGGCTTGGGGCTTTTTTCCTTCTCAAGATGGCCCCGCCGCCCGGTTTTCCTTCCCGGACACGAGGGAGCCCGGCCCGGGGACGCGCCTTCTCCGGCGCCTGGTCCTCTGCAAGCAGAGTATGTGTTCGGGGGGAGGGGTGCGGGGTGGGGCGCGAGCTCTCTTGTGTAGGGAGGCGGTGGTGCGCGCGGCCAGGCAAATCCAGCCCATGCGATGAACCCCTGGTCTGACCCTTGGTGGCTTCTCAGCAAATGATCACACAGCCCTCAGGCCCCGGATTGACCCAGGAACTCTCCCCATAACAAAGTGTTAACCCCCCATCCCCTCCACACTGGCCACCAGCCCGAGGAATAGCAGCAATCCCCCCATCTGACCTCCTGTTGGAAAGGAGTTCTCCGCCTCTGTCCCCCAGGCATGGAAGAGGGCAGGCGAAGCAAGCCCAGGGTGAGCCCACCTCTACGGTGGGGGGGGGGGGGGGCTTCCCTGCGGCCCCCAAGGGTTCCTGGTGCGTTGGGGCAGCCCCATGCATAGATCCGGTGAGGCTGACCTGGTTTCCCCTCCCAGCGAGATAAGAGAGCATTAGGAGCAAAGCTCCATGCGGTGCCCTCCTTGGCAGATGAAGGCCTGGGGGTCAGGATGGCTCTGAGAACCCTGCTCCCTACTGCTGCAGAAGATGCTGCAGAACAGACCTGTGGAACTCTGACCACGACTGACTCGGGGCTGGCCACATGCTTCTCTGGTTGTGGTGAGCAGAGCTTGGGTGGAGACATGGGGTCTCCTCCATTCAGGGGTATCCCCTCCACTCAGCCTAGGGACTGTCTCTAGGTCACCGTTTAGGTAGAGCTGCAGCCCATGGCACAGACTCCCCCAGACAGCGGGGTGGGGGATGGAGATTAGAAGGGGAGCTGAAGACAGGCAGGCTGATTGCCCAGGAAGCAAAGTCCCATGTGGGAGGTGCAGGGGCTGGACCCCTGAAAAGACACCCATTTTGCCCTCAGCCCCTCTCATCTCAGAATGCCTAGGCTTCTACATCTGCCTCCCCATGTCATCAGCAGCTCCCAAACACCTGGACATTCCAACCCAGCTGTTCCTGGAAGCCACCGTGGAATGGAGGGGACACCTCTCATCCCCTTACTGCAGCCTCCTCCCTCATCTGAGGCCCTCACCACTGAGCTCACTGAGGAAAGAGGAGCCCACAGTCAAGATCTCCCGCAGTGGTCTATGGACCTGACTCTCACAGAAACTGACACCAACCCCTTCTGACCCCTTCCCCAGTATAGCCTCCTGCGCTCTGCCCCTGTGGTTTCTATTCCCCTGGTTGTCCTGGAGAGAGCCCCTGACCCCCACACCCCTGCTGCAAAGTGAGAAGCTGTTTCCTTTAGTCCTCCCACCCACCACCTGCCCTCTGTGGACCAGAGGCTGAGGGCAAATACAGGTGCTCCAGGTCTCCCTCCCCCCACACTCCCCATCCTACCCCCCCACCCTCCATGCCCCAGTGGGTCCTTACACAGGGGGTTTAGGGACCTGGACATAAACACACACATTCCCTCTCATTCCCATCCTTGAAGTCCCATCCTTGAAGTCTCAGACTTTACTGGGCTGTGGACACAACCTTGAATTCTGGGTTCCAAAAGGCACTTAATGGCTTTCCGAAGTACTTTCAACTGAATTTTCTCCTTTAGCCACTATGCCTATAGATTTTAGAACCTGGAGAAGTAACTCTATAGTATCTCATTAAAAAACAAAAACCAAAATACTCCCTTGAACTCCCCCCTCCAGGTACCACCCATTTCCTCAGCTGCACTTCAGAGCAAATCTCCAAAGAGTTGTCTCTAGTTCTCTGTATCCATGCCCCTCCTACCTCTCTTCCACCGATGCATACCGATCTTTTGTCCCCACTACTCCACTGAAACTGCTCTCAAGATCATCCTGCCTCAGCTTTCTGCCAGCCCCTCCCCCACCCCCTAGCAGCACCCAACACCACCAATCCCTCCTTTTTAAAAAAAATATTTATTTATTTTGGCTGCACCAGGTCTTTGTTGCAGCATGCATGAGGGATCTAGTTCCCCGACCAGGGATCGAACCCAGTCCCCCTGCGTTAGGAGAGCGGGGTCTTACCCACTGGACCGCCAGGGAAGTACCCCTCCTTTTTTCTTGCAACATTTCCTTCTCTCTCTCTCACCTCCTTGGACCTAGGAGTGTTGGCCTGCCCTGGATCTTTCCCTGGATCCATGGCTCTCTACCAGCCACAGCTGGCCACCAGATTTCATGACACCTGTCATTGAGCTCCTGACTTCAACATGACATAGCCTACTTACCCCCTCCCCCTTGCCTGGATGGCTAATAGGGAATTCAGATGATATTCAGGCAAAATAGAGCTCCCGAGTCCACTATCCGCCACCATCCACCTGGCTGCTCTGGACCTGGGAGTCCCCCTGACTCATTCACATCTGATCCATGAGTAAGTTTTGTTGGGTTTACCCTCAAAATAGAGCTCAGTTCTGCCCACTTGCATCCCCAGCCTGGTCCATCATCTGGCCCTCTGACTTGCCCCCACCCACCCAGGGCTCTCTGACTTGCCCCCACCCACCATCCATTCTCCACCTCCAATGGCTTCTCATGGCATTTAGGAAAAAAATAAATAAAAGCAAACTCCCTGCTATGGCCTAGGGGAGTAGGGTTGTGGGGTAGGGGGTGCTGTACAACCTGGCACCTGACTATTTCCCATCTCATCCCAGACCTCCTGCTCCCAGGGGAGCACTGTTCCAGCCATGTGGCTGCTAACAGTTCCTTCAACACAACCGCCCCCCACCTGCCTCCAGGCCTGGAGAGTCTGAGTGCCTGGAAGGTGCGTCCACAGCTCTTATTGTGGCTCAGTTCATCCTTCAGCTCTCAGAGAGGCCTTCCCTGGTCACACCATCTAAAGTAGGTTCCTGTTTTCTTCCATCATAGATCCTCATGGCCCCTAACTCTGCAGCACAGCCTTCTTACTTTACTGCCTGGGCTGTCTCCCAGTCTAGACTGGGATCTCCCTGAGAGCAAGGCTATGGTGTCTTTCACCAGCGCAGCACCGGTGTAGTAGGTGCTCAATAAATCCATGACATATTGAACGCATGACCAACACCTCCATGTACAGTTCCTGGAGGCTTTCAAGCCGTGAAGCCCCCCAGATGACCTCTTCAGCCACCATCCTCCACTCCCACTCAGGTTTTCCAGCCAGATACTCCTGACTCCGTCTGCCTACTTCCTGTCACCTGGACTCTTCAGATGTCCAAGTCCTTGTATTTCTACTTCCAATCTGCCCTCTCCTACTGCCCTCACCTTCCTTGGACCCTTGGCAAGCATGGCTTTCCACACCTTGCAGCCTTAGGCTTTCCCTGGAGTCACAAGCCTCTTGGGGCTCCTTGCTGCCCAGGGCAGGCAGCCTTGACCAGCATTCCCAGCCCCTTAACAGCCCTTCTCCAGCTGCGGCTGTACCGCCCCCTTGCTGTTCCTGGGAGGAGAGATGATATTCCCACACTATCCCTCCAGTGGTGCTGGAGGGGGCTGAGGGAGGGAACAGGGCCTCCACTGGCCTCCCCTCTTTCCTGGGGGACTCCTCCAGGCCCCCTGGGTAGGTGAGAGGAAGACCTTTTGGTGCTCAAATATCACAGCATGAAGCCTTCTCCCAGTTGCCATCTACCCCTACTGAGAGGAAGATCCAGGTTCCTATAAGGGCAGCCAGGAAGGCAAGGAGCCCTGTGGAGGGCCAGAAGGACCTGCTCCCCTCAGGACAATATCCCTCTGTGCCCCCCATACTCAGAGTCAGAATCTAGTGCTAGACAGCAGGCTGTTGAGCAGGAAGGTTCCAGAGCTGCCCCACTGCCCTCATGCCTTCTGACCTGGGTTCCAGTTCCACAGCCCAGCTTCTCAGCCAAGAAACCCCTGGCAGACAGACACCACTAAACACTGACCTACTTTCACTCATCCTGCTCCAGGGTATCC
Organism: Balaenoptera ricei; assembly: GCF_028023285.1. NCBI lineage: Eukaryota > Metazoa > Chordata > Mammalia > Artiodactyla > Balaenopteridae > Balaenoptera > Balaenoptera ricei. The sequence continues at coordinate 30,473,467 of NC_082653.1, forward strand.
CTATGAGGGGCCAGGAATCTGCATTACCAGCAGAGCTGGCCCCAAACTTCCCCTCCCTCATCTACCCCCAGGCCCCACTTCATTTGAACCCCATCAAAGGCCACCTGAGTCCTTCCAAGTGGTAAGTCCAGGTGGCCTATCACCCTCCTGCCCATCACTGCCCTCCTTAGCCTTTATGTGTACCCCACATCCTCCTTATCCATGGCTCTCATTCTCACTGGTCCCCTGTGTCAAGGAGCTGCCCAAGGTTCTGCTTCGAGCTCACTATTCAGGGCTGACACTGCCTGCCGCCCCACTTCAGCTGTCTTTCAAATGACCACCAGCTCCTCCCAGCTCCTGCAAGGAAGCTGGATGCACAGAAAGGAAAAGTTAGTGGAGAAGGCATATAGGGCAACACCCTCGGGCAAGACGTTCAGCCTCTTTGGGTCTCTGATCCTTTTTATCTATAAAACAAAGAGGTTGAAATTGAGTCTTTTTTTTTTTTTAATTTTTATTGGAGTATAGTTGACTTACAATGTTGTGTTAGTTTCTGCTGTGTAGCAAAGTGAATCGGTTTTACATATATATATACCCACTTTTAAAAATTCTATTCCCATATAGGTCATTACAGAGTATTGAGTAGAGTTCTCTGTGTTATACAGTAGGTTCTTATTAGTTATCTAGAAATAGTTTTTTTAGTTAGAAAATTCCATGAATTTTTGGTTATCAAACCATCTTTCGTCTTCCTGTTGTCCTTATTTTGCTATTATTTGTACATTCACCCAGGCATGAAATTTCAGAGTAAAGATGTAAAGTTTCTTAAAATTTTGAAGCTATGAAGGAAAAAAATTAAACTTGTTTATTGGTATGGGAAAAACAGTAGTAATGGTAGGATAAAATGGAAATATAGTCACACTTTATTTGGTTAGCTTTTTTTTTTTTTTACTGATTTATAATCATTTATTAGTTTGACATAAAATTTGTTGACCCTGATGCAAGTTTTTTAACCAAATTATTTTGGCTAGTCAATTTAGCAATGCTGAGGCCTGGGCAAAACAGGAATAATTTGTGGATAAATTTATTTTTCTTCAAATTTCTGGAGAATGAAACAAAAGAATTTTGGAATTGTTTCAAAATGTTGGGTTTTTTTCCACTTTGGCTTTTTCCACTTCTACCTTGAGGTCATCCCTTTGGCTCTTGTCTAATTAGTCATTTCGTCTTGTCAATTGCTCCTTCAGAATCACTCTCTAGTTGGTCCAGTTCTCACCCCCACCAATGTGGAGTAGCATTACAGTCTACATGATCTTTTTTTTCTTTTGGTTGGGTCATTTCCCTGACCAGGGATTGAACCCGGGCCACAGCAGTGGAAGTGCAGAATCCTAACCATTAGACCACCAGGGAACTCCTGATCCTTCTTTTATTTAGGAAAAAAAAGTATCAAACAGGCTCCCATGGAACACTGGTGTCCCTGGGTATACAGAGGCAGTAGGGAGCCTTTTCTCCATCTTCAGGGGGGCAATTATCTTCGCGAATAGAACATTTTCAAGTTAAAAATTTTCTTCCCTTGTTTAAAAGTCATTGTACTAGAAAAGACTAGCAGAAAGCAAAAAAAATTAAATCAGATAGGTATCTGACTTTAACAGAAGAGCTCAGAAATGGCCTTCAGGTGGATGTGCAATGCTGATCCAGGGGAGCAAACCCCTCTTTGGGAACCCAGCTCCCAAATGATGTTGAAACGCCCTCATATGTGTGCAGTGACCCCTGGCCAGGCCAATCAGAATACTCCTGACCATTGTGACTGATTCAGGGATGAGAATGTGACCCCAGATTTTGGGCCTGCCTTTGGAGAGAGAGGTCGGGTCTTGCCTTTGGGGTGTTGGGGCTGTTGGGTGGCACAGAGGAAGCTTACTACCAGGGGAGAGTGAAGCCATTAAGGATAGAGAGGGGGCTCTGATGACATCTGAGACCAGCTGAACTTGACGCTGGTACCACCCTGGACTCCTCTTAGAGCAACTAAGCCATTCCCTTTCCGTCATGAGCTGGCAGTAGGGCCGTGGTCAGATTTTCTTCGGGCATGACTGTTCCCTAGATTATATGATAGAAATTAATACATCAGCATTTCTCTGTGCTCCTCAGAGACCCTTGTGACTTTCAGCAGCTCCACCTTCTGCTTCAAATCACTTTCCACATGTCTATCCCACCAGGATTCCTTGATTCTGGGACTCTGTCTTGGTCAAGCATGCCCTCAGGGTTCAGTTCAGTAGTCCCCGGCCCCTACTGTGGGCCACTGGTGGGGAGGACCCCTTTCCCCATCCCCGGACTTCTTGGCCTCCAAGTCCTCCTGTCACTCAAAGATCATCCAGTTCTGGAGCTCTTTGCCATTTACTGTCTCCCCCTTCTCTCTGACAATTCTTTGGGGGTAATCCCCAAACCCTGGCGGTTTCTGGGAAGTGCAAGCACAGGAGCTCCTTCAAGGTTCAAGCCCTGTAGGATGGCGCGTGTGGTGGTGTGTCTGGGTGGGGGGGGCGCGTAGCGGGGAGGGAGGGGGCGTGTTGGGAGGCTCTGTGTAAGCCGGTGCTGAGGAGGGTGTATAGTACTGAGGCCAAGACCCCTCCCCCAGTTCTCTCGGCTCCTCGCACGGTTTTGCGATCACATAGAGCCTCCAAACCCAAGACCACCTTCCCAACCATTTGAGGGAGGCTGCCTGTGGAGCCTGCACCCTCGCCCTCGGGCCAGCTCCCAGATCTTCCCAGTGGGTCACTTCCTTCGTCCGGAGGCCCCTGCATTGAGGGTGGGATAGGAAGCAGGGTCTCTGTGGACGCCGGCGGTGCCCCTCCTCAGTCGGCCCTTTTTCCGAAACGACAGAAGCCCCTGCACGGGGTGGGCCCTTGAGAGCTCCGGGGATTCCGGCCGACCTCTCCCTTAGACCGTGTGGTTCCAAGGCCCGCCGGCCTAGGGAGCGCCAGGAGGGGTGCTCGGATCTAACCCGGCGAGGGCAGTAACTCTGCCACCCGGGCCAACTACTGTCCCTTCGCGCCTTGCTCATCCCCCGATTGTAAAGCGGGACCGAGTGGCCACCTGACGGAGCTTTGGCCGGGATTAAACCAAGCTACCAGCCTGTGAAGCAGTGGTTCCTATGGCAGCCTGGCGCAGGCGGGGTGCCCCGCAGGCCAAGCGCCGGGGCTGCGGATGCGGCTTCTCTGGGTGAGGGTGGGAGAGCTTATCTCTGGGGCCCCGGGAGACCCCCGCGCCCACAGCCAGCTTCCTCGAGCCCCTCCTTGGGATCTGGGACTCCCAGAGAGTGCCCACTGCAAGCCACGGTGGTCTCCTCATATGAACTGTATTCTCCATGGCCCCTCAGGGGTCTGGGGAGGGGAGTGGAACTCCCGAGGATCCCTCCTGAGGCAGCCCCAGCAAACAGGCGTCCCGGGGAAAAACTGCGGGGAGGTCCCCAGTCCCAGGGGGAAGGCCACCTCCTGAATCCCCAGGGACACTTCGGGAATACAACAACAGGCAACTACTGGAGGCCCTGCTTGTTCAGTGATAAGTTTATTGGTCCTCAGCATTACATCTCAGTTAACAAGATAAATTCACATACACAACTGCAGGTAAAAAACATGAAAATAATATAAAAATAAATTGAAGGCTACTTTTATATATTTACTGAATTAAGTAGTGTAATAAATACTATAATAAGCAAAAAGCTTCAATCACACAATTGTTTCACTGAAGTTACAGTAGTGTTTGTAAATAGGAGTTTTAAAATTTAAGTTACGAATATTAAAGCACTGAAAAACTAGTATAAAAGTGAATTTTGGCACGTAAGTGAGCTCTTCTGTCATTAGTATTTGACAACCTGGAACAGTGAGGAAGCGATTTCTCACCTACTTTTTGAGGTACAACTATCCATCTAGGTCAGCAACACGGCTGGAATACTTAATAGCTTACAATCTTTGAGTTAACTTTTCCCTTTTGACAAGCCCAAAGAGCAAATCCAGAGCTTATTACTGTGCAAAAAATTTCCAAAATCCTAATAGAATTTAGGAGGGTACTTTTTTTTTGAGACCCACAGGGCCTAGTGTCCAGGCCTCAGGTCACAGCCCCCAGGACTCTGTGGGGCCAACTCCACTCCTTGCCAGTGGCCCCTTCCTAGGGTGATCCCTTTTCTCCAATTTCTGCCTCCTTCCAATCAAAAACAGAAAAATCCCACATCAAAATGTAAAATAACCTATAACTTCAGCGACTTCAACACTATCACACTCACTCGGGGTGATATAAAACTGAAGCTGCTAATAGAAAAGTGGGCAGAAAGCATGTAAGACCCTGGAGGACTTCTGCCTATCCCTAGGAACCTGATGTCTTTGGCTGGATCCCTGGTATCCACTTCTAAGGTCAAAATTTCAAACACAGTGTCATGGCCCTTCCTCTAGAGACAGTCTAAGACCCCACACCTCCACCTGGAGTGTCCAGAGGAATCAAGTGGATATTAATCTTCACATCCAAGACCCAGAGGCCCCAAAGGTTACAGAAGGGGCAGTGTGGGGAGGAAGCATCCTCCCAGCCTCAGTCCTCAAAGAGCTCACACAGCGCACCGCTAGTGTGCCTCTTCACCAGGGGCACAGCAAGTACGCCCCAAGGAATGCCCTTTCGCCAGTGTGCCCTTCACACTCCCAAGCAGGCTGAGGAGTGTCTATGGAAGCCTCAGCCAGCTTTGCCTTTTTGGCTTTGAAACTTAACATTTTGACTTTTTTCAATCACAGTTTCATATTCAAGTTGAGGTAATCACAGTTTCCCCTCTAACAGGAGAGGAATTGGGACAGTGGGGCAAGTTGGTGAGAGAGCATTTCTATGGACAATGGTCAGAAACCAAGACCATCAGGAGGTATAACCCCATGCAGTGTTTAAGACCCACTTTTATGGCGGCTCCGACCCCTCTTTAAAAACTCTTTTGTGCAGCAGCCAGGAAATGGCTCGAGCTCCTAGAAAGAGAGCTTTCATTTAAATGTTCACAGCAACCCACCTGGAGGAGATGGCCTGTCGTCTCCCCCCCGCCACCCTCCCACCCCTGGCTCCCTTTTCTAAGGCTGCTTGAGTTTTTAAAAAGAGCTCGGTAGAGCTAAAGGAAGCTACAGTAACTCATTATTATTTCATCAATTGCACTTAAGATCTCTGTTATTGATTCTGAAGCAGAGGCAGGCCCACTGTGGACCCCAGCCTCTGGCCAGCTAGAAGTGAGGAGCTCCCAGACTGGGGCTCCACACCTGGGCCCTTGTCACCAGCAGCTTTGGGAGCTGGGACTGGAGCACATGGGCCTTTCAGAAGCCTTTCTTCAAGCAAGAGTTCTTATTAAATGGTATTTGGAGTATTGTTCATTTGGCTTCAAATGAAAAATTTTTTTCTAATATAACTACATTTTACTAACAAGCCTTTAACAACTGCTTTACTACTTGCATGCAGGCCTCTGTGTGACAGACCACATGTGCTCCATCGGTTTTCTGTCTCTCCTCTGTGCCAGGATCCTTTCTCAAAAACCCCTCTACATTACTAGAAACTTTGCTGGTTTTGCCTATGTGCTCCTTCCTAAGGCATGCAAAAAAATACGTGAAATTCAGAAAGCATTTACAATCTAGGCAGCTGAGGCGCTGAAGTCCTAAGAGACATCACCTAAGTATCTGTGCCTGCGACCTTCCTCTTCCCCACACTAATTCTGGAGGTCAGGCATGGGATACACTTGAAATTCCCCTCTGCTTTTTAGTCCAGCTGAAAACAAAGCTACTAGAAGGAATTCTAACTTGGATATTGGAAATTCCTGGTCCCCTGGAGCCAAACAAATACAAGGCTAGCAACGATGCTTGGAGACATGAGATTCCTGAAGGTTGGGCTGAAAACCAGGCCTTCCCTGGCAAGACTGAGGGGAGGTATGGGTGCTGAGACTGAACCCCCTTCAAGTGAAGATGCCCCATAAGCGACCAGAACCCTGGGCCCAAGACTATGCAGTTGCAGGACACTGCCCTTAACAGTGAGGCAAAGCGTCACCAAGGAGGCCTGAGCAGCAGTTTTTCTCGTCCCCGAATGAGGTAAACCACAGTGATGACATGAGGAGGCTCAAAACCAGTCCCAAGGGGGGCTGCTTGTGTCAATTCAAAAGCCACATACTTCTGGAAAGCAACAAGTCTTTCCCCTCTGTTTAGTCCGTAAGTGAAATTCCCTCATTTTAGAATAAGCTGCTGATCTCCGCCCAAGCTGTTGGCTCTGTGGGTTGGGACTGACCAGGGCTTGTGCTGTTCCCTCTAGGACTGGGCACAGGGTCAGCAGGGCCCAAGCCTTCAGTGGTAGGGGCCTAAACAGGGAGGCAGGCACTCCACTGGGGTGAAAGGCTCTCCTGGGGTGATGTCTGAGGCCCGAGGCCTGTGGTGGCCTGGGCCCCCAGGCATGGCCACAGTTTAGCAGCCAGAATTCTTTATGTCCCAGCAGTCACTCTGTGCAATCCAAACGCTCCTCCCCACCCTCACACACTGCTGCAACAGCCCAAAGGAAATACTGTTATCAGAGACCCAGAGGTCCTGGACTGCCGGCTGCACACAAAGGGCAGCCCCTGTCTGCTCATCCTCCATGAGGACCCCCCTCCCCCGCCAAATCAGTGGTGCACCGCTGTATAGAGAATAACGACAACATGCACTCAAGCCAGCACACAAAGGCCAAGGAGAACAAAGACAGCCCCTCTAGGGAGAGGCCTCTGGAAAAGCTGAGGTTAAGACACCCCGTTTTAAAACATCCATCTCCAGGGTCTTCTTCCTCTAGGGCTTCTGCTCAAAGAGGTCATGATACTCCTGCTGCTCCAGCTCGCGGTTATACTTCTCGATTTCCCGGTTGGCTTCTTCCACGTAGTCATTCATGAACTGGTCCATGACTGGCACCTCATTAAGGAAGAAGGCCCTGAGCCTGGGGGCCAAGGGAGCTGCCAGGCCAGAGGAATATGTGGACAGATGAAGTAGGGGACACTGAGGTAGTGAGTGCTCAGCCTGCACAGAAGGTACCTGACTGGCTTTTTTAATATACTGGCAGCACCACAGCTGCAAAGAATGTGACAGGGATTGACACAGGGCCCATCATGAGCTCTTAGAACTGAGCCCTTCAGCTTTCACTAGCCCACAGCAGCACCCCATCCACCTTTTCACAAATTAACTACTGTAATCAGACCCAGTCTCCAACTTGTAAATCATGACTCCCTGATGACCACAGGATGTCACCACAGCTGCATTTAAACTACAACCCACAGAGTAACCTCAGCCATCATTGAATGAAGAATAAATGTAATTTTAATGACTCTAAGAGGACAAAATGAAAAGTCAGCCTCTGTGGCTTGCCGTGTATTCCCAAACCCAGCCGGCACCAGGGGCTGGGCTATGATGGCTCTAGCAGATACCCTCTTTACAGCCAGGTTTTCACACACCCCCAGCCTCTCTGCCCCAGATTCCAAGGATACGTGGGTGAAAATCAGTCTTGTCACCAAAGAAGTTGACAAACTGGGTGCCATTATAAAAGTAACCTGCAGGTAGGGGGTCCAGGTGGCGTTTCACCTGTAGGAGAAGAGTCCTGTTAGAATTATCTGACCATTTTCTATCATTCACTCACTCATTAAAAACAAAAACAGGGACTTCCCTGGTGGTCTAGTGGTTAAGGCTCTGCACTTCCACTGCAGGGGGCGTGGGTTTGATCCCTGGTCGGGGAACTAAGATCCTGCATGCTGCGTGGTGTGGCCAAAAAAACCCCAAAAAACCCCCCAAATCAAACAAGCCTATTACCCTAGCAAAATAGCCCACTTTGCGATGTGGAAGGCTAGGTGTGCCAGGGAACTAACACCATCCTCACAGCAGCCATCAAACAATGACTGACGGAGGTCCTCCCACCTTTCAGGGAGGAACTCTGGGATTATTCATGGGACTAAGCCCCAGGTGCCCACAGTGGTACTGGTTTGACAATACACGATTCCCTTCTCTTACTTTCCCATTTTCCTGATAGTGTTTTCTAGAATCACTTCCAAAATAAACTACCTGTGCTCAAATCCTTGTTTAAGGTGTGCTTCTGGGGAAACACACACTGCCTGCCTTCTGAGGTGCCCATGGTGTCCTCACCAGGAACACCCAGAGATGCCCAGGCCCTGGAGTCAGAATAAAGGGGCCCTCCTCAAATCCACATCAGGGGCTCCTGGAGGCCCAGAGTCCTGCCCCACCTGCTCATTACTGGGACTTGTGACACAGCTCATGCTGAGACCTGGATTCTCTGTCCCTTTTAACCTTTGCCCCCAAACCCATCAGGAAAAGGCCTCAGTGGGTATGGGAACTGGGGTAGACCCTGGGAGTCAGCCTGGAGTCTGAGAGGGCTCCTCAAAGGGCCTCTCGTCCTGGCCTCAGGATTTCACAACCTGCCCATGAGCAGCTTCAGGATCTAGAGTTTTTACCTGGGCCCTCGCTGGTTTCGTTTCTCTGTGGTTTATCTAGGACAGAGGAATGGGAGGAAAGGACTTCTGCAGCTGCTTGAACACGGTGACAAAACAGACCTCCACGTCACCTGTTTCTCCCACAGGCACTAGTTCTCCTCAATTTCATAACCACATCACACCAGAGGTCACCCCGCCCTTCTGAGGTTGCAAGGCCAGGTGAGCTGAGGTTTCTCTTTACCCAGCTTCCCTCTGTGGCCTGAGAGAAGCAGGACCTCCAGCATGCCCTACAAACAGCCACCTCACTCAGGAATCCTAAAGATAGAGCTGCGCAAGAACAGCCTTGGGACACCGAGGGGACTTAGGCCTCCAGGGCAGGGTACTCACATGGATGTTCCTGATCTCCTGCTGGGTCAGCATCCCCCTGGTCTTCAGGGCCTTCCTCTGAGGCTTCTGTGCAGAGATGTAAGGAGGCGTCAGTTTCCAAAGAGCTGATGGGTACACGGGAGGGTGAGGGCTCAGGGCTCTGGGGGCCAGTTACATGACTGAGATGCCAGCAGAAGGGGAAGCACAAGCATCGTCATGGACTGGATACAATATCCTGCCTGTCTGCCCCTTGAGAAGACCACTTTCCCACCACAGAGCCTTGCGGGCCAGGGGGGAACAAACGGCAGAAGAGAGACTGATGCATTTGCAAATAGGCATGTTTCTGCCTCTTTGCAGATTCTCAATCCTAAGCCCCACCAGTGACAGACATGCAGACAAAAGAACTGGAGGTCTCACAGTCAAATACCATTTAAGAGTTTATCTAATGAGTCTGAGAAAGACCCAGTCTGCAAGCAGTCATTCCTTAGTATAAAAGACAGGTCCCAACTGAGCATGTACAGAAGACCCAGGCCCCAGCCAACTCTATTTCCAGAGCTCTAGAATAAGCTTAAGCTCAGACTGTGCTAAGAGACTTAGAACCCAAAGCTAGCAGCATATGAGAGGATTTTAACTCCAGTCCGGATTTTTTTTCTTTGTAGTATTGGACTAAAGATGCTTGTGTGGATCTATAGGCAAGCCTCCTCTTCCCCTGTACATCTCTCCAGGGCCTCCAGGCTCACTGCTGTCTATGCTTGGAGTCTTGGTTTGCAAAGGACTCTAGGCATATCTTTGTTGTTTTTCCTTTCTAGAGAGAGAACCAAAGTACAGGAGATGCTGGGCTCAGAAGACAGGAGAGCCTATGAATTAGGTTCAGCTAAGAAGACATTTTTGAGTTTAGAACACTAAGCTGATCCAGGGTCCACATGGAACAACTAAGTTTCACCTAGGTCCTGGTTAAGCCATCTGATAACTCCAGTCTGCCTTGGGAAGCAGGACTGGAAATGGCTTTGAGAACCTGGGCTTGCAGGGTAGGCAGCAAAACAAGTCTGCCTGGAGTTTGCCCCAGGGGCTTCCTCCCACTCTGAGTCCCTGAAAACACTGGCTGAGCCTGTGAGGGGTGAACCAGTGGGGAGAAAGCAGGGAGAAGGTGGAGGGGCTTCTGCCTCAGGTCCAGTAGCAACTCTGAAGTGTCTGGTCATATCAGTGCCAGGTCTGTCTGGGCTTTGGAAACCACCTGCTTAGCTGACTGCCGCAGCCAGTCCTTGACACTTTCTTCCTTCAGGGAGCAGCCTATGAACACGAGGTAGCATTCCTGCTGCCCACTGCTGCCTTGAGGTGTGCTTCTGGAGTCAGGCGGTGGCGTGGGTCCCTCCAAAACTGGCACGATGCTCAAGGAATTGGCCAGAGTGTTGTGGCAGACCTCCATGGTCCTCTCAGAGTCTGCAAGGAGAACACTTTAGTCCCTGAGACCCTGCCCCGAAAGGAGAAGGTTACACTAAGACTGGATTAGTGCAGCTGTAGGGGACAGATTCACAAGATATGCAGGAGGGAGAACTGACATGACCGGCAGCAAATTATAAAGGATGAAGAGCGGGAGGATCAATGTAAGTTTCTAGCTAAGCTGATTGGGTGATCAGGTAGACACCATTAACCCAGAAGGGGACTACAAGAGGAAGAAAAGGTTTGCAAGTGGGAGAAGAAGAGTTTGACTCTGCATCTGCGGCATTTGAAAGACTGCAGGACCCTGAGTGGGAGACATCTACACAGTCGTTAGAAGAAGGGAATGGCTGGGGTCACCCCTATGGAAGAGGTAGTTGAGGAGAAGCAAGGAACGCTCCTTTGGTAGAGGTGGAGGGGATGGGTCTCAGCTGAGGCCTGAGAGTCCATGGGAGGAGGGCAAGCTCAACAGTACAAGTGCTGCAGGAGGGACACATGGGTGGGAACAGAAAAGATGTAATCGGGTTTATAAGCTGAGGAGCTGGGGGCTAAGATATACTGAAGACACAAGAAAAGGGTAAGGTTCCCCAAACAGGCATGATGAGAAAGAGATCTAAAACAAAGAAAAGTTTACCTTTAACAAGAAAGGGGTCAAGAGTCAGTTTAAATAAAAAAGAAAAGGAGGTGATGATAGGGGAGAGGGAAGAGCAGGTGGGGTCTGTCAGAGCCTGAGGGAAGGAAGTGGGCTTGAGTAAGGGGCTTGTAGAGAGGGGCCAAAGTTTCAGATTCAATAACATAAATTAAGCCAAAGGTTAAGGACCTTGAGAGATTCTTTTATAGAGGTTCTGCCACCTAATTCTCCTATCTGAACCCAGATGATTCCATGCTTACAACTCTCAGTGGCTCCCTGCTGCAGACACCCCCAGTTACCTGCCCAGCCTCCCCTTCTTCCTCCAATACCAATTCCCCATGGGCAATGGCAACTTGATCCTGGCCAATGAGAAGTCTGCTGAGGAACTGATAAAGACACCCACAGAAGAGCCAGCTTCTTCCATCAGCTGGCTGTTGTGTCTGGATGTGACACCTAGACCTGCAGCACTACCTGGCAACCATGAGGGGTGGGAACCTGAGGAAAAGCTGACACCAAGAATGTAAGAGCACAAAAGCCATACATTACCTGGGTCTTCAGTGGCCTTGCTATGCTGCCAGATCTCTTGACTTCTTGCTATGTAGCTAACACCTGCTAGTTGAGCTGGGGTTTTCTGTTATAACTGCCAAAGATGCCCTAACAGACACACTCCCTCACTTCCTCCCCTGGGACCCAGACACAGTAAACCCTTTTTGGTTCCTGAAACGTGTCTTTTTTTGCCTCACATCCACAGCACGTGCTCTGCCTTTTCCCTGGAACATTCTCCCCTTTCTCAATGTTGAGTTAACTGGCTCCTTGTTTTCACACCTTCCCTGAACCCCAGCCCAGGACTGACAGACTTCAGGTTGCAAGGGCTCCAGGGGTCAAAGGCTGATAAACAGGTTTACTGAACAGAGGGGAGGAGAAGGCAAGTGGAAGGCTTGAAGACTTTGGCAGAAACGGATCCAGAGCTGGAAGGCTCAGCATTGGGGTAGCTCCTGGTGACAGGTCTAGGAGGAGGCCATGGATGGCTCAAGAGGGGTGGAGTGTGAGTCTCTAGAACAAGGAAGTCAAGGAGCTGTGAGGAGAGGCCCTGGGCAGGTTCATCCAGGGGCAGGAAAACAGATCCTCCACTGCAGAGCAGAAGGACCTGGAGAAAGATTGGGACCCTGACTGAAAGGGATGACTGGAGGAGCCTATGGTGTAAGACCCAGAGGGGAGGGTTTTTTGAGAGAGTCTAAGAGGCATCAGTGGTCTGCAAAGCACCAGCAGAGGCTATGAACTCACATCATGAGATGTGAGCACTCCACAGAGTAGCGCTCCCAAATCCAAGCGCCCAGTTACCTGAAAACTTCACTTTGCCCAGTATGTGGTAGATGTTTCCAGAGAAGGGACTTGGCTTGATAGAGGACTGAATTGCTGGTGGAGGAAGAGGACAGGGTTGTTACTCACCTGGGGGCAGAGGCCAAGTCCAGGGTGGCACAGCTGGGAGGGTTAGGGACTGGAAAGGCACCTCCTCTAGGGTCCAGGGTTCACAGGTACCCCCACTAGATCCTCCCCCAGTGGCTCTGCCACTATTCCCAGGGGTAAGGGACTCCTGGGTCCTCAGATTCTTCTGCCTGCTTTCAGACCCAAATGGTGAGAAGAGACAGCACACACAGAATGCTAAAATGGTGCCAGGAAGTGGGGACAACTCTGGGGCATTCTTTTACCAGTGTCTGGGACATGTCCCAGTCAAGGCTTACCTTTACACTTGGCCACAAAGCGAGTCTTCTCCAAGGGACGACCAAACCATACACAAATCTGAACCATTAATGGAAAGGCCGATCCAACATCAAATTTACCTTCATACCTTAAAAGGTTTAAAAAATTATAAATACAAGTAATTGGGGCTTTGAGTGTTACTACATACTACATTGGAAAGAACTACATATCACTTATCATATTTGAATTCTCCCTTAATTGTACGTCATTTTGTGTACAAAGCACTTATTTGAAAGCATTTATGTCTCTTTCATCTTGAGACTGAGAAGCATGTTTGTCCCCTTAGAGCAGGAAGGTCTTACCTTCTTTGGACTAGCAATTCCTTAAAGTCAAAGACCCCCTCTACCTTTGAAGCTTGCCAGTATCCCAACTGGGATTAGGGGTCCCTCCTGGTACCCTTGGAGCTCTTCCTCAGGATCCCCTCCCACTCTCTTCAGGGCTCCCACTATGCCCCACCCTCACTGAGGGCAGTTTAACAGACTACATTTGGATGTGCAGTCTCTCCAGAAGGAACTAAAGGGCTAGGGCATCTCTGATCTATTTTCTCAGTTTTGAGTTCAGCAGACATACTGACTGCCAAAGACTCATTAAGAACGCAGCATTTTAAAAATTTAATTTTTTATTATGGAAAATTTCAAAGATATGCAAAGATAGAAGGGTAGTGTAATGAATTCCTACCACCCAGCTTCCAAAGTTATGAAACTGTCATTCCTTCTTTTGAATGATTTCATTGAGATGAATCCCTTGATTGGAATCAGTCCAGGAGGGCATAACATCTCATGGGTAATTTATACCACCACCAGCAGTAGATGAGTGTACTAGTTTCACAACAATTCCCCCAGCAATGAATTTTATAGATATTTTTGCCTAAATGTAACGGGTGTCAATCAAAGCAACAGTGAGGCACCATTTTGCATTTGAGTATTACCTACATGGAATTCTGTTACCACAGTTGCCATTTATACTTGGTCTTAAGTGGACTGTTCACATCTATATAATATGGGTTACTTTTCTTAAGTATCTAAACAAGCTTCCCAAATACTATATTAACCCTTCGTCACATTTGATGCAAACACTTCCCTCCAGTCTACTGTATTTTCTTATTAGTTTCCTTTGTTGAAAACTGCACTGCAGTTTTGAATTTTACATTGTTGAAAGTATCTTACTCTTTAAAGCAACTTCTTTAAAGTAAGGTGGTGGCATAACATTTTTGCAAGACTGACATGTTCTTTTTGTTCTCTCCCCATCCAAACATGAGATTTGGAGACCACGGGCTTCTCAGGCTTCTGTGTTCAGAGGCTGTATCCTTAGGGGAATTTGGAGGGGCCAGGGGAAGAGTACAAGGTTTCCTTACAGACTAGGAACAAGCCCTTCTACCAGGGGAGGTGGGGGTGGGGTCGATGACAACAGAGGGCTGTGGGAGGGGAATGGCTGAGAATCTGCACAGCACAAAGCTGAGCACATCCTGCAGCTAAAGCCTGTTCACTCTGAGGTGGTGGCCCTCACCCAAGGAGAGAGGGGAGTAATGTATAGCGATGAGCAAGAATCTGATGACTGCCATCTTGTTAAAAGAGTAAATCATCTGATTCCTAGGAATGAACTTGGAAGGGAGGGCCTGAAGGGTGATTCTGAGGCCCCTCCATCTCTGATTCTCTACAAGGACTGATCTTCCTGATAAAGGAAGATTTCAGACTCTAGATTCACAGAGACTTCTAATGAACTCCCTCATACCTGGCTCTGTCCTAGATCGGTCTGCCTCCAGAAAAGTCTGTGCCCTGAACTAGGTTAATGTATGCCATGTCCACAATGAGTTGGTGTGGACTGGAGAATAGGTGCTTCCCTAGGCACCAGGTGGAGATGACAGAAGTCTCAGGACCAGGCCCAGAGGTGTGGGCAGCAAAAAGGTCAGTAGCTGCAGCCACTGGAGAGGAGAGTTTCACCCCAGAAGCTCCATCTTTTTCTTTTTAGCTAAGATATTATTGTCTTGTTCAGGCATAAAGAATGATCCACTTACTCACTGTTTAAGTATGATGTGACTCAAACCAGAGGTTCCTTCTAAAAATAAGCCTGAAAACCTTCAATTTTACATATTGACCTTTTTTTTTTTTTTAAACAGGATAGTACAATCAGTTTTTTGCTGGTACAAAATACTGGTGATGTAAGGGGTGGTTGGAGGACACACAGATGTGGATGAGGGAAGTGAGTGAGGATAATAAAGATGATCCAAATCAACATGAGGGATCAATTTTGGCTAAGCTTTAACAACTGTCTTCCCCTGAACCTTCAACAGAGCAAAACTAGTTATCCATTCCATACAGGGACAAGTGCAGCATGGTGGTTAAGAGTACAGGCTCTGCTGTACAGCAGAAATTAACACAACTTTGTAAATCTATTATACTTCAAAAAAAAAAAAAATACAGGCTCTGAAGCCACACAACCTGGGTTTGAAACCCAACTCTTTCATTTACTTGGACAAGACATTTAAGTCCTTGCTGTCTCAGTTACCTTATCTCTAGAATGAAGAAAATAATGGAATCCACCTTGCAGGCTTGGTTTGAGGATGAATGAGATAACACAGGTTGAACTCTTAGAGCGGCACTGTGAACAGAACTTTCTGTGATGATGGAAATGTTCTGGATCTGAACTGTCCAAGACAGTAGCTGCTAGTCACAGGTAGCTGTTAAGCACTTGAAATGCGGCTTGTGTGACTAAAAGGCTAAATTTTAAATTTTACTTTATTTTTATTAATATACATTTACATTTTATTAAGTAGCCAAATATGGCTAGTGGCTGCCGTACTGGAGAGCGAAGTCTTAGAACAATGTGTAGCACACAGTAAGTGCTCAAGTGATGCTGGAAATATGATTACAGTGTACTTCACACTCTCTTTTCTCTTCCTCTCCTATCTGGAGGACAGGTTCAGGCTAGGAGGCCACCTGCAGAGCACAGAACATCCCCTGGGCCACAACAGCAGGGAACCTACCTGTCAGATGGGAACCCTAGAGGACTGACTATTCTCAGGAGAGACTCTCTCACCCGGGAGGGTCATAACTCCTTGGTTCCATGGCGGCCACCTCACCCTCACTAGAGGCTAGAGGAAACAAAGGATACCATTGTGCTTAAGGCCTATAAGATGACTCCTTAAGTCTCAACATCCAGCAAGGGTCTCAATTTGGACCCCAAGATGTGGATCACTGGGCTTCCAGCAAGGCCAGTGGTTACTGGGACATGGCAGGTTGTTGCAGCTGCCATTGTCACCCTCCTAGAGCACACCTGGTATTTTCACTTTCTCTTTTTCTGTCCTGTAAATAAATAAATCACTGAGTTTATAAAGAAATCTTAGCTACTTTTCAATGATGATACTTGCCAGCCAGGGTACATTAGATATCGAGATCGTAGCATCTGAGGACTCGAAAAACTATTTTCTGAGAGAATCAGTTCAATGTCTTCATTCCTTTGAAAACATACAGAAAATCCAGGTTAATTAGACCTATTAACCTTAACCTGTACATTCTGCTTACTCTCTACACCCCCATACACACATACAAGTACATACATATATTTTTTTTTCTGTTATTTCACCCCTAAATACTTTAGTATGCATCTCTAAGAACAAACACATTCTCTGGAAGAACCGCAACAGTATTACCACACTGAGGGAATTTAATACTGAGGACAAGCAGCACTGGTACCACATGGGAGCTTGGTGGAAATGCAGGATCTCCAGCCTACTCCAGACCTACTGAATCAGAACCCTCGTTTTAATAAGATCCCCAAGAGGTTCATATGCACATTAAAGTTGGAGAAGTACTGATCTAATATACATCCATTTTCAAATTTCCCCTTTTTGGGGGGATAGGGCACTCAGGATCCAATCAAGAATTGCTCATTAATTTATAATCTTTATTTTCCTTCAGTCTGGAATAATTCCTCCAACTTTTTTTTGTTTGTTTGTTTCTCATGGAGTTGACATTTTTGAAGAGTACATGCCAGCTGTCTTGTGTCCCACAACCTGGATTTGTCTGGTTGCTCCTCATGATTAGATTCAGCTAAACATTTCTGGCAAGATTAATGGCCAAGTGATATTGTGTCCTTTCCACAGTGTCACGAAGGAGGCACATGACGTCAGTTTATCCCATTAGTGGTCTTGCTAAGTTTAATCATTTGGTCAATGTCATGTCTTCTAGATTAGAGCTCTCCATTGTGAAGGTACTTTTCCCTCTCTGTAAGTAGTAAGTAGTCTGTGGAGTGACAGATACTTTTTATTTATTCATTAATTAATTTAATTTATTTATTTATGGCTGCTTTGCATGTTCGTTGCTGTGCACGGGCTTTCTCTAGTTGCGGAACAGCGGGGGCTACTCTTCGTTGCAGTGCGTGGGCTTCTCAGTACAGTGGCTTCTCTTGTTGCAGAGCATAGGCTCCAGGTGCGCAGGCTTCAGTAGTTGTGGCACATGGGCTCAGTGGCTGTGGCTCGCGGGCTCTAGAGAGCAGGCTCAGTAGTTGTGGTGCATGGGCTTAGTTGCTCTGTGGCATGTGGGATCTTCCCGGACCAGGGATTGAACCCGTGGTCCCCTGCATTGACAGGCAGATTCTTAACCACTGTGCCACCAAGGAAGTCCCGTGACAGATACTTCGAGACAAGTGAGTATCCTTTTCCTCAACAATCTGTCATCCACTGCTTTTAGCATCCATTGATAATTCTTGCCTAGATCAAGTATTATATGAAAGGTTATAAAATGCTGACTTTCTAGTACTATAAATCCTTATTTATTCATTAGCTAGCATTCTTCTATAAAGAAGAGCTTTACTGTTCTGTCCCTCTCCCTTTTTTTAGTATCACCACAGACTCATTTTACTCCACGTGCTATATAATCCATTATTATCATGGTTCTCTCATATACTCAAGTTGTCCCAAATTTGCCTAGTGGGAGCTTCTTAAGCTAGCTTCTGTATCCTTTCGACATATCTCCACTAATCTTTGAATACTTCCCTGCTTTTCTGTCATAAAATGTACTAGGCTCACCTTGTACTTTCACTCCCTAAACCTGCAATCAGCCAATTCTCCAAAGAGTGCTGATACCTTGTAGCGGAGATTGGTACTTAGAAATTAAGATCTAGAGGTAGAAGTATTAATTGCTATTATTATTTCTAGTCCCTTTTAATGGAAAGGGTATTATTTCTGGTCCCTTTCAATGGAAAGAGCTAGGGAATATACTTTTTTTTTTGAAATAATGAATTTATATCGAGTCCCCCAATTCAACTCCAACATTTGCAGGGTTTTTCCTTACCTTTCCCATTTCATATTTATAATCTCCCTTCTCTAATCAGTGATGTCGTTTGGAATCAGGGTTCCAACAGAGGATTATGCTCAGAAGCTACTTGAATTATTTTGCATATGTACGGTTCTTATTACTTTGGTATACAGATGGATTCACTTTTTTGTTTGTATTTTTTCCCTCCTTGTTGACTTACTTTTTGAATGTGTAAAATATGTGCAATGCTCAAAAGTCAAAACTATATGAAAAGTATACACCTTTTAGCACCTTATTGAGCAAACAAAACTGCTATATGACAAGATGTTTTCATACATACATACACACAAAGTCACTAATTCTCTATTTTTAGTTTGTAATTTGAACCCAGGTCTATGAAGTAAAGATATAATTTCCCTATGTTTCTATGCCATTTCTCTCACATCTTAACACAAAGAACATTGAGAGAGTCTTGACTTCCATCATTTAATGATGAGAACGTGAATGCATCAAAACAAAACATCTCAAAACAGTACAGGATATTAACATGTGGGGTCCTCTTGGTGATTTTTACACAGCATCAAAAGCACTTCAAGACCTGACTTTTATAAATGCTCAGGTCTTTGATACAGTGGAAAGACCCAGTGGGCCATAGCCAGACTGCTGCATCTGAGAAAGTGGCTGGTCCTGCGGAGTGAAGTGAACTGGTAAGTTTACCTGGTGACAATCCCATTTTCTGCAAGAATGAAGGCTGCGGAAGGATTGGCAGCTCTGATGAGGCTCTGCAACTGAATGAGGAGAGGGTGCCTCTGCTCTGTGGTGTGACTGGTGAACACAACATTACTCACCAGGCCTGGGGAACAAAACCAAAAACAGTTCAGTCTTTATAGAGTCCTGACTGGGGCTGAGGGTTTGCACAAATGTGAGCCCTTGCTCCCTCCCCTGATCATCCCTTCTAGCAGCCCCCTCATGTAGACACCCCTGACACCCAACACTGATATACATAGCCATCATTCTGCTCCTCTTTCTGCCACTGCAACCTCTTGGAGTGAGTGGCCTCAACTCTGTAGCTGCCTCACCTCCTAACCTCCTCTGTCTTCTTAATTCCGCTTTGATACCTGGAGCTTTTTCATCTAAGGGCCCTTTCTATATCCCACGTACTTAACCTCATCAGGAACTGGTGCCAGTGACTTTTCACCAGTTCAGAACACAGACGTGTACCAAGCACAAACCATATGTCAGGTGCTAACCATTCTCAAAGAGTGCACAGTCAAGAAGTCTCACCCATGGACCCACAGTTCCAAGGTAAGTGCTAACAAAGATATTCACAGAGTGACACAGTAAGGAAGGGTGGCGCATGTAAAGAGAGGTTGTGGAGTGGGCCACAATCACTCTCAACCTTCCTGTTAAAATACAGAAGTAAAATCCACAGCACTACAGATAATTTCGAAATCAGAGAATTTGCCACATCCCACCATGCCAACACAATTGTAATACCTCTTCCATACTTATGTTTACATGGCTAGGATCACAGCATATACACCATTTCTGCTATAGTATCATTTGCATTTGTGCTATTCAACCATTTTTATTCACTTAATATTGTGAAAATTTCAAACATATACAAAAGTAGAAAAAAATAGTATAATGAACGCCCACGAGCCCATCACTTGGCTTCAAGAAAGATCAACATTTGGCTAACTATTTCTTCTATACCATACCCCAACCTTTTCTCCTTTCCTCTCCTTCCCCACTGGATGATTCTGAAGCCAATAATAGACATCCTATTATTTCATCCAAAAATATTTCAGTATGTATTATCATAAGATAAGGACTCTTTAAAAAAATGAATGATTAACAATAAATTCTTTAATATAAAATATCTAGTCCATATTCAAATTTTTCTGTCTCAAGAATATTTTCTTAATTTTTTGGAAACAGGAACCAAACAAAGCCTATACATTATATTTCACTGATGCATCTCATAATTCTCCTTCAATCTATAGTTTTCTTCTTACTTCTTTGTGATTTATTTGTTGAAAAACTGCATCTTGTATATTTCTCTCAGTCTAGATTTTGCTGATTGCATCTCCATAGTGTTGCTTAACATGCTAGATATATCTGGTTTATAGATTCAATCCTTTTTATTATAATCTAGCTTTAAAAAAGTTCTTGTTCTTTTTCTAACTTCTTAAGTTGAATGCTTAATTCATTATTTAAAAAAGCCACAATGAGACAGCATTTCACACCTGTTAGAATGGCTGTTCTCAAAAAGACAAGAAATAAGTAGTGTTGGTGAGGATGTGGAGAAAAGGGAAACTTGTACACTGTTGCTGGGAATGCCAATTCCATAGTGGTACAGACACTATGGAAAACAGGATGGAGATTCCTCAAAAAATTAAAAATAAAAGTACCATATGATCCAACAATTCCACTTCTGGAATATACCAGAAGGAACTGAAATCACTATCTTGAAGAGCTATGTGCACACCCATGTTCATTGCAGTATTATTCACAATAGCAAGATATGGAAACAACCTAAGTGTCCATTAGTGGATGAATGGATAAAGGAGATATAAGATAGATATATCTTATATATTAAGATATATCTATCTTATATATGATATGATACATATATGAATGTTACTCAGCCATAAAGAGAATGAAATCTTGCCATCTTGCCATGGATGGACCTCAAGGGCATTATGCTAAATGAAATAAGTCAGACAGAGAAATACCATATGATCTCATTATATCTCATTTATATGCAGAATCTAAAAACAAAAACAAAAAACAAAAACAAAAACCAAGCCCACAGATACAGAGAACAAACTGGTGGCTGCCAGAAGCAGGGGGTAGAGGGTGAGAGAAATGGGAGAAGAGAGTCAAAACGTACAAACTTCCAGTTATAAAACAAATAAGTCATGGAAATGTAATGTACAGCATGGTAACTACAGTTAATAATACTGTACTGAATAACTAAAAGTTGCTAAGAGAGTAGATCTTAAAAGTTCTCATCATAAGAAAAAAATTGTTTTGTAACTATGTAAGCCAATGCATGTTAACTAAACTTATTGTGGTTATCATTTTGCAATGTATACAAACATCAAATCATTCTGTTATACACTTGAAACTAATACAATGTTATATGTCAATTATACCTCAATAAAAAGAAAAATTATTTCTTGTTTAGTAACATAGTAACTTAAAGGTATATGCTTTCTTTTGAATTATTTGGTACAGAAATATTCATGACAGGTTGTAGATGGTGTCCTTTATCATTAAAAATTGCCCTTTTATTTATTTATTGGCCGTGTTGTGCAGCATGTGGGATCTTAGTTCCCCGACCAGGGATTGAACCTGTGCACCTTGCAGTGGAAGCACGGAGTCTTAACCACTGGACCACCAGGAAACTCCCAAAACTGCCCTTTTTAGACTCTTCAATATTTTGCCTGGTATTCAACCCTGCTGTTATTAATATCAACCCCATTTCTTTTTGTTTGCATTCGTTTGTTATATCTTGTCCGTTCTTTTATCACCATCCTTACTTAGTTTTAGATGCTCCTCTTGTACAGAACATCATATAATTAGATTCTATTTTTTGGTTTAATCTGAGATACTTTTCCTTTTAATAGGTATTTATACCATTTATATTTACTGACACTTTGTTTCTGTTACCTTGTTTATGTGGAATTCTATTCAAAAAAAATTTTTTTTTTAACTTTTAGCAGTATGATTTCTGCATTCTGTTTTCTGCTTTCCTTCTGATAAGTGGTGGGCTTATAGTCTGTTTTATGTTCTTATGATAGCTATCCTTATGTCACCTTTAGACAATGTCTTTTGACTTTTCCATATGACAGACAAGGAAGTTCATATACCCTTAAATTTGTCCCACTTCTCCACTATCACGTTCTGGTTGGTTACATTAATAATTTTATAGTTCCTCTAGTGGATACTTATTTTTTTTTAAAGTTTTACTGTTCTTATAAATTTATTTATTTATTTATTTATGGCTGTGTTGGGTCTTCGTTGCTGTGCGCGGGCTTTCTTTAGTTGTGGCGAGCGGGGGCTACTCTTCATTGCGGTGTGTGGGCTTCTCATTGCAGTGGCTTCTCTTGTTGTGGAGCACAGGCTCTAGGAGCGTGGGCTTCAGCAGTTGTGGCTCGTGGGCTCTAGAGCACAGGCTCAGTAGTTGTGGCGCATGGGCTTAGCTGCTCCACGGCACGTGGGATCTTCCCAGACCAGGGCTCACCCCTGTGTCCCCTGACTTGGCAGGTGGATTCCTAACCACCATGCCACCAGAGAAGCCCGAGTGGATAATTTTGTATCTTTAAAGAGTATAACTAACTCTTTACAACTTGACTTAACAGCTTTAAAATTTACTGATCTCCCACTTGAGAAGATGTAGAGGTAATATCTCTCTCTTGTTGCCTCCTAATTTTTTATTAAATATAATTTCATTTATAGGTTTTTGAGATTTTCAACATTTATATTCTATTTTGTAATAGCATTCTCATAGGTGTTATAATTTTTTTTCTCATAAATTTATTTAATTTATTTTTGGCTGCATTGGGTCTTCGTTGCTGCGCGTGGTCTTTCTCTAGTTGCGGCAAGCGGGGGCTACTCTTCGTTGCGGTGCGTGGGCTTCTCACTGCGGTGGCTTCTCTTGTTGTGCAGCACGGGCTCTAGGTGCACAGGCTCAGTAGTTTTGGTTCGCAGGCTCTAGAGCACAGGCTCGGTAGTTGTGGTGCACAGGCTTAGTTGCTCCGCGGCATGTGGCATCTTCCCGGACCAGGGTTTGAACCCGTGTCCCCTGCATTGGCAGGCGGATTCTTAACCACTGCGCCACCAGGGAAGCCTATAATTAATTCTATACCTAAGAAGACTCAATGCTCATCATCAATCTTTTTACTAATAGAGACTAGTTTTATAAACGATTAGTTCATAAGTGAATGTCTCTAAATTATGAGACTTCAGCTTTCCTAAGTAACCCTGTAATTGTAGGATCCTGAATAATGAATATTCAGTACAGAGGACTCTTACTAATACTGTTTACTTCAGTCAAGTGTTTTGTTTTTTAAAGAATTAGCTGTACTTAGTTTTTGAGGGCAAAACTCATAATGCACAGAAGGGTTCACAGAGAAAGTAAATTCCCTTCCTATCCAGCAACCTACTTCTTTCCCTGGAGGCAACCATATTTATCAGAGTTTTCTTCCAGATATGTGCTGAGTATTTACAAGTAAATGTGTATGTATACATTTTTCCCACAAACAGTGGCATACTATACCATTCTGTACCTTGTTTTTTCACTTAAGCCCTTTAAAAAAATTTTTTGGTAAAGCTTACTTCTTCCTTACAATCTTCTCTAATACCTTACCATCCCAATCCTCCCCTCATGCCACCTTGCTGTCTCTCTTTCTCTGAGCTACGAGAGCTCCTTTGAATAACACAGGCAGTGCTTAAAATATAGGGCTTATATTTTTATTTATCTTCTTCATGTATGTAAAAAGATAGCATAAGGTAAAGATTAAAGCATGGGTTTTAGAGCCAAGTAAACCTGAGTCTGAATTTTCGGTTCCACTAATTATTCATGGGTGACATTAGGCAAATTGCTCAACTTTCTCTCTGAGCCCAAATTTCCTCCTCTGTCAGATGGGAACACATATCTCCAGGTTATCTGTGAAATGCTTTATCACAGGCTACAGAGAGTAAGAACTCATTAAATGCAACCTGACACTACTACCACCACCATCTCATCATTTGGGAATGGGACCCCTACATGTACACCAAGGAGCCTGGACCGATCCATTCCTCAGACTGACAGAGGTGGCTGTGGCACACCTTACCACAGCAACAAGCAGGAAGGTAAGTCACATGACTCTCACCAGCCTAGGCTGCTGAGCCCATGGTTTAGATGAGTGGCTATCACTGGTTTGAAGGCAACTTCCAGGACCCCTGGCCCCTGCCTCTGGTCTGAGGCAGAAGTTAGTGATACTTCCTTCCTCTCACCAATCATACTTATAAAAAGTGTTCCAAAACTCTAAAGACTGAATCTAACCTCATAAACACATTCCATTCGCAACCAGGGAACAGGGGTTAGGAGCTTCATGTCAATGGTCGTGTGTAACAATGGGGACAGGGCACACACAAAGGGTATACAATATGCCTAGGATCATAGATGTCAGGAGGTAGGGCTCGACTGCTGAGCACACAATCTGCTTCCTGAGTGCTTACACACTGTTTGGGAATCTATTGGTTCCTTGGTTCTGAGACATGAGTCCTGCTCTTCGCAGGTATCTGTTAGTGCTCCACAGCAAGTCAGTCGGCCTTAGGTAAATATGGCCCATATGCCTCTGCACAGTGCTTGAGAGACCTCTGAGGATTCAAGGGTGAGTTTCCTCAATGGCTTCCCCTGACATCCAAGTGGTCACTTGGTGAAAGGCACACCGACTGCCCAGTTCCCCAAACCTGGGCCATCGTCCATCCTCCACTCTCAGTCCCTGCTACCATCTGCCTGGTTTAGACCACTGCTCTCTCTTCACTAGGTTACTGCTCATTCTACTTCCAGGCTTCCTTTACAATTCATTCTTCCTACTGTAGTAAGAGTAATCTTTCAAAAACATAAATCTGATCAAGTCACTTCTCTACTTAAAATATTTAATGCATTCCAATTATTTTTAGGCTGATATCTAAACTTCTTGGCCTGCTTGATCTATCTGCATGCTGCACTTCCTCAGGGCCCTAGTCGTACTCTAATCACCATCAGGCCTTCAATCTTGCTGTTTCTTCTGCCTGGAGCCATCTTTTCTCTCGTTTTTTTGAAGGAGGGCCAACTCCTCCTTCAGGGTGTAGACAATCTGAATAGCACCTCTTCCAGAAGCCTTTCTTAATCCCCCAGGACTGGGTTACAGCAGGCATTAGATAAAGATTTGCTGAAAAAATGAAAGAATGAATGAAGTGTAATGAAAGACACATGCAACCTGACCTCCGAGGCAGCTGCCTAAGAAACTAAGCTGTGGGTGCCCACATGCCAAAAATTCTCCCACTTGCAGGTCTGAGCAAGTACCATTCATCAGACAGCCATCTGGAAAGGTTTCTAAGATTTATTAGTATATATATATTTTTGGTGCAAAATTGATAAGGTACAAAAGGCTGTTCAAGTTTCTTCTTCCTTTCTCTGGCACCCTGAGCCTTATTTCTCCTCCCCAGAGGCAACCACTAATAACCAGATTTTGGGTATGCCTCCTCAGATAGTCTATGCATATTCAAGTATATAGGAATATACAGAACCACATTTTCTTAACAGCTTCTCCTACACTTAAAACTTCTATTCTCAAGGTCTTCAGGTATGGCCTAGATGTGGTAACAGCACAAGACTTAGGAATTCAAATGGAGAATATGTCTGCATTTTGTTTATTCTATTTTAAAAAGGTTCCTCACATGCCTTCCTTGTTCATAAACTTTAACATTAAGATGGACCATCTGCAGTTAGAGTTTCAGGAAAGCCTCCTAACAAAGGTGACACTGGTAGTGCCTGTGCTCCCATTCCCATTTAGAAAGGTCACTCTGGAGGCTGTGGGGAGGCAGTGAGGACAGCCTGCTGAGCCTACTGCCAGAACCCCATGTCCTGGTGCAGCCACAGGAAGTGGCTGGGGCCTTTGGAAACTGAGCAAAGCAAGGCCAGGCAGCCAGGCCCAGAATGTGGCACAGTGGGGTAGCAGGCAGCGTTCTAGAAGGCTCAGCACATTCCAGAGATGGCAGTTATGGGAGCCGGCTCCTGCAAGAGGCCCATGACATTCCCAGGGGTGGAAGACAAGAATAGCTGTGGTGGATCTTGCAGTGAGGAGTAAGGAAAGGCTGAGAGAAGATCTATAAAGGCCCTAGGACACTACTTAGCATCTTCTTGGGCAGAGAAACTGGAGAGTCAGACTACTGCAAATGTGCCAACCTGAGTGGCATGCAGCAGGGTCACAAGCACAGGCTTGGCCTGCCTGAGAAAAGGCTAGGGTCTGAGTCTCTGACAGACACCTTGCCCAAAGTCCTGTCTGCCCCATGAGTACCATGTAGACAAACACTGTGAGCTTTGGATTCTAGGTCAGGAATTGGACATAGAAAAGGGGCTTTGCTTTGTGGAGAAACAAGCAAAAGGATTACCCCCAGCATTCCTTAGGCCAGCTATGCAATCTGCTACCTGCCAAGAGGAAATGCCATCTTCAAGGCAAGGTACAGCAGTTATCTGGAGCACAGGGTGAAGAGGCCATCATGAGCGGTTTCATCTTGCTTGGGCCGGGAGCTTCCTTCTGCTCTGTTATCAAGGAGTGGATACTCTGATTTGGCCAACGTCTCACCAGTCTGGGCTGTGAGTGAGCAGGCAGCCTGGACTGGCCCGTTCCCAAGAGTGGAGAAACATCTCTGAGGTCTGTTTGACCATCCCAGTCTGGCTAAAGACTTCCAGCAGCCCAGAAGAATACAAATCTCACTTCTTTTGTCTATCTACAGATACATCTAAAAGCAGGTCATGGTAGTAAATTATCTGCGCTCTGTTTTAAAGCCAGCATTATAATGAGCCTTGCTTGTTGTTTAAGGATTGAGATTATTTCCTAATCCTTGGATTTCTGTAATACACATCATCTTGTGGCTGCAATACAGTGCTTTTCTCATTGTAAAATAATCCTTTGTTGTAAAAGCAATGAATCAGGGAGCTTGACTCATGAACAGGAGCGAAGGGAGGCAACTGCTCCCTTGGGACATGAAATGTTTGTCTACCGGTGGCAGATCCTACCTCTAAGAAAGCCACCAAATCTCTGAGGAGGAAGAAATACTTGCATTTTATCTCCTCTCTCCCCAGAGGGTCCATGCCCATGGTGAATTAGGTCAGATCAGTCTATAGGGTCCTCTTGGCCCAGATGTAAGGGGAAGATGTCTACTAAGGCACTATCACTTAACAAGCCCTTTGCAGTTCAGAAAACAGCAATATATGGCCTCAAGGTTATCTGTCTACATCTGATCACATTCCCAGCTTTCTTTTTTTTTTTTTTAGTCCTCCGACCAGGGACTGAACCCGGGCCGTGGCAGTGAAAACGTGAGTCCTAACCACTGGACTGCCAGGAAATTCCCCCAGCTTTCTTTTTTTTTTTTTTTTTTTAAATTCTTTTTTTATAAACATGTTTATTTATTTATTTAATTTTTGGCTGCGTTGGGTCTTGGTTGCGGCACGCGGGATCTTTTGTGGTGGTGCACAGGCTTCTCTCTTCTTGTGGCGTGCGGGGTCCAAAGCGTGTGGGCTCTGTAGCTGTGGCATGCAGGCTCTCTAGTTGTGGCTCGCATGCTCAGTAGTTGCAGCGCATGCGCTTAGTTGCCCCGCGGCAATGGGGGATCTTAGTTCCCCGACCAGGGATCGAACCCGAGTTCCCTGCATTGGAAGGCGGATTCTTAACCACTGGACCACCAAGGAAGTCCTCCCACCCCCACCCCAGCTTTCTTTATATAAGCACAGAATTGACACACATTGCCTTTGAACAATGAGTTGGAAGGCAATGTTAATGAAATATGCCTACAAAATCCCAGACAGAACTCATTCTGTCTTTGCCTAAAAGAGCTTTCCTCTTGTAATGCTGGCCCAGGTTCATGGACAGTAAAGACAGAACACTTGCTTAAGGTTCTTTGCCAAGGTAGCCTGATCATCTTTTTCCCACATGCAAAAAAAGCAGAGGGGCACTGAAGGAGAAAGTGTCAAGAAGCCAAGGGGCACTAGGGTGGCAATCGTCATGTGATCGATCATGTGATCGATCACTATATGATCGATCATATAGTCAGAAGGGCTGACTATAGCCCACACCCTTGGCTTTGATCATGACTTCCAAACATTTATCGAAGGACCAGACAGCTCTCTTTGGTTATCTCCTGGACCTACGTTTTCTTCTATGTAGTCTATTTCAAGGATAGGTACCATGAACCTTCCCAATCTCCCAAGCTAGAAACCTAGGAGTCATTCCAGATACCCCCTTTTGCAATGTCCCCCCATCTAGTCTGTTACCAGATCCTACTGACCCAGCCCCTATAAAATCTCTTTAATCTACCTGGGGTGGACACTGTAGATAGACCCAGCCAACCTCCATTCAACTCTGCTTCTGGGGTGCAGTGCCTAGAAAGCAACAGGGGCCTCTAAAAGCTAGACTTGAGACTCCCTGGTGCAGCAGTCCAACACACACATTCTTCTCTCCATTGACCCGGCCTCCTGCCCTGCACAGCCTCCAGCTCAGCTCTTTCCCAAGACAACAGCTCTACGAATGCTCTATTGTCTCCATTCCCTGTGGATTGGCAATGGGATCAGCAGGGCAAAACTGTGCTGGTGACACTGAGTTATTTTCTTCCATCTGATTTCTACTTGCTGGGCTGTTTCAGGAAGCCCAGACCCCAGGTCTTCTGACAACAATAAGTATTTTATCACTAACTGTAGGAAACTTAGAATTTATTCTGGGTCTCCAGCCATCATAGCTAATATGACTAAAAAGTGCTGCTCCCAGGCTGCCAGATGGTAGGACAATGCAAGGTTGAGTATAACCTACAGGATGGGTGGATTTTTCTAAATGTTATAAAGGAGACGTGGAAAATTTCAGTATATGTAGCAGGGGACTAAGGGAGAAGGTTCTACTCAGCCATACTCTCACTCATGGGACAGGAGAAATGCATCAAAATCTTGCTGATCCACAGGCTAGGAATACCTATTCAGTCCACTGACATTAGCTGGAAGGCCAGGGCAGACTTAAGCCCAGCTCAGAAGAGGTGTTGCCATGGCAATTTATTATCATTAAGAGACAAACTCTTGGAAGAAATCTGCCTATCAAATAAGATAAAAGCAAAAAATGCGCAAGTTTTCCCTGGATCAGTTTTATTTGCTTTAGATTTCAGAATGGTAGGTGGGAGCATGAAGAAAAGTCTGTTGCATCTAAACATAATTTGAAGGGCATGCAAGCGAAAATAGAGCATATTGCTTACCTTGTGAACACTGGTCGAGACATTTAGGAAAGAGAAATCTAGGGAGAAAAAAGAAATATTTTAAAACCATTGATCTCAGAATTTTCATTGGTTATTTCTCACAAAAATGTGAATATCACTAACATACAAGATGACTTACTCAGTGGGGCAACTGGCAGGCAACACTGACATTAAGGATAGCCATGATTATACAAAAGGTTTTCATAGCTTTGAACCAAAGTTCCCTAAGCCAGAAACCCCATAGAAGTCCCAAAGTGGTCAACTCTTGGTGGAATGTTGAAGAGGGGATACTGAGGACAGGGCCAGCTCTCAAGACTATAGGAAATGGAGAAAGAGAACTTGGTCTTCTTTTCCACCCTCCCAAAGAGATACTGTCCTGACAGTAAAGGGGAAATTTCAAGGGAAAATGAGAATTATTTTGCCTAATTGTGCCAAGGGCCTTCAGTACCAAAGTTGCCATATTTCCCTTTATGTGCACAACAGAATCCTGGTTTCCCTTTAATCCTATTCTGAGCTCAAACAGTGAATGAAATGTAGGAAACTGACTGATTGGATTGAGGGTGACTAATCCGAAGTGTGAGTTAACAACTGTAGCTCTGCAGTAAGCTCCAGAGAAAAGCCCATATTCTCAGTGCTTTAAAACTTCTAAAACACCACGGTGCTCTTCTTAGAGAAGAAAGCTAACACTAATGAGAATAGCTGCCTTTTATCAAGTTCTTACCATGGGCTGGGCACTGTGCAAGCAGTTCATATGTACAATTTTATTCTCACATCCACCCTGTGCCTTGGGTACCTAAAAACCACAAAGAGTGGGTTTAGGTTGGCTAAGCAAGCTAAGCACTTGGCCCAAGGTCCCACATGCAGCTAGGAAATGGGAGAGCTTATACAGGGAGCCAGGTTTGTCTGGCACCACAGAGCTCCTGTGTCTTCTATCCCTGCAAATGAGATGCTTGATGAAGCCACCCTCTGAATTGTTGCTGGTGTAGTTGGCAGGTATTAATGCTGTTCAAAACACTGAGGGGAGTTTCTCTCCTGCAATTCTCTTGGTGGTGGCAAATCCTCATCTTTTAATTTGATTTCTGACAACAGCCAGACACACACCATTTGGAACCAAATTTGGTGGATGAGTGAGCTGGATGAATACAACTTTGGGCCGTGGATCTAGTTCACGTGCCTGACTCCTTCATGGTTTCTAAAGAATTCCATGGGAGAATCCCCACGTGCTATGACTGAGCAAGGTCAGGAGCCCTGGAACAAAGGAAGAGGCATCCGCACCAGAGTCTCCCAAGAATACAGCTCACTGACTTCACTGCACTCATAGTCCACGGAATGGCCAGCCACACAGCAAATGCATTCTTAGAAAAATGTCTGTCCCCATGAAGTAAGTGCCTGTGACTTTAGAGTACATGCCCTTAAAAGCCCTTCTCAGCGTCCTGCTTCCTTTCTTGCAGCAGCCCACAGCAATTCACACCAGTGGCATCTTAGACAAGGTTGAGCAATGTTTCCCCTCAAGGCATCTTATACAATCACAGGTTGGATGCTCATGTTTTAAACTTCTGACAGGGTAGAGGGCCATTAAGCTGCTCACTTTAAACAGCTGCAAAGAAAATACTCAGAACACATGGACTTGCACATACATGCAATTTCTTCTCATATCTTGGCATCTCTGGCATCCCTGTCCTTCAAATTCATATGCTGGCTTTCTTTCCTAATCCAACTATGAGTTATCATAGCTTTTTTATAATTCTTATAAAATTACATGAATCTTTTATCACAGCACTTCCTACCCTATATCATGATTAATTGTGTACATGTCATGGGTGTGGCATTTGGAAAGTTATTTAACTTTTCTGAGCAACAGCTTCCTCATGGTAAAACATGGTAATGATGCCTACCTTAAATGCCTCCCAAAATACCTAAAGGGGATTTTGAGGTTTGAAAAGGGTAAAGCATCACAGTGTCTAACAAACGGTGGAAAACAAATGTTGGCTCACTCCTTTCCTTCTCTACATATCGTCCTCCCTACTAAACTGTAATATTATTGAAGACAGACAATAACAAGTATTGGTGAAGATGTGGAGAAATGGGAACCCTCATACATTGTTGGTGAGGATGCAAATGGTGCAGTGGCTTTGGATAAGTTTGCAGCTCCTCAAAAAGTTAAACATACAGTTACCATATGACCCAGTAATTCTACCCAAGAGAACAGAAAACATACAACCATAGGAAAACTTATACATAAACATTCATAGCAGTATATTTATGATAGCCAAAAGATATAAATAACTCAAATGTCCATCAACTGATGAATGGATAAAAAAGATATGATATATCCATACAATGAAATATTTGTCAATAAAAAGGAATGAAACACTGACACATGCTACAACATGAATGAACCCTGAAAGAAGCCAGACACAAAAGGCCACATATTATATGATTCCATTTATATGAAATGTCCAGAGTAAGTATATCCACAGAAACTTCAATAAAGCTGTTACATTAAAAGAAGCAATATACATGATACTATAAAATATCAAATGGTTTCCCCATCATCCAACATTTGCCCCCAAGGAACTGGTCATTTCCCAGAAGGAACAACTAATCACAGTTTGGCATGTATCCTTCTAGATATTTTCTCTGCGTATACAAGTAAACATTTAAAAAATACACATTGTTTTGGTAATTTGTTTTTCTCACTTCATAAAATATTATGGCCATTTTCTATGTTAGAAGATAAAAATCTACTTGATTTTAAAAAATGCCTGCATAGCAGTCCATTATATGAATATCCCCAAATTTAACCAGTCACTTACTAATTGAGCATTTGGATTATTTCCAGTTCTTTGATATTATTAATAGTGTTGTCTTGAACATTGCAGAGCACATCTGTCATATTTCAGACTGCCCAGTACCTTCTAAACACCTTTCCCAGACTTGGAATTAGGAAGCCCGTCCCTGGTGTAAATGGCAGAAAACTGCTTTTCCAGCCTTTCTTGCCATCTGGTGCAGGCATATGGCCGAAGTTCTACCAACTAGACTCCAAGTGGCAATGAGCATGGTGAGTGAGGGAATGTATGGTAAGCAGACTCCATTTTCTGGTGGAGGAAGTGGCTGAGATATCCCCTTCACTGGGGCAGCCCTACAGGAAGTTTGAGTGTTCCACCTGGCTGCCTAGCCAATACAGCCTGACCCTCCTAGAGACTCTGCAAGCTATAATGTACATTAGTAAATTCCTCCCCAGCTAGACATGCTGGAGTGGGCTCTACTGTTTGGAATTAAAAATTCTGCCTGAAACAAACACCCCTATACATATATATCTTTGCACATTTGTAAAAATATAACTGTATGATAAAATTTGAGCAATGGAATGGCCATATTTGTTTCCAAAGACATTAAATCATTTTACATTCCTATCAACAGTGTATGAAAAAAAAAAAGAGTGTATAAGTGTACTGATTTTCTTACACTGTTGCAGTATAATAAATCACCCCAAAACTAAGTGGCTTAAAATAATGATGATTTATTATTTCTCATGATTCTATAGGTTGAATGGGCAGTTGTTTTGGCCTGGGGCAGCTCAGCTGGGGCTGATGATTATCTAAGATAATCATCAAGGTCTCACTCACAGGCCCAACTGGGGTCTCAGTCCAAATGGTAGGAATGGATGGCTGGGCCTCTCTCGCCACATGGTCTTTCATCCTCCAGCAGCCTAGCCCAGGCTTCTTCATATGGTGGTCTTAGCTCCCAGAAGCAAGAGAGGGCAAACCCCAATGTGTAAATGCTTTTCAAGCCTTGGCTTGTTTCATGCTTCTTGATGTCCTACTGGCCAAATCCAAGTCACGATGCCCAGGTGAGTAGATTTGACTCTTCAGGTCTTGATGGGAGGGGCTGTTTCTGCTGTGGCCATAATTTTAATCCACCACAGTTGGCTAGGTAAGGATGGATTCCTTCCTTCCTTCCTTCCTTCCTTCCTTCCTTCCTTCCTTCCTTCCTTTCCTTCCTCCCTCCCTCCCTCTCTTCCTTCCTCCCTCCCTCCCCCTCCTTTCTTTCTTTCTTTCTTTCTTTTGGCCATGCCATGCAGCTTGCAGGATCTTAGTTCCCCAACCAGGGAGCGAACCCAGGCCACGGCAGTGAAAGCGCCAAGTCCTAACCACTGGACTGCCAGGGAATTCCCAGATTGTTTTTGCTTTTTAAAAATTTATGGGCTTATTAACACTGGCCCACTTAATTTTTTTCTTAATGGAATGGGATTAATGTTATTTAATAACTTTCTATTCTTTTTTTTTTTAAACCAGATTTTAAAAAATATATATATTTATTTATTTACTTGGCTGAGCCACCGGGTCTTAGTTGTGGCACACGGGATTTTCTAGTTAAGGCATGTGGGATCTAGTTCCCTGACCAGGGACTGAACCCGGGCCCCCTGTGCTGGGAGTGCAGAGTCTTAACTGCTGGACCACCAGGCAAGTCCCAGTAACTTTCTATTCTTGATCATGAGTCCCATAATTCTCTTATTCTATTCCACATGCACCCCCATGCACATGGAACAGAACAGCTCTCCAGCCCATGCACAGGAGCTAATCATTAGTTTTCCAACAGAGAATTAGTAAACCAATATAGTAAATTACTTTCTGGAATGGATTCAAAAGTAAATTTGGAAATTTCTCATTAATATCTAAAAAAATGAGCAAATCAGTAATTTTGATTTACTGACAAATATTATTAGTGATCTCTTATACTTTTTTTTTTTGGCTGCATTGGGTCTTCATTGCCGCACGCGGGTTTTCTCTAGTTGCGGTGAGCGGGGGCTACTCTTCTTTGAGGTGCGCTTGCTTCTCATTGCGGTGACTTCTCTTGTTGCGGAGCACAGGCTCTAGGTGTGCGGGCTTCGGTAGTTGTGGCTCACTGGCTCTAGAGCGCAGGCTCTGTAGTTGTGGCGCATGGGCTTAGTTGCTCCACGGCATGTGGGATCTTCCTGGACCAGGGCTCAAACCTGTGTTCCCTGCATTGGCAGGCAGATTCTTAACCACTGCACCACCAGGGAAGTCCCAATCTCTTATACTTTTTAACCCACCTGATTTTGTCATTTATATTTTTATATTCCATAACTATAATTCATATACTTTACCCTTATTTCTATATTTAAAGAGATTATATACTTATCTTTAGCTTGTTTATTGATTTATTTATTTAAATTCTCTTCAAGGACACTTATTCCTCACATGCTGGCACACTCATTTATTCCACAGGCACTTCATGAGCACTTACTATGTACTAAGCATTAAACAGAAATGATTTCTGTCCTCGCAAAAGCTAAATCTGTATTCTATAATTCCTCTCTTTTCTCTAATTGTCTTCATTTCTTTGTCTATTTCCTCTGAAAATTTTTTTTTGGCCGTGTGGCTTGTGGGATCTTAGTTCCCCGACCAGGGACTGGACCTGTGCCCCCCTGCAGTAGAAGGGAGGAGTCCTAACCACTGGACCTCCCAGGAATTCCGTATTTCCTCTCCATTTTGTTTTAGCAGTGTCTACTTTACTTCTCACTGCTTTGAGATTTTCATTTCTATAGTGAAATTTTTATTTTCTTTCTAGGACTCTAACAGTTTATCTTTCAGCTGCTTTTGGCAGCTAAATTCCTTTTCCCCTGATCTTTTCTATTTAACTGCTTTATTTAGAACCTACACAAAATTTACTCATTTAAAGTGTACAATTCAATGATTATTTTTAGTAAATTGTTTACAGAGTTGTACAACCATTGCCACAATTCCGTTTTAGAACATTTCCACTACCCCAGGAAGATCCCTCCTCCCCATTTCCCCAGACCTTTTATATCTCTTCCTTGAGCTCTTCCCTTACCACCCTGTTAGTTTCTCTTCTCCTTAACTTTTTCTTGATGGTGTAGAAGAGAACTTGTCTAGAGTGTAACCTTTGTCTGTTCTTTGTTTATTACTATCTTTTCTTACCTTTCTATGTTAATATCTCTGGTAGTGTCTAGTCCCCTGTTAGACCCCCTTCTGCTTTCATTCATCTTTAAGTGAAAACTTCAGAACAAGAAGAGACATGGATGGTAGAAAGAGTGGCATGTAAGACTCAATATGGCATTCTGAAGTAGAATGGGGATGCTCAGCATTCACTACAATAACCTAACCTAAGGCAGAAGGAAAAATAGACCACCTTAGCTTTATTATGGGAGAGCAGAACCTAGGTCAGAGCTAAAGAGAAGGGAGAATGGTGAAGACATTTCTTGGGATCAGTTAAGGTGACTAGGGAAGTAACTTCTAATGTAAATTCTATGTGAAGTCTAAAGATATCAACTTGGGACTCAAGCAGGGAGCTTTTTCAGATGAAGATCTAAGGATAGATCAATCAGTTACCAGGAGATGATAATAATATGGACTAGCCAGAAAAACCACATGATTACAGACCTTGGATACATTCTACTAGGCTAAAGGGAGAGGAAGTCAAATAGCTCTATGAAGGGACACTGTAATGTTTGAAACTTCCCAGTGAGGATTTCTCTCATGATGAAATAGGTACTTCCAGACACCACTGGGGCAGTATAAACTGCAAAACCCACTCAGAAAGCAATTTGGAAATATGAATAAAGAGTAATAAAACTATCATACAATTAATTAATAATATATCTTTGAGGAATCTATTCTAAGGAAATTATCTGAAATTTGAGAAATTTATATGGATAAAGATGTTCTCATAGCATTATTTATGATAGTGAAAAGTTGGAGTCATCCTATGTGACTAATAGTGGGGAGCTGGTTAAGACTATTATGTCCATACATGCACATAATTATTACATACCCAATCAAAATGTAATTACCACTGTAATTGCAGGAACATATATATGTTCACTTACATAACATGTCTATATGTTAACCTAAGAAGAAGGATACAAAATTATATGTATACCACAACTGTAAAAAAGCATGCACATAAAAGACCAGGAAGGAATTCACAAAAATTATAATAGTTAACATTGAGTGAGATTATGAGTGAATTATACTCAATTTTCTTTGTTGTTGTTATATTACTTCCAAAGTAGAAAAAAAAATTTCACCTGTTTGTAATGAGAATAAGTGTCATTAACTGAGGTAAGATGCTTTAAGATGGCTTAACCACATGAAAAAGTATCTGTGAGGTACTCCAAGTGCCTTGGGACACAAAGTCCCTCCCCTGCAGTGAAGAGGAAAAGAAAAGCCTGCCATAGGCATTCTTTTTTTCTGGGAGAAGCTATTTCAAGTCCCACTGTCCTAGAAGGGTGACTTTTCAGTGCACAAAGTGGTGAGGAGCTGCCAGTCCAAACAGTAGCTCTGAGGACCTAGCACTAATCAAATGACAACTGGGCATTTATTACATATAAGGTAGACTGATGCATTTCAAAACATAAACACACATAAAGATGTGTCTCCTACTGGTAGGTGGGAGAAAACTGCTTCCTGTACACTTAAACACAACACACCCTGTGGGCCAGAGGTGGTCCTAAGTATGTACCTGTGCTCCATGTAGCAGCTCAGGGGCTCCACGCACACTGTGATGGCACCAATGGTGAAGGAGGACTTGACATTTGAATCTGGATGTATCTGCAGGGCCTGGACAACATCAATAACATCTGTGTAGCTGGCGGGAAAAAAGGGAATAATTAGTTTACTGATTGGCGCTTTAGAGTGTGGGAAGAGGGGTATGCTTGCTGCGTGGCTGAGTGAGCAAGGTGGAAGGAAAACCAAAAGGGGGAGACTGCGACTGGGTTCCTTGGGGTCACCCCACTTCATGATTTAGAGCCCCTGGAGTCCACAGTGGTTCTGTATTTCCGAGTTCCATTAGTTCTAACTGCAATAGTGAGTGGAAGAAAGAACCCTACTGCCCACTCCCCTTAGAGAAGACTGCAGGTGACCCTGGGGCTCTGAGGGTGGGATTTGGTGTTTTCTAATAAAGTTAGGAGCTCCCGCATTGGTATATTTTCTTTAATAGTTCTTTACTCTCCTTTCATCTCACAGAACATGCAGGCAAGAGAACATGTGACCCTGGGGCTCTGAGGGTGGGACTTGGTGTTTTCTAATCAAGTTAGGAGCTCCTGCATTGGTATATTTTCTTTAATAGCTCTTTCCTCTCCTTTCGTCTCACAGAACATGCAGGCAAGAGAAAGAGGGATTATGAGACATATCTCCAAGTCAGTAGACACATGTCAAATACCAACTGCATTTGTATCTCCTGCCTGGAACTCCCTCCAGGGCCAATTTGATGTTTTCAATTACAACTTAATATGTTCCTGATCCAACTCTCCCACATCTGCTCCTCTTGAGGTCTTGTCCTTCTCAGCAGAGGAGATTCCACTCTTTCAGCTGCGAGGCCAAAGGTTTGTTTGGCATCTTCTTTGACTCCATTTTTCCTTAATCTTTAAAATATAACTATGCTCATACTCCCACTCTACCACTGAGTCCAAACTGCTTCTGTCTTTGTATCTCCCTAACCTGTTTTCAACACAAAAGTTAGAGGGGTCATGCTAACCCCATCAGGTAAGTCACTGAGTGAGTGGCTTCCATACCCCTCAGCCTGAAAGCCAAAGCTCTTACAATGGCCCACACAGCCCTCTAAGATCTGACCCGCACTGCAGGGATGAGTTTCATTTCTTACTATTTCTTCCTGTACCTGAATCTAACTACTTTGACCTCCTGGCTCTTCCCTGAACGTGCCAGGTATACTTTCACCTTTGCACTCTCTGTCCCCTCTCCTGTAATGCTCTTTTCCTCAGATGTCTGCAAGCCTCACTCCCTCAACCCCCTTCGGGTCTCTGCTCAGTTGGCATCTTATGAGAGAGGTGTCCTCTGACTTCATACAGCCTATGGGATATAGCAATCCCCTCTCTTGATACTCCCCACCCCCACCCCAATTCTTCTCCAAAGCACTGAACATCAGCTACATACACTGTATTTTCTAATTTGTTTATTGTGTGTCTCCACAATAAGAATGTAAGGTAGTTGCTGGGTGCTGTAATCAATGGTGCCTAAAGCAGGGTAGGTGAATGAACTGGACACTGAACTCCAGGCAGACCCCTGGCCACTCCAAGAACATTTTCCTGACTGACCCAGCCTATCACAAAAGGTCAATTCTTACAGAGGAAAGGCAAATCTGATGGGCAGCCTTGCTGATCATACAGACCTGGGTCTTAGCCTGGGGCTGGGGGGATAGGTACAGCCTGCCTGGGCTATTTCCTGAGTTCCTACAAACAATTCATCTGTACAACGGTACTTGATTTTACTCCACACAACAACATTAGCACCCCCAACCCCAGGTCTGCCTC
The DNA here is from genome assembly GCF_028023285.1 of Balaenoptera ricei. NCBI lineage: Eukaryota > Metazoa > Chordata > Mammalia > Artiodactyla > Balaenopteridae > Balaenoptera > Balaenoptera ricei. The sequence continues at coordinate 30,511,650 of NC_082653.1, forward strand.
AGTCCTGACCAAACAGCAGTGGGTGCTTCAGTAGAGAACATGGTGTGCTAGGTTCTACAGAGAGCGAGCCCTCTGCTCCCTGGCTTCTCTTGGAGGCTTCTCCCACTGCCTGGGCATGTGTGTATATGACCATGTGGAGTGCTTTCCACTGGTTCTGTAGTCTCTGGATGGTCCTAGATGCTAGGAGAGCCCCTCAAACTGCAGCAACACTCTGGTAAGCAGGCCTGAAGCTTACAAACGGCCCTAAATCTCTTTGTAGTTGTGTTTAATGGCCTTAATGCTCATGGTGAAGTGCCCTAGCCTTGCTCCTCAGCATCAGCTTTTTCCTCCTCTTCTAAAAAAGTGTCTGGGGGCTTTTTACTTTCCATGTTTGGTACAAGCTGTAGAGACTCTCATTTCTTAGGGTTAAAAAGACTTCCCTGGTGGTGCAGTGGTTAAGAATCCGCCTGCCAATGCAGGGGACATGGGTTCGATCCCTGGTCCGGGAAGATCCCACATGCCGCGGAGCAACTAAGCCCATTCACCACAACTACTTAGCCTGCGCTCTAGAGCCCGCGAGCCACAACTACTGAAGCCCGCGCACCTAGAGCCTGTGCTCCGCAACAAGTGAAGCCACTGCAATGAGAAGCCGGCGCACTGCAACGAAGAGTAGACCCCGCTCACCGCAACTAGAGAAAGCCCGTGCGCAACAACGAAGACCCAACACAGCCATAAATAAATAAATAAATAAATAAATAAATAAATAAATAATCTTATTTTAAAAAAAAAGAACTGAAACATTTATAAGTCAGTCCTGAGGATTTTGGCAATTTTAATACAATAGATTTCCCTTAGACAGGGTGACTGGGGAATTCACAAGTTTTCAGAGCATTACATTAATTTTCACTGATTTTAATGGAAAAAAGTTAGAGTAAAAAACAGGCCCCAGGCTTCTTGGTGAGGCCAATGTATCTAGGTGAAGCATCTGGGCACTGCAGCCAGGAGCCACTGAGGCAGACAGCAGGTCTTTGGTGTCAATCACTCTACTTGTTAATGGGGTGCCTGCTAATGCCCTCCCTTATTGCCCAGCCCCTGCCTTATAACCATCCTGGGCATGGCTTTCAGACAGCAGGAGGCAGCCCTCACCTCAGAAGGATGCACACTGATCCAGCTGCTGAAGCCTGTACCTGGCCACTCTGGCTAAACTGCCCCAACTGCATGATGAAGGCAAAAAACTAACTCTTTGTGTTGCCTCTTTCTTGTCAGTAGTCTCTTTATTAAAAACAAAAACAAAACAGAAACGAAAAACCCAGCAGGGCTTTAACTTTCTTTCCTTTGAAACAACAGATATTCCATACAATTGTCTTTCGGGCTCTATTTTACATTTGCAATTTAAGCCTACAATTTTACCTCGTTTTACATTAATTCAATTTTTGTTTTGAGCAATACTGTTTTAAATGTAGATAATGTAAAGAATAATTTTACAATGTTCCAGAGTATGAAGAAATACAGCCCCTCAAATTCCTTAAAATTATTAAAACTCAGATTTCCGCAGTTTTACTTATTTGTGTATGTATTAAGTTCTATACAATTTTGTCACCTGTGTAGGCTCCACCACCACGATAAAGATACTGAACAGTTCCGTACCACAAAGCTCCCTCGTGTTGCCCTTTTATAACCACATCCACCAGCCTCCTGCCCCCAACTCCCACCCCTAACTCCTGGCAACCACTAATCAGTCCTCCATTCCTAAAATTTTATCATTTCAAAATACATTAATTTTTAAAACAACAACCTAATAATCCACTTGATGTCAAAGCTCAGCACCACTGCCCACCTGCTGCAGTAAGTAGAATGGGACCAGGCCACTCTAGGGGCGAAAGAAAACTCTGCCCTACAGCACAGAATCCTGTAAATCAAAATAAGGCCACATTCAAGGAATAAAATTCTCAACTTGAGAAGCCTCTGGGGTGTCCCCTCACCAACAACCTCAATACTGGGCTCTAAGGCCCAGCCCCAAGGGGATGGACATGCTACAAAGAGGCTGCCATGTGTTCCCTGCTGAGCCTCAAGAGAATGGGCCCAGCCTGTAATAACGGTGTCATAGTGAGCACCACAGCAGGAAATCCATCTGAGGTTCCTAGTGTCCTGGGGCTATGACTGGGCAAGAACTGGGTCTGAGAGTACAAGTGGGCTGGCCATACACTGTCACTGCAGTCCAGAGCAGCCAGGACAGCTAGCACTTTTGCAGACTTGTACAGTTAGAGACAAGGAGTCAACAATGCTTTCTGAAGTAATGGAAGACGGAAATGACCTCAGCTGCACAATGTCAAGCTACCAAATTTGACTCCAGGTCCACACCCCCAATGACTCTCAACTCTGGAGAAGCAGCAGGAGGTGATGAAGCTAGGCCAACCCATTCCTTTGACCATTAGAGGCGATGGAAAACAAGTGGTTTCTAGCCTTCTGGCTCTGTGGTTTCCACAACCTCAGCCCACTAGTAGGACAAAAGGGTCAACAGAAGGGAAGCCCAAAGCAGGTGTAAGAACAAGATCTAAAGAAGAGGAAAGATGGCCTGGCAGGGCACATACTCCCACCTGCCTACTGCAGCACCATCGGCCTGGCTTTCCTCCAGTTCTCACCATCACACCCCAGAGACCAAACAGGGCTTTGGATCCGGGCCTATTCTCTACTGGAAACAATTAGCCAGTTGCAAATACTAATTATTACGAGCACAAAAAAACACAGCATAGCACAAAAGCACTTTGTGAGAACTGCCAAAAGCTTCTTTATCACCAACTATAATGACAGCAGCAAAGAGCACACCCTGTTTTCCTGATCTGGCACGTTCTCCTCTGGGCCCAGGGGATGATGGGCCTGCTTCCTCCCTGGAAGCTCTTAGAACAGGTCAAGGGAAGCTCCTTGCAGCCAGGGCTCCCCAAGCAGTGGTACACACTCCGAAACTGTCCTCACAGGGAGCTCCTTGCCCAACTGGATTATTCATGCTCCTCACTGAGGGTCCAAGGAAACCCTCCTGCACTAGCCATTCCGTGGATGATGGGGCTTGAGACTAGAGTGTGGGGACTGTCTCTGCAACTCCACAGGAGAGAGGACTGAAAATACTGAAGTTCTCTTGCCTCAGTGGCAAAGGAAGAAGCTTAGGGACCACTACTGTTAGAAGAATTATCAAAGAATCTTGCCCAGAAAACCGCCTCCCTAACTCTCTGCCTTCTGAGGATATTATGATGTTGAGGCCAAACTTAAAACTTGTGTGCAATCTTCACCAGTCACTCTGGGCCACAGGATGGCAACAGTTCTTGTTGAAGGCATATCTGTGTAACACAGACACTTCTCATGCATGTGTGTTTGTTCTGTGCCCCAAGTTAGCCACACATGAAATAACAATAATGGCAAGGTCACCACCCTACCCCACTATCCCCAAAAGACTTCCAGTGCTCACCCTTGTAACACCACCAGTAGTCTGGTCTTCTTGCGGATGTAGGCTGACTGGCGGGCAGAGCGGTTCTGTTGGGCCTCCAGGGCACTGGAAAGGTATCTCTGGAAGTGGGCAGCATGAAAACATTCGGAGCTGTCCATGACTTGACGGTATACCATCCACCTGGAAATGGCAAGTGTAATCTCAGCATGAGGACCAGGCCCATAGGCTCTGCCAGTGGATTCAAATGTGACCAGTACTCCCACAGACTCTCTGTCCATTGAACCCATACAGGAGAAATCAATCCTGGCACCACAGAAACAGGAAGAGTGCACTGGCTGGGTGGGGAGCCCTGTATCCTGCAATCACTACCACTGGAGCTTCTGGCAGGAAATGCCTTGCCACAGGAAAAAAGGTCAGATAAGCACATGACCAACAGATTTCAGAGTCGAGAAAGACTCCTGAACAGGCAGTCACTTCCTGAAGGATCATTCAGTAAAATGGCTTCAGTCCAGTTTTCAGTAAAATTCTTGCTAAGAATAAGTAATGGGGGGAGGGGGAGTTCCCTAGGGCCCTAGTGGTTAGGATTCGGCACTTTCAGTGCAGTGGCCCAGGTTCAATTCCTGGTTGGGGAACTGAGATCCCACATGCCACATGGCACAGTCAAAAAAAAGAATAATGGGATAATGGGTAGGGTGAAGAATTCAGATTCTTTACAGAACAAAAGCAATGGAAATGAGGGAGGAACTGGTTAGCTATTGAGTACTTATGAAGGAGGCCTAATATTTCCCCATATCTCTCCAGAACTCACCTCCCCACTGTCCCCACCCCCACAATCTCCCACTCTAAACTCCCAAACTTCTAGGTGATTTCAGTCTTCTCAATTCTGCTATATGGCCTCCTGCAAGATGCCTTGCCTTTTTTTTTTTTTTTAAATAAATTTATTTATTTTTGGTTGTGTTGGGTCTTCGTTGCTGTGTGCGGGCTTTCTCTAGTTGCGGCAAGCGGGGGCTACTCTTTGTTGCGGTGCGCGAGCTTCTTACTGTGGTGGCTTCTCTTGTTGCGGAGCACGGGCTCTAGGTGCACAGGCTTCATGAGTTGTGGCTCGTGGGCTCTAGAGCGCAGGCTCAGTAGTTGTGGCACACGGGCTTAGTTGCCCCACGGCAACTAAGTGGGATCTTCCCGGACCAGAGCTCGAACCCATGTCCCCTACATTGGCAGGTGGATTCTTAACCACTGCACCACCAGGGAAGCCCAGGATCCCTTGCTTTGAGGTAGACCAACTAGTTATTAAAAGCCTGGTCGGCAAGGGTTGTTTAGCAATCTGCCAGCCAAATGGAAGTGATGGATGAATGATTTCCCCAATTTTGCCTAAGCCAGCATGTCCCAGTTCCACCTGAGCTCACACAGTCCCCTTGTGGTCACAGAAGGATCACATCCACCAGCTCTCAAGTTCTAACCACCCTGGTCCTGAATTCCCCTGCTGACCAGGCATATTCCCAGGCCTCTGCCCATGCTGGTCTTGCTGCTACAGGGCTCTTGCCCAGATATCCAAGGGTTCATTCCTCCATTTCCTCAGGCCTTTGCTCAAATGTCACCTTCTCAGTGAGGTCTTTCCTGAGTACCCAATTTAAAAATGGAATCCCTCCCCCAGCCCAGCACTCCCTATAGCCTTCTCTGCATTCATTTCTCCATAGCACTTTTCACTAGCTAATACACTGTTTTCCTTATCTGGTTAACTGTCTATCTTGCCAAACTAGAATACAAGCTCCATGAAGGCAGAGATTTTCTAGTCTGTTTTGTTCATTTGTCCCCTACAGTTAAAACAGTATCTGGCATACAGAAAGTACTCGGTATAAATGTGTTAAATGAATGGATGGATGGATGACCACTGCGCCGATACCAGTAACACCAAAGGTCAGTGCAAGTTGAAGGTTTCCCAGTGCCAAGGCAGACCCAGACATAGAATCCCTTTCCCCAAAGCAAAGGCAGCAGCCATACTAACCTGCCGTATTCCTTATGCAGAGTGACCAGAAAAGCACAGAGCTCGCTAGCATGACAGCCTGGGAGGCCAGTTACAATGCTGATAATTACCTACATGAAAGAAAAGCCATGTGGGTTTGTGATTCAACTGGGAGGCAGCGTTGTGTAAGAGGTTAAAAGAACTGACTTCTTGAGCCAGGTTCTATGTGTTTGAACCTCAGCACCAGCACTCACTAGCTATGTGACCTTGTGCTCACAACAGAACCTACCTTGCAGGGTGGATGTAATGATTAACTGAGTTAATATATGTAAACAAAATGCGTGCAGCAGTGTCTGGCACATAGCAAACACCATATACAACAATGTAGTGTTACTATAATAATTTCCATGGAGCAGGCTGTGACTAGATCAGTCTATGTGTGGAACAGATAACTAGTGAGAGCCTGCTGTATAGCACAGGGAACTCTACTCAATGCTCTGTGGTGACCTAGATGGGAGGGAAATCCAGAAGGGAGGGGATATGAGCATAAATACGGCTGATTCACTTCGCTGTACAGCAGAAACTAGCACAACATTGTGAAGCAACTATACCCAATAAGTTACAAAAAAAAAAAAAAGTATAATGGAAAATACTGGGCAGAAAGGAGGTTTGGGACAAAAATGCCACAGGCTAAACTGCTGTCGTAAATTCAGCGAAGGAGGGGAGTGGCCTGTGCCTTCCAAGCCACAGGGCCTGAGCTAAGGAAACAAACTGGGTGGAGGAAGCACTTCTCAATCTTGATGGGGAGAAGAGGTGCCAGGCTGCACTTTCCTAATCTTGGCACATGACCACATGAAAACAGGGCCCTCTGCAGGCAGACACTCCAAAGCAACTCAAGAAATTCACCAACAAAGAAGGGGTCAAGCAGAGGAGGAAAGGAACCGTGCATTTGCTGAAGGATAACGATGTCAGTGACATAGCATGGCAAGGGCTTCTTTAAGTATGTTTTATTTCACAGTACACAAGACTCACTGGGACAGGTCTGGAGTGAAGTTCAACTTGCTGGCACTCATCACTTGAGCTAGTCCCATCAGGACAGAGATGGCTATGGATGCCTCTTTTATGGGAAACAGTTCTCCCTCCTCCCCTCTGACCAGACCCTTAGTCTGTATCCCTTTCTGTGCCTGTGGGCAGTACTCCATGTAACTGACTTTCTGTTTATACTCTTCCCATCCAAATTTCTCCATCTTGGTTCCCATTCCTCAGCACCCACGCCTCAGCCTCTCAAACCCCAGCAAACATGCTCACAGCCAGATACCCTCTTACTTTAAGGCCAGTCCTGTAGCACTTTGTTATATGAAATATCAATACCTATATTAAAAAAATATTTAAAATATGTAAAATATAACATTTTCATTTTTAAACTCTTGCTTAAGGGAAAAATGAGGCTTCTGACTGCTTAATGTTTCTATTTCCTTTTGCAGCTGAGTGTCTTCTAGATTTGCGCAGAAATAAATGCCCTCTTTGAGCATATTATGACATACGGTTCCAAAGAAATGTTGGGAGGAGTCAAGAGGAGAGGCGTGTGAAGCAGGAGCAGATGAAAATCCACTCTTGGGAAGACAGTGTTTATAAAGTGTCACCTTATCCTGGTGGTGCTAGCAAGGTCTCGCTAACACTTCCCCTTACGAAGCTCAATGTGCCAGGTAAGTCCTTGCAAACCAGAAAGAGCTGATGGCATGAGAGTACTGAGCAGGAGTTTGGAAGACCTGGAGGAGCAAGGGGAAGGCACAGCAATATGCCAGGGTTTCATCATTGCTATGGGGCTCAGCTGGGGTTAATGTAGATGCCTGTACACAGTCATTATATAGAGCAGGTTTCATGTGTATCATTACATCAGTATCCAGGGAGGTGGAGAGTCTTATAAAAGGGACTCCGCCTGAGCTCCTTTTGTTAATTGACACTGAAGATTAAGGGCAGGCTACCAGAATTATCTTCCCATGAATTCCCAGCTTATTTGGTGAGCTGTTGTACCTTTTCATTTTCTACTCTGTGAGTAGGGTTGATTTCAGCTTGCTGCAGCAGGACAGGGAGATGGGTCCTCATCACGGGTTCCCGACTAATGCTGCTGACGGCAAAACGCTGGAGAAACCTAGAAAAAGAAAGACAATGCTATTATGTTACCATCACCAGCCTTGCCTGAATGTGCCCATTCACATGATAAACTTATTTCACTGCTGAAAAGAAACCTTAGTGAATATCTCTAGAGAATAAAATTGTATATGGTATGTCACTACTACTTTTTATAATTATTCTTAAGAAGCTATAAAGAAAGAAAATGGAGCTTAGAAAGCACCAACTCTGAGGTTTCTGACATTTCAGAAGTCAGAAACAGAAAAACAGAGCTCACCCATCCAGCTCTGGGAGTTCGGCTGAGAGTAGCTTTAGAGGACTCCGTTTCTCCCCAGCAGAATGGCTCAGGACACTGAAGAGCTTCTGTGCACTGGAGTGTCTGGAATATCAAAGGCTCACAGATTAGAATTCCATGTCTCTACAGCAAACATACGTTACATAACTTGTTCTGATATTTTCAAGCCAAAGTCCCGTGACAGAGTCAATACTTCTACAACAAGCATCTCACTGACTTGAGCAACATTCGGCATTAATGCCGGATGATTGGTTTGCCCACATAGGAAGCCTGGCCTAAAACCTTTGGTAATACTACAGGTTTCTGATTCTTGGTGGATTTCATCTCTCTTGACTTTTGTTCCCCAAGGGCACTGGCTACCTCCAAGTTGGCAGCACTGGAATGATTGTGTCGGCCCTTTCAGAAGCCAGGACCCCTATGTTACATAACACAAGTCATCCTGCAGAGAGAGCAGACACACACAGCCTAGGGAAGCAAGCATAAACACTGAAGGCAGCCACTTACAATCTCTTTTGTTCCACAGATAATCCATCTTCCTGGATCACTTTTAAAGACAGCCCTGAGTTAGCCTGCTGTTGCCAGGGGGAGAAGACCTAAACAAAACAGAATTTGAGCAAAGAACACTTTAAACCCAACAACAGGATATAGAACCCACATGGGGATTTGATGGCTGTTGAAAATCTAGACTGTCAGTACAGAGAAAAACTATCATAACAAACAAGTTTGTTCCAAAAATAGAGGCCTGAAGCAATTCTGTTCTGTATTTTTAAAAACTAGAATTTCTTTCTGGGTTCTTCTCCCAGGGATTCTGCTCCTTAAGAGGCCAGGAAGCACAGAGGAAGGTATCAGGTAACACTGTTCTGGCAGCAGGGGCATGTCTTCCCTGGTGATAGGGCCAGACAGAAGGAGCAGTTCAAGCAAATTCTGCCTAGAGGCAGAGGAGTAGCTGAAGAGAATCTCTAGGTTCCTAGACTGAAAGGACAAGCACAAGGAGGTAGAAGGACCAGCTGGCAGTAAGATGGAGACACAGACAGGCCCTAAAAGCCGCTCTGCAGCCAAGGCCAGTTCTTGCCTCTTCCCTGTTCTACGAATCTGTCCTGAGGGAGGGACTGTCCTCTCAAAAGCTGTTGCATCACACCTTTCCAAGCATTTACACCAGAATAAGACTGGCCATTTGTATGACTCTGGCTACTGCTTGGTCTCTAAGTAGGCTGTATAATTCTTGGTGAGCTCCCTCACTCGTAAAATCTGTGCTGAGAGCCTATGGTGTGCAGCCTGCCAAGTGGAACCACTTGCAAGGGCAGGGCCTATGAACCATGGGGAGGGAGATTTTGGGGTAGGGTAGAGAGCTCTGACCCAGTAGGCAGGGCCCAACAACTCAATAAAGTAGCTAAAAGGAAAATGAGTCTAATTATGACTTATAAGGGACAAAGAAGATTTTTCTTAGAAGTTAAAAAGCCTTTTGTTCAGTTCCTTTAGGTTCTCACCTTTCAATGGCAAGAGTACTATTCCAGGACCCCAAAAGATCAGAAGCAGCCACACTCACACCAGCCCTCCCAACTCTCCCTCTCAGCACCTCACTGTTAGCCCTGAAACATTGCCTTACCAACTAAATTACTAGGAAAAAGGGTAGTAATTGTTTTGCTGAATAATGATTGATGTTACCTCTGAGTAAAATGTCTGGTATATCTTGGATTTGGGGAAAAGGGCAATCATCAGAAAATTGCTTGATCCACAGAAATGAACTGGAAGATGGGGAAGCAATGAACTTTTGAAGTCTATCAGAAGGGCAGCAACAATACTGGTGGAATCCTAAAGAGAAAAAGAGGGAGCATCACTGAGAAAAACCATATGCATGATACAAGCCCTCACATCTACTGTCAGAACACATATGGTGAACGTCAGTCCAGTTATTTTCACATTACGTGGTTTACTGGGATTCAGTTATAGATGTGCTTGCCCACACCCAGTTTTAGGAGATATAGGAAGTGCAGGGTCTTTTCTCCTAAACTGAAAATATCATCTCTTCCTAGGATATTAATCCCTTATCAGATAAATGATTTGCAAATATTTTCTCCCATCCTGTGGGCTGCTTTTCACATTCTTAATAGAGTCTTTTGATGCAGAGAAGTTTTAAAATTTGATGAAGTCCAACTTATATATTTTTTCTTTTGTTGTCTGTGCTTTTGGTGTCAAATCCAAGAAACTGCTGCCTAATCCAAGGTCACGAGGATTTACTCCTATGTTTTCTTATAAGAATTTAATAGTTTTCGTTCCCATATTTAGGCTTATACTCCATTTTGAGTTTTTTTTTTTTGTATACAGTGTAAGGTAAGAGTCTAACCTCATTCTTTTGCATGTGGATATCCAGTTTTTCCAGCACTGTTTGTTGAAAAGACTGTCCTCTTCTCATTGTATGATCTTGGCACCCTTGTTGAAAATCATTTGACCATATAAGCAAGACTTTCTTTTTGGGCTCTCTATTCTGTTCCACTGGTCTACATGTCTAATCTTACACCAATACCACACTGTTACAATTATTGTAGCTCTGTAGCTAGTTTTGAAATTAGGAAGTGTGAGTCCTCCAACTTTCTTCTTTTTCAAGATCATTTTGGCTATTTTGGCAGGGGGGTCCCTTGAGATACCATATGAATTTCAGGATGGGTTTTTTCATTTCTGCAAAAAGCGCCATTGGGGTTTTAACAGGAATTGCCCTGAATCTATTGATTGCTTTGGGTAGTACTGTCATCTTATTTTAATATTAAGTTTTCCAGCCCATGAATGTGGGATGTCTTACCATTTATTTAGGTCTTCTTTAATTTCTTTCAGCAATGATTTGTGGATTTTGGTGTCTTAAGTCTTTCAACTCCTTGGTTAAATTTATTGGAATTGTTTCCTTAAGAACCTTTTCGGATTATTCACAGTTTGGGTACGGAAATGCAACTGTTTTTTTATCGGTTTATTTCGTATTCTGCAACATTGGTGAATTCGTTTGTTAATTCTAACAATTTGTGTGTGTGTGTGGGGAATCTTTAGGAATTTCTACATATAAATCATGTCATCCATGAACAGAGCTACTTTTACTTGTTTCGTTCCAATTTAAATGCCTTTTATTTCTTTTGCTCGCCTAATTGCTCTGGCTAGGACTTCCAATGCTATGTTGAATAGACGTGGCAAAAGCAAGTATTTTCGTCTTGTTCCTGATCTTAGAGGAAAAGGTTTTTTTTTAAAGTTAGTTTATATATACTTTAAAATTTTTATTTATTTTTGGCGGTGGGCTTCTCTAGTTGCAGCACATGGGCTTAGTTGTATTCTGTGGGATTTTAGTTCCCCAACCAGGGACCAAACCTGGGCCCACTGCATTGGGAGCATGGAGTCTTAACCACTGGACTGCCAGGGAAGTCCCTTTTTTTTTTTTTTTTTAGTCATTTAAGATTTCATTATGAAAGTCATATGTTCATTAAGTAAAAATTTGAGAAAAATATAAAAATAGAGAATAAAGGTTAAAAAAATTAATCCAAGGTCCCATCACCCAACTCCAACTACAGTTAACATTTTAGTACTTTTCCTTCTAGTCTTTTCTTCCTATTCATTCATTGACTTCCCTTTTTTATGTACTGGGAAATCATATTCACTTTTACAGTTTCATATCTTGCTTTTAAAACTTAATCTAGGGCTTCCCTGGTGACGCAGTGGTTGAGAATCTGCCTGCCAATGCAGGGGACACAGGTTTGAGCCCTGGTTTGGGAAGATCCCACATGCCGCGGAGCAACTAGGCCCGTGAGCCACAACTACTGAGCCTGCGCGTCTGGAGCCTGTGCTCCGCAACAAGAGAGGCCGCGATAGTGAGAGGCCCGCGCACCGCGATGAAGAGTGGCCCCCGCTTGCCACAACTAGAGAAAGCCCTCGCACAGAAACGAAGACACAACACAACCATAAATTAATTAATTAATTAATTATTAAAAACAAAAACAAAAACAAAACTTAATCTACCATTAGCACCTACCATGTTGTTGTAAACTATCTGTAAACATTTTCAAAGGCTGCATCTGACTCCCCTCTTAGCCCACCCCTATGACTGGACATTCATATTATCAATTCCACTTCACTTTTTGTCTACTTCACTGTACCTTTTATCTACTCTTTACTAATTTACTAATTTACTGTTATACATGGTAGCACGCATCTGATGTGCTTCCACGTATCTGTTAACTAACCTCACATCCTCTGAACACCCATGACCTGGCACTCAGTGTTTTCATGTTGATAAAGTTAGAGCTCTTCATAGAAAAGAAACAGCAACTCATTTTTTTTTTAATCACCAAAAACAGTTTTCCTGGTTTGTGTTTTTGTCTTTTAATTCCCCTTTTGAATATTTTTTAGAGTTTTAAATTATTAGTGTGATAAATTTTATGCTACATCCATACAATGGAATACTACTCATCAATAAAGCAATAAAAAGGAAAAACTATTTTTTTTTACCATCTTTATTGGACTATAATTGCTTTACAATGGTGTGTTAGTTTCTGCTTTATAACAAAGTGAATCAGTTATACATACACATATGTTCCCGTATCTCTTCCCTCTTGCGCCTCCCTCCCTCCCACCCTCCCTATCCCACTCCTCTAGGTGGTCACAAAGCACCGAGCTGATCTCCCTGTGCTATGCGGCTGCTTCCCACTAGCTATCTATTTTACATTTGATAGTGTATATATGTCCATGCCACTCTCTCACCCTGTCACATCTTACCCCTCCCCCTCCCCATATCCTCAAGTCCATTCTCTAGTAGGTCTGTGTCTTTATTCCCACCTTGCCACTAGGTTCTTCATGACCTTTTTTTTTTTTTCCTTAGATTCCATATATATGTGTTAGCATACTGTATTTGTTTTTCTTTTCCTGACTTACTTCACTCTGTATGACAGACTGTAACTCCATCCACCTCACTACAAATACCTCCATTTCATTTCTTTTTATGGCTGAGTAATATTCCTTTGTATATATGTGCCACATCTTCTTTATCCATTCATCCGATGATGGACACTTAGGTTGCTTCCATGTCCTGGCTATTGTAAATAGAGCTGCAATGAACATTTGGGTACATGACTCTTTTTGAATTATGGTTTTTTCAGGGTATACGCCCAGTAGTGGGATTGCTGGGTCGTATGGTAGTTCTATTTGTAGTTTTTTAAGGAACCTCCATACTGTTCTCCATAGTGGCTGTATCAATTTACATTCCCACCAACAGTGCAAGAGTGTTCCCTTTCCTCCACACCCTCTCCAGCATTTATTGTTTCTAGATTTGATGATGGCCATTCTGACCGGTGTGAGATGATATCTCATTGTAGTTTTGATTTGCATTTCTCTAATGATTAATGATGTTGAGCATTCTTTCCTGTGTCTGTTGGCAATCTGTATATCTTCTTTGGAGAAATGTCTATTTAGGTCTTCTGCCCATTTTTGGATTGGGTTGTTTGTTTTTTTGTTATTGAGCTGCATGAGCTGCTTGTAAATCTTGGAGATTAATCCTTTGTCAGTTGCTTCACTTGCAAATATTTTCTCCCATTCTGAGGGTTGTCTTTTGGTCTTGTTTATGGTTTCCTTTGCTGTGCAAAAGCTTTTAAGTTTCATTAGGTCCCATTTGTTTGTGTTTTTATTTCCATTTCTCTAGGAGTTGGGTCAAAAAGGATCTTGCTGTGGTTTATGTCATAGAGTGTTTTGCCTATGTTTTCCTCTAAGAGTTCGATAGTGTCTGGCCTTACATTTAGGTCTTTAATCCATTTTGAGTTTATTTTTGTGTATGGTGTTAGGGAGTGTTCTAATTTCATACTTTTACATGTAGCTGTCCAGTTTTCCGAGCACCACTTATTGAAGAGGCTGTCTTTTCTCCACTGTATATGCTTGCCTCCTTTATCAAAGATAAGGTGACCATATGTGCGTGGGTTTATCTCTGGGCTTTCTATCCTGTTCCATTGATCTATGTTTCTGTTTTTGTGCCAGTACCAAACTGTCTTGATTACTGTAGCTTTGTAATATAGTCTGAAATCAGGGAGCCTGATTCTTCCAGCTCCATTTTTCGTTCTCAAGATTGCTTTGGCTATTCGGGGTCTTTTGTGTTTCCATACAAATTGTGAAATTTTTTGTTCTAGTTCTGTGAAAAATGCCAGCGGTAGTTTGATAGGGATTGCATTGAATCTGTAGATTGCTTTGGGTAGTAGAGTCATTTTCACAATGTTGATTCTTCCAATCCAAGAACATGGTATATTTCTCCATCTATTTGTATCATCTTTAATTTCTTTCATCAGTGTCTTATAATTTTCTGCATACAGGTCTTTTGTCTCCTTAGGTAGGTTTATTCCTAGATATTTTATTCTTTTTGTTGCAATGGTAAACGGGAGTGTTTTCTTAATTTCACTTTCAGATTTTTCGTCATTAGTGTATAGAAATGCAAGAGATTTCTGTGCATTAATTTTGTATCCTGCTACTTTACCAAATTCATTGATTAGCTCTAGTAGTTTTCTGGTAGCATCTTTAGGATTCTCTATGTATAGTATCATGTCATCTGCAAACAGTGACAGCTTTACTTCTTCTTTTCCAATTTGGATTCCTTTTATTTCTTTTTCTTCTATGATTGCTGTGGCCAAGGAAAAACTATTGATACACACAACAACATGGATGACCTAAAAATCATGCTGAGTGAAAAATGCCAGGCTCAAAAGGGTACAGAATGTATGATGTCCATTTATATAACATTTTAGAAAATGCAAACTAATCTACAGTGACAGAAAGCTAATAAGTGGTTGCCTGAAGCCAGAAGCTGGGGGGAAAGATGATCTGCAAAAAGGTATTAGAAAACGTTTGGGGGGTGACAAAAATCTGTATCTTGACTGTGCTGGTGGTTTCATGAATATATACATCTGTCAAAACTTTAAACAGATACAGTTAACTGTATGTATGTATGTATTTATAATATATTTTATTCAATCCAACATATCCAAAATATTTTAAATGTAATCAGTATAAAAATATTATGAGATATTTTACATGCTTTTTTTTAGGTATAGCTGGTGTACAATATTATATAAATTTCAGGTGTACAACATAGTGATTCACAATTTTTAAGGGTTATATTCCATTTATAGTTATTATAAAATATTGGCTATATTCCCTGTGTTGTACAATAAGTCCTTGTAGCCAGTTAATTGCACTTAAAGTATACTTCAATAAATTATCAGCAAAAAGTTAAGAAATCCTTAAGTGGTCAAATCTGACAAACTTTTTCTTTAGAATTTCTTGTATCATTTCTAAGCTTAGATTAGAAAGTCTTCCTGTCCCTAAAGATTTAATAAATATTCATTTTTATATTCTCCTTAACCGGACTTACTGTGGTGATCATTTAATAATATATATATGTCTAAGACAGTAGATCTTAAAAGTTCTCATCAGAATCTGAAAAAGAATGGATATATGTATATGTATAACTGAATCGCTTTGCTGTACACCTGAAACTAACACACTGTAAATCAACTATACCCCAATGTAAAATAAAAATTAAATTTAAAAAAGTTCTCATAAGAAAAATAATTTGCAACTATATCCTTCTTTTTACTTATGAAATTTTAAAATATTTAATTTTCTCAGAAGTTTATTTTCATTTTTGATATGAGTTAAAAATCCATCCCCACCCACCCCAAAACTAGGTAAATTATCATTCCAGCCCTTAAGTTTCACCCTTTCCTTCCTGATGTTGGAAGACTCTTTAACCTAATTAATATCAAATATCAAAGCTTTCACCTAATATAGCCATCTAACCTGTCTGGTTGGTCTGCCTGCATTTTTGAACAGCCTTTAAGGAACCAGGTTCTATGTGGAAGAAAGACATAACTCTTTCTGACTTGCTCACAGAATTCATTTTCAGAGCTATCTGACCAAACCACTTTACCTGGTCTCTGTTCCGGCTCCCGAACAAGCTGGTTTTGAGGCTGAGACCACACAGGGTGGAGGGCCTGCCCTCTGCTCTGGTGTCACACTGTGATGAGCTGTGCCCTGGCCAAAGGGTATAGGCTAGGGGAAACTCATAGCTACCCCTATGGCTCACAAGAGCCTCTCCATGACTTTCTTGCCTGCCTGCCTCAAGGGCAGCGCTGGTTCCTAACATCCTGCCCTGTGGTGGTAGAGGGAGGACAGGGAGTTATTTGATTTTCCCTCAGAAGTGTGAGTATCTTTCTGAACATCAAAACCATGGACTGTAAAACACCTACCCCATCATAGAACAAAACGGAATTCATGTGATCCTTGGAAATGATGATATTTCCGTGATGACGGTCAGAAAACAGAAGTCCACCAGAGAAGAAATGTACTTTCCCTGGAAGGAAAAGAGAGCTGGTAAGAGCTGGAGGGCTGGATTCTGGGGGCCAATATCACAATGTTCTTCCTGCAGGTTCCAGGCCAAGACAGAGGGGTAGCTAGAGACCATCTGAAGTGGTTAAGTTAAACAATCTTTATGCTGAGCCCTGTGCTCTGAGAAAGCCAATGTACCCTCCTAGGGCCTCAGAGAGAAATGAGGCATCAGATACAGTCTTTGCATAAGAATTAGAAAAAGCAACAAGTGAGTAAGTTATCAGCTGATGGAGAGAGGCAAAATTCACATTCACTTATGGGTTTCTTCCAGGGAAATACACTAAAGAAGACTTTGGGTATGTCTGCTCCATTACTGAGTTTATAGATGCTCCTTTCTACTATTTTGGCAGAAGCCGGCTCAGCTCTGAAGTGACCACATCTCTCACATAAGGCCCAAGAAAGAGCACTAGGGCATCAGTTGTTGAAAGACTGGTGAAGGGTGCTTAAGGGCCCCTTGCCAGGAAAGGAACATGTGAGTTAGGTAATAAGTGAATTCTACAGACACTGGAGGCTGCTGTTCTGTAGTTCCCAAAAGCAAGATGAGTGGGACATGGACACTGAGTGTGGGTTCCTTAGAATAAGGATTCAGGTTTAAGGAGAGCTGCTTGTTTCCTGGGTGGCCAAGGTTACACAGCAGCTGAATATGGGCCCTAGGGAGTAGATGACAGAATTGATGGACACTAAGGTGACAAGGGTTAAGGCTGGGCCTGGGCTTGCTTTGGAAACCCAAATGAAGCACCCAGAGCACCCATAAGACCCCTAGGTGAAGCTGCTCTCTGGAATGGTCCAAGCTGGATCCTTCCTATTCCTGTAATAGCCTTTCTTTCCATGTTTTCACAAACAGAGAAGAGATAAAGTATTTCTTAGAGCTCAAGGCACAGGCTTGGGGAAAACCGCCAATATCTTATTGCTAAGGCAGAGGACATGAGACCAAGAAGAGGGACTGATTCCTTGAGCTGTAGTTCTAAAAAGGCAGCCCCAAAGCTGTGTAAGTTGTAATGACAAGAAGAGCAAAGGCCAAGTTTTGAAGGTTTCCTGAGAAGGTGGGGTTTCAGGAGGCAGAGAGGGGCCTAGAGAGTATGTGTGCTTGTGTGTATGCGTGTTAATGGGGGGTGGGGAGAAGTGGGGGAGGTGGAGGCAGTTTTTAGGTACTAGAGGACGGTTTGAAGCCTGAATATCAACAAAAGAACAAGACAACCAGTCAGAGGGAACTAATGCCAACCTTACCAGCCAGCCCAGTTCAAGGCACTCAATGGTTCAAGTCCTGTAAGGCTCCTACCCTCTAAGAAGTATAACCTAGCCTCACCTACACACAGTCTTGCCCTATGGCCCTCTTGAGTGGAGGCTCCTCATGCCCCAGCCTCATCCTGCATCCATGCCAAGGTTCATCACTGCTGTTCCCAGACCATTCCCTCCCACAATGGCACAATATTTTCATTCCCTCAGAGACTCATGCCCCTCCTTTCCTTCACTGCTCACATCTACTGCCCTCCTAATTATGCTACAACACTTCAAACAGCTTCTGAATGTGTTCACAGTCTTCTCTTCCAAAGCCGAGACTCCCATTCCCTCTGAGAGATCAGGGGGTGGGCCATGCCATGCTCTGGCCTTGCTGCTCCTCAATGCCAGTTCCATACCAGTAAAGCAGCACCCAGAATGTCTTAACTTCTGAAATCTTCAGCTCCAGAACCTACTCTCTGACTACAAAATGCCATCATACTTTTAACTATCTCACTCCCCAAACCTCATCCCGTGATGTCACTGAGCCTTTGAAGCCTTCAGTTCCCCCATTTTCCCTTATTGCTCAGAAATTTCTGACTTTCCTCTCATCCACATTCAGGGCCAATCCCCAGGGACAAGACAAACGTTTGATCTCTGTTTTGTCAGGGAAAGGGATGGGAACAGATTTTATTTAGTATTTACTAAGCACCAACCATGTCATATACATTACAGTTTTCCATCTTTGCAACAATTGTAAGAGGTAGTATTATTTTTAGAGGACTGATGGGAAACTCAAGCTTAGAGAGATATTCCCCAAAGTCATAGAACTGCTTGATAGTGGAGCCAAGTACAGAACACAGGTTTGTCTGATGCCAGGGCACTGTACCATGCTAGCCACTTCGGTTCTCTTTTTTCCTTTACCTCTGCTCTCTCCACAGCCCATTTGTGGCTAATCTGATGAGGTACCTTCTCTGCTTGCTCAACCTCAACAAGCCCTCAGTGCTGCCTGGCAGTCCCACCACTGCCATCTCCTTCCATCAACTCCTCCTGGGCCCAACCAAAGCCCTTAACACTCTCCTAACACCACAACTTCTTAAACTCCAGCCACAAGATGACTCTACCTACTGTTAGAGGAAAGAGGGGTCAACAGGTGTAATCAGGTAGAAACTGCTCCCCTACCTACTGCTTAGTATCTGGACCCTTCCATGTCCTGGGCTCACCGTCCACCTGTATACCTCTAACATGAAGCTTCTCAGGAACAAGTACCACTCAAAGGCCTCCTGGACCCAAAATCACTCAAAAGCTTCCAGAAAACAGCCTCAAAATCACTCCAAAGCTTCCAGAAAACAGCACATATCTGAGAGTTGGTACATTCCAAGTAGTCACTGGGAAGATGGGAAAAGAAGTGGATCAGGGAGGTCATCTCCAGCACTTCTTCTCCCTCTAGATTCTAAAGCCTCAAAACAAAATGGAAAAGAGGCAGAGAGAAATTCACAAGGCAGTGCTGGAAAAGCACTCACTATGGGGCCTGGCCCAGGGCAAGAGGTGATTTTAGTACTGGTGCAGACTGTTCTGTGTTGCAACTACCCTTTGCTCTGGGAATAGTAACTCTGTTATTATTCTCAGGGCACACATGAGATAACTGAAGTCTCTCACTGGGTGGTCCAATGCCAGTGCCCCAGTCTCTTAGATCCTAATCCACTTGAAGTAGTAACACTTCCAGTACCTGTTCTGGACTTGTGACTGTCCAACTGTTGTCTGATAGGACATGCCTTTGCAAGGGCTTCTCAGTGACTGGGGGAGCCAATTCCTGATGAGATCTCTCTGGCTCCTTAACCAATCCCTGGTGCCTTGCTTAATAGGCTCTTTCATTCCTTCTCCATTCTGTGAGTCTGAAAACCCAAGGTAAGAGGAAGTTCCCCCTCAGTACCCAAGAAGTAGCAGGGGACTACAGCAGGGCTGTCTTTGAGTGACCTCTACATCCCCGGAAGTCTAACAGGAATGAGCCCTCAGGGCAAAATAAGACACCAAGTGTTAATGAAGAATATGGCTTTTCCTCCTTCAGACAACTGGCTGTACAAATAAAAACGCTTGGACTTCCCTGGTGGCGCAGTGGTTAAGAATTCGCCTGCCAATGCAGGGGACACGGGTTCCATCCCTGGTCCGGGAAGATCCCACATGCCGCGGAGCAACTAAGCCTGTGCGCCACAACTACTGAGCCTGCGCTTTAGAGCCCTTGAGCCACAGCTACTGAGCCCACATGCCTAGAGCCCATGCTCCGCAACAAGAGATGCCACCGCAATGAGAAGCATGTGCACCACAATGAAGACTAGCCCCCACTCGCCACAACTAGAGAAAGCCCTCACGCAGCAAAGACCCAACACAGCCAAAAATAAATAAATAAATAAATAAATAAAATAAAATAAAAATCCTCCAATGGTCCAGCCTGTGTAAAGAGGGAACATTATCACTGCTGGGAAAATATTATGATACAATGGCTGGATAATTTTCATTCTGTGTGTGTGACAGTATGTGAAGTATACACACATGATTTAAAGAAAAAAACCTAAACAACAACAAACCCTGATGCCTGTATATGCACCACTCAGCTTAATAAATCAAGTATTCCTAGTGCCTTTGAAGCCTACTCAATGCCCTTCCGCAAAGGCCCTCTCTCTTCCACCCAGAGGGAACCAACATCCCAAATTTTATGTAGCTTTACCATACTTCAATGTATCTATAAACTACATATGATTTAGTCTTGTCTCTTTTACTTTCATACAGATGGAATCTTAATACATGTGTTCTTCTGTGACTTGCTTACTTCTTTCAGCATCCTGTTCCTGAGAGTCATCCATGCTGTAGGTAACACGCAACTGTGGGTAATATGTATGTTGTAGGTATATGCTATATAATTCATCCATGCTCAGTGCTGCAGAGAACTTTCTCTTTTAAAGTGTCCCTCAACAGTTTCATATCAGCACAAGGGAACACATGAGAGGGTGCAGAATGAAGCAGATGGCCACTGCCTGGGCCTTCCCATCACAGGAAGGTGAAACTCAGCTTGGTCACCAGAGTTCTCAGACTTTATGTGTCAATGGTACCAGCATCTCTGCTCCTCACTGCTAAAAAATCTCTGCCTGATGGAAAAAATACTCTGGAATCTGTAAATTGCTACAGGGATAATGAAGGTGCTGCCTGAGGGCCAACCATTCACTGAGGCTTGTAGGAAATAGTAGATATATGGTCAACTGATATTCAACAAAGGTGCAAAGACAATTCAAAGTAGAAAGGAGAGTCTTTTCAACAAATGGTGCTGGAAAAAATGGATATTCCCATGTAAAACAATGAACATCAATTCATACCTTGCACCAGATATTCTGCCCATTCGCACCAGCCACAGTGGAAAACCTCATACTTCATAGGGATGGCAGGTAGAGTTCTCAAGATGATTTTGCCTCATTACCGGGGTAAAATTAGTCCTAAACTAAATGCTGCTCTGCTTCCTGCCTAACAAAGCTTAAAAGAAAGGCCCAGATGATAAGAGTAGAAGAGAAATAGAGCAGTTATTATCACTGTATTCCCTATGTTCGCGGCTAGAGGAAAGACTGAACCATGTTAACCTGAGACATGAAAGATGTAAAAAATGTCTAAATTGAACTTCTAGAGATGAAAAATACAATTTCTGAGAAGAAAAAAACACTGGATAAGACTAATGACATGACAACTGTTGAGAGCTTAGCTACTCCGTGGTACTGCTGCCTCAGCATCCATTTTGTTTGGCCAAGCGGGCTGCACAGGCCTTAAACTGACACTAGCTCCCTCATGTGAGCACATGCCCTAGACAACAGCCTGCAGAGTCACAAGCAAATGTAAGTTCCTGATATGACTTTCCCAGCAACCCTTGTCATCAACAGTCTCCCCTGCCTCCTTAGTGCCTTCCCCTTGTGTGCCCCTTATATAAGACCTCCATGGAGCTTACCAAAACCCCACTCTTTTTGGTTTGAATTGACCAGTTTGGCCTTAGCCAAAAGGCTAAGGAATCCCAAAGCACTCCAACCCACAGACCTTAATAAAGGCATGTACCCAGGTTCAGCCTGCACCTTGCCTTGACCACCGCCCCCTGCCCCCCGCACCTCCGTGTAGCCCCTCAAGGCATGCCATGTACTTCCTCCTGGACCTGTGAGTAATAAACTTCTTTATTTCAATTTCTTTCGTGGTCTTTTGCTGAATCTGGCTCACCATTCAGCAGCCTGTGTTCCGTTTAACAAATGTTAATTTAACAAACTCGTAACAACAATGCAGAACAAAAGATTAGTAAATCAGAATATGTAGAAACTATGCAAAATAAAACACAAAGAGAAAAAAGACTAAAAATAATTGTACAGAGCATCAGGGAGCTGTGGGACAACTTTAGGCAGCCAAATGTATGTAATTGGAATCCTTGAAGGAGAGGGGAAAAACTAAAGAAATAATGGCCAAAAAATTTCCAAATTTGAGGAAAACTCTAAATCCATCAATTCAAGAAACTAAATGAATCTCAAGCATAAGCAACATGAAGAAAACCACACCAGTCACAAAAAGATCAGATTGCTTAAAATCTGTGATAAAAAGAAAGAAAATCTTAAAAGCAGCTGGTAATAAAAGACACCTTATATAGAAAGGAACAAAGATAAGAATGACAGTAGATTTCTGCTCAGAAATAATGTTAGCAAGAAGACAGTGGAGTGGAGCAACATCTTTGAAGCACAGAAAGAAATGGTCAACCTACAATTCTTTACCAAGTGAAAATATCTTTCAAAAGCCTCAGGGTTGGGACTTCTGAAATGGCTGTGAGGAGTCTGGAAAATTCTCTCCCCAGGAAGCAGCCATAAAACTGGACTGTCAAAAACAACTAGTTAAGGACTCTGGAAATGGACCAAAGTTATACAACAAAACTGAGAAGCATTTAAGGAATTCTACTGAAGCTTGGTAAGAACAGTGGAAATCTATGGTATTTTAGCTTGGGGCTATTCACATTACCTCCCTTCCAGCTCTGTGGTGCAGAAGTCTTATGAAGGAGAGAGGTTGGCCTGTTGGAGTGGCTGACTTTATTTGCGGGCAAAGCACAGAAAATTCCATACATAGAGATATCAAAAACCAAAGCAATCCAAGTGGCAAACATGGGACTTCCCTGGTGGCGTGGTGGGTAAGACTCTGCGCTCCCAATGCAGGGGGCCCAGGTTCGATCCCTGGTCAGGGAACTAGATCCCACATGCATGTCGCAACTAAGAGTTCATATGCAACAGCTAAGGAGCCGGTGAGCTGCAACTAAGGAGCCCGCCTGCCGCAATTAAGACCTGGTACAACCAAAAAAATAAAAAAATAAATATTAAACAACAACAACAAAAACAAAGTGGCAAACATTCAGAGAAGACCAACATACCAGAGATCTCAATGCTGGCTGGTACAACCAGACAGAAATGTAACAGGAAAATCAGAGGATTGAGACCATAGATGACAATTTTGTCTTTACATACCACAAGAAAGATGTGTTGTAAGGCACTGTCCTGGTGCCAGGTGCACCAAGAGACATGTACAAGAATGCTCATGAGAGCACTGTCTGCAATAGCAAAAAACTATAAACAACCCAAATGTCCATCAAGAGTCAAAAGGATAAACAGCATATTTTCATACAAAGCAATCCTATGGAACCACGAAAATGAATGAGCTGTAAGGCTACACACAATAATCTGGATGAATCTTAGGAACAGAACACTGAGCGAAAAAAGCAAGTCCCAGAAGAACACGATAGAGTATAATCCTAATTTGTGTTAAATTCAAAAATAAGACATTGTTTAGGGATATAGGCATATGTGGTAAAACTCTAAAGCAGGCTCCTGAGGATTAGGTACTGGGCAGCCTGCCTGACCAAGGTCAGCAGGGTAGGGAAGAAAAGGGCATATAAAGGAAATGAATGAAAAGGAAGCTGCATAACAAAAAGTCTTTTGATAGCAGAAGTCACTAACTGGGAAAGGGAAAAGATACCAGAGCTGGAAACATTTCAAGCTAAAGGAAGTACTATTCTTTTTGCCCATTAAGTAGTTCACTGGGCCATCCCTAGACCAAAAATCAAAAGACCTGGACCACCCCCCCAAATATCACCACTAACTTGTACTATAACCTCAGACCCATTTTTCACCTTCTATGGGGCTCAAGATACGAAGATCAATCAAGATAATGCATGCTGATGAGCTCTTTAAATGCCTTCAGAGGATGGGAACAGATAAATCTCAGTCTCAACTCCAGGCAGATTTACCTAGACCCTAATGACATTTAAGCTTCAGGACCCCTCACCTGCTCAAGCCCCTTTTTCAAGGCCCAGAGAAGAGACCTAACCCTTCTGTATGTACTATTTTTCCTTAAGAGAGCCCTGAAGTGGTATAAACTTCAAGCCCTATAAAACTGACCTGAGCCCTAATGCTTAATACACAGCCAGAGGATACTCCTATTTAAATTCTCTGCTCTATTGAAATTTCCTGCCTCAGAAAACCATCTCCTAAATTCAAACTACATTTTCCTCAGGAACTAAGAAAGTGTGAAATCTAAGCTCTCAAGTGTGTTACTAACAAGGCCCCAGAAATTCCTGGCTTTATTCGTGTGTAGAGACCTCAGGATACACTGAATCTTGCTGGATAACTCAATACAGTGTAAGATTATTTTTCTAACAAGGACTTTTGCTAAGAAGGTGCAAACTAATTTTGGCAAATATCCTTGCTAAATATTATAACTGGCTCAACTATGACACAGCACAACCACCTCTGTGTTGTGTCTACAAGCTGATTTTAAAACATTACGCAGCTTTGCCTCAAGGCTGGGAGTACTGTCACACACTCTCCTGTCTTTAGCAAATGTTCCTAACTTCCTGGTTTTTTGCACCAGGATCTGGAGAGGCAGAAATGCAGGGGGCACAGCATGATAAAAAATGCTACCTGGCATTTTGTGGATCGAAAACCAGGACTCCTTGCGCTTTATCTTCTATGACAACAGAGGAGCCAAGTTTAACCAGTGATCTGAGACCATGGAGAGCAACTTGTCACTGGAGAGAATATTTTCAAGAAGAACAAATTATCCAGAGAGGGAATTTGCTTAGTAAAGGATGAGGAATTTGTGGAGTAAGTCACAACTCCTCTTCCACAAAAAAGGCTTATCTAACAGGGAAAGAATAGGACTCATAAGAAAATGTTATTTTGAGGAAACCAAAAAGGAGCATGGAATGAATCCCCAGGAAATCCATGTAAGACCAACACAGTTCTTGAGAATTTTACATCAGCAGAAACACTGCCAGCTTGGACTGAAAGGGATAGAGAGAATAGAAAAATGAAAGGAGACTGTTGGACCCCCAAAATTCTAGCGGCAAGAAGCAGGCTGATAAAACTAGTCAGCTACAAAGTGCCACCTTCATGAAAAGGAAGGACGACAGAGGTATAGCCACAGACAAGAGGGCAGAGTCATGAGCCTAGAGGGCAAAACTAAGAGTTTAGAGGGTAGAACCAAGAGCCCCGGGGGCAGAACTAAGGGCCATGGAGGACTATTCCTAGGCCTTGAAACCTAATCTTGGAACTGGAGTTTGTCTAGCTGAATTTCAAAGCTGCCTTGGGGTTCGGACTCCTTTTTACCTTTCATTCCCCCCCACCTTTTTTTTTTTTAAATTAATTAACTAATTAATTTATTTTTGGCTGTGCTGGGTCTTCATTTCTGTGCGCGGGCTTTCTCCAGTTGCGGCAAGTGGGGGCCACTCTTCATCGCGGTGCGCGGGCCTCTCACTGTCGCGGCCTCTCTTGTTGCGGAGCACAGGCTCCAGACGCACAGGCTCAGTAGTTGTGGCTCACGGGCTTTGTTGCTCTGTGGCATGTGGGATCTTCCCAGACCAGGGCTCGAACCCGTGTCCCCTGAATTGGCAGGCAGACTCTCAACCACTGTGCCACCAGGGAAGCCCCCCCCTTTTTAATATGAATGTCTATAACTGTTATCCTATGCCAGTCCTACCTTGTATGTTGTGAGGGCTGGGGCAGATAACTTGCCTCTAATTTCACAGGCCTACAGATGGAAAGGAATTGTGTTCAGGACCTGTACTTTATGAATTAGCTCCAGAGCCTCACCTACAGCTGATTTAAACAATCTTGATGATGAGATTATGGATTTTTCAGTTGGTGAGATTTAAGACTCTGAATTGTTACCATAATGGAATGAGGCTCTTGGGTGGGGGTGATTATATCTTGCATGTGAGAATCGTGGGGCCCAGAGGGCACACTGTTATAGGCAGAAATTTAAAACAGCCCCCATGATCTTCATCCTCTTAGGTTACTCCTGTATTCATGTAATATTATATGGCAAAAGGGAGATTATTTGATTGGGCCTCCTCTAATCACATGAGCCCTTTATAAGCAGACTTTTCTCTGCCTGGTAGAAGAGGAGTTCAGAGAGATTAGAAGTGTGAAAGAGATTCAACACAATTAAGGTTCTTTGTTGCTGAGATGGAGGGGGTCACAGGGCAAGGACTCCTGGGAGGAGGAGCTAAGAGTGGTCCCAGTTGATAGCCAGCAATGAAAGAGGCCCCTCAGTCCTACAGTCTGAAGGAAATGCACTCTGCAAACAACCTGTATGAGCTTGGGAGCAGGTTCTTTCCCAGAGCCTCCAGATATAAGCCTGGTTAATGCCTTGACTTCAGTCTTATGAAACCCTAAACATGAATCCAGCAAAGCCTTCCTGGACTTCTGACCACAGAACTGTGAGAAAATAAATGCATGTTGTTTTAAGCTACCGAATTTGTGGTAATTTGCTACACAGCAGTAAAAAACTAACCCAGGTTTTGTTTTGGCCCAACAGAACCTATTTCTGGACATGTTGCTGCTCTAGCCCATTCTGAGAGCAATCCTCAGGCAGCAGCAAGAGGACCAGGTGCAGTTCTGGCACCAGTCCTTTCTAGCACAAGTTTCCTCATCTGGGAAATGGACAGATCAAGAGAGAAAAGCTGTAAGAAAACACTTCTACACCAACAAGTTTTTTCAGATATCAGATGTATTATTAATTACAACACTCATGTTGAAACCTATGAAAGAGGTACCCAGACAGAGTCAAAAACAGATAAGTCAGAGCCGCTCACCTTCCTCAGGCCAAGACTGTGGATTACTAGAATAAAGATACGCCCCTTCTCCTCTAGTTAGAAAAGTGCCCAGGAAACACTCATCTCCCTTTAAAAAACAAACATAAAGAGCAGGTGATTTACAGCATAAACATTCAGAGAATCAAAAGTCCTGCCCAAGTTAGTCTGTCTACAGAGGCTGCTAAGTCAGCCTCAGATTTACCCAACTTCTTTCATGGCCTTTGGCACTGCTTGGCTCTTTGCCATGTTACTGGTATTCGTGACTCGTGCTGAGAAAAAGAATGTTAAGGTCCTCTCTGAGTCTAGGCACCATGGTCTGCAATGCTTGTTCATGTTCCCATAGATTTATATCCTCTGATAAAAGAGGCAGCTTCTCCTTGGCCTAAAGCCTTGACCTCTTAGCTCTACATGTCTAGGCCAATTTGAGATCTGCATGTATGTATGTATGTATGTATGTATGTATGTAATTTATTTATGCCGCACCACGTGGCATGTGGGATCTTAGTTCCCCGACCAGGGATTGAACCCGCATCCCCTGCACTGGAAGTGGGAAGTCTTAACCACTGGACAGCCAGGGAAGTCCCTGAGATCTGCTTTTAAAAGTACTGGGAGATTTTGAAAAAACATCTAAAGGTTTAAGTGGCAGAAAGAATCCCTCTAGTTTGTACCCCATACATGGTTATTTCTAGAGCTCTGCTGGGAAGAGGAAGAATACAAAAAGGAACTGAGACAAGAAGGTACAGAATCTTTAGATTAGCAGTAAGAGGAAATATTTTAAGTTGTTTTTATAAATTGTTTACATTTCATTTTGATATGATGTTAACATTAAGAATAAGAAGGTTGCTTACCATAACCGATTGCTGGGTTTTCTCAGAAAATTTTGCTTCAATATCTTCTACCTGTGTCCAAAAGGAGTGCAGATTTTCAGTTTACTACTTAAAGGGCAAAACTCTGCTAGGTCTCCCTTGTGTTCACATATTTCTAAGAGAGCAGTCCCTCCACCAAATCCAGTGTTCTCAGGCCCTGATGGCTGGCAGAGCTGGCTGCTGGTCACAAAGCTCAGAGCACCAGGCCATGATGGGCTCTCTCATGGGGACCTGAAGTCCAGCTAAATGACCCTACGATATGTGGAGAGGATATGTTAGTCTCCACTTACATTTCACTTCGGAGAAAACTATTTTTACGGATGAAGGAAAGAGAACATTTTAAAGTATTTTGAATGTGTTCTCATTTAAACATGTTCACATTAGAGGATGACTCTTGCTCTTCTCTATTCATGTCAGGATTGTAGAAACAGAATATAAACAGATTCTGAAATAGGTACTTAGACCATTACTAGACTCACTGCTGTCATATTTTCTGTGTCCCAAGGCACCAGAGTTTCCGACCAAGTCCCACAGATGAAGATGGGACCATTCCACATGTAGAGACGTGGTTGTAAAAATTCAGCAGCAACTATTCTGACCAGAAAAGCGAGCACATGATCCACTTCTCACTTTCCGTGTGACCTTGGACAGGTTGGTCAATTTCTAAACCTTAGTCTCCTCATCTGTAAAATGAGGGTGTTAATTTCTTCCTTTCACAAATTTAACCGGGACCCAGATAATTGAGTTCCTTTCTTTTGGAACTTTTCCAAGATTATAAGAAAGTTAAAGAAACTAGATTCGTCTGTATAAAGAAAAAGAGCAGAGATAAAAACTTCTATTCCTGAAAAGTGGCTAGGTAAGGATCTGACATCCCACCAGGACCCAATGAAGAGGCTCTTCCTTAAACGTTCTCCCCAGTTTCTCCACGTTTATGTCCACTTTCACCTGATGAATGACACTAACCAGCCAGGAGCAGAATCTGGGTATGGCAGCTGTCAGGATTATGAAGCTGGTTTCTGTGGTAACAGTGCCATCTGCAGGAAGACCACAGATATGCCGGTTACTGCCCACCACCAGAGCCCACCATGCAGGCCCCAGACTACTTCCCTTCTCAGGAGTGAGGGCTCCTCTTATTAGTATACAGAGTCTGAGGCCTTCAGAAAATGAAAACTTACTCATCTGGGTACAGGGAGTCTAATGAGGGGATGGAGAAAGGCTTCCCCATGTGATTAACTCTATTCTTTTTACGCCAAATAGAAATACATATTTAAATAAAGAGTCCATTTTATCTATACTTTTAATTTTTGTCAAGGTAGTACAGATGTATATATTAAAAACCAAACAAAACATTATCAAGCTCATCCTACTAGCACTGGATATTATCATTCTCTAGAATTTTTTGCTAACATAATGGGTAAAAAAACCAGATCTAATTATTATTTCAAATTGCTTTTTTCCTACTAGTAAGGCTGTACATATTCATATATATATATATATATATATATATATATATATATATATATATATATATATATATATATATACACATACATACACATACAGTGGACCCTTGAACAATGTGAGGGCTAGGGGTACTGATCCTCTGCACAATTGAAAATCCATGTGTAACTTTACAGTCAGCCCTCTGTATCCACAGTTCCACATCCACGGATTCAACCAACCATGGAACATGTAGTTCTGTAGTATGTACTTACTGAAAAAAATTTGTGTATACGTGGACCTGTGTAGTTTAAACCTGTGTTCAGGGGTCAATTATGTGTGTCTGTGTATGTATAAACATTAAAAAATATATATTTTTAAAATATTAAAAATTTTTTTTTGTTTTCCACTCTGGTAAACTGCCTGCTCATATTTTTTGCCCATTTACCATGGGGTATGTCTTTTTCTTATCAATTTATAAAAGCTCTTCATAAATTAGGATATGTACCCTTTGTTTATTTTAAGTATTCTAATATTTTCACCAGTTTGTTGCTGGTCTTTTGATTTAGTTTATGGTTTATTTTGCCAAAAAAATATATATACATATAAACAAGTTCAAGTTTTGCCTTCCAAAGACGACATACACTTACCCTTTTCTTTAACCAAGATCTGAGATGTCAAAAATGATTCTGAGAAGACCACAGATCCTAAGCACCCACTTCCTCCCAGCAAGTCAGGAATGTCATAGATGGTCATACAAGCCTGTATCAAATAAGAAACCAGAGTTAGTCCAGTTGTCAGTCCTAAACATACAGGGAAAGATCCATAAGAAACAGACCACAAAATACTAAGGCACATGGCAAAAGAATACTGGAGAATTTCTAAGGAAAACTCAAGTATATCTTGAAATACATCTCAAACTGGGAGATGACTTCAGGATCATCCAGGCTTCTTGCTCCTTGGTCAGAGGCACACGTGGGCTAGATGAAGAATATCTTTATGTTTCTGTAAATTCCCTCAAATTGCTTATCCTCCCTAAAAGGCAATGCAACAGCCTTCCTTCTTAACCATGACCAGTGTCACATCCCAGTGTGTCCACATGCTCATCCACTCATTCTTTGGTTTGGGCTCGAGTTCTGAACAAATCTGGAAAGGGGGATACATGTCTTCATGGATATTTCTGGGTACCTGTCAAAACATGCAAATGCTCCTTTCAGTACCAAAAAATTAAAAGAAAGCTGTTTGAGCTTTAATGGCCAAGACAAATAAAAATAGAGGCTTCAGTAGGCCAGAAAAAAACTAGAGCAACTCAGAGAAAGCTCTGAATGGCTGGTAAGAAGGCTATAATTTAGTTAAAAACCAGTGAAAATGGAATAATTCTGAGATGAATCTAGCAGAGGAAATGCAGAAATTGGTACAAGCCAGAGTTAGAGTTTGAGATGACCGTGAAGATCTGGTGAAGGACATAGGATAAGCTGCACAATGAGCACTCCCGGGTCCCTGCCCTTCCTGGCCTGACGATGCTGAATGGCCAGGTATAGAGCTCCTAAAGCCAAAGCTCATTTTCACACATTGTTGTCCTCATATGGGATCCCTGCTCTATCCTCAGTACAGAGATAAAAGACCTAGGCCTCTTGAAGGGACTGCTAGATTCTCAAATAAAAACAGATGGCAGGGGAACTTCCCTGGTGGTGCAGTGGTTAAGAATCTGCCTGCAAATGCAGGGGACATGGGTTCAATCCCTGGTCTGGGAAGATCCCACATGCCACGGAGCAACTAAGCCCATGCGCCACAACTACTGAAGCCTGCGCGCCTAGAGCCTGAGCTCTGCAACAAGAGAAGCCACTGCAATGAGAAGCCCATGCACCACAATGAAGAGCAGCCCCCGCTCTTCACAACTAGAGAAAGCCCGCGCAGCAATGAAGACCCAACGCAGCCAAAAAGAAATAAATAAAAAATAAATAAATTTATAAAAAAGAAAAAAAAAGATGGCAGAAGAGTTGAAAGGAAAAAAACCATAGTTAAAGTCCTTAATCATCCATGCTGTCGTGATAAAGGAATGTACAAAAGTGACAGATAGGCTTTATATTTCAGTTAACTTTCTGATTAGGCATGACAACTGGAAGGTTTATTTAAATTTGTTTCAAAGAATTTTGAGTATCTGAAGACACAGAACCTTCCTGGGCTACATGGTTCCTCTTAAGTGACAATGATCAGTTAGGTTCCCAAATCAATTAGGAAGACAAATCCTGTGGTTTCCTAATCCCCCACTTCCCTATTTGGCCTCTGGTGTTGAGGAAGGGGAGAGAGGACATTAAAAAGAATACATGTAGTATTTTTTAGACACTTGCTATGTACTTCCCACATGTGGCATGGGGAGAGAAAAAATATGAAGCGTGGTTCCTATCTTCAGGAAACCTATAATGTATAGCTGGGGAGACAAGAGCATTCTTACATAGAAGTCATCATGTGACACATTACTATAGAATTACTCCCTAATTCATGTAATTTACTCCCTAATTATGTATTCCTATAGGAATACAGTACTTGTAGGGAGAAATCAGTAGGGTAGGCTTGGAGGAGGAGGCAGAACTTCATCTCTGCCTGGAAGGGAGGATAGGATTTGGACAGAAAGCACCAACATCCTATCTTTTCTTTCCTACTTCATTAGCTGCTGCTGAATGTGTACTTAACACAGTAGTATGATTCTACTGGACTGCTAATCACCTTCTCCAGTGCAAAGCATCTTCCAGAGCACTGCACAAGAGTCTAAGAAGAGAAGTCAGGGAAACTAAAGTCCAGCAAGGAGACAAAGTATTATTACCTAAATATCAGAAAGTATTTCCCAGTGTCTTAATAATGTCACAAAAAAGTCTCCATTAGTTCTAAAAGAACATCACCACAAAATACTGACAGAGACAGGGAGCAGGTATCTCATAAACACAGAAACTACTCACAACCTCAAAAAATTACCCATGTTGTACTACTCTCTGTAGATGAGATAACACTATGCTTGTCCCCTGGTGATGGCAGTGGGCATGCATTTGCACCAAGTCATCCACACCTGCCCACCCAGTTCCCTATGACCAAAAGCTCACTGAAATTAAGGTTCAGGCAGTAGCCACAGAATGGACTGAAGGTACAACTTGTACCCATATATACTACAACCAGAATCTTGGCTGGATGTCCACCATCCTCTTATGCATTGCTTGACAATTTTCTTCATATCAGGATACACTGGGGTAAATAGAGGATTTGGATGTGGCTGGGAGCAACTGGTTTAGAAACCCTGGCTCCCCAAGACCATGCCAGCTCACCCCAGGGACCAATATTTCTGCATCTCTAAACCCATTTCCTTGGCCCATTAGTTCTGCCTTCAGCACGTAGGTCAGAAAGCTCTGCTCTCACTACCCCACTTCACAGGAGACTCAGGCCCGTTTTTTTTTTTTTTACGTTAGTTTGTTTTTATTTTCATAAGCGCCTGTTAAA
The DNA here is from genome assembly GCF_028023285.1 of Balaenoptera ricei. Lineage (NCBI taxonomy): Eukaryota > Metazoa > Chordata > Mammalia > Artiodactyla > Balaenopteridae > Balaenoptera > Balaenoptera ricei. The sequence continues at coordinate 30,544,014 of NC_082653.1, forward strand.
TAAGGGCATAAGGACTTCCCTGGTGGGGCAGTGGTTAAGAATCTGCCTGCCAGTGTAAGGGACACGGGTTCGAGCCCTGGGCCAGGAAGATCCCACATGCCACAGAGCAACGAAGCCCGTGTGCCACAACTATTGAGTCTATGCTCTAGAGCCCAGGAGCCACAACTATTGAAGCCTGCGTGCCTAGAGTCCGTGCTCCACAACAAGAGAAGCCACCGCAATGAGAAGCCCATGCACCGCAACGAAGAGCAGCCCCCGCTCGTCCCAACTAGAGAAAGCCCGCGCGCAGCAACGAAGACCCAATGCAGCCATAAATAAATAAATAAATAAATAAATAAATTTATTTATTTTAAAAAAAAGGGCATCAACACAGGCCTTGGAACACAGAGAAGCCACTGAAAACTTGGTCTGTGTTGAGGTAGGCTTGTCATCAGCTCCCATATAGCCTTCCATGTGAGGCCAGAGAAACCTCAGTCACTTGGAGGAAGCCTTTCTAATCTCAGGAAGAGGTGTCTACCACCCCCACCCCCTCGCCCCCCACCCCCCCAGCTAAGACTCTGCACCCAAGGGGCGCCTAGACATGGGAGTGTGGATGTGGTAAGCCTTGTACAGCTGCTGGACACCCTCAGAAAGCACAGGCTCACCACCACTGCAGCTGGAACAGTCCTGAAAGTAGACTAGTTTTCTCAGGTAAGGGGTGGGCTGCCTAAGACTCCCACCCACTCCTACCTCACCCCTTGTAGATGTCCTCTACAGGCCATTCCCTGCCAGCTGACCTGTAACAGCTCTGCTTACCGTCTTCACAAAGTATAAGCTATCTTCACTGTCCAGAGGCACAAGTCTACAAAAGGAAATTGATGGGAGAGACATATATTAAATTTACAGTGTTCTCTTTTTTTCAACTTGGAAGCAACTCACACTCAGCTCTCTCTCAGGGATTTTCAGAACACTGGGTTGCATGTATGCAGAATTCCACTTGGAGGGAACTAGGTCCACCCCCCAACCCACCCTAGTCTTTCAGTGGGAAGCATTCAGGGCAAAGGGTCTCATCTGAGCACAGCCACCTCCAAGCCCAGCCCTGGAGTGATGCCACTGCCAGGTGTAGAAGGGTGAAAAGATCATCCATGCCAGCAGTTACAAGGTAGCTGCTCTTCTTTTTGCTCCTAACTTGCCCCCAGTGAGGACACACCATAAACATATACTTACCTTCCCTGATTATTCACAGCATGTATATGAAAAGCCATCTTGGAGCTGTAGACCCAAAACAAAATGAAACAAAAGTCAGTCTGCTTTTGTGACCACTGTGTTGGCATCCTCCCCAGACACCTGCCACTGCAGTGCACCTGTGCTGTTCTCGCACAGCCACCAGTGAGGTGTGTGTCGTCCTTACCTGCCTTAGGGTATCATGCCATCAGCAAACATGGGGTCAGTGTCTGACTCCAGTCATGGCCCTGCCTCTGTGCAGATTCTCAGGGCTATCTTGACTCTTGGACAGAGCAGGAGAGAACTATGTGACTGCTGTCCATGGCAGATTGAGAGTAAACCTCTACTTGCCCCAGGCCTCTGGCCCACAGCTTGACATATTCTCCTGCTCCTCCTCCTCTTCACCACCTTTGAAGTCAAGCTGCCATCCCTGCTCGGAGTCAGACTGCTACCCACAGTCAACTGCTATGTAATAATGGGCATGGTCAGGACTTCAGAACTGAGGAATAACCAGGAAACCCTTTTGGCATCAACTCTTTTTGTAAAAGAAAGTTTCTAAATTGAATTAAGTTTAATTTTTTTGCCTTAACAAGTACTGGTCAGTCATATGCTAACTTCCCATGTTCCTCTTGGGAGAAGATTTGCTAATTTCGTGCAGTTTGAGGGAAGTGACCACGTGAAGAGAAGGAAGTGGGGCTCTTGGGTGGAGGACTGGCCCTGGAAGACTCTCCTCCTATTGCCTGGAATGTATTCTCTCCTTGTTCTTTCCTCCAGCCAGGGTGGTACACCCCATGCATAGGAGGCCATGGGATTGAGAGCGTGGCCTGCCCTAGAAAGGCAGAGTGGGTTAGGCAAGGCCCCGAGGACAGGAGGAATGGAATGACTTTGTCAGCCATGCTGATGGTAAGAGAGGAGAACCCACTGAGACAGCAGCTACCATTCACTTGCCCAATCACTCTACAGGGCAGGAAGATGATGAAACAGATGCACAGAGAGCTCCCTATCTTGCCCAAGGTCACACAGCTGGAAAGCAAAGAAGCTTCCTTAAACTCAGGTCTGCCAGGAACAGACAGTGCAGGTCAGCACACAGTCTTAAGGGACCAAATTTCCTCTAGCCCTCCCCTCTCACGGTCAGAGCTACAAGATTCAGAAGACCCAGAAGAAAGGAAAAGAAACCTGAAGCAAGCCTACAGCTTTGCACCAAAGAGTTCTGGCTCTTTCCTACAGTCCTGGAGCTATAGCAATAGAATTCTTCTTGTTAGATCATAAACTAACTTAGTTTTCCAAATGTTCCTTCTCACTACCCAGGGCTGCAGATGTAAGAAAATGTGGGGTATGGAACTGACATACCACAGGGCACATCCCAGAAGCGTCCTTAAAGAAACTCTCTGATATTGGTGTCTTTTGTCTCCTTCACAAAAAAGTACACCAAGTCGTCCTCATATGGGACAGAAGGTTGAGAGGACTGGGTTCAAGAAGGTTTAGCTATGGACAAAGACTACACAGAGATCCACTGTGATATGCCAGGAGATGTGTGATGGGAAGACTGCCAGGAAGCCAAATTCCCAGACCTTCTAGACCCTGAGACATGGCCAGGCTCAGGGGTTTCTACCATCTGAGAGGCAGATGAGGCCCAGGGCAACTCTCTTCTAAGCAGTGACCATCTTCATGTGCCCAGGGCCCCTAATCCTAACAAACCTCACCACTCATGCCCCCAGCTTCATCTTTCTAACCTCTGAACTGTCTGCAGAGGTCTGAACTGTCTGAACAGTTCTAATACTGATCTGCCTCCCATTCCAGCCTCAGGCAGTGTGTCTGACTCTCAAACAGTTCCTCCATCCTTGGCTCCTTGGCCTCTCAAATAGAACCCTGATCATGAATGACTCTCCTTCACATATCTTATTGATTTACTGGAATATTTCTCAAAGGGGAGACAGAATATCAAATACAAAGGAGAAAAGGGTTTTTAAAACACAAACATTAAAGAAAAGCTTTTATAAACAATATCAGCTATTGCTTACCGTAGGGCTGCCTTAAACTGCATCAACTCAAAGGAATTTAACCCAGATCCAAAGGTCTGCTCAGCTACCTCCTTGGCCTGTAAAATCAGTAACGAAACAGAGACAATTAGCTTTCACAGCAGGAAAGAATACACTTAGAAGGGCCCTTCTCACATATGGCCAGGAGAACACTTCCCATCCCCTCTAAGTGACTATTTTGTACACATCAATAGATTAAAGTGAAAACATCTTGTTAGGGGAAACAGGAGCCTGCTTTCTTCGGGCTGGGTTCACATGAAAACACTTCATTCAGGCAGGTGGGCATTGGAACCTGATCTGGTGACCTGTAACCAGCTGGGACGGTGCCATTATGAGGCCTGGAAAAGCGCTTTCTCCTCCCCTCGAGAGATCACTGCCCTCAGTGTTTCTGCCCAGATGCTAAGCACATTCAAATAACTAAAGCTATAAAAAATCAGTTAAAAAACAAAGGTGCAGAACTGATACTGAAGAATAACCTACTGTTTTGCATAAGCTTTCATCTAAAGGGCTGAGAAATCCCAAGTACTGGGGGAATCAAGTTCAGTGAGGAGGGAAGGTGACAAGGAACTGGTGACTAGGCGATAGTCTCTTTGATATCTACAACACAACCTTTCCAATGTCAAATGGTTTGCTTCAGGAAAGGTCCTATTGGCACTGGGAGGCATCAAGCCAACTCGTTCTCATCTGTCACTGGGTCAGATATAGAATCCAACTCAGCACAGCAGGTTAACCACAAAACAGCAAGGAAGTAAACGGTCAGAGAAAGGAAACACATGTGCCTGTCTAGGAAAGACAAGTCAGAATTTCTAATCTTCAGTTAATTTTTTAAAACACAGAATTATAGGAAATCAAACTATGTAGCTCAAAACAAACTTATCTAACTTTATTAAAATTCACAGTAGAACAATCTATATTTTTATTTTTTAACTTTTGAAAGCCTTTTAAAAAACTACTAAGTAAAACAATATACTACAGAATGATTTTTTTTTTTTAACACAACCAGATATCTACAAAGAAGTGCTGATTAGCTGTCATTCATAAGACAAGCTCAGCACACTAAAGGCATCTCTTTGGTGCCCAAGTTCACACACAAAATTAAGTACTATAAGGTGTCCAAATTAAAAACAGATCGATAAAAAGTTTCACATTAAAATAACTACTAAGGAAAGAGAAATGCGGTATTTAAATTACCTTTGTTAGACTGGAAGTTTTAGCATAACATACAATGGCAGCCAAAACAGCCTCAATAACAGCAGCATATACCTGTGACAAGAGCCTACTTTAAAAACAAAAAATAAGGGTTAACTACAGCATCACAAGGTTTCATCATAAGCTGCGTGCACATAAATGACATTCTCTAAGAAACAGATTTTTAAACAGAATGAGAAAAGTATAATAACAGAACTTGTTGATTTCTAGACCTTTTAAAAGCTATGTGCCCCATTCCAATTTTTACTTTGCTCTTGTTAAACCATGATAAGAATCACCTTTTCTTAATTCTGCTCAAAAGACCAACCCTCCCTGTTCGTGATCCAACAGATGAAAACAGTGTAGACTCCCTGACCCTCTATGAGGACCCAAAAGGTATCATGACACAGACTTGCTGCTTTTCCAGGAACCAACCACAGCACACCTTCAAGTTGTCTCCTCCCCAGGCCTGCTAAGGGCTGGCTGCTACTGGAACCTCAGGGTGGGACCCCTCAGGGGGCAAAAGAGATCATCCAATTGAGGAGAAGACTCGCTCCACTTAAATGAAAATTTTTTTTTTTTAAATTGGGGTATAGTTGCTTTACAATGTTCTGTTAGTTTCTGCTGTACAGTGAAGTGAATCAGCTATACATATACATATATCTCCTCTTTTTTGGATTTCCTTCCCATTTAGGTCACCACAGAGCACTGAGTAGACTTCCCTGTGCTATACAGCAGGTTCTCATTAGTTATCTGGTTTTTTTTTGTTTTTTTTTTTTTAATTTATTTTTGGCTGTGTTGGGCCTTCGTTGCTGCACACGGGCTTTCTCTAGTTGCGGCGAGTGGGGGCTACTCTTCGTTGCAGTGCGCGGGCTTCTCATTGTGGTGGCTTCTCTTGTTGCAGAGCATGGGCTCTAGGTGTGCAGGCTTCAGTAGTTGTGGCACGTGGGCTCATTAGTTGTGGCTCGCAAGCTCAGTAGTTGTGGCTCATGGGCTCTAGAGCACAGGCTCAGTAGTTGTGGCACATGGGCTTAGTTGCTCTGCGGCATGTGGGATCTTCCTGGACCAGGGCTTGAACCCGTGTCCCCTGCATTGGCAGGCGGATTCTTAACCACTGCGCCACCAGGGAAGCCCTAGTTATCTGTTTTATACATATTAGTGTATATATGCCAATCCCAATCTCCCAGTTCATCTCCCACCTTCCCCCCCCCAACCCCGCCTTGGTGTCCATACGTTTGTTCTCTATGTCTGTGTCTCTTTTTCTGCCTTGCAAACAGGTTCATCTGTACCATTTTTCTAGACTCCACATACACGTGTTAATACATATTTGCTTTTCTCTGTCTGAGTTACTTCACTCTGTATGACAGTCTCTAAATGCAAATTAATAGCCGGAGACCACTTTCTAAATAGCTCACCTGATCCAGAGAATAGAGTATGCTTTTGAGGGGAAGCATCCCCTGCTCCTGCCCAACCTTGCTCTTCCTATCTGACTTCACACTTCCCAAAGACATTATAAGAAGGTTTTTTTCTTGGGACTTCCCTAGTGGCGCAGTGGTTAAGAATCCGCCTGCCAATGCAGGGGACACAAGCCCTGGTTCGAGCCCTGGTCCAGGAAGATCCCACGTGCCGTGGAGCAACTAAGCCCGTGGGCCACAACTACTGATGCTGCACTCTAGAGCCCGCGAGCCACAAATACTGAGCCCGCGAGCCACAACTACTGAGCCTGCATGCCACAACTACTGAAGCCTGAGTGCCTAGAGCTCGTGCTCGGCAACAAGAGAAGCCACCGCAATGAGAAGCCCACACACCACAGCGAAGGGTAGCCCCTGATCGCTGCAACTACAGAAAGCCGGCGAGCAGCAACTAAGACCCAACACAGCCAAAAATAAATAATAAATAAATAAATTTATTTAAAAAAGGAAGGTTTTTTTCTTTGCCAGACAGGGAATGCCATGAAGATTCCTAGAAAATCCAAGTCTGGTTCCCTTTTGGGCAGGGTTTCTCAATCTCTGCATTTTGGGCCAGCTAATTCTTTGTTGAGAGGTCTTCCCTGTGCATTATAGGATGTTCAGAAGCATTCCTGGCCTCTCAGTAGTAACCTCAGTTGTGACAAGCAAAAATGTCTCCAGACACTGCCAAACATCCCTGGGGGTTGGGGGTTGGGGAGGAACTGGTGGGAGTGATGTGGTAGAACTGCCCTCGGTTGAGAACCATTGCCTTAGGGGAAGGAGACCCAGGGTCTTATTAGGATAATTACAGAGAGAAGGGGCTCATCCACAAGGCCTCAAAGGCAAGGGAGGTGTTTGGCAAGTAACTGCCTCATCTAAGAATATGTTTATTTTTAAGCCTGAGAATCTCGTACCAGGTAAAGGAAGGCGAAAGGACTTTTGTAACAGGGAAGAGCAAATTCTGACTCCACATTGGTTCTGTTTCTTTTACTTTAACCTTTGCTTTTCATTGCTTTTGTTATTATTATAATCACTATCTATAGCTGTAAGCATACATAATGGCCTGCCACAGGGAACCCTGACCCTCTGCCTGACTGTTAAACTAAAAGGCCTTTGTTCAGCTCACAGAGAGACATTCTGACCCTGCCCACCTGTGAATGGCTGCAGAAAAGAAGAAATTAACACAACCCCTTCCCAGTGCAGGAGATATTCTGCAAGACAAATGGCCTTTTTACTTTACTTCTTCACCACATCTCCCTCTCTGATTCTATAAAAGAAACTGGCATCCAAACCCCGGTAAGATGGTTTTTTGGGTACACTAGTTTGCCACCTTCTTGGTCTGCCGAATAAAGTCTCTACTCCTTGCCTCAACACCTCATGTCCCGATTTATTGGCCTGTTGTGCGGCGAGCAGACCGAGCTTGGACTCGGCAACAGTTTGATAGCAGGAAGAACACAGAAATGATCTGGTCTAACACTCTCATCTTACAGAAGAAACAAGCAGGGCCTGTAGAGGAACTCAGGTCTGCTCTCAGCCTGGTGCCTTTCCATTGCGCCACACCACACTGCCAACACCTTCGATTTCCTCTTTGGCTCTCACACCACACCTCTGCATTGCAGGTAAGAGATTTGAATAAGGTAGAAGAAAAAGAGAAACAACACATAACAAAATGACAGCTCCAAGGTTCAACATATCCTGAAGATTGTTGACCAGGCCATGGCAGAGGGGTATGTCCTGGCAGGAAAGTGCCCGGCAGGGACACTGCCAAAGAGCTTGGCCACTTCCAGGTATGACAAGAATCCTCCACATCTCAACACTAAGGGCAAAGATTTATAGACACCAAAGACATATAAAGAAACCCTTACTCCCTCCCTCACCCAGCTTAATTCAAACATCACTCAGTACCAACACTGGTCAGGCCAACCCCCTGCTTGGCCTTTTCCTATACAGACCCTTAGGCAAGAGTTCAGTACAAAGCTATCTGGCTTCTGACTCATAAAAAGGCCTGGACAGGAGGCCTGAGACCCATGATTGGGGAAGGGCCTGCTCTATGCCTGGATGGTGCTGCTGTTGCCTTCAGTAGGACTCCATTAGGCCCCAATTCTACCAGCCCTGTGATTTATAACAAGTCTCCTGATGTGGGCCCTAGCACCTCTCAACACCAGTCCCTGAAGTGGAGCACCAGTGACTTTGGTTTAAGCAAAATGTCTTCGGGTCTAGAATGAGGATCCAGGGCAATGGCTAGGCACAGATGGCATGGAAACACAAACAGGTGCAAAGCAAGACTATACATATCCACCAACACATGAGAATGTGGTTGACGTGCTGCTAACGTAAAGAAAACCCACACAGAAAAATTGTATACACACTACAATTACAGCTACACAAAACCTAAATGTATAATTTAAAAAAAACAACAAAAAGATACACATTAAGATACTAATGCGTGGGGCTTCCCTGGTGGCGCAGTGGTTAAGAATCCACCTGCCAATGCAGGGGACACTGGTTTAAGCCCTGGTCCGCAGGGGACACGGGTTTGATCCCTGGTCCAAGAAGGTCCCACATGCCGCAGAGCAACTTAGCCCATGTGCCACAACTACTGAAGCCTGCGTGCCTAGAGCCCATGCTCTGCAATGAGAAGCCACCGCAATGAGAAGCCCGCCCACCGCAATGAGGAGTAGCTCCTGCTCACCGCAACTAAAGAAAGCCCATGTGCAGCGACAAAGACTCAATGCAGCAATCAATCAATCAATCAATATATTTTAAAAAAGAGATACTAACGGGTGGTGTCTAAGAAGAGGAATTATGGTTAATCTTATTTTTTCCCCTTATTTCTCAAATTTTCAAATGTGATTATATTACTTTATATTTTTCCAACAGAGCCTTACGGGTTCTACCCTAGAGATTCTGATTCAGTAGTTCTGAGAACTACTATAGCCTGGGAAATGTATCTTTTTAAAAAGATCCTTAAATGATTCTCTGTGGCCTGTCACTGTTAGCCTTTGGGAAGCACAGACCTAACTAGTTTATGCTAGGATATTTAATTAGGTAATAACAGAACTCTATTACCTTCATAATTCTGAAAGAAAATCCCTTTATGGAATTCAGAAATTCCTGCATTATTATGGACTGATTACATCTTCCCAAAATTCATATGGAATCCCTAATCCCCAATGTGACTATATTTGGAGATAGGGCCGGGCCTTTAAAAGGTAATTAAAGTTAAAGGAGGTCATAAAGGGTGGGTTCCTAATCCAGTAGGATTGGTGTCCTTATAAGAGGAAGAGACACCAGGGACTTCCCTGGTGGTCCAGTGGTTAAGAATCCATCTTGCAATGCAGGGGACACTGGTTCCATCCCTGGTCGGGGAACTAAGATCCTACATGCCATGGGGCAACTAAGCCCACGTGCCACAACTAGAGAGCCCGTGTGCCACAACTAGAGAGAGAGAAGCCCACATGCCACAACTAGAGAGAAGCCCGTGCACCTCAACGAAAGATCCCATGTGCCAATGCAGCTAAAAAATAAATAAATATTAAAAAAAAAAAAAAGGAAGAGGCACCAGAGATCTTTCTCTCTCTCCATGTAAGCACAACACTAAGAAGTTGGTGGTCTGCACTCAAGGAGAGAAGCCTCACCAGAAACCAACTCTGCTAGTACCTAGATCTTGGACTTCTAGTCCCCAGAACTGTGAGAAAATAAATTCTGTTGTTTAAGCCACCAGTCTGTGGTAATTTGTTACGGTAGCCCAAGCAGACAAGCATTAATGAGTTTACTTCTTGTCTTTGGTTTCCTGCTATACTGGGGGGAGGGGGGGAGAAGTCAACACTAGGCCCTTTCTAGAGAGTTGCATGGCCTGAGTTGAGATCCTAGCTCTGTTCCATAAGTCTGAGTGTCAAATTCAGAGGAAACACCTCTCAGACCAGATGTGGTTTCACACAGGTTCTACCAATGGGTTTCAGGATGTTTTATTTTTTGGAAAGCCCCTATTATAAAATGCACTATATAGAAAATATATTAAGAAGCGTTATGCCACTTAAATGCATGGGTGCACAGGCAGGAAGTCTCTGAGTCTGGAGAGAGGAGCAGATGGCAAACCTGGCAGAGTCTCTAGCCTAGACTTCAAGGTGAAAGACAGGGGCTGGGACATCCTGGGAGACTACACAGCCCTACTTATTATAAGTAATAAGCCTTATTATAAGCCTTACTTATTTTACTTATTTATTTATTTATTTATTTGGCTGCACTGGGTCTTAGTTGCAGCAATGTGGACTCCAGAGAGCATGGGCTCGGTAGTTGTGGTGCGGGCTTAGTTGCCCTGCAGCATGTGGGATCTTAGTTCCCCAAACAGGGATTGAACCCACGTCCTCTGCATTGGAAGGCGGATTCTTAATCACTGGACCATGAGGAAAGTCCCTCTGCTCACCTCTTAAGCCAAATGTCCTACCCAACGCTGATCTCAAAAGGAGGTAGATGGGACAATCTCAACATCTGAGTAACTCAATGTGAGGAAGAAAAAATGTAATAGAAATGAAGACTTACATTTGTTCAGTTTTCTTGGGCAGCTTGTTGTCATCTCCTGTGAAAGAGGACCATGTATTAAGAATGTGACAAGATTACAGGAGATGCAAACACTTCACAAGGAGGCTAGAATTTCCTAATTTGAAGGAGATGTCAAGAACTACATTTTTTTCTTTTGAGTTAAATACTGTACAAGCACAAACAGCAGTGAAACCTAGCTTCTGCCAGTATCTTCCCAGACCATCATCCCTGACACTGACCTTGACAACCAATCAGCATCACCACTAAACACCAGAGAAGACATGTGGAATCTTCAGCTCTGGAATGTTTTTGCTTTCATTTTAAAATTTTTGAATTAGGAGGTATAAGTAAGCAGGCTCAGTTCTGCCTCTTTCTTCATCTCCTTAATTATCCAACCCAAGTCATGCTTCTTTCAGAGTTTCCTGGTTTATATAACAATGCTCAGGAGAAAACCTGGTTTCTGATGTATACTCCTCTGTGGAACAGTGCTGGGACCCTCATTCATTCAAGAGTTCTTCTCTGTGTCTCTTTGGATGTCTGCAGCTTCTGGTTACCACAGCAAAGAGGATAGCCTCAGTCAGCCTAGCCTTTCTGAATGGCTCCTCAGCATGGAGCACTTGCTCCTGTCAATGTTCCCAGCTTATGGGTACCCTTCTACCATGGCTCTTCCTCACCTTCCTCACTAGAACAACAGGCACCTGGCTGAGTCATCCAAACTCCCCTTGCAGCCCATATCTCTTCCTGCTATCTCCAACTACAGCTGACTCATCTTTGCCTTCCCTCTGATACCAAGCACATGGTCTCACACATGATTGGACCTAATATATACTGAGTTGATAGTTATTCCTCCTGAAATACACTCTGTGAGAAATGTGTTAGGCACATCAACAGGGAATTACAGGCTACAAAATGAGTTTCTGAGGAAAGTAGTAAATCTCAAGTCCACTTCTAGTTCATGGGAGAAACTTTTCATTAGGTAAGTTGATGAGATGACAACTTACATGGACTTACCCAAGTAAGGAACATGAGTAGCTCCAAAAAAGTATGTTCTTGAACAAGCAAGGGGTCCCTTTGGTGAAACACACTGTACTACCTGGATGTCAGGAAAAAAAAAAGTAAAAAAGGAGCAGGGACTTAAGTGTGTACTGTTAGAGAAACAAAAAGTGTATAGTTAATAGAAATCCATTTTATTTTACCAACAGCTGATTTATTATTTTTTAAACGCATAGGGGAAAAGGTCACCTTTAATTGTTGTTTTTTCTAAGGTATCTTGTGTGTGTTTTATAACTTTGGCTACATTGTGAGGCTGCTGTTGGGTCAGCCCAGGATGCTAAAGAATTAACAACTTAGAAAGAAGACAAAATGTGCTTGGATTTTGACTGTCATTAATGTTTAGTGCAGAACTTTCAAAGTTTGGACCTTGGCTGACATGATATGCAGATGTGGGAAGGCAGCTACAAATTCAGGAAAGGAGGTGATACCCAGGTCCCCACCTTCACTTGTATTTCATCTCTGTACATAGGCCATCCAGAAGAGAAAATAAGTTCTCTAGATTTTAAAATTCTTATTTTTCTTCCCTGCTTAGTTGTTCATTTATACAGATGGAAATGGATGTCCTTTTCTCTTTTGAAAATCCAACAATCTCATCAGGGGTCCTAGGATAGTAGGTACAAAATGCAAAAATGCTACCACAAGAAACAGAGGAAAGGAAATTAGCACAGTATCTTTTTTTTTTAAATTAATTAATTAATTAATTTATGGCTGCGCTGGGTCTTTGTTCCTGCGCAAGGGCTTTCTCTAGTTGCGGTGAGCGGGGGCTACTCTTCATGAGGTGTGCAGGTTTCTCATTGCGGTGGCTTCTCTTGTTGCACAGCACTGGCTCTAGGTGTGCAGGCTTCAGTAGTTGTGGCTCACGGGCTCTAGAGCGCAGGCTCAGTAGTTGTGGTGCATGGGCTTAGTTGCTCCGTGGCATGTGGGATCTTCTCGGACCAGGGCTCAAACCCGTGTCCCCTGCATTGTCAGGCAGACTCTCAAGCACTGTGCCACTAGGGAAGCCCAGCACAGTATCTTAAAAACAGCTAAATATGACACAAGTATTCATTCCTTCTATTTTACTCTATTAAGGAAGTCACAAGAGAATATATGGCATTTTTCTGTAATCCAAGTTATAGATTTGAAATAAAAATTTAATTCTGACTAATCTAAACTATACCATAGTGAATATGATCAATACTGCCATGATCCTAAATGAAAAATCATGTACATAATTCTAATTGTTGGTTAATAGGCTTATTTCCTCAAAATATGTTCCTTGGATTTCCAAATTTTCCCTAACTAAAGGCTTTTTTTTTAAGGTGCCATGTATTTCAAACCCACTTCCTTAGATGAGGTCACAAATTTATGTAAGTCTATATTAACATCAAATTTATTGATGTTTAGATGCAACTGACAAGGGATTAATCTCCAAAATATACAAACAGCTCATACAGCTCAATATCAAAAAAACAAACAACACAATCCAAAAATGTGCAGAAGACCTAAATAGACATTTCTTCAAAGAAGACATACAGATGGCCAAAGGGCACATGAAAAGATGCTCAACATCACTAATTATTAGAGAAATGTAAATCAAAACTACAATGAGGTATCATCTCACACTGGTCAGAATGGCATCATCAAAAAGTCTACAAATAATAAATACTGGAGAGGGTGTGGAGAAAAGGGAACCCTCCTACACTGTTGGTGGGAATGTAAATTGGTGCAGCCACTATGGAGAGCAGTATGGAGGTTCCCCAAAAAACTAAAAATAGAGCTAACACGTGATCCAGGAATCCTACCCCTGAGCACATACTGGAGAAAACCATAATTTGAAAAGATACAATGCACCCCAATGTTCATTGCAGCACTATTTACAATAGCCAAGACATGGAAGCAACCTAAATGTCCATCAACAGATGAATGGATAAAGAAGATATGGTATATATATACAGTGGAATATTACTCAGCCAAAAAAAGGATGAAATAATGCCATTTGCAGCAACATGGGTGGACCTAGAGATTATCATACTAAGTGAAGTAAGCCAGAGAGAGAAAGATAAATACATATGATATTATATGTGGAATCTAAAAAAAAAAGATACAAATGAACTTATTTCCAAAACAGAAAGAGACTCACAGGCATAGAAAACAAATTTATGGTTATCAAAGGGAAAAGGGTGGTGAGGGGAGGGATAAATTAGGAGGCTGGGATTAACATATACACACCACTATATATAAAATAGATAACCAACAAGGACCTACTGTATAGCACAGGGAACTATACTCAGTATTTTGTAATAACCTATAAGGGAAGAGAATCTGAAGAATATGTGTGTGTGTGTGTATACACACACACACACACATATATATGTGTAACTGAATCACTGTGCTATACACCTGAAACTAACACAATATTGTAAATCGACTATACTTCAAAAAAAAATGTTATTGACATTTACATTAAAAAGGAAATTGGTACAACAGAATTTGCATGTGTAATGTAAAACTGCTCAGATAATCTGGATTTTCAGATTTAATATCACCTATTAATTTGTAAATTATTCACAAATGGCACAGAAATGGAAAAGATAAGTATGTCACCTAGAAACAGAGCTGAATGAAGATGAAAGTTCATAACTAGGGCCCCCACCACCCCAGGACCGGTCTCCGTAAGTTCCTTGACTTCATTAGGTTTTCATGTTTGTAAAATAAAGAACCCCAATTATTACAGAAAGTTGTATAAATAACCTGCTACATTTTTGTTTTGTTAATAGACTATTTTTTTTAGAGCAGGTTTAGGTTTACAGAAAGACTGATCCAAAAGCACCGAGAGTTCCCACATTATCTCCTGTCCTTCCCTCTGCCTCCACAATTTCCCCTATTATTTGTCTTGTAATATTATATTTGTTACAACTGATGAATATTGATAAATTATTATTAACTAGAGTCCATAGTTTACATTAGGGTTCACTCTTTGTATTGTACATTCTATGGGTTTTGACAAATGTATAATGACATGTGCCCATCGTGACAATATCATACAGAATAGTTTCACTTCCCTAAAAATCCACTATGATCCATCTATTCTCCCTTCCTCGCACTGCGTGGCTTGTGGGATCTTAGTTCCCCCGACCAGGGATTGAACCCAGGCCCTCGGCAGTGAGAGTGGCAGTGAGAGCATGGAATCCTCAACCACTGGACCGCCAGGGAATTCCCTTTACTCTCTCCACTGTTGTACCTTTTCCAGAATGTCATATAGTGGGAGTCATATACTATGTAGCCATTAAAGATTGGCTTCTTTAACTTAGCAATATGCATTTTAGGTTCCTCCATGTCTTTTTGTGGCTTAATAGCTCTTTTTATCACTGAAACACAGTCCACTGTATGGATGTACCACAGTTTATTTATCCAGTCACCTGCTGAAGGACATCTTGGCTGCTTCCAAGTTTCCAAGTTTTGGCAATTATGAAAAGTGATGTTATAAGAAAAAATTCCTTGTCTAGGTTTTTGTGTGGATGTAAGTTTTCAGCTCATTTGGGTAAATACCAAAGAGCATGACTGATGCTAAAAGTATGTTTAGTTTTGCAAGAAACTGCCAAACTGTCTTCCATAGTGGCTGTACCATTTTGCATTCTCACCAGTAATGAATGAGAGTTTCTGTTGCTCCACATTTGGTGTTGTCAGTGTTTCAGCCATTCTAAGGTGTGTAATGGATGGCTAAATTATTGCTCCAAACATTTCACAGCACCATCCTCACTGACCCTTCTACTAGTCTGTGAGATCCTTCAAGGCAAAGACTATTGACTATATTTTCCCTGCACCTAGCACAGTGATTGGCACACAGTAGACACTCAATAATGATTACTGAGTTAATGACTGAAAGCCCTTGGCTTTGGAGTCATACAGACCTAAAAACAGAAATTGGTTAAGTCATCCACAATGTGGGTGTGCACTGGGGTTGGTTTCTTTTTTTGCAATTTTTTTGAGATAAAATTCACTATTTTAAAGTATACAAAAAAAATGTACTGGTTTTATCATTGTGTTCTTTTGTCCTCCTTATTGTTCCAAGATTCCTTCCTCTTTTTTTTTTTTTATCATTTCTTCTTTGTTTTGACCAAACTTCCTTTAGTCATTCTTTTAGGGTAGGTCTGCTGGCAACAAATTCTCTTAGTGTTCTTTCATCTGAGCATGTCTTGATTACCCCTTCATTACTGAAGGAGGTTTTCACTGGATATAGATTTCTAGATGATAGTTCTCTTTTAACACTTGAAATGTAACAGTCAAGACATAACAAACTTAGGCTTGGAATGACTGCCTATTTTCAAGTTAATTTAAAATTCTTATTCTACTGTTGATACTACTTGGATAACTGAAAGTTTGGTTCGTGAAAGTATTTTTTTAACCTTTTCCCTTCAAATATTTAAAAATTAAATATGATACTTTCAAATCGTGTCTAGTACTTATATAAAAATACACAGTCAGTTTTTAATCACTTTTCACACCAAAACAACTTCAAGGTTAAATCAATACACTAGTTGGAAAGGTTCCATTTATCCAGCTCCCCTCCTCCCTATTTGATAATAAAACCAATTAAGCACCAGGTAGTCAAGCCACTCACCATGTGTTTGGCAAAGCTCCCGCTGGGACCAGTGCTGCGTACCAGATGCCCTTCAGAAGGGAAGTTAAAGTTGCCAGCATTCAGGTTTTCTCTTGTGGAATGATTACCAAAGAGAACAAATGGCTGCCTATTAGGGCTAGAGTGGCAAATCAAAAACATGTGATTAGTGAAGAGATTACTGGCTAGGGAAACTTCCAAATGACTGAGTTCTTGGGCTTCTCTGACTGTCATCCTGCAGTTTGAGCAAGGTGATTAGTACAGTCCACCTAATGCTCCCTGCTGGTTGGGAAGAGATACCAGATTATCTTTGACTCCTCCTACTGACCCATAGGGATCAGTCATTTAGGGACATAACTAAACCCAAGCCATGTTTATATTTTTAGCTTGTCCTGCTGCTTAAGGAGAAAGTTCTGTAAGTTTGCTGTCCATGATGCAGAGATGGAGCAAAATCCCAGTTTTATACAATAGCATTTTGATAGAAATATACATTTTCAAGAATGATAGCAGTTGTGATACTCACACTGTAGACAAACAATAGAGCTGTTAACCATTCCCAAGTAGCTTTAGGAAGGAAGGAGGAAAGTAGGGTTGCAAATGTTCTCACCACACCTACCCGTCCCTGCACCCATCCCTCTCTTCCCTCTTTCCTCTTGGCTGCAATGCTTCCTCATAGTTTCCCTACTTTCCACTCGGCTTCCACTCTGCCCTCCTATAATCCATTCTCCACATTGCAGAGAGGATAATCTTTTAAACATGCAAAGGCTTTATTTTCAGGAGAAGGGCTGAAATCTTTCACATGGCCAACAAAGACTAACATGGTCTGGCCTGGCCAACTTCTTTAGCTCCATATAAGGCCACTCTCTCCCAACTTCCACACTCCAGCCAAACTCATCTTCTTTTATGTTCCTCAACACACATTTCTTTTATGTTCCTTACATTCTCAAGACCACTGCTTTTGTCCCTTATCTTTACTAATCATTCACATCTCATCTCCCCCCAGAGGTCAGCTCTCCAGTGTGGTCTTCACAGTACCATGTTCTTTTCTCCTTCAAGGCATCAATCAGAGTTTGCAATTACATATTTCTTTGTGAGGTTGCTTGATTAATGTCTTATTTCTCCATCACACTATTCACTCCATGAGGGCAGAGACTGTGTCTGGTTTATTTTTTAATCATGTATCTCTTGCTTAGTATGTCATACCTATTTGTCAACAAATAGTCAATGACTAAAGGATATTTTAAAAAGATAGTTTCTGCTATGGACTGAATGTTGTGTTCTCCCAAAATTCAACATGTTAAAATCCTAACCCCCAAAGTGATGGTATTAGGAGGTAGGGATTTGGGGAGGTGATTAGGTCATAAGGATAGAGCCTTCATGAATAGGATTATAAAAGAAACTCTTATAAAAGAGGTTCCAGAGAGATCCCCCTTACCCCTCCTGCTATGTGAGGTTAGAGTGAAATGACACCCATCTATGAGAAAGTGGGCCCTCACCAGACACCAAATCTGCCAGTGCCATGATCTTGGACTTCCCAGTCTCCAGAACTGTAATGGAGAAATAAATGTTTGTTGTTTATAAGCTACCCAGTCTATGGTATTTTTGTCACAGGAGCTAAAACAGACTAAGACAGCTTTCTTTATCCCATACCCTTTCCTTAAATTGCCCTTAGAGTACGTTATGTTGAAATTCCTTTGTATTTCGTTTCACTGTTCTCAAACATACTTCCTTAAGCTTCAGGCAAACTGGGGCTCTTAAAAGTAAAAATGACTCTGATTCTATTCTGATGCTTGCTTGATTCAAGTTAAGTGAGACTCTGCGCAGAAAAAGATGACTCTGAGTCCCAGGCAGGGTAGTCTGTCTCATTACCAGATTGGACTGCAGTTGGGGAAGAAAAGAAAGGAAAGATCTACTGCATTCATCCATCAGAGGAACTATCCCCTGCTGGACCCTCCTGATTATCATGGCAAGAGAGGTACTGAAGGAAACACTTCAAGAAAACAAATGCAGCAACCCTCATTGCTCCCATGTCTTCCTGGGGCTGGACCTTTATGCCCAATCCCTTTTACTCCCCAACAAGCCACTGTTGATCCCTGCCCAGCCCTTGGACACTCTGCTTCCTCTAGCTTTGCTGGGTTACAGATGGAATAAAAAATTCCTTTCTTTAGATTTTAGCAAGTTAACAATGTTTTAAAAGCCACCTTAATATAAAACTGTTTTTAATACAAAAATACAAAAGCAGTAAAACAGACAATTTTATAGAGTATGGATTTCTTACTCTGTGATGACTAAAGTCAACCCATATTTTCCTGACTCCAGCTTCTGTACTTAGATTCTCCCCCATTTCCACCACCTTGTCAACCCCATTTTCTCTATTACCATTCAATTTCTTTCCCAAGAATCTTACCTATTTTCAGTTATATGACTGGAAATCATTCCATGACTAAAGTAACTTCTGAATGGCTGAAAAAGAAGCCAACATTATATATATTAAGATCACAATTTTATAAAACAATCACAAACCCCTCATATATGCATGTATGTATGTATATAGTGTGTGTGTGCATGTGTGTGTGTGTGAGAGAGAGAGAGAGTGAAAGAGAAAGAGAGAGAGAAAGAGGGAGAGATGCATGTTTATAGATTGTTATAAGAACATGGGAGGACATATGTGGTGGATAACAACATGAATTTTGGGGATAGAAAGCAAACAAACAACAATTAGCAAAGAAAAAAAAGACAAAAGTCTGCAAAAGAAAAAGAAAGGAAAAGGAAGGTAAAGAAAAATCCTTGTCAAGTTTTACAGTTTTTAACTACTGAAAGGAAACTGGACAAACCACCATCTGTGTTCTAAGTTACTAACCATATAGGAATCTTTTTCTTCTATTAAATTTTTTTCTACATTTCCAATAATTAGAATTATGTTAATTCTATAAATTATAATATATATTAATTCTAATATATACTAATTTAAAATGAGTAATGAGGGAGAATCCAAGGAACTTAGAAGTACTGACAGAAGTTTCCCAGGAAACCACAGAAGCACTTCTCAGCTTTGATGTGCATAGTGCTAGGCTAAACACTAATCAAACATTGATATGCAGGGTCTTTGTCAAGAGTTCAAAACTTCAAAAGGCAATTCTAATCCCCTTAAATAATACTGATTGTTTTTCCCCCCAATTAAATAAATAATATATGCTTATTTTAGAATACAATAAAAACCACCTACAATCTCTAAGAACTATTAACGTTCTGGTACATTTTCTTCAAATCTTTCTTCTATGGTATATTCATAGAATATATATAGATTGTACCAAAGTTTGTTAAATAGTCCTTTATTCTTGGAAATTTATATTGCTACTATTATATCATAAATAATACTGTAATGAATAACTTTTCATAAATTTTATCTACAGCTCATTATTTCCTTAAGGCAAATCTGGAAATGAAATTATAGGGTAAAAAGGCAAAACTATATTGCCAAATTGTTTTTCAAAAAAGTCTGATCAATGTACACTTCCACTTACAATATCTGAGCGTGCCTATCTCAGGGTAAGCACTGTCCAATAAATGTCCTTTTAAAAATATATTTGTCAAGTTGACAAACGAAAAATGGTACCTCGTTGTTGTTTTATTTTATACCCCTTTGATTTTTAATGAAGTAGAATATTTCAGATATGTTCAATGGCCATTTGGACTTCCCTTTGGTAATTAACTATTTATTTACATCCTCTGTATGTTTATCAATTGGAGTTTGTCTTACTGATTTGTAAAAACTCCTTATATATTAAAGGAATAATAGCTAAAGTTTATTGAGGGTTTACCATGTGAACTGTGACAGGCATTTAAATGTATTATCTCAAGTACAGTTGACCCTTGAACAACAAAAGTTTGAACTGCACAGGTCCACTTATATGTGGATCTTTTAAAATAGTAAATACCACAGTAATATATGACAGGCAGTTGGTTGAATCTGTGGATGTGGAACCGCGGATGCCAAGGAACCGCAGATATGGAAGGACTGCATATAAGGAGGCGTTGTGTACACAAAGGGCTGGCTATAAGTTAAATGCAGATTGTCGACTGTGTGGAGGGTCTGGAGGGTCTGGGTCCCTAACGCCAGTGCTGTTCAAGGGTCAACTGTAATCCTAGTAACAACCTATGCAGTTCATTCTTCATGATCCCCTCTTCACAGATGAGTTGGCTAATTTA
Source organism: Balaenoptera ricei (assembly GCF_028023285.1). Taxonomy (NCBI): domain Eukaryota; kingdom Metazoa; phylum Chordata; class Mammalia; order Artiodactyla; family Balaenopteridae; genus Balaenoptera; species Balaenoptera ricei. The sequence continues at coordinate 30,564,296 of NC_082653.1, forward strand.
ATTAACTTGTCCCAGGTCACAGAGCTAGTGAGTTGCATAGTCAGGATTCTAACTGGATTTGGGAAAAAAAGATAAAATTAGATCCATATCTCACATCATATCCATATCTCACATCATATACACAAAAAATCCCAAGTGAATTACGGATCTAAATTTAAAAAATTAAACCATACAAGTACTAAAAGGGTAAATTCCTCTTTAACCTTAGATTTATAAGCCTTTCTGTATATGACTCAAAATCCAGAGGCAATAAAAGTAAATATTAAAAAATTTACATAAAGATAAAAAGTTTGCATGGCAAAATACCACTATAAACAAAGCAACTGATAAATAAGGAAGAAATATTTGGAATATATATCACAGACAAAAAGGTAATAGCCTAAATATATAAAGAACTCGTAAAAAACAAGGGACAAAAGACCTAAAACCTGTGCTCTATAGCTCAGTTAATAATATTGTACCAATATTAAAATGGGAAAAAGACATGAAAATAAAATATAAAATGGCCTTCAAACATATGAAAAAGTGTTCAAGCTTAGTCATAATTAGAAAAACACAAACTAAGATAATACCAAGATACCATTTCTCATCGATGAGACTGTCAAAAATTAAAAAGTATGACAACACATTCTATTGGTGAGGCTGTGGTAAAACAGGCACTCTCATATGTTGCTAGTGGGAATGCAAATCAGTACAACCTTTCTGAAGGGAAATTTGGCAATAGCTAACACAACTACATATGCACTTACCTTTTGACCCAGCAATCCCATTACTAGGTATACAAACCTCCAACAATATGAAAATACATAAGCACAGAGTTATTTACTATGGCACTGTTTGCAATAGCAAAATACTGAAAATAACCTAAATACACATACATAAGACAGGGGTTAATCTGCATATAACTTATAGTTGGCCCTCTGCATTCGCGGCTCCTCTGCATCCATGAATTCAACCAATCTTGAACCGTGTAGTACTGTAGTATTTACTACTGAAAAATATGCAAGTGGACCCAGGTAGTTCAAGCCTGCGTTGGTCAAGGGTCAACTGTATTATGAATTATAATAAAGAATGAGGACGATCTCAACGAACTGACCTAGAAAGAGTTCCAGGATACACTGTTAAGTGAAAAGAGCAAAGTGGAAATGACTACATATGGTATGCCACTCTTCAATGAAAGACAGAAGAGGATATAAGAAAATACCTATGTATCTGATCATTTGTGCAAAAGAGACAGAAAAGATAAACCAGAAACTGAAGAGATTTGTTACCTACTGGTAATGGAATGGGTGGAAAAAGGGTGGGAAGAAAGTGGGAATGAGAACATGGTAGTAAGAACCCAGGAGTGACATGTCACTGAGTACACCTTTTTGAATATTTTTTACTCTTAGAATCAGTAATAAGAAAAAAAGAATTAAAAAAAATAAAAAACTGAAATGGGCATCAGTGAGAGGTGGGACAACTTCAAGTGGCCTAATATAGAGGTAACTGGAGTCTCTGAAGGAAAAGAGGACAGAAAAAATAATGGCCAAAAACTTTCCAAACCTGATGAAACTAAAAATCCAGATCCAAAAAGCTCAACAAAACCCAAGCATAGGAAATATGATCAAAATTATAGTGAGACATACCATAATCAAATTACTCAAAACCAGTAATGAAAGAGAAAATCATAAAAGCTACCAGAGGGAAAAATGACAAGTTATGTACAGATGAACAAAGATAAAGATGAAAGACTTCTCATCAGAAATAATGCAAGTGAGAAAGAGTGGAACAACATCTTTCAGGTACTGTAAGGAAAAAACTGTCAACCTAGAATTCTATACACGGCAAAAATACTTTCAAAAATGAAAGTGAGGGACTTCCTTGGTGGCACAGTGGTTAAGAATCTGCCTGCAAATGCAGGGGACACAGGTTCAACCCCTGGTCCGGCAAGATCCCACATGCCGCGGAGCAACTAAGTCCATGTGCCACAACTACTGAGCCTGCGCTCTAGAGCCCATGAGCCACAACTACTGAGGCCCAAGCGCCTAGAGCCCGTGCTCCGCGACAAGAGAAGCCACCGCAATAAGAAGCCTGCACACCGCAACGAAGAGTAGCCCCCACTCGCCACAACTAGAGAAAGCCCGCGTGCAGCAAATGAAGACTCAATGCAGCCAAAAATAAATAAATAAATAATTTTTTTAAACAATGAAAGTGAAATAAAAATTTTTTTCAGACATACAAAAGCTGGAAGAATTAATCATCAGATGATTTGCACAACAAAAAATGTTAAATGATATCTTCGGGGAGAAGGAAATCATACCAAATGGATATCTGTGTCTATACAAAGAAATGAACAGCACCAGAAATTTTAACTACGTGGGCAGATATGTAAGATTTTTTAATTATTTAAATCTTTAAAAAATATTTTTAAAGATTTTTAAAAGACAAAAAAGACAATTGACTGTTTAAACAAAAATAACCCCAATATATTGTGGGATTTATAACATAATGTAAAAGTAAAATGCACAGCAACAAAGATCAACTCCAGTTGCAAAGGTCAGGACTAGGGCCTGTCCTGGGTCAAAGTGGAACACAGCAGAACTGAGGACTGGCAGTGCAAGCCCAAAGTAAGCTCAAGTGCAAGCTCAAGATCACTCTTTTGATCCTTCCTGTTGACTAGTTTTGGGAACTAGTTTGGGAACTAGTTTTGTGCCTTTCTTTTTTTCTTCTTTCTTTCTTTTCCTTCCTTCCTTCCTTCCTCCCTCCCTCCCTCCTTCCCTCCTTCCTTTCTCTCTCTCTCTCTTTCTCTCTCTCTCTCTCTCTTCTCTTCTCTCCCTCTCCCTCTCTCTCCCTCTCTTTATTTTTGGCTGTGTCTGGTCTTAGTTGTGGCACGCGGGATGTTTGTTGAGGCATGCAGGATCTTTTGTTGCAGCGCACGGGCTCTTTGTTGTGGTGCGCAGGCTTCTCTCCAGTTGTGGCCTGCAGGTTTTCTCTTCTCTAGTTGTGGCGCACAGGCCCCAGAGCACGTGGGCTCTATAGTTTGCAGCACGTGGGCTCTAGTTGAGGCGTGCGAGCTCAGTAGTTGTGGTAAGTGGGCTTAGTTGTCCCACGGCATGTGGGATCTTAGTTCCCTGACCAGGGATCAAACCCATGTCCCCTGCATTGGAAGGTGGATTCTTTACCACTGGACCACCAGGGATGTCCCTGTGCCTTAGTTCTGGATTTACATACCTCAGTTTACTCATGGAGTGGGTCTTATCCTGAACCTAGTAACTTCACTATTGTTGTTTGCCTAGAAAGAAAGCTTGGCATTACCTAGAGGTTCAACTGACAAAGGTGTGCTATTCACATGTGGAGAATTATTCCTAGGCTTATTAACTGGTGCCCAACAGAATTCCTGGCTGACAGGGGCACCACCTCTGACAAATGAGTATCTTTCTTGTAGAGAAACTGGCACAGAAAAAAATACCTTCTTATATAGGGGTTGGCATGGGAGTTAAAAACTTCTTTACAGCATGCAACAAATCTTAAGGAAATGATAGCCAAATTCAGATTGGTAGTGCTGTATTCTGAGAAAATTTTTAATAAAAATAAAAACAATAAATAAACTAGCCAATTTCTTCTTTCTCTTTGACCCTTCCTTTACATACTTCACCCGCCTGAGATTCGGACAATTCCAGCAAGAAGGGAATTTCTGTGTCAAAATTGGCGAAGAAGTTAGTCCACTGACGTTCAAAAGCCACCAAATCCTAGAAAGAAAATGAAAAGATAATGTGGTCATTCAAGGAGGTACTTTAGAAAACCAGAATCATGAAACCGCATCTGATCTCAAAATACCAGACCATTTAAATATGTTGTTTAAAAGGTAGTAGCAAAGTACTGATTCATGTTACCACATGGATGGACCTCAAAAACATTATGCCCAATGAAAGAGGCCATGTATAAAAGACTACAGTATATGAAATACTCAGAAAAGACAAATCTACAGAGACAGAAAGTAGATTAGTGGTTTGCTTAGGGCTGAGAGTGGGAATGGAGGTTGACTGCAAGTGAGGACAAGGGAACTTTCTGGGTTGATGAAATGGTCTAAAATTCAAATTGTGGTGATGGTTGCACACATCTGTAAACTTACTAAAAATCACCAAACTGTACACTTAAAATGGGTAAATTTTATGGTATATAAATTATATTCCAATAAAGCTGTTTTTTTTTTTTTAAAAGAGCAGTAATGTCCTTTAAAAGCTGTTTTTAAAAAGGACAGTTAGCAACCCTTGTTGAAGAGGGAGTTATTTATGAGGCACCTAAAGCTATTTATGAGACACTACACCTAGTACCATAAGCTCACAGCAGTGAAGCTTTGTTCAAGGACAAATTAGTTGACTTTAGTTAGAAGTTCAGTGGGGTCAGAGGTGGCCCAGAGCACTTTCCTCCCTCATCCTCTCCTCCTAGCAGGAAAGCAAGTATGAGGAACTCTGCACCTTCCCAGCTGACTCTCCTCTACATACAGCCTGCCTCCCTCCCCCATCCCAGCTGCTTTTCAGCCTCCTCTCTGAACTCATTCCTGTTCCCAACCACTACATGTTGCTTTGTGTTCCTGGCTTTTCTTTAAGGCATCATCAGTTAACCCAAAGTATCAGCTATGACTTGCTTGATTGAGATACTCAAGTGACATCTTTGTCCTTATTTTGAAGTTGCTGTTAATTTGTACTCAAATTGGATAGTTGTCTTTACTGTCCATCTCACACTGTGTAAGTGTACATGACAAGCACCCAGCCTAGTGCCTTGCTTACAGCAGGCATCCTGTTTGCTGCACTAAAACTGGCTGTCTGGATCTATGCTCTTCCCTACTCTTCTCTTTAAGGATACACAAGTACTCATACCTATGAACTCTGTGTTAGCCATGCAATGGCCCTAGGCATAAAGCACAATGGATCTCTGCTGGGAATACTTAGTGTAAACAATATTCTCAAGTGACTTCACTATTTGCTGCCCAGAAAAATCTATATTTTGTTTATTTTATATATATATATATATATATATATATATATACACGCACATTACATTAATGTCAATATATGTCTAAAATTATTTTCAGTAATATGTAGGAGACAGTGCTGATACTGTTTTCTGAGTATGTTTTATATATAACATAGGATAAAAAATCAGGTATATGTGTGTGTACATATGTATGTATATACATGTGCATGTATATATAAGTATGTATATGTGTATACACACATATACACACACAAGGAGAGAAAAGGCGAGGGAGCAGGGAGAGAGAGAAGAGAATTTCCTAGTTTCGTCCACTGAAGAGATCTAGAAACAGTGACCAAACCAGGAGCAAGGAGCATTTCTAGCACCCAGACTGTGGTGCTGAAATGTCATTTCCCACTCAAAGAAACCATAACTTACTAGAGAAATTACCAATTCCAGGTGTGAGACAGGAAATGTACAAGATAAGCCTGGAATATCTCGTCACAGTGTATAGCAGAGAAGTTATTGAGGACTATTAAGACTGTGTTAAAAGGATGTGTGACCAACTTGAAGTGAGACCACAGCCCAAAGATGGAACAATTTAGAGCATCAGTAAAGATGATAACTGCAATGGACAGAAACATATCAAATATGTTTAAATCTATGAGTTCAAAATTAGATATATTTTAAAAAACTATTTTTTTTACTGGTTACTTTTGGAAAACGGTTGGGAACCAACCTTATTTTGAAAACTTATAAGTAAAAGCAAGAATTCAAGCATTTATCTTGCTTTTCCTACATGAACGTCACCACTGCATAAACAATATTAGCAAGCTGAATATTTCTCTTTAGAGAATATAAATGAAGAAGGAATTATAGAATTAGAATACCACCATTTTGCAATAGTGAATTAAGACTCTAATTAATGAAGTAAAGATCTGAAGATTGCATATCAATGGCTGTTCACAAAATAAAGAGAATCAATTAGATACACGTACTTCTTGGTAAGGAACACAACACCCTCTATGAAGTTATCTTCCCTCTAAAAATCAATCCTGAAACTGATTAAACCTCTAGATTCAATTACTAATAATCAGGGAATACAGAAGACAGGGAAACTGTTAAACTACATCATGGGAATGCAATCAACAAAATCCCAGTAAGGGGCTTCCCTGGTGGCACAGGGGTTAAGAATCCGCCTGCCAAGGCAGAGGACATGGATTCGAGCCCTGGTCCTGGAAGATCCCTCATGTCGTGGAGCAACTAAGCCCGTGGGCCACAACTACTGAGCCTGCGCTCTACAGCCCGCAAGCCACAGCTACTGAGCCCGTGTGCCACAATTACTGAGGCCCGTGCACCTAGAGCCAGTGCTCCGCTACAAGAGAAGCCACCGCAATGAGAAGCCCATGCACCACAACAAAGAGTAGCTCCCACTTGCTGCAACTAAAGAAAGCCTGAGCGCAGCAAAGACCCAAAGCAGCCAAAAAAAAAAAAAAATCCCAGTAAGGACAACCATATGACAATGATCTGGCTTCTTCAACAGACAGTTAGCGAGGGATGGGTGGGAACAAAGAGAAGGAGGGGGAATCCATACATGAGAAGAAACCTAAGACACACACAAGCAGGCAAAGCTAAACTATGATTAGATTCAGAAAGACTTGTGCTGGAAACTTTGTTTTGCCTCTTACTGGCTGTGTGACCTTGGGCAAGGGAGCTAACCTCTCTGAGCCGCAAATGCCTTATGTGCATAATGGCGGGGGCTATTATTTACCTTACAGAGATATTATAGGAATTAAATGAAATAACCTGTAGAAAGTGCTTATTACCAGGCCTTACACACTAGATGTCTGCAGTACTTGTCAATTTCTCTGCTTCTACTGTCGGCTAGCTGGAGTTGGCTAAGAACATCTGAGCCTCCACCTTGATTTCCTGGCATTTGTCTGCTCTATCTCTCAGACACCCATAATGCATATCACTGGCCTCAGGTAAGTCACATCTGAGGCTATGCACCCCAGTGTGGGTCTGTGCTTTCCTTGCTTGGCTCTGTCCAATCCCTTGGGCTATACCAGAATGCTTCACTTTGTGAGGCTTAGGAAAACAAAAAGAACCAATATAGCTATTAGTACAGAATACACTTTATTCTGTTTTCCAATTCTATTTAGAAACAAACTCAGAAGTTTGTTTCTATTTTAATGGCCTACATGGTGACACTCACCTTGGTTTGGGTCTATGATAAGAAGTAGAGTTATACAGTTGAGCAGTCACCATTTTCTGGCTATCTTCTACGTGAAAAACACTGCGTGCTTTGGGGGATACACAGAAAAGATAGGCATTTTGCTCCCCAAAAAGTTCCCTGATGGAGGTGGATATGTCAGTACTAACTACACAATAAGGTGGAATGAATCATTAAATACTGCCTTCAGCTCCATGCTATGACCAAGAGTGACAAATCCTAACCACTAGACCATCAGGAATCCATGCTATGACTGAAATGGAAGATTTCACGTGTGTGTGTGTGTGTGTGTGTGTGTGTGTGTGTGTGTGTGTATTTAAATCTTCCTAATATCCTCATGTACTTCTCTATGCCCACTTTATAGATGAGGAGACTGAGGTACTAAATGGTAAAGTGACCTGAGGATGCGATACTAACAACTAGCAAAAGTGAAAATATATCTAGGTAAGAGATACCCAGAGCCTGTGTGGTTTCCACCAGACACACTATTCTTCAATTTTTCCCCAGCACAAACAGTGCATTTGTGGAAATGGATACTGTGTATGGAGGTAGAATCGGTTCGTTGGATCTGATGATGAAGAAGGGAAAGTCTATCTGCTCAGACTCCTGAAGGCCGAATCCAGAAGACAGGCCCAGATGGATATCAAGATCAGATAAGCAGCAGAAGTCTGCAAACCCCAAGAAACATGCCAGTGTGCCTTGGCCTTTGGCCACCAGGGAAGGATCCTGAACTTCAGACAGAACTCTTGCCCCTAGGCTGGCATCCAGCAGTGTCTGATCTCAGGTGACTCAAAGGGGGAAAAGAAGCTTAATTTCAATATTTAAAAGTACTTTTAAGAATTACACGAGGTAGGACTTCCCTGGTGGTGCAGTGGTTAAGAATCTGCCTGCCAATGCAGGGGACACAGGTTCAAGCCCTGGTCCGGGAAGATCCCACATGCTGCGGAGCAGCTAAGCCCATGTGCCACAACTACTGAGCCTGCGCTCTAGAGCCCATGCGCCACAACTACTGAGCCCACGTGCCACAACTATTGAAGCCCATGCACCTAGAGCCTGTGCTTCACAACAAGAGAAGCCACTGCAATGAGAAGCCTGTGCACCACAATGAAGAGCTCCCACTCACTGCAACTAGAGAAAGCCCATGCACAGCAATGAAGACCCAATGCAGGGAGGGAGGGAGGGAGGAAGAAAAAGATTTAAAAGAAAAGAATTACATGATGTAATAAATATAAGAAAATGAAAATACGTAAAATAATAACAACAACCAGTGAGACTACCATCTGAAGTTTCTAAGACACAGAACACAAATTATTTTACAAAGATGGAAATATACTCTGCTTTTTTACTTTTCTCACCAAACATATTTTGAACATCTTTCTAAATCAAATCTCAGAGCAGTCTGCACTTTCTCTTTGCAGGATCTGACCAAGAAGCATGGAGCTGTAGGCTCCCTGGCCATCACAGAGCTGCCAGCAGTGATTGACCAGTAAAAATTAAGGCCTAGATGCTAATTCTGACTATAAGATTACCAGTCTTAGCAAAGAGAAAATACATGTGAACAGAAAATGCATTTGGATATTGAAGAGAAAAAGAGTTTTTAAAGAGAACTTTGGAGGCTATGAAGCAGCTAAGCAAGAGAAGAGAGAAGAAAAAAAAGTAGATTTTAAGAAGTAATATGGGTATAGATTGGCTTCCTTTTTAATAATTTTTTATAGGCACAAGTAATGATCTGAATTGCATTTTAACTTCTTTTGGTTGTTGGATTTGAATTTTATTAATACTTGTAGACTCACCACAGAGATCCCTGCACAAATTTATAGTCATTTTCATACATATTTATTTTATCCTACTTAGGGTTTACTGAGCTTCTTGATCTGTGGATTGATGTATTTCATCAATTTGGAAAGTTCTCAGACATTATCAACTTAAATTTCCAGCCCCATTTTCTCTCTACTCTCCCTTCTGGGACTCCAATGATCTACTATGCTAGATCATTTGACACTGTTGGGCAGACACTGGATGCTCTGTTCCACCCCTTTTGCTCTTTTTCTCTCTGTCCTTCAGTTTGGAAACTTTCTATTGACTTACCTTCAAGTTCACTGAACTTTTCTTCATTCATGTCTAATCTGATAAATTAGACAATCTAATAAATCCTCCATTTCTATACCATATATTTTTCATTTCTAGCATTTCCATTTGGTTCTTTTTATAGTTTTCAGGTCTCTGCTAAAATTCCTCAACTCTTCACACATGTTGTCCCATTTTGTTCCAGATTCTTTAGCACTTTTATCAGTTATTTAAACAGATCAAATTTTCTTGTTTCTTCCGGTCTTATAATTTTAAAAATATCATATGCCAGACATTTTGTATAAAAGACCAGCAAAAACAGTGGTAAATAGTACCATTTACCTCTAGGAAAGGGCCACTAGATCCCTTTCTTTTGTTAGGCCACTAAAGCAGGGATCTAAGTCAATTTGATCTATAATTGATCAGGGTCTGTGTTTTGTAGCATTTGTAGTTTGGTTTACTTCATCACTAAATTCAAGTATTTTGAGGGTGGGGTGTGAACTTTGATAAAGATTTTGCTCAGAGCACTGGGACAAGATTCTGGAAATCTCTTTGCATTTTATAGCTGAGCCACCAGCTTGCAGAATCATGGACAATCTCTCCCTGCTTTACAAGCTGGCTACCACTTTTCTGGGTGGCTAAGGAGTTCTCTTTGCTCTGTAGTCCCCTTGGCTCTGTCTGTGTAGAGAGATCCTTGCCTTGCTGCCTTGCACCCAGCCTTAAGAGGGCAGCTGCTTATACTCTGTAAAGACCTGGAATGCCTCCAAATGACTGCTCTCAGCTCTCCTGCGCTAATCCAGGTTATAGTTGAGTGTCAAGTACCTCAGGGGGGATGGTTCTCAGCGCTCCAGCCTGGCGCCTAGTCTTTGGTGGATTACCCCGAGCACTTGTGAAGACCTATGGTTTAGAGTTGAGGGGTAGGTGCTGACTCACTCACATACAGCCATTAAAAGCTCTTTAAAAGGTCAACTGATTTTTACTTATCCCTGTCTGTGATAGATTTCTCTTCCTCCTGCTGCTCCATTGGAAATGAGAACAGTGTCCTATGAAGGGCCCTACGTTTTTAGAAACAGAGTTCTTTGAGGTTTCCTTGCATCTTCAGCTCTCTAATGATTTTACACTATTATTTTGTTGCATATTCAGATTGTTTTGGTTATTAGGGTGAGAATAATGGTCTCTTTTGACTTTCTATATCCCTAACTGGGAGTGGAAAACCATGGTCATTTTTATTTCTTATTTTGTGAACAGCCAATTCCAGTTGTCTCCCAGTTCCCCACTGCTGTATTTTTCTTACCAATTTGTAAGAGCTCTCCATAGTGTAGTGGGTATAAATGTACTCAATCATATTTTGGTATAAGAAATATCACCTTACTTTATTCTTTCTAAATAAAATTAAATCTGGCCCTGAGTCCTCCTCACTCTTCCTGCTAGATGGGGAGTCCACTATCAGACATTAAAAGGGCTTCCTTTCTACTTCTTCATGGTACCACCTAAGAATACCAAGCTCACTGGAAGTCAGAAAACCAGGAAATGGCCTGGTCTACAGCCCATGATGACTACCACTGTTGCTTCTTCAGTTGCATGATGTCACTGCTGTTCTAGGTGTAATTAAAGATGCTCTCTTGAGTGGTCCCATTCCACTGACTCCAGAGATGCTTGCGATGTTCTCAAAACTACAATGCTATGTCTAGCTTCCATGTGTGACCTGAAGCGTCCTCACATTCAGGGCACTGCATGCAAGTGGGGCATGGGTCCCAGATACTGTGCAGAAACTCCTAAACTACTTATCTCTTTTATTTGTCTGTAGTTAAATTTTATTTAACATTCTTACACTCTTTTTTCCTTTTTTTTTTTTTTTTGTGGCCATGCCACGCAGCTTGCGGGATCTTAGTTCCCCGACCAGGGATTGAACCCGGGCCCCTGGCAGTGGAAGCACAGAGTCCTAGCCACTAGACCGCCAGGGAATTACCATCATTCTTACACTCTTACTGTTGTAATTTTTGCATTTTCACTTTTTCCCATAATTAGGCAAGCCATGGATTGATGATGATGATTAGGTCTTTTTAAAGAACAAAAAGTTCAGGTTTTAATTTTCTTTTATATTCCTATTTTATTAGAAATGTTTAACGGAATGGATGTTCAATTTCATCAAATGCCTTTTCGGCATCTATGGAGTTATCATAAATGGTTCTAAGGAGAAAAATCAGTAGTGATTACATTAATAGATTTCCTGATATTAAATTAAATACTAAGCCCTTAATAAACTCTGCTTTATCACAGAATGTTCTTTTAATATGATACTGTTTGCTACCATTTTACTTAAAGTATAGGCATTAATATTCATGAGACTGATGTGCAGTCTTCATTTTTTGAATTAGTTTTGTTGGGTCTTGATTTCACAGCTCATTTCATTAAAAGGCTACATACAAGCTGTTCTTTTTCCATGCATATCCATCCATGACCCCTGAGAGACCCTACTGGGCTGTTTAAACAAAGTACTTATACCTTAGTTTTGCTTGTTGCTCCTCATTGCAAATTGCTTTGCCCACTGTGAATTTTTTCTTCAAAGTTCAGATGAAAAATTAATGCCTGACCCTTTAATCCAGGAGTTAGTAAATTATAGCCTGCCGGCAGGCCATATATTTTTATAAATAAAGTTTCCTTGGAACACAGACACACTCGTTCGTTAAAGCATTGTCTATAATGGCATTGCTGAGTAGTTTGAACAGAGACACAGGGCCCACAAGGCCTAAAATGTTACTGTCTACCCCTTTACAGAAAAACGTTGCCAACCCCTGTCTAATCCTTGATTCCTTTAAGGCATACACCAACTTTTTAATCTTTTCATGCCAGAGAAAGAGTGCAAAAAGACACCCTCTTTACTGTTTTTCTAAAGTCCAGCCCAACGGAAAGAATGTCTTTAGGTGAAAACCTAAATCTTGGACCAGGCAGGCAGCCTTGGTCTCATCTCAGGTGAGGTTTCCTCAGAGTGGAAGAGGTAGTGTCTCTTCCAGGTCCCCTTCCACTCCCCAAGAAGTTCAAGATAATAATTGGGGAAGAAACTGCTCAATTCTTTGACTAAAGCAAACTAAAATATATCCTGCATTTCTACAAGTTAAATACCAGTAGTGGATAATTGAGCTGATTCTAATATTTATAAGTTAAATACAGTGTGGCTCCTTACTTCTGAAAGCAAACTCTCCAGAGACATAGGATCCATCTTGCTGTAGACATTCCATAGATTCAAACTCACATCCTGCAACTGCAACACAAGGGGAAAAACATTGAAATAACTGAGTCAGTATCATTAGGACGATCAGGATTATTTCCTGACATTTAGAAATGACTATCTTGGTGAAAACTCAGTGATTAGAATAATAAATAAAAATTTTATATTATATTAGAACCTATACATATTAATAAATGTGTCCCATTCAAGGAAACTATCTGTTCAGAGACTTTGGTATATCTTTTGAATATCTTCAATGATGGGCATATATACATTTATATACATATACACACAAAAATATTTTGTCTTTGTTTAGAATAAAATTTTAATTAAAATAATACATTCCTATAGTTTTAAAAAATCAAATACTAGTCCTAAAGGCTTGTAATAAAAAAATTTTAATCCCTACTCCAACCTTTCACAAACCTCCACTAGTGTTAATCCTCAGAGACAACCACTTTGAAGTCTTTTAACATTTTCTTTTTGGTAATTACCTCCATATTTTGATATAAGCTTCTATCACTATTTCTTGATGTATCAATTTAGAAATTAAATACTGACTTATGGCAAAGATGTAGCTCTGCTACGCTTATCCCCATTCTCATACGTTTTCTCACATATACACCTTAACATTATCTAATATCATAATATGACTTTTTTGGTTATACCAGTAGTTATTGTTTATAATATTAAGAATATATATATATATATATATATAATATAAAATTTACTGCAGGCCAAGTGCATACCATACTCATATTTGCTTTCTTAAACAAATTTTGTTTTTCCAAGAGCTACCAACAGCTTCATTCTTTTCACTTGTGTAATTAAAAAAATCAATCCTAAAATTTTTTCTACCTTTCCCACTTAATTTGCTAGTATGCTTACACTAGGGTTTCTCAATAGCAACACTACTGTCATTTTGGGCCAGTTATTCCTTTGTTGTGAGGGACTGCCCTGTGCATTGCCTCGTGCAAAATCCCTGGCCTCTACTCACTAGATGCCTACAACCCACCCCCCAGCCCCGGTCCAGGCAAATCAAAAGCATGTCCAAATATTGCCAAGTGACTTGTGGGGAGGGTGAGGATGGGACAGCAAAATCACCCCAATTGAGAACCACTGGCTTAAAGGTATCAGATAATCTATCATTTCTTTTACTTCTTGCTTCATTTTGGGATGCCTGTTATGTAAGCTTGCTGTGCAACTGCAACTTTCACTATGAGACTTCTCTTTGCTATCATCCTGGTGCTCTCACGTGCTGGATCTGATTTCATGGCTTAATTTGTCTCCTGTTCCTTGGTTAACTTGTTTGCTGGAGAACATCCTCCAACAGCTTTCTAAGAAAAGATTAATGGGAGGAAATTGTTTTTAGTTTTAAAATGTCTTTATTCTGTCCTTACGACTAATTTGGCAATCACTGATGCTCTTTCTATTCTTCTGTATTCTTTAGTCTCTCTGTGCTTCATCTTGGATAGTTTCTACTGCTATGGCTTCAAATTCACTAATCTTTTCTTTGGCAGAGTCTAATTTAATGTTACTGCCATCCAGTGTATTTTTTCATCTTAGATATTGCAATTTTCGCTTCTAGAAGTTCAATCTGAGTCTTTTATATTTTCTGTTTCTGTTCAACACGTTCAGTCTTTCCTCTAGCTTCCTGAACATATGGAACAGTGAGAATAACTGTTTTAATGTCCTTGTCTGCTAATTCTAACATTTCTGTCAATTTTAGGTCAATTTTGATGAACTGATTACCTTACTATCAGTCATGTATTCCCACTTCTTTGTAAACTGATAATCTTTGGATGCCAGACACTGTGAATTTTACCTTGTTGGGTGCTAGATATTTTTGTATTCCTATAAATATTCTTGTGATTTGTTCTGGAATGCAGTTACTTGGAAACAGTTTGATCCTTTCAGTTCTTGCTTTTATAAATTGTTAGGAGGGTCCAGAGCAGTGCTCAGACAAGGGCTGATAATTCCCCACAGGAGACAAAACCCTCCTGAGGACTCTATCCAATGCCCCCTGTGAATTATGCATTTTTCGAGTCAAACTGGTGGGAACAGGTACTATTCCCAGCTCTGAGCATGCATCAGGCACTGTTCTGGAATACTTTCAGATATTTTTTTCTTCCTCCACTTTCAGTAGTTACATCACACATGAACACATAGATCAATAGTCTGTTGAATACTTGGGATGTGGGGGTGGGGAGAAAGAGGAATCTTGGCAGATCTTGGGAGTTCTGTTTTGGAGCAAATATTTCCTCTTTAGTACTCCAGCCATCTTGCTCTCACCAGACTCTCAGCTCCATCTACTCAGCTCAGGAAGTGCATTGGGATCTACCTGGGTACCCCCTTCCTGTGCCATGGCCTGGAAATTTTCTCAAAGTACAGCTGACCCTTGAATGAGGGGGTTTGGGGAACTGACCCTCTGTGCAGTCGAAAATCCATGGATTCAACCAACTGTGGATCGTGTAGTATTATATAGTATTTACTACTGAAAAAAATCTGCATATAAGTGGACCTATGCAGTTCAAACTCCTGTTGTTTAAGGGTCAACTGTAGTAAGCTAGGACATTCATGGGGCTCACCTTGTTTATTTCTCTCTCTCAAGGGAATCACTATTCCTCATTGCCTGATGTCTAGTGTCTTGAAAACCATTGCCTCACATGTTTTGTTTAATGTTTGTTTGTTTGTTTTGGTTGGGGAAGGAGAGAAATCAAGTTTCTGTTGTCTTATTGCATAAGACTTATTTTTTCTGCTTTTTATTATATTCTTTAATCATCAGTGTTCAAAAAAGGCATAGATAGATTTAAGGTTTTTCTACTCTCATTGAGGCTTGCTAAAAGCTTTTCTTTTTATCACTGGAAATGTTTACTTTTTTTTTTTTTAATTTCCTCCCTTCTGATATCTCTGCTCTATTTTTTTTTTTTTAAATTCACGATCTTTTTATTTATTTATTTATTTATGGCTGTGTTGGGTCTTCGTTTCTGTGCGAGGGGCTTTCTCTAGTTGCGGCAAGTGGGGACCACTCTTCATCGCGGTGCGCGGGCCTCTCACCATCGCGGCCTCTCTTGTTGTGGAGCACAGGCTCCAGACGCACAGGCTCAGTAATTGTGGCTCACGGGCCCAGTTGCTCCGTGGCATGTGGGATCTTCCCAGACCAGGGCTCGAACCCGTGTCCCCTGCATTGGCAGGCAGATTCTCAACCACTGCGCCACCAGGGAAGCCCTCTGCTCTATTTTTCTAGAACTCCTACTTAATGGCTATCAAACCTCATGGATAAGTTCTCTATGACTTTTAAGTTTTTTCTCGTATTTTCTACCTCTTTTATTTCTAAACTTTTATATTTTGAGATTTTCCTAACTTTACCTCCCAACTTCTCTGTTAATTTTATCAATTATCATTTTCCAGAGCTCATATTTTCCTTATATTCATTTATCACAAAATAACACTTATTCTAATAAGTCACCAAATCTTACATTTCTCCGGGCATCCTAAGGAGAGTTTTGTATCTTAACTTTTCCTCTATATCATAAATCATCTTTGGCCTTAATCAATCAGAGTTTTAAAAGAATCTTGATCTTTTTCTTTCGAATTACAGGTATTTAATCAAACGTGTGGTGAACTTTCACTGCCTGTTTATATTTTCAAATGAAAAGGCTGATTGGAAGCTTTCTGCTCTCAGCAGAGCTTGTCAACTACCAGGAAGTTTTATAGGGAGAGTAGACAGGCAGGAGGCAGTTATTATAGGATCTCTACTCCCTCATATTCTAAGTGTGAAAGTGTAGATAGAGAGCTTTACCCTCAGCCATCAAAAGCTACACTACCCAATGAGTTCTCTTTGTTTTTTCAGTTTCTATAGAGAAACCCCACCCATCCACTCACCTTGTTCCTTGTTTTTCCTAGTTGGTGGCAGTTGGTAAATTTCTGGTTGTTTATCACTCGGGAGGTGGGGAGGACGACACAGACTACTACATAACCTTCAATTAATTCATTTTTTGATATCACCAATTTCCATTCTCTATCCTCCATTTTATCACCTTCTTCCTCACTGACTTAACCTATTTGGCTCCTTCCTCTGTACTGTGGAACAGGTTTACAAGTGTGTCAACTGATTAGATTTTTGAGGTACTGAATTTGATTTCTATTTTTAAAATTTATTTATTTATATTGAAGTATAGTTGACGTGCAAAATCATGTAAGTTACAAGTGTACAATATAGTGATTCACAATTTTTAAAGCTTATACTGCATTTACAGTTATTATAAAATATTGGCTATATTCCCTGTGCTGTACAATATATCCTTGTAGCTTATTTTATACATAATAGTTTGTACCTCTTATTCCCCTACCCCTAATATTGCTCCTCCCCACTGGTAACAACTAGTTAGTTCTTTATATCTGTGAGTCTATTTCTTTTTCATTTTATTCACTAGTTTGTTGTATTTTTTAGATTCCACATAAAATGATATCATATTTGTCTTTCTCTGACTTATTTCACTTAGCATAATACCATCCAAATCCATCCATGCTGTTGCAAATGGCAAGTTTTCATTCTTTTTTTATGGCTGAGCAGTATTCCATTGTATATATTATATACACCATATCTTCTTTATCCATTCATCTACTGATGGACACTTAGGTTGCTTCCATATATTGACAACTGTAAATAATGTTGCTGTGAACACTGGGGTGCATGTATCTTTTTGAGTTAGAGTTTTGGGGGTTTTTTTCGAATGTATACCCAGGAGTGGAATTGCTGGGATATAAGATAGTTATATTTTTAGTTTTTTGAGGAACCTCCATACTGTTTTCCACAGTGGCTCTACCAATTTACATTTCCACCAACGGTGTATGATGGGTTCCCTTTTCTCCACATCCTCACCAACATTTATTTGTGTTCTTTTCGATGACAGTCATTCTGACAAATGTGAGGTGATATCTCATTGTGGTTTTGAGTTGCATTTCCCTGATGATAGCGATGTTGAGCATCTTTTCACATGCCTGTTGGCCATCTGTATGTCTTCTTTGGAGAAATGTCTGTTTAGGACTTCTGCCCATTTTTTGATTGGGTTGTTTGTTTTTTGGATGTGGAGTTGTATGAGCTTTTTATATATTCTGGATATTCTTATCAGTTGTATCATTTGCAAATATCTTCTCCCATTCACTAGGTTTTCATTTTGTTGATGGTTTCCTTTGCTGTGCAAAAGCTTTTAAGTTTAATTAGGTCTGACTTGTTTATTTTTAATTTATTTTATTTGCTGTTACTTCCTTTGCATTAGGAGGCAGATCCAAAAAACTATTGCTACAATTTATGTCAGAGTGTTCTGCCTAGGTTTTCCTCTAGGGGTTTTATGGTTTCCAACCTTACACTTAGGTCTTTAATCCACTTTGAGTTTATTTTTGTATATGGTGTTAGACAATGTTCTAATTTCATTATTTTACATGTAGCTGTCTAGTTTTCCCAGCACCACTTATTGGAGACTGTCTTCTTTCCATTGTATATTCTTGCCTCTTTTGATGTAGATTAATTGCCCATAAGTGCATGGGTTTACTGCTGGGCTCTCTATTCTGTTCCATTGATCTATGTGTCTGTGTTCCAGTACCATACTGCTGTTATTACTGCAGCTTTGTAGTACAGTCTGAAGTCAGGGACTGTGATTCCTCCAGCTCTGTTCTTCTTTCTCAAGACTGTTTTGGCTCTTTGGGGTCTACTGTGTTTCCATACAAATTTTAAAATTATTTGCTCTAGTTCCGTGAAAAATGCCATTGGTATTTTGATAGGGATTGAACCGAATCTGTAGATTGCCTAGGGTAGTATGGTCATTTAAACAATATTACTTCTTCCAATCCAAGACCACGGTATATATCTTTCCATTTGGGTCATCTTTAATTTCTTTCATCAGTGTCGTACAGTTTTCTGAGAATAGGTCTTTTACCTCTTTAGGTAGATTTACTCCTAGGTATTTTATTCTTTTTGATGCAATGGTAGATGGGATTGTTTCCTTAATTTCTCTTTGTGATAGTTCATTGTTAGTGTACAGAAATGCAACAGATTTCTGTATATTAATTTTGTAACCTGCAACTTCACCAAATTCATTGATGAGCTCTAGCAGTTTTCTGGTAGTGTCTTTAGGATTTTCTATGTATAGTATTATGTCATCCGCAAACAGTGAAAGCTTTACTTCTTCCTTTCCAATTTGGATTCCTTTTTTGTCATAAATGGCCTTTATTATGTTGAGGTATGCTCCCTCTATGCCCACTTTTTGGAGGGTTTTTAATCATAAACGGATATTGAATTTTGCCTTTTCTGCATCTGTTGAGATGATCATATGGTTTTTAGTCTTCAACTTGTTAATGTGATGTATCACACTGATTGATTTGCAGATACTGAAAATTTCCATTGATAGATCCCACTTGATCATGATGTATGATCCTTTTAATGTGCTGTTGGATTCAGTTGATGATTTTGTTGACGATTTTTGCATCTATGTTCATCAGTGATACTGGCCTGTTATTTTCTTTTTTTATGATATCTTAGTCTGGTTTTGGTATCAGGTGATGTTGGCCTCATAGAATGATTTTGGAAGTGTTCCTTCTCTGCAATTTTCTGGAAGAGTTTCAGAAGGACAGGTGTTAATTCTTCTCTAAATGTTTGGTAGAACCCACCTGAAAAGCCATCTGGTCCTGGACTATTGTTTTCTGGGAGTGTTTTTGTTTTGTTTTGTTTTTTGTTTGTTTTTGATTCAATTTTAGTAGTGGTAATTGGTCTGTTCATATTTTTTATTTCTTCCTGGTTCAGTCTTGGGAGATTGTACCTTTTTAAGAATTGGTCCATTTCTTCCAGTTTGTCCATTTTATTGATGTATAGTTGCTCGTAGTGGTCTCTTATGATCCTTTGTATTCCTGTGGTGTTGGCTGTAACTTCTTCTTTTTCATTTCTGGTATTATTGATTTGGGCCCTCTCCCTTTTTTCTTGATGAGTCTGGCTAAAGACTCATCAATTTTATCTTTTCAAAGAACCAGCTTTTAGTTTCATCTATCTTTTCTATTTTTTAAAAAATCTCTATTTCATTTATTTCTGCCATCTTTATGACTTTTTTCCTTCCACTAACGTTGGGTTTTGTTTGTTCTTCTTTCTCTAGCTCCTTTAGGTGTAAGGTTAGGTTGTTTATTTGAGATTTTTCTTGTTTCCTGAGGTAAGCTTGTATCGCTACAAACTTCCCCCTTAGAACTGCTTTTGCTGTGTCCCATAGGTTTTGGATCATCATGTTTTCATTTTCATTTGTCTCTAGGTAATTTTTTATTTCCTTTTTGATTTCTTCAGTGATCCATTCATTGTTTAGTAGCATATTGCTAACGCTCCATGTGTTTTGTGGTTTTTGCAGTTTTTTTCCTTGTAGTTGGTTTCTAGTCAGTGTTGTGGTTGGAAAAGATGCTTGATATGATTTCAATTTTCTTAAATTTACCAAGGCTTGTTTTGTGGCCTAGTATGTGACCTATCCCGGAGAATGTTCCATGGGCACTTGAAAAGAATGTGTATTCTGCTGCTTTTGGATGGAATGCTCTATATCAATTAAGTCTATTTGGTCTAATGTGTCATTTAAGGCCAGTGCTGCCTTATTGATTTTCTGTCTGGATGATCTGTCCATTGATGTAAGCGGGGTGTTAAAGTCCTCTGCTATTATTGTGTTACTGTTGATTTCTCCCTTTATGTCCATTAATATTTGCTTTATTTAGGTGCTCCTATGTTGGGTGCGTATATAATTGTTATATCTTCTCCTTGGATTGATTCCTTGATTATTATGTAGTGTCCTTCTTCGTCTCTTATAACAGCCTTTATTTTAGGGTCTATTTTGTCTGATATAAGTATTGCTACCCTGGCTTTCTGTTAATTTCCATTTGCATGGAATACCTTTATCCATCCCCTCACTTTCAGTCTGTGTGTGTCTTTAGACCTGAAGTGAAGCCTCTTGTAGGCAGCATATATAAAGGTCTTGTTTTTGTATCCATTCAGCTACTCTGTGTCTTCTGATTGGAGCAGTCAGTCCATTTACATTTAAGGTAATTACTGATATGTATTTTCTTATTGCCATTTTGTTAATTGTTTTGGGATTGCATTTGTAGGTCTTTTTTCCCCTTTTTCTTCTTTTGTTCTCTTGTGACTTGGTGACTATCTTTAGTGTTATGTTTGGATTTTTCTCTTTTGTGTATATGCATTACAGACTTTTAGTTTGTGGTTACCATGAGGTTTTTATATAGCAATCTATTTACATACTTGATTGTTTTAAGTTGTTGATCTCTTTAATTTCAAATGCATTTTAACAATCCCACAGTTTGTACTCTCCTCCCCTCACTATGACTGTTTTTGGTATCTGTTGGGAAAATTAATAAAGTAGTCTTGTTCAGGCTTCAGATGCAGAAGCAGGCCTCTGACTGACCCGTGACCCAGCCTGGACTGCACGCTTGCTTGCACACCTAACAATTGCTGCTAGCAAGGCAAGTAGCACTCACAATAAGAAAGGGAGGGCTTCCCTGGTGGCGCAGTGGTTGAGAATCTGCCTGCCAATGCAGGGGACACGGGTTTGAGCCCTGGTGTGGGAAGGTCCCACATGCCGCGGAACAACTGGGCCCGTAAGCCACAACTACTGAGCCTGCGCGTCTGGAGCCTGTGCTCCGCAACAAGAGGTCGTGACAGTGAGAGGCCCGTGCACCGCGATGAAGAGTGGCCCCCGCTTGCCGCAACTAAAGAAAGCCCTTGCACAGAAACGAAGATCCAACACACCCAAAAATAAATAAATAAATAAATTTAAAGTACGTGCCGAAAAAACCAAGAATTAAAAAAAAAAAAAAAAAAAAAGGGGCTTCCCTGGTGGCGCAGTGGTTGAGAATCTGCCTGCCAATGCAGGGGACACGGGTTTGAGCCCTGGTCTGGGAAGATCCCACATGCCGCGGAGCAACTGGGCCCGTGAGCCACAATTACTGAGCCTGCGCGTCTGGAGCCTGTGCTCCGCAACAAGAGAGGCCGCGTTAGTGAGAGGCCTGCGCACCGCGATGAAGAGTGGCCCCCGCTTGCCACAACTAGAGAAAGCCCTCGCATAGAAACGAAGACCCAACACAGACATAAATAAATAAATAAATTTAAAAAAAAAAAAAAAAAAAAAAAAAAAAGAAAGGGAGTGGGTCTTGGAATTTCTTGAGCCCTGGGACCTGGCCAGTCCCCTGGGGTCTGGAAAATCTTGTGACCCACGTGGTGAAACAAACAGCATTGCTAAAGTAAATCCAGAGCTGCATTTTGGCACGCAAACTGATATCAGTTTGTGGCCTGGAATTACAAATGGAAGCCCCTGGAACTCTGATCTGAAGTCTCACCCATGGGATGGATGCACCGCCCGGGACCTTTCCCAACTGGGGCTCCAGACTGCTGTTACTCAGGACTTCCCAACTGCTGTTTGGATCTGGAAGTAGGTGTCGGCCCAATTCTGTGATGTATATATACCGTGTTATGTTTCTCTAATATTCTTATTCCTTTCCTTCTAATGATTGTATATTAAAATTAAGCTAAGTCATCTTTCATTAAAGGATTAAAGCTGTTTATTTGTGTGAAACAAGTGGTTATTTTGCCAGCGAATCCAACAAACCTTAAAACCGAAAGCAGGCTTTCGGCAAAACAACATCACATTTTACATCTAATTCTTCTGTGTATCCCTTAAGTGTTTATTGTGTATATTTGTGGATATTGTGGATTTTACTACTTTTGTCTTTTCAGCTTTCTACTAGGTTTGTGCATGGATGATTTCCTATCTTTACTGTATGTTTTCCTTTACTGATGAGCTTTTTCATTTCATAATTTTCATGCTTCTAGTTGTGGTCTTTTCTTTTTCACCTAGAGAAGATCTTTAACATTGGTTGTAAAGCTGGTTTGGTGGTGAACTCTTTTAGCTTTTGCTTGTCTATAAAGCGTTTGCTCTCACCAACAAATATGCATGAGAGCCTTACTGAGTAGTGTATTTGTGCTTGTAGGTTTTTCCCTTTTGTCACTTTAAATTTATCATGGCACTCCCTTCTGGCCTGCAGAGTTTCTGCTGAAAAATCAGCTCACAGCTTTATGGGAGTTCCCTTGTATGTTATTTGTTCCTTTTGTCTTGCCACTTTTAATATTCTCTCTTTAATTTCTGCCATTTTAATTATAATGTGTCTTGGTGTGTTCCTCTTTGGGTTAATCCTGTATGGGACTCTGCATTTCCTGGATGTGGATAACTGTAACCTATTCCAGGTTAGGGAAGTTTTCAGCTATTATGTCTTCAAGTATGTTCTTAGCACCTTTCTCTCTCTCTTCTCCTTCTAAGACCCCTATAATGCAAATATTAGTGCGCTTGATGGTGTCCCAGAGGTCTCTTAAACTGTCTTCATTTCATTCTTTTTTCTGTTCAGCATCAGTGATTTCCACTACTTTGTCTTCCAGCTCGCTGATTCATTCTTCTGTATCACTTAATATACTGATGATTCCTTCTAATGTATTTTTCATTTCCATTATTGTATTCTTCATCTCTGGCTGTTCTTTATATTTTCTAACTCTTTGTTAAAAACTTCTAATTTCTCGCTCTGTGCATCCATTCTTCACCCACATTCTTTTTTTTTTTTAATTTAATTTTTTTTTTGGCTGTGTTGGGTCTTCGTTGCCGCGCGTGGGCTTTCTTTAGTTGTGGCGAGTGGGGGCTACTCTTCATTGCGGTGCGCAGGCTTCTCATTGCGGTGGCTTCTCTTGTTGAGGAGCACGGGCTCTAGGTGTGCGGGCTTCAGTAGTTGTGGCATGCGGGCTTCAGTAGTTGTGGCTTGCGGGCTCTAGAGCACAGGCTCAGTAGTTGTGGCCCACGGGCTTAGATGCTCCGCGGCATGTGGGATCTTCCTGGACCAGGGATCAAACCCGTGTCCCCTGCATTGGCAGGATGATTCTTAACCACTGAGCCACCAGGGAAGCCCCACCCACATTCTTTGATCAACTTTATTATCATTACCCTGCACTCTTTCTTGGGAAGATTGTCTTTTTCACTTCACTTAATTCATCTTCTGGGGTTTTATCTTATTCCTTTGACTGGAACATGTTCCTCTGTCACCTCATTTTGCCTAAGTTGCTGTTTGTATTTTTATTTATCTGATAGGTTAATTATGTTTCCCAACTTTGGAGAAGTGGTCTTCTGTAGGAGACATCCTATGCATCCCGGCAGTGCACTCCCCTCGTCACCCAAGCTATATGCTCTAGGGGTTCTCCCATGAGGGCTGTGTGGGTCCTTCTTTTGTAGAGGGCTATTTGGGTGATGTGGTAGGCTTTGTTGGCGCCTGGTCCAGTTGGTTGCCAGGCCCTGCCTTGTGCAGAGGCTGCCGGCTGCTGGTTGGTGGAGCTGGAAAACCTCAGGGAGCCCCAGAACTAGTGCTGGCTCACTGGTAGGTAGAGTCAGGGTCCAGAAGACTCCAGGGTTGTTGCCTGTCCACTGATGGGTGAAGCCAGGTCCTGGAGTTAGTACCAGACTACTGGCAGGCAGACCTGGGTCCTGGAGTCTGGTTTCTAGGCCTAGGGATCCCAGATGCAGACAGATCACTGGTGTGTGTGTGTGTGGGGGGGGGGAGGTCCTGACACAGTTGGGTTTGGGGTTCAGGGTGTCCTGAAGCTTGTATTTGGCTGCTAGTGGGCAGGGGGCCGGGGCCAAAGTGGTCTCAGGGCAGGGTCTGGCCTGCTTTGGGCAGGCTGGATTCACAGGCTGTGGGAGTCTGGTTTTCTTGCAGTTGGTGTCTGTCCCTTGGTTGGTGAGACTGGTCCAAAGCCCGCAGCAGGCTTCCTGGAGGGCAGGGCTGGGGCCCAGAGGATTCTGGGACTGGTGCCTTCCCACTGGTAGGTGGAGCTGGGTCCTGAGCCTCTGGTGGGCAGGGCCATGTCTAGAGGCGGCTGTGGGTTCAGGAAGTCTTCAGGCAGCCTGCCTGCTGATGGATGGGGCTGTTCCCCTGCCTAATTTGGCTTGAGGCATCCCAGCACTGGCCCCTACAGGCTACTACTGAAGCCAGGTCTTGGTGCTAATGAGCCAGAGGGAGGATTCCACAATGGCGACCACTAGCATCAGTGTCCACGTGATAGAAGGGAGCTCCCAAGGAATGGCTGCCATCAGCGTCTATGTCCCCAGGGTGAGCTGCAGTTGCCTTTTGCCTCTCTGGGAGACTCCCCAAGACGAGCAGGTAAGTCTGGCCCGGGGTCCTATCAAATTACTGCTTTCGCCCTGAGTCCCAGGGCATGTGATATTTTGTGCACGCCCTTTAAGAATGAAGTCTCTGTTTCCCCCAGTCCTGTGGGACTCCTGATATTAAGCCCTGCTGGCCTTAAAAGTCAAATGTTCTGGGAGCTCATCTTCCCAGTGCAGGGCCCCCAGGCTGGGGAGCCCGATGTGGGGCTCAGAACTCTCACTGCTGTGGGAAAACCTCTGCAATGTAATTATCCTCCAGTTGTGGGTCACCCACCTGGGGGAAAAGGACCTGACTATATCGCAAGTCCGCCCTTCCTACCTGTCTTGTTGTGGTTTGTTCCTTATGTCTTTAGTTGTAGAAGGTCTTTTCTGGTAGGTTGTGGTCTTTTTTCATCGATGGTTGTTCTGCAAATAATTCTGATTTTGGTGTGCTTGTGAGAGGAGGTGGGCTCAGGATCTTTCTACTCTGCCATTTGGCCAATCTCCCTGATTTCTATTTTGAAATTCAAATCTTAATTCTACTAATGAATTTTGAGACTTATAACAATATTTCCTCATGTCATCCATCTCCCTTTTTAATTCTGCTTGCTCTACCTACCATATCTCATTTCTCTTTTTACAAACTGCATTCTTAAAAAGTACAAAGAGATATTTTTCTCAATTTTTATTTTATTTCCTGGAGAAAATATTTTTTAAAAGCATGCTGATCTATCCCTGCATCTAATATGCTATGGTCTCTTTCTTACCTTTTGAATTTTTTCATAGGGTTTATCCCACCTTTCAGTACAAAAATCTTATGTTTGTCCATAAAAAGGTGAATGAATGTTTACTCTGTAATTATTCTCATTATTCAGAGGATTATTTTAGAATCCTCCCCTTGGGGAGCTGGCTAATGTAAATTTACATTACCAGGTCATACAGTTCCAGCAGCTGGAGAGTAAGAAGAAGGAAGTTGGAGACAGGGAAAGCCCTAGAAGAGGAACTTCCCTGTACTGCTTCCAGGAAGAAAAAGTTCCCTATATCCATAACTTAGTTTGGCTCAGCCTAAGTACCAAGTAAATGCTGTGTGGGTCTGGCTTCCTTTCTCATGCTGGCACCTACCACATCAGGGATAAAAACATCCTCTGAATTAAGGATTTTCTTCTGGGTATGAGCATACAGTAAAAAAAGTTTAAAAAATTAAGTTGTAAGTATCTGTAGTTCTCCTCCTAGCTTTCAAAGGAGGCAAGAACTTTTCTGGCTCAGGCAGTTATCAGGCCTTTAATATGTGAATCAGAGAGAAGTACAGTATAATGGCAGAGCTGATCAGTAGGCCTAACTGCTCCATACCTTAAACGACCAGGAAGGACAGGGTAAGGAAGAGAAGTGAGGTCAAGGGAAATGAGATGGAGACGAAAGGAAAGTATCTGAGAGAATGAAAATTAGTGGCTACAGAGAAGGGCAGGATCTGAAGAAAGGGATCTGGAGAGAAGACTTATAGTAATAACTCTTAAAATATGATGTGTGCTGTTTCCTCCTCACTGCCCATCCCATCCCCTAAAAACACCACCCTACAGGAAAAATCTACATTACCTGGATTTGACTTCATGGTGTGATGCACTTTAAGCCAGAAGCCAGAGGCCTGCCCCATTTGAGCTGCATGAATTGTACAGCCTCCTAGTGCACTGCTTTCTAACGCTAATCTAGTGGCAGCCCAGGGGTTAGGAGCACAGGCTTTGAAGCCAGACTCTCTTGACTGGGCCCTAGCCCTGCCACTCACAGGCTACTAGCTCTGTGACTTTGGGAAATTCATTTAAACTTCCCATAAAATAGGGATGGTAATAGTACCTACTTCAGAGGATTATTGTAAGAATTAAAGTTAATTCATGCAAAATGCTTAGAACAGTGCCTGGAGTATACGAGACAGTAAAAAATGCCTAGTTTATACAATTAATTAAAAATAAACATTACCATTATCACTAAAAATTTTAAGCTTCCTCTCTACCTCCTGTGGCTTGCCTCCTTTCAAGTCCCTCTTCTTCTAAATTAGAGAGCATTAGATGCTACCAGGGGCAGCTCCCACAGCCTTGTTGATATTCTGCTACCTGTGGTCAATGTGAGAAAACTGGTTTGGAGCAAGAAAAGTAGGGCTGATGTGGTGTGTGTCTCTTCATCCCTACAGCCCATGTTCCTCTACATTACAGGGTTTGTCAGGTGAGCCTCCAAACATTTCTTAGGGACACTGCTACTTCTCAGAAGGGGGTAGGAATTAGCCCTGGGCCTTGCTTCCAAAGGTCCCACTTACTTCTATCCCTAAGAGTATGTCCCCATTTCTAGCATGTCAATGTTCCTTCTCCCTGGTTTCCTGTACTGGGGGCAGGTCATTTCATTGGGGATCCTATGGAGGCATGTGGATACCAGGTCATCCGCCCTAATATGTACCCTGGGTGATCCCCTCTCCCAGTCTCATTCATTAATTCACTTAACAAATATTTACTGGTCATCTTCTAGATGCAAAGAATACTGAAATAAAAGATACTGTTCTTACCACAAAAGCTAATCCTTTTATTCCTCTAGTACACAGTACTTATACAAAATTCTCATTGCTCCTTTCATTGCTCTTGAACAGTTAAATTATACGAACTTCTGAGCTACAAACAACAAGAATGCTTTTTTTCTCAAGGAGCTTCTAATCCAGAGACCAGGGGTGGGTGAATGAGTGAGTGGGTGTGACAAATGTGGGTGACATAGGAAGATAAAAGCTATAAGAGGAGTCAGCCTAGGGTGCTACAGTGAACTTAGAATGGGGAAAGAAGAGGAAGAAGGACAGAGAGGAACTCCAAGAATAAAGGGCACAGGAGCTCAGTTTGGGGACTAGCCTTAAATAGCAACTATTTTCCATTTCAAGTCTTTTAACTTGCTCCATGCCCTTTGCAGTCACTGCCAGCTTTTCAGAGTGTTATAATGAACACCCACATTGTGGGCCTTCATAAAAACAGCCCAGTGGTAGACAAAAACCAGGCACACTGTTTTTCATACATACCTCGTATTTCATGGTAAAAAATCCATCCCCTCCAATGCCCTCAAGTGCAAAGGCCTGTACAATTGGCCATTTCTCCACTACAAACATATCAAATATCTGCAAGTGACCTAGAGGAATCAAGTACAACATGTATCAAATATCGTCCTGGATACAGCAGTCTAAACCTGATCTAATGTGGTCATTAGACATCATTTCTCACAAGTTCACCACAGCCTCATCAAGCAAAATAAAACTGAACCAGATACACAAGTTACAAAAATTCAGATTTCTCTACAGTATTTTTTCACATTCTGGTTTCCTAAGTAAGTAAATAAGTAAATAAATAAATAAATAGTGGCCTACTACATCTGACTTGTATCACTAAGTGGATATATTTATTAACAGACCAAAACTTGGCTCCTTTCCCTTAAGAAACACAGCTAACCAACTTCCTCAAGGGAAAATTACCAAATCAAAATTTTTCTTTTCCTATAACAACAAGCTTCAATGTGCAAAGTTTTTTTTTTTTTATAAATAAGATACAAGCACTGCTAAGCTTGTTGATTTTTTCCCTCTGTTTTCACACTTTTTTTTTTCGGCCATGCCGTGTTGGCATGTGGGATCTTAGTTCCCAGACCAGGGATCGAACCCGTGCCCCCTGCACTGGAAGCACAGAGTCTTAACCACTGGACCACCAGGGAAGTCCCCTACACATTATTTTTGAGTCTCACTGTCAGCATATTTTTAACAGCTACCCAAATTACTATTTCTTATTAGCAAGAGGCCCCACATCTACACTTCAAGTATAATAAGTGGTATAGCATAGATGGCAACTGTGGTAAATCCTTTATCAGTTCTTCTGACTGCTGCTGGTAGCATGCTGTGTTGCTGCAGAAACTTCAGTTATGAACACAAGCTTGCATAGGATAGTTCCCAAATTTCATTCTGCTTGATCCTCTCTGCCTTTAGTGAAAACAGATCAACAGGTTTCCCAGCTGAATGCCTCCACTGAAAGGAGAAGTAAGGACATTCGATTCACACACCATCCCAGCAAGGTTCTAAAATGGCTGACTGTCAGATACGCACCTTGGGAGCTGTAAGGAATGCCAATTCTACTACAGTCTCGAACCATGTCTACAAAACTGGCAATTTTAAATTCTTCTGCAGCTTCCTCATCTTCATACTAAAGAAGGAAATAGAAAGGAAACAGGCTCTCATGAGACATCATACAAAATCCCATATTTTCTGTGCATTTTTATTAGTTGTCCCAAATGTCCCTAGAGGGTTTTTTTGTTTGCTTTTGTTTTGTTTTGTTTTTCTTGGCCGCATTGCGTGGCTTGCAGGATCTTAGTTCCCTGACCAGGGACTGAACCCACTTCCTCGGCAGTAAAAGCACAGAGTCCTGGAACGCTAGGGAATTCCCATCAAGAGGGTATTTTTAAAGGCAAGTTTTAGTGTTTGCTGGTCAGAAACATGTCAATCCCTTACCTTACACCACACACAAAAATCAACTCGAAATGGATCAGAGACCTAAATGCAAGAGATAAAACTTGTCCTCAAAAGTCCCCCAAATGCTCATATGGAAAGAAGGGTTCTGGACCTACATTGGGTCACAATTTCCACGAAATCCTAAATCTCAAGTCCCAATTTGATTTCTAGCCAAATCTTTGAAAAGGGTCTAAAGGGAAATAGAAACAAATACCAAGAAATCCAAACACTGAAATGTCACAGAGCTTATCAAATTCTCCTGGGGCAGTTCCTAGGCCTGAGAGAATGCACCCAGGCCGGGGATAAAGAAGCAGGGCAGGAAGGCAGGTTCACAAGTCCACTATTAGGTCCCAATTTTAATAGTCCTTTTTGTCTCTGTCAGGCATATAATTTATCGCTAGGGTAGCCTCATAATGAAATATGAAAAGTTCCACTAAAACAAATAACCTTTTTTGTGTAACCACATTTCACGAATTTTTTTTTTGGGGGGGCCATGTCGCGCAGCATGTGGGATCTTAGTTCCACAACCAGGGATCAAACCCATGCCCCCTGCAGCGGAAGCTTGGGGTCCTAACCACTGGACCACCAGGGAACTCCCCAATTTGATTTCTTTAAGGACCTCCTGTTCCCATTCTATCAATACATTTTCCTGAACGAATATCCTTAAGAGTGTCTCTAAGCGCCTATTTTATCGTTTCTCCTCACCTCATTTTCAGTCATGCAGTGGAAATGCAGATTTCTCCAATGTGCCACATAGGGTAAAAGATAGCGATAATTTATAGGATTACAGTACAGGTGGACACTATCTGATTTAATCAATATAATCACATCTGTAAGAAAAACAAAATTAAAACACAAGATTGTCAAAAGCATTTCCTTTAGACATCTTCTGCCCACATAATCAGTAAAACCACTAAAACGACAGAAACAATGTAACAAAACTCTAAACTGAAAATTCTTTAATTAGGCAACGTGCTTCAAAGTGACTGTAGAACACTCAAGTGTGGACAGCAAGCATTTCCTCATCCCCATGCTATGCTTCCACTACTGTGGCCCTCTGGTTATGGTAGAATAAGTCAAAAGAACAGCCTTCAGGGTGTTTCACAAAGTTCAACACAGCAAAATTTGTTGTACCAAACTCAACTGTGTACTTTGCTGTGGAGATAGATAGTAAATGGAAACTCTACAGGTAAAAGCCACTGAGGCAGGAAAACAGCACCAAATATGGCCAGTGACTGGTTCTCCTGCAGACATCAGTCTATAAAGCTCTTGGCTGCTGGCTCATCTGGCTCAAGGCAAATCGTGGGCCCGAGGATACCCCTTTCCTTGCAACCTGGGAAGGGTTATTGTATACAGATGTAAACTCTGTACGCAGGAAAGGCTGGGAGGAAGAAAGTAGAGGCAAGTGATCAGCAGCTCACAGATTTAGGGAATAATCATTGATGTTGGTGGGTCAAATAAATAAAGCAATCCCAAAGGTGCAAATAAAACCAAGTAAACTAACAAACAAGCCATGGAACGGGGCAGGAATATTAAAACAGTTTGAACACTGAGAAAGAAAGCAGTCACACTTCCAGAAGAAAAGCAGAGGCTCCATTCTACGGCTCCTCAGAAACCAGAGTCATTAGGCCTCTTTCTAACAAGATGACACTAGGGAAGGGGCTAGAGGAGATGGCTGGAAGTGAGAGAGGAGCGTGGGGGCAGAAAGCAACTGATGCAGCAGGCTTAGGGCAATGCCAACACAGTAACACAGTGTGACAGACCATAATCTACAAAAACATAAGCCCAGTGAATACTGATCTCAGCTGACTGCACAGCTGGGTGGCCTCATGAAATAAAGCTCCATGATGGTGGCCTTTTAAGCCACTCTGAGCTCCACACCTGGTCAGACCCTAGGTGTTCTAGGCAACACAGTATGGAGCAGGCTCTTCACTGCTGACTCTCAGCTAAGTGCTGGAGTTAAAAGGTAGCAAGGGATGAGAAAGAAGCCCCGTCTCATTCTGCTGGGAGACCCACCCTGAATCACCTGTAGGTCACCTGCTCAATAGTGAGAGTTTGATGTCACTGAGGGCTTCCTGTATACACTGTACTCTATACTAATGTGTAACATACTGCAAAGAATTAGGATCCAGTAAAAGAAATAATGCAACAGCTACTAAACCTAATGAAGCATGCTAAGGATCTCACAAGACTGACGTCATCACTACAAATAAATTTTAACAGAGTACACAGTCAGGTAAAAGAAAGCATAAGAGCACGTAAACTATTTTAAAAGTTTCTTTTTAAAATAAATCCTTCGTGTTTGCCTCTTTTTCTCTCAGATAATTAGGGATTGTAATGTAGAAGATAAATCTGGTGAACTCAGCTTTCCAGCTACTTGGATTTAAAAATGAATTTATTAATTTGGAAGAAAACGCTTACTTTATAAGCACGCATTGTGCTAGGTGACAGGATAAAGACAAAGATAAGCAAAAAGGAGCACCTTTGAGGATTTAAACTACTTCCTTAATTTCAGTACTGCAATGTCCTTAGCAACCTTGACTGCAGTGAAATGTGTGGTTGGTACAAGTATCTGCCTTTTTGTAACTGTCTAAATGAGCTGCCAAGATGAACTCTTTCCAAACCAGTATATGTTTTACAGTGTAAGAAAGCATTTTTTAAAATCAAAATCTGAAACTAAATTTGAATTGAAAAAAAATTAACAGAAGGAATAATTTCACCCTGTTTTCTGCACTTCCTAATAAAAAGAAAATCTTTCACCAATCTATAAGGATAGATACTATTAAGGACTTTACTACAGAAGAATTTTCACATACACTAGGCCAGGGTTCTTCATCTTCAGCACTACTGACAGTTTAGACCAGATCATTCTTTGTTGTGGGGAGCTGTCCTGTGTATGCGTTGTAGGATGTTTAGTAGCCTCTCTGGCCTCTATCCACTCTGCCCAGTTGTGACAATCAAAAGTGTCTTCAGATATTGCCAAATGTCCCCTGGGGGATAAAACTGCCCCCAGTTGAGAATCACTGTATTAGATCCACAGCAAGATTATTTCAACATCAGATGTTTGCTTTCACGCGTCCCCCAGCTGCTTCACAAGAGCTGTCTCTCATCCATTTTGATTTGTCTATTCCTGTGTCTCCTGATCCACCTGGCAGACAAGTCATAATGCTAAGTATGTGATATCAGAGATAGCTCCTGGGCATCACCCCATAGCAGCATGAACACAGGGTGAGTGTCTCAAGAGCCGAGGAAAGGGGAATGTAAGCAGAAAGTCTGCATTGTAGTCAGAGGCATCGTCATAAATTACAGCTCACAGAAAACAATTCCCAAAGACAGAGCAGGACAAAGAGGCTTTGTTCCTAAGCTGAAGATCCACATGAAGTCCTCCTTGCAGGAGTAGCCTGCAGGCTTATCCCTGACTCACAGCTGAAAGTGCTTTCATAGGACAACGGCACATAATGTGAACCTCCCAGCATGTAGAGGCAATGGAAAATTCAGAGGAAAACTAGTACCTTGCCAAGAAGATATAAAGCCAAACACTGATGTTTACATTTTTCCTCTAAAACCTATTTATCTAGTAAACATACTCTGAAAACTACTTGTCACTAGTCTCTTATAATCCAGCAGGTAACCGACAGAGCATATTACTTAACGTATCAGCAAAGAAGAAATGTCGTTTTTCATTAATAAAAAAAGCAAAAATTTACTGGCTCTTCAGGCTATTTTAAATTTGATCATATTTTTCCATAAAAAGGCCATGAAATAAGAATCCAAAGTACTAAATCACTTACTCCTCTCTCACACAGAGTTCACCAATATATACTTACCATCTAGAACTTCTTCAGAAAACCCTGTTTTCTCAAAATCACTGGTATTCTGATTGTACAAACCAAACAGAAGATAATTTGCCAGCTCTCTGCAGCCTTCATTGTACCTGCTATCGATTCCTGCAAGGCAAAAAAGGCTCTGATCAGCTGTACTGTACTACGGGGAGCATATGAGTCCCAACAGTTTGCCCCTGCTCAGCAAAACCCTAATGGTTAAGTTAAAGGCAGCACCTCAGACCAGTTTTGTGCCAGAAGCCAAACTAAACAACTCAAAGAAGCAGGCCTCAGCATCAAGTACTCTTACATGGATTCAAGATCTATATAGTTGAGACAGTCAAACATCACAGAACATAGAAGCTGTTAATTTAATCAAAAGCAATTCTTGAGGATAGAAGGAACCAGAAAATATAGTCCAAGTCCTGCCATAGTTGGCTAAAAATTTTTAATACTTTCAGTTAGAATAGGAATAGGCATCAGAAAAGTATTCTCTTCTCAAAGAGACCTTTACCAAAACACGTGGAATTAAATAAAGGAGGATTAAGGTGGTTTGAAAAGAACTCAAAGAAGTAAAAAGAGGACAAGTGAATGAAACCGCAGACATCCATCATTTCACAAATATTTATCAGGCCCAAGGCCTAGCACTCTGCTGGGTGCTGAAGCATGTAGTAAACATGCCTACAAATGGTCTTACAGTCTAGTAGGGTTGGGTCAGAGACTAATAAAAAGGAAATTAAATACTGCCTTCACAACTGCCTTTCAATGCCACAGGCACATATACTAACTGGTTCCTGGATATCTGTGAAGGCCCAGAGCTATGACCCTGGGCAAGAGGGACATGTCAAGGGCAGGAAGCAGCTGGCTACGTGAGGCTAAGAGGAAGGGGTTGGGGCAGAAGAAGCTCCAAGAATGGAAATATGGCTGGAGCCTGGGAAACAGGACTGCCAGTTGTTATTCAGACCAGTGAAAAGTAATGGGCATTCAGACCAGAGGGGCTTAGGGACCACCTGTGGTAGGGGACTTCAAATATGGGAAGATTACTTTCTCAGCTAGATCAAAGCAGCACAGCCCTCTTTTATGCCATTCAACACTTTAGTGAAGAAAGAGATGAAAAAGAATCAAAAGCAGAAATGACCTGGCCTACATAAGGCCTGAAGTAGAAAGGGCTACAGAGCTAAAAATAACCAGTGGACTGGGCAGCATGTCCTCTGCTAAAGATTCCAGCTACAGAAACTGCCACAAAAAAATGCTAACATTAAAAAGACTGACCATGTAAAATTAAAGGCAAAAGATACTATATGTAACCACCATACTCTAGTTAATAAAGTTGTTTCCCATGGGGGAATTTTGGGCTACAAATCTGATACTGCTAAATATGCATACTGGAATTAAACAAGTAAATGGATGGTAGACAGTAGGTGCCAAGTTTCTCACTGGTGGAGTGGAAGTTTACAGATAAGCAAGAGAAGGAAGCTAGAATGATCCATGTAGTAATGGGTTAGAGCTAGAAGCACTAATATGAATTCATGTTTAGCTTAATACAGTAGAGACAGTTACATAACATATACAGATGTATATATATACACCACTTAAGGTACACACATATATTTCCTTACTTTGTCAGCTGAGAGGGCCTAAAAGCAATGACATCCCAGTAGCAAAGAGCATACCCAGTCCCCAGATCTTGGTTTCTAATACCTTTCTCCAATAAAAGAAATCAGGGCTCCTTAGAGAAATGGCTGATTCTAGGACTGAAGCAGGTAATACACAAAATAAGACTGGAGCATCTTATAGTGTCAGAAAGTACAGAAGTACTAAACAAACTATAACTTTTATGGTGATATATCAAAGGGAGGGATGTAGGAACCAACTGAAAGAGCCCCAAACAGCCAAAGCTGGAACAATTTGAAGTAGTAGTAGATTATAACCTAAGGTATAAATGAAGTAGTACTGGATTTTAACTCAAAGTATAAAATAAATCTCCATGAAGACATACAAACAAACGATTGAATAAATAAATAAATGGGGGAGAAGAGACAAATATCCCATGCAGAAGAATTTCAAATAATTTATGTAGACACTACCCTCCTCAAGGCAATGGAGCATAATCCCGACTCCTTAAGTGTGGGCTCATAGTGACTTCCTTCCAAAGAGGACAATATGGAAGGAGGGGTGGGGAGAGTACTTTACAATGCAGAACCTGACAAATATTATCTTAGCCAAGTGATCAAAGTCAATATAAACAGTGAAAAGTCTTGTTGTTAGTATGTATCCTTGATATCGTGTGATGAAAATGGCATGTTACTTCATTGGTCTTGCACTCCAAAATCCATAACCCCAGTCTAAGCATGAGAAAAACATAAGAAAAATCCCAAAAGAGGGATTTCACATATGTCAAAACTTATCACATTGTACACTTTAAATATGTGCAGTTTACTATACATGAATTATACCACCATAAAGCTGTTTTTAAAAAAAGGTTAGCAGAAATTCAGTGAGAACATCTCCTACACCATAATAACTAAATGAAAAATGCCAAAGTGGAGGGAGTTGAGCCAGAGTTGCTCAGAAGGATACTGTTGAGGCTAGAAGGATAGATTAAACCAACCAACCAACCATGAGATGCTATGATAACCCTAATTACCCAAAAAAGCAGAATTCACTAAACCCCAGAAGCTGTTTAAAAACATACAAGTGCCTCACTGATTTCTTGCTTCACGTTCACATACAGCTGTTTCACATTCAGCTGTCCTGAAGGTTTTTTTTTTTTTTTTTTGGCCGCACCACGCAGCATGTGGGACCCTAGTTCCCTGACTAGGGATGGAACCCACGGCCCCTGCATCAGAAGCACATAGTCTTAACCACTGGACCACCAGGGAAGTCCCTGTCCTGAAGGTTTATTAAGTTTTTACCTCAATCTTCACACCCAACTTCAAACATCAATTTCTGCAACATTTGTGTTTTCATTAAAAATATATATATATATATGGTCTCGTGATATTCTTATAAGTTGACCTTTTCCTCAATCCTTTAGTATTCTATATTCAAGTAGCCCACATGATCAATTTTATGCTGCCTATTTTTACTAGGTTGAGCCTTAACTAACAGAAATAATAGCATAAGTCCAGTAACAAACAGGTGATTTTATTCATAAGTAAATTCATGGCAAAGACAGCCCCCACACCCTTGATGGCTGCAGCTGGAAAGAGAATCCAGTGAGTGTTGTTTCAGCATTTGACTGGAATTCTAGGCCCACCATAAACTATGTCTCTTGGCTAAGTGAGTGATGAAGCCAAGATTCAAACCCCAAACCTGCCTGGCTCCAGAGTGCACGTTTTTAATCACTCTGCCCACTGCCTATCGTAAGTTTAAATGCAAGTGCTAT
This sequence comes from Balaenoptera ricei, assembly GCF_028023285.1. NCBI lineage: Eukaryota > Metazoa > Chordata > Mammalia > Artiodactyla > Balaenopteridae > Balaenoptera > Balaenoptera ricei. Next base: position 30,600,715 of record NC_082653.1, read on the forward strand.
TAAGTGAAAAAATAAAATTATGCATAGATTATCTGAGGAAGGACAAACAAGAAAGTGGTTCGCTTCTGGGAAGGAAATTGGGTGGTTGACAGACAAACAACCTGAGCTAAGCAAGTTTTATGACTCAATACTGTGAATGTAAATGAAAGTGAGATAAAGAAGGAGATTGACCTGACATAGAAAAAGCTCCAAGATATACTTATCAAGTGAAAAATTTTCAATTAGATTAACAACAATATACATAAAATGATCCCTTTTGTGTTAAAAGAAAAATACGGTTGACATTATCTCTGGGGAGTGGGACTGGGAAACTGGGATGATTAGAAAATTTTGTTCATTATTATTTGTGTAATGTCTTAATTTTTAAATTATATGATGTATTTTCATAATAAAAACAGTGTTAAAGAACAAATAAATGCCCAATTCTGCCACTCTATGGCCCTGAGCAAGTCTGTTTGATCTCCCAGAGTCTCAGTTTCCTCCTCTGTAAAAAAGGGACAACACTGTTTCTTGTAAGGTTGCTGTGAGGAGAAATGAGATAACATGTACAAAGTGCCTGCTCTGTGGTACAGGCCCCCTATCTCACTGATATCTCACCTGATCTCATTAAAACAGCAATAGATCTCAGGGGAACAAAAGCTGGGAGAAGAATACTAACTCACAGCTTATCTCACAGTGATGATACTATTATTATATCTTCCTGTGAACAGAAGCCAAGTTGCCCCAGCCCTGAGTCCCACCTTGTTAAAAGCACTGACCTAGGATGCAGAGGATCCCGTCGGGTTGAGACTTGCTGCTCTGGGTCAGGATGCTCTGAACCTGGCGGAGTCGACTGCAGCTGCAATAAGAACAGAAATCAGCTTCCTGAGTGCCAGCACATGAAGGCATGAAGAAGAGAACGACTGCTAGGGATGGAAACTGGTCCTTGTCTGACTTTGGTATCGGAATCATAACAAGAAATTAGGGAGCATTCTTTTTTTTTTTCTATTTTTTGGAAGAGATTATGCAGAAGTGGTCTGAAGACTAAGTCTGAACTGCTGATTATAAACCGATGGTCAGTGGCTCTCTGGCTCAACAAAGGATGGAGCCAAAGGCCCTCTCATGATGAATGCTGGACAGGATTAGAACTGAGCAGCTGACCAGAAGGACTTCCAATGACTTCTCAATTTTGAAGTTTAATCAAGGAAGAGTTTCTACACTTATCTGTCCTAACTGTGGTCATCATTGGTCTGTTAAAAACAAACCAAAAAACAAACAGATAAAAACCAAAAACTGGCCTAAGGACCTAAAGGAAGCTCTGATGTATCATCATCAGAGAGTGTCAGTAGATGGTACTTGGTCCCATTTCTGTGCAGATCTCTGATTCCATTGGTTTTAGGCATATGCCCTTCCTCCCAAACAAAGCATAAGAAGAGACACGACCAGACATTAATATCACTTCTAAGGACCCCATGCTTTCCATATCAATCCCTCCTCCTTCCCAGAAGTCCGAGAGAGAGCTGGTCACTTTCCTGCTTGAGACTGATCTTTCCACAGGGTCTGTCCACATCACCTTCAGGTCCAAGATCTGTCTCCAGTATTCATTCCCTAACACTCCTATATTAATTTTTTTTCCCTACAGTAAACATATTCCCAGCCCTACCACATCATTATTATCTAAGATCCTCCACAAACCAACTACAGTAACTGTTCCATCCATAACAATCAGATTTCATCCTCACCACTCTGTTCCGGTACACTGCTCTACGCTCACCCAAGCAATAGTATTTCCAGTCAAACAACACCACTTCCCTTCCTTGGATTCTCTTTCCCCCCTGGATTCTTTCTGATGTCCCCATACCCCAAGTCCTTGACTTAGTGGTCATTATCACTGTCTTCCCTCAAGATGTTCACAGTCTTCCACCTAATACCAAAACCAAAGATAGCACCAAAAAATAGAAACCTACAGATCAATATCTACCATGAATATAGATATAAAAATCCTCAATAAAATATTAGCAAATAGAATTCAAAAACATACAAAAAGAATTGGACATCATGACCAAGAGGGATGCAAGGCTGTTTCACTACTGGTAAATCAATCAATATAATCCATCAGACTAAAGAAGAAAAAAAATCACACAACCATATAATTGATGCAGAAAAATCATCTAACAGAATTCAACACCCATTCATAATAAAAACACTTAGAAAACCAGAAATAGAGTTTCCTCAACTTGATAAAGAACATCTACAAAAAACCTCCAAAGCAAAGTTTGGAATATACTTAATGGTGAAAGACTAAATGAGGAACAAGAAAAAGATGTCTGCTCTCATTACTCCGATTCAACATAATACTGGAAGTTCTAGCCAATGCGATAAGGCAAAAAAAAAAAAAAAAGGAAATAAAAGGCATAAACATAGAAAAGGAAGACATAAAACCATCGCTATTTGCAGATGACATAATGACCTATGCAGGGAATCTCACAGAATCTACAAAAAAAAAAAATCTGAGAACTAATAAGTGAATTCAACAAAGTCACAAGCTCAACATGCAAAAACCAACTGTATAAATGAACACACAGAAACCAAAATTAAAAATACAGTATCGGGCTTTCCTGGTGGCGCAGTGGTTGAGAATCTGCCTGCCAATGCAGGGGACATGGGTTCGAGCCTTGGTCTGGGAAGATCCCACATGCCACGGAGCAACTGGGCCCGTGAGCCACAATTACTGAGCCTGCGCGTCTGGAGCCTGTGCTCCGCAACAAGAGAGGCCGCGATGGTGAGAGGCCCGCGCACCGCGATGAAGAGTGGCCCCCACTTGCCACAACTAGAGAAAGCCCTCGCACAGAAACGAAGACCCAACACAGCCATAAATAAATAAATAAAAGAACGTGAATTTCTAAAAAAAAAAAAAAAAAAAAAATACAGTATCATTTAAATATAAATCTAACAAAACATGCACTGGACTTACATGCTAAAAACTACAAAACACTGATTAAAGAAACCAAATAAGATATAAGTAAGTGGAGAGACGTATTTACGGACTGGAAGACTCAACATAATATAGATGTCAATTCTCCTCAAATTAGTGTACAAGTTTAACACAATTCCTATCATAATCCCAGCAAGATTTTTTGTAGATATAGAAAAGATTACTCTAAAACTTACATGGAATGGCAAAGCAACATTCTAGAATAGCTAAAACTTTTCTGAAAATGAATAAAGTGGGAGAAATCACTCTACCTGATGTCAAGACTTATTACAGAGACAGGTTCAAGATGGCGGAGCAAAAGAACGGGCACTCACTCCATCTTGCGAGAGCACTGGAATCACAACTAACTGCTGAACAGTCATCGACAGGAAGACACTGGAACTCACCAAAAAAGATACCCCACAACCAAAGACAAAGGAGAAGCCATAATGAGACAGTAGGAGGGGCACAATCACAATAAAATCAAATCCCATAACTGCTAGGTGGGTGACTCACAAACTGGAGAACACTTATACCACAGAAGTCCACTCACTGGAGTGAAGGTTCTGAGTACCACGTCAGGCTTCCCAACCTGGGGATCTGGCAAAGGAAGGAGGAATTCCCAGAGACTCAGATTTTGAAGGCTAGTGGGATTTGTTTGCAGGACATCGACAGGACTGGGGGTAACAGAGACTCCACTCTTGAAGGGCACACACAAAGTAGTGTGTGCATCAGGACTCAGGGGAAAGGAGCAGTGACCCCACAGGAGACTGAACCAGACCTACCTGCTATTCCTTGGAGGGTCTCCTGCAGAGGTGGGGGATGGCTGTGGCTCACCGGGGGGAGAAGGACACTGGCAACAGAAGTTCTGGGAAGTACTCCTTGGCATGAGCCCTCCCGGAATCTGCCATTAGCTCCACCAAAGAGCCTGTAGTCTCCAGTGCTGGGTCGCCTCAGGCCAAACGACCAACAGGGAGCGAACTCAGCCCCACCCATCGCAGACAAACAGATGAAAGTTTTACTGAGCTCTGCCCACCAGAGCAACACCCAGCTCTACCCACCACCAGTCCCTCCCATCAGGAAGCTTGCACATAGTCTCATCTACCAGGGGGCAGACAGTAGAAGCAAGAATAACTACAATCCTGCAGCCCGAGGAACAAAAACCACATTCACAGAAAGACAGACAAAATGAAAAGGCAGAGGGCTATGTACCAAATGAAGGAAAAAGATAAAACCCCAGCAACACAACTAAATGAAGTGGAGACAGGCAACCTTCCAGAAAAAGAATTCAGAATAACAATAGTGAAAATGATCCAGGACCCTGGAAAAAGAATGGAGGCAAAGATTGAGAAGATGCAAGAAATGTTTAACAAAGACCTAGAAGAATGAGAGAACAAACACCTAGAAGAATTAAAGAACAAACAAACAGAGGTGAACAATACAATAAATGATATGAAAAATACACTAGAAGGAATCAATAGCAAAATAACTGAGGGAGAAGAACGGATAAGCGACCTGGAAGACAGAATGGTGGAATTCACTGCTGCAGAACAGAATAAAGAAAAAAGAATGAAAAGAAATGAAGACAGCCTAAGAGACCTCTGGGACAACATTAAACGCACCAACATACGCATTACAGGGGTCCCAGAAGGAAAACAGAAAGGACCCAAGAAAATATTTGAAGAGATTATAGTCGAAAATTTCCCTAACATGGGAAAGGAAACAGCCACCCAAGTCCAGGAAGCGCAGACAGTCCCAGGCAGCCTAAACCCAAGGAGAAACACACCGAGACACATAGTAACCAAATTGGCAAAAATTAAAGACAAAGAAAAATTATTAAAAGCAACAAGGGAAAAACAACAAATAACATACAAGGGAACTCCCATAAGGTTAACAGCTGATTTCTCAGCAGAAACTCTACAAGCCAGAAGGGAGTGGCATGATGCGTTTAAAGTGATGAAAGGGAAGAACCTACAACCAAGATTACTCTACCCAGAAAGGATCTCATTCAGATTCGATGGAGAAATCAAAAGCTTTACAGACAAGCAAAAGCTAAGAGAATTCAGCACCACCAAACCAGCTCTACAACAAATGTTAAAGGAACTTCTCTAAGTGGGAAACACAAGAGAAGAAAAGGACCTACAAAAACAAACCCAAAACAATTAAGAAAATGGTAACAGGAACATACATATTGATAATTACCTTAAACGTGAATGGATTAAATGCTCCAGCCAAAAGACACAAGCTCGCTGAATGGATATAAAAATAAGACCCATATATATGCTGTCTAAAAGTAACCCACTTCAGACCTAAGGACACATACAGACTGAAAGTGAGGGGATGGAAAAAAGAAAAAAAGCAAAAGAAAGCTGGAGTAGCAATACTCATATCAGATAAAATAGACTTTAAAATAAAGAATGTTACAAAAGACAAAGAAGGACACTACATACTGATCAAGGGATCAATCCAAGAAGAATATATAACAATTAAAAATATATATGCCCCCAACATAGGAGCACCTCAATACGTAAGGCAAATGCTAACAGCTATAAAAGAGAAAATCGACAGTAACACAATAATAGTGGGGGTCTTTAACACCTCACTTACACCAACGGACAGATCATACAAACAGAATATTAATAAGGAAAGAGAAGCTTTAAATGACACAATAGACCAGATAGATTTAATTGATATTTATAGGACATTCCATCCAAAAACAGTTTACACTTTCTTCTCAAGTGCACACAGAACATTCTCCAGGATAGATCACATCTTGGGTCGCAAATCAAGCCTCAGTAAATTTAAGAAAATTGAAATCATATCAAGCATGTTTTCTGACCACAGTGCTATGAGATTAGAAATGAATTACAGGGAAAAAAACGTAAAAAACACAAACACATGGAGGCTAAACACTACGCTACTAAATAACCAAGAGATCACTGAAGAAATCAAAGAGTAAATCAAAAAATACCTAGAGACAAATGACAATGAAAACACAACAAGCCAAAACCTATGGGATGCAGCAAAAGCAGTTCTAAGAGAGAAGTTTATTGCTATACAAGCCTACCTCAAGAAACAAGAAAAATCTCAAATAAACAATCTAACCTTATACCTAAAGGAACTAGAGAAAGAAGAGCAAACAAAACCCAAAGTTAGCAGAAGGAAAGAAATCATAAAGATCAGAGCAGAAATAAATGAAATAGAAACAAAGAAAACAATAGCAAAGATCAATAAAACTAAAAGCTAGTTCTTTGAGAAGATAAACAAAATTGATAAACCTTTAGCCAGACTCATCAAGAAAAAAAGGGAGAGGACTCAAATCAGTAAAATTAGAAATGAAAAAGGAGAAGTTACAATGGACACCACAGAAATACAAAGCATCATAAGACACTACTACAAGAAACTCTATACCAATAAAATGGACAACCTGGAAGAAATGGACAAATTCTCAGAAAGGTATAACCTTCCAAGACTGAACCAGGAAGACATAGAAAATATGAACAGACCGATCACAAGTAATGAAGTTGAAACTGTGATTAAAAATCTTCCAACAAAAAAAAGTCCAGAACCAGATGGCTTCACAGGTGAATTCTATCAAACATTTAGACAACAGCTTCTCAAACTCTTCCAAAAAACTGCAGAGGAAGGAACACTCCCAAACTCATTCTACGAGGCCAACATCACTGATACCAAAACCAGACAGATAGTACAAAAAAAGAAAATTACAGACCAATACTACTGGTGAATATAGATGCAAAAATCCTCAAAAAAATACTAACAAACAGAATCCAACAACACATTAAAAGGATCATACAGCATGATTAAGTGGGATTTATCCCAGGGATGCAAGGATTCTTCAATATACGCAAATCAATCAATGTGATACACCATATTAACAAATTAAAGAATAAAAACCATATGATCATCTCAATAGATGCAGAAAAAGCTTTTGACAAAACTCAACACCCATTCATGATAAAACCTCTCCAGAAAGTAGGCAAAGAGGGACCCTACCTCAACATAATAAAGGCCACATACGACAAACCCCAAACATCATTCTCAATGGTGGGATGAATTGGGATTGACATATATACACTAACACGTATAAAATAGGTAACTAATAAGAACCTGCTATATAAAAAAATAAAATAAAATTCAAAAAAATTTTAAAAACTTATTATATAGCTAAAGTAATCAAGACTGTGGTTCTGGCTGAGAGACAGACACATAAATCAATGGAACGGAACAAAATAGCCAGAAATAGACCCACAAAAATATAGCCAATTAATATTTGACAAAGGGTGGAAAGCGATTCAATAGAGGAAATATAGTCTCTTCAATAAATGGTGCTGAAACAACTGGATATCCAAAGACAAAAACATGAACCTCAACCTAAACCTTATAACTTTCACAAAAATTAAGATAGATCATAGATTTAAAATTTTTAATGTAAAACTATAAAATCTTCAGAAGAAAAGAGAATAAATATTCAGGGCTTAGGATTTAATGAAGTTCTTAGGCTTGATACCAAAAGTATGATTGATTAAAAATTTGATAAATTAGACTTCATCAAAATTTTAAACTTTTTGCTTTGTGAAAGAACCTGTTGGGAGAATGAAAAGACAAGCTACAGATTGGGAGAACATATTTGCAAATCACTTATCTAACCAAGGAGAATACATAAGAAACTCTCCAAACTCAACAGTAAAAAAAAAATCCAATTAGAAAACAGGCCAAAGGCATGAAAAAACATTTTCTCAAAGTGGATATAGAGATGGCACATAAGCACATGAAAACATGTTCAACATCATTATCCATTAGGGAAATGCAAGTTAAAACCACAATGAGATATTACTACACATCTATTAGAAAAGCTAAAATATCCATAACAAATGGTGACGATACCGAAATGCTGGTGAGGATTCAGAGAAACTGAATCATTCATACATTTCTGAAGTAAATTAAAGAAGGCACCAATAATGGAAATACATTCATGTTCATGCATTGGAACACTGAATACTGTTAAGCTGTCAATACTACACAAAACAATCTACAGATTCAATATAATCTCCATCACAATTCCAGGAACTTTTATATATATATATATATTTTTTTTTTAATTTTTATTGGGGCATAATTGATTTACAATGTTGTGTTAGTTTCAGGTGTACAGCAAAGTGAATCTGGTATACAAATACACATATCCACTCTTTTTTTTAGATTCTTTTCCCTTATAGGCCATTACAGAGTATTGAGTAGAGTTCCCTGTGCTATACAGTAGGTCCTTATTAGTTATCTATTTTATATATAGTAGTGTATATGTGTCAATCTCCATTTTCCAATTTATCCCTCCCGTCCACTCCAGAAACTTTTTTTGAAGAAACAGAAAAATCCATCCTAAAATTCACAGTAATCTCAAGGAACCCAGAATAGACAAAACAATATTGAAAAAGAAGGATAAAGCTGGAGGACACACTTCCTGATTTTAAAAGTTATTACAAAGCTAACCATAACAGTTTGGTACTGGCATAAAGACAGACATATAGAACAGGGGTCCCCAACCCCCGGGCTGTGGACCGGTAAGCATCCACACCCTGTTAGGAACCCAGCCACAGAGCAGGAGGTGAGCGGCGGGCGAGCGAGCAAAGCGTCACCTGCAGCTCCTCATCGCTCACATTAATTACCCCCTGAACCATCCACCCCACCCCTGGTCCGTGGAAAAACTGTCTTCCACGAAACCTGTCCGTGGTGCCAGAAAGGTTGGGGACCACTGATTATACAACAATGGAATAGAATAGAGAACCCAGTAATAAACTCTTTTAGTGACTGGCTTATTTCACTTACTATAATGTGCTCATGGTCAAATGATTTTTGACAAGGGTACCAGGATTGAGAAAGGAGAGTTTTTTCAACAAATGGTTTTGGGAAAACTGTATAGTCACATGCAAATTAAAAAAAAAAAAAAAATTCAAACTCTGACTTTACACCATATACAAAATTTAACTCAGAATAAAGACCTAAATGTAAACCTAAAACTATAAAATTTTTAGACGAAAACATATGGGAAAAGCTTCATGACATTAGAGTTGGCAATGATTTTTTGTCATTTTCCAATGACACCAAAAGCACAGATGACAAATGGAAAGATACATAAATTAAACTTCATCAAAATTAAAAACTTATGTTCATTAAAGGACACAATTAACAGAGTGAAAAAATAACCCACAGAATGGGAGAAAATATTTGCAAATCATATATCTATTAAGAGGCTAATATCCAGAATACATAAAGAACGTCTATAACTCAACAACGACAAACAACTCAAAATGGGCAAAGAACATGAATAGACATTTCTCCAGAGAAGATACATAAATGGCCAATAAGCACATGAAAAGATAAAAGATGCTCAATATCACTAATCATCAGGGAAATGCAAATCAAAACCACAATGAGGTATTACTGCCACACAAATTAACATGGCTACTATCGAAAAAGCAGAAAATATAAAGTTTAGCAAGGATGAGGAGAAATCAGAACCTTTGTGCACCATTGGTGGGAATGTAAAATATTGCAGTTGCTGAGGAAAACAGCACAGTGATCCTCAAAAAATTAAAAACAGAATTACCATATGATCCAGCAATTCCACTTCTGGGTATACACCGCAAAGAAATGAAAGCAAGACTCAAAGAGATATTTGTACACCCATGTTCATAGCAGCATTATTTGCAATAGTCAAAAGGCAGAAGCAACCCAAGTGTCTATGGACACAGATAAACTGTGGTATATACATACAATGGAATATCATTCAATCTTAAAAAGGACAGGAAATTCTGACATACGCTAAAACATGGATGAACTTTAAGGACATTATAATAAGTGAAATAAGCCAGTCACAAAAGGACAAATGTTATATGATTCCGTTTTTATGAGGTACCTACAACAGCCAAATTCACAAAGACAGAAAGTAGAATGATGGTTGCCACGGGCCAGAGGGAAGGAGTGGGGAGTTACTGTTTAATAGGTACCAGAGTTTCAGTTTTGCAAGATGAAGAGTTCTGTGGATAGATACTGGTGAATGTAGCACAACAATGTGAAAGTACTTAATACTACTAAATTGTACACTTAAAACAGTTAAGATGGTAAATTTTATGTGTATTTTACCATAATTTAAAACATTTTAAGTTAAAAGAAGCCAATGTGATGTAAAACAGAAAGAACAGAGAGGGAGAACTCTTCTTATGTAAAAGAGATTAAAGAATAATAAGACAATGCAATTTATGAACCTTAATTCGATTTAAACAAACAAACAAGCAAACAAAAACCCAGGGAAACATCTATGAGACATCTGAGGAAATTTGAATATGCCTTGTATAATAGGTAATAATTATATTATATATTATTATAATATTATTATCTATTATCCAGGGCATATTCAAATTGACTATTAATTTTCTTAGCTGAGATAATATTATGGTGGTTACGAAGTAGAATGTCCTTTTTCTTTGCAGAGTCATGAGGCAGTACTTAGGAGCAAAGTGTCATTATACCTGCAAATTGAAAAACGTTTAACAGAAAAGAAGAATGAAAAGAAAAGAAAAAGTAAAGACAATGCACATAAGGTAAAAGTTAAAATTGGTGAATCTAAGCGACGGGTACAGAGTATTCATTGTACTATTCTTTCAGCTTTTCTGTATTATTCAAACATTTTCATAATAAAAATTGGGGGCTGGAGGTAAGGAGGACATGTGCAGTAACTCAGTAACTACTTTGGAAGTAGCAGAATTTAAGCCGCAAGATGATTAAGATTAAAACTTCTTTCCCTGGGAAATGGTTGCCTGTCCCTCCCCACTTTCTCATGTTTAATATAAGATTCATTTTGCAATCATTCTCTACACGACAAATATTTTATTAAGTTGGTCCTTTGGTCCATTGCCCAACCCTAGCTGACTACCAAGGTTACCAAGAGCTCTTGGGCTTTCAAACTTAGAATCAGCCAGTGACAAAAAGCATTAACAGGTCATGTGACCAGGAAACAAACAGCTCCCCAACTACTGCAGTGGGAAGCCAAGACAATACTGAAGACAGGAGCAAAAACAGGATTTTTTCCCCTGCAAGTATTTTGGGAAATAAATAAAGTGAAAAGTAAAACAAAGTGAAAGCATATAAAACGTAGAAAGACCTTCCTCTTCCCAGAGTAAAACATTATCATGGTATTTTCTTGTCAAATGGGTAGAACTAAATTTAGTTCTTTTTTCCTTTGAATATTTTCTTGCTTCCCAAATTTAATTTTTAACCAGAACATAGCCTATTGTTTGTCACTGAACCATTAAACTTTTCACTTACTGAAATAGCTACCTATTAAAAAACACCTGGTAAGTATAAAGAAAACCACAATCACTCATATTTCCAGCACCCAGAATTAACCTACGTTAGTGCCTTTTTGAATTATGTAAAATATTAATTTATCATCCTTTTTTATTTAAAAAAATGGAATATGACATATAAAACTAAAGTCTTCACTGTTCCCCACCCCCGGAGGTCACCATTATGAGTTTGTTGTGTATCCACCCACTCTTTTTTTCCTTTTTTTCAATAGAAACTTTCAAACACACACCAAGCCCAGCAACAGCACTGCCCTGTAGCTTCCAGGTCTACCTGAGCACAGCTGGCACATCCTGGGTAGACGGCCTGTGGTCACCCACAACTTTACAAAGTTCCTCCTTTAGAATACCTGTAGACTCAGCAGACCCAGTAATATTGTTTATATCAAACATGCTGCTTGTATACTATACTTTATTTCTCACTTTCCTTGGATTCAGGCTCAAAATCTAGACATGACAGATGACAAGACGAAAACAAGACCCAAAGAGAAGCAGTTTGCCCAAGATCACAAGGCTGAGTAAAGATTAACAGCCCCAGGACCTGAGTGACCAGGCACCGACTCTGAACTTCTCCTGATATACCTCACTGATTTCCTGACAATAAAGTTAGCCTCAGATACAATATTTCTGAATTCTAAACAATCATCTCTGTTCTCCCCATCTTCCATTTTATACATAATAGTTAATTCACTGCTCATTGCTTTTATAACAATTACTGTATACATAGCCAGGTATATTTTCTTGTTTGTTTGTGTTTTATTATCCTGGTTCCCTGGAAATGAAGGAGAAAATTTGAAAATTTTATTTCTGCCTGTTTTTCCTCCATAATTTATGCTTTTTGATTTTCAAAATTAAACAATTAAAACATGAATAATTCTCCTTATATTCTATATGCTTTGTGCTTTGAATGTTTTACAAAGTGAATCCTCATACCAATCAGAATCACTTCATCTTATAAAACTGTTGTGAACAATCTGATGTGAATCTCTCAGTAACACATAGTTTGGGTGAGTTTTTTGGGGAGAGAGTTGTTTTACATAAACTCATAATAACGACATATGTAACTGCTCTGCAACGTGCTTTTTTCACTTAACATTGTACCTTAAGATCTTTCCAAGCTAGTAAATAGAACGCAACCTCATTTTTAAAACTGTTGTACTATGTTCTTTTGTTTTTATTTAACCAGACACTATAATTGAACATTCAGGATTTTTATTATTTTTGCAAATAGCAAACAATGCTTCATTGAACAACCTTATATAGCCATCTTTGGCATAAGTACTAAAGTTTCTGCAAGGTAGAGACTAGCAGTGCCAGGTTAAGAGGTATCTGCATTTAAAACTTTGATAGATCTTGCCAAATTGTCTTCTTAAAACGTTCACCTACAATATACCAGAGTACCTGTTTCCCCATAACTTCTAAACCATGTGTGGTTAGAATTTTCATTGTTATACAGTTGTCCCTTGTTATCCATGGAGGATTGGTTCCAGGACCCCCACAGATACCAAAATCTGCAGATGCTCAAGTCCCTTATATAAAATGGCATAGTATTTGCATATAACCTATGCATATCCTCCGGTACACTTTAAATCATCTCTAGGGACCTCCCCGGCAGTCCAGTGGTTAAGACTCTGGCTTCCAATGCAGGGGGTGCGGGTTCGATCCCTGGTTGGGGAACTAAGATCCTACATGCCACACGGTGCAGCCAAAAATAAAAAAAAAAATCATTTCTAGATTACTTATACCTAATATAAATGCTAAGTGAACAGCTGTAAATACAGTATAAATGCTATATAAATAGTTGCTTGTGTGCAGTAAATTCAAGTTTTGCTTTCTGGAACTTTCTCAAATTAAAAAAATATATATATATATTTTTTCATTTATTTATTTATTTTTGGCTGCGTTGGGTCTCTGTTGCTGCACCTGGGCTTTCTCTAGTTGCAGCGAATGGGGGCTACTCTTTGTTGTGGTGCACGGGCTTCTGATTGCGGTGGCCTCTCCCGTTGTGGAGCACGGGCTCTAGGTGTGCGGGCTTCAGTAGTTGTGGCACATGGGCTCAGTAGTTGTGGCTCATGGGCTCTAGAGTGCAGGCTCAGTAGCTGTGGCGCACGGGCTTAGTCGATCCACGGCATGTGGGATCTTCCTGGACCAGGGCTCGAACCCGTGTCTCCTGCATTGGCAGGCAGATTCTTAATTGCTGCGCCACCAGGGAAGCCCAAAAAATACATTTTTGATTGGGGTGGTTGAATCCATGGATGCAGAACCTGTGGATGTGAAGGGCTGGCTGTAATATTATTTTATTTAGGAGTTTTGCATTTGTAGTTCTCCTTTGTACTCTTCTAGTCAAACGCCAGCATTATGCCAGCATGAGAGAACAAATGGGAAAGCTTTCTGAGGTATATACTTCACTTAGCATGCTTTCCATTTTCATTTCCCTTGATAACATACACTGTGCCCCTTCTCTGCCACAGCATCCAATCATGACTCACCCAGAGGCAAGCCAGGTCAGCTGGAGTCCTTTCCAGGGATTTCCTATTTTAGAGGTAGAAGAGAAATGGCCTCTAGGGTCACAGTGCAGGAAGAATGTGGATTTCGGGCTATATAGATAGAGGCAACTATTTTGATAGCAGAGTCTTGGTTCCAGTTCCTGAGGCCCTAGTTCTTACAGGTCTTCCTACAAGTCTATCTCCCCACTATTCCTTCCAGCCAAGTAAGCCAATACATTCACTCCCTTTTTTACTTTAATTTATTGAGTTGGGTTTCTGTCACTTGAAACAGAGAGTATTCTTCCTATTATGAAATCAATTCCAGGAAATGTTTAGGGTTGAAGCATACCAATGTCTGTAACTTACTTTGAAAAGCATTAAAACATAGGATGAATTGATGGATGGAGAGCGGGATGACTATATGATAAGGCAAACAGAGCAAATACATTAAGCAGAGAATCTAGGTATGAATATACATGAATGTCCACTGAACAATTCTTTCAACTTTTCTGTACTTCCAAACAGTTTTCATAATAAAATATTGGGGGGAAAATCAACAGCAGGAGTAATACAACATATTATTATATCAGCATTAATCCAGACTTCAGATACTGATTACAAGGAGCTACTGCAGGACTGCTAAGAAAAGGGTTTAAGGACTTAAGAAAGCTGGCCCTGCATTAAAGTGGCAACTATTTATTCCCTCCATAAAACAGACTTGGAAGAAAGCCAAGAAGGCAGGATGTGTCTCAAGTCAATAAATGTCCTTTCCCACTGATGTCCTTTCTGGAGCAACAATTTGCAATGGAAAAAGCAAAGGCAACATTACTGCTGTCATAACCAATACATGGTTAACCAGTGACCATAAAGTGACTCAAACTGAAGGGATACACACACACACACACACACACACACACACACACACACACACACGACTGAGAAATGTGTTGGCATCATTTAACTATTCGATGACTTGAATTTTCTCCCAGCATTTTCATGTAGCTCATCACAGCCATTAGTAATCCTAAGCAATATAACTTTCAATCCACACAGCTACCTCTCTGTGGTAGAGACAAACAGGTGCCTAATCCATCCATATCCATTCTCCCCGCTCCCCCTTTTTTTTTTTTTTTTTTTTTACTAATACTGGGTTGGCCAAAAAGTGCCTTCGGTTTTTAAGTAAAAATAAAAACATTTTTCATTTTTGCCAAGAACTTTACTGAACAACACAGTCACCATTTTGTTCCACTACCTTCTGTCATTTTTCAGGCAACTTCATAATTCCATCTTCCCAAAACTTTTTATCTTTTTGAGCAAAGGTTCCCGGTGCCTTTTACAGTCTTCCAGGGAACTGAAATTTTTTCCATTAACAGAATTTTGTAAAGACCAAAATAAATGGAAATCTGAAGGTGCAATGTCTGGTGAATACGGTGGATGAATCAGAACTTCCCACCCAAGCTGTAACAGTTTTTGCCTGGTCATCAAAGAAACATGTGGTCTTGCGTTATCCTGATGGAAGATTATGCATTTTCTGTTGACTAATTCCGGATGCTTTCTGTCGAGTGCTGCTTTCAGTTGGTCTAACTGGGAGCAGTATATGTTGGAATTAATCGTTTGATTTTCCGGAAGGAGCTCATAATAGAGGACTCCCTTCCAACCCCACCTTATACACAACATCACCTGCTTTGGATGAAGACCGGCCTTTGGTGTGGCTGGTGGTGGTTCATTTTGCTTGCCCCACGATCTCTTCCATTCCACGTTATTGTACAGTATCCACTTTTCATCACCCATCACAATTTGTTTTAAAAACAGAACGTTTTCGTTATGTTTAAGTAGAGAATCGCATGCAGAAATACAGTCAAGAAGATTTTTTTCACTTAACTTGTGTGGGACCCAATCAAAGCGACGAACATAACCAAGCTGGTGCAAATGATTTTCAACGCTTGATTTGGATAACGCTTGATTTGGATATTTTGAATATGTCAGCTATCTCCCGCGTGGTATGATGTTGACTGTTCTCAGTTAAAGTCTTGATTTGATTGCTATCAACTTCAACTGGTCTACCTGACCGTGGAGCATTGTCCAGCGAGAAATCTCCAGCAGGAAACTTCACAAACCACTTTTGACACATTTGATCAGTCACAGCACCTTCTCCATACACTGCACAAATCTTTTTTTGCGTTTCAGTTGCATTTTCACCTTTCTTGAAATAATAAAGCATAATATGCTGAAAATGTTGCTTTTTTTTCTTCCATCTTCAATTTTAAAGTGGCTACACAAAAATTCACCAATTTTGATACATTTTTAATTTTTTATTTATTTAAATAAAATTTATTTATTTATTTACCTATGGGTGCGTTGGGTCTTCATTGCTGTGCACGGGCTTTCTCTAGTTGCGGCGAGCAGCGGCTACTCTTCGTTGAGGTGCACAGGCTTCTCATTGCAGTGGCTTCTCTTGTTGTGGAGCACGGGCTCTAGGCGTGCGGGCTTCAGTAGTTGTGGCACACGGGCTTAGCTGCTCTGCAGCATGTGGGATCTTCCGGGACCAGGGCTCAAACCCGTGTCCCCTGCACTGGCAGGTGGATTGTTAACCACTGCACCACCAGGGAAGTCCTGATAAGTTTTTTTTTTAAATGCATGCTGATATGACAGCTGTCATAACACAATCTAACAAAATTGTTTCGAATAAGTTAAAGACAACTAAGCACTACTAGAGCCACTTAAGGAAAAAACCAAACGAACCTTTTGGCCAACCCAATAGTATCCCAATTTTATTTGGAGCAGCAATTGGCACAGCTCCTTTGCTTCTAGAGCTGACCAATGAGACATGCAAAAGCCATCAGGTGGAGGCTTCTGGGAAAGTTTTCTGAAGGGAAAGAACTGACTCAACTAGGAAAGCTGCCGCTTTTCTTTCCCCTTCTTGCCTGACAGACCGGATAGCTAGAGTTCCTGCAGCCGTTTTGTGACCATGAAGCTATGGAGAAAATGGAATCCATTTGCTAAATACAAACACAGAAGAGGCCTGGTTCCCTGATGACTTCATACCAGGCCTAGCCTGCCCTCCTCTAGACAGACATCTTTTGCAAGAGAGAGTAAACCTCAAACTTAAGTCATTATTGTTAAGCATCTTCTACCAGCTGCCAAACATGGTTCCTAACTGACAGGTCACCTTATCTAAAATGGTTAAAACTTGTACCCAATTGCAATTCATGTCTATGCATATTTCACAAATTGGGGTATATAAGACTCTCTACAAACTAAATCTGAGAACTTCAGAAAATGCTACCCACCACAAATGAAAAATGTTATTTCAAAGTCTGTCACTATGCTCCACTGTAACAATATATTATTTCCCATTTTCTTCCTTTTCTCCAGATTTCTCTGAGCATTTCCACACACAATCTGCTCTTTGTAAAGTCAGTTTCACAGGTCTTCATTCAAAAGGCATCCACAAGTACTTTCCCTCACCTCTTTGACTATTAAAAGCATGCCAAATATAAATGCACTGTGGAATCCTGGATTGGATCTTGGAATAGAAAAAAGACATTAGTGGAAAGACTGGGCAAATAAAGTCTGGAGTAATAAACTCCAAATAAAAACAAATGTACTAAGTAAACAAAGTTTACCTAGTAAACTAATGTACGGTACAAATATTAATTTCTTAGTTTTCATAAATGCACCATGTTAACATTAGAGGAAGCAGAGTGAAGGCCATATAGGAACACTATGTACCATATGTACAAATCATCTATAAACCTAATATTATTTCAAACAAGTTGAAAGCAAAAAGCATGCCAAATTAGCTAACTTTCCCTCGAACTAGGGTTCAAAATCACAGAAAACAGTTTTAAATACCCAAGTAGCAAACTCTGCTTTTTCTTTTCTTTTTAATTTCAGGGCAAAGCAGTATTTAAGCTGTGGAACTCTTGAGGGCATCTGCATCTCATCTACTCCCCCTCTCCAAAAATTAGAACATGACAGAAGAGCCCAAGAGCTAGGAAACACTGTTACAATACTGTGCACTATTAATGCAACTATACTCACTAAATAAGAGTCCTCAGAACACAGTCATCCCAGACATATGTGAAAATGCAGACAGGGGCATCCCCTGCTTCTCAAAGTTCGCTTTTACATAAGACCTACCTGTTTTCACTAACTGAAAGAAATCTGAAGAGGGTTTTTGCTTTTATGAAAAAAGGTGAAAAACAAAGATAGCCAGCATCTGTTTTGCAGTGGAGCAATGAGAGTGGCACTGCCAAGCTCCTTCCCTGGTAACTACACTCAGCATAACAGCAACAAGCCTCCATAGCTTTGAACTGTGTCTGTGAGCATCTGTGCTTTATCCTGATTTATTTTATGCCTCTGTTAGCAAGATGTGTTCTAAGGTAATTGCTCCTTCGCTTTAGGCTGTTTCACCTTACAAAAGGTTTCCTAGGAAGGCTCTACTTTCTGACAGCAGGGGGAAACCCATACTTAGACTTCCACCCTGGGCCAGAAATAAGGCCATAAATACGTAACTAAGCAAACACTTTTTACTTCTATAGCACCAAACCAAGCCTCCCTGGCCAGCATCCAAGCAAGTATACTGAAGGTGAAACTTCACATTTTCAGACACACAAGGTCATAGTCTTGCTCTGTATTTTGAGTTTTCTTAAGGCAGGGACAATTACCACTTCTGTAGATCTGTAAACCCAAAAGAGAACCACGGGTATTGGTACCTGACCAATAAACATCACCTGAAGAGATAACCTGCCTCTGTGAGGCTTTACGTAAGCGCTCTCTATAGAAAATCACTATGGTGACCCACCTTCCCACCATCTAGCTTACAACTGTGATTATTCATTCTCTGAACACCCATAGCCCACAGTTTCACCTGTAATTATTCTTTATTCATTCAATAAATAATTAGTGCAAGCAGTGTTTCATAATAGCTAACAACAGCAGTTCACATTTAGTGAGTACTGACTATGTGCCAGACACTGACCTAAGCACTAGGGCAAGCAATATGGGAAATGGCAATAAAAAATGGTCCCAGCCCGGGGCTTCCCTGGTGGCGTAGTGGTTAGGAATCCGCCTGCCAGTGCAGGGGACATGGGTTTGAGCCCTGGTCCGGGAAGATCCCACATGCCACGAAGCAACTAAGCCTGTGAGCCACAACTACTGAGCCCACGTGCCACAACCACTGAAGCCCGCGTGCCTAGAGCCTGTGCTCCGCAACAAGAGAAGCCACCACAATGAGAAGCCCGCACACCGCAACGAAGAGCAGCCCCTGCTCGCCGCAACTAGAGAAAGCCCGCACGCAGCAACGAAGACCCAATGCAGCCATAAATAAATAAATAAATTTATTTTTATTTTTTTTAAAAAAAAGGTTCCAGCCCTTTGGTAATTTCCAGAAGCAACAAAGGTCCTTCCTTATGAGTCCCTTAACAAGAAAAAAATCCCACCTATACATGGTATAGAAGAACTCCAGCACAGGAACTCCTCGGTCAGAATTTTTTGCTAGAGCACACGCCCCCCAGTGAGTTCTTAATAAAGGGCGCGTGGAAAGTCAAACTATGAGACCTCGCATGTGTGAAATGTCTTTATTGTTCCCTCACACCTGCCTGAGAGTTTGGCTGGATACAGAATTCTGAGTGGGAACCCATTTTCTTTTAGAAGGCACTCCTTGCTCCATTATCTTCTAGTGTCCATTCTTGCTACAATCTAATGATTCATGACTCTATGTGATTTGTAGATATTCTTTTGTCTTCATAGTGCTCAAAACTTTCATGATGTGGGGACTTCCCTGGTGGCGCAGTGGTTAAGAATCCTCCTGCCGATGCAGGGGACACGGATTTGAGCCCTGGTCCAGGAAGATCCCGCATGCCACAGAGCAACTAAGCCCATGCGCCACAACTACTGAGCCTGTGCTCTAGAGCCTGCGAGCCACAACTACTGAGCCTGCACGCCACAACTACTGAAGCATGAGCACCTAGAGCCCGTGCTCCACAACAAGAGAAGCCACCACAATGAGAAGCCAGTGCACCACAACAAAGAGTAGCCCCCGCTGGCTGCAACCAGAGAAAGCCCACGTGTAGCAACGAAGACCCAATGCAGCCAAAAATAAACAAATAAAAAATAAATTTCTAAAGAAAAAAAAAATTTCATGATGATGTGCCTTGGCATGGATATTTTTAAATTAATTGTGCTGGATTCTTGGAGGGTCCTTTTAATCTAGAAACACACCTTTGTTTGTGAGAAACTGTATTTTATTTTGGATGATTTCTTCATGCCAACAAACAATAACCACCCACTATCCCTCCTTGTTACAGACATCTACAAACCTGTAGGTCATTCAGTCCTCCACATTCCCTCAAGATTTAGCTTCTGGATCATTGTCTCTTTGCTATTACTACTCCCATCTTAATTCATGATGATCTCAATATGCACTGAGATAACCCTTCCACTATCCTTACCTCTCAGTTCCTTTACTCCTATTTTCCAATTACGTCCTCTATCCTACCTCAGCCACTCCCTCCCACAGTGCCCACATCCAAGCAGCTCAACACAGCTGAAGGGGAAGCATTCAACCATGCTAACTGGGTCTCACCCACCTTAAATTTATGACCACAAATGCCAAATGGGCACCTGGTGCCCTAAAATATTTCCTTATTCAACTCATTTTTTCCCACTCTCTTGGATGAATTTTACACCTTCTTTCTCCTCAAACTTCCAACACCTCCCCCACTCTTCATTTTTAGCTAAAGACCTTCCTTCTTATTTAACTGAGAATATGGAAGTAATCAGAAGAGAACGTTCACTCTGTCCCACTACCAAGCTACCAATTCACCAGTATTTGGGTCAATATAATCACCACAGATGAACTGTCCATGTAGCTATCGAGCTTAAGGTCAACATATCCATTTATATCCTAGACGCCATTCCCTCTCATCTACTCAAGGACTTCACCCCTGCAATTGTCCCTTCTCTCTCTTTAATCATCAATTTGTCTCTCTGTACTCCACCATTCCCATTAACTTACAAATATGCTATCTGCCCACCTAAAAACAAAAACAACTCTAACACTTCGTGCCCTTCCAGTCACAGCCCTATTACTCTGCTCTCCCTAATAAAAATCCTTGAAATAACATCACTGTGACTATCTATACTCACTGTCTTCAACTCCTCTTCTATATCCTCTTGAACCCACTGCACCAAAACTGTTCTTGTCAAGGTCTCCAATGACCTCCACATTACCAAATCTAATAGTCTATTCTTGCATTTATCATTTGATTATCCTTGATTCTTCCCCTATCTCAGAGGTAGGAAACCATTTACCCTCAGATTTTGGAAGACATTGCTACACTGCCTTTTTTACATGGGATATCCCAGGGCTTGGATGTTGGTCCTCCTCTCTATCTACATTTACTCCCTGGGTCTCTATCTAGTCTCATAGCTTTAAAAAAAAATTTTGGAGTCACCAGTATTATGGGTGGTATTTCCAGTTTCAATCTCTCTCCTGAACTACAGACTAATATATCCAACTGCTAATCCAATTTCTCCACTTGGCTATCTATTAGGAAACTCAAATGAACAAGGTCAAAATTGAACTCTGTTTTCTCCACAAATCTGCTCTTATTCCAATGTTCCCAATATCAGTAAATGGCAACTCCATTCTTCCAACTGCTGAGCCCCAAACTGACTATGCTTTCTTACATTATTGTTCCTTCAGCCCTATTTCCTCCCCAATACTTATTTCTCACCACACTGTATTATGATTTTTACCTCTCTCCACTTACAAAGGAGCTCTTGAAGGGCAGAGGCCTGCCTTACTGCTCTGAATCCACAGTACCTAGCACAGTGTATGTTGGATTATTTGCATAAAGAGGCAGTGAAATTTAAACTGTTAAACAAGTCCTGAGCAGGATCAGAGTCCTCTGCAGGAAAAGATCTGAAGTAGGAAAGCATATTTCAACTATTTCCACTGGTTCCTTAGTACAAGTAAAGATAGTTAGTTGGTAATAACTCCAAAATCTCGGTGGCTTGAAACAAAGGCTTACTTCTTGCTCACTCTACGTGTCAAACATAGGTCACCTGGAAGCTTGCTCTGGTTCCCAGACTGAGACTAGCCACCATCTGGAGCACCAACAATCACCAAAACAGAGGGAAAGAGTGGCAAATTACACACCAGAAGTTTTTACCATGAAGGGATGCACATCATTCCTATGCACATTTCACTGACCAAAAGCAACTAACAACGCCATATCCATCTTCAAGGGTGCAAGCAAGTACAATGGTACCACATGCCCAGGAGACAGAAACCAAAGATATTTGATGGACAGCACTGATGACCACCGTATCATTAAAAAGAAGCTTCTAGATCTAAGCAACAATATTTTAACTCCTGATCTCTACTGCTCATCTGTGAAAATGAACTCCATTGCTAGAAGAGAACCACTCACCTGCAAAGTACTATCTATGCGTCTTTAGGAATGTAGCTTCACCAGTTAGGCCCGCCTCTTTCATCACTCAGGTGTCAGAGTGCAGCAAAGAAGCCAAATATGGGTGACAGGAAAGTGCTGAGCACAAACCTTCTAGAAACGTTCAACCTCAAAATCTGGGAAAGGCTTGACTGAATGAGTAAGAAAAGCACGTTCAGTTAAAAACGGCAGGGAAAGGAGGGAAACTTTCACAAAATTTCTTTTACCAAAGGTATACAACCTCCAGGCCTTGGGGTTCCTTGCACTACCCTATGTCTGAAGACTAACAAGTTTCACTCAAACCACGTGATGGAAAATTCGGAGTTTGAGTATGATTAGTAAAGTTAGCCAACATTGATCTTTTTAACATAAAAACACTACTTACACACACAAAAAATGTATACTGACATGCTACCAGAAGCAAGGAAGGAAGCAGTTATTTTAGAGATGGATTTTATTCAGAAGCTCTTTTTTCCCTAAAAGTCTCAAGGACTCCAGACTTCAAAGCTCAAGACGATATGGGATGAACCCCAAGTCTACATAGACCCTGGATTTAAAGTGTGGCTGCTTCAAGTTCTAAAGTATCCTGTGCAGTTTCTACTTTATTCAAAGTTTAAATACTTTCTAACAGTGAAACTGGCTGCCAGAAACGTTAGGACAGACTGGAGATGGTTACCACAAGCTGCTAAACACTTGGAACTGTAAAGCTCACTGAAATTCCACTGAAGAGCAGAACAGGAGTCCAAATATGTCACCTAACGTCACCTGCCAAATCAGAAGCAAATTAGGACTCCCAAATGCAACCAAGGGTATCTAGTCCCACCTCCCCATCCTTTATTTATTCAACCAACATGTGTTAATAGCTGGGGTGGAAGAAGGAATGTCAGTAAGTAAGAGAGGGACTGGATTTTAAGATTTAGTTCTTGTTCTCCATGAATCTGGTGGAGTTAAAACAAAATAAAAACAAAACAAAGAAAAAAAAGATTTGAGAGCAAAAATTCCAAAATACAATGCCTTAAATACCATAACAAGGATACAGGAAAGATCATTCTCACATGTAAGTTGACAACCTTCTTTCAAGGAAACAACACTGTATTTGCTTTGTTAAGTAGCTAGAATAAAGAAAAAGCAAACAAAACAAATAAAAACCCTCTTCTGGTTTAATGACAGTTTAGCAGAACCAAAGCCCATTTCTCTCTCTTCCTCCCTTCCTCTCAATGGTCTCTGCTACAACCCCTCCATCATTCCAACCTCCACACTCCACTGGCGGCCCCAAACCAGCTCCATCACGAATAATACCGAGACTATCAAGGTCAGCCCCAAAGGCACAGGAAGCAGACAGCAGAAAAAAATCTTCATATATCGAAAGGGGGCGGGGACCCTCCCTATAATGAGGCACCCGGGGGCTCTATCTCTAGGCTCTGAGGCCTGGGATCCGCAGCTTTCAGGGATTCTGGCCCCTTTTTCCTTATCCAGGCCCCTAATGACCTCCACCTGTCCTCAACCTGAGCTCTCCATCGTGGAGTGAGGGAGAGGCTCGGGCTGGGGCAGGGGGAGGTGGGGAAACGCGAAACAGGGAAGATGCTGTCCGTGTGGGTGTTTCTAGGGGGCGGGAGGGGAGTACTCTCTAGGGAAGGCACAGTGAGAGGGAAAGGCTCTAAAGGAGACCTACTGTAGGGGAGCATGAAAGGTAAGCCATTTCGAGGGAAACCCATTTAGGGGTTCTATAAGGGGCGCTATTGTGAGGGGACGTCTCCATAGATGGCCATTTCTAGGGGAAATATCCTATGGCGAAGGCAAGTGAATTAATCATACAGAAAGCACTGTGGAGGTTCTCGATAGGCGAATCTTTCCGGGGGGAAATGTTCTATGGGGTTGGGGATGTTATAATAGGGGGTCTTTACAGAGGAACCATTGTGGGAGCCTCTGCACCGAGAGCCGCTCCTCGGGAAACGTTCGTCAGGGAACCGTTCAGGAAAAAACCGTCCGCAAGGAAGCCATATCGGGCCACGCCCTTCGGCGGGAGGCTTCTCCAGACCCCAACAGCCCGCAACCGCCTGCCCGCCCGCCCGCCCCTCTGCGGCCTCGGCCCCGCGTACCTGACGGAGGGCGACCCGCGGCCAGGGCCGCCGGGGGACCGTGCGCGGGGCAGCCCCAGCCGGTGTGGGGGGTACACGTCCATGGCTGCGAGCGGCGGAGGAGGACAGCGCCGCTGCGAGGGTCACTCAGGCCTGTGGGGCGTCTCCGGGCCCGCTTCGGCCGGGCGGGGCGGCTGGGCGTGCCGGGTGGGCGGGGGGCGCGGTGCGCGGGGGCACGTAGGGGGCGGGGGCACGTCGGGGGGTGGGGGTGGGGGTGGAGCCGGAC
Source organism: Balaenoptera ricei (assembly GCF_028023285.1). NCBI lineage: Eukaryota > Metazoa > Chordata > Mammalia > Artiodactyla > Balaenopteridae > Balaenoptera > Balaenoptera ricei. Next base: position 30,625,358 of record NC_082653.1, read on the forward strand.
GCCTGCAAAGAGCGCGGATGGGGGCAAGCGCACGGCTGCGGGTCGAGTCTTCCTTAAGCTTCGAGGCGGCCGGGTTGGACGTTGGGATCGTGGGTCCCCAGAGTGAAAGCTACCGCGCCGCCGCTCTGCCCTGTCTTCAGGCTTCGCATCGTGGAGTGGGACTCTGCGGCGCCCCCAGCCACGCACACGGGCGCGCCCGGGGGCGGGGCCTCGTTCCACCCCGCCCAGTCCACTTCGGCCTCCAGCAAAGCCTTCTGCTGCCGCAGCAGGTCCCTGGCGCGGAGATCTGAACCGCCCTGGTGCTCGGCTTTCGTGTCCCGGTCTCCCAGGCCGGTTCCTTGCTGCTGTTTCCTCACCTGCTGCTAGTCAATTGTGCACCCTCCCTTCAAACATTAAGCCGATTTCTAGCCGACCTATGGTTAGCGGTGCGCGCCCAGCCTTGCGCAGACGTTAGGGGCTCACAGGGGCCCAGAGGATCCCTGCCCTTTACAGTTCAGATTCTGACTCGACCCGTTTCCGACTGCAGGGCCGTATGCAAGAAACCCAATCCCAGCGAGCGTCAGTCTTCTGTGTAATTGACAGTTTCCAGGCATCCTGTATATATAGGACGTATTTAATGATTTTGTCCTGCGTCGTATATTGACTTTGTCAGGATGCCTTAAATGTCCTGTATTTATCTTTTTATAATCAATTAAAACCTATTAGAGCTATTTTTCCGCCACAGTAATTGGTGCTTAAATCACTAACTGAAAATCCTACTTTTACAAATAAACGATCTGTACAGTGTCTACGGTGTTTCCAGCGAGTTTAGCTGAGGGAAGACCAAAAGAAGGAACTAGAAATTAAAAGTACTTATTTTTCATATTCAAGAAAGGAAAAGACTTTTTTCCTCAAGTTCTAAATCCTGATCAAGTAACCACCATTATTTAGAGATAACTTCGCATCAGTACACAGGCTCTACAAACCAGCCAATCAGCGACAGCCTCACTCCAGTGGCTTCTGAAAATCAGCCAGTCAACAACAGCTTCACTACGGTAGCTAGGCTTCTGAAAGTTCGTAAATCAACGACAGTCCAGAGCTTCTGAAAGTCAGCCAATCATTGACAGCTCCACGCTTCTAGACAACAACCAATCAGCAAGTGCCTCACTCCAGGGACCAGGCTTCTGATAGTTAGCAGGTACTCAGCTTCCTTACTCCAGTAACCACACTAACAAAGCTGGAAGCCCGTCAATCGCTGGACGCTCACGCTTCTGAAATACTGCCAGTCCCTGAACGCTAGCTTCCCAAAACATTGGATTGGGTTGGCCAAAAAGTTCGTTCGGGTTTTCCGTAAGATGATACAGAAAACCCCGAACGAACTTTTTGGCCAGCCCATATTGGCTCAGCTCCGACTTTGTTAAGGGAGACTTTTCCTTACAAGTACAGCTCTCCTTTGCAGGCAGACTAGATATTCACCTTTGAGTTCAATTTGCTTTTCGTAAAATCAAGTTAGCAACCCTTTCACGACTCAACTCCCACCTTACCGTTAGATATGAATTTGGGCTTATGACAGATGCAATGATGCAGCCATGAGATTTATCAAATACAACTTTTTCAGTTCTTGCGTTGGTCGCTATTACCAATTTTTCTCTTTTATAATTCAATGGGTGTATTCACAAAGTTGTGCGATCACCACCACAGTCATTTTAGAACATTTTCAGCACGCCCAAAAGAAACCCTATACCTTTTAGTAGTCATTCCCCCATTGCTTCCCAACCATCCCAGCCATAGGCAACCACTAATCTACCTTTCTCTCTCTCTCTCTTCCCGCCCCCCTTCTATGGATTTGCCAATTCTGAACGTTTCACATAAATGGAATCATACAGTATGTGGTCCTTTGTTACTGACATTTCATTTAGCATAATGTTTGCAAGGCTCAAACGTGTTGTAGGATGTACAAGGATTTCATTTTTTATGGTTGAATAATATTCTATTGCATGGTTATCTCACATATTTCTTATCCATTTATCAGGTGATGAACATTTGTGTTGCTTCCACTTTTTTACTTTTTTTTTTTTTTAGCTAATGGTGCTGTGAACATTCGTGTACAAGTTCTCCTGTGGACACATGTTTTCCAGTCTCTTGGGTATATAACTTAGGAGTGGAATTGCTGGGTAACTCTATCTTTTGAGGAACTTCCAAACTGTTTTCCAAAGCAGTTGTACCATTCACAGTCCCACCAACAATGTATGAGAGTTCCAGTTTCTCCACCTCCTTATCAACACTTACTATCTGTCTTTTTGTTCATAGCCATCCTAGTAGCTGTGAAGTGGTATCTCACTCTGGCTTTGATTTGCATTTCCCTGACAGCTAATGATGTTGAGCATCTTTTCCTATACTTACTAGCCATTTTTATGTTTTTTTAGAGAAATGTCTGTTCAGATCTTTTGCCCATTTTTTAATTGGGTTGTCTTTTTATTAAGTTGTAATAGTTCTTTATATAGCCTAAATACAAGTCCCTTATCAGGTATACAATTTGCAAAAATTTTCTCGCACTCTGTGGGTTGTCTTTTCACATCCTTGATAGTGTCCTATGAAGCACACAATTTTAAGTTTTGATGGTATCCAATTTATTTTTTTCTTTTGTTGCTTGTGCTTTTGGTGTCATATGTAACCATTGCCTAATCCAGGGATTTACCCCTACATTTTCTTCTAAGAGTTTAGTAGTTTTGGCTCTTACGTATAGGTATTTAATCCATTTGGGTTAAATTTTGTATTTGATATGAGGTAGAAGTTCAGCTTCATTCTTTTGCATGTGGCTATCCAGTTGTCTCAGCACCATTGCTTTTCCCATTAAGTTGTCTTGGCACCCTCGTTGAAAATAAATTGTTACCTCATTTTTATTTGCTATATTTGGACCCATAAATGCCAAAATACAAGTGTGAATTTCATGATACATTTTCTGAATTAAATGAGGAAAATTCCCTTTGAAGCTCTTTGTGCAGTATGCAAGTGTTCATTCAGTATTGAAAATGGTGGAAAGTCAGATATAACCCAGCATCTACTAACAGCTAAGAGTAAAAGATGCGTGATTTCTTCAACTTGTATCAAAGAAAGTGATAAAATAAAATTTTGATTAAAAGAAAGCTAGATGAAGAACATAAAATAATCACAGCAGAAGTTGTAACAGTCTCCCACATTGTATATTGTCATCAGTCTTTCAGCTCAAATGACTCTTTGAATGTACTGCTACCAGCAGGATTTTCTAATTCCAAAACTGGAAGCAAAATGTCAAATGCCAGGACAAAGCCTACTGCAATAATTAAAAATGTAATAACTCTATTTACTATTGCAGTGATTATCAAAGCCCTAAATGCCTCATCTTTTTATGGATGCAAGTAATGACAAAGCAGAAAAATTTGCTTGTGCAATACCCTTCTTGTGAAAAGGCTCACTTGTAAGGTTATTTTAAGTAAAGACTCTTCCAGATCAGACTTCAGAAACAAGAGCAAATTTTTGCAGAGACTCTCTTATTGACTTAGGAGTTAACGAAGAAAATTGTACTGCTTTTGGTGGAGATGATACCAATACAAATGTTGGTAGATGTTCGCATAAAAGTGCAGACATTGTTTATTCAAAGTTGAAGTAAAGCACGAATGGTTCTTCGGAAGCCGTTTGGCTATCTGGCTCATATTCTGCATGGTGCTGCTCATACAACATCTGATGTCTTTCCTGTTGACTTTGATGTAATTGTCATGAAATTGTTCTCTTAAGCGCCAACTGAACAACTGAGGAATTTTTGTGATTTTGTTGGCATTCAGTACTGTTCATTTCTCTTGCATTCAGAAACTTGTTAGCTTGCTTTAATAAATGGAGAATCCTCAGTTCATTTGAAGTACTGAATCATACTTTAATCCTAAAGAAAATGCCCCTCAAATTCTTACTGACTTTAAGGGAAACTTAGTTACCTCTTGTTCATAGTTTATAATACCTCTTTAGCAATAGATTATGCAAAGTGAAAGAAGAGAAACCAGTGTTGTTGAAGCACTCCATTGCTTAAGAGAACTGTAAAGTACACTAAAGAATGGTTTTTTTTAACATCTTTATTGGAGTATAATTGCTTTACAATGGTGTGTTAGTTTCTGCTTGATAACAAAGTGAATCAACTATACATATACATATATCCCCATATCTCCTCCCTCTTGCATCTCCCTCTCACGCTCCCTATCCCACCCCTCTAGGTGGTCACAAAGCACTGAGCTGATCTCCCTGTGCTATGCGGCTGCTTCCCACTAGCTCTCTATTTTACAGTTAGTAGTGTACATATGTCCATGCCACTCTCTCACTTCGTCCCAGCTTACCCTTCCCACTCTCCATGTCCTCAAGTCCATTCTCTACGTCTGTGTCTTTATTCCTGTCCTGCCCCTAGGTTCTTCAGAACCTTTTTTTTTTTTTAGATTCCATATATATGTGTTAGCATACGGTACTTGTTTTTCTCTTTCTGACTTACTTCACTCTGTATGACAGACTCTAGGTCCATCCACCTCACTACAGATAACTCAATTTCATTTCTTTTTATGGCTGGGTAATATTCCATTGTATATATGTGTCACATCTTCTTTATCCATTCATCTGTCGATGGACACTTAAGTTGCTTCCATGTCCTGACTACTGTAAATAGAGCTGCAATGAACATTATGGTACATGACTCTTTTTGAATTATGGTTTTCTTAGGGTATATGCCCAGTAGTGGGGTTGCTGGGTCGTATGGTAGTTCTATTTTTCATGACTACCTTTTGAAATGGATTTCATCTCATGAAGAATTTGAAACTTGTACAAGAACTAAATACTCTTCCAGCATGGTAACCAGTGGAATCATCGTGTGTAGTGTTGAAGAAGAAAGGAAGAAAAATTGATGACAATGTTCTTTTTCTGTTACTGGATAATATTATTTAAAGTTATTGATCAGGGGCTTCCCTGGTGGCGCAGTGGGTGAGAATCCGCCTGCCCACGCAGGGGACGTGGGTTCGAGCCCTGGTGCGGGAAGATCCCGCAGGCCACGGAGCAACTAAGCCCGTGCGCCACAACTACTGAGCCTGTACTCTAGGGCCCATGAGCCACAACTACTGAGACTGCGTGCCACAACTACTGGAGCCTGTGCTCCACAACGAGAGAAGCCACCACAATGAGAAGTCCGCACACTGCAACAAAGAGTAGCCCCTGCTCGCCACAACTAGAGAAAGCCCGCGCGCAGCAATGAAGACCAAATACAGCCAAAAATAAATAAATTTATAAAAAATAAAAAATAAATAAAAAGTTATTGATCAAGAGATGCAACATAATACTGAAAAATAAAAAACCATCTCATTCCATGAAAGATGGTATTTGCTTCAACAAGCCATATTTGAAGAGCAATTTTCAGGGTTGTTAACTTTATCCTAGTATATGTTCAGTATATTGGCTCATAATACTAATGTTGAGTATATTTTCCCATTAATGAATGTTCAATAGACAAAAGAACTAAAGAAGTTAGATGTGACCACTGTAGAGCTATGATACAAAGAAAATGAACATAGACTGTGTCTGCAAGGAATTTTGTAAGCAAATACCACAAAACAAGGAATTATTGAAAAGAACCAAATGATCAGAAGAATATAATTACAAAAATGTATAATTTAGATACTTATAATTTATTTTCTATGAATAACAAATACTTTTAAAGTGTATGTACCACACAATATTTTTCTTTTCTATCAATGTAGATATGCATAAGCAATTAGATATAATTCAAATTTAACTGGGCCCCCCTGTTTTTCATTTGCTAAATCTGGCAACCCTACTCATAAATGATCTGAGAGATACTGTGTGTTACCCACTTAAGAGGATCTTCTTAAAAGTTTTTCCCCAATAATCTTTTTTTAATGGAAGTCTAATTTCCTTACAATAAAATGGATAATAAAATACAGTACAGTTCAATGAATTTTGACAAATGTTTACAGTTTTAGAATCATTGCCCACCCCCCCCCCCCCCCCGGTTAGGATACAGAACATTTCCATGACCATAGAAAAGTTCCCTGAGACCCCTTTGCAGTCAAATCCCCACCTCGGCCCCAGACAATTACTGATTTGATTTTAATGGCCATAGATTAATTTAATCTGCTGTTGAAATTTATATAAATGGAATCAGTATAATGATTTGGGGATTTATTCATTTTGTTATACATATCAGTAGTTTGCTCCTTTTTACTGACGAGTAGTTTTCCATAGTTTGGACAAAACGTAATTTGTTTATCCATTTACTAGTTGGTAAACATTTCAGTTGTTTCCAGTTTGGGGCTATTATGTGTAAACTCCTATAAACATTTATGTATAAGTCTTTGCATGACCATATGTTTTAATTTTTCTTGGGTAAATACTTAAGAGTGGAATTGCTGGGTCATGTGGTACATATATATTTAGCTTTATAAGAAACCATCAAACAGTTTTACAAAGTGTTTGTTTTCATTTTACATGCCCACCTGCAGTGCAGGACAATTCCAGTTGTTCCATATCCTCACCAACACTTGGTGGTGCCAATCTTTAACTTTCATTCTCCTGGCCATGCAGTGGTATCCCAGTGGGGTTTTAATTTGCATTTCCCTAATGATAATGATGTTGGGTACCTTTCCATGTTCTTATTTAGCATCTGAATATCTTCTGTTGTGAAGTGAGTTTTAAGTATTTTGCCCATTTTTTAAAATTAAGTTGTATATTTTTTATTACTGAATGAAAGGAATTTTTAAATAGTATTTTGAATATGATTTGTTTCCCAGATATATGCATTGGGAATTTTTTCTCCTAGTCTGAGGGTTGCATTTTCATTTTCTTAAGGGGTATCTTTTATGAAACAGAATGCTTTAATTTTCATGAAGTCTAATTTATTTTTACTTTTTCATTTATTTAAGAAGTAAATGTGGCTAGCTATGGTATTGGGGCTGTAGGAACAGGAAGAGGTAGGAAGGCCTGGACCAGCTATGAGACCTTACCTGAGGTATTGATCCCCACCCCCCGCTCAAAGCCTCTAATCACAGTCTTGAACATGCAGAATAATAAAAGCTTGAACAGATTCAATTTTGATTCTTTTGGTAAAGCTATTACATAACTACTTATAGTGGTCGGGAAGGCTTCTCAGTAGAAGTGACGTTTGTGCAGGGGGTCCAGAAAATGAGTGAGAATAAAAGCTATTATTTTAAAACACACTGTGTTCCAAGCACCTTTCATGTAATTCTTTGTGGTAGCCAACCTCCAAGCTGGCCCCCAGCGATTCTCACTTCCTATATTCAGGCCTTTGTATAGTCCCCTCCATTATACAGGTAAGGAAACTGGACTTCAGAAAGGTTAAAGAACTTGCCCAAATAAGTATCAGAGTAGAATTTTTTCCCTTGACAAATAATTTAAATTTTTTTTGCAATTTCCGTGAAGAAATAATAAAGGGAAACATCACAGCTTAGATAATAAATCTCTTCACGCTTTCTTGAACCTCCTTAATTTTTCTCTAATGTTGTAACTTCTCTCAAAAAACCCAAGGCTGGGGACTTCCCTGGTGGTGCAGTGGTTTAGAATCCACCTGCCAATGCAGGGGACACGGGTTCGATTCCTGGTCCGGGAAGATCCCACATGCCACGGAGCAACTAAGCCCATGTGCCACAACTACTGAGCCTGCACTCTAGACCTTGTGAGCCACAACTACTGAGGCCATGTGCCACAACTACTGAAGCCCGCGCGCCGAGAACCCGTGCTCCACAACAAAAGAAGCCACCACAATGAGAAGCCCGTGCACCGCAACGAAGAGTAGCCCCCGTTCGCTGCAACTAGAGAAAGCTCACGTGCAGCAATGAAGAACCAACGCAGCCAAAAATAAGTAAATAAATAAAGATTAAAAAAAACCCACAAAAAACCAAGGCTGCCCAACTTTACACACTCCTCTCTATATCCTGTCATGCATTTCCCACTAAGCAAAGCAAATACTGGCACTATTAGAACAGAGTTTTGATTCTAGCTCTATCTTTCTCCAGTGCTCTGCCTCTTTGAAGGGTTCTCTAGTAAGAGAATAAGGGAAGAGCATTAAAGGCAGAGAAAACAACAAATGCAAAGAACTGAGGGTTTGGCAGGATCCAGCTGCTTCAATATGGCTAGAGATCAAACTTCTTGGGAAAGGAGCTGGTATTTGGTGTATAGAAATCTGTAAGTAAGGACTTCCCTGGTGGTGCAGTGGTTAAGAATCCTCCTGCCAACACAGGGGACACAGGTTCGAGCCCTGGTCCAGGAAGATCCCACATGCCGTGGAGCATCTAAGCCCGCGCGTGCCAGCTACTGAGCCCCCGTGCCACAACTACTGAAGCCTGCTCACCTAGAGCCTGTGCTCCGCAACAAGAGAAGCCACCGCAATGAGAAGTCCACGCACTGCAATGAAGAGTAGCCCCCGCTCACTACAACTAGAGAAAGCCCGTGCGCAGCAATGAAGACCCAACACAGCCAAAAATAAATAAATAAATAAATAAATTTATTTAAAAAAAGAAAGAAAGAAACCTGTAAGTCATGCCAACAATTTTAGATTCCTCTACAGTAAAAACAAAAAACAAAAAACAAAAAAAACTTTAGGCAGGGGAGAGACATGCTATATCTGAACCTTCAAAAGACCTTTTGGTGATTTAGCAGACACTGTTGGTGCTCCTTGGCACTTACCATTTCCTTGCAGGCTAGCCACCTTCCATGTGAGAAGGCTGGAAGGGCTGGGGAATTAATGCCTGCTGGAAGCCCTCAGTGACTGAAAGGAGTTGTTGTATAAATACCCCAGCTTCTCACTCCTCAGGTGGGATGACTCTGAGGCATGTGTTCTACAACATTTCTCAGGATTCCCCAGAATTAAGCTCTAATTGCCCATAGTGATAACTTGCTTGAGAATGGGTACTCCATTGACTGCTTTCCCTTCCCTGAGTCTCTTCCCCATTCTCCTGAGGGTTTTTCCTGTGACTACCTCACAAACAAGGTACAGTTATCCACCCTTATCCATGGGGGATATGTTCCAAGATCCCCAGTTGGATGCCTGTAACTGAGGATAGTACCAAACTCTATATATAGTATATTTTTTCCTATACATACATAGTTTAATTTATAAATTAGGCACAGTAAGAGATTAACAACAATAACTAACAATAAAATAGAACAATTATTACAATATACTGTAATAAAAGTTATGTGAATGTGGTCTCTCTCTCAAAATATCTTATTGTACAAATTTAATGCCTTTTTCATCTTAACTAAGCACTTATGCACTGTGGCTGTAACTTTTGCAGTTTGAGGTGTGACAACAAAACTAGCACGGATTTCTTTTTCCTTCACAATTTCACAGACGGAAGATTTGTTCTCACTGAGATCTTAGCAACCCCAGCGTCTGACTTTTTTTCTTTTCTTATTAAGTCGAGAATATTCACCTTTTCACTTAAAGGAAGCACTCTACGACTTCTCTTTGGCGTATCAGAATTGCCGGTGTCACTACTCTTGCTCCTTGGAGCCATTATTAAGTAAAATAAGGATTACTTGAACACCGCACTGCGATGCTGCGTCAGTCAGTCTGATAACCAAAACTATTGGGCAGGATATGCTGGACAAAAGGATGATTCACGTCCTGGGCAGGACGGAGTGGGGCAGCATGAGATTTCATCACGCTACTCAGAATGGGATGCAATCTAAAATTTATGAATTATTTCCAGAATTTTCCATTCAATATTTTTGGACTGAGGTTGACGGCAGGTAACTTAAACCTCAGAAAGCAAAAGTGAGGATAAGGGGGGACTTGCACTCAAATTCTTATCTCAGGGTCTACTTCTGAGCAGGGAGAAAGGGAGGACTACAGAGTACAACAGATGGAATAAGAGGTAATATAGCCAATGTTTATTCAAATGCAAATTAAAATGTTGATTCTTCCCAAATTACTCTATGAATTAAATGAGATTTCCAACATAATTCTAACAGGATATTTTTAATGGAACTTAAAAAACTGATCCCTATGGTCATTAACAGTAAAGTCAGTTGCAAAAAAGAAGAAAAAGGAGAGGACACTTGCCCTACCAAATTTAATGCCTTTTCTGTCGTAAGATTTACTATAAATCTATCATAATGGCACAGGGTAAACAGTCCTAAACATATATGAGACCTTATTGTATAATACACGAGGCATTACAAAACAATGGGGGAATCGATGGACTATTCAATAAGTAGTGCTGGACAATTGACTACCAATATGTAAAAGAATTAAATCTTTATGTGACATATGCAAAATAAACTTCAGGTAATTTAAATATGAAAAACAAAACTTGCAATTATTAAAGAATATATTAATGTTTATAACTCAGAGAAAGGGGAGGATTTCTTAAGTAAGACAGAAAACTCAGAAATCTAAAGAAAAGACTGATACATTTGATCAAATCAAAATTCAAAACATATGTACAACAACTTAACTATCCATGCTATAACATGGATGAAACTTGAAAGCATTATGCTAAATAAAAGAAGCCAATTGTAGAAGACCACATATTGTTTGATTCCTTTTTTCATATATAAATTTATTTTATTTATTTATTTTAACATCTTTATTGGAGTATATTGCTTTACAATGGTGTGTTAGTTTCTGCTTTATAACAAAGTGAATCAGATATACATATATCCTCATATCTCTTCCCTCTTGCATCTCCCTCCCTCCCACCCTCCCTATGCCACCCCTCTAGGTGGTCACAAAGCACCGAGCTGATCTCCCTGTGCTATGCGGCTGCTTCCCACTAGATATCTATTTTACATTTGGTAGCGTATATATGTCCATGCCACTCTCTCACTTCGTCCCAGCTTACCCTTCCCCCTTCCCGTGTCCTCAAGTCCATTCTCCAGTAGGTCTGTGTCTTTTCTCCCGTCTTCCCCTTAGGTTCTTCATGACCTTTTTTTTTTTTTTTAGATTCCGTATATATGTGTTAGCATATGGTACTTGTTTTTCTCTTTCTGACTTACTTCACTCTGTATGACAGACTCTAGGTCCATCCACCTCACTACAAATAACTCAATTTCATTTCTTTCTATGGCTGAGTAATATTCCATTGTATATATGTGCCACATCTTCTTTATCCATTCATCTGTTGATGGACACTTAGGTTGCTTCCATGTCCTGGCTATTGTAAATAGAGCTGCAATGAACATTGTGGTACATGATTCTTTTTGAATTATGGTTTTCTCAGGGTATATGCCCAGTAGTGGGATTGCTGGGTTGTATAGTAGTTCTATTTTTAGTTTTTTAAGGAACCTCCATACTGTTCTCCATAGTGGCTGTATCAATTTACATTCCCACCAACAGTGCAAGAGTGTTCCCTTTTCTCCACACCCTCTCCAGCATTTATTGTTTGTAGATTTTTTGATGATGGCCATTCTGACTGGTGTGAGGTGATACCTCATTGTAGTTTTGATTTGCATTTCTCTAATGATTAATGATGTTGAGCATTATTTCATGTATTTGTTGGCAATCTGTATATCTTCTTTGGAGAAATGTCTATTTAGGTCTTCTGCCCATTTTGGGATTGGGTTGTTTGTTTTTTTGATATTGAGCTGCATGGGCTGTTTGTAAATTTTGGAGATTAATCCTTTGTCAGTTTCTTCATTTGCAAATATTTTCTCCCATTCTGAGAGTTGTCTTTTCATCTGGTTTATGGTTTCCTTTGCTGTGCAAAAGCATTTAAGTTTCATTAGGTCCCATTTGTTTATTTATTTTTTTAATTTCCATTTCTGTAGGAGGTGGGTCAAAAAGGATCTTGCTGTGATTTATGTCATAGAGTGTTCTGCCTATGTTTTCCTCTAAGAGTTTGATAGTGTCTGGCCTTACATTTAGGTCTTTAATCCATTTTGAGTTTATTTTTGTGTATGGTGTTAGGGAGTGTTCTAATTTCATTCTTTTACATGTAGCTGTCCAGTTTTCCCAGAACCACTTACTGAAGAGGCTGTCTTTTCTCCATTGTCTATTCTTGCCTCCTTTATCAAAAATAAGGTGACCATATGTGTGTCGGTTTATCTCTGGGCTTTGTGTCCTGTTCCATTGATCTATATTTCTGTTTTTGCAACAGTACCATACTGTCTTGATTACTGTAGCTTTGTAGTATAGTCTGAAGTCAGGGAGCCTGATTCCTCCAGCTCCGTTTTCCTTTCTCAAGATTGCTTTGGCTATTCGGGGTCTTTTGTGTTTCCATGCAAATTGTGAAATTTTTTGCTCTAGTTCTGTGGAAAATGTCATTGGTAGTTTGATAGGGATTGCATTGAATCTGTAGATTGCTTTGGGTAGTATAGTAATTTTCACAATGTTGATTCTTCCAATCCAAGAACATGGTATATCTCTCCATCTGTTGGTATCATCTTTAATTTCTTTCATCAGTTTCTTATAATTTTCTGCATACAGGTCTTTTGTCTCCTTAGGTAGGTTTATTCCTAGGTATTTGTTGTTGTTGTTGTTGCCGTGGTAAATGGGAGTGTTTCCTTAATTTCTCTTTCAGATTTTTCATCATTAGTGTATAGGAATGCAAGAGATTTCTGTGCATTAATTTTGTAGCCTGCAACTTTACCAAATTCATTGATTACCTCTAGTAGTTTTCTGGTGGCATCTTTAGGATTCTCTATGTATAGTATCATGTCATCTGCAAATAGTGACAGCTTTACTTCTTCTTTTCCAATTTGGATTCCTTTTATTTCTTTTTCTTCTCTGATTGCTGAGGCTAAAACTTCCAAAACAGTGTTGAATAATAGTGGTGAGAGTGGGAAACCTTGTCTTGTTCCTGATCATAGTGAAAATGGTTTCAGTTTTTCACCATTGAGAACAATGTTGGCTGTGGGTTTGTCGTATATGGCCTTTATTATGTTGAGATAAGTTCCCTCTATGCCTACTTTCTGCAGGGCTTTTATCATAAATGGGTGTTGAATTTTGTCAAAAGCTTTTTCTGCATCTATTGAGATGATCATATGGTTTATTCTTCAATTTGTTCATATGGTGTATCACATTGATTGACTCACGTATACTGAAGAATCCTTTCATTCCTGAGGTAAACCCCACTTGATCATGGTGTATGATCCTTTTAATGTGCTGTTGGATTCTGTTTGCTAGTATTTTGTTGAGGATTTTTGCATCTATGTTCATCAGTGATATTGGCCTGTAGTTTTCTTTCTTTGTGACATCTTTGATTTTGGTATCAGAGTGATGGTGGCCTTGTAGAATGAGTTTGGGAGTGTTCCTCCCTCTGCTATATTTTGGAACAGTTTGAGAAGGATAGGAGTCAGCTCTTCTCGAAATATTTGATAGAATTCGCCTGTGAAGCCATCTGGTCCTGGGCTTTTGTTTGTTGGAAGCTGTTTAATCACAGTTTCAATTTCAGTGCTTGTGGTTGGTCTGTTTATATTTTCTATTTCTTCCTGGTTCAGTCTCAGAAGGTGACTTGTGCTTCCTTCCTTCCAAAAGCAAAAGTCTTGTGCTTTTCTAAGAATTTGTCCATTTCTTCCAGGTTGTCCATTTTATTGGCATAGAGTTGCTTGTAGTAATCTCTCATGATCCTTTGTATTTCTGCAGTGTCAGTTGTTACTTCTCCTTTTTCATTTCTATTTCTATTGATTTGAGTCTTCTCCCTTTTTTTCTTGATGAGTCTGGCTAGTGGTTTATCAATTTTGTTTATCTTCTCAAAGAACCAGCTTTTAGTTTTATTGATCTTTGCGATGGTTTCCTTCATTTCTTTTTCATTTTTTTCTGATCTGATGCTTATGATTTCTTTCCTTCTGCTAACTTTGGGGTTTTTTTGTTCTTCTTTCTCTAATTGCTTTAGGTGTAAGGTTAGGTTTTTTATTTGAGATGTTTCTTGTTTCTTAAGGTAGTATTGTATTGCTATAAACTTCCCTCTTAGAACTGCTTTTGCTGCATCCCATAGGTTTTGGGTTGTCGTGTCTCCATTGTCATTTGTTTCTAGGTATTTTTTGATTTCCTCTTTGATTTCTTCAGTGATCTCTTGGCTATCAGGTAGTGTACTGTTTAGCCTCCATATGTTTGTATTTTTTACAGATTTTTTCCTGTAATTGATATCTAGTCTCATAGTGTTGTGGTCGGAAAAGATACTTGATACGATTTCAATTTTCTTAAATTTACCAAGGCTTGATTTGTGACCCAAGATATGATCTATCCTGGAGAATGTTCCATGAGCACTTGAGAAGATAGTGTATTCTGTTGTTTTTGGATGGAATGTCCTATAAATATCAACTAAGTCCATCTTGTTTAATGTATCACTTAAAGCTTGTGTTTCCTTATTTATTTTCATTTTGGATGATCTGTCCATTGGTGAAAGTGGGGCATTAAAGTCCCCTACTATGATTGTGTTACTGTTGATTTCCCCTTTTATGGCTGTTAGCATTTGCCTTATGTATTGAGATGCTCCTATGTTGGGTGCATAAATATTTACAGTTGTTATATCTTCTTCCTGGATTGATCCCTTGATCATTATGTAGTCTCCTTCTTTGTCTCTTGTAATAGACTTTATTTTAAAGTCTATTTTATCTGATATGAGAATTGCTACTCCAGGTTTCTTTTGATTTCCATTTGCATGGAATATCTTTTTCCATCCCCTCACTTTCAGTCTGTATGTGTCCCTAGGTCTGAAGTGGGTCTTTTGTAGACAGCATATGTACAGGTCTTGTTTTTGTATCCATACAGCCAGTCTATGTCTTTTGGTTGGAGCATTTAATCCATTTACATTTAAGGTAATTATCGATATGTATGCTCCTATTACCATTTTCTTAACTGTTTTGGGTTTGTTATTGTAGGTCTTTTCCTTCTCTTGTGTTTCCTGCCTAGAGAAGTTCCTTCAGCATTTGTTGTAAAGCTAGTTTGGTGGTGCTGAATTCTCTTAGCTTTTGCTTGTCTGTAAAGGTTTTAATTTCTCCATCGAATCTGAATGAGATACTTGCTTTGTAGAGTAATCTTGGTTGTAGGCTTTTCCCTTTTATCACTTTAAATATGTCCTGCCACTTGCTTCTGGCTTGCAGAGTTTCTGCTGAAAGATCAGCTGTTAACCTTATGGGGATTCCCTTGTATATTATTAGTTGTTTTTCCCTTGCTGCTTTTAATATGTTTTCTTTGTATTTAATTTTTGATAGTTTGATTAATATGTGTCTTGGCATGTTTCTCCTTGGATTTATCCTGTATGGGACTCTCTGTGCTTCCTGGACTTGATTAACTATTTCCTTTCCCATATTAGGGAAATTTTCAACTATAATCTCCTCAAATATTTTCTCAGTCCCTTTCTTTTTCTCTTCTTCTTCTGGGACCCCTATAATTTGAATGTTGGTGTGTTTAATGTTGTCCCAGAGGTCTCTGAGACTGTCCTCAATTCTTTTCATTCTTTTTTCTTTATTCTGCTCTGCAGCAGTTTTTTCCACTATTTTATCTTCCAGGTCACTTATCCGTTCTTCTGCCTCAGTTATTCTGCTACTGATTCCTTCTAGAGAATTTTTAATTTCATTTACTGTGTTGTTCATCATTGTTTGTTTGCTCTTTAGTTCTTCTAGGTCCTTGTTAAACGTTTCTTTTATTTTCTCCATTCTATTTCCAAGATTTTGGATCATCTTTACTATCATTACTCTGAATTCTTTTTCCGGTAGACTGCCTATTTCCTCTTCATTTGTTTGGTCTGGTGGGTTTTTACCTTGCTCATTCATCTGCTGTGTGTTTCTCTGTCCTCTCATTTTGCTTCACTTACTGTGGGGTACTGTGGGGGTCTCCTTTTTGCAGGCTGCACGTTCATAGTTCCTGTTGTTTTTGGTGTCTGCCCCCAGTGGCTACGTTGGCTCAGTGGGTTGTGTAGGCTTCCTGGTGGAGGGGACTAGTGCCTGTGTTCTGGTGGATGAGGCTGGATCTTGTCTTTCTGGTGGGCCGGTCCATGTCCGGTGGTGTGTTTTGGGGTGTCTGTGAGCTTATTTATGATTTTAGGCAGCCTTTCTGCTAGTGTGTGGGGTTGTGTTCCTGTCTTGCTAGTTGTTTGGCATAGGGTGTCCAGCACTGTAGCTTGCTGGTCGTTGAGTGGAGCTGGGTCTTGACGTTGAGATGGAGATCTCTGGGAGATTTTCACCGTTTGATATTACATGGAGCTGGGAGGTCTCTGGTGGACCAATGTCCTGAACTCGGCTCTCCCACCTCAGAGGCACAGGCCTGACACCCAGCCGGAGCACCAAGACCCTGTCATCCACACGGCTCAGAATAAAAGGGAGAAAAAAGGAAGAAAGAGAGAAAAATAATAAAATAAAATAAAATAATATAAAGTTGTTAAAATAAAAAATAATTAGTAAAAATTAAAAAATAATTTTAAAAAAAGAAAAGAAAGAAAGAAGGAAGAGAGCAACCAAACCAAAAAACAAATCCACCAATGATAACAAGCACTAAAAACTACAAAAAAAAAAAAAAAAAAAGGACAGACAGAACCCTAGGACAAATGGTAAAAGTAAAAAAAACAAACAACAGACAGAAAGAACCCTAGGACAAATGGTAAAAGCAATGCTATACAGACAAAATCACATACAGAAGCATACACATACACACTCACAAAAAGAGAAAAAGGAAAAATATATATGTAGTTGCCTCCAAAGTCCACTGCCTCAATTTGGGATGATTTGTTGTCTATTCAGGTATTCCAGAGATGCAGGGTACATCAAGTTGATTGTGGAGATTTAATCTGCTGCTCCTGAGTCTGCTGGGAGAGATTTCCCTTTCTCTGTTCACACAGCTCCTGGGGTTCAGCTTTGGATTTGGCCCCGCATCTGCGTGTAGGTCACCTGAGGGCATCTTTTCTTTGCTCAGACAGGACGGGGTTAAAGGAGCAGTTGATTAGGGGGCTCTGGCTCACTCAGGCCGGGGGGAGGGTGGGGTACGGAATGCAGGGCAAGCCTGCGGTGGCAGAGGCCAACATGAAATTGCACCAGCCTGAGGCGTGCCGTGTGTTCTCCTGGGGAAGTTGTCCCTGGATCACGGGACCCTGGCAGTGGCGGGCTGCATAGGCTCCCGGGAGGGAAGGTGTGAATAGTGACGTGCGCTTGCACACAGGCTTCTTGGTAGCTGCAGCAGCAGCCTTAGTGTTTCATGCCCATCTCTGGGGTCCGCGCTGATAGCCGTGGCTCGCGCCCATCTCTTTAGGCGGTGCTCTGAATCCCCTGTCTTTGTGCACCCCGAAAGAATGGTCTCTTGCCTCTTAGGCAGTTCCAGACATTTTCCTAGACTCCCTCCTGGCTAGCTGTGGCGCACTAGCCCCCTTCAGGCTGTGTTCACACAGCCAACCCCAGTCCTCTCCCTGGGGTCTGACCTCTGAAGCCCGATCCTCAGCTCCCAGCCCCCACCCACCCCGACAGGTGAGCAGACAAGCCTCTCAGGATGGTCAGTGCTGGTTGGCAGCGATCCTCTGTGCGGGAATCTCTCCGCTTTGCCCTCTGCACCCCTGTTGCTGTGCTCTCCTCCGTGGCTCCGAAGCTTCCCCCCGACCCTGCCACTCCCTGTCTCCGCCAGTGAAGGGGCTTCCTAGTTTGTGGAAACTTTTCCTCCTTCACAGCTCCCTCCCACTGGTGCAGGTCCCGTCCCTATTCTTTTGTCTCTGTTTTTTCTTTTTTCTTTTGCCCTACCCTGGTACGTGGGGAGTTTCTTGCCTTTTGGGAGGTCTGAGGTTTTCTGCCAGCGTTCAGTAGGTGTTCTGTAGGAGTTGTTCCACTTGTAGAGGTATTTCTGATGTATTTGTGGGGAGGAAGGTGATCTCCACATCTTACTCTTCCGCCATCTTTAGAAATCTATTTATTTTATTTTTGACTGCGTTGGGTCTTCATTGCTGCACGTGGGCTTTTTCTAGTTGCAGCAAGAAGGGGCTACTCTTCGTTGTGGTGCGCAGGCTTCTCAGTGCGGTGGCTTCTCTTGTTGTGGAGCATGGGCTCTAGGCACACGGGCTTCAGTAGTTGTGGTGTGCGGACTCAGTAGTAGTGGCTGGTGGGCTTAGTTGCTCCGCGGCATGTGGGATCTTCCCGGACCAGGGCTCGAACCCGTGTCGCCTACATTGACAGGCGGATTCTTAACCACTGCGCCACCGGGGAAGCCCTATTTGATTCCTTTTTAATGGAAGATCTAAAATAAGCAAATCCATAGTGACAGAAAGCAGATTATTAGTTGCCAGCGGCTTGGAGGAGAGGGGGAATGGAGAGTGACTGCTTCAGGATTTCTTTGGGGGATGATGAACATACTCTAAAATTAGATTGTAGTGATGATTTTACAACTTTGTGACTATAATTAAAACCCAATGGGGACTTCCCTGGTAGTCCAGTGGTTAAGAATCCGCCTTCCAATGGGGGGGACACAGGTTCGATCCCTGGTTGGGGAACTAAGATCCCACATGCCACGGGTGACTAAGCCCACACGCTCTAGAACCTGTGCACCACAACTAGAGAGCCAGTGCAGCATGACTACTGAGCCCGCGTGCTGCATTGAAGAGCCTGTGTGCCCAACTAAGACCCAATGCAGCCAAATAAATAAATAAATAATTTTTTAAAAAAGCAATGGATTGTATACTTTAAATGGGTCAATTTTATGGTATGTGAATACTTTCTTCTTTTTTTAAAAAAATTTTTGGCTGCATTGGGTCTTCGTTGCTGCGAGCGGGCTTTCTCTAGTTGCGGTGAACCAAGGCTACTCTTCGTTGTGGTGGGCCAGCTTCTCATTGTGGTGGGTTCTCTTGTTGCGGAGCACAGGCTCTAGGTGCGTGGGCTTCAGTACTTGTGGCATGCGGGCTCAGTAGTTGCAGCTCACGGGCTCTAGAGTGCAGGTTCAGTATTTGTGGCGCACGGGCTTAGTTGCCCCGTGGCATGTGAGATCTTCCCGGGAAGACCAGGGCTCGAACCTGTGTCCCCTGCATTGGCAGGCAGATTCTTAACCACTGAATTATTTCTTAATAAAACTTTTTTTTTTTTAAAGGTAAGCCACACACTGGGAGAAGATATTTGCAGTGAATATTATTGACAGATTATATCAAAGAATTCTGTAAAGCAATAAAAATGACAAACAACCCAATATAAAAATGCATAAAGAATTGGAATAGACATTTCAAAGATGAGGAAATTCAATAAACATATGTAAATATGCTCAACATCATTAGTAATGAGGGAGAAGAAAATTAAAATAATGAGATACCATCACACCTATTAATTTGGGAAAAAAACTTTAAAAAGCTTCACAGTATTTAGTGTTGCCAGGATATGGAAAAATGGGACCTCTTGAACACTTCTGGTGGGAGTATTAATTCATATAACCACTTTGCACCACAATTTAGTAATATCTAGTAAAGATGCTTACATGTCCCTATAACCCAGCAATTCCACTTCAAAAATTTTTTTTCATGTGGGAATATATGAAGTAAGTCCATAGATGTTTATGCCACATTGTAATAGTAAAATTTGGGAGGGGGTATTTAATATCCATCAGTAGGGGATCAGGTGTGAAATATGAATCAAATGTGGAATATTCATTCAATGTTATATTATACAACAATTAAATGAATATGGATAAATCTCAAAAACACAGAGTTCAGTAAGCTACAAAAGAATATTTTCAATATGACACTTGTAATAGTCTTGGTTTTCCAGAGAAACCAAACCAGTTTTATATACATATTATTATAAGGAATTGGCTCATGCAATTATGGAGGCCAAGAAGTCCCACAATTTGCTGTCTGCAAACTGAAGACTCAGGAAAGCCTGTAGTATAGTTTCAGTCTGGTTCCGACGGCCTGAGGGCCAGGAGTGCTAATGGTATAAAAATTCTGGTTTGAGAGCAGATGACTGATGTCTTAACTCAAGTGGTCAGGCAGAGAGAGTGAATTCTTCCTTTCTCCACCTTTTTTTCTACTCAGGCCCTCAACTAATTGGATGATTCACACCCACCTTGCAGAGGGCATTTGCTTTACTCAGTCTACTGATTCAAATGCTAATTTCATCCCAAAACATCCTCCCAGATAAACAGAGAAAGATTATTTAATCAAATACCTGGGCACCCTGTGACCCAGTTAAATTGACACATAAAGTTAACCACCACAACACAATTAATGTAAATTAAAATAAACATACCTGAAATGATATCATGTATATTGCAGCAAAAGTATAAAAATATGATAGTTGTTGTTTCTGAGGCTGGGGAAGGTAAACTTGGTGAATATATCTTCATCTACAATGTTTTATTTCTTTAAAAGAAGATTTGAATCAAATATGACAGAATATCAACATTTGTTCATTTGGGTGATTGGTACCCAGGTATTTTTCTATATCAACCTTCCTTATTCTTAACAACATATTTATATTTTTTCAGATAAACAAGAAACTCTAAATCACTATGAAAATATAACCCCCTCCCCCATAGAAAATGGACAAATGATATGAACAGGCAATTTACAAAGGAAGAAATGAAACTGTGCATCTCAGACTGGGACTTGAATCCAGCCAAATCCCAGATTGGGACTCAAACTCACAGTCTTTTAACTGAGATCAAACACCTGGTCTCAGGACTTAATGAAACTCAGGTTCTGAGCTTCACAGAAAGAATTCAGTGAGAGACAAAGTGATAGTTAAGAAGTAGATTTATTTAGAGAGAAACAAACTCCACAGAGTATAGGCCATCTCAGAAGGCAAGAGCAACCCCAGGGTATGGGGTTGTCAGTTTTTTGGGTTTTTTTAAAATTTATTTTTGGCTGTGTTGGGTCTTCGTTTCTGTGCGAGGGCTTTCTCTAGTTGCGGCAAGCGGGGGCCACTCTTCATCGCGGTGCGCGGGCCTCTCACTATCGTGGCCTCTCTTGTTGCGGAGCACAGGCTCCAGACGCGCAGGCTCAGCAGTTGTGGCTCACGGGCCTAGTTGCTCCGCGGCATGTGGGATCCTCCCAGACCAGGGCTCGAACCCGTGTCCCCTGCATTTGCAGGCAGATTCTCAACCACTGCGCCACCAGGGAAGCCCGGGTTGTCAGTTTTTATAGAGGTGGGTAATTTCATAGGCTAATGAGTGGGAGGAATATTCCAGCTATTTTGGGGAAGGGGTAGGGATTTCTAGAAATTAGGCCATTGCCTACTTTTTGACCTTTATGGTCAGCCTTGGAACTGGCATGGCTCCTGTGGGTGTGTCATTTAGCTTGCTGATGTATTTGCAGTGAGTGTATCCTGAGGCTTAAGGTCTAGTGGAAGTCAACTTGTTTGCCATCTTGGACCTATTTGGTTCTAATCAGTTTATGACATATCTTTGGGCTGTGGCATTCTTTTAAAGGTTGTGCCCTGCCCCCTTCCCTCCTGTTTCAGAAATACAAACGGCCAAAATAAAAAAGATGAAAATATGTTCAACTTGACCAGAAATCTGGGAAAGGAAAATTGAAACAACAGTAAGATGGCTTCTTGCTTATTAAATAAATCCATCCTAAAAAAATAACAAGCAGTGTGGAGAAATAAACACTCTGATATCTGCTAAATGGAGTAAAAATGGGTCAATCTTGCCAGAGGGCTCTCTGGCAAAGTATATGTAGCAGGTTCTCAAATTCATTTTCAATCTGGCTTGAATATTGGACTGATTAGGATTACACTACTCTGTGAATGAATTTTACCCTGTAAAAGTTAATTAACAGTAGTTTAGCCTGGGTGGAAGAGTCTTTCTATGTTGAAGGTGTGGTGGCTGTGGCACAGTGATGTCAGAAACCAAGGTCCCTTCTAATTGTGCATCTGCTGGCTTTCATTCCCTAGATGTCTGTTCACGCTCCAGCCATCACACAGCAGAATAGAGGAATGGACAAAGAAGAAAGAGCAAAGGATGACAAAGCTGTGTCTCAAGGAGGCTTCCTGGAAGCTTCCATATGACATTCTGCCTTCATCTGGTGTCCTGAACCTAGTTATGTGGACATGCCTAGTTAGAAGGGAGTCTGAGAAATGTAATTTTTATTCTGGTTCAGCTAAGTTATCTTGTTTGTTTTTCTTTTTGGTAAAGGAAATAGGGAAGAATGAATATTAGGAAAGAAATAGCAGTATTTGTTATGGGTGTGTAGAGAAAATGTAATTTTATTTTGATATGGTCTTTCATGAACGATATGTTAGCTGTTGTAGGTGCCCTTCCCAGATTCCATTAACCTAGGTAGTGCATACAATCCCTAGCTGTTGTGAGTTTTGGTTGATCTCAGATCACAGCTGCTACCTTCTTCAGAGAATTGTCTTTGGCCTACAGCTGCTACCTCACAAAGAAGTGCGTGGGAGGTTATACCCACCCCAGGGGAGAGAGAGACAACCAATGGTTTACTGACATGGGGTAAAAGAGCCCAACTCTTGCCTCATGGCGGATAATTCAGTGGTACAATTCTCACTCAAGAACTCCCCTGTGGGATCAGGCTGAGACTAGACTCCAGCTGAGACCATATTCTTCACTGCTTCCCTGATATACATCTTTCATTATGTGTACAAGAATCCCCATCTCAGGCTCTCCTTCTAGTGAACTTGACCCAAGACAAGTCCCTATCTACTGGGTAGTGGGAAAAAATTACATTTCTGTCCTGTCCAGAAACCTTAGTCTAATGTAATAATTTGGATGGTCCTTTTAGGTAATACCTAGTCCCTGCAATAGATTGGATTATTGTTCCCAATTCTTCACTCCCTCCCTAATATACATTATGCTTCCTGACCCATTGACTTTGGACTTGGCTATAAGGTTTACACTGGCTAGTGGAATGTTGGTGGATGTGGTATGAGCAGAGGCTTTAAATGTGAGTGTGGTTTGGCTTGGCCTTTTGCAACCCTGTCCTCTGTCATGAGAAGAGCATGTTACAGTAGCTGCTGGTCCCAAAATGAGGAGACTTGTGGAACAGACTTGAATCCTACTCATGGCCTGGAGCCAAGTTCAGTTGATCCCAGTTGAAGCCAAAAGAGCTCAACTGAACCTCAAACCTATGAGTAAGGAATCAAAGCTTGTTGTTAAAAATCACCGCGATTTAGGATTGTTGTGCAGCAGGAGTATAACTAAAAGTGTCTTTTTAAGAAGAAATGGTCAGATTTTTAGCTTTTTGCACCCATCTCATTTTCAAAGAGGACATGTGGATGACCAGGGGGAGGTGGACTTATGTGTCCATCTCCTACCTGCTGACATCCACAGTTGATGAGATCAATTCTCTTTCTCAGTTTGAGCTCCGTCTGGTGTCTTTAGCCTCCCACTGGGTTTTACTTGCTCTTTGGACAACTCTGAGTCATTGTCCTGTCTCCTCTGTCCCTGTCTGTGGTGGTCAGTCCACCCATCAGCCCCTGCTGCCCCATGACAGACCCACTGGCTCTCACCTAGCATTTGCTCCACCCAAGGATCATGGGAGTCATGACAGGAGCCCAAGAAAAGCTGCATCCCTTTTTGGCCACTCTGTACATTGCCCTTTAGCAGGTTCTAGCAGGTTAAAGCATTGCTCCTCTACATGGTGGCCTCCTCCCAGAACCCCAAATAGGGAATGGAGTGATTTCTCCTGCCCTTGAATCATAGCTGAATTCTTGAACTCCTTCTCCAGGCTGAAGTCTGGAACAGAGAGACTAGAGCCCGTGCATTACATATCCTCTCTCTGCAGTCTCTCCCTCCTTTTCTTCTCCATGATACTCTCAGGCCAAGGCCTAGGTTTTGAAAGCACACTATGGAGGAAATGCTTCAATCGGATAACTATTGTTATGTCAAATGGAGCTAATGGAATTTAGAAAATTATTTCCCTCTCGACAATGCCTTGCTTTGGAGCCTATTGATATGCAGCAAAACTGTTGTGAATGTCCAAAGTTGAAAAAAAAATCCTTTGTTTATGTCCTGGAACAAATCAAATCATCACCAGCACCCCACCAGGAGGGATGAATTGTGGTGGACATGGAGATGTGTTGCTGAGATCCCCCTTCCAGAAGGACTGGCTGCCCAGCTGCAGAGAGCATGTCAGCAGCCAGCCTCCAACTGTCAGCTCCCTCAGGGTCTGCCTTAGCTGAAAAAACCACCCCTTCCAAGGTCATGCCCTTCCCAAGGCAGCCTATGTGTGGTAACTGGGTCAGGTGGAGGTGTAAAGGCCTGGCTATTCTGGTCTAATGTGGGACACTTTCATGGGCAGTACTCACTCAAAAATTCCCTGCCAGGTTGGCTGAGGCTCCACTGGGCCTGCATCATAGTCTGATTTCTTCCTCTGCCCAGTCTGGCTTCTATCCCTTTCTTTTCCATAATAAATGTTTTGCACCCCAAACTCCATCGCAGTGTCTGATTCCAGAGAAGCCAACCTATGATATGGATACTTTGGGCTGCATGTAAAGGTCCTTATACATACAATGGAATATTATTCAGCCTTAAAGAGGAAGGAAATTCTGGCACATGCTACAATATGGATGAATCTTGAGAACATTATGCTAAGTGAAATAAGCCTGTCAGAAATACTGTTTGATTCTACTTATATGAGGTACCTCGAGTGGTCAAATTTATAGACAGAAAGTAGAATGGTGGTTGCCAGGGGTTGGGGAGGAGGAAATGGGGACTTATTATTTTATGAGTACAGAATTTCAACTGGGGAAATGAAAGTGTTCTGGAGATGGATGACAGTGGTGGTTGTACAACAATATGAATGTACTTAATGCCACTGAGCTGCACACTTAAAATTGGTAAATTTTATGTTATGTAAATTTTATCACCATAAAAAATATTGGTTAAAAAAGTCAGCCACAAATCAAAGAATTACACACTACAGGCAAGCTTATGAAATGTAAGGATGGTTAAATATTAGAAAATTTATTAATATAATTCACTGTGCTAGTAACGCAAAGACGAAAAAATATCTGATCGTGTCCATAGATGTTGAAAAGGCATTTGAAAAAATGTAACATCAGTTCCTAACATAATTCTTAATTAAGCAGATATTAATTGATTCATCTTAGTATGACAGATAAATTTTTTTTTTTTCTGGCTGTGCCGTACGGCTTGCAGTATCTTAGTTCCCTGACCAGGGACTGAACCCCGGGCCCCAGGCAGTGAAAGCACTGAGTCCTAACCACTGGACCACCAGGGAATTCCCAAATGACTAATAATTTATATCTAAAAACAAAAACCAGCAGTGTAACACTAGAAGCATTCCCATTAAAATAACAAGCACCCATTATCACCACCATTATTTAATATTGTTCTTGACAACTAGCTAATAACTTAAATTTTTAAAAAATCTAAAGTATAAAATTGGAAAAGAAAAGATACGTATAAAAGACAAAGATAAAGGATATAAACAAACTGTACACAGGAAATATATTCAACATCTTTTATAATAGAAATACAAATTAAAATTTAATTTTTGCTAAGATTAGCAAAGTTAAGACAATGGGCACTCATATTTGCTGGTAATGTGGAAACTGGTACTACTGGTCTATGGAGGGCAATTTGACATCTAAAGAAATCACAAATATACACACTGGACATGTCTTTTGACCTAGAAATTTCCACTTCTTGGAATCTATGCTATCGATTTGTTTCATATATGTGTGAAATTTTATCTGTTTAAGTATGTGGCAGATACTGCTATTTACCAATATCCATTTTACTTTTCTTCCTTATAAAAGAAACTTGATTTTGTTCAAGGTGACAATAAACCCAATAAAAACATATCACCTTGCAGCCTGGGTAGCCACATGGATCAGTTATGGTCAATAAGCCAAAGACATTGGTTGGAATTCAAGGAAAGGTCTTTAAGAAGGACAGAAGTCATGGACCTGTCTTTTGGCTCTTCGCCCTCTGTCTTTTTTCTGGTCTGGAATGCAGAAACAATGCCTGGAGGAGCAGCAGCTATTCTGTAAGTATGAAGATGAAAGTCATACACTAAGGAAGGCAGAGAGGGGAGGAGGAGCCTGGCTTCCTGAAGATGGCATTGAGCAACTGTCTCTGTTCTGGAATTCCTTCCTCTGGACTCCTTTCTGTAAGAGAAAAATACACTCTATTTAAGTTTTTTAAAGTTGAGTTTTCTTTTACCTTGAGCCAAAAGCAATCCTCACTGAATCAAAAGATTTTGATGGTAATGTCAATTGCTGCATTGTTTGTAATACCAATAAAATTGAAAACAATCTAAACGTCCATCAACAGAAGACAGGGTAAATAAGTGATGGTACACACATGCAATAAAATACTCTATAGCAAGAAAGATGAATGAGGAACACCCACAGGTATTGATAAGCAATGATCTTCAAAATACATCATTAAAAGAAAAAAATCAAGATGTAGAACCATGTGCCTATTGTCCTAGCATTAGTATAAACAAAACGGGGAGGGGTGTAGTTTTGATAACCGAGGGAAACAGAGAATTTGCAGGAAAGCCTGTGTCTCGAGGTCCCAGGGAAACACAGAAACGTCCTGTTGGAGGAACAGAGAGAAATGAGGGTAAAGGAGGCTGCTGCCCACTGAATCTCTCACTTTCCACTCTTCTGCTTTGGCAACCGTTCCATCCACAGGCCTCTGTGTCCTCTTGTGGAACAATTCCTTGGTTATGATACTCTAAGGTGTCAAGTGGGCTGGTGAGAGAGTTCCAGAGTGAGCTGGATGACTGGGGAGGGGTAGATGGAAGGAGACCCTGTGCCTCAGAGGGCAAGTCTAAAAGACAGTGCTGACTAAACCACTTTCCTCTGGCAAGTGCCCATGGACCCATTCCTCAGTCCTAGGGACACAGGAGAGAGAACAAAAACTGAGTGGTTAGGACCCTCGCAGCTGGAAAAGCCCTGGGGGCGGGGCCTAGGTGGGGTGAAGTTCAAGCATGGAGTGGGCCTCTGCTTAGGACCTGTGCAGAAGGGGAGAGGCAGCACGTGGAAAGGGGGGCCTCCGGAGTGTGGAGTTCCGGAGTTTGGAGATTTACAGTTCCCCTGCAATTGACTTATATAGAATGAGGAATGGTTACCCGGGTGACCTGAAGAAGGCCACAGATACTGAAGCCTGACTTAACTCAGCACCCTAGAAAAAGGATAAACATACTTCTGACTCCCAGTGTTGTCCATGAAACTAACAGCTGTGTGGCTGACAGGGTCTTGGTGCTCCAACCAGGTGTCAGGCCTCTGCCTCTGAAGTGGGAGAGCCAAGTTCAGGACATTGGTCCACCAGAGACCTCCCGGCTCCACGTAATATCAAATGGTGAAAGCTCTCCCAGAGATCTCCGTCTCAACGCTAAGACCGATCTCCACTCAATGATTGATAAGACACAGTGCCGGACACCCTATGCCAAACAACTAGCAAGACAGGAACACAACCCCATCCATTAGCAGAGAGGCTGCCTAAAATCATAATAAGGTCACAGACACCCCAAAACACACCACCGGACGCGGTCCTGCCTACCAGATAGACAATATCCAGCCTCATCCACCAGAACACAGGCACTAGTCCCCTCCACCCAGAAGCCTACACAACCCACTGAACCAACCTTACCCACTGGGGACAGACACCAAAAACAATGGGAACTAAGAACCTGGAGCCTGCGAAAGAAGACCCCAAACACAGTGAGTTAAGCAAAATGAGAAGACAGAGAAACACACAGCAGATGAAAGAGCAAGGTAAAAACCCACCAGACCAAACAAATGAAGAGGAAATAGGCAGTCTACCTGAAAAAGAATGCAGAATAATGATAGTAAAGATGATCCAAAATCTTGGAAACAGAATGGAGAAAATACAAAAAACTTTTAACAAGGACCTAGAAGAACTAAAGAGCAAACATACAATGATGAAGAACACAATAAATGAAATTAAAAATTCTCTAGAAAGAATCAGTAGCCAAATAACTGAGGCAGAAGAACAGATAAGTGACCTGGAAGATAAAAGAGTGGAAATAACTACTGCAGAGCAGACTAAAGAAAAAAGAATGAAAAGAATTGAAGACAGTCTCAGAGACCTCTGGGACAACATTAAATGCACAAACATTCGAATTATAGTGGCCCCAGGAGAAGAAGAGAAAAAGAAAGGGACTGAGAAAACATTTGAAGAGATTATAGTGGAAAACTTCTCTAATATGGGAACGGAAATAGTTAATCAATTCCAGGAAGCACAGAGAGTCCCATACAGGATAAATCCAAGGAGAAACATGCCAAGACACATATTAATCAAACTATCAAAAATTAAATACAAAGAAAAAATATTAAAAGCAGAAAGGGAAAAACAACAAATAACATACAAAGGAGCCCCTGCTTACCGTAACTAGAGAAAGCCCGCACACAGCAACGAAGGCCCAACACAGCCAAAAATAAATAAAATAAATAAATTTATTTTTTAAAAAAAACATACAAAGGAATCCCCATAAGGTTAACAGCTAATCTTTGAGCAGAAACTCAGCAAGCCAGAAGGGAGTAGCAGGACATATTTAAAGTGATGAAAGGGGAAAACCTACAACCAAGATTACCCTACCCAACTAAGATCTCTTTCAGATTCGACAGAGAAATTAAAACCTTTACAGACAAGCAAAAGCTAAGAGAATTCAGCACCACCAAACCAGCTTTACAACAAATGCTAAAGGAACTTCTCTAGGCAGGAAGCACAAGAGAAGGAATAGACCTACAATAATAAACCCAAAACAATTAAGAAAATGGTAACAGGAAAATACATATCAATAATTACCTTAAATGTAAATGGATTAAATGCTCCAAACAAAAGACGTAGACTGGCTGATTCAATACATAAACAAGACCAATATATATGCTGTCTACAGGAGACCCACTTCAGACCTAGGGACACATACAGACTGAAAGTAAGGGGATGGAAAAAGATATTCCATGCAAATGGAAATCAAAAGAAAGCTGGAGTAGCAATTCTCATATCAGACAAAATAGACTTTAAAAACTATTACAAGAGACAAAGATGGACACTACATGAGGATCAAGGGATCAATCCAAGAAGAAGATATAACAATTGTAAATATTTATGCACCCAACATAGGAGCACCTCAATACATAAGGCAAATGCTAACAGCCATAAAAGGGGAAATCAACAGTAACACAATCATAGTAGGGGTCTTTAACACCCCACTTTCACCAATGGACAGATCATCCAAAATGAAAATAAACAAGGAATCACAGGCTTTAAATGATACATTAAACAAGATGGGCTTCATTGATATTTATAGGACATTCCATCCAAAAACAACAGAATACACTTTCTTCTCAAGTGCTCATGGGACATTCTCCAGGGTAGACCATATCTTGGATCACAAATCAAGCCTTGGTAAGTTTAAGAAAATTGAAATTGTTTCAAGTATCTTTTCCGACCACAACACTATGAGACTACATATCAATTATAGGAAAATATCTGTGAAAAATACAAACACATGGAGGCTAAACAATACACTGCTTACTAACCAAGAGATCACTGAAGAAATCAAAGAGGAAATCAAAATATACCTGGAAACAAATGACAATGAAAACACGGTGACCAAAAACCTATGGGATGCAGCAAAAGCAGTTCTAAGAGGGAGGTTTATAGCAATACAATCCTACCTCAAGAAACAAGAAACATCTCAAATAAACAACCTAACCTTACACCTAAAGCAATTAGAGAAAGAAGAACAAAAAAACCCCAAAGTTAGCAGAAGGAAAGATATCATGATGATCAGATCAGAAATAAATGAAAAAGAAATGAAGGAAACAATAGCAAAGATCAATAAACTAAAAGCTGGTTCTTTGAGAAGGTAAGCAAAATTGGTAACCCATTAGCCAGAAAAAAAAGAAAAAAAAAGGAGAAGGCTCAAATCAATAGAATTAGAAATGAAAAGGAGAAATAAAAACTGACACTGCAGAAATACAAAGGATCATGAGAGATTACTACAAGCAACTATATGCCAATAAAATGGACAACCTGGAAGAAATGGACAAATTCTTAGAAAAGCACAACCTTCCAAAACTGAACCAGGAAGAAATAGAAAATACAAACAGACAATCACAAGCACTGAAATTGAGATGGTGATTCATAATCTTCCAACAAACAAAAGCCCAGGACCAGATGGCTTCACAGGGGAATTCTATCAAACATTTAGAGAACAGGTAACACCTATGCTTCTCAAACCCTTCCAAAATATAGCAGAGGGAGGAACACTCCCAAACTCCTTCTACAAGACCAACATCACCCAGATACCAAAAGTAGACACAGATGTCACAAAGAAATCTACAGGCCAGTATCACTGATGAACATAGTTACAAAAATCCTCAACAAAATACTAGCAAACAGAATCCAACAGCACATTAAAAGGATCATACACCTTCATAAAGTGGGGTTTATCCCAGGAATGCAAGGATTCTTCAATATACACAAAGCAATCAATGTGATACACCATATTAACAAACTGAAGGAGAAAAACCATATGACCATCTCAATAGATGAAGAAAATCTTTCACCAAAATTCAACACCCATTTATGATAAAAACCCTGCAGAAAGTAGGCATAGAGGGAACTTACATAATAAAGGCCATATATGACAAACCCACAGCCAACATCATTCTCAATGGTGAAAAACTGAAACCATTTCCGCTAAGATCAGGAACAACACAAGGTTGCCCACTCTCACCACTATTATTCAACATAGTTTTGAAAGTTTTAGCCACAGCAATCAGAGAAGAAAAAGAAATAAAAGGAATCCAAATCAGAAAGGAGGAAGTAAAGCTGTCACTGTTGGCAGATGACATGATACTGTACATAGAGAATCCTAAAGATGCTACCAGAAAACTACTAGAGCTAATCAATGAATTTGGTAAAGTAGCAGGATACAAAATTAATGCACAGAAATCTCTTGCATTCCTATACACTAATGATGAAAAATCTGAAAGAGAAACTAAGGAAACACTCCCATTTACCATTGCAACAAAAAGAATAAAATACTAGAAATAGACCTACCTAAGGAGACAAAAGATCTGTATGCAGAAAACTATAAGATACTGATGAAAGAAGTTAAAGATGATACAAACAGATGGAGAGATATACCATGTTCTTTGATTGGAAGGATCAACAATGTGATAATGACTATACTACCCAAAGCAATCTACAGATTCAGTGCTATCCCTATCAAACTACCAACGGCATTTTTCACAGAACTAGAACAGAAAATTTTACAATTTGTATGGAAACACAAAAGACCCTGAATAGCCAAAGCAATCTTGAGAAAGAAAAACAGAGCTGGAGGAATCAGACTCCCTGACTTCAGACTATACTACAAAGCTACAGTAATCCAGACAGTATGGTTCTGGCACAAAAACAGAAATATAGATCAATGGAACAGGATAGAAAGCCCAGAGATAAACCCACGTGCATATGGTCACCTTATCTTTGATAAAGGAGCCAAGAATATACAATAGAGAAAAGACAACCTCTTCAATAAGTGGTGCTGGGAAAACTGGACAGCTACATGTAAAAGAATGAAATTAGAACACTCCCTAACACCATATACAAAAATAAACTCAAAATGTATTAGAGACCTAATGTAAGGCCAGACACCATAAAGGTCTTAGAGGAAAATAGACAGAACACCGTATGACATAAATCACAGCAAGATCCTTTTTGACCCACCTCCTAGAGAAATGGAAATAAAAACAAAAATAAACAAATGGGACCTAATGAAACAAAAGCTTTTGCACAGCAAAGTAAACTACAAACAATATGAAAAGACAACCCTCAGAATGGGAGAAAATATATGCAAATGAAGCAACTGACAAAGGATTAATCTCCAAAATTTGCAAGCAGCTCATGCAGCTCAATATCAAAAAAACAAACAACCAAATCCAAAATGGGCAGAAGAACTAAATAGAGATTTCTCCAAAGAAAATATACAGATTGCCAAGAAACACATGAAAGGATGCTCAACATCTCTAATCATTAGAGAAATGCAAATCAAAACTACAGTGAGGTATTACCTCACACCAGTCAGAATGGCCATCATCAAAAAATCTACAAACAATAAATGCTGAAGAGGGTGTGGAGAAAAGGGAACCCTCTTGCACTGTTGGTGGGAATGTAAACTGATACAGCCACTATGGAGAACAGTATGGAGGTTCCTTAAAAAACTAAAAATAGAATTTCCATACGACCCAGCAATCCCACTACTGGGCATATACCCTGAGACACAGATGTAGAGAATGGACATATGGACACCAAGGGGGGAAAACTGCGGTGGGGTGGGGATGGTGGTGTGCTGAATTGGGCGATTGGGATTGACATGTATACACTGATGTGTATAAAACTGATGCCTAATAAGAACCTGCAGTATAAAAAAACAAACAAAACAACTAATACTAAACTTTCATTGGGTTATTTGTATGGAAACATGTTAATATAAATGTTTCAGACATTACATGAAATTTCTAAAAATCTTATATTTGTATTTGTATGGAAATATGTATGGAAATATGTTAATATAAATGTTTCAGACATTACATGAAATTTCTAAAAATCAAAAAAAAAAAAAAACAAAAAGAGTCATGTACCACAATGTTCATTGCAGCTCTATTTACAATAGGCAGGACATGGAAGCAACCTACGTGTCCATCGACAGATGAATGAATAAAGAAGATGTGGCACATATATGCAGTGGAGTATTACTCAGCCATAAAACGAAACTAAATTGATTTATTTGTAGTGAGGTGGATGGACCTAGAGTCTGTCATACAGAGTGAAGTAAGTCAGAAAGGGAAAAACAAATACTGTATGCTAAAACACATATATGGAATCTAAAAAAAAAAAAGGTTTCTGAAGAACCTAGGGGCAGGACAGGAGTAAAGATGCAGATGTAGAGAATGGACTTGAGGACATGGGGTGGGGGAGGGGTAAGCTGGGATGAAGTGAGAGTGGCATCGACTTATATATACTACCAAATGTAAAATAGAAAGCTAGTGGGAAGCAGCCGTGTAGCACAGGGAGATCAGCTCAGTGCTTTGTGACCACCTAGAAGGGTGGGATCGGGAGGGTGGGAGGGAGACGCAAGAGGGAGGAGATATGGGGATATATGTATATGTATAGCTGATTCACTTTGTTATACAGCAGAAAACTAACACACCATTATAAAGCAATTATACTCCAATAAAGATGTTAAAAAAAAAAAAACAAAAACAAAAACTGAGTGGTTGTCACATAAAATCTTGGTGAGATGCTGCAAGTCTAAAGTAGTCCTTTTAGGACCATCATGTAAGAAAGTGGCCTCAAGGTATATTTCAGCAGTTTCAACACAGAGTGATCTTGTCATTGGACACATTTCACAAAGATGTAAGAAATGGGACAGAGACCATGCTCATTCTTTTCATACGACAGAGACCTGGAGGGTAACACTTCCAGAGGAAGAATGGAAGATTCTGAGAGGATTACACAAGAGTCTTCCCTGGTTTTTTCCGGAAAATAAAGGAGGCTATGGTAGAAGGGAACTGAAAATTTCAAAGTATTGATCATATCCATTAAATAAGACATTGTGTTTAAAAGCACTATGACATCATGATACACAGGGCCTTGATTTCATCTGATTTCATTAAAAATAAATCTGGATTCAGATTTTTGATAGAAATATTAAGTGATACTGTATCCATCTCAGTGCATCACATTAGTTAGCTTGTCACATTAGTGGTGATGCTAAGTGTAATCCCTTGATCAAGATGGTGACTACCAGATCTCTCTACGGTAATGGCAGCTTTTCCTCTTTGCAAATAGTAAATATCCTTAGGGTGACACTTTCAGACCTTTTCAATATCTTCTCCCCAAACTCTTTCATTGCAATGGTTTTATCTTTCATTGATGATTCCTGTCTGAATCAATTATTACTAGAATTCTTATAAAATGATTTTTCCATTTCTATCATTCGTTCCACATTGACTAGTTGATAATCTTCTATGAAGAACTTTCCTTTTTATCTCCCTTAAAATGTGTTTTGTTCATATCAATATAGATGGATGGATTCCTTTTTACTCAATATATTGTAACCCATTCTGCATTATTCATTTGCGGCTGGCATGACCTCAGATTTGACATGGGGTTCTCTTTAAAATGTAGATTCCAAGGCACCTTCTCCATTGTCTGAGAGTGGAGTCTGGGGTTCTGCATTTATAACTGGCTCCCCCTAGTGCTACTTATGCCCATTAAAGTTTTAAAGGCTGAAGAGAAGCCCTTCCAAAGGACCATCTGAGGGGTTTATGTTAACAGTGGTTCCCCCCTGCCAAGGCAATAATCCTAAAATGTGAAAAGGCTGCTCCTTTGAGGCAAGGAAGACCAGAATACCAGCAAAGGCAAGTCTGTCTTCCATGGGTAGAGAGGGATGAGTAAGAAGTGGAGAGGTTGGGAGGCGAGATAGCTACTATTTCCTCTACAGCAATGTTTTTTTGAATAATGGGAACCATTTGCTTCTATCCCCAAAGGTGGGGATGATATTTGGAGCCAAACATTGATATAATTAAGAAAAAGCCTAGATCAGGATGGCATATAGAATGCATGAGTATACACTGTCATCCCTGCTGGTATCCCAATGAAATCCAGAAAACAACATGAAAAAGAGAAACTAATAGTTTTATAGAAGCATCAGGAAACTGAAAAACCAACAGGCCAGACAGTCTAAGAAACTTCTGGAAGATAGAGAGCAGAAAGCAATGTGTGGTTAAAAAAAGGAGGAATTGAGCTCATGTGTTAATGCCTGCTTCCTCTCCTAACCTCACTAAAATAACAGTAAATTAGGAAAAACAACAACAACAAAAACAAACACAAAACCCACAAGGATAAAAGAACAGGCATTGAGGCAAGACTGGGTTAGTGATGCCCATAGTATTTTAGATGTTTTTTGCCTGGCATAGGAGAGAAAGAGAAAATGATTCCATGCTCAGAAAAAAGGCAAAATTATGATTGATAAACTCCTGATACCTCGAGGAAACACCTTAAACACCCAGTTTGAATGAAAGCTGAAACTAGAGTCCTGAGGAATGTAATCCATTGCCACAAGATGTCTAATTGATTCACAGCTATTGAAGGAACAGACAGTTTTATGGTCCACTATAGTTATAGTTTAACTTTAGAAACCAACAGATTCTATGATTTTACAGCCTGGTTGTGTAGTTAAACACAAGGATTTTAATGCTGTGTAGAAAGTTAACCAGTCTCGAATCTTACCGAGCAAACTGTCTTTGGAATTCCTTTCATTAACTCTAACTCAGTGTTTGTTTATACACATACACACTTCTGTTTTTCAAGCACTGGAAAACCAGCCTTTTTTGTTTTTTTCTACCTGCTGTTTTTTTCCTTAAGGAATTAAATCCAGTTTTGATAAATGCTCACAATCTCTTCATTTTAGAATTTTGCTTTAACTTTGCTTTCAGTTTTCTCAGTTCTGCAAAGTAAATGGGGGTGAGCCAACAAGAGGAAAAACCAATTTGTGCCCTAGTACTCCAGAAAGGCTCAGAGATTGGAAATACCACATCTCGTGGTGGGAATGGGGGACATAGCTGAAAATCCTTGTCCTCATCTATCAGGACAGAAAACTAGAATTTGCCATCTGGAAAGGTTGGATCCCAAAGCTCTTGGCTTAGGGAGATCAGGCACAGTTGAGGGTGAGGCTGCTGGAGTGGATATGGGGGAATTGAGTGAAGTCATCCCCTGCTCTGAGCCACGCAGATTCTACCACTATCCACTGTCTCCCTTCTACTCACACATACACTGCCCCCTACCAGGCAGATCATAGGAGGAGCCTTCTCTAGAGAAACTGGCCAGGCCAGAGAAAAATACCTACAGAAATTGACCTTTGGGGGAGTTCCCCTAGGAGATTTCCAGGGCCCTACTCATCTGTTACTATGAGGCCACAATCAATAAACTCCATCCACAAATCTAAAACTCTAGTTCATGTGTATATGAACAGATGGCCATAGGTCACCTAACATGGAAAGCTGCTAACACGGAAATCAGAGACCTAAACAAACTGAAAAAAGGAACTTGAGGAAATTCTTCCCACCTTCCAGTCTCCTGCCAGTGCCTCCCACAGGCCAAGGGAGCTTGAGAAGCTATGAGGGTCAGTCCCCTGAAAGCGCAAGATGGGCAGGCAGGGAGTGGATATATAAGCAAATAGGCACCTGACCAGCACATCCTTGAAATACCAGCTAAATTCAGACAGAGGGAGACAGAGACAAAGATAGTGAGATAGAACAGAAAGAGAGAGAGGAGAGAGAGAGAGAGAGAGAGAAGGACGAGAGACAGAGAGAGAAATAAGAAAATGGTGAGAGGAAACTTTCAAGAAGATAATCCAAATCTCAAAATTGAAGCTTCTGGTTGGAAAGGTCTCCTCAGGATTCCAGCATAATGAATGAATTTAAAAATATAAACCCATCCAATCAATATGAACTCATGTTTAGCTTAACACATATACAGATGAAGAGATACAGAAATAACTTTAGAAATAAATGCGTGTCTACGTGGGTTAGTATATGTATGTATATTTCCCCTTTCTACTGAGAAATCCTGGGAGCACTGACACTACAATAGAAACAAGTACACCCAGTGCTGAGATCTTGGTTTCTAATACCATTCTCCAATCAAAGGAACCAGAATTCCTTGGAGAAATGGACTGAATTTAGGTCTGGGGCCAAGAAAATACAAAATGATCCTAGAGAATTTTATAGAACCAGAAATAAAGAAATAGCTCAGAAACTACAACAACAACAACAACAACAAAAGATGGGGCAAGTCAAAGGGATACCAGAGCCAACTTGGAGGAGTTCCTAATGGCCAAAGCTGAAACAAATTGGGAAACAAAATAAATAATGTAATACTGAATTATAACACAGAGTATAAAATAAATATACTTGATATATATATTTATTGATACTTATATCAATAAAGTGATTGAATACATAAACAAATGGGGGAGATGGGACAAATCTCCTTTAAGGAATAATTTCAAATAATACACATAGACATGCTTCCCCCTTTGCAGAAGGTAGAGTTTAATTCCTTTCACTGTCCCCTTTGAGTGTGGGCTGGACTTGGTGACTTACTTCCAAATAATAGAACATGGAAGGGGGAAAAATAGTAACTTTACAATGGAGAACACCACCTTGACCAAGTGATCAAGGTTAATATCATCAGTAATAAGTTGTGTTGATATGTGTCTCTGATATGATGTGATAAGAAGGTTACTTTTACCGCTGTGTTTTTTATCCCCAAATCTTATAACCACAGTCAAGTCATGAGGAAAACATCAGACAAGCCCAAATTAAGGGACAAAATATTCTACAAAATATTTAATCAGTACTCTTCACAGAGAAAGTTCAAGA
This sequence comes from Balaenoptera ricei, assembly GCF_028023285.1. Lineage (NCBI taxonomy): Eukaryota > Metazoa > Chordata > Mammalia > Artiodactyla > Balaenopteridae > Balaenoptera > Balaenoptera ricei. Next base: position 30,662,693 of record NC_082653.1, read on the forward strand.
AAACAAGGAAAGACTGAGAAAAGTTGAATAAAAAAGGATGGGAAATACATACCATGCAAATGTTAACCAAAAGAAAGTTACTGTAGCTATATTCATACCAGACAAAATAAACTTTAAGGCAAACAGAATATCTAGAAATAGAGATTTTTTTCGTAATGGCAAAATGTGCAATTTGCCAGGAAGCTATAATAATCATAAATTTGTGGGCACCTAATAACATGGTCCTCAATGTTAAAAGCTAGATTGATAGGACTTGAAAGCGAAATAGATATGTGCACAATCATGGTGAGCCATTTTAACATACTTCTCTCAGGAACTCTCTCAGGAACTGACAAAACAGACAAAATAAGTCAGTGGGTCTGTTGTTTGTTTGCTCTTTCCTTCTCTCTTTCTCTTTTCTTGTCTTTTTTTGTTTTGTTTTTAGTTCCCCTTCCAGGGATTGAACCTGTGCCCTGTACAGTGAAAGCACACAGAGTCTTAACCACTGGACTGCCAGGGAATTCCCTGAATGAAATTTTAAATTATTGAATAAAGAAAAATTGAAAGAATCAGATTAATGGAGATAGGATCAAAGAGAACCAGAGCCCAAAATTTGCCTGCCAGAAGTTTAGGGGCAGGTGAAAAGCAGGGCTTCTCAATGAAGTTAACTCATTTAAACAACATGGAATTATTACAGGGATAGAAAACCAGGTCAATGGAGCAATACATAGTCAAGTAACAGAACTATATAAATGTAGAATCTAGTTTGTAATGAATGTGACATTTACAACTGGTGGGGAAAAGATAGACTATTCAACATATGGTTTTAGGACAATAGGTTTTACATATGGGAAAAAAATTAAGTTAGATATCTACCTCATGCCATAAATAAAAATACATTCGGATGGAATACAGATCTGAAATAAAAAACAATTTTTTAAAAGTAAAAAAAATGAGCAGATTAAAAAATATATAAACATACATATATATATATAAAATATATACAAATATAATTTGGGAAAAGGAAGGTTTTCATAAACAAGACACAAAAGATGGAGGTGAGTACGGTAGCTATCATACGCTTACCAGGTTTTCCCTTCCGCCAGTTCTTCCATAACCAAACTCTTTCAGTCCATGTGGAGCACATTCTGAGTAGTCTGAAATGACTGAACCAGCCACCAGACACAGGAATAGATATATAATACATACTGGTCAGGGTGCCCATAATAGCAAGCAGGTTCTCCTGGGATTCCTATGCCTAATCCATCAGGAGAGTCCTTCTCCCTTCCTTTGGAACCAGGAAGTGTAATAATATGGGCCATGTTTCCAAAAAGATGAAGGAAGCTTCAGTGGGAAAGAAGCCCAGGGAACTGATAGACTGAGAGAGAAATGGTCCTAATGACATGGTTGGAGTTATGATTCTAGTTGTGGCTTAGGACTAAATACCTCTAGAATTCCCAATTTTGTTAGCCAATAAATTGTCTTTTTATCAGAACTAGATTGAGTTGGGCTTGCATCACTTTCAACCAAAGAACCACGTCCAATAATCCAAAGATGATAAAGGTGAAGCTTGTTGATTTAAACTCCATAAAACCACAACCTTCTCAATAATGAGAAATAGCATAAACAAAGTAAAAGATAAGTGGTAAAATAACTTATTTACAGCAAACAATGGACAAAAGATCAAGTCCAGAATATATACAGAAAGCCTTCAAATCAGTAAGGAAAAAATAAAATGGCTCAAAGGAAAAATGAGAAAAGGGTATTGTGTTAGAACTCTTTCCTTTGAAAGTAATAAAGCTTAACTCGTACTCCTTTAAGGAAAAGAGTGGGGAATTTTTGTGTTCAAATAATTGAGAACCCAAAGGAGCAACATACTTCAGGAATGGCAGCATTCTGGTGCTTAGATATTGCCCATAGCAATTGCTTGCTCTCCCTCTCACCATCTCTTAGTTTGAATTCTTTCTTTCTTATGAGTAGGTTTTGTTGTCACCAAGGGTCTCTTTACATGGCAGCAATATATTTTCCTGCAGCTGAGGGCTGCCCTCATTGTATTTGTCATAACTGTTTTGATTGTGTTATAAAATCCAGCCCAAACTGGTTTAAACAAAGAAGGGAACTCATTAGCCTGTGTAATCAAAGAGCTGTAATCTAAAGTAAGACTGTCTGAGTGGAGCTTGAACCAAGAGCTCCAACAGCATCAACTAGGACTCATTTCACTCCCTCCACAGTATCCTGCCTTCTGCTGTGCTGGCTTTATACTCAGGTTCCTCATTATGGCCTCCAGGAGCCCTAGGTTCCCCTCATCCTTGATGAGGAAGAGTGAAATATATGTTAGGGAGTAAACATATATCTACCACAATGTTCTTAAGTGTAGCTCATAACTTTAAAGACAGACAGATTTTCCAGAGTCCATATCAATGTGCCCAAGGACTCTAGCAATGCCAGGGCCTGTGTCTTCCCCTGGGCCAATCCATCATTGTATCTCACTGAATGGGTTTTTGGTTGGGTATCCTAGGAGCAGAGCCTGAGCCAGGGATTCAGCTGCACCTGATTGATTGAAGAGGGCTCTCAGGAAAATCTTATAAGGGAGTGAGGGAAACAGAATAGGGCCAGGGAAGAAACTAGGCAAAGGTGAGGGTCCAGCTGCAGTCTAACCTGATCTCTTGGGGAGCACTGAAGCATAAATTGTTATGCAGAATTGTCTCTCCCCTCTTCCCTTGGGTCTCCTTATCGTTAGATGTGGAATGGGGGTGGGGGGTGGGGCGGTGGTGTGTAAATCGGCCCTCTCCTGCTGCAGACAATTCTCTGAAGAAAAGTGCAGCTGTCAGCAACACTCACCTGAACTGAAGGATGGGTGCCATGATCAGTAAAGGGAATCTAACTGGGGTGCCAACAGTGTCTACTACAATGATTTAGCATGATTGGCCTACTTGGGTCATTTGTATGCCTTGTGACAAAGGAGCTAAGGCTTTTGAGTGACAGCCCCACCAGAATCATATGCAATGGGAGAAGGGCGATTCTGAAAAGCAGAATCAGATATTGTCTGCTGTTCCCTTCAGAACTTACACACACATGCCTACAACTTTTTAAATGCCCCCATCTAAGATAATGCAGTTAGCTCACAATTGAAGAGAAACTCTTTCACTTCTTGCAGCAAATGCTGTCATTGCCTTTCCCAAAGTCCCTTGTCCTTACCACTTTAGTGCATACTGGCCTGACTCCCAGCTGCCAGTATGTGTGTTTCTCTGAATAAGGGCTTTCTCTGATTGTTCCCTATTTTGTCACCTAAACAGCAGGCCAGAAGTACAGAGAAATTAATGTTTTTCCCTCCCTGGGAGCTGCTCTCAACCAATGAATGACAGGAGTTGATGTACAAACACTTCAGCTCCCTTACTCTTTGTAGTGGAATAACACTGTGGTGCATGTCCTACAGTGGCTCCCAGAGTTTACCGTGGGATTAAGATCTAATTGTACACAATGGTAACTGGCATGATAATACACCCTATATTTGTTCTCTTACTTTTCCTGTGTCACTTCCTTACACTCCTACCAGTATTCTCCTTTACCTCCCAAATAAACGACTACTTACAATTGATACAAGTGTTCTTTGCTTTGACAGCTGACAATGTTCCTGGTCAGTCCATCTCACTGCCTCCTGGCTACTCTCTGTGCTGTCCTCCATGGCCATATCTAAAACGTTTCTGGCATGGATCCCCTTCTGAATTCTGTACAGCTTTAGCAGGTCATTTCCTGTTGATGTGAGGTCTGAGGCCTTAGGATGCTTTAAGGTACTGTCAGCCATACTTGCCTGATCATAAGACTCAATTGGGGTGCTTATTAAAAACCTAAATTCCCAGCACTGTTCTTCACCGTTCTAAAGGAAAAGATCCTGGGAAATTGTCTTTGCCTGGATTCCCTAAGGAACAGAGCAGGAGGCAAAGGTTTCATAGTGGGGCCTTAATGGGAGGTACAATCCCAGAGCAACAAAAGATAGAAATAGGGGAAGGAAAGATAGCAAATGCAAGGTGGTCTATTACTGGGCTCACCAAAGCTTCAAGAAAACATACCTGGTTGCTTAATTACACAGGAGTCTTCTTTAAAAGTTATGCAAACCCCCCATGTCTTGGAATGTTCCACTGAGGGGTGAAAAAGAAAGATTATTTCCTGGTTCTCTCCTGTCTCTTATCTTACACTGGCCAAAGTTCACACATGGGGTGTTAACTCCCTCATGACCTGGGATTCTTTTCCACACCTATAGAAGGGGAGGCCAAGTTCCTTGGCTGAAAGGTTTACTAAATCATGGGTAGGAGAATAGCAACTCTCCCCAAATGAGGAAATTCAGGGAGAGAATAATTAACTCACAGAATTTGAAGGTCATAGGGTAAGGGTGATATTCAAGATATCTAACAATCAGTACATTATGGACACAGCTCAATCAGAAATTATTATAGGTATTATAGGACAAAGAAAATGAGTACCTGTGTTGATAACATTAGGAATCAAGATTCTCAGAACAGAATTTCTCCTGTATCTCTTTTCAGAGATACAAACATAGAATCAAAATTTTGTGAAACCTGTTGTCCTAAATTTGAACTTGGAAATCGACATGAACTTAAGATGAATTTTCTTTAAAAAAACAAACACAAAAATTTTCTAGCTCTGTATACTAAAAAACAAAAACAAAAACAGCCATGTCTCTAGGAATGAGTACCCCTAGCCCCTAGATTGTGATCTCTAAATACTGTTTTTCTCTAAAAGGGACCAGGACTATTTGAAAAAATGATTCCATGTCTAGGGCAGAAAATGTACAAGATGACCTGAAACATCTTGCATTAGAAATGTAAAACCTTTAGGGAATTCCCTGGTGGTCCAGTGGTTGGGACTTGGTGCACTTTCACTGCCGTGGCCTGGGTTCAATCCCTGGTTGGGGAACTAGATCCCACAAGCCTCGCTTGGCTCAGGGTGGGGGTGGGGGGTGGGGGGGGCGGACTTTAAATACTACTGTAGGAGCTGACTTACTATATGGGACAATTTGAGAATCAAAACGAAGAGTGATTACAATGAACTGAAAGACATCAAACATGTTGCACATGAGTTCATAATGATATTCAAAACAATAGAACAACAAAATGCTTTGATCAGCTTTGGAGGATGCCAGGGAATTATTTCATTGTTCTGAATACTGGTAAACAAAGGCTCATAAGCACTTATCATACTTCTACTGTACAAACTATACCTCAAATAACTAAATAGTTGATGGAGGAATATTATTCTTTATAGAACAATCACAGTTAACAAATGCATAAAGGATGATAGAATGAAATATTAGAAATTATAAATATAATTAAAATGAAATAATGACTCTAGGCTAGTTCTGTCTAATATAGCTTTCTGGATGATGGAAAAACTCTATATTTGCATTTTTCAGTACAGTAGCCTCTGTAGCTACTGAGCACTTAAAATATGGCTAGTGTGACTAAGGAACTGAAGTTTTAATTTTATTCAGTTTTCATTCAATTTAAATAGCCACATGTAGCTAGTTGCTATTGTATTGGACAGTACAGTTCTATGGCATGATTAGTTTTGGCTGTTAAAATCATTAGGTGAAAGACTGGTGGGGAGTTTATATGGATGGATTAGAGTGACTACCCTTGAATTTACTGATTGGGACTTCCATGGCGGTCCAGCTGTTAAGACTCCGAGCTTCCAATGCTGGGGTTGCAGGTTCGAACCCTGGTCAGGGAACTAAGATCCCACGTGCTATGCAGTGTTGTGTGGGGGGCAGAAAAGAATTTACTGATTAATCTTAAAATCACAAAAAGAGACAAACAGACATTATGTCTACTGATGTGATAAAACAGGAAGTATGGAATACTACCCATGAAGTATTCTTGCCAAAAAATGAAACCACAATCTGATCTGATCAAGCTTCTAGATCTAACTATCAGTTTAGGAAACATAGGGAACAGAGGAACATGATAAACAACACCATAGCAAGAGAGATCAGCAAAATCTAGAATATGGTAAACTCATCAGAACAAACAATATGATTTATTACGATAACCAAATAAGTGCAAGAGACAAGAAGTGGAAGGGCATGAAACCTGTAGATTAGAGAGCTAAAAGACAGACCAGTCAAATGCAAAGGGTGGACCTTATTTGGAACCAGTTTTGTCTTAGTCTGGGTCCCCCAGAAAGCATAACCTGATTTTTAAAAAAGCTATGTGCGGGACTTCCCTGGTGGTGCAGTGGTTAAGAATCCGCCTGCCAATGCAGGGTACACGGGTCTGAGCCCTGGTCCGGGAAGATCCCACATGCCAGGGAGCAACTAAGCCTGTGCACCACAACTACAGAGCCTGCGCTCTAGAGCCCCCGAGCCACAACTACTGAGCCTGAGTGCCACAACTACTGAGCCCGCATGCCTAGAGCTGGTGCTCCACAGCAAGAGAAGCCACCGCAATGAGAAGCCTGCACACCTCAAGGAAGAGTAGCCCCCTCTCGCCACAACTAGAGAAAGTCCGCGTACAGCAACAAAGACCCAATGCAGCCAAAAATTAATTAATTAATTAATTTTTAAAAAAAGCTATGTGCAAACACATAGCTTTTTTTTTTTAAAGCTGAGAATTATGTCTTATTCAGCAGACACACTGAGGACTTAAGCCTGGGAGGCAGCCTCTCAGATAGCTCTGAGGGATGTTTCCAAAGAGGTAAGTGAGGAGCCAGGATTATAGGAGTTTTTGCAAGAAAAACCAGGTAGTCAGCATCAATAGATTACTGTTAATTAAAGAAAACCAGATATCTCAAGTTAATGAATTTAGCACTTTGTATGGGAACATGCAAGAGTCTGGGCTCACTGAAATCATTCCTTTGACATGCACCTTAACTATCTAGGGCCAGTATCCTGTTTTTTTCCATACTGAATCCCCTCAGGGTGAACATTCAGGGTGGCTTTAGTGGCTGATGGCTAGATGGACGCAACATCCTTTGTTCAGTGATATGGCAGGTGACTTTCTTCAACCACAGCTGGAAGGAACCAGCTCTTCTGTCTCAGTCATGGGTCCTTTTGTGTGCGTCCCTCTTTCTGTTTCAATTTTTTTTTTTAATTTTTATTGGAGGGACTTCCCTGGTGGTGCAGTGGTTAAGAATCCACCTGCCAATGCGGGGGACACGGGTTCGAGCCCTGGTCCAGGAAGATCCCACATGCTGTGGAGCAGCTAAGCCCATGTGCCACAACTACTGAGCCTGCACTCTAGAGCCCGTGAGCCACAACTTGTGAGCCACATGCCGCAACTACTGAAGCCCGCATGCCTAGAGCCCGTGCTCCACAAGAGAAGCCACCGCAATGAAAAGCCCGTGCACTGCAATGAGGAGTGGCCCCCGCTCACCGCAACTAGAGAAATCCTGCGTGCAGAAACAGAGACCCAATGTAGCCAAAACTAAATAAATAAATAAATAAATTTTAAAAAATATTCTTTTTATTGGAGTATAGTTGATTTACAACATTGTGTTAGTTTCTGCTGTACAGCAAAGTGAATCAGTTATACATATACATATATCCACTCTTTTTTAGATTCTTTTCCCATATAGGTCATTACAGAGTATTGAGTAGAGTTCCCCGTGCCAAACAGCAGGTCCTTATTAGTTATCTATTTTATATATAGTACTGTGTATATGTCAATCCCAATCTCCCAATTTATCCCTCCCACCCTCCATTCCCCCCTGGTAACCATAAGTTTTTTTCTTACATCTGTGACTCTATTTCTATTTTGTAAATAAGTTCATTTGTAACATTTTTTTAGATTCCACATATGAGGGATATCATATATTTGTCCTTCTCTGACTTACTTCACTCAGTATGACAATCTCTAGGTCCATCCATGTTGCTGCAAATGGCATTATTTCATTCTTTTTTATGGCTGAGTAATATTCCATTGTATATATGTACCATACCTTCTTTATCCATTCTTCTGTCTGTGCCAACACACTTTATTGAGCAGTGTGACCTCAGGGAGCAGGAGTGAAGGATGCTAAGTGAAACAAGGAAACAGGGAAATCCAACACAAGAAAGCATGATCAAGATGGCCACCACTAAAAGTGATTCCTTAATCCTATAGACCTCCTGAGAGGCTGCATGTACTGTGTCTTAGGACTGTTGCTCTGGGGATGAAAGGGAAACAGTTGTTCATTGGTTCTCATTCTCCATTGGTCAAAGTTTACCTCTAAGAGTGTTAAGTCCTTGGCACTTCTGGGTTGTGCATGCCTGGGTGCCAAGCAGATTTCCACAGTAGCCCACACTGCAGCATTAAAGAGAAGCCAGGAGCAGGTTCCGGGCTGTATCTGTGTGTTGAACTGCTCAGAACTGTGCAGAACTGATCGAGGCAACAACTGCTGAATTAAGAGACAGGTGATTCCCCAGAGGATCTGGAGTTATGCACAGAGGTGTCTGGTACAAACTGTATAAAGGGAGAGGGGCGGGGGAGAAGGGCAAAATAAATCAGGGAAGTTTCTTTTAATTAATTAATTAATTTTTGGCTGCATTGGGTCTTCATTGCTGTGCGTGGGCTTTCTCTAGTTGTGGCGAGCAGGGGCTACTCTTCGTTGGGGTGCGCGGGCTTCTCATTGTGGTGGCTTCTCCTGTTGCAGAGCACGGGCTCTAGGCACGCGGGCTTCAGTAGTTGCAGCACGCAGGCTCAGTAGTTGTGGCTCACGGGCTCTAGAGTGCAGGCTTAGTAGTTGTGGCGCACGGGCTTAGCTGCTCCACGGCATGTAGGATCTTCCCTGACCAGGGCTCGAACTCGTGTCCCCTGCATTGGCAGGCGGATTCTTAACCATCACGTCACCAGGGAAGTCCCTAAATCAGGGAAGTTTGAATGCTACCTGGCTATTGGGTGATACTAAGCAATTATTGTCATATTGTTAACTTTTTGTGAGATAATGGTATAGTCATTATGATTCTTCTGGGCTTACCTTTTAGAAAATCATACTAAGGTCCTTATACATGAAATGATATAATGCCTGGGATTTTCTTCATAATAATCCAGTTGGTAAGGGAAAGTGGATGAAAGCATAGCTGAAACAAGATTAACCATGAGTTATGTCCTGGTTTTAAAAATGTCCAGTAACTTTTCAATATTCCTCTCTTCAAAAGGTAGAACCTAACACCTCCCACCCCCAACCTTGGATGTGGATGGGACTTAGTGACTCATTTCTAATGAATACAATGTAGTAGAAGTGATCTTGTATGTCTTCCAAGACTACATTATAAAAGCATTGCAACTTCCACCTTGCTGTCTCTCGGATCATTCATTCTGGGGAAAGCCAGCCACCATGCCATGATGACACACCAGCAGCTCTAAGAGAGGCCCAGGCCACAAGAAACTGGTGCCTCCTGCTAGCACCTTACCAGCCATAAGTATGAGCCACCTTGAAATAGATCCTTTAGCCTCAGTTAAGGCTTCAGATGACTGTAGCCCATTTGCAGCCTCATGACAGAGCCTGAGCCAGAACCACCCAGTTAAGTCACTCCTGAAACCCTGACCCACAGAAATTGTGTGAGATAAAAATGTTTATTATTGTTTTAATTTGCTAGTTTGGGGCGTAATTTGCTGCACAGCAGTGATCAACTAAAACAAGTTAATAATTGTTGAGGCTGGGTATTGGGTTCATTGTACTATTCCATTTTTGTGTATGTTTGATATTTTCCATGATAAAAATTAAATCTTGAATCTCTAAAAATTAAATATTGCATCATCATATAAATACTTTCCAGGTGTGTTAAAGACTATCTGTAAAAAGCAAAAAATGCCTGGCAAACTATCATCTTTGTAACTACAAGAAAGGAAAGGATTTAAAAAAAATTTTATTTATTTATTTGGCTGCGTCGGGTCATAGTTGCGGCATGCGGGATCTTTAGTTGTGGCATGCGGGATCTTTAGTTGCGGCATGCAGGATCTAGTTTCCTGACCAGGGACTGAACCTGGGCCCCCTGCATTGGGACCGCAGAGTCTTAACCACTGGACCACCAGGGAAGACCCAGGAAAGTATTTCTTAAACAAGACGCAAAAAGCACAGGCTATAAAAATTGATAAATTAATCTACACTCTATTTATTGAGTGATACCATAAAGAAAGTGAAAAGCTGAACAAAAATCTGGAAAATGGTATTTGTCACACATATAATGAAGAAAAGATTAGTATCTAAATATATCAGTCAATAATAAAACTATAAACCAATAGAAAAATGGGCAAAGGTCATGAACGCACAATTCAAAAAGTATATGAACGCACAATTCACCTAAATGACCAATAAACAAAAAAAGATTGATCAACCAATATCTGCAACTCTGTTTTGGTCACCACAGTAATTGACACCTCTTCCCCTAGCAGCTCTCAACAATGGCTGACTGGAGTTGGTGTATAAATACCCCCAAATACGCCAGTCCTGTTGCCTCCCTGGGGTTTGTGTCCTACACCATTTCCCAGAGTTTCCCTTGAAACCAGAAACTGGTTTGGTAAAGCACCCTGTGTTGACTTCCCTTCCCTTCCATGTCTCACTTCCCCACTCCCCTACCAGCTTCCTAGGATTACATCCCACAGTAACCTTAATACTCGCCTCAGGGCTTTCTTCTGAGGGAACCTAAGCTAATATAAAATGTTCAAGCTTCCTTGTCAGCATGGGACAAAGTCTGAACCCTGGCAACTCTGTGGGGAGTTTCTCCCACATGAAAAAAAACCTTTAGACTCCCTTGAAATGTATATGGGAGAAGGGCCCTGATGGTTTCAAGCCAGCCCTGCAGGTGGGGAAGCCCAGACCATGGCCTTAGGCACAGACTTCAAAGCTGCCCCATGGGCCTCCTGCAGGTCTGCTTTTTTTCTGTCTTCTTTGAATCTTGTCCATAATCCATGCCCTTGGCCCTGACTTGCTGGGGTTCATAGCTAAACTCTCCCTGTTCCTTGAGCCATTTTTGATATGCTGATCTGGCTTTAGCCTGTTTAACTTGGTAAACACTGCAATCTGGGCCATACCTCTAGTCACAGGCCAGGCTTTTGGTCAGCTGGCTCTGTATACAGGGTTACCTGCCGCTCCTCACCCACCTTGGGGTTCCTGCCACAGTCACAGTACAAGTGAATGCAAGAACCACTTGGCTGTTAGGAAGTCTGCATTACTACCAGTGGCTTTTCAGATGATGGGAGTTGGTGCCAGTGGCTCAGCAGCAACATAAAATTTGGACCTCTGCGTAGGCATCAGAGGCCTTGATCACAACCCTGGCAATAATCTGTATTATGGCTTTGGGCGAGGTCTAGAAATAGAGATGGTGTTTCTAGTGGCACCAGGACAGTGGACTTTGATGGGAGTCAGCTCGGAGAGGAGACGGCTTCTCTCTGAGCCAAAGCAGGAAATGAGGAAATGGACATCTTCCATGGATTTGCCATGTTGTCTCAATGCTAATATCTTCTGTTATGGCATTGGTTGTATGCAGGGGGACTTCCAAACTCTTGTTGCCTGTATAAGTTATTTATTGCCATGAGATAAATTACCCCCAAATTCAGTGGCTTACAAGAACAATTTACTATCCTCATGGTTCCTGTGGGTCAGAAATTTGAGGGCAGCTTGACTAGGCAATCCTGGTTTAGGGTCTTTCATGAGGTCAGTTAAGATGTTGGCCAGGGCTGCCATCATCTGAAGACTTGATGGGGACTAAAAGATCCACTTCCATGTTGGCTCACACAGGTATCTGGCAAGTTTATGCTGGCTCTTGATGGGAGGCCTCAATTCCTCACCACCTGGGCCTCTCCACAGGCTGTTTGAGTGGCCTCATGATACGATGACTGGCTTTTTCCAAAGCAAGTGAAGAGAGAGAAAAAGAAGTGGGATGGGGGGGGGAGAGAGAGAGAGACTGACTATCCTTTGTATGGTCGCATTCTACCACTTTCTATTTGTTAGAAGTGAGTCACTAAAACCTGGCCTACATTCTAAGAGAGGAATTAAACTCCAACTTATAAAGATAAAGGGAGTATCAAAGAATTTGTGGACATTTTTTTTAAAAGTACCACATTGCTTTTAGTTCAATAGCTAACTATAACTTGGATTATAAGGTCTTTTCCAGCTTCTGTTTCTGACTAGCTAACTCCATTTTTCTATTCTTTCCTTAAGTAATCAGTAAGGTACAAATCATCAGTTAGGAATATAGTATGGTCAACTCCTATTACTTTAATTAATAACTAGAACACTTCTCTGCCCTTATTAGGAGGAAATCCTATAATGTCTTCCTCTAGAATCTCTCTCTTTCAGTCAATTACCCAAGAAACCTGGGGCTTATTCAGTCTAAAATGGCCAGTCCAGCTTCCAAACAAGTCAGCTAAGTCAGGGTTGTGCATCTAACTTGTGAAAAGTAAGATGTGAAAAGTAAGTGTAGAGAAGACACTGATTGAGAAGCCATCCCACTCATCTCCAGGGAGGTGGCACGAAGGAATATTGTCAGGTGTGGAGATCATGAAAATACAATGGTCAGATCTCCTGCTGTGTGGAGTGTAACTGACTGGCAGCCCAGCGGCCGCCAGTCTGGCTCCACCACCACATTTGTGCTAATGTAGGCCTCTTCCTGCGAAATTCAGGGCCACTCCAACAGGAAACTTTGGCTCCAACACTCGCCTTTGGCCTGGACAAGCCTTTCTTGGAACTGCACTGCAGTCTGAGACTCTTCTTAACCAGTCCTGCTTTCCCCCTTTCCTTCACAGCTGTCAGTTTTTTATTCCAGTCTGATTCCTCTCCCTGCCTTTTCCTGCTTCCTTTCTCTTTATCCTTCACAGATGTTTCTCCTAATAAGTCTCTTGAACTAATTCTGTTCTGGGATGTTTCTTGGTAGGCCTCCCAGGCATTCACAGTGCTGGAGCTGATTCCCACTGGCTTGTGGGAGCAGATTCTGTGCACCACCTTCCCAGCTCCACATTCAGTGACATCATGTTGGTAGCTTGAAATAGGTCATGATGGGAGTATTTACACTGTAGGAATCAACAAATGCTACACATGAAAGCTTTTTTTCCCCCTAGCAAGCTGGTTGTTAAACATTTATCAGTATATCTCTGGTATATACCCAACAGAAATGTGTACATATGTTCACCAAGAGACCTGTGCTGGATTCCTAGACTGTTCATAGTAGAGAAATGAAAATAAATGACCTACTAGATACAACAATATGGATGAATCTCACAAACATAATGCTAAGTGAAAGCCAGTCACAAAAGAGTCCATATTGTAGCATTGCATTTACATAAAGTAAAAAACTGGCAAAACTAATCTATAGTGTAACAAGTCAGGAGAACTTCCCTGGTGTTCCAGTGGTTAGGACTCGGCACTTTCACTGTCAGGGCTGGGGTTCAATCCCTGGTCAGGGAACTCACATCCCTCAAGCCGAGTGGTGCACCAAAAAAAAAAAAATATGTGTGTGTGTGTGTGTGTGTGTGTGTGTGTGTGTGTATGCCTAATTAGTTCTATGAAGGCAAGGATTTTTTAACACAATTTTTAAATTGTTGTGGTTAAAAAAACCCACATATAATAAAATTTACCATCTTAACCATCTGTAAGTGCACAGTTCAGTAGTGTTAAGCATATTCACATTGTTGTACAACAGCTGTCCAGAACTTTTTCATCTTGCAAAACTCAAACTCTATATGCATTAAACAACCACTGCCCACTTTCCCCTCCTCCCAGTTACCTCATGTAAGTGGAATCATATAGTATTTATCTTTTTGTTCACTTAACATAATGTTTCTAAGTTTCATCCATGTTATAGCATGTGTCAGAATTTCTTTCCTTTTTAAGGCTGAATACTATTCTATTGTATTTATTTACCACATTTTGTTCATCCACTCATCCACTGATGGATGCTTGGGCTGCTTCCACCTCTTGGCTATTGTGAATAATGTTGCAATGAACATGGGTATGCAAATATCTCTTCAAGAGCCTGCTTTCAAATTATTTTGGATATATATATATCCACAAGTGATATTGCTGGATCATACGGTAATTCTATTTTTAATGTTTCCAGGAACACTGCCAAACCATTTACCATAGTGGCTGTACAATTTTACACTCCCGCTAACAGTGCACAGTGATTCCAATTTCTCCACATTCTCGCCATTTGTTGTTCCGGATTTTGTTTGTTTGTTTATTTGTTTGATAGTAGCCATTCTAATGGACGTGAGGAAGAGCAGGGATTTTCTTTCATATGCTTTTTCACTGCTGCCTCCCCGGAGCCTAGATCAATCTCTGGTACATAGTAGCCACTCAATGAGTATTAGTTGCATAAGTGAATAAATTGAATGAGTTGAATTCATGTATAGGGTTGTGTAGTGGGCTGAACAGTGGTACTGCAAAAGATCTGTCCACATCCTTACCCAAGAACCCGTGAATGTTACCATATTTGGAAAAGGGTCTTTGTAGATGAAATTAATTAAGGATCTTGAGATGAAGGGGTCATCCTAGATTACCCAGGTGGGTCCTAAGTCTAATGACAAGTGTTCTTTTTTTTTTAAAGGGAACTTTATTTTTTTTTATTTATTTATTTATTTACTTTTCGCTGCGTTGGGTCTTCCTTGCTGCGCGGGCTTTCTTTAGTTGCAGTGAGCGGGGACTACTCTTTGTTGTGGTGCACAGGCTTCTCACTGTGGTGGCTTCTCTTGTTGCAGAGCATGGGTTCTAGGCTCATGGGCTTCAGTAGCTGTGGCATGTGGGCTTCAGTAGTTATGGCTCATGGGCTCTAGAGCTCAGGCTCAGTAGTTGTGGCTCATGGGCTTAGTTGCTCCACGGCATGTGGGCTATTCCCGGACGAGGGTTCGAACCCGTGTCCCCTGCATTGGTGGATTCTTAACCACTGTGCCACCAGGGAAGCCCGACAAGTGTTCTTATAAGAGAGATACGCACAGGAGAAGACAACACAGAGGAGAAGGCAATGTGATGACAAAAATTGGAGTGATGTGGCCACGAGCCAAGGAGGACAAGGAATGCCAACCGCCACCAGAAGCTAGAACAGTCAAGGAAGCATTCTCCCCTGAAGTCTCCAGAGGGAATGCAGCCCTGCTGAAACCCAGAACTGTGAGAGAATAAATTCTTGTTGTTTTATGCCACCAAGATTTTGATAATTTGTTACAGCACTCACAGAAAACCAATACAGGCTGTTACCCATAATTCTGAGAAGTTTTTATCAAAAAGGATGGCTTCGGGAGTGGGGTGGGAGGATGAAAGAAATAGATGAGGGAGATTAAGAGGGACAAACTTCCAGTTACTAAATAAATGTCACAGGTATGAAATATACAGTGTGGGGAATACAGTCAATAATAATGTAATATCTTTATGGTGACAGATGGTAACTAGACTTATCATGGCGATCATTTTAGAAGGTATAGAAATACTGATCACTATGTTATAGCTAATGATACTGAGTTATATACTTGAAAGTTGCTAAGAGAGGAAATCTTAAATGTTCTCACCAACAAAAAAAGAAATGGTAATTATGTGATGGGATGGAGGTGTTAGCTAATACTATGGTGGTCATCATTTTGCAATATATAAGTGTATCAAATCAACATGTTGTACACCTTAAACTTACATGATGTTATATGTCAATTCTATCCCAATAAAGCTGCAGAAAAAAAAAAAAGAAATACTGAGCACTATGTTGTACACTAGGAACTAACAGTGTTGCAGGTCAATTACACTTGAAAAACAAACAAACAAATAAACAAACTTATAGAAAAAGAGATCAGATTTGTGGTTATCAGAGGTGGAGGTTGTGGGGTGGGGGAATTGGATGAAGGTGGTCAAAAGGTACAAACTTCCAGGTATAAGGTAAATAAGTGCTGGGATGTAATATACATCATGATTAATATAATAAACTACCTTGTATGTTATATGAAAATTGTTAAGAGGGTAAATCGTAAGAGTTCTTATTATAAGGAAAAATATTTTTCTACTTCTTTAATTTTATATCTATATGAGATGATAGATGTTCACTAAATTTATTGTGATAATCATTTCATGATGTATGGAAGTCAAATCATTATGCTGTACACCTTAAACTTATACAATGCTGTATGTTAACCATATCTCAATAAAATTGGGGAAAAATGACTTTAGTTTGGGAAGCTCTTATTTGAAGTCATTCTTCATGGGTGTACTATTTAGCAAGGCCAGTTGTCTTTTAATGTTATTATTGTTTTCATAACATCTAATCTATGTACAGGAGAAGCCTTTTAGTTCTCTATCATAGAAATTTGGGAAAAGGGGCATGCATCCAGCTCATCCAATAGAAATTTCAAGTCGTCTGCCTTTAAATTGGTTATCGTTTCCCAAGACTGGGTTTTGTCCCTTGAACTGATGTAAAGGTCACTTCCTATATTTGTGGGGCTTGTCTATGGAGGCCATAGGGGCTCTGCCATAGCTCAGGGGGCTAATTCTGTGCTCCCAGGTCAAGGATCCCTACTTTCCCTTAGAGCCTGCCAAAGAGTATTGGGATCTTATGTTTGTAAGTTGACCTATCCCTCACATGGGAGCTGCTACCCAATAAGCTTCATTCCTACATAGAACCCTCCCAGTTGTGATTGTTCCGAAGTTTCAGGATCAGCCTTTTTCACAGGCAATATAGTACCTTACCTGTTAGGTGAGATCCTGACACCTGTAATCAAGGAATTACTTCATTTCATGTATACTAAAAGTATAAGAAGACCTTTGGCATACTAAAATATGTTGATGTTCCAAACAGTTCAGAGAAAGCTCTTTTGATACTTAGGGAAGGTCAGACAGCTGATCAGATAGATCTTACCAGGGAAGCATTCATCCTTGCTATATAGTGCTCAATAAATATTCGTTGTATGTAGTAAACTGCTGGTACCCCTCCCAAATTTCCTTTACTGGATCCTTCTTACTGCTGTGAGTGATGGCTGCTAAATGAGATATGTGTACAAAATCCTGGCCCTTTTGCCTCAAGGTGGGATCAACTCTATGGTACAATTCATGCTCCACAGCTCTTCATGAGATCAGACTGAAGCTCCAGATAAGACCACATCTTATCAGCTACCTTCCCTGCCCTATCCTGCTTCCTTCATTGCCTTTCTCCTAAGAGTACTCTCCCAATAAATTATGCACTCAAATCCTGTTTCAGGGTCTGCTCCTAGGGAAACAGACCTAAGACACTGCATGAATAAAAAAATATAAAAATTCATCCACGTCCATGACCTGGAGACAATGTTATAATGCAAGCAAAGATATAGAAAATGATGACGTGAAATCAGAGAGAGCAGAAGGGCCACACAGAGAGAATGCTTTTCTTGAGTGAAAAAAACAAAAAACCAGCAGAGGCAACTTCAAACCATCTTAGTGGCAAATGTCCCTGGCCATGCAGTTAGTAAGAACTATGTTATTTAGAGTCTGGACTTAGAACAGTTCCAGATCAAAGGCTAAGAATTCTTTGCTGTTGGCATTAACGTTTCTGGGACCTGGAGGTGGCTACTTTGATAAGGACTAGAGGAGAAAAAGTTGGCATGGGATTTCAGGTAGAATAGCCACAGTACCCTGGTGATAAGGAATAAGGAGTCCAACAGAAGTGCTTCCAGAGCTGCAGTGATCCTTTTCGTTAGGAGTGACTGGATATTATACCAGAACCCACTTAGTATTATATACAGATGACTAGCTATACATGATATTTGTGTACATAATTATACAGCCATTCTTGACCAATTCTTAATCAAGTTTACCTCACAAGACTTGTCCTTGGCGGAAGCAAGTTACACAGTATTCTGGTAATCTATTGCTGTGTAACAAATTTAGTGCCTTAAAAAGTACACTTATTTATTTTGCTCGTGTACCTGTAATTTGGGGTGGGTTCAGCAGAGATGATACCCCTCTGCTTCATGAATGTCTGGGGCCTCAACTTGGAAGGCCTGAATGGCTGTGGGCTGGCTTCCTCACAGCATGGCAGTCTTAGAGTAGCTAGACTTCTTTTAAGGCAGCTGGATTTCCCCAGTGCAAGTGTTCCAAGACACTCAGGAGGAAGCTGCAAAACTTCCTATGACCTAGACTCAAAAGTCTCAACACATCACTTCCATCATAGTCTACTGGTTAAACAAATCATTAAAGCCACCCCAGATTCAAGGAGTGGGGGGATTAGTCCCCACCTCCCCATATAAATAGTGTAAAAGAATTTGTAGCCATCTTTAATGCACCGTACAGAAACAGAAAGTGTAGTGGACTCTGACAACAACAGTAAAGGAGAAAGAAAATATCAATACTTTCTGTCACAAGAAAAGATTTTGTTTTTTAAGGATAAGATAATTTGAGCATGTCTGAAGGCTAAGGAAAAAGAACCAGAGAAGGGAGTAGATTAAAGAAGTAAGAAAAAGAATGTTTGCTGCAGCAAGGTTTGAGAGCTTTGGAGAGCAGCCATACTGCTGCTGTGTAGACGCGAGCCATTTCCTGTTAACCTCAAGTGTTGGTAAAGTCACATGAAACTTCACAGCCTGGGCTCAGTTTTGCTGTGGGGAGTGGTGGAATAGACTGGTTCCACTTCTGGCCTGGAGGAGCAGTGCCTCCTGAGGCCAGGGCATGGCTCCATGTCAGCCTGTCCCATGGTAGGGCCATGTCTTCCATTTTCCTGTCTCATCCTGCACATCCCCATGTAGGAAACTGCAGCAAAACATAACCTGCAAACCAGAATGCCAGTGCTAGGGCCCAGGCTGAACAACAGGTTTCACGTAGGAATAGGAGGGATGTGTGGGTGGAGAGCTGGCTGTTGTGCAGTTCAGCTTCACCAGGCTTAAGGGGATGCAGAATGAGGAAGGTCAGGACCTGGCTATGAGGAACATCGTAGAATTTTAGAATTCTGTGCTCTGTGAAGAGAAGCTTCACAGGTACATGAGGGCCTTTCTTTGTTTCCCACGGACTGCAAGGTGCCCAAACTATGAGATAGCTGCCATGGGAATATTCATCCCACCACAAGGCTTATGTCAGACAATGTTCTGGTTATCTACTGGTGAGTAACAAACCTCTCTAAAACTCGGAGGCTTAAAACAGCAGCCAGTTTATAATGTCTCAGGATTTTGGATAAGGTATAGTAGGAAAGACTTCTCTCTGTTCTACGTAATGTGGAACGGCCCAGATGGCTGGAACAATGACTTCTTCCCTCAGTGACTTTGTCCCTCAGCTGGGATGGGTCCACCAGGTTCTTGTGTCTGGGATCTCAGTTCTTGGTGATAACTGGGCTCCTGCTTTTCCTCCATGTGGTCTCTCTGCAGCAAGGTGGAAGAGCAGCTGCAGCTCAGGGCTACCAAGAGCTCAAAATCAAGATTGCTAGGTTGTTCTTAAAGGCTCAGAACTGGAACCGGCACATCATCACTTGCCCCACATTCTTCTTCAGTGAAATCGAGTCACAGGTCCGTCCAGATCCCAGGGTCGGGGACCACACAAGGTTGTACCGCCAGGAGGCATATTTCACTGGGGGGCACCAAAGTAACAAACTACCTGACAAGAAGGGCTCCAGGGGCACTACTGTGTGTGAGGGGGGGAGAGGGGGGATGCTCCAGTTCCTAATTTTATGCTGCCCTTTCTTCAGAGATGATTGGAGGGCAAATAGTGGGGAGCAAGGTAACCTCAAACTTCCTGTACAGAATTAAAGATGTGTGGTCTGGTCTGCTACTTAATCAGCCTGTATCAAGGGAGGCCGCACTACGTGTCTTTCGTTAACCCTATACAACAGAAGACAAAGCAGAGGCTCAAAGGCAGCACTGCTACAGTACCGCACTTAGCGTCACACCACGACGCTGACTCCTAGGCCCTTTCTGCCCCGCAGCGAGAGTTGGGGTAGAGCGATGACCGGCGCCGGGGTCTTCGGGACCGCAGCGCTCAACTGTGCCGGCTTGGTTAGCAGAGGGACCGGATCCGAGGCAGCCAACGGGAATAGGGTGCTTCAGGACCGCTACGCAGGGGCCGCCTCGCCGGGCGAAGGAATAAAACTAGAGCAGTAAGGCGCTTCGTTATAGAGGTCGGAAGGGCCTCGGTTAAGCCCAGAATCCGCGTTAGCGGTCCGCCTCCAGGGCCGCGCGTGCCCCGCCCACGCACGCATGCGCCGGCCCCGCCTCCCGCGCAGCTCTGGCCCCGCCCTCAGGATTGACCGCCCGAGCCACCGTCCGCACAGCCCCGCCCCGCACGGCCAGGCGAAGGAGAGCCGGTCGTGCCCTGTGGTGTGCGCGGGTGCGCGCGCGCGCGCGCGTGTGTGTGTGTTTGTGTGTGTGTGTGTGTGTGTGTGTGTGTGTGTGTGTGTGTGTGTATATGTGTTCGTGGGGCACCGTCTCAGCCCCGGGAAGATGGTGGCGGCGGCGGCGGCGACTGAGGCGAGGCTGAGGAGGAGAACGGTGGCGACGCCAGCGCCCGGGAGCAGGAACAGCAGGCGGTGCCGGGACTGGGACGCGACCAGGGCTGGGAGGCCAGGGCTGGGGACCCGGCTGCGCCTCCCACGGCGGAGGCGGCGGCTGCTGCTGTTGCTGCTGCTCCCGCCGCTGCTGCTGCTTCCCTGGGCGGCTGAGGCCGCGGCGGCAGCGACGGCGGTATCGGACTCAGCCGCAGCCGAGGCCAAGGAATGCGACCGGCCCTGTGTCAACGGCGGCCGCTGCAATCCTGGCACTGGCCAGTGCGTCTGCCCCGCCGGCTGGGTGGGCGAGCAATGCCAGCACTGCGGGGGCCGCTTCAGGTGAGTGGGGGGGGGGTTGTCGGAGGGTAGGGCTCAGCCAGAGGCCAAGGCTTAAGGGCCGCTCGAGACGGCCCCAGGCCGGAGGCGGCTGCCCGACAGAAAGTGGGGGGGATAGGGCCGCCCCATGGTGTTTGAGGACCATTTGCTTCCGGGGAGATCATCGTCTCTGGCCTGGGGTCTTCCTGTAAGAGAAGTTGAAAAGGTTCGAGGCAAGGGTGGGGGCACCCCAAAGGGGTTTGGGCGCGGCGGACTACATGGGACGAAAGCTTAGGATCCCGAAGAGTTTCAAAGCCAGTCTCTGAAACTGGACCTCTTTCGGAAAAACGAGGTATAAAAGAAAAGGTGAGAGAGCCAGTCTTCCTTAAACACTTCTTTTGAACATTCCCTCGTTCTCTAGAGCCTGATGAGTTCCTGGACTGATTGGAGATGTGGGGTACTCCGAAGAAACAGGGCCCTGGGAGAGATTCGTTGTCTGGAGATAGAAGGGAAAAGGGTAGGATTGTGAGATATTAGAGATAGAAGAACCAGCGGTTACTGGCTAAAGGAAAGTGAAGAAACTAGCCTTTGGAAGCTCACTGGAGGAGGCAGATTGGAACAAGGTCTGTCATGGAGAGGGCATCGAAGGAGGTTCCTGTTTGCTCTGGTTTCTGGAGCATATGGAGTTCTGAGTTGGCCTGGTTCAGGGTAGTACCTCTTGGAGAGATCATTCATTAATTAATTAGTAGTTAGCTATTATTTGCTTTAGTTGTGCAAGGATTTCTGGATAATACAAACAAATAGATTAGCCAGACTTTGGCCTAGTCCACAAGGAGTTTGGAATATAGCTAGAGAAAGATTTGTACATAGATAACCATAATCATAAGGGCTACAGAGTCATTCATGCTTTTGGCAGATATTTACTGAACTTTTTTGATGTCAGATGTGGAAGAGTGGGGAAATATGAAGAACAAGACGGACAGGGTCCCTGCTCTCATAGATCTTACATTCTAGTGGGGAGACAGACAGTTAAGAAGTAAATAAATAAGTGAAAGAAAAGAACAAATAATTTTAGGTAATGGTAAGTGCTGTCAAGAAAGTAAGTCAGGATGGCCTGATAGACAATTATAACCAGTTGGTAACTTTAGGAGAAGGCACTCATTTGAAATGACATTTGATCTGAGACCTGAATGAGGCAAGGGAGAACCTGTGGGAATTCAGGGGCAGAGAGGGTGTGACTACCTGAGGGGATACAAGGCATATTTTGAGGAGGAGGTGACGTCGGATTTGAGCACTTGAGGATAGTAGGATTTGGAAGTGTGGCGCTGGGAAAAAAATTTCAGATGGAACAAAGGATGCAAACAGAATTGTGGAGACCAGAAAGTAAAGTATTGCTAGTGCCAGGGTATATAGAAGAGAATTGCGAGAGAGAGGTTTGGAACCATAGAATTATAGACTCACGTAATGTCAGATCTTCAGGGGAACATGGAGAACGTTGAAGAGCTGAGCTCTTTGTCGTTGTGGAGAAAGCGAGTGATTTCAAGACTAGTGTACTGTAGGTCCAGCCTTGTACCTTTAATTAGGGTTCTGGGTAATGTTCTGGTTTATGAACTACATTAATCTATACAAACTTGTTGAGGGCTACTCTGGGTTAGGTTATGAGATTATAGTGGTTAACAAGACAGACACAGTCCTGCTCTTACGGAACTTACATTCTAGCTTGGGAACAGTAATCAATTTCTTATGATTTTTCTTAAAGCTATGGAAGTGAAGAGGAGGGGGCAAACGGAGGACTTGATTTAGTTTGGAAAGGTAAGGTTAGTGTCTGAATAAGTGGCTTTTGAGTTGAGATCTGAAGGGTGAAATGCCACCACCTACATGGGAGGTGAGGTGCTGAGGGGCCAGTACGTACAGAAGCTTGGAGATGAGAGGGAGGATGGATAGAAAGCCAGGTGGCTGGAGCAGAGAGAGCAAAGGGGAGCATGGCAAGACTGAAGAGATAGGCAGGAGCCAGGCCTTGTGGAGCCCTGTTGGTTGGGTTGAGAATTTTGACCTTTAGCCTGTGAGCAGTAGAATAGCATAGTTCATCTTGTTTTCATGACATTACAGGCTTTTAGATTGGCGCCAGAGCAGGAATGGCCTTTGAAGATGGGGCCAGAGCATTTTGAATTTGAGGAACTTCCACGATCAAGTGAATGGATGGTTGGGTCAGAGGAGAGTTCTTCAAGTTCTGAAAATCTGGGATGCCTTAGTAGACCGTGGGGGCCCACAGGGTGGGGAGGGATATATTATAGCTAGATCAGTCTGTCTGTAATGTTCAGAGAAGGTGGACTCACTTTAAGCATGAGAGATGGTGGGCAACTAGATTGGAACTGTTGACATGGGTCAGGACAGCAGTAATGAGAACTTGAGATAAGCTGTGGGAATGGAGGCAGGGTTAGGTGCTCGGTGAATGACAGATCTTTCTTTGAAACTGGCTTGCTCTTGCGAAGAGAGAGGGGGATGGTGAAGGAAAGAAAACTAGATCCTATCTTAGGTGATTGAGAGGACGGTGTTACCATTAACAGACATAGGGACACAGGAGGAGCAGATTTGAGATGTTTAATTTTGCACATACTGAGATTGGAGTGTTTACAGGGTTTCTGCCTTGTGGGACAGGTGTAAGCATTGGAGTCATCTACATATAGAGAAAGCAGGTCCAAGTGTCCATGTGGACAGTCCAGAGGATTGGAGAAAATCTACTTGTTAGGGGGAACAGCCGGTCCTGACACTGGTTGTCTCAAATGGCGTCATCCATGAGTGAAGGGGCTCCCCTGGTTGTTGTGGACACTCCACTTGAGCCAGTTCCAGCTGGTGTCAGTGCTCTTTCCTGGGCAAAGAGTTATGACCTTTAGTCTGATAATTTCATTATATTTTGTGGGCTTCTGGAATTTGCATTTTAAAAAAAGGAAAGTAAGGACTTCGCTAGTGGTCCAGTGGTAAAGAATCTACCTTCCAATGCAGGGGACGCAGGTTCGATCCCTGGTCAGGGAACTAAGATTCCCATATGCCGCGGGCAACTAAGCCCGCATGCCGCAACTACTGAGCTCGCACACCTCAACTAGAGAGCCCGCATGCCGCAAACTACAGAGCCCACGCGCTCTGGAACCTGCACACCACAACTAGAGGGAGAAAACCCACACACCACAACTAGAGAGAGAAAACCCACACACCACAACTAGAGTGAAGCCTGCGCGCCCAACAAAAGATCCCACATGCCTCAACGAAGATCCTGCATGCTGCAACTAAGACCCAATGCAGCCAAAGATAAATAAATAAATAAAAAATAATAAATCTTAAAAAAAAAGAAACAATATTAAAAACAGTGAAAGTAAGAGGAACTTACATTTCTAGGCTTTAAAAAAAACCTTTCATTAAATTTTTAGTTGTAGGATTTTTTAGGGGAAGAGTGAAATGTTGGTTTTCATTATGTGTTGGTATATGTCTTGATTTAACTTACAAACCTCTTTGTTATTAAACTTCGAGACATTAGAATGAATACCTTTCTGGTTTGGGTCAGCATTAGGTTGGTGTGATTTTTAAGCCTTTTAGTTCCATAAATCCTGTGTTACAATTGCTGTTATAAGGTCCTTTTCATTAATTGAAAGGAACGGAGGATAATAAGAGGGTTAGATTTCACTGAAGTTATCATACTGAGTCCATACTACATGCCACGGACCCGGTCAGGCATTTTCATGTATATTGTGCCATTTAATCTTCAGGAGAACTCTGAGGGTGTTGTTTACAATTTGGATTATTGTGTGGTCATAGTTAGAAGATCACTTAATTTTTTTTCCAAATGTAAGATACTATAGAAATGATTAATTACAGAGGATAAGGTTAATGGTGTCAGTTTAATAAAAATAACTATGAAATCTTTGGTGGATGATTTCTAAAGCAATGCCACTTCCATTCATTTTTATGTGATTCAGTAATCATGTTTTTCTACTTGTGATATCACCATCGAAATTTTTCTTTGGAGGATAAATATAGTTTAAGTTAGAAAATAAAGATGTTAAGCTCATTTATGAAATTAATATGCATTTAATTCTTTTAAGTTCCTGTATATAACTTCTGGGAGGATAGAATACAATAACCTGCTGAATTAGAGCCTTATAGTTACCCATGATATTAATACTGTCTATAGAAGAAAAAGAAAGGCATTTATTGAGCATCTGTTTTGTGCCCAGCACATTGCAGTAATAGTAGTAGTAATAGTTGCAGCATAGCTGCTTCCATTTTTCTAGCATTTCTCCATTTTTTCCAGGTGTTGTGTCAAGAGCCTTTTAGAAATTATTCTTTTTAATCCTTAAAGTGAAGTTATTCCCATTTCACAGTTGGGTAAACTGAAGCTTGGAGATACAGAGTAACTTGCCCAAGGTTACACAACTTGTGAAAAATTGAGATTTGAACTCAGGCCTTGTCTAATTCTCAAACATACGCTTTCCATTGTACCATTTGGCCTCTCATTTTTTCTGAGTCTAGTCATCCTTTATGGACATTAGTTGGAAGGGCTGACATAATCCCAACACTCTGAGAAACAAAGGAGGGAAAATAGGTTTGTTACAATAGGAAAGCTAGCATTAAAAAAAAAATCTTAATTTACTTGAATCTGTCTGGCTACTGGCCTGAGGACATAAATATGCTTTTCTAACTAGTGAAGTGAAAATTCTGGAAAATAAAATTTGATAAGGTAAAATAAATACTTATTTTGCTTACAGTAATTACTAAGAAGTATTAACCTGAAGCCCTAAATTTGTGTTCATGAATCAAATTTAGACTTGTCTGTTTTTCCCAGTAGAATATAAGCTCCAAGAGGCAGGAATTTTTATCTGTTTTGCTGACTGTTATATTCCCAGAGCCTAGAGCAGTGGCTGAGACATAGTGCTCAATAACTATTGTTGAATGAAGGAATGAAGTTCTGCTATATATTCTTTATGACTTAAAAAAAAGTTATCTGTACCTATATGACTGCCGTGTTTGTCTTTTGTCCTTTTATTTCTCCTGAATTTCATTGTCTTGTCTTCCACTGTTTGCTGGGCATCTTTATTGGGATGTTGTGCTGTCCACCTCATACTAAGCCACATCGAAGACCAAACTTCTTATCCTCATTGAAAAAAATAGTGTTTTCCTTTGTACTTCCTTATTTCAGTAGCAAATTCTACTTTAGATAACCAAAGGTCAAAACTTAGGAGTAATCTTTTGCTCTTTCTGTTTATTCTCCCTTCTCTAAAGTCTTAGAAATGTGTTCCTTTCCGTTCTTCCTGCTGCCATCCTAGTGCACCTGGCCCTTCACCTCATTGCTGACCTGCCTCTGTTGCACCCTGGCTGGTTTCTTGCACCTCCAGAATACATTCTACCCTGTGTCATATAATCCCCTGAGAACATGTATCACTGTCTTGCTCAGAAACCTTCCTAACATACAGAGGGACATAGGGCCAGATCATTAAACTCCATACCAAGGAGTTTGGGCCTTATCCTCTTGTTTTGTTTTTGTATTTTATTTTATTTTGTTTTATTTTATTTATTTATTTATTTTGGCCATGCTGCCCGGCTTGCAGGATCTTAATTCCCTGACCAGGGATTGAACCCTTGCCCTGAAAGCACGGAGTCCTAACCACCGGACCACCAGGGAATTCCCTGTTCTTGTTTTTTGATTGAAATACAATTTATGTACAATGTTATGTTAGTTTCAGGTGTACTACATAGTGATCTGACATTTGCATACATTATGAAATGATCACCATGATAAGTTTAGTAACTATCTGTTCCCATACACAGTTACTGTAGTATTATTGACCATATTCCTTATGCTGTATATTACATCCCTGTGGCTTATTTATTTTATAATTGGTTGTTTGTAACTCTTAATCCCCTTCACCTATTTTACCCCTACCTGGGCCTTATCCTCTTGGAATTGACAACATGGTCTAAATTACTGACTTTTTAATACTGAATCTCCCAATGTTCCAGTCATGTTGGGCACATGATCCAAACCCTGAGTTACCACGGGCAGTAGTTTTAACTTGTTTCTTTGATACCGCATAACTGGGATTGCCAATTTCCAGCTCAGGATCAGGCTGTTCTCACTGCCCTGTACTTTAGCTCTTTTTATCTAGTTTCACATTCAGAGGCTCATTAATTGTCACTCTATTTGTAAATTGTATTGGATACAATTTCTATCAAAGTTCTTTTAGTGACAGATGCCCAACTCAGACAAGCTTAAGAGGAAAAGATGGGAGAGATTTATTGGTTTATGTGACAGAAAAGTCCAGGGGATATTGTTGGCTTCATATGTGGGTAGATCCAGGTGACCAGTTGGTCTCTCTCCTTCTCTCTTTACTGGCCTCACTTTCAGGCAGGCTCTCTTCATGTGATGTCTCCAGGAGCTAAATCAAACTGGAAAAGAGTAACTTTTCCTTAGGAGCGTGTAACAGATAAGGAAGGGTGAGAGTCTCGCTGGTTGGTCCCTTGTCCTTTACTGAAGCAGTCACTGGCTAGTGTCCTGGGAATGTTCTGACTGATCAGACCTGAGTTGGGTACCTCTCTGGAGCTGGGGGATGAGGGTCCAACTCCATAGATGGCAGGACTGAGAAAGGGGAAGGAAAACGGAAAACACACTTATTGTCACCAGAAAGTGGGGCCAGTACCGGGCAGGTGAGGACAGCGACATCCCTGCCTATTCTTAGAACCTGCTGTTTGGTGAATACTCAGTAAGTGTTGATGATGACAATTGGGAATGGTCTGGAAAATATCGTATCATGTAATGAGATGCTGGTCCCCCAGTTTATCAGAAATTCACTCCATGAGGGACCCACTATGTGGAATGTTGAGGTTACTGCAGTGAAGACTGTTCTGTGTTGAGATTAAGTGTATTGATAATAGAGCCAAGTCATTGAATGGCAGTTATTCATCCCTTGATTTTGTGACAGGGAAAAAAAGAGAGGATTATGGGAGGAATCAACAAAATATGTGCTTATGTTGTGTGAATTTATGTTATTTTGGGTGAAAACTGTATATAAAATACATAATAGACCTTTCAAGTTTTTGGCGGATTCCTGGAAGAGTTTACTTAGATGAAAAGGTAAAAATATGTTTATTGCGTAAAAAGAAAAATTTAGCATGAATGTCTTAATATAATTGTCTAATATGTTTGAAAGCAGGTATCTGACATTTAAACTTTACCTCTATGAAAGGTTCCCAAGATAGGCAAATGCATTTTATTTACTACAATATAGAAGACAGATGAATATATAGGAAAAAAGCAGAGTATGTTTATGATCAAAACAGTTTTTACTAATTGTGATTAACTTATTTAATAAATTTGTAGGTTATCTTTATCTTGAGAATTAAATATAGAAGTAGGTACCTGTTACTGTGGTTGAACAGAAATCATATTGGTTTTTCTCTTTAAATACAATCTTGTTTCTAAAACTGAAATGAAACTGTGGTTGTACTTTCCCTAATGATTGTATCTAGAAATTCATCAGCCACTAACCTATTATGAAACTTGTTTCTCATTTATACTCTACTATTTTCTGTGATTTCCCAAATGCATTGTGGCAAAAGTGACTCTTATTCATATACTATATACTAATGTAATCCTTTGTTTTGTTACTTTCTTCCTTCCATTTTTCCTTTTCTCCCTATACTTTCAAACTGGCCCTTTATTGTTAGCCTGACTTTTTCTAATTTTTCCTCCTTAGGGTGACTTTCTTTTATTTACCTTGCTTTTTTCTTTCTCCTCATTTTATTGATGTCATATCCCTTTAACTGCTTTTCTTTTAACACGTGAGACCCTGGTTCGATTTTATCCTTTCAGTTTTTAATTCTTTAAGTTTTCTGTTTTTTCAAGTACATTTTGAGTGAACCTTAATTCAGGCTATTTATTTACGTGTGTACTTATCTAGAATTCTCTTTCACTTATAGAAGTTAATTTTAGTTATGGCTGAATTGCCTCTTTATTTTTTTAGAATTTGACATTAACAGTGTACAGTTATTAAGTTGAATGAATTTTCCAATTAATTCCTCTTGGTACTTTTTGCATTCTAATTAAGAATTTTCTAATTTGTTTATTAATAAGCCTATAAGCATTAGAGGCTGAAATTGTGTCAGGTGCTGTTAAGGGACACAAAAGTAACCTCTTGACCAGTGTTTCCTATATTTTTTGATTCACAAATCCTTTCACAAAAATGTATAATCTTGTGGACTATCTTAATTACGCATTAAAAAAATGTATCCTATTTTTGATATGGTGATTTTAAATAGTAAAAAGTAATTTCCTATTAAACATTATAACATACATTTTGAATACAATTTGTAATGATATTCACAATATAAAAAGAAAAATTTCTTTTCACTCTTTAACATGTGGGCACATGTTTAATGTATTTTAAATTAATTGAGTAAGGAGAAGCATATATTTATACAAAATAAAAAGTGACATTTAGTTTTGGAATCGAATATATATTAAAATAGAGATTGTATTTGGCTCTGCTTTATACTATAGAAGTAGACAACTTTCCTGTCCTCATGTTTGTTATTCCTGCATTTGTGCTTTAAAAATTATTTCTTAGAATTTTTTTGTGTTTTGTTTCTAAATGATAAAATGATAGTAGTTTTCAGCTGTTTGTAAGCATTCCTTTGCAAATAGCATACTTCCGGTGTGGATGGTTTTTCAAAATTGAATGAAAAGGCCAAACTGGCTGTAATTGTCACTTAATTTTCCCCTTTCACATTGGTTTTTGAAATACTGGAGACATCTTACAAAGTTACACAAGGATTTTAATCAGAAGGTTTAGCAAGATGATCTTGAGGCAAATTTGCAGAATTAGCTTCATTTCATGCCCTTCCCTAACATGTATTTAAATATCATGTCTTATGCATCTCTTTTAATAGATGCCATTACTGTCTTTTAATTGGAACATCATTTGGACTACTGGTTGAGAAACACTGACCAACCCTGACCGAGTAACTGGTTGCTTTGGTGCGTGTATTTGGTGCTGGTTCAGTCTCTGAACTAACTTTAACTTCCTTTTAACATGAAATATTTTAAGCTTGTGGAAGAGATACAAAGAATAATAAAATGAACATCTGTGTACCTGCAACCTAGCTCTTCTGAATTTCCTTCATATTAATATTATTATTACTACATAATAAGTTGTGTAATATAAAATATTCCAGATATCACCAAGGTTCCTATATTACTCCTTCCTAAATCTGTTTACCTTAACTCTCCCCAGAGGTAACTAGTGTGGTGAAGTTGATGTTTAGTATTTCTCTTGCATGTTTCTATTTCACTACAGATACACACACACAGTGTCTTGTTTCCAAAAACAAGATCATGTTTTCAAACTTTATAAAAAGTAATCATTCTGTAACATGTTATTTTCCCCACTCCCGAACCTAATTTTTTATGCTTTTGAGATGTTTGTGTTGATAAATGTAGTGCTAGTTGATTTCATAGCTATATTCATTACAGAATTCCAATTTATTTACCTATTTTTCTGCTGCTGGGCATTTAGATTTTTCCAGCTTGTGCTGTTACGAATAGTGCTACAATTAACATTTTTACATATCTCTTTGTGTACCTGTGTATGATTTTTCTCTAGGGCTTTGATCTTCAAACTTTTGAAGCACCTCCAAAATATTTAAAAATTCTATTTACTTCCTTGAATACTTTTAGGTTGACATGCAGTTGACATACACCATTTTTTAAAAATGTCTTTATGTAGTTGCAAAGAATGTCATTTCTGGTGTATTATAAATAGAGTTACTGAAAAAACCCATGATATTACTTTACAAAATTTATTGGGTACCTGCAAATTTTATAGCAGTTTGTTAACCATTCTCACTCTTTAAAAATACGTATTTAGGGTCTTCTTTGACAGTCAATTTTTGCAGTGTCCCTTTTTTTTTTGCCTAAATTCTTATTTTCATTCTAATTCCTCTGTACAATTTTTCCCCCCTGGGTTATGAGTTCTGTCCACTGATCTAGATGTCAGATAACATAAAACTCACCATTTTAAAGTGTACAATTACGTGATTTTTAGTGTATTCATAAAGTTGTGCAACCATCATCACTATCTAATTCCAGAATGTTTTCATTATGCCAAACAGAAACCCTGTACCTGTTAGCAGTCACTCCCCATTCCTCCTTCCTCCCAGTGCCTGACAACCACAGTCTACTTTCTGCTGATGGATTTTCTATCCTAGGCATTTGTGGTCATTTGTGACTGACTTCTTTTACTTAGTGTAATGTTTTCAAGATTCATCCATGTTGTATCATATATCAGTACTTCATTCCTTTTTATGGCTGAATAATATTCCATAGTATACATATACCACATCTTATTAATCCATCCATTAGTTGATGGACATTTGGGTTGCTTCCACCTTTTGCCTATTATGAATAATGCTGCTGTGAACATTCATGTACAAATTTTTGAGTGGACATATGGGTATGTCTCTTGGATGTTTGCCTAGGAGTGGAATTGATGGGTCCACGGTAACTCAATGTTTACTTTTTGAGGAAGTGCCAAACTTTTTCACAGCAACTGTACCAGTTTACATTCCTACCAGCAGCGTATGAGAGTTGCATTTTCTCCACGTTCTCATCAATACCTATTTTCTGAGGTTTTATTTATTCATTCATTCATTTATTTTTTAAAAAATATTTATTTGGTTGCATTGGTCTTAGTTGCAGCACGCGGGATCTTCGTTGCGGCATGTGGAATCTTTCGTTGCGGAGCGAGGGCTCTTCGTTGCAGTGCGCGGGCATCTCTCTTGTTGTGGCGTGGGGACTTCTCTCTAGTTGTGGTGCGCAGGCTTGGTAGTTGCGTCACGTGGGCTCTCTAGTTGTGCGCACATGCTTAGTTGCCCAACGGCATGTGGGATCTTAGTTCCCCAACCAGGGATCAAACCTGTGTCCCCTGCATTGGAAGGTAGATTCTTAACCACTGGACCACCAGGGAAGTCCCATTCATTTATTGTTATAAAATTATTTATATAAATAAATGAATGAATGGCCATCCTAGTAAGTACAAACTGGTATCTCATTATGGCTTGATTTGTATTTCCCTAATGACTATTGGTTTTTAGTATCTTTTCATGTGCCTGTGTGGCCATTTGTATATCTCCTTTGGAAAAATGTCTACTCCAATCGTTTGACCATTTTAAAAATTATTTGTCTTTTTATTGTTGAGTTGTAAGAGTTCTTTATATGCTCTGGATATTAGACCCTTGTCAGATATATGATTTGTAAATAATTTCCTCTCATTTTGTTGGTTGTTTTTCACAAGAACAACCTTGATAATGCTTTTTACATATAAAAGTTTAAAATTTTGATGAAGTCTAATTTTTCTATTTTTGTTTGTTTGTTCATTTGCTTGTGCTTTAAGTGTCTTTCTTATCTAGGAAACCATTTCCTAATCCAAGGTCATGAAGATTTATATCTGTGTTTTCTTTTTAAGAGTTTTATAGGGTTAGCTTTTACATTTTGGTCTTTGATCCATTTTGAATTAATTTTTGTACGTGCTGTGAGGTAGTGGTTCCACTTCATTCTTTTGCGTGTGGATATCCAGTTGTTCCAGCACCATTTATTGAAGAGAATGTTTTTTCCCCATTGAATGGTCCTGGTACCCATGTCAAAAATCAGTTAACTCTAGATGAATGGGTTTATTTCTAGACTCTCAGTTATGTTCCCTTGACCTATATGTTTGTTGTTATGTCAGTACCAGACCATCCTGATTAGTTTGTAATAAGTTCTGTAATAAGTTTCAAAATCCTCATATATAGTTTTAAAAAAGTTTTATTTTGAGATAATTGTCGATCCATATACAGTTCTAAGAAATGATAGATTTCTTACATCTGTCACCCGTTTCTCTTAATAGTAACATCTTGCATAACCATAGTACAAGAGCACAACCAGAATATTGGCATTGATACAGTCCATCAACCTTATTCATATTTCACCAGTTTTATGTGCACTAATTTGTGTGTGTATGTGTATTTCCCCCATAGAAGTTTATTCTAATATAGTTCTATGCTTGAAGATAGTTTGAGTATCCTATCTTTTCTGTAATAAGGATTTGTAAATAAATGATTTCTTTTTCAGCTTTCTATGACCATGAGACTTTACATGCTGAAGATTTTCTTCTGAATTAACTAATTATTACAGTTATTTGTAGTATACAGCTGAGCAAACAACACAAATCTAATACACATTTTTTGAAAAAGCTTTTAAACATTTTTTATTGGAAAAGCATCTCTTGTTGAGATGGATAGTACTTTTAAAGATCTGCGATGAGGGACTTCCCTGGTGGCACAGTGGTTGAGAGTCCGCCTGCCAATGCAGGGACACGGGTTTGAGCCCTGGTCCGCGAGGATCCTACATGCTGCAGAGCAACTAAGCCCATGCACCGCAACTACTGAGCCTGCACGCCTAGAGCCTGTGCTCCACAAGAAGGGAAGCCACCACAATGAGAGGCCCGCGCACCACAATGAGGAGTAGCACCTGCTCGCCGGAACTGGAGAAAGCCCTCGCGCAGCAATGAAGACCCAACGCAGCCAAAAAAAAAAATCTGTGATGAAATAATTTACTGTTAGAATGAGACAGAGTTTAGTGTAAATATTAATCCCTTTTTTCCCCTTTGGTAAATGTAAAACTAATAAATCTTGTTAACATAAATAAGTTTTTTTTATTATTTTTTAAAATATTTATTTATTTATTTTTTGGCTGTGATGGGCTTTAGTTGTGGCATGCGGGATCTTTCATTAGTTGTGGCGCACAGGCTTAGTTTCCCTGTGGCATGTGGGATCTTAGTTCCCTGACCAGGGATCGAACCTGTGTCCCTTGCATTGCAAGACGGATTCTTAACCACTGGACCACGAGGGAAGTCCCAAATAAGTATCTTTAAATGGAAGAAACTTTGTTGTGGCAGGGTCTCTCAAGTGTTTGAGCTCCTTTAAAATTATATGCCAAAAGTCAAATGATAGTCCTTCATCGAAAATTTGTTTTAAGTATGTACCAGGCAACAGCTGAGTTATATCTGCCTTCAGTTTTGTTGTAAGCAAAAAATTGGAAACCACCTGACTTTCAAAAGGATTTATTACTTAGTCATTATAGGAGTAAAACTTCCTGGGTCAGAGCACTTCAATTTTAGATATTACTAAATTGTTCTTAAAAGGGATTGGTCTAGATTTTACTCCCATGTTGGGATTCATTTCACTCGTTCATGTTTGGGTGTTCTAGTTCTTTTTTCACTCCAATCTGATGGGTATGAAATTGTATATGGTGGTTTTATTTTGCATTCTCTTGATTACTAGTAAGAGTGACTATCTTTCAATATGTTTAAAGGCCATATTTGGTTTATGTTCATTTGAATTGCTTTTTCTTGCCTTTTGCCCATTTGTCATTTGGGTTGATTTTTAAATTAGTTCATAGGAGTTCTTCATATATTCTGTATATTAATTGTGGGATTATATATGCAGCAATGATCTTCTTTTAGTAAATGGCTTATTTTATTTCACAGTTTAAAAATTTTACCTATAATTGATTGGATAAATAATTGATAAGAAGGAACAAATATTACAGAAGAATTCTGAATATTATAAGCAGATACTTCCCCATCTAGGATGTGGAGCTTAATTTCTCTCCACTGCCCTCCTTGAGTATAGGCTGTATTTAGTGAATCTTATCCAAAGAGTAGAATATGGAGAGGGGAAAAATAGTAACTTTACAGTGGAGAAACTTGGCAAGCACTACCTTGACCAAATGACCAGGGTTAACATTGCTGTGGTAAAATGTGTTGATATCATGTGCCCCCTGATATGATGTGATTAGGAGGGTATATTGCTTCTGTGGCATTTTTCCAAAAGCCCCATAACCCCAATGTAATCATGAGAAAAACATCAGACAAATTGAGGGACATTCCGCAAAATGCTTGATAGTACACTATCTCAAAACTGTCAAGGTCATGAAAAACAAGGAAACACTAAGAAACTGTCATAGACCAGGGGAGACAAAGGAGACATGATGAATAAATGTAATGTGGTATCCTGGAACAGAAAATAGTATATTAGTGTAAAAACTGGAGAACTTGGAATAAAGTCTGGCGTTTAGGGAATAGAAAAGTACCAATATTGGTTTCTTAGTCTGGCAAATGTATCATAGTAATTTAATATGTTATCATTAGGTGAAACTGGATAAGAGGTGTCTGGGAATTCACTGTATCATCTCTGCAACTTTTCTGTAAATCCAAAATTATATTTTAAAAAAATTTATTAAGAATTTTTTACTTAATTTTGTTGAATCTAAGATGCCATCAATTATAAGATACACCATTATTTTATGTACTACTAAGAAAAATGTTTCTAGTATTATTAAGATATTGGTATCAGTTCTAAGAAGCACCTTGATTTCAGAGATATTAAATGAGAAAAAAAAGGCATATCTTAGAACAGATGAAATATGGTCTTTTTTTAAATTGGTAATGCATTCAAAAGCTACAAAGGGGTATATGGTAGAAAGTTTTCCTTTCCCTCTCTGGGAATAGTCTGTCATCAGTTGTGTAGCTTTCCAGATACGTTAGCAGCATATATAAACAATTGCATATTTTGTATGTTCTTCCTCCTTCCTTTTTACATAAGAATGGCATATTTCCCCAATGATCTGTACTTTGCTTTTCCCTCTCCATCCTCACTGAGCAGCATATCTTAGAGATTCATACCAGTACATTTGAAAAAAAAATTCTTTGGTATTCCATTGTATGGTTGTGTCTTAATTTATATAAAGGTGTTGAATGACCTTGTACACATGTCATTTCACACATTTCTGGATGTATCTTTAGGTTTAGTTCTCAGAAGCAAAATTGCTTTATCAGAGGGATATGTGCATTTTAGATTTTGTTAGGTATTGCCAAAAAGCTTTCCATAGAGATTTAGCCAACTTACATTACCAGCAGCAATTATGGCTTGTCTTTAACTTTCTTTATGGTGTCTTTTTAACAGAAATTTAAATTTTAATGTAGTCAATTTTATCACTTTTTTTCCTTTATGGCTTGTGCTTTTTTTGTTATATTAAAAAATTCCTTTCCTTTACTCACCTTGTCAAGATATTCTCCTGTATTTCTTCCTCAACATTAAAAAATATTTGCTTTTTCACTTTTTGATCTTTCTTCTGCCTGTAATTTATTTTTATGTATAGTTTGTTGTAATGACCTAATTTAGTTATTTTTATTTGGTAAGCAGTCGTCCCAGTCCCATTTATATAATAGTATACTTTCCTCCCTACAGATTTGAAATACACCTTAGTTACATAAAACTTCAAATTTCTCTTGGTTGTTTTTAGCCCTTTGTTCCTCTTATTTCAACAAAAATCCTTGTTGAGATTTTTGATTGGAATTTCACCGGATATTGAGATTAGCCTGGAGAAGTTCGTCATCTTTATCAATAGAGTCTTCTCATCTAGAACATGCTTTATATTTCCATTTATTTAGGTATCTTTTATGTCTTTAAGTAAATTCTTATAACTTTTTTCAAAATCGTCTCACATACTTTTATTGGATTTACCCCTAGATATATAATTTTGTTGCTATTGCTAAACCTAATTGATTACTGTAGTACATAGGAATGAAATTTTTGATTTTTATTTTTATCAGTATTATCATTATAACAGTAAGCAATATTTAGCTCATAAGTCTCTGTGGTTATCTGGGTGACTTGGCTGATCTCTAGTGAGCTTACCTGTATGGGTCTAGGCAGGAGCTTAGCTGGGCTTATCTGGTAGGGATGGGGTGTCGAAACTCTCTAATCCTCCTTGAACTAGAAACTGTCCGATTCTTACCATCATTGTGATGGTAGAAGTGCAAAAGCAGAATTGATTTTCTTATATATTGAACTTATATCTAGGAAACCTTCTGAAATTCTTGCAGTACTTAGAGCTTGTGAATTCTACTAAGTTTTCAATGTTGATAATCATGCTGCCAATAAATTGTAATAGTTTCTTTCTTTTTTTTAAAATACATTTATTTATTTTATTTATTTATTTTTGGCTGCACTGGGTCATCATTGCTGCACGCAGGCTTTCTCTAGTTGTGACGAGCGGGGGCTACTCTTCGTTGCGGTGCACAGGCTTCTCATCGCGGTGGCTTCTCATGTTGCACAGCACGGGCTCTAGGCGTGTGGGCTTCAGTAGTTGTAGCACGTGGGCTCAGTAGTTGTGGCTCGTGGGTTCTAGAGCGCAGGCTCAGTAGTTGTGGCACATGGGCTTAGTTGCTCCTCAGCATGTGGGATCTTCCCGGACCAGGGCTCGAACCTGTGTCCCCTGCATTGGCAGGCGGATTCTTAACCACTGCGCCACCCGGGAAGCCCGTAATAGTTTATTTCTGATCTGTATACTCTGTGCTTCTTTTTCTTGTCTAATTATTGAATTGTTTAAGGTCTATAGGACATTGTTGAACAGTCTTGTTTCTGACTTCAAAGAAATCTTCTAGAATAGGTCCTGGCACATAGTAGGTGACCAGTGATCATATAGCTTTTGTCCTTTAATCTGTTAATGTGTTAAGTTACACTGATAGACTTCCTAATTGTTTGACCATCCTTATATCCCTGAAATGAACTCAATTTGGCCATGATATATTTTTTAATATAGATTTTCTGGATTTGATTTGGTAATATTTTGTTTTGGGTTTTTATATCTATGTTCATGAGGTTTTCTTTTGGCAAGGGTATCACATTTTGTCTATTGTCTTTATTTTGTCTTCACCCTTAAATGCTGATATGTTTGGGGACAGAATTTAAGACCGTCTCTATAGAGAACTGGCCAGATCAGGGAGTTGGGCTGAGCTATTGTAGGAGAATAAGCTTGGATGAGAATTTAATCTGGGGCATCATTGGCCTAGGGATAGAAGAGGGACAAAATGGGGAGAGAAGAGGGACAAAAATGGGAGTGGTTTTGTAGGCTGAGTGAATGGGGTGAGGTAAAGGAAGAGTTGATAAGTTTTGAAAGATAGGGTGGATGATGACAAAATTGTGGGGGGAAAAAAGAAAAACCAAGAGGTAAAAAGAAGTGGATTTAATTACTTAAATTTTTAATATAGGAAATATTGGTTTGAAACGGGTCTAGCTTTGTGCTAGAAATATAGTTTGGGCAGTTATTATCATATAGACGCTAGAGGAAGCTGTGAATGCATATGGGATTGCATTTAGGGGGATCATAGAGAACTGGATTCAGGGCAACTCCAAGGACAGAGCCCAGGATTTGAGCAAAGGAGTTGTCCCTTTTATGGAGTCTTTCAAGGTAGATGATTTATTACTTTTTACAAATGTGAGGGATCCATATTACTTTGTGGTAGTTTTGATTATCATTATGGATGGTTATAGTAGGATATTCTAAACATTAAAGCATATAGAACTCATAATAGTTATAGATTTATTATTTTTAAATAATTAGGATGTGTTTAATCTGTTACATTTTAGGGCTATTACTATAAATTTTCATGATGAACTTTTCTCATTGTATGTTGATTTTAAAGAATTATTAGGTCAAAAATTTCTAACTAAAAATGAAAGTTTAGAATGTAGAAGTATTTTTAGTATTGGTGTCAAAAATTCAGCCACTTACTTTAACACCTAGAAATTCCAAGATTGTATGTGGAAGATTTGTTCTTAATTCGGAGTATGTACTAGAATCATTTGTGGAGCTTTTAAAGACACTAATGCAATGCTGGGTCCCAACTGAGAGTGGTTAGTGTTGTGGCCCTATCATTTATTGTTTGTTTTTTAAGCCTCTGTGGGTGATTTTGTTGTATACTCCAGTTGAGAACCCTATATCATGGATTTGGGCAGGGGCTAAATTTGTTAGTGTATTTTGTTTCTTGGTTATATAATTAACTTCTTTGCTTAATACTGTGACAGTAGAGGCCAGAATACCAGCAGATTAGTTGATCTGTCCTCCTGAGACTATTTGCATTTTTATGTGAACTTGAATTATGAAACAAAATTCAGTAGCAGGTTAGTCTGGGCTCAGATCACTAAGAGGACTAGTTAAATAAAATATGGTATGTCCACACAATGGAGTAGCTATAAAAAGGAATGAGGATAATCTACATATCAGCTGTGTGGTCATCTCAAGACTATATTGTTAAATGGAAAAAGCAAGGAGCAAAACAATGGCATTGTATGCTACTAGTTTTCAAATAAAGAGGCTATACAAATATATACACCTACATTGTTGTGTATATACATAGACCAAACAAGGGAATGATAAACCAAAAACTAAGAAAAATGATTACTCTATGGAAAGGGAGGGAATGAGGTGCAGAAACAGGTATAGAACCTAGACTTCTGAATGTACTTTGTGGATTAGGTTTTAGAATCATGCAAATGCCTTACCATATTATAAAACAAAAATGAAATAAAATTAGAGAAAAAAGGTAATTC
Source organism: Balaenoptera ricei (assembly GCF_028023285.1). Taxonomy (NCBI): domain Eukaryota; kingdom Metazoa; phylum Chordata; class Mammalia; order Artiodactyla; family Balaenopteridae; genus Balaenoptera; species Balaenoptera ricei. Next base: position 30,701,868 of record NC_082653.1, read on the forward strand.
CTAAAAATCAAATGCAAAATGAAATGTTAACCTAAATGTATATCAAGTTTGAGGCTGAAGCACATAGAGACTATTTCAAGTCACCTTGAAGCATAGTAATTTGGATGTTTCTAGTGGTATATACTCCCAAAGATAAGGAACTGCAAAGATATCATAAACTGATTTTAGTAATCATATAACTGGTAGTAATATTGGTATTGTTATTCTGGAGGTGTGTATCATAAAGTAAACAAGTGAATACTTATATTGGATTGAGACCCTAGATTTTTGAATGGAAAAGAGATATAATCAGAGAGTTGGGTAAGAATTCTAGGATCCTAAATTTGAGTTGGAAATGTCAGTATGAGCTCATGATGTATTTTTTCCCTTTTAAAAATGTATTTCCTAATTCTCTCTGCTGAAAAATCTCAGAAATTAAGCTAAGTGACATTAAGCACTTATAGTGTCAGACTTTGTTCTCTTAAAAAATAATTCTCACTAGAAGGAACCTGGGGTACCTTGGAAAAATGACATTTCAGGTTGGAGTCAGAAAATCTATAGTATGAGCCTGGAACATATTATCATATCACATCACAAGCTATTGGGGAGATTTCTGTTTCTATCAATGGTAGAATAGCTTTTTCTAAGGCAGCACTCCAACTGAGAACAACTAGAAAAGCTGGAAAAATATTTTTTAAAAGTCTGTTTGGAAGCTTTGGAGAGTGAGCAAGGCAAACAACAAGGACTTGAGAGGCCAAAATTTTGGAGAAAAGGAGAGCACAGAGGGGTGAGGCCAACTTTTGGTATAGGTTTCCCCATGGAGTGATTGGCCGATTTGAAACATGTAGCTAAGAGGTTGAGCAGAAAGTGGTGGCAGAGAGGCTGAGATACTAAGCAGAGTTTTTGGTAGTCATGCAGAATTGGGAGACAGAATTGGAGTTCAGAGCTTGCAAAGAATACTGGAAAACACCCCAAGCTTTTAACTGGGAACCCTGAAGGATAGACTACACTTTATGCTTAAGGGTGAACTCAAAATAGATCAGCTCTCAAAAAAAGCTGAAGCCAAGCTTTCAAATCACCTCAATCCTTGATTGGATTAAGATCTGTTCCTAGCTTTGTTGCTTGCTAGAAGCAGATATAAAACTTCTCTGGAGGAAGACACTGTCATCAATCATTGATTCAGGTTATCTGTATAGTTTTTATATACTTAGTGATAATATATGATATATTTATATGTAACTAGAGTATATATTTATAATGTGGTAAATATTTATAAAACTTAGTCTGGCATTCAATAAAAAAATATATATAAAAATGAAAGAACTGACTGAAAATCGAGAGAAAATAGATAATTGAAAAGACCCATAGGGAGACTTCCAGTACAAATGAGATAGTATATACCCATTTTCCCCCGCTAAATCCAACTATAAGTCCTGGAATTTGTGCAGAAGACAACCAAAGGAGAACTGTGAATGGTTCTAGGAAGGTGATCTGGTTCGGGACCATAGGACTGAAAGAACAGCATAGCCATAGCATTTTGCATTCCCCCAACAGAAGAAGGCCACCTAGTTCTGGTGTTTCCTGACCTCCCCACCCTGACCTAACAACAGAACACAGTCCAGGTAGGTTCATGCCTCCCCTGAATCAAATGGGAGTCCCTCTGAAAACATCATGCAGATTCGATACCATTGGCAAGGGGGATCAACTATGAGCCCCCACTGAATATGAGTGCTGAGGAGAAGCATACTCCTTCCCACCTGTCTTGAGATTTCCCTTTTCTGCTGAGAGATATCAAGGCAGGTGGGCAGAACTGACAAGAGAGACTCTGCTACAGTAAGCATTCTAGTCTGAGAAGCGTCTTTCTCCTTGAGGGCTTGAGACTCTCCTCCCCAACCCAAAGACCCCAAGGTGGGCACTACTGGCAAAAAGGACACAGCTACAACTGGCCTAGTCCTAAGTCTCTTTGGCTATGTGGGCCTGAGCTGCTTCTCCCCTACCCAAGAGACACAGGGGCAGATGGGTGGAACTGGCAAGAGGGGTCCAGCTGTAGCAAAGGGCACATTCTGGGAAGCCTGTTTGTCTCTGTGGGCTCAAGACTTGCCTTTACTACTCAGAGACACTTGGAAACTGAGGGGCAACCTAGGGCCATCACAGACTTTCCCCACCAAGAGACACTTGGCAACACTCCTTTTGCCCCCTCAGGCAGCACTAGCAGGGACCAGCAGGAGCCCAGTGGCACCAGATAAACAAAGCAAGCCAAATAAGACCACAAAGGCTCTGAAAATTAACCCGCCATTTGAACAATAGCCCAGAAAAGTAGGCCAAGATCCACATGCTAAAACTAAACAGGGTGACAACCTGCTAAAATAAAAGATTTAATAAGACCCTATGTTAGTGATGTTCTAACATAATAGACAAAATGTTCAAGATACAATAGAAAATCACGCATCATACCAATAACAGGAAACTGCAACTTGAATTAGAAAAGGCAACAGACACCAACACATGGTGAATCAGATGTTGGAATTTTCTCAGAATTTTAAACTAGCTGTTATAAAAATGCTTCAAAATCAATTTAAAATATCTTGAAACAAAAAACCAAAATCTTAGCAACAAACCAAATAAAATTAATTAGAACCAAATTTAAAATATTAGAACCAAATGGAAATTTTAGAATTGAAAAACACAGTAGCAGCAACAGCAACAAAAAAGTGGCTGGATGGGCTCAATAGTAGAGTGACCATGAATAATAGATGGTAGCATCAGTAAACCTGAGAACAAAACCATAGAATTCACCCAATCTAAACAGAAAACCGACTAGAAAAAATGATCTGTGAAGGACAAACGATATAGCATTCGTGTAACTGAAGTCCCGGAAGGAAAAGAGAAAGAGAATGGGACTGAAAGAGTATTTGAAAGAAATATGGCTGAAAATTTACCAAATTTGGCAAAAGAAACAAATCTACAGACCCAAGAAACTGTGGAAGTCCCATATAGGATAAACCCAAGGAAATCTACACCAAATGCATCTTGAATTAAACTCTTGAAATCTAAAGGCACAGGACACAAGGTTAATACACAGAAGTCAACTGCTTTCCTGTGTATCAGCAATGAGGAAGTAGAATTTGAATTTAGGAACAATGCTATTTACATCAGCACTCCCAAAAGTGAAATACTGGGGATAAGTCTAACAAAATATGTATAAGATCTGTATGAGGAAATCAGCAAAACTCTGATGAACAAAATCAAAGAAGAACTAAATAAATGGAGAGATGTTGCTTGTTGATGGATCAAAAGACTCAGTGTTGTCAAGATATCAGTTCTTCCCAACTTGATCTATAAATTCAATGTAATCCTATTCAGAATCTTAGCAGATTATTTTGCGGATATTGACAAACTGATGCTAAAGTTTATATGGAGAGACAAGAGACCAGAATAGCCAGCATAAGATTGAAGGAGGAGGGCAAAGTTTGAGGGCTGACACTACCTGACAGCAAGGCTTACTATAAAGCTACAATGGTACCACAAGACATTGTGGTATTGGTGAAGGAACAGACAGATAAGTGGAATAGAATAGAGGGCCAGAAACCTAAAGACAAAAAAAGTCTTGAAAGTAGCCAGATAGAAATGATGCAGTACCTATGGGGAATACCAATTCAAATAACAATAGATTTCTCATTTGAAACCATGGGCACCATTGGAAGTGGCACAATATTTCAAGTGCTGAAATAAAAGAACTGTCAATTGTGAATTCTGTATCTAGCACAGTTGTCACTCAGGAATTAAAGGGAAATAAAACATTCTCAGGTGATGAAAAACTAAAAGAAGTTGTTGCTAGCAGACCTAAAGAAACAATAAAGGAAAGAATCTTGGAGCGTCAGGAAAGAGATGATGGAGAGGGTAGAAATATCGATACATACAATAATAGACTCTCCTTTTCCTCCTGAATTTTATCAGTCATTGATGATTGAATCAAAAACATAAAACCGTTTGATACTAAATATGATGATAGAAAAGATAAAGGACCTAAATGGAAGTGAGGTTTCCATACTCCACTCAAAGTGGTAAAACGTTATTACTAGAAGATTTTTGGGCTTCCCTGGTGGTGCAGTGGTTAAGAATCTGCCTGCCAGTGCAGGGGACATGGGTTTGAGCCCTGGTCTGGGAAGATCCCACATGCCACAGAGCAGCTAAGCCTGTGTGCCACATCTACTGAGCCTGTGCTCTAGAGCCCACGAGCCACAACTACTGAGCCCGCATGCTACAACTACTGAAGCCCACGCGCCTAGAGCCTGTGCTCCGCAACATGAGAAACCACTGCGATGAGAAGCCCGTGCACCGCAACGAAGAGTAGCCCCCGCTTGCCACAACTATAGAAAACCCGTGTGCAGCAATGAAGACCCAATGCAGCCAAAAATAAATAAATAAAATAAATAAATTTATTTTAAAAAAAAGATTGTTATAAATCACATATGTATATTCTAATACCGAGAGTAACCACTGAGAAAACTATACAAAAAGATAAAAACTGTATACATAAATCAAGGTAAAATCTTTTAAAATGTTCAGATGACTCACAGGAAGGCAAAAGAGAGAAACAGAAGAATGAGATCCAGAGAAAAATATAAAACATCAGATAGAGTGGGAGACTTAAGCCTTAACATATCAGTAGTGATGAAAAAACGTGACCAAGTTATATGCTGCTTGTGAGAAAGTCACTTCAAATTCAACAATGTAGTAGGTAGAAAGTAAAAGAATGGAAAAATTATACCATATAAACATTACTTTTAAAAAGAGCAGGAATGGCTTTATTAATATTTGATAGATTAGATTTTAGAGTATGGAAAATTACCAGAGACAAAGAGAGACATTACATAAAGATAAAATTAACAGATTAAACATTGGCAGGGATTAAGGATAGCGAGTGTGTGAGGAAGATGTGGGAGGCAGGTGTGTGTGGTTATTAAAGGGCAATATGAGGAATCCATGTATTGTTGGAACTGTGCATATCTTGACTGTGGTGGTGGATACATGAATCTACACAGGTGACAAAATTGTACAGAACTTACACAAACACACGTACACACATGAGTATAAGTAAAATTGTGGAAATCTGAATAAGATTTATCAATGTCAGTATTATGGTTGTGACATTATACTGTGGTTTTGGAAAAGTGTTACCATTCGAGGAAACTGGTTAAAGTGTACAAGGAATCACTGTATTTTTTCTTATAGCTGCGTGTGAATCTATTATTTCAACTAAAATTTAAATTATTAAAAAAGAGGCTCAGGGAGACTAAGAAGACATAACAACTAAATGCAGTGTAGGATTCTGGATTGGCTCTTGGAAGAGGAAAAGGACATTAGTGGAGGCACACACACACCAGGAAGCCAGCAGTCATAATGATTAGAAACAGGCTTTGAGATAAATAATAACTATCTTTAAGAATTTAAATGACAAGATGAACAATTTCATCAGAGAATTAGAAAGTATAGAAAAGAAGTTACTGGAAACTGAAAATACATTTACTGATTTTAGGAACCTTAGACACAGATGAAGAGAGAATCAGTGGATTGCAAAATATATTGGAATAAAATAACTGGACAGAAATACAAAGAGACAAAGGGACGAAAATACCTAATCATTCCCTCTCTCTGTATGTGTCTCTCTGTCTCACACACAAACACACTACCATACACAGTTTATTTCCTTGAAGCATTTGAGAATAAGCTGTATATGTGTGTGTGTGTGTGTGTGTGTGTATGTATCATGGCTCTTGACCCTTTAAAATACTTTAGCATGTATTTTCTAAGAATAGTGATTAAGAGACTTAAGTCTTAAGGTATAGTTTTCACCGTCAGTAAATCTGACATTGATATAATGCTTTTATCTACTGTTTGTACTCCCCATTGTCAACTGACCGAATAATGACCTTTCTGTCATTTCCCTGCCTCCAGTACAAGATCCAGTCTAGGGTTAGGTATTGCATCTGATTGTCATGTCTCTTTAGCCTGCTTTAATCTGGAACAGGGGTCAGCACACCTTTTCTGTAAAGGACCAAATAGTAAGTATTTTTGGCTTTGTCTCGATCACAACTGCTCACTTCTGCTATTGTAGCACTGAACAGCCATTGCCAGTAAGTGTGCAAAAGATTGTGGCTGTGTTCCAATAAGATTTTCATGAACGAATGGCAGGCTGGATTTTGCCCAAGGGCTATAGTTTGCCAGCCCCTGATCTAAAACATTTCTACTGCCTTTCTTTGTTGTTGTTTGTTGTTTTTAATGATATTGGCATTTTTTCATACATACAGCCCCCCAGTTTTAATTCAGTTTTAAAAATTTTGCTTTTGTTTCATGTTTCCTCATGGTTAGATTCAAGTTATGCATCCTTGGCCGGGATGCTGCTTAGGTGGGGAGGTATCCTTCTCACGGTATCACATGTGGAGGCATACAATGCCTATCTGTCCCTTATTTTTTATATTTTATTTTCCTGTTTGAGATATTGTCTTATTTTTCCACTAATTCCTCCTTGCAACCGTTAAGCAGTATGTGAGGAGATGCTTTAAGACCATGCACATATCCTGCTCCTCATCAGATTTTCTTCCTGCTTTTTTACATCCATTGATGTTAAAAATACTCCTCTCTTAGTAACTAACAGAAGAAAGATTTGAAAACACTTGGCCTAATTGACATACAGAGAATACTGCACTATACAGTTACTGTACTCTTCTAATGTTCATGAATCGAAGAAGAAACCACCCCAGTAATTTGAAAATATTTCAAACCAGATGGTAATGAAAATATTTTATCTCAAAGCTTTGGGATACCACTAGTGCTGTGCTGAGAATGAAAGTTACAGCTTTAAATGCATACATTAAAAAAGAAGAAAGATTGCATTAGTGATCTAAGTTATCAACTCAAGAAAATAGAAAAAGCACTACAAAATATACTTAAAGTCATGGGAATGAAATAATATAGGTAAGAGAAAAATTAATATAAAACCTATACAATACAGAGGATTAACAAAGGTAAGTGTTAAAAGACTAGTAAAATTGATGAACTGCTAGAGAGATTGATAAAGAGAAAAAGAAACAGAAATTACTGATATCAGTGATGATAAAGGGGCCATCACTATAGATCCTACAGACATTGGAAAAATCATACGAGGATATTATTAACAAGTTTATTCCAATAAATTTGAAAAATTTAAATGGAATGGCAAACTCTAGTAAAACTAATTTACTAAAAAGACAACTCCAGGCCCAGATGGCTTCAATAGTAAATTCTTGCAAACTTTTATAGGACCAGTCTTACATAGACTCTTCTAGAACATAGGAAGAGAGGTGAAATCCATTGTTTTTATGCAGCCAGCATATGTTTATTATCAAAACCTGACAAAGAAGGAAAGCAACAGGTCAGTCTAACTTACAAACATATTAAAAAAAATTAAACAAAATATTTGCAAACTGTATCCAGCAAAATGTAAAAAGAATCATGACCAAATTGAACCCAACTTTGGGTTTCTTGGATTTGAGAAATTCAAGGTCGATTTAACAGAATAAAGGAGAAAAACCAAATGATCATTTCATTAGATGGACAGTTCTTTAAAAAGAAAATAGAGTTCAGTACTCATTAGTGGTAAAAAAAAAAATCTTTAGTTTAAAGAATAAGGACTTCCCTGGTGGTCTGGTGGTTAAGACTCTGCACTCCCAATGCAGGGGGCCCGGGTTTGATCCCTGGTCAGGGAGATCCCTGGTCAGGGAACTAGATCCTGCATGCTGCAACTAAGAGCCCGCATGCCACAACTAAAAGATCCCACATGCTGCAACTAAAAATCCCGCATGCCGCAACTAAAAGATGCCATATGCCACAACTAAAGATGCCACATGCTGCAACGAAGATCCAGCATGTGGCAGTGAAGATCCCACGTGCTGCAACTAAGACCCGGTGTAGCCAAATAAATTTAAAAAAAGAAAGAAAGAAAAAAAGAATAGAAAATTACTTCCTTAATCTGGTGAAGACTTCATACAAAGAATTTAGGGTAAATATCACACTGTAGGGTGAAATTTTGAAAGCTTTCCCCTGAGATTGGGAACAAAACAGGGATACTTACCATTACCAGTTCTTTTCAGTGTAATAATGGAGATCTTAACCAGTTGTAATAAGACAAGAAGATAATAAAATATAATGAAAATGTTAGAAAGGAGAAAATATAATTTTTTTTACAGATAATATGCCTGTATTGTTCATAGTTTTTGCCTGGGATAACCAGGAGAATGGTGTTCCAATCATAGAGATGATAGTTTTGTTGTAAAAAATATATGCAGTTGGTACTTAAGGCTTTGAGACAGTTTGAGATCACTTACCCAGTGACCCAGAATTTAGGTATAGAAGCAGACTGAGGTTGGAGCCTTGGGGCATTCCTACATTTAGATATTGGGATAAGCAGTTGGAATTACCAAAGGGGACTGAGAAGAAGCTGCCTGTGAGTCCAGAGTGTAGGGTTTGGGAAACCAAGTGGAGAAAGTGTTTTAAGAAAGAGGGAGGCTCCCTGGTTTCAAACTGTATTACGAAGCTACAGTAATCAAAACAGTATGGTACTGGCACAAAAACAGACATATACATCAGTGGAACAGAATAGAGAGCCCAGAAATGAGTTCACACTTATATGGGCAATTATCTATGATAAAGGAAGCAAGAATATACAATGGGGAAAAGACAGCCTCTTTAATAAATGGTGTTGTGAAAACTGGACAGCTACATGCAAAAGAAACTGGACTGCTCTCACACCGTGCACAAAAATAAATTCAAAATGGATTAAAGACTTTAAGACATGAAACCATAAAACTTCTACAAGAAAACATAGGCAGTGTGCTCTTTGACATCAGTCTTAGTTTTTTTGGATATGTCTCCTCAGGCAAGGGAAACAAAAGCAAAAATAAACAAATGGGACTACATCAAACTAAATATCTTTTGCACAGTGAAGGAAACTATCAACAAAACAAAAAGGCCACCTACTGAGTGAGAGAACGTATTTACAAATGGTATTTTCAATATGGGGTTAATATCCATAATATACAAAGAACTCATACAACTCAATATGAAAAAACAAACAACCTGACTAAAAATGGGCAGAGGATCTGAATAGACATTTTTCCAAAGAAAACATACAGGTGGCCAACAGCACATGAAAAGATGCTCAGCATCACTAATCATCAGGTAAATGCAAATCAGAATAACAATGAGATGCCACCTCACACCATTCAGAATGGCTATTTTCAAAAAGACAACAAATAACAAGAATTGGTGAGGATGTGGAGAAAAGGGAACCCTGTGCACTGTTGGTGGCAATGTAAATTGGTGCAGCCACTATGGAAAACAGTATGAAGATTCCTCAAAAATTAAAAAGAGCCACCATATGATCCAGCAATTCCTCTTCTGGGTATTTTATCCAAAGAAAAGAAAACACCAATTAGAAAAGATATATATATCCCTATGTTCATTGCAGCATTATTTACAATAGCCAATATATGGAAGCAACCTAAGTGCCCATCAATAGATGAATGGATAAAGGTGTGGTGTATATATGCAATCAAATATTACTCAGCTGTAAAAAGAATGAAATCTTGCCATTTGTGACAACGTGGATGGACCTAGAGCATATTATGCTAAGTGAAATAAAAGAAAGACAAATACTGTATGAGTTCACTTACATATGGAATCTAAAAAACAAAACAGATGACACAAAAAACAAAACAAATAGAGTTGTATATACAGAGGACAAACAGGTGGTTGCTAGAGGGGAGGGGAGTGGAGGAGGAGAGAAATAAGTGAAGGAGATTAAGAGGCACAAACTTAGAGTTGCGAATGAATCACAAGTATGAAATGTACAGTGTGGTGACTATAGTCAGTAACTATGTAATATCTTTGTATGATGACATATTGTACCTGGACTTATCATTGTGATAATTTTGAAATGTATAGAAATATTAAAACACTGTGTTGTGTAACAGGAACTAACATAGTGTTGTAGGTCGATTATACTTCAGAAACAAACAGAAAAAGAGATCAGATTTGTGGTTACCAGAGGCAGGGGGTGGGGGGAGGGGGAATTGAATGAAAGTAGTCAAAAGGTACAAAATTCTAGTTGTAAGATAAGGAAGTACTAAGGATGTACATGATGCATTTAATTAACACTGCTGTATGTTATATATGAGAGTTATTAAGAGACTAAATCCTAAGTGTTCTCATCACAAGGAAAAACTTTGTTTTCTGTTTCTTTAATATTGTATCTATATGAGATGATGAATGTTCACTAAATTTATTGTGATAATCATTTCATGAAGTATGTAGGTCAAATCATTATACTATACACCTTAGACTTATATAGTGCTGTATGTCAATTGTATCTCAATAAAATTGGAAGAAAACAAAAGATTAAATGCAAACAAAAAAATAAAGAGGGAGTCATCAGCTACTTCAGATGTGTAGGAGAGTGAAGTAAGAAGGGATCTGAGAATGAAATAAGAAGGGATCTGAGAATTTACTCCTCTATACCTTAACAGAAGGATTTCAGAGGAGGGGTGAGGGTTAGACCCCATTGGAATGGGGTTAAGAAGTTACAAGGTAAGAGTATTGTCAGCGAGAGTAGATAATTCTTTGTGGTTTTTTCTTTGTTTGTTTGTTTTTTGGTTTGTTTGGGGTTTTTTTGGCTGTACTGTGCAGCTTGCAGGATCTTATTTCCCATACCAGGGGTTGAACCCACACCCTTGGCAGTGAAAGCATGGAGTCCTAACCAGTGGACCTCAGGGAATTCCCAACAGTAGATAATTCTTAAGAAGACCTTTGTTGTAAAAGTAAAAAAAAAAAAAAAAAAAAAAAAAAGTAGGGAATAGCTTGAGAACATGAGAAGGAAGTTTGTTTTTTAAGAAGGGAATCCAACAGCCAGTCTTATGCTGATCCAGTAGATAGAAAAAGTATAGCGTGTGGTTTAGAATTAGGTTTGTTCTGGTGAGGCCCTTGATTGAGTAGAGTTTTAGAATTCTGCACCCAGGTAGAGGGTGTGACCCTATCCATTGTAACTAGGGGGAAGGCAAAGTACCTGCATTTAGTAATGGTAAGAAAATATAGGTCTCCTGATTTATTTCTTCTTTCCACAGCTATTCACTTTGTGTCATTAGGATGCCAGACACACTTCTAGGCACTAGAAATAATGAACAAAACAGACAAAAGTCCTTGCTGTCATGAAATTTACATTCCACTGGTGGTAAATAGATGTGAAACAGGTGAAGTAATCAATTGATCATCAGCTAAAATTGAAGAGAGGGAAGAGGGTTTGGAAAAGTGAAAGATAATAAGGTATAACAGAGAATTGGCCAGGGAAATGAAAAGATTGATTGTCCCACAGTGCTGGGAACCTACTTGAGATATGTGTTTATAAATGTGAAGTGAGACCAGTCAGCACAGTGTTGTGTCACTAGCCTTATTTAGCTGCTTGGTTTCATATACAGAGTAAGCAGAGAGTTGGAGTCAGTCAGGTTTAGGGTTTGCCATATGTATAACTGCAGTTTATTAAGATACCATTGAGTGTAAAATGCACTCTTATGTACTTCTAAGAAAGAAAAAACATTTAAACTATGACCTGCCATTGGTTTTACAATGCATCCTGATTTCTGAGCTGTTAAGAAAAACATGTTCATCTTGGAGTTGGTGAAATAAGTAGTTGGGATGCTTTTAGTTAGAAGCAACAAGAAAACCCAGACTCAGATGGCCTTTGACAATAGGGAGAAAGGACATGGCAGCCTGAATGAGGCTTGCTTCCTTGGCTTTTCTAACTGCAAGCTCCCTGCTTCTCTTGAGCCAGCTTGCTTGGGGACCTATAGGAAACTATAACATCCACATTCTGTTGTGATTCTTCTAGACATAGAGAGCAGTGTAGCTGGGCCAGTATAGCAAGGTGCAAGGACCACAAAGCTGCAGATTTGGAAAGCAAGATGCTGCATCCATGGAGTGCAGTAGGTCTTCCTGACTTCCACAGTCCAATATATTGCTGAAGGGGTATATTGCTGAGGCTGTGGGAATACTGGGAGACCTGAGGGCAGAGAAGAATTATACCTAGATGATGGAAGTGTAAGATGGTATAACCACTCAGGAAACAATTTGGCAGTTTCTTTAAATTTACGTGTATATCTATACTTTGATCCAATGATTCCTTTTTTATGTTTTTATCCAAGAGAAATGTCCACACAAAGGCTTGTGCACAAGTGTTCTTAGCAGCTTTGTTCATAAGCGTCTATAACTACATAATCCAAGTGTCTGTCAACAGGAAAATGGATAGACATGTTGTGGTATATTCATACAGTAGAATACTACACAGCAATAGGAAGGAACAAACTATTGATACACACTATACTCAGAAACATGCTGATCAAAAGAAGCAAGGCACAAAAGTGTCTCTGCATGATTCCATTAAATCAGGTTCTATAAAATCAGGTTCCATAAATCAGGTCTGCAATGATAGAAACAAGATCAGCATTGAGAAGGATTACCTGCAAACAGGTCTGAGGGAACTTTGGGGGGTGACAGAACTGTTTTATATCTTGTTTGGGGGGTTTATATGTGTATAAATTTGTCAAAACTTACCAAATTGTACATTTATGATGACTGCATTTTATTATATATAAATTACTCCTCATTAAGGTTGATTTAAAAATTTGGTTGGAAGGAGTCAAATCAGTATAGCACTCATTATACTAAATGTGAATAGATTATATGTGTCAGTAAAACTGTCAGACTAGGTTGAGAAACAAAACCTAACCACGTCCTGTTTAGAAGAAACAAACTTTTGCTCTCTACCCTTGACCTCACTGTGGCCCCCAGGTGTGCCATGTGCTTTCCAGGACCTATGGCAGAGTAGAAGGACATGACCTCCCTCCTTCTCATGGAAAAACCAAAATCACGGCTTACTGCTGAACAACCACCGACAAAAAAATTCTGGAGTCTATCAAAAAAGATACCCTACATCCAAAGACAAAGAAGAAGCCAGAACGAGATGGTAGGAGGGATGCAATCACGATAAAATCAAATCCCATACATGCCAGGTGGGCAACCCACAAACTGGAAAATAATTATAAAAATAATTATACCACAGGGGTGAAAGTTCCGAGCCCCACATCAGGCTCCCCAGCCTGGCAGCCTGGCAATGGGAGGCGGAGCCCCCAGAGAATCTAGCTTTGAAGGTCGGCGGGGTTTGATCACAGGAATTCCACAGAAGTGGGGGAAACTGAAGCTCCACACTTGGAGGGCATACAGAGGGTCTGGTGCACACCAGGACCCAGGGAAAAAAGCAGTGACCTCATGAGAGACTGGGCCACACTTACCTGACAGTATTGGAGGGATTCCTGCAGAGGCGGCGGGGGGCGGCTGTGACTCGCTGAGAGGACAAGAACATTGGCAGCGGCAGCTCTGGTTAGGACTCATTGGCGTGAACCCTCTTGGAGACTTCGGTTTTCTCACCAAGACCTGGCCCCACCCAATAGCCTGTAGCCTCCAGTACTGGGATGGCTCAGGCCAAACAACCAACAGGTGGGAACACAGCCCCACCCATCAGCAGACAGGTTGCTTAAAGTCTTCCTGAATAAACAGCTGCCCAGTAAACACACCCCCTGACATAGCCTTGCCCACTGGAGGGACAAGACCCAGCTCCCAAGACCCACTGGGCAGGTACCAGTCCCTCCCACCAAGAAACCTGCACAAGCCTCTTAGCGTCATCCACCACGGGGCAGACAGCAGACTACAACTCTGCCGTCTACAGAATGGAAATCACAATCACAGAAAGTTACACAAAACGAGACAGCAGAGGAGTATATCCCAGGTGACGGAACAAGAGGAAAGCCCAGAAGAACAACTAAGTGAAGCAGAGGTAGGCAATCTACCTGAAAAAGAATTCGGAGTAATGATAGTAATGATGATCCAAGGCCGTGGGGAAAAAAATGGAGACACAGATGGAGAAGATACAAGAAATGTTTAACAAAAACCTAGAAGAACTACACATACAAACAGATGAACAATACAATAACTGAAATGAAAAATACACTTGATGGAATCAATAGCAGAATAACTGAGGCAGAAGAATGGATAAGTGAGCTGGAAGACAGAATGGTGGAAATCACTGCCATGGAACAGAATAAAGAAAAAAGAATGAAAAGAAATGAGGACAGTCTAAGAGACCTCTGGGACAACATTAAACAGACCAACATTCTCATTATAGGGGTCCCAGAAAGAGAAGAGAGAGAGAGAAAGGACCTGAGAAAATATTTGAAGAGATAATAGTTGAAAACGTCCCTAACATGGGAAAGGAAATAGTCACCCAAGTCCAGGAAGCACATAGTGTCTCAGGCAGGATAAACCCAAGGAGGAACACACTGAGACACATAGTAATCAAATTGACAAGAATTAAAGACAAAAAATATTAAAAGCAACAAATAATGTACGAGGGAATTCCCATAAGGTCATCAGCTGATTTCTCAGCAGAAACTCTGCAGGCCAGAAGGGAGTGGCACGATATATTTGAAGTGATGAAAGGAAAGAACCTACAACTACTCTACCCAGCAAGGCTGTCATACAGACAACCAAAAGGTAAGAGAATTCAGCACCACCACAACAGCTTTGCAACAAATGCTAAAGGAACTTCTCTAGGCGGAAAAGAATAGGCCACAACTAGAAACAAGAAAATTACAAATGGAAAAGCCTACTGGTAAAGGCAAACATATATAAAGATAAGAAATCATCTGCACACAAATATGATATCAAAATCAGCAGTTGTGAGAAGAGGAGAGAACAAATGCTGGATACTGGAAATGCATTTGAAATTAAAAGACTAGCAACTTAAAACATCTCATTTATATATAGACTGCTATATCAAAACCTCATGGTAACCACAAACCAAAAATCTACAATAGATACACACACAAAAAAGAAAAAGGAATCTAAACACAACACTGAAGTTAGTCATCAAATCAAAGAGAACAAGAGAGGAAGGGAAGAAAAAAGACCTACAAAAGCAAACCCAAAACAATTAACAAAATGGCAGTAAGAACATACATATTGATAATAACCTTAAATGTAAACGGATTAAATGCTCCATCCAAAAGACATAGACTGGATGAATGGATACAAAAACAAGACCCTTTTACTGTCTGCAAGAGACCCATTTCAGACCTATGGACTTAAAGTGAGGGGATGGAAAATGTATTACACACAAACAGAAACGAAAGTTGTAGTAGCAATACTCATTTCAGACAAAAGACTTTAAAATAAAGAATGTTACAAGAGGCAAAGGACACTATATAATGATCCAAGGAGAAGATATAACAATTGTAAATATATATGCACCCAATATAAGAGCACCTCAATATATAAGGCAAATACTAACATCTGCAAAAGGAGAAATCGATAGTAATACAATAATAGTGGGGGACTTTAACACCCCAGTTTCATCAGTGGACAGATCATCCAGACAGGAAATCAGTAATGAAACACAGGCCTTAAATGACACATTAGACCAGATGGACTAAATTGATATTTATAGAGCATTCCATCCAAAAGCAGCAGAATACACATTCTTCTCAAGTGCACGTGGAACATTCACCTGGATTGATCACATGTTGGGCCACAAAGTGAACCTTGGTAAATTTAAGAAAATTGAAATCATAGTAAACATCTTTTCTGACCACACACTATGAGAGTGGAAATCAACCATAAGAAAAAAACCGAAAAAACACAAACACGTGGAGGCTAAAGAGTGTTACTAAAAAACCAATGGATCACTGAGGAAATGAGAGTAAATCAAAAAATACCTAGGGACAAATGAAAATGAAAGCAGGACGATCCAAAACCTATGGGATGCAGCAAAAGCAGTTCTAAGAGGCAAGTTTATAGCAATACAGTGTTACTTCAGGAAACAAGAAAAATCTTAAATAAACAATCTAACCTTATACCTAAAGCAAATAGAGAAAGAAGAACAAACAAAACCCAAAGTTAGTAGAAGGAAAGAAATCATAAAGATCAGAGCAGAAATAAATGAAATAGAGATGAAGAAAGCAATAGAAAAGATCAATGAAACTAAAAGTTGGTTCTTTGAAAAGGTAAACAAAATTGATAAACCTTTAGCCAGACTCATCAAGAAAAAGAGGGAGAGGGCTCAAATACAAATGAAACCACAGAAATACAAAGGATCATAAGCAACCAATAAAATGGACAACCTAGAAATGGACAAATTCTTAGAAAGGTATAATTTTCCAAGACTGAACATGGAAGAAATAGAAAACATGAATAGACCAATCACAAGTACTGAAATTGAAACTGTGATTTAAAAACTTCCAGCAAACAAAACTTCCAACAAACAAAAGTCCATGACCAGATGGCTTCACAGGCAAATTCTATCAAACATTTAGAGAAGAGTTAACACCTATCCTTCTGAGACTATTGCCAAAAATCACAGAGGAAGGAACACTCCCAAATTTATTCTATGAGACCACCATCACCCTGATACCAAAACCAGACAAAGATACCACACAAAAAATTACAGGCCAATATCACTGCTGAACATAGACGCAAAGATCCTCAACAGAATACAAGCAAACCAAATCCAACAGTACATTCAGATGATCATACACCATGATCAAGTGGAATTTAGCCCAGGGATGCAAGGATTTTTCAATATCCACAAATCAGTCAGTGTGATACATTACATCAACAAATTGAAGAATAAAAACCATATGATCATCTCAGTAGATGCAGAAAAAGGTTTGGGCAAAATTCAACACCCATTTATGATAAAAACTCTGCAGAAAGTTGTAATAGAGGGAACATATCTCAACATAATAAAGGCCATATATGACAAACCTACAGCTAACATCATACTCAGTGGTGAAAATGTGAAAGCATTTCCTCTAAGATCAGGAACAAGACAAAGATGTCCACCCTTGCCACTTTTATTCAACATAGTTTTGGAAGTCTTAGCCACGGTGATCAGAAGAAAAAGAAATAAAGGGAATCCAAATTGGAAAAGAAAAAATAAAGCTCACTGTTTGCAGATGATATGATACTATACGTAGAAAACCCTATAGATGCTACCAGAAAACTACTAGAGTTCATCAATGAATTTGGTAAAGTTGCAGGATGCAAAATTAATACACAGAAATCTCTTGCATTTCTATACACTAACAAGGAAAGACCAGAAAGAGAAATTAAAGAAACAATCCTATTTACCATTGCATCAAAAAGTATAAAATACCTAGGAATAAACCTATCTAAGGAGGCAAAAGACCTGTACTCCAAAAACTATAAGACAGTGAAGAAAGAAATCAAAGATGACACAAACAGAAAGATATACCATGTTCTTGGATTGGGAAAATCGATATTGTCAAAATGACTGTACTACCCAAGGCGATCTACAGATTCAATGCAATCCCTATCAAGTTACCAATGACATTTTTCACAGAAGTAGAACAAAAAATCTTAAAATTTGTATGGAGACACAAAAGACCCCAAATAGCCAAAGCAATCTTGAGAAAGAAAGATGGAGATGGAGGAATCAAGCTCCATGACTTCTGACTATACGACAAAGCTACAGTAATCAAAACGGTATGGGGAGTTCCTTGGTATTGCAGTGGTTAAGAATCCGCCTGCCAATGCAGGGGACACGGGTTTGAGCCCTGGTCCGGGAGGATCCCACATGCTGCAGAGCAACTGGGCCCGTGCGCCACAACTAGTGATCCTGTGCTCTAGAGCCTGTGAACCACAACTGCTGAGCCCGTGTGCCACAACTATTGAAGCCTGTGTGCCTGGAACCCGTCTCCACAGCAGGAGAAGCCACCTCAATGAGAAGCCTGCACACAGCAACAAAGACCCAACGCAGCCAAAAATAAATAAGTAAACTAAAAAATATATATGTATATAAAAAAGTTACCATTAAAAAAAAAAACAGTATGGTATTGGCACAAAAACAGAAATATAGATCAGTGGAACAGGATGGAAATTCTGTTAAATGTTTATCTTGGGAGAAGGGGTGGAGTGCTTGGGGAGATCAGTGAAAAAGGGAGAATTGTCCTTTGACCCCAAAAAAGCCTGTCTGATCATATCTATTCATTATCTGTAAAATTATGTAAATGTGTATGTTTAAAGATATGAAGTAAATATTCAAAATAAAAATGACCTATATTTTCTCCAAAAGGGATGCAGATTTGCAAATACCTGAACATGTCCATGTGAAGTCTGTAAAAACTCTTAGAAACAAAAGAAGCATAGTAGAAAGCCACAAAACTGTTTGAACTACTGGGAAATTTATTTACCTGTAAACCTGGGGTGGTCTCTGTGGTTGTTTGGTGTGGCTCTTCAGGGACCTTTGCACTCCTTTGATTTGTCATCCTTGGTGTTGGTTTTGTGTATAGGCTCATAGCGTGATGTTTGAAGTAAAATCCAAACATAGCAAAGTCCAGAGGAAGAAGGATGGTCTCTTTGGATGTCTGTCTGTCATAGGCTGGGTTTCTTGGAAGCATTTTCTGAGATGGAGTTTGGGGTACAAGTTAGTTATAACATCTGTGAGAGGAAGGGGCAGGAAGCAGAACTGGGCAAAGGAAGAAGTTGAGCTTCAATGCAGGCTTGGCAAAGGAGAGTTCTGGAGTAAGGATTGCCTGCCAGAGTTGTCCCATGTTAGACTGAAAAATGCCCAGCCATTATACCCACTCTGTGTGGGCTGTGCTGGGAAGGATATGACCTGGGACAAGGCAGCTCCAATGGAACTGACAGCTGGATGCTGTCTGTTGACCACGCTCATTTCTGCAGCTGGCAACAAGTCTTTTCTTGAAGAGGAGATCTAGGTGTCGTAGCTAGGAATGAGGAAATATTTCTTAGAAACCCTCCATCAGACTTACCCTCACATCTAAGATTAGATTACATGCTGTGGCAGAAGTAGTAGTTTTTCTTCTCTTCTCTGGTAAAGAGTCCTGATTTTTCACTGAGTATATGGTCATCTGGGATGATGGCTGTATTTCTCAGCCTCCCTGTACATTTAGGTATGTCTAATTTTTGGCTAGGTGGTAAGTTTAATTGTCAGGTTCGACTTAGAGGGCAGGGGTATGTACCTTGTTTTCTTTCAACTCTTTCCTGCTGTGTAGAATGTGGAAATAATAACTGGAGTTTGTGCAGCCATCTTGGATTATGAGGTGGAAGCACATGTTGAGGATGACAGAGCAACAAGATAGCAGAACATTAATTAGCTCCCTGATGATCATAGAAATGTGTTATGTGCTCCAGGTTGCTTATGTTTGGGCTTTGTATCTTGGTTAGAGCCATTACTATTTAGGTTTTTCTGTCAGTTGCATTAGAACTTAATCTTAACTAATACACATTTCTAATTGGCAAGGGGCACAGGAAACCATGATTGGCTTAGACTAATATTTTGGGAATGGAATGGATGTTGGGGAGTAAGACACAGAGACATTTATATCAGGCAAGTACAGTAGAGAGAGAGAGAATGCAAAGAAGTCGAGAGATTTGCAGGGGATGATAATTGTGATGGACCCTGGAATCATACCTAGGTAAGTGAGAAAGTGGAACGTGTGAGTGATGAACATAAAGAAGTGATAGTTGTGTGGATTGGAGGTCGGGGCTGAAGATTCATTGGAGAGGGGGAGCTAGGCTAAATGAACTAGAGAGAGCAGAGATGGTGGTCAGAGTGTAGGTCGCTTTAAATGGAGATTTTATGGTAGAGCTTTCACTCCTAACAGCAGGGCTGAAAAGACTGGGTAACTAAAGTGAGGTAGAGGAAAAAATTGTTAATGGTGAAGTTAAGAAATGGAGAGGCTGGGCTTTGGATGGAACATCTTGGATGCGGCTGAATGGAAGGCAATGAGCTAGTTGTTGATATCTTGAGTGGGTGGAGAGGAGTAATTGGGATGTCAGTAGATAACTCAGAAAGTAAGGGAGGCAGATCCAGAAGAGAGCATTTGTTTCAGACAGGCTGACATTGTTGATGGAAGAGGGAGGAAAAGTGATCTGGAAACAGCAAAGAGGAAAGAAATAGCATCCTTAAATATTAAAAATTTCTACATTTATAGTATATATTTCTACAATATATACTAGACATAAACTGAGAAAATATGTTTATAGTACATTTACCATACAAATGGGAGCTTCTTAATATAAATAGAGCTCTTAAACATTATTTTGAAAAAGATAACTTGGTAGCAAAGTGGGTAAAGAATATTGAGTCTTAATTTGCAAAGGAGAAAATGCAAATGACCAAAACACATGAGAATCTTCATACATTAGGGTTAGTACTGGTAAAAATATTAATGAGATACTAAGATGTGCCTGTCATATTGGCAAGACCTAAAAATATTGATAAACTTCAAGCTTGGCATGTGTGTGGGAAGTCAGGTGCTGATGTGCACTGCTCGCAGAGTGTGGTAGATTGCCACTTCAGAAGAAGCAACTAAATGGCTGTGGTGGGTCTGTTGTGTGTTGTGGATTGATGTGCTTGCGCATCATAGTTATGCTGGCCACAGCATTATTTATTGCATTTGCACATTTTACTTGTAATGGTAACTGTGTGGCCTTATTTTTTAAAAACCAACTGATATTTATAAGTAACTTCTTGTGGCCATTTTTATGGAAACAAAGTGTGATTTTCCCGTCTCAGCTAGAAAGATGTATGTTTTTGTTCATTCCTGTTGGTTTTAATATATTTGTATCCCCTTTTCTTAAGTATATGGCATGAATTTGTTTCATCCAGATTTGTGTAACCTGCGTATACCTATCCAGTCTTTTTCTTCTGGTCATAGCATGCATCAGTGTACCCACTTGGATTGTATTGAGAGTTAAGAAAGATATTATTAATATATGAAATTTTGATGGATTTAAATTTTTTTATTTTTTGAATTACAGACTAACTGGATCTTCTGGGTTTATAACAGATGGACCTGGAAATTATAAATATAAAACAAAGTGCACATGGCTCATTGAAGGACAGTAAGTAGTAATGGCTAATTTAATTTTTTTTTTTTTCAGGATAGAGCTCATTGTGAGATTACTTTTCCTACATGTAAAATTAACAATCTGTGGCAACTTAAAATATTTTTTATTTGGTAACCTTTACTTTGACAAGTGAATTTGATTTTCTTATTTTTCTTAATCTTCAACGTTAATTGAAAAAGACTTCTGTGTTGATTTGCAAATGAATTATACACACCAGAAATTTGTATATTTTCAGTTGTAATAGTTAAAAAACTGTTACAATATTTTATTATGGTTGAGGTATATGAAGAAAATTAGACTTCACTTGAATATGTAGTAGGGAAGGGAAGAGATTTTAATAGGCCTATTTATTTATTTATTATTTTTAGTGATTTAACATATGGAAGTTTATTTCTTCCTCACATAACAGTTCCAAGGCAGGTGTTCCTGGTCAGCAGGCAGCTTTCTTCCCTTTGGTAGTAGGACCCAGGCTCTGCCATTCATTCATTAGCTTCACTGTTGGCTAACTGCAGCCAGCAGGAGGGGAAGAAGGAAGTTCGGGAGAAAGCAGACCTGCTTCTTAAAAGCTTCTTGCAGAAAGTGTCACATGCATTCACTCTCATTGCAACCATTAATAACCCTTTAAAATAATTGTGGACAGTCTTAGAAGACTGGACCATAACTGGACAAATGGTAATTTCTTAAAACTAAATTGCAGTGTGGAATCTGAAATGATCCTAATGAACTTTTAGAACTTGTTAAGTTAAAACTGGTTTTCTATGGGACTTCCCTGGCGGTCCAGTGGTTAAGACTCCACGCTTCCACTGCAGGGGGCATGGGTTCGATCCCTGGTCGGGGAACTAAGATCCCGCATGCTGTGTGGCATGGCCAAAAATAAAATAAAATTTTTTAATTGGTTTTCTTGTACTTTAAATAGATCTTGAACCCATGCATGATTTTGTAACATTTGGAAAATATTGGTTCACTGAATTATGCAGGTCTTCCAGGTGTCGATACATTTCATTATATGAAATTTAAAACATCACATTAGTTAAAAATCACCATCAATCTCATCAGAAAATTTTAAGTATTGGGAAGTTGTATCTGGGTGGTAGGTACAAATTTTCCAAAACTCATTATTGCTTGAAAGCTTATATTTTCTTTGGTAACAAATGCAGGCTTGCTTTGTTCATTTTCAAGAAAATATCTACCAGATATCCAAGTCTAAATAACCATAGTTTTTACCTCTCGGACCTCCTAAAAGGGCCTCAGGGACCCTGGCATTGTGTGGACCATACTCTGAGAACTGCTGCTTTAAGGAGCTGTCTGCTCTTGCCCTTTTTACCAGTTCACTCCCATCTGATATCCTTCTCCACTGTTGCTCTGAATGTGCTGTCAGTGGTTGCTCCACCTCAGCCTAAGCATAAAACTAAGAAAAAAACTTCAAATCCTCCGTTTCCTTATCCACATGTTCAGCCTGTCAGTAAGTTCTATCAGTTTTCCCCTCTAGAATATCTCCCCAATCCTCTTCATCTTCAACTCTACAGTTACTTTAAGAACCACCAACCATCCTCTCTTTCCTGGGCCACTGTAATAGCCTTGAAATTGACCTCCAGTTTTTACCTTTGCCCCTTGCCCACCACTCACTCCCTTCTTATCTTATTCCTTCTGTTTGCTGTGTTTCAGACATGCTGATTTTCTTCATGTTGCTTGGACACATCAACTTCTAAAGTCTAAGACTTTAAGACTGTTATTCTCTCTGCCTGAAACATTGTCCCCCCAGGCTTTTGACGTGGCTTATCTCTCACCATTCTAATATTTTCCAAAACTTTCTGGGGTATCTCCCCACCATCTGTTGTACTACTACATCACATTCCTTTAATTTCTTCCCAGTATTCATCACCATGTGAGTTAACTTGTTTATGTATTTATTTAATTGTTTGGTTAGAGATTTTAGTTAGACAAGAAGTATGGGGTAGATGAAAGGTTCAGGCTGGAGACATATAGTTAGGAATCACCAGGATATAGATGGTGTTGATCTTACCAAGAACTTTTGGAGTAGAGTCTGTGGGCTAAAGCCAGGTTGGAGAGTGAAAAGGTGAGTGGGATGTGAGGAAATGGAGAAAACCAAAGTCTTCTGTGGAGTTTCAGAGGAGAAAGGGATAGGTCTGATAGTAGCTGGAAGGAGAGTTCGGATTTAAAGTTTTTTGTGTTTTGTTGTTTTTTGTAAAATATGTGATACTTAAAGAGATTTAAGTGTGGACTTGGAAGTTTCAGATGAGAGGGAGATGTTAAATATTTGAGAGATGGAAGGAAAAGTAGGTAGATGTATCTATTTTAGAAAGTGGGTATTTGAGAAATTTTTGTCTGAGTGCTGAGCATAAGCAGGGAGATGGGACTGGGTGGTCTGAAATAGAAATTGAGAACTACTAGTAGGACTGCTGGCAGAATCGAAGCGCCAATACTGGAACCAGCCTACCCAGTGTTGTGACTTTCTCCAGCATGGCTTAGTTTTCTCTAGATTCAGTCTAGGTCAAAGCAGATAACTGGTGTTCTCTAGACCAGGACTTCTTCCAGGGAGTTCCATGAAAAGGCAGAGGGGCAGGCGAGTTTAGAGGATTGGCAGGTGTGTTTGTAAAATGATGTAGTATGAAATCTTAAGTTGAATAAGAAAGGCTAATGGATTGGTAAAGAATGGCCACTGTATAGACTATAAGGCCCAAAGATGCATAGACCATGTCTATTTTGTTTACCATTGCATATTTAGTGGTCTCTTGCACATAGAAAGTACTAAGGAAATCTTTGACAAGTGAAGGAGTACTGATTACATACTAGTAATTTCTTCTCTCTATATAAATTCTTTAAAAATCTATATTTTTTCTCAAATGTTTTGTAGTGATTATGATTATTATAAATTACTTTTTTCTGTTCTTTTCAGGCCAAATAGAATAATGAGGCTTCGTTTCAATCATTTTGCTACAGAGTGTAGTTGGGACCATTTATATGTTTATGATGGGGACTCAATTTACGCACCCCTAGTTGCTGCCTTTAGGTAAGCTTAGTCATATAAATACTGGTTAACCATTGTTTGATTTCTGAATTCATGTATCTCCTAGATTGTATTCTTACTGGATTCACCTTTTTTATCACTTAAGACATTTACTTCATGGAAAGAGTACTAGTTATGGAGTCCTATCACTTTTGTGCTAGTCCTAACTTGGTTTCCTGTAGCTTCTGGGTAAGTTTTTGGGCAGAGTACTTGACCTCACTTTTTAGTTTCCTGATCTATAAAATTGTGATGGTAGTATCAAATTTACCTACTTCTTGTGGTGGTGGTGAAGTTTACATCTAAAAATGTTTTGTGAGTAATATATCGAATATAATATTTCTGTGAAAAATTAAATCAGGAACCATGTTCGTCTTGATCCTTGTTGTGTTCTTCATTGCATAGGCATTCAGGAGTTATTTGTTGAATTCAGATATAGCTCTGTGTGTGTGTGTGTGTGTGTGTGTGTGATGTGTAATTATGTATATACCTTAATATGGGTGAGGGAAACGTTTTGGAAGAGTATACATAAAACGAACAGTGGTTACCTGTAGAGAATGAGGAACATTCCAGCTACGTGTTGTGATTTTTTTTCTACAGTATATTCTGTGTTTGTTGTTAAACAGCTTAACACCAAATACATGGGGTGCTCTGAATTGTTTTGACATTTTACTTTTTATTAACAGTAAGTAGCTGTGTTGTTTATTATATTTTTGACCACATGCGAATTCAAAACTGTTTTATTTTTCTTCCTTTTACTTGATAGAGGATTTTTAAAATATATTTTTTCTAAAATGCATATCCTTAGAGAGTCATAGTTGTCAGCTGACTGTCTGGATTTCTTTCCCTCAAATATTTGATTTCCCTGACTTTAAAAGAAATCTGTTTAACAAATATTTTTTGTATTCCTCACATGGGGCTGGTTGATGTCTCTTGTGAGTGAGGAGATAACAGAGAGTGAACATAACATGAGGAGGCAAAGGACAGCTGAGATCAGGGGACCAATGTGCCCTTGTATTTCTCCACTCCCTTTGGCTTAGAAATCTCTGCAACATGTCTTTGAACTGAGAACCAAGGCCATTTTCTGGGTTTCAGAGATTCACTTAGAGGGCCAAAGAACAGGGTGGATAGGCCATGCTAAGCATCAAAATGTCATTGGCTACATGTTGGGCATATACGTCTTTATGCCAGAATTTGACTCATACCTTGTCTTATAGCAAGAGGCACCCCAAACTTTAACACAGCACAAAAACTATCTGTAATATGATGTTATCATGATAATAGTACTTGTTGGAGGTTTACTTGATAACTGCATTTGTTAATCAAAACTCCTGGAGTCCCCTCTTTATGTGCCAGGCACTTTGAATCAGCTTGCCAATAGCCCTGTGGGAACATCTGCCAAGAGGGTATGCATAACTCTGTAGTTCACCCGGACTGTGTATTTAATGAGCAGACATGTGAACCAACAGCAACCACAAAACAAGCAAAAGGGTACAACTGTTTTAGTCAGTGACTTTTGAGAGAAGCCACAGTATATGTACAGACAACAGGAGGATTTTTAAGCTTCTATAAAAAAGTTTATTTACTGAAATGTATAAATTAATGCATTGATTGTGTTAAAATTTAACTTATAATTGAGTGTGCATTTTCTAAAATCATAGTGAGATAATGTATGTTTAATAATTGAAATTCACCTGAAACACAGAACCCCTGAAGCACTGATGTGCAGAAGAATTTGAAAATAATTGTTTAGGTCATAAGGCAGTGTCACAAGATGGGGAGCTGAGGAGTGCTGTTGGGTCAGGAGGACTTTAGATAGAGGAATCAACCCAGTGGTGATGTGCTGGGGGCCCAGAGTGGAGTGAGCCTGGCGGCACATAGTTCAGCCAAATAAAGAAAAAGAGAGCCACACAGGATTCAGAAGATTTGGACTTTTAATCTGCGTTCTGCCCAAGGCTCTGCATGAGTCTGAATAGTTCATTCAAGCACTCTAGTCCTCATCTTCTGAAGCCTAAAATGAAGGTGTTGTACTGTGTTTTCTCTGGGTGTATTGCAGTCCATGAAGTTTAATTTGACTCTGAACTGGTTGATCACATTATCTTTTATATGCTGAAATTCTGAATAAAATTTGTTTAACAAACAGAGTTCCATTACTGGACAAATTTGAGAACCACTAGAGCAAGTCTCTTCCAGCTGCACAACATTATGACTTTGTGGTGCATTCACTTCAACAAATGCATAAGTGCAGCACCTTTGTGGAGCACCTGCTCGCTCTGCTCAGATCTGTTGGTAGGGAGATGCAGAGGTGGTAGTGGTGATAGAGCAGGGAGAATAGTTTTCCTCTCTGAGGAAATTCTTATTCCTTTTAGAGGTTTTTGTTGTTGTTATTTTTAAGAAAGTCAAATATTGATGAGGCAGTTGTTTAGGCTGTGATGCAGAGCTGTTAGAGGAAGTCTTGTGAAAGTGGGAGTCAGCCTGTCCGGCACCCCATGGAAATCGTGGTCAGTCTGTGGCAGGTAATCAAAGGCAGGCACCTCTTTTGTGGCTGTGGACCCTCCTTTACCACTCAGAAGTATACATGCTGTCTGGACACATCCCCAGGCTCCTAACCCTGACTTTAAAAATCTGGCTTACCTTCCACATCTGCCTGTCCTTGAGTGTATAGTTTTGCAAGGAGACAGGTGTGTCAAACTGACGATTTGCCAACTATGTAAACTTACATGTGTAGTTGGCAAAGTCAGGCTGTGCCCCAGGTGTGTTCAGAGAGCCCATATCTGTCTGGAACAGTTATGTTGAATTAAGACAATATCTTTAGTTCAGCGATTTCAGAAATGGTTCTAAACAATGGTGTTTACAGTATAAGATTATGAAGAACCCCAGGGCAAGCAGTTCTTGATTTTCTCAAGTTGAACAGCTGGCTGCAGCCTAAGCTGAGCCTGCATTTATTTACCTGCCTAGGGGCAGGGGACAGGGAGGTGGAGGCAGCTCAGGGTGACAGTTGAACGGCAAGCCTGCAGCATACTTTCTCACCCACACACTTTCTATTGCCTTGCACACTGGGTTGAGGTTTATATTCATTTATTCTGTACAAAGTTTATTTTTGTCATAAACCAGTTGTTTTATTTTCACACTGGGAAAAAGCACATTCCGAAGCTGTCACAAGTTTTTGAAGTGAAAAGAAGCAAATGCCTAAGTCTCTCTGACAGTAGGGAAGCTGATCCCCTTTCTCCAGCAATGTGGTCATTTAGTGTAGGTGGCCCTCCCACTCCTTCTGACTCTCCATCCTTTCTCCCTCCACCCATTCTGCCATTCGTTCTATACATTTAAATGTCCCCACCATATAAATAATAAACACCATTAGCCATCTCTTATTGAACACCTACTGGTGTGAGATGCTATTTCAGCCCTTCACATGCTTTAACAGTTTGATTCTCATTACATTGCTGTGAGGTAGATAGGGTTTCTTTCATTGTGCTTTTGAGGAAGCTAAGTCTCAGAGATGTCAGTGACATGCACAGGCTTGTGGAACAAGACTCGGAGCTCACATCTCTGACCCTGAAGCTCATGCTAAGATAACAAAGAGTGTCCTACATGTGACTGAATCCCCCAGTCCTTTCCTGTGCCAGTATTTCTTATGGCAAGATTGTTTTGACATACGTGTTTCTAGGTGGCCCTGCTCTTGCAAGTACTTACCCCTCAGCATTTTAGGGGATTCTGGTATGTAAAACTGATGAAAGCATGATGATGGTTGAAACCTTCATTTAGGTCTGTGATCAAATGTCATTTCTTCCAAGAGTCCTTCCCTAAATGCCCTTTCTTTTTTTTTTTTTTTTTTAAAGGAGAATTTTTTTTTTTTTTTAATAGGGAGCATTTTCTTTTTTCAAATTTTATTATTTATTTTATTTATGGCTGTGTTGGGTCTTCGTTTCTGTGCGAGGGCCCTCTCTAGTTGTGGCAAGTGGGGGCCACTCTTCATCGCGGTGCGCGGGCCTCTCACTATCGCCGGCCTCTCTTGTTGCGGAGCACAGGCTCCAGACGCGCAGGCTCAGTAGTCGTGGCTCACGGGCCCAGTTGCTCCGTGGCATGTGGGATCCTCCCAGACCAGGACTCGAACCCGTGTGCCCTGCATTGGCAGGCAGATTCTCAACCACTGCGCCACCAGGGAAGCCCCTAAATGCCCTTTCTAAAGTAGCACTTTCTGTTCTTTTACTGTTTTATTTGCCTTCATAGTATTTACCTCTACCTGGCATTATATATACACACCTGTGGGCCAGGGGTTGGGGGTTCGTATCTAGGCTTATTCTTTCTCTGACATGAACTCCAGTAAGGGCAGAGACGTCTTCACTGTTGTATTCCTGGTACCTAGAACAGTGCCTCACTTGTAGTAAGTACTTAGTATTTGTTAGTTGAATGCATAGTAGAAAATGCTTCACCGTTTTGCAACCCCTAGAGCACCTTCAGTGTCCTTGGGTTCCTAGAGTTCTGCCTGCATATTAAAAACTCGTTGAATGAAAATTCCATCCCTTCTTCCTCCTCACACCCTGCTTATATGCTCTTCCACTCATTTTTATATGCACTTGTATAAATACACATAAATGTATACATATACTAGGCCCATCGTCTTGCAGCTTGTTTTTTTTCCTACTCATCAGAATGCCTTGATGAGCGCCTTGTTAGTCCTGCAGACTTAACGTATGTAATGACTTATTCATCCAGCTCCCAGATGACCATTGAGGTGGTCTTCAACCTGTTCTCATTCTGAATAGTGCTGCGGTGAGGATTCTTATATATTTGTGTATGTGAGCAAGTGTTTCTTCTACTAAGAAATAGAATTGCTGGGTCATAATGAATGAGCATTTGAGATAGTCATCAGCCCAAAAGTATGTGCTTTAGGAAAGAAAAGAGGCCCGTGTGGCTCGGGTTGAGCGAGTGAAAGGAAGAGAGTACAGATCTTCCTTGGCTTATGATGGGGTTATGTCCTGATAAACCCATTGTATGTTGAAAATATTGTAAGTTGAAATGCATTTAATACACCTCACCTATCGAACATCATAGCTTAGCTTAGCCCACCTTAAATGTGCTCAGAACACTTACATTAGCCTACAGTTGGGCAAAGTCATCTAACACAAAGCCTATTTTATAATGTTGAATACCTCATGTAACTTTGAATACTGTACTGAAAGTGAAAAACAGAATGGTTGTCTGGGTACAGAGTGGTTGTACATGTATTGGTTTTTTACCCTTGTGATCGTGTGGCTGACTGGGAGCTACAGCTTTGTGCTGGTGCCCAGCATCATGAGAGAGTATTAACAGCATATCACTAGCCTGGGAAAAGGTCAAAATTCAAAATTCTAAGTACAGTTTCTACTGAATGCGTATCCCTTTTGCACCATTGTAAAGTCGAAAAATTGTAGGTCAAAAAACTGTAAGTCAAAAATTGTAAGTCGAACCATTGTAAGTCAGGGACCATCTGTAATAGATGAGATGTTTGTTCATCGGATGGGATTGTGTGTGTGGAACAGATTGCACAGGGTCTGGTAAGGAGTTAGGCTTTAACTGAATGAGACGATGGTGGTACTGAACAATAACTGGGCAAAAGATAGGAGCATATGAAGAAAAGCAAAAGATGCAAGTAAACATAGGAAAAATGATTAACCTCAGGAGTATAAGAGAAGCTCAAAACCACAGGTTAAAAAAATCACTTTCACATATTAAATTAGCAAAACTAAAGTAGGACTGGTAATTCTCCTTGTTGGCAGGGTTAGGTGGGATGGACCCTTTCATTCTCTGTTGGTGGGATTTCAAGTCAGCATCCGTCTTCTGGAAAGCAAATTGGTATATGGATTAAGAGCCTTAAAGCCATCATTTAGACCCTTTGACTTGGTAATTCTTTCTCTTTATAGATACCCAACAGATACTATCGTGGGCTGAGCTCTGAGTAAGGTTCTAAAAGTTCTGAGGGAGCTCTTAGAGACATAGAAATGCTTATGGTATATTACTTGTAAAATAGAATATGATATGTAACATGGTATCAATTAAACAAAGAAAGTACATCAGAATGCTAATAGTATTGGGATGATGGATGTTTGTATATCAAACTTTTATTTCTATTTTTACTTTTCATGTCGATTTCAATGGTATATGTTTGGTATCCATCAACTCATAAAGTTTGTTACTTTCTGTGATTGTGGAGGTTTACTCAGTTTTTCAAAGGAGTATTATAAAATGTTTTACTTAAAAAAAAAAGAATAAGGTCATCGGTTTCAAATCTCATTTAAAATATAACCTAGAATAGAGAAGAGCCTAGCAAAAGATTCAGATCTGTTCCTGTGCATTTATCACAGGAATTTGGCCCTCTTCCTAGAAGTGGCTTTTTAAATTACAAGGGTGAAATCCAGTTGAATTTGTGTTCTGTCACCATGTGATGTGTCTGTGATTATGCTTCTCTTTATAAGACATGCGTTTTCATTTCAGCGGCCTCATTGTTCCTGAGAGAGATGGCAACGAGACTGTCCCAGAGGTCGTTGCCACATCAGGTTATGCCCTGCTGCATTTTTTTAGTGATGCTGCTTACAATTTGACTGGATTTAATATCACTTACAAGTAAGATATTTAAGTCTAATATTTGTGATTTTTTTTCAGAAGACTGTATACTTTGTTTTAACAATAATAATGACTAACATATTGAGGGTTTACAATGTGCCAGGCATTATGCTAAGTAGTTTGCATGAATTTTCTCATTTAAAGTTCTTTTAAAAACTCAGTTACAGGCACTGTTTTTCTACTTCTTTTATAAATGAGGAAAGTGGCAGGAAAAGGTAAAGTAAATTGTCAAAGCAGTGGGACCACAGTTGCAACCCAGGTCTTGCTGCTGTTGAGCTTCTCCTGGAAAAGAGGGGCATTATCCATTCCTGCCAATGGATAAAAACTTTGGAGGAGTTTGCTAAGTACAGTTTAACAAATATTAGTAGTTTTCATGTACTCAGTAGTTGGCCCATAGATGACAGCTTAGTTGAGGTTACAAAGGAAATGTAGACAGACAGACTCTGGGCAGCTTTTGGAATTTGTTGCAGTAGGAGAGAAGCTAACTTCTGTCTTTTCCTTTTTTTCCTAAAAAATGTTTATTTTCAGAAGTAGTTAAATTCATAAAATGCCATAAGCAGGGGGGTCTGTGATAAAGAACTTCTGTGGCCCACAAAACCTAAAATATATATTATCTGGCCTTTTACACAATACGTTTGACAACTCTTGGTATAGCTGGTAACCCCCATGTGTAACCTTTATCCTGGGTTCTTTTTCTTGCCCATTTTCTCAGGATCTCAGTAGTCTTTCAACCCTATTTAAAGCCATCTTTATCTTGATTGGTATGGTGATTCAGTTTTTCAGGTACCCAAGGTTTGTGACTTAGCAACCTGGGCAGCTCATCACAAGCCTGGTTTGAAAAGTAGGCATATGCATTTATTATATTATATTAGAACACAGATTATAAAAATACTATATATACATACTTATAAAATTTTATTATAAATGTATCGTGAACTGACGTTAGGGTGTAGGCATGAATGTTAATTAGCTTGTTTTGTAACTGATTCCTGATTTTCTGGCATGCTTTGCTACAAAATTCCTTTTTAGTTTTCTTTACACTCTTACAGTATCTTGCTAATCCTGTTATCCCCCCTTTTTAAAATCAGAATTATGTCTTTTCAAAGTGTTGTCAATATCATTGTCACGTTACTATGCAACACTTTATGGTTAAACTCACGTATTAAGTTAAACTATCCCTCCCTTTTCTTGCGTCTGAGATGGGTAGATAAACTTGCTAAGGAATTTAATACACACCAATCTGAGCAATAATCTTAAGCAAATTCTGTAAACTTTTAGAGACTATCCAGAGGAATGAGGATGGTAGTGTATTGTTTGCAATTTGTTTTATCCTTTTCTTCTCCAGACTTGCTAGCATGCATTTGGCAATTTTATAATGCTCATCATTTGTGGGCTACCAAGAATTAGGATAGTCATCCTGTCCTTAAGGAGCTAAGCCTGGATATTTTGCAAGAATCTCTTCTCTTCTTGTAATCTCTTTAACTGTCTCTTCTTATGAGAATCCAACAGGTTTAATTTGATTTATTACTTGCCCTAGTTCTGCAGTGTTGAGTGACCCCATTTAGGCTAAATGGTAAGTACTGCAATTATGCTTGTGAATGAACTGGCTAGACAGTGAGATTTCTTAAGCCTTGTTTAGGAGGAAGTTCTGCTAAGTTAATCGAAGTGTTGCTTTGTGTTGATTTAATTTTCCCCCACTATTTGTATAGTTTTGACATGTGTCCGAATAATTGCTCAGACCGAGGAGAATGTAAGATCAGTAATAACAGCAACACTGTTCAATGTGAATGTTCTGAAAACTGGAAAGGTGAAGCATGTGACATCCCTCACTGTGTAAATAACTGTGGTTTTCCTCATCGAGGCATCTGCAATTCAAGTGATGTCAGAGGATGCTCCTGCTTCTCAGAGTGGCAGGGTAGGAACTTCTTTCTTTCTTTTTTTTTCTTTCAATTTACAGAATGTTTCTAGTTTAATA
The DNA here is from genome assembly GCF_028023285.1 of Balaenoptera ricei. NCBI lineage: Eukaryota > Metazoa > Chordata > Mammalia > Artiodactyla > Balaenopteridae > Balaenoptera > Balaenoptera ricei. The sequence goes on from NC_082653.1 coordinate 30,734,489, forward strand.
AGTTGTAGATTGACTTTATTCCTAATATCTGTACCATCTATGTTAATCAAATATCAGGAAGAGTTTAAGTTTTCGTATCTCTTTATTCAGCTTCTTACAAATCTTTGAATTTCATAGATGTATGGTTGTGGTCTCTAGAGATGTGGAGCAGTTTAACATTCTTTGCAGTTCATTCATGAATTTAGAGAACTTGGTCTCAGCCATAAGACACAGAGAACCAAGTTGGGAGGTGGAACAAGAGTTGACAATAATGGTCTCTCCACAGAAACTTTCAATAAATTCAGAGAAAATTGGGGTTGATTATACAGTAGAATCCTAAAGCAGTCAGTTATTGGAATTATCTGCAGATACAGATTATTAAAGAAGCCTTTAGCAAATTCTTCAAGGGGTGGGTGATAACAGCTGTTACTGATTTGGTTTTTTGGGTTTTTTTAAATACGTTTACCCCTTTCTCGGAACACATTTATCTTGAATTTCCAGAAATGTGCTTGTTTAGATGCTTTAGTTTGTTCGGTTTGGCTGACATTGAGCAGTTAAATAATTGAAGTATTTGACTACCTACCACTTTGCAAATGTTGGAGCAGAAGCCAAACCTCTCAAAAAAGGAGTTTCTTGATTTTGCAGGAAACGGATAGTTTTTAATATTCCCAGGACTAGTCTTTACATTTTAGCTCTAAAGTTTTTTTTGTTTTTTTAAAATATTTATTTATTTTTGGCTGCGTTGGGTCTTCCTTGCTGTGTGTGGACTTTGTCTCGTTGAGACAAGTGGGAGCTACTCTTCGTTGCGGTGGGCAGGCTTTCTCATTGCAGTGGCTTCTCTTGTTGCGGAGCACAGGCTCTAGGTGTGCGGGCTCAGTAGTTGTGGCGCACGAGCTTAGTTGCTCCACAGCATGTGGGATCCTCCCGGACCAGGGATCGAATCCGTGTCCCCTGCATTGGCAGGCGGATTCTTAACCACTGCACCACCAGGGAAGTCCCTAAAGTTTTTCATTTGAATTAATAATTCCTTTGTCCACTCTTTCCTCTGAGAGCTGCTTAAGCAAGTATTTCATTACTAAAAAATCCTAACCTAGATATGGTCAGGTCTTCATTAGAAAGTATGTGATTTTGAATTTTATTAGAGATTACTCTTGGTCACTACCTTTGAGTAAATTGAAAGCACAAATTAAAGGGATTTCTCTGATATTTAGATGCTAAAGGAAAGACTGTAAGTATTCTTTAGATAATTTGTTGTATTTAGATGATTAAAACTTGAAATGCAGTAGTTTTCTCTTTTTTTTTTTTGTCCTTGCTGAACTGCATGTGGGAATCTTAGTTCCCCTGACCAGGGATTGAACCCAGGCCCCCTGCAGTGGAAGTGCAGAGCACTGACCACTGAACTGCCAGGGAATTCCTGAATTGCAATAATTTTAAAGCTGCATTTTGTGAAGCTAATTTATTATGTTTTATTAGGTCCTGGATGTTCAGTTCCTGTACCAGCTAACCAGTCATTTTGGACACGAGAGGAATATTCTAACCTAAAGCTCCCCAGAGCCTCTCACAAAGCTGTGGTCAATGGAAATATAATGTGGGTTGTTGGAGGATATATGTTCAACCACTCAGATTACAACATGGTTCTAGCGTAAGTTGTTTTAAAAATTTTTACAAGAAGCTTACTTTTCCATTTTGAAAATATTTAAAGTAGAGATAAGCAAAAAGAAAAGAAATCATTAGTAATTGCATTCCTGAAGAAAATCTCTGTTAGTATTTTAGTAGTTGTATTCTAGACTTTTGGGGACATATTCTTAGTTTTTGAAATTGGGAGCCACAAAGAATTCATTGCTGTAATAAAGAATAATCCATCTTTTCCAGACACTGTCTCTCAGATTTTGTGTTAGGTACATATAATAGGCTCTATATAAATAGGGGATTGCTTTGCCTCTTAATTTAATTAACATTTCTATGGGTTCAACGGCTTGCATTTATAGTTTGCTAGTGGAAATTATGCCATTCTTTAATACTTTCCAGGGTTCAAGGTCTTTTGCTGGTTCCATGCTGCTCATCCTGAAGGGAGAGTATATTTTCACGGTGGAATTAGCTATGGAGTTTGACTTTGGGGAGAAATTTTTGAACACCTACTGTTGTGCTGATTTTGTGCCCTGGAAATTTTTTCTAAACATTTTCTACTAATGAAGATTGTCAAAAATCAGCATCTGTTCTTTAAGGAATTCTGGAAATATGGCAGTGATAGTATAGTTTCTGAGTCCCCCAAACATAGTCATTAAAGCACAGAGAACAACTAGGATAGCAAAATAAAAAACACATGGATAACATCTATAACAAACTTGATCAGAAGGCATCTACACAAATAGGTGGGGTTAAACCATTGACAGCTATAAGACCTGTGTGCTATCAGTATCTATGTAGGAGTAAAAAAAGGGGAGCGGTGGGCCCACCAACAGTAAACCCAAAGACCCGCTGGAAAGCTCAGCAAGCTGCTTTGAGAACAGCAGCTGGAATTGGGAAGATTTTGCATGTTCTAGTAGGGGGGATGAGCTCAAGGGATCTATAGTAGGATCTGAAGGGGCTGGAACAGTTTGTGCCGTATTAGCTCTCAAAAAAACATCCAAAGACTCTTTGTAGGAGAAAGTCCCACACTGAAGAAAAGCTGCTGGGAATAGAATTCAAATTGAACAGGACAGGGACAGCAGAGAAAGAAAGTCCAGATAACAGTCTGAGAGGGGAACAGAGCCAGGAGATCTCAACAAGTAAGGTGCCAAATAGTTGGACACTACACTACAACAGAAGAGGAGCTAGTGAGCTGAGAAACTAGAAAAACTAGCTGAATCAAGCCTCTCCTATAAGAGTTCAGGAAAATTTTTTAAAAATTAAAAAAAATTAAAATTAAATTAAAAAAATTAAAATTAAAATTTAGCAACAGAAAAAATATCAAGGTCAAATCTCATAGAAAGTTATTATAAAAAAGAAGAGAATAAGTAGAATAATACCCCTTCAAACATGAAAGCATAATAGAAAAATACGTTCACAAAACTGACAAAAATTATAACTTAGTATTCCAAAGTAAGCTAACATACAATAAGAAAATGATAAAAGACATGAAAGAACAGTATAACCAGGACTAGAAAAATTCGGAAATGAGATGATAGAAGTTAGGGAGGAATTTTAAAATAATTTCAGAATTAAAGACAAACCTGGAAGGAACACAGAGTAAATAAACACAACAGATACTCCTTTAGAAATAGAATATGAAAAAAAAAAGAAATAGAATATGAAAAAGGAAATTTTTAAAAATCATAAATAAATGAAGGTCATTTTCCCCTATTCTTTGTATGATAAGTACAGTTAAAAAAACCTGGACATCTGCCACCGCAGGCTCGCCCCACATCCTACCCCTCCCTCCCCCCGGCCTGAGTGAGCTAGAGCCCCCGAATCAGCTGCTCCTTTAACCCCGTCCTGTCTGAGCGAAGAACAGGCGCCCTCAGGCGACCTACACGGAGAGGTGGGTCCAAATCCAAAGCTGAACCCTGGGAGCTGTGCGAACAAAGAAGAGAAAGGGAAATCTCTCCCAGCAGCCTCAGAAGCAGCGGATTAAAGCTCCACAAACAACTTGATGTACCTGCACCTGTTGAATACCTGAATAGACAACAAATCATCCCAAATTGATGAGGTGGACTTTGGGAGCAAGATATATTATTTTTTCCTCTTTTTGTGAGTGTGTATGTGTATGCTTCTGTGTGAGATTTTGTCTGTAAAAAAACCAAACAAACAAAAAACCTGGACATTATATATAAAACAAACATAAGAAAACTCTGAAGAAGTCAGTCTTATTAGGGACCTCAAGACCCAAAAAATGACATAATGGTAAGTTCCAAGGGTTTTCCTTTAGTCTCATATATCGCAGACTTGATGTTGGAAAAATCAGCAGTCTGGAAATGTTAATAGGTATAAGCTGAAAAAGCCCCAAGAAAACCCTGTTTTCTCTAGCCCGAGGACCAGGAAAGGGGCAGCTTAGCAAGACAGAAAACTTTTAGACAATAACCACTCGACCTTAGACAAACAGCACAGACAGAACTGTGGCTTCACCCCCACCCCTGCTAGCTCTATACTAATAGAGTCTAGATTTCCACTTATGCCAGGATAAAGTGAGGTGCTCCAACCACCACCCCCCATCCCACCAGGGTAGGGTTAAAGAAGGCCATATAGGGAGCTGAGACTTACTTCTCCACCAGGCATTAATGAGGTCTCCCCCATCACTGTGACATCAGTGGAGACACTGTGGGGAGCCTGGATTTCTACCCCTGCCTGGCAGCAACAGCAGTAATAAGTAGACTTTCCCTCTCTCCACTGGGGTGGTGTCAGAGGAGGCCTGCTATAACAGAAGATTTAAATAAGATCCAGAGTCTCATGTCATGATACCCAAAATGTTGAGATTTCAATTGAAAATCATTTGTCATGGTAAGAGCCAGGAAAATCTCAACTTGAATGAGAAAAGGCAATCAAGAGATGCTGACACCAAGGTGACACATATATTCGAGTTATCTGACAAAGATTTTAAAGCAGCCATTATAAAAATGCTTCAACAGTTCTCTCAACAACAGAATGGAGAGGACAGAGGAGAGAATCAGTGAACTTGAAGATAGAACAATAGAAATTCCTTAATCTGAACAACACAGAGAAAATAAAACATTTAAAAAATGAACAGAGTTTCAGAGACCTGTGGACTGTAACAAAAAATCTTAACATTTCTGTCACCAGAGGAGCCTTGGAAGAAGAGGAGGAAGAGGGTGTATATGAAAAAGTATTTGAAGAAATAATAGTTGAAAAGTGCCCAAGTTTGGCAAAAGATATGCATGTACAGAGTCAAGAGATTGGGTGAACTCCAACAATCCCAACTCCCACAGGAGTTTTACATTTCATTAATTCTTTCTTATTCCATCTCTCATTCCCCTGCTCAGCTGTCATACTGTCTTTTCATTTTTTAGATCTCCACCACATTTTCTCCTGTTTTCCTGCTCAGCTAGTGGCCTTGTTTCCCATTTCTATTTTGAAAGATAAAGGTTATCAAAAGAGGACTTCCACAAACTCCCACCACCACATTTAGCAATTACCTACATATTGCTCATTTTTCTGTCTTGTGTATCTTTACATCAGAACTGTCCAGTGGACAGTTTCTGTTTTGGTTATGATGGAAATGCTCTGTGTTTACAATGTCATGTCACTATCCACATGTGGTTATTGAGCACTTGAAATGTGGCTAGTATGACTGAGTGGATTTTAAATTTTCAGTTCTTATTCCTCATCTTACTTGATCTTTCACAAACATTCAATACAACCAGTCTCTCCTTCCTCTTTTAAACAGTTTCTTCACTTGGCTTCCAGGACTCCACACTTCCTTGACATTTTTTCTAACTGCCCATTCCTTCTCAGGCTCCTTAGCTGGTTCCTCTTCAGCTAACTGACTTCTGAATGATGATGTGCCCCAGGGCTCAGTCCTTGGTCCCCTTCTGTGAGAGTGTGTATTCACTCCCTTGGTGATCTCATGTAATATCTTGGCCTTTGTGCTGGTGACTTCCAAATTTATATCTGCATCCTAGACTTAACACCTGTTCCCATATCCCCACCTCTTTATTTGACATCTCAATAGGCATCTAAAACTCCATGTGTCCCAAACTGATCTTTCCTCCAAGCCTGTTCTTGCCCCAGAAGTCCCTATCTCAGTAAACGACCACTCCATTCTTCTATTTGCGTAAGCCAAAAATTTCAGAGTCATCCTTGACTTCTTGTTTTTTCACACTCCATATCAGTATATGTATTAGTTATCTCTTGCTGTGTAAATTACCACAACTTAGCAGATTAAAACAACACACATTTATTACCTCATAGTGTCTGCTGGTCAGGGTTCTAGGCATGGCTTAACTGGGTTCTCAGCAATCAAGGTGTTACCTGGCCTGTGTTCTAATTTAGAGGTTCAACTGGACAGGAATCCATTTCCAAGCTCACCTATTTCCCGGTGGTTGTAGGACTAAGGGCCCTGGCTTCTTGCTATCTGTCAACTGGAGGCCACCTCAACTCCTGGAGGCTGCCCGGAGTTCCTTATCAGTAGGGTTTCCCCAGTATGGCTGCTTACTTATCAGGCCACAAGGAGAGTCTCTGGCCTGAGTCTGTTAGCAGGATAGATGTCATGGAAATGACATCTCATTATTTTTGCCATATTCTGTTGGTTAGAAGCAAGTCATAGATCCTGCTCACACTCGAGGGGAGGATATTATATACATGGGTATGAACACCAGGAGGCAGGGATCATGAAGACCACCCTAGTGTCTGTCTGCCACAATATGTCAGCAGATCTTGTTAGCTCTTCCTTTAAATCTATCCCTAATCTAACCACTTCTCACTACTTCTAATGCTGCCACCCTGAGAAGTAAAGGTTAAATTAAAGGTGTGAAGGTGATTGTCCCTTCCACTGTTATACTAGATATTATGAGTCATATATTCTACCATTTATGTGATTTTTGTACTTCTACCTGGCATCATCCTCCCTTGAAGTAAGAAATCTGGGAGTCATTTTTATACTTCCTCTCCTGTACCTCCTCATATCATAATCTCATGTCAAGCCCATCAACTCTGTCACCAAATACATGTCATATTCATTCTTTTCTCTCTTAAGACCAGCTTGCCAGTATCTCTCTAGGATTCAGCAGTAGGTTCCTATAAAGTCTGTCTGTTTCCATTCATTCCGCTTAATCCATTTTCTAAATATCAACTGGGGTGATTTTTTAGGGTATACATTTTATCATTTACTACCTTCTTAAAACCCTTCAGTGACTTCCCATGGGACTTAATGATCCTACCTGATGTGACAGCTGCTTACCTTCCCATACTCAACTTGCTCCCCTCCTGCCCCATCAGCCCTCTTTCCTTACCTAAAACTCCTTATGCTTGCTCTTCCCTCTGTCTAGACTGTTCCTGCCGTTGTACCTCAGGGCTGGTTTCTTCCTTTATGTATCCTGTCCGTTAACTGTCCCATAGTGAGATCCTCCCCAATCAGCTAGTTCAGACAGGTGCTCCCTGGTTTTTTTCATAGTTCTCATTTCCTTTAGAGCAGTGTTCATAATTTTTATTCTACTTGTGCCCATTGTTGTGCTTGCTCATTTTCTGCCTTTTCCACTATATGTTCTCCAAGGTTAGAGACCTTGTTTACTCACTCAGTTCGGCTTAGCTCATAGAATGTGCTCAAATAAGTATTTATCAAATGAATAAGAGAGTAAATGAATTATCTATTTCTTTCACAAATATTTGTTCTTAGAAATATAGATGTCACCTACTACTTTTATTTGGTGTACCTCGTAAGCCATGTTTATTTTTTTAATTTTATTTATTTTTAAGAGGGTATTAAATAGTTTATTGATTACCTATGATAATGGGTGATAAACAAGCTTCATTCCCATCTGTAACTTTATCTTGTACCATAATTCTGTTTAGATATATTGCATAGGATGTGCCAACAATCATACTAATAACCAAAAAACTCCATGACTTTGCTTGGGTGACCCTTTTAATGGTGAACTCCAGGTCACAACACAGTAACTGTCAGTTCAACTACACCAAGTTTCTGAAGACGTTGGCTTTGTTCACAAGCAGATTGTGAATAAATTTCAAATGGAACCTGGCATCACCCTGAAGAAATTCTGACTTCACACTGTTGCAGTCGTTTACCAGAATGTCTTCAGAGTAGACTAACTTTACAGAGCACGTTTTTTAAAAAGGCGCATTAATTCAGCGTCATGATCAGACGATTATATTTAGCAATCAACAGCATGGGTGCAAAAAAAAATTTACATTAAAACCCTTTGTTGGAATGCTTTACACTTTCCACAGAATAGAAACTAAAATAACCTGTTATATAGTTAGTCACAAATACAGTCCTCGAGGTTTTTTTGCCCATACACAGGAGTATTGTCTAAAACATGTCTTCTTTGTAGCAGCTAGGCCCTGCCACCACTGTGCTTGGCTGAGTTCACAAATCTGTTGTAACGTGTACCTTCCCTGTCACTTCTCTGGCTCTCCTCTCCTGCGAAGCTTTGTTTCCTGGCAGTAATTAAACCCTTCTGCCACTGCCATAGCTATTGCTGCTGCTGGAACCGCCATAGCCACCTTGATTTCGTGGTTTGGCAAAGTACTGGCCTCCACCACCATAAGGGCCAGAACTTCTGCCTCCAAGTTTCCTCCTTTCATGGGTCCAAAATTTGAAGATTGATTGTTGTAATTGCCAAAATCACTGTAGCTTCAACCACCTCCAAAATTGCTTCCATCATTACCAAATCCGTTATAGCCATCCCCACTGCCACCATATCCACCACCACCATGGCTGCCACCAAAGCCACCTCGACTGCCACCAAAGCCACCTCGACCACTGAAGTTTCCTCCACGGTTGTCATTCCCACCAAAACCACCTCCACGACCACCACGAAAGTTTCCAGAACCACTTCGACCTCTTTGGCTGCATGAAGCGCTAGCCTTCTCTTGCTTAGATAGGGCTTTCCTTACTTGACAGTTGTGGCCGTTCACTGTATGGTATTTCTGAATGACAGTCTTGTCTATGGAGTCATGGTCATCAAAGGTTACGAAAGCAAAGCCTCTCTTTTTGCCACTGCCTCAGTCAGTCATGATTTCAGTCACTTCAGTTTTCCCATACTGTTCAAAATAATCTCTTAGATAATGTTCTTCAGTGTCTTCTTTAATGCCACTAACAAAAATCTTCTTCGTAGTTAAGTGGGCACCAGGTCTTTGAAAATCTTCTCTTGAGACGGCCCTCTTTGGTTCCACAACTCTTCCATCCACCTTGTGTGGCCTTGCATTCGTGGCTGCATCCACCTCCTCCATAGTGGCATACGTGACAAACCCGAAGCCTCTGGAGCGATTGGTGTTTGGATCCCTCATTGCCACACAGTCTGTGAGCATTCCCCATTGCTCAGAATGGCTCCTCAGACTCGCATCGATTGTTTCAAAGCTCAAACCTCCGATGAAGAGCTTCCGCAGTTGTTTGGGCTCTTTGGGAGACTCTGACTTAGACGTGACGGCAGTGGAGAGGGAAGATGTCAACGATGCTTACTCGGCGGCGTCCACATGCAGGAAGGAGTAATCTAACGAATGTATCTCCACATTTATTTTTTAGGTTTTAACATTTTTCTTCTTGTACTTGAACAAAACATGATTTTTACAGCTTTATGTATTTTGTGTAAATACTAATATAGTTTCAAATAAATTTTTACTAACTCATGAAAAGTGAATATAGTGACTCCTTTTAGAGGAAGTATTTCTGGAACTTAGATCATAAATTTTATCATCGTCTATACTCATATAAGCATATTGCAGGAATTGCCCTCACTCTGTATTTTCTCCACGACCCTGTTAACCCAAAACTTTTAAGTTGCATTAAAAAGCAGTTCCCATTTTATGTCACCCAAGGGTCCTCTTGCAAAACTAATTGTCTTGATCATCTGGTTAAGATTTCCAATTGAAATGTCACTGAATTTCCTTCCCTTGAGCAAAAAAATAGCGTTTTTTTTAAGCTTAAAAAAAAAATAATAAGAAATTGAGCAACAGGTAACCACACAAGGTAAGGAGTATCACCTAATCTGATAAACTTAAAACAGACACACAGAAACAGCAAGCCCCCACAGAAACCATATGAGTGAAATTCTGGGAGTTCTCACTAATAGCCCCAAATCTAGAGAGAAGCAAACTGAGTGGGTATCATTGTTTTCTTGCCCTTTTAACTGAATAGTATAAGAAATAGTTGCTAAGGAGGATCAAGTGAAAAAGGGGGAAATTGATCAAGTGGCTGAGTCTGCCCAAAAGTCAGGGCTTCTGTGTAATTTGGATATCCCAAAACTTGAACCCTGGGATAGGACACTTAAACAAAATCTCAGAGGTGAATAGACTCTGGATATTTTATTCTAATAGACTGCACTCCCCCACCCCCACCTGAGCCCCAGCATTTCTTCAGACTTCAGAAAAGTGGGCAAAACATAAAATGCCAACTCTCACACTAAAGCTAGGATGGAAAGATAAACTTGTCTTAGATACAGTGGAAAAAGAATTAAGAAATCACCCACAGTTTGCAAATGTAATGTCTGGAAAGCAATGTCTAACCACAAGCAAGACAAAAGAAGTGACATTGTAGCAAATGCAAATATCTATGGTGAAAAAGTAAAGAGGAAAGAACACAGCGTGTAAAACTGACAACAACTGATGATAGAGGAAAAGTATTCCTTCCAACTGCTTTGTGCTATTGATCAATATAATGAGAATTTGAATTCAGAAAAACAAGCTGAAAAGCAAGAAGATAATAACAATGAGATGAAATGGGAGATTACACATGTAAAGAAATATAAATAAGTTACATACAGCAGAAACTACAATGAAAATCGAACTGCTGACAGCTTGATAGACGTGATTCCAATGAATACAGATGAAAAAGTTAAATAATTAGAAAAAGCAAAGACATGGGAGACAGAAGGTCCAATATAATACAGATAATTGCTGTCACTGAAGAAAAGAACCTAACAAATAGAACAAGTGGATTGAAATAGTACAAGATGTTTCAGGAAAAATATAGTTGTTCAGTGACAAGACCTGATTTGATCAAATTATTGAACTTTTAGGATAAAGGACAAATTATTGGGTGGGAAGCCTCAGATAGTTCTTGACTCCTGCTGGCTGGGGTCAAGTTCAATCTCTGTAGAGCCTTTCCTGTGGTCTTTGGATGGCCAGACACTGTAATTGGAATACCAGGCCACTGTGAGGGGCAGAGGATGTGCCCTGTGGCATGATGGGCATTGTGTTACCAGCCATCAAGGAGGAGTTTGTGAGAGAGGTGGCTGCACCTTTATGGAAGACACCTACTTCTGAATTCCTGAGGTTTGCCTTTGCTTAACTGCATGTCCGGGTCTTAGAACTAATTGTTCAGTATTCCTTTATCTTGGACTCAGCTCCCAGAAGAAGGAGCGTTTATTTGGTACTTGGCATTTCTTACATTTTATTGCATCAACATTGTTCTTGTCTTGTGTTTGCTTCTCTGTATTGTGAAAAGAGTGACAACCTGTTATGTAAGTGTCTTTTGGCAGTTCATCTTAACCAGATTTGAGCACCTGCCGGCACCTAGTGTCTCTGACCAGCTCTTGGGCTGACATGTTATTGATTGAGGAAGAGTAAAATGCATTAAGATACAGATTGAGCACCTTTCATGTCACTTGAAAGAGATATGGATTGGGTCACGTGGAGACTTGTTTCTGTGCTCCCTCTGTTTCTTTCCTTTCTTTCAAGCTTGAAGAAACAGACCTTTGGCTTGAACATAAGGTGTATATGTGTTTTTCAGAAGCCATGCTAGTTCTTCTTAGGAAACACTTTCCAGAATGCCATAAAAGTTGCAGTAGTATGCAGTCCATTTTGTTAAAACATTTACCTGGATGGATTTAAGTTATTTCCACCGTAAGTAAAGTACAATATTGTGTCTTTAAAAAACAGTGAGAGAAATACATATATATTTACATATAATACGTATATATATTTATGTATATTTATTTATTTAGAGAGAGGGAGGGAAGAAAGGAGGGGGAGAGAATGAGAATAATTGAGACTTCTGACTTCCAAGCAGAAAAGCAAACCACACAAAAGTGGAAAAAAATCAGACTGGCCTCAGACCTCCATTGGCAGCATTCAATACCAGCAACATTCAAGGGAGCAGCATCAGCAAAGTTGTGTGGGAAAGGAAGGATGGCCCATGAGTATTATATGCAGCCAAGATGTCATTCACCTCTAAAGCTAGCAAGCAGATATTCTTCAACATGAAAGAATTTAGGGGGAGGAGCACGTATGATCTCCACTAGGAATAACCACTTGACAGTGCAGTCTAGCCAATTAAGAATTAAAGACTCAAGAAGGAGAAGTTGTGGTAAGAGGACTGTGAGGAGACTGATTCAGCTAAAATATAGATCCAGTACTAAATAACTATGAAATTATAGAATGGAATGTGCATATTTTGAACCTGGACAATGTAAAAATTATAACAAAAATTGGGAGAAGAAATGGGAGGAAATGTGGGTGCTAATGTTTTCAACTTTCAAAGTAGGAAGTTAGTGGAGTCTGTCCAAAATTAAATTATGTGTAATTTTAAAACTAAAGGGAGTTTACTCTCTAACTTTTCATGTATTTTAAAAATGTAGAATATTCAAAAAAATACATAAAATAATAGCTGGTATTGATTTAAGTGTTATTCATATTTAATGAATGTCACCATTTTATGTTTTCTTCAGATCATGTATAAAATATTTAAGACAAAGGGAAAGGTTTAGAGAAAAATAATGAATGCTAATACATTCGTCATCCAGATTAGGAAATAAAACATTGCTAATATAGTTAAGACTCCACATGCCCCTCTAAAATCCCAGAGATAATCAATATTCTGATATTGTGATATCATTTGTTCACATACTTATCTTTAGACTTTTAATATATATGAACATTTTTAGAGTTAATAAATTTTCTTATTTTAGTCTTTACAGGAACAGTATTCTGCAGTTTGCTTTTTTAGCTTAACATTGTTTCAAGATTTATGTTAATAATACGTTGCTTGAGTATATTCACTCTATAAATGTTATATAGATATCTATAATTTATTAATCCATTTCCTATTGATGGATATTTATTTGTTTCCCTTTTTTGCTATTATGTTGTGATAAAACTTTCTTACATCTTCTTGTTTACATAATGTTTTTCATAACTTAAAAATCTTGTATTCAGGGAAACTTATAGAAAATAAATAAACATTTAAAATATAACAGTAGTATTGGTTTTCCTTTGGTTTCTTTTTTCTATTAAATTATATAAAATTAAAATTAACACTTTATTAAAATTCACCTATATTAGGATCCCCTTTGTATAAATGTATATTATCAGTCTATTCTTCTATCTGTATGTATTCATAGAAAATGTCTGGAATGATGTTTACTTAATGATATTCATTTCTAGGTGACAGAATGTGGGGTCATATTTAAGTTTTTGGCTCTTTATTTTTTTTGCATTGATTATACTTTTTATAGTGAGTATGTATAATTTTAATGAAAACAATAGAATGATGTTTTCCTCAAAAACAAAACTAATATTCTAAGATATTGAATGTGATTAATGCTGCAATGTAAGAGTATAAATGATTTTCTTTTGGGCATTTTTTATATTTTAAAGGTCTTTAAGTGTATTCATAGTATAATTGAAATGCTATAATGATATTCTAGTTTTTTTGAAAATATTACTTTTTAAAATAAATTAGATAAAGAAAAAGAAAGGCTAGGAATTTTTTTAAACTTAGTTATCATCCCTTTTTCAGTATGTGTCTTTACTTTTGCATGGTTAAATGAAAGAAAAGTTATAGTAATAAAATCCCTTGAATATAATGCAAACCTGCAAGTGATTTAGTGTGTAGAAGAGGTTTTCAGGAAGCATTAGAAAGTTCCAGTAGATTTTCTTTCTCGTCCCAGAGCTGTGGAACCCAGCTCCCGCTTCCTGAGTTCTCATGTGCCCCATAGGCCCAGATGTTAGGTTTGTTTGCCCAGGTACCTCACCATATCCATTGCAGATTTAACGAGCATCTCCAAAGTGGATTAGATCACAAAGACTCCAAGATGTTCTGTTTTGTCATTTGGGTGAAAGTATGATCTGTTTGTTTTGTAGGTATGACCTTGCTTCTAGGGAGTGGCTTGTGCTGAACCGTTCTGTGAACAATGTGGTTGTTAGATATGGTCATTCTTTAGCATTATACAAGGTAAAATGTCTCCACTCTGTACTAAGCTAGAAACTCAACTCTTCCACTGTTACTTTATCATATTATGTGATTGAAATAGCTATTTAGTGTTGGATTTTCTTCCTAATCTTTTTTATTGCGGTAAAGTATGTATAACATACTTAGCCATTTTTAAGTGTACAATTCAGTGATAGTAACTTCACTCATAATGTTGTGCAGCCATCATCACCATCCATCTTTGTAATTCTTTTTTAATTTTTTTGCTTTGTTTTTTTTTTATCTTTGTAATTCTTTTGATCTTGTAAAACTGCAACTCTATGCCCATTCAGCAATAATTCCCCATTCCCTCCTCCTGCCTGCCCCTGGCAACCACCATTCTACTTTCTGTCTCTGATTTTGACTTCAGAGTTGGTTTTTAATTGGGGGGAAACTTTCTAATGTGGGGAGTATACAATTGGCTAAGTTATAAGTGGAAATTAAAATTGAAACTACTTTAACCTGAGAGATTTAAATGGATTCATATTCAAACTGGGATATTATGATTGTGGTACTAAATGGTTAAAAATTAACCTAGTGTAGGTTAGCTTTTACGTTCATTAGCAAGTTTAGCCAAGAATAGTGACATTACAATGTAACTGAGTAATCATTTTCATTTCCCTGTTTTTTAGTTTATTTCAACTTTATTTTTCCAAGCCATTTTATATTGTAAAAGATTTTGTGCGAGGAAGTCCAAGAAAAGTGGCAAAGTATTAGGGATATAGGTTAGATTTATTTTATTTTGTTCTTTCTACATCCTTTTCCTAATAATACACTGAAAGGTGCTTTTCACTAACACTTTTTAAGCTAAGAATAATATTGAGGTTTTGAACTGTTCCTTTTTCTGTGTTTAGATTTTATCCTTTTGATGTTTTTTAGCATTTTGTTTACATTTTTCCCCTAGGATAAAATTTACATGTATGGAGGAAAAATTGATTCAACAGGGAATGTGACCAACGAGTTGAGAGTGTTTCATATTCATAATGAATCATGGGTATTGTTGTCCCCTAAAGCAAAGGAGCAGTATGCAGTGGTTGGGCACTCAGCACACATTGTCACATTGAAAACTGGCCGAGTGGTCATGCTGATTATCTTTGGTCACTGCCCTCTCTATGGATATATTAGCAATGTGCAGGAGTATGACTTGGGTACGTATATTTTTTTCAGTGAATCGTTTTTGAATGTCAGATTTAAAATTTTACTCTTATTATTATGACTGTTTAACAAAATTCAACCTAACATTGACCCAGTACCTGATCTTGAGATACAGTTAGCATTGATGAATTGCCAGTGAAGTTTAGATTATTGATGCTGCTATGTGGTATATATGTGTTACTGTCAGTTTGGCAAGGAGCCAAAAATGGCACTAAATGCTATGAGTGTTGAAAATAAAATAAATAAATAAAAAGGGTTTGAAACAACAAATACTCAGAAGAAAAAAAAAATATTTGAAAAGCCCTTTAGAGATTGGTTTAATGGAGCATCATTTCCCCTTAGTATATAATCTTTCCTTTGGTTAAATTTTATTGTATTTGTTTTTGTGGATGTGGATGATACTTTAAGAAAGTAGGCCCGTAAAGTACGTCTGCAAATTGGTCTGTAAAGGTCATGGGGAATTAAGTGTTCAATTGAGGGGGATCTGAGTCTTTCAAATTTAATGTAATTCTTTTCCTACATATTAGAACTTCAGAACATTTAACAGGTTGAAGTTTGGCCACCTGGATTTGTTACAAGTTTTAGATGGCCTTCCTTTAAAAATAAAATGGTTAAAGAAAGTTACATGTATCAAGTCTCCTGAAATCTCTTCTCTTGTCTTAAGCTAATTGGTAATTTTAAGTATTAGGAGGAGCCTGCAACGTTTGCCTTTAACTGTTTGCCCTTTCCAGGTGAGAACACATGGAGTATATTACATACCCAGGGTGCCCTTGTCCAAGGGGGCTATGGCCATAGCAGTGTCTATGACCACAGGACCAGGTCCCTGTATATTCATGGAGGCTACAAGGCTTTCAGTGCCAATAAATACCGGCTTGCAGATGATCTCTACAGATACAATGTGGACACCCAGATGTGGTGGGTGCTTTTTCTTGAGCTTTCACTTTAAGGTGGGAATTCTGGCAATTGCTGGGAAAATTGTGCTACATTTTTGTTTTCAGGACTTGCAGATAATTCTCTTCATCGTTGTAAACAGAAATTGTGAAATAAGCAGAAGGTAATAAAGTAGTAGTATCTGTAATTTTGTAGTAGGTTGATTAGAACCTTGGGTTTTTTTGGTTTTTTTTTTTTTGACTGTTTTTCAATTTTCATACACTCAGTACCACTGTAAAATTTTAGCTCTTCAGAATCCTAAGGAATAAATTGTTCTACATAGCTGAGTTTATGCACACTGTTGTACTTAAGTAGAATATATCCACTTTTTAACCTTTTCTTGTTGACCAAGGTGTTATCATTAGGGTCAGTTACTGGCATCATTCCATGAAATCATCAAACAGAGGTGGTCTCAGTACCTAAAAGATT
This sequence comes from Balaenoptera ricei, assembly GCF_028023285.1. NCBI lineage: Eukaryota > Metazoa > Chordata > Mammalia > Artiodactyla > Balaenopteridae > Balaenoptera > Balaenoptera ricei. The sequence continues at coordinate 30,750,840 of NC_082653.1, forward strand.
AGAGCTGTCCTCACTCCACTATATATTGGTCTATATAAAGTATACTAATCTTAAAAAATACAAAGCAAATTTGAGTTATGAAATAATATAATTATAAAGCAATGGTTTCTTTTCATATTTCCTTACATATTTGAGACCATGCTCTGGATACCATTTTACATTGTCATTAAAATTGTCATTTTTAGTGACTGTGTAATACTCCATCTTGTGGGTATCCTGAGCCCATACAGTTGGAAGTTTTGGTTTCTAGCTCTTGTCTTATTAATAAAACATATGTAAGCTTCCATCCATATTTCACATGATATCTACTCAGAAACTGGAATTATAGAGTATGAACATAGAGTGTGAACATTTTTAAGGCTCTTAACATATTTTATCAAAATTCTCATACGTCTTTCAATTTTACATGTTTATTGTTGAGAAAGTTACTTATATACAGAGAAAAATCTAGAATTATTTGCACACTTGGATCTGAAGTTAAGAAAATGGTTATGTTTGTATTAGCAAATAGATGATAAATATTCTAAAGAACTAACCTTGTATTTATTATTTTTAAATAAATTCAAAAGGACTATTCTTAAGGACAGCCGATTTTTCCGTTACTTGCACACAGCTGTGATAGTGAGTGGAACCATGCTGGTGTTTGGAGGAAACACACACAATGACACATCCATGAGCCATGGAGCCAAATGCTTCTCTTCAGATTTCATGGCTTACGACATTGGTAAGTTTCCCAAAGCCATTTTAGCTTTAAGAATCTTTTTTGTCTGTAAACAACGTTTTAAAAGAAACAGAAAATATTTCTAGTTAAAAATGGTCAGGCTATTTGAAAGAGGTCCAAATGGAATTTTTTATGTTAATTTGACTGATATTGTAATCTGTTAAAAAGCATTACTTCTATATTAAATACTTTTTGAAGTCCCTCCTTTGATGAGTTGGGGTGATTGGGCTCTCCTGTGTCACAAATAAAAGCCTTACATAGTAATATGTGTTATGTAGTTGTGACCACCAGCATTGTGTTAAGTTGGTTTAAGTTTAACTTTATCTTATTCCCTTGAAACTGGTTTCACACATTCTTGATGTAATACTTTGACAGCGATTTTTTAAGAATTTGGTGTGGTAATGTGCTGACCAGAAGAGGGCAATATTGGTTCATGCAAAACAAATATTAGAAATTATTTAATATTTATCATATATCATATGATATAAATATAAATATAAATATCATCAGATGTTCTTTAACAGACATTTATGTGCCAGCCACTGAACTTATACATTGGGGATCGTAAGAGGAATAAGTTACAGTCCTTGGCCTCATGGTGGGGGAGGCAGAGAACTGAGCAGACAATATAATTGCATTCAGGGTGTTACTTGCTCTGAGAAGAACGTATGAGAGCACCTGTGAGCATCCCTTAATTCATGAGGGGTAAGGGGTACAGTCAGGGAAAGCCTTCTTGAGGAGGGCCATCCAGGCTGGGTCCTAGGAACACTGGGAAGTTGGCTGGGCCAAGTTAGGCAGGACTTCTCAGGCAAAGGAAGCCCATGTTTAGAGACACAGAGGTGGAAAGAGACCATGCCACGTACTTGGGGCCTGTGAGTAGTTAGTTTTGGCTGTATTCTAGTAGCACATCAGGGAAGAGTGGCTCTAAGTGGAACTAGAAGCAAGCAGCTGTCTGGTCAGATCTTGAGGGACCTGTTATGTCATGCTGAGGGGTTTGGGCTTTTTGAAGAATCTTACAGAAGAGGTGATAGAATTGTATTTGTGTCTTAGGAAGATCTCTTTGTGGCATTGTGATTAGTAGTTGGGAAGGGGCAAGATGGAAGTTAGGAGGCTGTTGATAAAGTCCTGAGGAGGGTTTGAGCCAAGACTGTGGAAGTGGCAATGAGGATAAAGAGACAAATGTGTTTGAGAATTACTGGGAACCCGAGGATTGTCCCGAGTGTGTTTTGAGAGCTGTGACAGCATCCTTATCTGGTATCTGGTGTGGGCCACAGTAGATGGTGTTTTTTACCTAGGCTGGAAATAGAAGTAGAGGGACAGGGTCTGGGAGGAAGTGAGTAAATTGAATTTGGGGGCATGTTCAGCTGGAGATGACTGTGGGACAGAGCAGTACAGAGATCAGTGGGGAGCTGTAGGAGGGGGTGAACTTCTGTAGGGAGCATGTGTCATCAGGGACAAGCAAAGAGCCAGGGAATAGATACATAAAGAAGTCTTAAAGAGAATGGAGACTGCAAAAGCATGTCAGAGAACAGGAGGAAAGTGAGGCAAGACTGGGGACCTGAGAGGTAGCAGTTAACAGCGGCTACAGAGGGATTAAGTAAAATAAGGACTGGAGAGTTTTTCACATTTAGCAACAAAGAGATCATTTATTACCCTCTAGACATGGAGGAATGATCCAGATTACAGGAGGCTGAGAAGTAATATACGGTGAGATGTACACAGTGAATGTTGACCGTTTTAATTTAAAAAAAAAACAAAAACCCTTGTCTGTGAAGGGAAGAAAAGGGGTAAATTGAGTGCCTCCTTGGGCATATTTAAATACTGCGGTAAAAGTCAGGTGGGATAAGAGGAAGGGCTCCTGCCACACTGGTTTTAGGGAAGGAAGCAAGGTGGGTGGTCAGGAAGCTGTGGGAGTTGATGGCCTCTGTTCTGCATGTGAGGAAGACCACAGAGTTTAGGCTGGGTAGGAGAAGAAAGTGAAAGCTTTTGTTGTCAGGGTTGAATAAATGTCCGGATTGAGTGGAAGAACCTTTGCTTAGTGAGTGTGAAAGTCTGTGTGTCTGGGAACAGAAGACAGTGAGTCAGAGGTTGGTGTGGTTCAGCAGCACCTGTTGGTATTGAGGTCCAGAAGAGAAGTTGCTAGCGTGAATCAGAACAAAGGAAAATTAGTAGATCTAGGGGGTCTAGGAAAGGACCTTTTAAAAATTAGATAAAGTTTGATTTTTTTTTTTTTTAGTTTTAATTTTCCACCTGTACATTTCTATTTTAGTTACTGAGTTTGGGCAAAGCAATGTAGAGTGGAAAATAATTATGGAATTCACATGTTTTACTTATGTAAGCTTTGAAAAATGTAAAATTTGCTTAAGTTAAAAAACATTCTAGTGGGTAATATTGATAGGCAACAGAGTGAGTGATGTGAATGTGCATTCACTAATTAGAATTGCTATAGAGTCCTACCGTTCTTCCTTGCCCTTCTGTTCTGTTGCTGCTGCATTTTACTTCAGAAATAATGGTGTGACTAAGAAAAACTGAGATATGTTTGTGTTTATTACAGTCTTCTTTCCCAAAGAAAATGCCAGTCCCTATTGATTATGAATGACAGTCCCTTCTGAAATGCGTTTTTCTCGCTCCTAGCTTGTGACCGATGGTCAGTGCTTCCCAGACCTGATCTCCACCATGATGTCAACAGATTTGGCCATTCAGCAGTCTTATACAACAGGTAATTGAAGAAGTGCTTGCTCCTTTTCTCTTGTGTTTAAAATGAAAATGAAGTAAAATATGAAGTGATATTGGACTTACATATTATTCATAGGATTACCTTATCCCATTGGTTTTTCACAGAATTATGTTAGGTATGAATTTCCTGATTTATATTTAAAATATTTGATGTGAATTTGAATTACTTCTAATGCCATGTTTGTTGATGTAATTTTGTTAGCATGCCGGAGTAAGCTACGTTTGGTGTTGTCTGAGTGCATGGGACAAGAAAAGTTGTGTGCAGTTACTGTCTTAGGCCCTCTGCTATTTGCTATTGTTTGTGGTGCTTTTGTCTGAGTGGTGAAGAAAGATTTGAAAAAAAAGGAGAGAGGACACTTTAGATAAGGGATAAGATATGGGCACAGAGGTGGGGAGATTCTGATGCTTCATATAGGTCAAGTCTGTGGTGCTTCATATATATCAAGTCTTTGGATAATCTGAAGTCTGCACTGCATTTCATTGCATCATTCAGAAGTGCCTGGCCCAAACTAATAGAGCTCTTCACAAATCTGCCCCTGGAGAAGCATCTGTAATATAAGGGAGCTCCAGAGTGGCCATGTGACCTGTACCTTATAGTGTGCTTTACCGATTTTTTTATTTGTTAAAATAGTCTAATCATGTTGTTAATTTTTTCTCATTTTTGTTTCTTCTCTGATTACTGTTTACTTCACCTTTTAAAATTCTAGGCCTTATCAATCCTGAAACTATTTAAATGCTATAATGCCTATGTATATTATGTTAGGATTCCCTACATTTTCAAAATTTCTGTTGTGATAATGAAAGTTAAATGAGGTAATTCACCTTGGATTAGGAAAGATAAGAAAGCAACCTATCTTGGAGATGTGAAGGAAGAATTGACAGAATTCAAACACTTAGATACTGGAAAAAGGGACATCTTTCACAAAGTAAACAGCTGAAATTTAGCAATAAATATGGTTTTACTATGGGAATATTTGATAGGTATAGATTAAAATGGAAGGATTTTTGACTACTAATTTGAAGTGTTATCTTTTTAAAAAATATTTATTTATTTATTTGCCTGCATTGGTTCTTAGTTGCAGCACGTGGGATCTTCATTGTGGCGTGCAGGATCTTTTTTTTGTTGTGGCACGTGGGCTCTCTAGTTGTGGCTCGCGTGCTCCGTAGTTGCAGCACGTGGGCTTAGTTGCCCCATGGCATGTGGGATCTTAGTTCCCGGATCAGGGATCGAACCCATGTCTCCTGCATTGGAAGGCGGATTCTTAACCACTGGACCACCAGAGAAGTCCCTGAAGTGTTATCTTAAATTGTAATTTGATATTTCCTCAGTAAGGAAAACGCTTAAAGTTTTCTAGTAAGTGCCTCTTGATGTTCTTCATCTGAAAAACAGTGGGTCCATTTTGTCATCATCTTGCCTGTGAGTGCCTGGCCTCAGCTGTGTTCGTCTTTATATTCATGGTGTTCTCCTAGCATAAGATTTGGCACATAATAGGCGTTTGCTAAATGGCGGCTGTTAGTACCATAATGATAATTAGCAAATAAATGGATTTTCTATCAAAACATTTTGGAGGTTTTATATAAACTCAGAGAAGTTGACAGTTTACCATAAGATGTAATTTAACCATGAATCAAAATTGGGAATGGCTTGCCTGAGTTATAATAATGTGCTTATTTTTGTATAATTCCAGTGGAGTATTTGAGCCTATACGCGAGTATCTGTATGAATGGGCCAGGGTTGGAGGGGGGCAGGGCATGACAAGGGAGGTCATGTAGTAAAAAACCATGGTTAGTTTAATTGTTTTTTCAATTTTTTTTAATTGAAGTATAGTTGATTTACAGTGTTGTGTTAATTTCTGCTGTAATGGTTAATTTAATTTTGTGAAGTAATTTACCTAAAGAGAAACTTTGATTCACATGATTTCCACATTTTGAATGATGGTTCCCTTAATCGAGCATCTGCATTGGGCCAGCTGTGCTTCACTTAGTCGTTGTCCTTGTGGTTTTTGAGGGAGGCAGGAAGAAGAGTGGCCTGTGAGGCATTGAGACTGCTGCAGATGCAGCTTTTCTTTTCAGTTCCCTGCTCCAAGCCTCTTTGAGGGACTTTGCCTACCCTCGCATAGCTGATGTGACCAGATGAATTCAGAATTGCTAAGAATACCAGCTGTACTGGGAGGCCGGTGGAGCTTATTTTGTTTAAGCAATAAATTGACTAGCTGAAACCAGACTATGTAATGTGATACTAAGTAAACCAATATGAAGTTAAAAATTAAACCTGGTGTTCATTTTTGGTTACTGAAATATGTCAGTTTTCAGATATAGTAAAAATACAGCCACAGAATCTTTACGCTTTAGTTATCCTCTGTCGATTTGAGGAAAATTGAGGCACAGTGAGAGTGAATTATTTGATACCTTATTGTGGGTTAGTGCTAAACTTCCTGGTGGATTATAGGATCTCAGAGTTGGAAGAAATCCTTGAAATCATCTGTTCCACTAATTAAAATGTGACTTGTACTGTGTTCTAAATTTTCATATGCACTTTTATCTCTTTCTTATTGGTCTATGTTTTCATTACACAGTTTTGGTTTTTTTTTTAAATTAATTTATTTATTTATTTTTGGCTGTTTTGGGTCTTTGTTTCTGTGCAAGGGCTTTCTCCAGTTGCGGCGAGTGGGGGCCACTCTTCATCGCGGTGCGCGGGCCTATCACTGTTGCGGCCTCTCCCGTTGCGGAGCACAGGCTCCAGACGCGCAGGCTCAGTAGTTGTGGCTCACGGGCTTAGTTGCTCCGCGGCATGTGGGATCTTCCCAGACCAGGGCTCAAACCCGTGTCCCCTGCATTGGCAGGCAGATTCTCAACCACTGCGCCACCAGGGAAGCCCCCATTACACAGTTTTGATCAGAGAGCCTTTATCTATACTTCTTAAATTGTACGTACTTATTTTTAATATTTAAAAACATGTAGATGTAGGATTATGTGTATAATTTTTAAATATGCTAGCTTGCCCTGTCACTAAAATATTTTGAAGAATCCTGGTTAAAAGTCACTCACTTATCATGAGAACTTTTTAATATAGTAGCTGTATAGAGGAGGTAGATTATTGGAACTATTCTGGGTAGTCACAGGCCATTGTGAAAGGTTGGAATTTGGGAGGTAAAGGTATAAGAATGATTTTTGAGGTCTTGAAAAATAACTTTTTTACAGGACTTTTGATATGTGAGATTCGTCTAAAGATTATAAGTATATCATGCATTTGTTTATGTAAGTTTTCAATGAACTCTTTCTCTCTCTTTTTTTTCTTTTAGCACCATGTATGTATTTGGTGGTTTCAATAGTCTCCTCCTCAGTGACATCCTGGTATTTACTTCAGAACAGTGTGAAGCACACCAGAGTGAAGCTGCTTGTCTAGCAGCAGGACCTGGCATCCGGTGTGTGTGGGACGCAGGGTCATCTCAGTGTGTCTCCTGGGAGTTGGCAACTGAAGCACAAGAAGAAAAGTTAAAATCAGAGTGTTTTTCTAACAGAAGTATGTTTTTTTTCTCTTCTTAAAATTTAATTAATTTGAGATCTCATTTTATCTGAATTGTGAAGTCACTTATCCAATGTGTACTTTTAATGTTCATTTTATTATCCAAAATTATTCAGTAATAACTTAGGCAAATGCTTTATGGGTGTTTGAAATTTGGATTGTAAACATCTTTATAATGGATGGGAACGTGCCACGTCTGCTATTTGCTAATGATGAAGACAAAACCTTTTAGCATTGCATAGACTTTGTATACCAACTCCAGAACCTAGTTTCAGCTGTTTTGAGGCACTGCAATCCAGTAGGACTTTTTATATCTGCACTGTCCCAATATGTTAGCTACTAGCCATATGTGGCTATCAGACACTTGGAATGAGACTGGTGTGAGTGAAGAACTGAATTTTAAAATTTTAATTAATTTAAATTAAAAACTACATGTGGGGACTTCTCCAGCGGTCCCATGGTTAAGACTCTGCGCTTCCACCACAGGGGGCACGGGTTCCACCCCTGGTCGGGGAACTAAGATCCCACATGTCACGCAGCATGGCCAAAAAAAATAAATAAATAAAAACTACATGTGGTTAGTGGCTACCATATTGGATTATGCAGTTCTAACATTAAGGATAAGATTAAGAGGGCCAATCCAGAAAAGCTATGTTGGGACTTCCCTGGTGGTGCAGTGGTTGGGAATCCGCCTGCCAATGCAGGGGACATGGGTTCGAGCCCGGGTCCGGGAAGATCCCACATGCCTTGGAGCAGCTAAGCCTGTGCGCCACAACTACTGAGCCTGTGCTCTAGGGCCCGCGAGCCGTAACTACTGAAGCCCGCGGGCCTAGAGCCCGTGCTCCGCAACAAGAGAAGCCCCGGCAATGAGGGGCCCCCGCTCGCAGCAACTAGAGAAAGTCGCTTGCAGAGTGGGGAAGACCCAGTGCAGCCAAAAATAAATAAATAAATAAATTAAAAAAAAAAAAAGAAAAGAAAAGCTATGTTGGAGTAGATTGTTCTAGTGGATAGAGGTATTATTCTTTTCTAGCTTCTCTAGTTGGGCACAGCAGTGATAGCAAGGCAGACAGTTGCTGAGGATGAACAGTGATCCCTCCTTCTAGAACCACCCCTTATATTGTCCAAGCTTTCTTCATCTTACCTACTCAGCTCCTTATTACCCTTTTGCTCTGACATATTCGCACAGTGCAATACAATGAAGTCATATGTGAGAAAGTCCTTTAAAAGTAAGAAAAAGGGCTTCCCTGGTGGCGCAGTGGTTGAGAATCTGCCTGCCAATGCAGGGGACACGGGTTCGAGCCCTGGTCTGGGAAGATCCCACATGCCGCGGAGCAACTAGGCCCATGAGCCACAATTACTGAGCCTGCGCGTCTGGAGCCTGAGCTCCGCAACAAGAGAGGCTGCGATAGTGAGAGGCGCGCGCACCACGATAGTGAGAGGCCCACGCAGCACGATGAAGAGTGGCCCCCGCTTGCCACAACTAGAGAAAGCCCTCGCACAGAAACGAAGACCCAACACAGCCATAAATAAATAAAATAAATTAAAAAAAAAAAAAAGTAAGAAAAATGTCTCTGAAAAATATTGTTTTACTTCAATTAATTTAAACTATGTTGACTGAATTTCTTAACTGTTAGGGTTGGTGTAGCAGTTACCATGAGAGTTATGATGGATAGAGGCAGCGTTCACTCTCTTGGAATGCTCCAAATTAAGCTGAACATAAATCCTCAGTAAGAACACCCAGGCAGCTTTACAGGTTCATTGGTGGGCTGGTGAGTGCTGGAGAACTAAGATGACCAGAACTTGGTAGGGTTAGTCACTGTCTCCTAAAAGGGATAAAATCAGTGAAATAGTTATTTTTTAACCACATTTAAAAAGTTCAAATTAAATATGCAAGTTTATAGGAAATAATATTTAATTACCTTAGGTGGTTCATTATGAACCCATTTGCTATGAACTCATCTCAGATGTCACCTCCCTGGTTCACTCTGCTTTCTCTGTGGGCCCAGTCCGTGGGGTGATGACCAGGGCAGGAAGAACAGCCTAAGGAGCAGGTTGTTGGGGTCTTTGTGAGAGTGGGCCCTGCCTTTTCTTGTCCATGGATTCTACCATGTGCCATGTCCATGAATGGTTCAATAGATGAGGCAGCACTGTTGTGCGGCTTCTCTTTCGTTGCTGACCTTGACCTGTCTAGGGTCAGTAGGAGATCAACAGGTCTCTAGTAGCCCAGAATTTCTTGGACTTACATATATGTGTATTGCCTTCTTTGGGGTTCTGTGGTGCTGCCTGCTTCCTGTGCCCAGAGCAGCCTTGCATTTATAGCTGGGAGGAATGGCTTGGTCTCCTACATTTCTTTGTTTGGCCCCTGGGCTGCTCTTGGTGTTTATTCAACTGCTAGTTGATTTCTTTCTTGAAAAGAAAAGTATTAGAAGAACCAGACCTATTTCCTTTATATCTCATTGTTGAATTATTCTATCTTTGTTTTTCACTTTCTGTGTACTTCTGTTAGGAGGGTGGAGTACAAAATGGCTTTTCTTCAGATTGTTTACTTATTTCTAAATATTGTTTTGACCTGAACACACCAATATATTTTCCTGCCAGTTTCACTCCTCATTTTACTTCCCAAGGCTTGTTATTTTATTTTATTTTATTTTTTTTTTGCCTCAGGGTCATATTTTGCTCAACAGCAGTTGTAATGGCCTGTGACATTTCTGAGGAGAAGCTGTCACAGTTGATGAGTTTTTCTTCTCTTCACAGCACTTGATCATGACAGATGTGACCAGCACACGGATTGTTACAGCTGCACGGCCAACACAAATGACTGCCACTGGTGCCATGACCATTGTGTCCCTATGAACCACAGCTGCACAGAAGGCCAGGTCAGAGTCTGTTTCTAAAGGATTTCAGAAGATAGAAAAATCCTGAGTGGGATTAGGTGTAGATTTTAGAGCATATGGTATAGCCCAGAGTTATCTTTGAAACCTTCAGTGTAGATTTGGATTTTATTATTGCTCAAGTTTCTTTGAGTAAGGGATGCTCTATATGTCCTAATTCCAAAGGTTCTGCTAGCCACGAGGATTGATGTGTGGTGTTTTAGAAGAAAGCAAGATTATTATTCTGAATACACTCCAGTCCCTATGCATGGCTGTGGCTAAGTACTAGGTTCTTGGCGTGAAGTTTGTAATGGTGTGCTCCCTCTACATATGCAAGGTTTGGGGAGCAATTTAGGACTTGAGAGTGAAAGTGAGTCATGTGTGTAGCAGCCAAACTGAATTGTGGAAATAATAGACTTTGCAAAATCTCCTTGTCTTATGTTATATCTTGGCTCAGCATAATTTATGCTTACCATTTATGATTTTTTATTTAGGTTATAAGGCAAAAAAAAGACATGATGACTCAACTTTTATAATTTTTGACTGTTTATAAGACATTCTTTGTCAGTCTGTAAAGCAGCTCATAAAATAAAAAACTTTCAGAATGTTTGGGAGACATTTAAAAAGCAGCAAGTTCAACATTCCCATTCTACAGATGAGCAAGTTGAAGCATGGTGCTTAAAAGAATGCACTGCTTCCTTGCCAGGTAAAGGCATGTCCTTGAACAGAACATTTAACTATAGTGTTTCCACTGCAGTGCTGCTTCATCAACATCTTATTTATTTATTTATGTATGTATGTATTTGTAGTTTGCTTCCTCAGTTAGACTGTTGTTTTTAGTATCCTATTTGTTCTTGCCCTGAGTTCTCTTTGTGGATATAAGAGAAAAGCTTTTGTCCATTGTATTCTAGATCTCCATTTCCAGGTATGATCATTGCCCCAAGGATAACCCCACGTACTACTGTAACAAGAAGACCAGCTGCAGGAGCTGTGCCCTGGACCAGAACTGCCAGTGGGAGCCCCGGAATCAGGAGTGCATCGCCCTGCCTGGTAGGCCTTGCCAGGGGCATCTTGATGTGTGTGGGTCCAAAGACTTCACACGCACACACCCTCAATACTGTGCAGCCTAGATTGAACCCCACAAAAGGGGCGAACTCATTTTATCCATTCATTCCCCCTCACCACTATTGTGGTTGTTATTTTTTAAAGCAGAAATACAGTTCTTAAGTATTTACTTCTACCATCCTTTGAAAGAAAGTGAAACGTCATCTGCTGCTGTCGAGAATCAAGGACAGCTTGACTCTGTGTCATTGAGCCTGCTCCGTTGTCCCTACCCCACTCTCCATTGTCCCTGCCCCACTCTACGGTAACCTGGGAGTAGAAAGCAGCAGTCTCAGCAGCCAGTCTGCTGGGCACTTTATGAAGAGTACTTCTCACTGACCGCTGGGATCAGGTTTTCAGCACCTTCTGATAAGAAGGAAAGGAGAGATGTCTCTGTCAGCAGCACCTCCTGGGATGACCCCAGCCCCAGATACCTCAGTTTATAGCATTTCTGAGGTTCAGGATGATAAGTTGGGGGCCTGAAGCCAGCCAGCCATGGCTGAAACTGTATGATATATTTACTCAACCAGGAAGCCCAGGAAGGGGACTTCTGTGACTCTGTGCAACACAAGTACAGGGTAGCTGGGGTCTACTGGGCCCCTCTTGAAGTCCTTCGGAAGTACTTGATTCAGCTTGCTGGAGTGGGCTTCTTGTTCTTTTACCTCATTGCATCTCAAATTTCAATGCATAGCAAAGTACCTGGGGGTCTTGCTAGAAGCCAGATTCTGGCACATATTTGTGGTGAGGCCCTAGAATCCGCATTTCAGCGAGCAATGACACTGATGCCACACTTTGAGGAGCAAGTCTTTATCTGCTCTGAAATGATCCCTTTCCCGTGGCACCTTCCGTTTATTTCACTGGCTGTTGATGAACATTGTTGAGGGCATCTCCAGGGTACTTTGGTTCTGGTGAAGTTGCTTTGCTCGTGCACTGTCTTCCAGGAAGCATGCATAGCTTCTGTGCAGTTCTTTGGGTGGATACAGGGAGGTCACAGTAGTAGATTACAAACTTACCTGGTGTACTGTAGCACTTCGGTTTATTTCCCAAAAAGTCTCTTTCCACCTCACTTTTGGGATGTTTTGTTTCACTTGATGTGAAAACGGTGCAGCTTTTGTAGACTTGCTCACTCACCAACTCATTTCTGTTCTTGCAGTTTTCCACCCCATCTTTCCAATAATGCATATTCATTTTTCTGCTCTTAGGATTTTAGCCTTGTTTCTGATTTTTCTTCAAAAGGAGGTTTATAAGTTTAACAGTGGCATCAAACAAATGTTTTCCTCTAAGACATAGGAGGGTTGACCTCAGAATATGCATCTTGAGATCCAGGAAATATGACTGATAAACATTTAAAAAATTCTTGTGTGTATTCTGTATTTGGTCCTTAGTAATGTGTCTGATGCACTCACCACATCCGAATGAAGTATCTAGAATTCAGCTCACAAAAACCATTTAGGTTTTCAGCAGTTCAAGCTGCTAATATACGTAGTTTTGTGTGATTTCTAAAACTCTTTGTTTTTCTCTCCCCTCTTTAATAAAGAAAATATCTGTGGCATTGGCTGGCATTTGGTTGGAAACTCATGTTTGAAAATTACTACTGTCAAAGAGAATTATGACAATGCAAAATTGTCCTGTAGGAACCACAATGCCTTTTTGGCTTCTCTTACAACCCAGAAGAAGGTGGAATTTGTCCTTAAGCAGCTGCGAATCATGCAGTCATCGCAGAGCATGGTGAGTTAAAGTCCTTGGAACTTAAGTTTCTAGTATCCATCCTTCTACTGACGGCATGACTACAGCCTACCTGTTATGTGCTTGGCAGGAAGAGGAATGCTAGTAGGTGCAGTGTAATACACTGTGGAACTGCACTGTCAAATTCTCTTCCTTTAATAAATTCTTTCTTATCTTGAAATTTCCAACACCTTATTTTTATTAGTCATATTTCATTAAATTATAAGATATATCAATAATTACATGCATATTGAACAGTAACATGTTTACATTTGCACATATCCTGTGACATCAGTAGATGATTTCATATCTGTTTTATGCCTAGGTTCTGTTGGGGTGGGGAAGGGGAATGCCATTACTAATTAGCTGAGCTGAATTAAGCCACCTGAGTCTCTCAGATTTCAGGTTTTACTACAGTGTGTAATATGATTTAATGCTAATCATCCTAAGAAATGGACATCCATTTGGGTCTTTCTTAGATCTGACCAACCCAAAAGGAGAGGGCATCTTCTTATCAAGAGTTTCTGAGCACAGAAAGTCCCCAAGTTCTCTTCCTGTCCACCCAGTGCTCTCAGGCAGCTTGTAGTTGATACTCCACAGTCACATTTTGTCTTTTTTAGTACAGAGTCCTAGAACTGTGGTCCTACCCTCAATCAAGTAGATACTCACAAGACAACGCTCTTTCAACAACATTGTCTTTGGTATAGAGCAGTTAGGGGGAAATGTCAAGCAGGTAGGAGGAATGGGCAGCACTTCCTTGGGAAGGACATAGGAAGTGCGGTCTGGGTCTTGGCCACATGTGGCATCTGAGAAAGACTTTCCGAGGAATTCATTGTCCTATTTTCCCTATAAAATTCAGTGACAGCCAATACCCCCCACCTCCCCAGCTGAAGGTGGGAATCTTTAATCATCGTTTATCTAAGCCTGAACTAACCAGAGCTTCCAAAACAGGCTTAGATAATGATAGGCATATAACCAGTATTTCATAAATATCGATACGATGATTTCACGTATAAATAGACATTTAAACCAAGTTGGGGTTGGTCATCTCTTCATAGCATTTGTCATAGCATGTAGAAATTCAGGAACTTGATTATTACTTTGATTTTATTTATTTATTTATTTTTGGCTGTGTTGGGTCTTCGTTTCTGTGCGAGGGCCCTCTCTAGTTGCGGCAAGCGGGGGCCACTCTTCATCGCGGTGCACGGGCCTCTCACCATCGCTGCCTCTCTTGTTGCGGAGCACAGGCTCCAGACGCGCAGGCTCAGCAATTGTGGCCCACGGGCCCAGTCGCTCCGCGGCACGCGGGATCCTCCCAGACCAGGGCTCGAACCCGCGCCCCCTGCATTGGCAGGCAGACCCTCAACCACTGCGCCACCAGGGAAGCCCTATTACTTTGATTTTGATGTCTTCTCCGAGCTGTATTTCTGTCCTTTGTAAAATGGCCATATTAAAGTGCCAGGCATGATATGTAACATAAAAATGATGGTCTGCAGTAATCTACCATGGCTGAATCGGGAGAGGGAGGTTTTCCTTTATCTTTTGGACATATGTAACTTAATGGTTTTTGTCTAGAACCAGTTTTGGTCAAGACATTGATTATATTCATAGCTGTGCCTGTTTTGCCTGCAGTCCAAGCTCACCTTAACCCCGTGGGTTGGCCTTCGGAAGATCAACGTGTCCTACTGGTGCTGGGAAGATATGTCGCCATTCACAAATAGTTTGCTACAGTGGATGCCATCTGAGCCCAGTGATGCTGGATTCTGTGGAATTTTGTCTGAACCCAGTACTTGGGGCTTAAAGGCTGCAACCTGCATCAACCCACTCAATGGTAGTGTCTGTGAAAGACCTGGTAAGTATATGGGTGAATTATGCGTTACTGGAAGTTCATTGAAAGAGAAACTATAGAAGGCATAGTTAAGTATCACGAAATTTTCATGAAAAACCGATGGAGTATTGATTTCAAGCATATGAAGCAGAGTGTAACACAGAATTTTTAAAGCAGAAGGAAATCGTGTTTGGCTCTGAATAGTGTGAGCCATGAGCAAAACCAAAAATAACTAACTCTAATATTCTGATTAACTGTGAGATTGATTGGTTTGTTGACCACAAGAAGTATTGATAATTTCTCTGAAAGGCTAATTTCTTGGTGTTGGCAGGGAAATGCTGTGGAAGAAAGAACAAAAAATCGAAAGAAGAGATCAGAAAAGCAAGCAGATCACTGCAGGGACAGTGGACAGAAAGATAGTGTCACTGGGGAGAAAAATGATGGGAGTAGCTCTGTGTCATGAAGCAGAAGCAAACCTTCAGCATGTTAAAGCTGCAGGAGAGTGCTGAAGGACCGGACACTTGGAGTAGCTTCACAGACTTGAAGCTCTCTAGGCACATTTAGGCTTCCTAAAGGCAGGCACAGGGGTGGCATTTGCAGCACGCAGACAAGCCCTAAACCAGCGTCCTCCTCCTGCAGAGGGACTCACAAGCAGTAGTTGGAATTCTGGGGCTGCTTTTGGGAGGCTGGACTCCATTGACATCATGTCTTATTTTAGGAAGGTACTGTCATTTGTCTGAGGAATACAGAGGTGTGGAAGAGAATTCATAGCACTGTAGGAGTCACCTTAAAGTATAATATCTAGGGGAACTTTTCAGCCATTTTGGATCCTGAGTGCTTTGGTGAATTTAATGAATGCTGTGGTTCTTTTTCCCCCAGAGTATACAAAGATGCAATTTTGCATATTCAGGTGGATTGTAAAACCCCTGAAGTTCATCCTGGGTCTCCTATGTCATAAGGAGCTTTAGAACCTCTACTCTTATGGAAAGATTAGCTTGTTCCCTCATGTCTGTCCTTAATGCTCTTTGAAAAGAAAAACTGTTTTCCCCCCAAGTGTATAAATATACTTGACTAAATAGTACTTGATGACCTAAGACTTTCTATTTTCTTCTTCATTTAGTGTAACCCACTGAATTGATTACATGACACACTAGTGGGTCACAACCCACATTGAAAAGCCTTTGACCTTAGCTGACATAGTGGGAGCTCTAAGTGTCTCTCTTGGGTTTACTTCCCAGCGAACCACAGTGCCAAGCAGTGCCGGACACCGTGTGCCTTGCGGACAGCATGTGGGGAGTGTACCAGCAGCAGCTCCGAGTGCATGTGGTGCAGCAACATGAAGCAGTGCGTGGACTCCAATGCCTACGTGGCCTCCTTCCCTTTTGGCCAGTGTATGGAGTGGTATACCACGAGCAGCTGCCCCCGTGAGTGAAAAGTGAGCTCTAGGCAGTATGGGTAACAACTCCTGTGTGTAGGGCAGTGCTGTCAGACTCTGAAAATTCTAGGGATGAGACCAGACTTGACCTTCTGCTCAGGACTGTCCAGAGACTGCCTGATGTGAACCCACATACAGAATCAAGAACAATGACACAAGTAAACAACTGTAGGATAGATCACAGTACAGAAATAATTTGCCCAACCTCAGTATCATATTGCTCAATCCATGTAGTATCTCCACATCTTAATCTCCTAATTCATAAAGAAGTGCTTTCCAGGAGATGATCTCTAAACATCCTGGGATTGAGAGAGGAGGGGAGGAGTCTCTATTATATGTTGGACAAAATATTGGGCTCTTTAAAATTTTATTATGTCATTTAAACAATCACAATAGAATAGGAATTTTGACTCACAGAAGTTGAATAGTCTGTTAAAGAAAAAGGTAGGGGCTTCCCTGGTGGCGCAGTGGTTGAGAATCTGCCTGCCAATGCAGGGGTCACGGGTTCGAGCCCTGGTCTGGGAAGATCCCACATGCCGTGGAGCGACTAGGCCCGTGAGCCACAATTACTGAGCCTGCGCGTCTGGAGCCTGTGCTCCGCAACAAGAGAGGCCGCGATAGTGAGAGGCCCGCGCACCGCGATGAAGAGTGGCCCCCACTTGCTGCAGCTGGAGAAAGCCCTCGCACAGAAACGAAGACCCAACACAGCCATAAATAAATAAATAAATAAATAAATAAATAAACCCAAAAGTTTAAAAAAAAAAAAAAAAAAAAGAAAAGAAAAAGGTAATTTAAATACAGTGAATTTAAGACTACATGTGATAGTGAATTGTAACTTATGTTTTTTTACAGCTGAAAATTGTTCAGGCTACTGTACCTGTAGTCACTGCTTGGAGCAACCAGGCTGTGGCTGGTGTACTGATCCCAGCAATACTGGCAAAGGGAAATGCACAGAGGGCTCCTATAAAGGACCAGTGAAAATGCCTTCTCAGGCCCCTACAGGAAATTCCTATCCACAGCCCCTTCTCAATTCCAGCATGTGTCTGGAGGACAGCAGATACAACTGGTCTTTCATTCATTGTCCAGGTAAGATGTCTTGTGTATCCAAAATCAAGTGTTTCACTACCTATTTACAATGAATAAAACCTTGAAAGCTACATTATTTATATGGATTTCTTTAAGAAAAAAATAACAGATCGTTTTAGGAAACTTTGTTTCTTGTGAAAAATATTTTTAATGTCAATTAATGAAAATACTAAGGACTTTAAGTGAGTTGTCTTGCTAACTTTCATTACAAAAGTATTGAAATAAGTTCATTATAAAAAATTAACTATTACAGATGTAGATAAAATAAAAACTAGAATTCCTCTTCTCATCTCTAGAAGGAAAAACTTTTAACAGTATAATATAGATACCTCTAGATATATAGTTTTTAAAATAAAAAATACTACGCTATACACTATGCATATGATATATTGTTCTACAGTTTGCTTTTTACTTAAAAATACATTGTGACAATTGTTAGGGGAAAAATTAAAAATAAAATCTACTGCCAACCCAGAAATTCCTCTCCACAGATGTAGAAAAGAAAGAAACAGTTTTATTATTGAATAAGCATTAAACCAGGTTGTGGCCCACATTGCAGCAATCCACTAATGAGATTGCAAAATCGGAGAGAAATTCTACCCTTTTAAATATCCCAGCGTATATAATCCATTATATACATATTCTCGAAATGAAGATAACTTGTCTTCATGTGAGGATTTGACAGCACTGTTTGCTCTACATTCTTTCACAGTTCATTCTGAATTTACCTGGTAATTGGGGAGGCCACCTAGGTTAGTTAATTGCCTTTACCCAAAGGAGAAAACAAACTTGTATCTTTAAGGCAAGCAGGTGGTTACAGTTTGGACCCATTCCCACAGCAAGGGGAGGGGGGCTGGCTCCCTTGATGTGTACATTTCAAAGAGATGGCTCTTAAGCACTTAAGAAGGACATCTCTGCGTTGTAGTGCTGACTTGAAGTTTATTTAGGTTAAAAAATTTACATACATATACATATCAAAGGAACAGGAAGGTGTTTTTTTTTGTTTGTTTTTGTTTTTGTTTTTGTTTTTTGTTTTTTTTTAAACATCTTTATTGAAGTATAATTGCTTTACAATGGTGTGTTAGTTTCTGCTTTATAACAAAGTGAATCACTTATACATATAGATATGTTCCCATATCTCTTCCCTCTTGCATCTCCCTCCCTCCCACCCTCCCTATCCCACCCCTCTAGGTGGTCACAAAGCACGGAGCTGATCTCCCTGTGCTATGCGGTTGCTTCCCACTAGCTAGCTATTTTACATTTGGTAGTGTATATATGTCCATGCCACTCTCTCACTTTGTCACAGCTTGCCCTTTCCCCTCCCCATATCCTCAAGTCCATTCTCTAGTGGGTCTGTGTCTTTATTCCCATCTTGCCACTAGGTTCTTCATGACCTTTTTTTTTTTTTTTTTTTTTTTCAGGAAGGGTTTTTAAATACAGGTTTTCTTACTGAAATGGTCTAAGAAAAGGGAGAAGGAAAACCATCTCTTTCCCTTTGACAGGAAGAAAAAAGGAAAAATTCAGCCTGCCTGCCTGCCTCCCTCTCGCCCTCCTCCCCTTCCTTTGCCCTCTTCTCCCCTCTCCACTCCTTCCCTCTGTCCTTTCCCTTCTTCTTCTCCTTCCCCTTCCTTCCTATCCTTTCCAGTGGTTGATGCCAGAAGCAACAGACCTTGAGTTGACCTAAAGCTTGATCCTAGACCTGCTATGGTAGCTGTCCTGAGAAACTAACCCTGAAAAACTGGCCTTTGATTGAAACTTTCAGTAAATCTCAGGAATGTACTGATGGGCCTCCAGAGCAGTTGGGAGATGCTAGGCAGGTGCAAAGACTCCCAAGAGATTAGTGGATAAGAATTTCTCCAAGAGCCTGCCAGATATTGCCCCTGACCACTGGGTTCTTTGTGAGGACTTCTATAAGGGAAAGACCACTGTAAACAAAGATAAAGGGCCACAGGCAGACTGGAAGAAAATATCTGCAGGGTATATAACAAATGATTATCATCCAGAGTATGTAAACCTCTACCCTCCAGAAAAAAAAAAAAAAAAAAAAGCTGAATGTCAACCCAACAGAAAAAGTGGACAAAGTGAAACCGCTAGGTGTCTTTACCCCGGGGGTTGGCGGGTGGGCGCCATGGTGCTCCAAGGAGCTCCAGTCCTTTATGTCTCAGCACAGAAAGAATTCATCTAGGTGCTAAGTGACAGATAAGAAGGGATTTATTAGAATAGAACACTTGTGAGGCTTACAAGTGAGCAGGCTAGAGGGTGCCGCACTCCGAGAACTTAGTGGGCTACAGCTTTATGATCAAAGGAAAAATGGGGTGGGGGAAAAGACCACCTTCTTCCTCATTCTTGAGTAGACATCAGGCTTCCATCATAAGCTCCTCCTCCAGGTTGGGCAGGGGAGTTTTCTTGTCCCTGCATGGTCAAGCCAGGACTGTCACGACATTATGGAAAAATTATTTTAGGTTTCAGTACAATAAGGGTCTTTCACTTTCAATGTCACCCTTCCATAAATTACTGTTTTTTATGCGTGCAGAGAGCATGTCCTAGGGGTCATTAACTTACTGAGCTCACTGGGCAGGATGTGGGTCTCATGCCACCATCGTTTTATTGTTTTGGGGCATGTCTCATGCTTCTGTTGCATGGTTTTGTTGCTAAGCAGGCCTGCTTAGTTTTGTGGTTAAGCAAACCTGCTTTCTTGAGTGATCATTAACTTACAGGGGTCTCCCATATTTTTTTCTACTTACAATCCCCTAGTGGGATTAACTGTTTAATCACCTACTTTGTCCCTTTATTCTCTTCCTATCAAAAGGATATAAAGTCATTCTCAGAAAAGGAAGTAGAGCAGGAAAATGCAAAATAAAATGAGAAACCAGCTTTTTATCTACAGAACTGGATTAAATTCTCTTTGTTCCTTTTTTCCTGAGATTTTGGAGGATCTACAGTTGCATTTCTAATCTACTAGTGGTTTAATTAATGAAATAGTTAAATCTGTGCTTTTCCACTAATATCAAGAATATATCAGGTAAAATGAAAATACACAGGATATAGGAAAATATTTACAAATTATATGTCTGTTAAGAAGCTAATGTCCAGAATACATAAAGAACTCTTTAAACTCAAATAAGCACATGAAAAGATACTCAACATCATTCAGGAAACTGGAATTCTCATTAATTGTTGGTAGGAATGTAAAATGCTGTAGCCACTTTGGAAAACAATTTGGCAGTTCCTCAAAAAGTTAAACATAGATCCATCATATAGCCCAGTATATACCCAAGAGAATTGAAAATATATGTCCACACAAGAACTTGTACTGAGGGGTTTTCCTGGTGGTGCAGTGGTTGAGAATCCGCCTGCCAATGCAGGAAACACGGGTTCAAGCCCTGGTCCGGGAAGATCCCACATGCCACAGAGCAGCTAAGCCGGTGCACCACAACTGCTGAGTCTGCGCTTTAGAGCCCACAAGCCACAACTACTGAAGCCCGTGCTCCGCAACAAGAGAAGCCACTGCAGTGAGAAGCCTGCTCACCGCAAGAAAGAGTAGCCCCCACTCGCCACAACTAGAGAAGAGCCCGCGCACAGCAACAAAGACCCAACGCAGCCAAAAATAAAAATAAATAAATAGATAAATTTATTAAAAAAAAAAAAACTTGTACTGAGTGCTCATAGAAGTATTATTCATAATAGACAAAAGTGGCAACGACCCAGATGTCTGTCAGCCAGCGAGTGGATAAACAAAATGTGGTACATTCATACAATGGAATACTATTTGACAATAAAAAGGAATATAAAGTACTGATATATTCTACAACATGAATGAACCTCGAAAATATGCTGTGCAAAAGCAGTCAGATACAAAGGCTATATGTTATATGATATCACTTATATGGAATGTCCAAAAAAGGGCAAATATATAGAGACAAAAAGTAGATTATTGGTTGCTTAGGGCCGGGGGCAGAAATGGGGAATAATGGGCACAAAGTTTTCCAAAGTAGCTGTACCATTTTTCATTCTCACTAGCAGTGTAGAAAGGTTCAGATTTCTCCACATCCTTATCAATACTTGTGTCTGTCTGTTTGATTGTAGCTGTTCTAGTATATGAGAAATGGTATCTCACTGTGGTTTTGACTTGCATTTCCCTAATGACTAATGAAGTTGAGCATCCTATTGGCCATTTGTATGTGTTTGGAGAACTGTCTATTCAAATTCTTTGCCCAGTTTTAAATTGCATTATCTTTTTACTGTTGACGTATAAGAGTTCTTTATGAATCTAGATACAAGTCCCTTATTGGTTATACAGTTTGCAAATATTTTCTCCCATTCCATGGGTTTCTTTTTACTTTCTTATGGTATCTTTTGAAATACAAAAGATTTCGTTTTTCCCATGTGCTTTTGGTATTGTATCTAAGAAGTCAGTGCCTAACTAACCCAAAAATCGCAATTACTCCTGTGTTTTCTCTTTAAGGTTACATAGATTTATCTCTTTGTATTTAGGTCCGTAATTCATTTTGAGTTAATTTTTGTATATGGTGTGAGGTAGGGGTCCAAATTTATCTTTTTGCATGTAGTTAACCAGTTGTCCCTGCACCATTTGTTGAAAAGACTATTTTTTTACTATGGAATTTTGGGAGCACATTTGTTGAAAATCAGTTGAATGTAAGAACTTATTTCTGGACTCTCATTTCTATTGCATTGACCTATATGTCTGTCCTTATGCTGGTATCACACTCTTGATTTCTGTAGCTTTGTAGTAAGTTTTGAAATTGGGAAGTCTGAGTCCTCCAACTTTGTTCTTATTTTTCTAGATTGTCATGGCTGTTCTGGGTTCTTTGAATTTCCATATGAATTTTAGGATGAACTTGTCAGTTTCAGTAACATCAACAGAAAGCCAGCTGACATTTGATAGAGATTGCATTGAATCTATAGACCAACTGGGGGTATATTACCATCTTAACAATATTAAGCCTTTTAGTTTATGAACCTGGAATGTCTTTCTATTTCTTTAGTTTTTTATTTTCTTTCAGCAATGTTTTATAAAGTTTTCAATGTATATATCTTATGCTTATTTTCTTAAATTTACTATACAAAGTATTTTATTCTTCTTCATGGTATTGTGAATGGAATTATCTTAATTTCGTTTTCTGATTGTTCATTGTTAATATGTAGAAATACAGTTGATTTTGTATGTTAATCTTGTATCGTGCAACCTTGCTAAACTCATTATTTCTACTAGTTTTTTAGTGGATTAGGGTTTTCTATATACAGGGTTGTGTTGTTTACTAAGAAAGACAGTTCTACTGTCTTTCCTATCTGGATACCTTTTTAAAAAAAAATTTTGGGGGGCTAATTGGCCTGGCTAGAAATTCCAGTACAATGTTGAATAAAAGTGGTGAGAGTGGACATCATTTTCTTGTTCCTGATCTTAGAGGGAAAGAATTCAGTCTTTTTCCATTATGTATGATGTTAGCCTTAGTTTTTTCATACTTGTCCTTTATCAGGTTGAGAAATTCTCCTTCTATTCCTAGACTTTTGAGGGCTTTTGTCGTGATTGGGTGCTGGATTTTGTCAAATGCTTTTTCTGTATCACAATGATGATGTGGTTTTGTTCTTTAGTTTATTAATATTATGTTATACTAATTGATTTAAGGATATTAAACCAGTCATTCATTCCTGGGATAAAGCCCATTTGCTCATGATGCATAATCCTTTTTACAGTGTTGCTGGATTTAGTTTGCTAGTTGGGTATTTTGTGTCTGTTTTCATGAGAGATATAGGTCTGTTCTATAGTTTTCTTTCTTGTGATGACTGTCTGACTTTGGTACCAGGGTAGTACTGGCTTCATAGAGTGAGTAGGGAAGTATTCCCTCCTCTTGTATTTACTGAAAGAGTTTGCAAAAGTATTAGTATTAATTCTTCTTTAAGTACTGGTAGAATTCACCAGTGAAGCCATCTGGGCTTGGATTTTTCTTTGTGGGAAGAGTTTTGATTATTCATTCAGTCTCTTAGTATAGGTAAGTAAAGTATAATACAGGCAGCTTTTCTATTTCTGCTTGAGTCAGTTTGGGTAACCTGTATTTTATAGGAATTTTTCTGTTTCATCTAAGTGATCAAATTTGTTGGCATACAGCTGTTCCTGTTATTTTCTGGCAAGTAGCTTTTTGGCTATATGTGTTCTCCTGTTTAATCTATTGAAGGGTTTTTGTTTTGTGTCTGATTTTGTTTTATCCTTTTCATTTTGCAAGGTCTCTAAATATTGTGAGGGTTTCTTCCAGAGCTTGCTTTCTTATTTTATGAATGCAATGATCTCTGAAGCCTCCTTGAATTTGCTAAAATTAGTATTTTTCGTTCTCTTAAGTTTCTTGCATTAATCCTTCCTTCAGAGTTAGTCATTCTGTGTGTTTATCTAGGTGGTGCTTTTAGGTTGATGATTTTCTCATACTAGTGATTCCTCAAGGTTGATTTGTATTTATAACTGAATGTCTAAGCTTATGAGTACTGGGTGAACTGAGGTGTCATGAAGGTGTGATGTGATGTCCTAAGGGAGAGGCTGGCTAGCTAGTACCAGGGCTCTCCAGCTCTGGTCTGCTCTGGCTGTTGTTGAATGGTCTGCATTCCTTCCACAGTGGAGGAAGGAAGGAGCAACGGACCAGGTGTGTGGATGCATTTGGCATGTTCATGGTTGTGCCACGTGCCTCCCCACTTGGGGCGTTCTGGCTAGAAATTCAGTGCTTCAGAAGTATCTCTCAGTACTTCTCATAGCACCTTTTCCTCTTATCCCAAACCCTTGTTTTTACATTTCTTCTATAATTTCAGTGAGATCTTGAAGAGGAAGAGAGAGAGAAGCATTTGTTCAATCTTTTTATCTTGAACCAGAATACAGATATTTTGGTAAATGATTTTAGGTATTACATTTTTCTGGTGTTGTGCTTTGCCCTGTTGCTATGTGCAAAGTTGCTCATCTTCACAGGAAAAACATGTATAGTCCACAGATCTTAAGCAATTTTGGTGGAATATTTGATGTAGTCATTTTTAAGTTCTTCAGTTGCAGTCTATTTAAAACAACTCAAATACCTACAGGGATGGGGTAGAAAGCAGGTGGGTAAACAGAACAGGTGCAAGGCCATGGAAAGTTGTCAAGGTGGAGACTGTATGACATTGATCAACCAAGACAGATCTGTAAAAGAGCAGATCTTAAATGTTTCACCACAAAAAAGAAATGGTAATTATGTGACATGATGCAGGTGTTAGGTATAGCTATGGTGGTCATCATTTTGCAGTAAGTGTATCAAATCAACACATTGTATACTTTCAATGTGCACTTTAGATTTACACAATGTTATATGTCAGTTATATCTCAATAGAGCTAAGGAGAAAAAAAGACAGGTCTGCTTACAGGTTGTGCACTACATGAGTGACCCCACCTGAAGTATGCAGTGCACAACTGTCCTGAGCAGCCCTGAGAGGTCTAGGCCTCATATGCCTTTCTAGTTGTAAACTCCTGTATGCATCAGGAATCAGTAATTCCACTTATAGAAATGTTTACATATAAACATGGTTATTTTTCTAAAAATGAAAAATTGAAAGCAAACTAAATATCAAAATGTAATGGTTAAGTGACTGTTTGGCTTCATAGAAATCATTCTGCCATTTAAAGTTTTGTTTATGATAGATAAAATAATGTGGTAAAATAATTGTGATCTACATTTTAAAAAATCAAAATTGAAAATTAATATGACCACAACTGTGTAAAACTGTATAGAAAAAAATACTGGAAAGAAAGATCCAAATGTGGACAGTGATCTCTGGGTGGTGAAATTGTATGATTTTTTTTTTCCCTTTCCTTGTATTTTTCAAATTTACTATCATGAGCATATATTATTTTTACAATGAATAACAACAAAAACTTTTTTTTTAATGGCTCTGGACTTTCACCTTGCTGTGGTATATTTCTGATTTTCCTGAACTAGCTCTTTTTTGATGTTTTGATCTTATTTCTCAAACTAGTTTTTAGTAGTTTTGATGATTATTTAGAAGCAATAAGGAACTTAGATCATTGCAAATAAATCTTGTGGAACGTACTCCACCCAGCTGTACCATAGGAAAAGCCCCTTAAAATTCTTTCTTTCAGCTTGCCAGTGCAATGGCCACAGCAAATGCATTAATCAGAGTATCTGTGAGAAGTGTGAGAACCTGACCACGGGCAAGCATTGTGAGACCTGCATATCTGGCTTCTATGGTGATCCGACCAATGGGGGAAAATGTCAACGTAAGTCAAATTTTTCAGGGTTACTGATTGCAAACCAGGTGGCACATAATGCGTCTGTTTGACTTGTATATCTTGGAGGAAAAAAGCCACTTGGTTTCAGATATTGCATTTCTTAAGTTATACTTGTCAGGAGCTCAGCTGAGCTGGAGGAGAGAGAGCAGAGCTGCCTAGTGTCAGAGTAGCCATTAAAGCAACTAGTCAAAAATGAAGGACTTCCCTGGTGGTCCAGTGGTTAAGACTGCACGCTCAATGCAAGGGGCCCGGGTTCGATCCTTGGTTAGGGAACTAGATCCCACATGCCGCAACTATGAGCCTGCATGCCACAACTAAAGATCCCCCGTGCGGCAACAAGGATCCTGCATGCCACAACTAAGACCCGGCGCAGCCAAATAAATAAATATTAAAAAGAAAAAAATGAAGGAGTTAAGCCTTTAATCACTTACTGTGATGGTATAAGCAAGAGGCTTAAACTGGAGAAAGCACTGACTCCCCTTGTTCCACTTTCCCTCCTGGAATGGTGCGCTGGTTGAGCGTCAAGTGGATCAGCATAGGCTTGGGGGTCAACTCGTTGTTGAGGGAGGCCCAGCAAAAAGCCTTTTATGGACCCTGGGGTCGGGAGGGAGGGTGAAGGGGAAGGACTAAGAGTGGAAAAGTACCTGAGACTGAGAGTGGGTAAAGCCTCTTTGAGGTTCCCCTCCTCCTCCATATGGAAGCTCAGCAGAGGTGACTGAAGAAGACCTCTGCCCAAGGCCTCAGATAAAGAGACCTAGGAATGAAGGTGCCTGAGCTAGGAATGCAAATATGTGAAAGAGAGTGGCCGGCCAGGTGACCTGAGACCTTGACTCAACCCCCCTCAGAGACTTCCACCCAGGCTGGTGTGGGGAGGGCAGCTTTCCTGGTACGGCCCACCAGGGAAAGCCTTTGTCATTGTCTATGGTTCGGCCTCAAAAATCACATGTAGGTTTTTAACCAGGAGCTGGACTCCTCAGTACTTCTACTATTTTTAAAGATTTAAGTAGTCCCATGTTTCCCCATACATGTCAAATAGATTCCTGTAAGCAATAGGGTACTTTATTGTTAGTACACAAATTATATTTTTTAAAATGACAAGTGATACCAATAAACTACTTTTTGGTTTGTTCTAGTTTATAGTGGAAAGACCCGTCAGGTCTTAGTAGGAAAATACATAAGAAAGGAAAATCTCTACCTACTTGCCATATCCCACCTCCAAACTCCTTAGCATGGCTCTTGAGAATCTGACCCCAGAGCATCCAGAAGAGAGTTAGTGTCCTAGTGGAACCTCCCTGGGGTTTAGTTGCTTCATCTGTAAAATGGGGATAGTAGAGTGGTTGTTGAAATGAAAGCAGTCAGCAGGACATAACAGGTAGATGTGAGCAATTATTATTACTCTTCTGATGTCCTTTCTCACCACTCTTAAGTAAAATTTCTTGCTCAGATTAAAAGGTATTAAGTAAAACTGTTTTTTCACTCTTTGTGAATAGATTTCATCCATTAGACAGAAATCAGAGTACTTGACATTATTGAGTGGTGAGTATATATAAGGCATTGTGCTGGTAGCTACCTGAGACAGTGCTGCTTTTATTATCCTCAGGATCAAGTAGTCTGCCCAAGGTCTCAGTGTGAGATTTGGCCATGCTGAGAACCATATCCAGGATGTGTGACTTTAGCTGTTGGGCCTGGTTGTGCCACTGTGAGGGTGCCATCATCCCCATATCTTCAGCTCTCATCTTAGAAAAATTACATTCTCCTCTGTGGCATCTGTGAGGCCTGAGTACAGTTGTTCAGAACTCAGAGCTAGCTTTATTTTTTAGAGTCACAATCCATAATAGAAAGCATGATTTAAAAATACTGTGAGTGGGCTTCCCTGGTGGCGCGGTGGTTGAGAATCTGCCTGCCAATGCAGGGGACACGGGTTCGAGCCCTGGTCTGGGAAGATCCCACATGCCGTGGAGCTACTAGGCCCATGAGCCACAGCTACTGAGCCTGTGCGTCTGGAGCCTGTGCTCCGCAACAAGAGAGGCCACGATAGTGAGAGGCCCGCGCGCCGCGATGAAGAGTGGCCCCCGCTTGCCGCAACTAGAGAAAGCCCTCGCACAGAAATGAAGACCCAACACAGCCAAAAATAAATAAATTAATTAATTAATTAATTTTAAAAAAGAAAAGAAAAACACTGCCTGTGCTTCACCTTCAAAGATGAGCAGGTGGTGATGGGCCCAAAAGAAAAAAAAAAAATACTGTGAGTGACACCAAGTCTTTAATGTTTTCTTCTTAGAATTGTATAGTCCTTAAGCTATGGATAACAGCGATGAGTTTTTGAATGCTTACTGTGTTTTATTCATGTATTATATCATTTAATCCTCCCCAAAACCCTACGGGATAGGCACTGTTATTATCCCTGTCACATGGATGAGGAGGCTGACTTAGAAAGGGAGCTAAGTGGAGGGACCTGAATTCAAACCCAGGCAAACTGAACTTTAGGCCTTTGCTTTTGTTAGCACACTGCACCTCTCTCCATCCTCAGTAGAGCCCCGAGTTGAACCCTAGTGTTTCTCACTCCAGCATAAATTTTCTTCGCCACTGCACTATTCTATTCATAGGTTTCTTTGGATTTTTTTTCTCCACCGGATTTCCTTTAAAAGTACACCGATCTCCAGCCTAATACTTTTAATTTATTCACAGAAAAACAGTTTGTAGAGTGAAAAGGTATTGAGCAAAAGGATTCATTTATTTCACCTGGAGTATAAAGTTTGTCATAGCTGACACTTATGTGTTGGATGAAAGAAGGTGGAGATGTGTTAGTGGCTAGAGGAGGGAGATGACAAGTCATTTGCTGTTAAGGAAGAAGAAGGCAGGCAAGGGTGTGAATCCTAGAGGGCCGCTGAAACACTGACCTGCCATTGGAATCCTGCCTCAGAAGCGTGGCCATTGTGGAGAAGTCTCCTCAGCTAAGGCAGAGCTTAGCCAGACCAACCCTCCCCCCCAGAGGGCAGTCATCGCTCAGAGGTCTCTATGAGGACAGGGACTGTGTCTGTGTGCCACACTGGAGATGCTTCAGAAATGTTTATTGAGTGAATGAGAGAATGGTGATAGTGAAAAACGGAGTCTATTGCAAAGATCTTTGCAAAGTCTATTGCAAAGTCTGTTGCAGAGGGATGACCTCAGATTGGCAGCAGACACTGACATTTCTCTTTCCTCCTGGCCTGTGACTTTGGCTTCTTTAATGTTGCCTTGACATTATTTGAGATAAATCACTAGCTAAAAAACAAGAATTGTACCCCTTAAATGAATGCATTTATTTTACCTGGCTTTCCTGTTGAATCCAGTTGAGATAATATTATTTGTTTTAGGAAAAGTCTCTAATAGTGGTAATCTTTTAAGCCAGTTGTGACCACCCACTTTCCTTTTCCTTCTCCCCAGCATGCAAGTGCAATGGGCACGCGTCGCTGTGCGATACCAACACGGGCAAGTGCTTCTGCACCACCAAGGGTGTCAAGGGGGACGAGTGCCAGCTGTGAGTACCACACTCCTGGGACTCCTGCCACAGGCCATACCTCATCAGGGAGGGCCAAGGGGCTGTGAAACTGCCTGAACCCCAAGAGCCACCCTTTTCTCTGGGCCTTGTTGCTGTGGGCTCTGAGGGATCCCAGGTTGATTGACTTGAAGTTTTGCCCTTTCTCCTTCAGATAGGTGTAATTTAGTCACCCTCCATACTGGGAAGGTTGTCAGTTTAGCAGTAATTCTTTAATGGCTCTTTAAATCACAATTTTATGTTTGAGTGACACTGACAGTTCCTTGCTTGCTGACTTGGATTAGTCTTTTAACTTCACTAACAACTTGATTTTTGTCATATCAGGAGATTTTCCTAAAAGATAGAGTTAGAAGAGCTGGTATTCCAGGACAGTATTTTATTTGGCATTTTGGTTGTCTAATAGAGAGGTCATCATGCCTTTAACACACCCTCCCTGTTCTAGCATTTTCCTTGGTGAAGTATGTCAAACATTTTCCGGGGAAGAGTTTGGGGTTCCCATCCATGAGGATGCAAACAGCATCAGGCAGATGTGGGGATTCAGCACTGGCTGTGCCTCCACTGAGTAGGGTGCTGTTGAGGCAAATCACTTAACTGTGTTAAGCCTCATTTTCCCCATCTATCAATAGTGAGGCTAGTGGTAATTGTTTTTAGTGTCCTGGTGAGTTGAAACAAGAGAGATTGTTCCCCAGGGTCTCTCTGCCTCACCAGAAAACCTCATAAAATAAGCTCTCAATTTAATTTTTAAATCTAGGCTCCTGTAAATAGAAAAATGTAATAGAGCAAAATTAATAACCCCTGCCTTCAGTTAATGGTATACAACAAAGAAATGAAGTGTAGATCTAGTGAAAGACTTTCTCTTTAGGAAATTTTAAATATAAACAAGTGCTGATAATCACTCTAGATAAAAAGATACAACATCCTTGTATTATTTATCTGGCAAAAGTGCTTCACCCAAGCTTTCCCCTCCTTTCCTCACAGTTCATAGCTATTGTGCCTGCCTGAATCACTTTGTAAAGTGGGAGCCTGGGTTTTACTGATGTTCATAGATGATATTTATGAGGAAATTAATAATTCTTTTTTACTAGAACTTATTTTTTTCTCCAGACTGATGAACCATGTCCAAGGGTTGTTTTTTGTGTTTTGTTTTTTAAGTGATTCTTGGTTTTTAGCCTTCTCTCACTTGTATTTAAAGAACAGGTTCAATTTATCCAGGAAAAGTGAATATATGAAAAATGTTTTTATTCTTTTTCAATAACAGCTCTGATTTTATTGCAGTAATAAAAACAGACAGCTAGATGGCCCTAGGAGAAAAACACATGTAAGATAGCCGTTCTTCCACTTAGCCACCATTTACATCTTGTGGCATAATATCTTATCTAAACAGTTTGCCTTTGCCACAGTCTCATCTACACCCACACATTCCAAAATGGATAAAAACTTACTACTTTATTAGCAACTAACCACAGGTAAATCAATTTGAAAACTGTTTTAACTGCACTTTTAGAAGACTATTTAGTCCATACAAAAGTGAACATGTGTTTTTCATGATAATAAATAGGATCTAAATTTTATTTTATTTGAATTTATCTCATGTGCTTTGGCAAGTGTTTATCAGTTGGTGGTGGTGTGAACTGCTGGGCAGTCAGCATTGAAAATGAATGCAAAGTCTTGTTAGTCCATCTGATTTGAGTAACAGTGAAGAATGTAATTATACTGACTCAAAAACTGGTAGTTTGGGCTTCCCTGGTGGTGCAGTGGTTGAGAATCTGCCTGCCAATGCAGGGGACACGGGTTCGAGCCCTGGTCTGGGAAGATCCCACATGCCACGGAGTAACTGGGCCCGTGAACCACAACTACTGAGCCTGCGCATCTGGAGCCTATGCTCCGCAACAAGAGAGGCCGCGATAGTGAGAGGCCCGCGCACCACGATGAAGAGTGGCCCCCGCTCGCTGCAACTAGAGAAAGCCTTCGCACAGAAACGAAGACCCAACACAGCCAAAAATAAATAAATAAATAAATAAATAAATTTTAAAAACAAAAAAAACTGGTAGTTTATATAAAAAGATCTACTTGATTTTAAAGTGAATGTAGATTCTAAGTAACAACAGAAAATAATCTTCATTTTTTTCATTTTTTTCCCCCAGATGTGAAGTAGAAAATCGATACCAAGGAAACCCTCTCAAAGGAACATGTTATTGTAAGTGTTTTTGCAGTTCTCATTTGTCTAGAAGCAAAGTAGTTCAGTAAAACATTATTTTCTTTAACATGGTTTGAGAATGATAAGTGCTATAGGAATATAGTAACCACCCATAGAAGTGTCGCCTAATTTGATGTGTTACATTCTATTAAATTTAATACATATGTAAATACTATTTTAAGCTGCTTTAATTCTGGTTGTGGTTTATATCAGTATGTCCATAGCAAATATCAGGGAAGAGTACAGAGATACACGTCTCTGGCTCTCCTGATTTACGTCCTCTTGAAACCTTATTTCATTTGCCATTATCTGGTTGGGGTCATTGTATGTCATATTTTAGGATCGATCAAAAACAGAATTCTTAAAATATAGTTGAAGTTATCCTCTCTGAAACTGATTTGTGTTAACCACCTCTCTAGGAACTAATATGTAAAATAAAATATCTAGTAACTGACTTACAGTGAATGGTAAATCCGGCAAGGTGACCAGGTCCTTATGGGTAAATGCATTTTCTTCTTGTAGGAGAATCCACATACTAGGTCAGATTATGGAACCAGAGGAAAATGAGCTAATGTTTTCACATTCTGCTATAATTATATACTGGCTTTTCTGGGTTAAATAATGTCCCCTCAAAATTCATGTCCAGCTAGAACCTATAAATGTGTTTTTCTAGAAAAAAACAAGAGAAAAACTTCATGACCTTGTATATGGGAAAAGGTCCTTAGATGTGATTCGAAAAGCACAATTCATAAAAGAAAAACTCGTTTATTAGGACTTACCAAATTTAAAACTTGTGTTTTTAAAAAATACTGTTTAAAAAGTAAAAAGGGACTTCCCTGGTGGCACAGTGGTTAAGAATCCGCCTGTCAATTCAGGGGACACGGGTTCAATCCCTGGTCCAGGAAGATCCCACATGCCACAGAGCAACTAAGCCCGTGCACCACAACTATTGAGCCTGTGCTCTAGACCCCGCGAGCCACAACTGCTGAGCCTGCATGCCACAACTACTGAAGCACACGCGCCTAGAGCCCATGCTCCACAACAAGAGAAGCCACCACAATGAGAAGCCCACACACTGCAATGAAGAGGAGGCCCCACTCACCACAACTAGAGAAAGCTCACGCGCAGCAATGAAGACCCAACGCAGCCAAAAATAAATTAATTAATTAATTTTTAAAAAAGTAAAAAACAAGCTACAGACTAAGGAAAATGTTTACAAAGCGTATCTTTGATTAAGAGTTTGTATTCAGAATATATAAAGAACTCTTACAACTGGATAAGGGGACAATTTCAGTTAAAAACAAAGATTTGAATAGACATTTCACCAAAGAAGATAGACGAATTGCCAATAAGCACATGAAGAAATGTGTAACATTGTTAGACATTTGGGATATGTGTATTAAAACCACAATGAGGGGGCTTTCCTGGTGGTGCAGCGGTTAAGAATCCACCTGCCAATGCAGGGGACACGGGTTCGAGACCTGGTCCGGGAAGATCCTACATGCCGCAGAGCAGCTAAGCCCATGTGCCACAACTACTGAGCCCGTGCTCTAGAGCCCGTGAGCCACAACTACTGAGCTCACGCACCACAGCTACTGAAGCCCGCCTGCCTAGAGCCCGTGCTCTGCAACAAAAGAAGCCACCGCAATGAGAAGCCCATGCACCGCAACGAAGAGTAGCCCCCACTAGCCACAACTAGAGAAAGCCCGCACGCGGCAACAAAGACCCAACGGAGCCGAAAAAAACACAGTGAGATACACCCGTAGAATGACTAGAATCAAAAGCCAATACAGTGGCTTAATAGAAGACAACTGGATTCTCATATATGCTTCTACATTCAATCTGTTGCACTATGTCTCTTTGGTTAAAGTACACACAAAAAAAACCTGGCCCCACCAGACATATAGTTAGAAAAGGATGGAGTGTTTTAATAACCTTTTCAGGTAACTGGGTATTATCCTTTGATACCATATCAAAACCAGGCAACTGGTCATTTCTTAAAGGTTAGTTTATAAAGTGAAACCTGAAACCATATCAATTAATTTTTTGTAATCTGGTACCTTATATTTCTCTGTCTTGAAAAATAAAAGCCAATACCAAGTTTTAGCAATGATGTGGAGAAAGTGAAACCCTTATAAATTTTTTGTGGGACTATAAAATGGTTTTCCACTTTGGAAAATCATTTGGCAGTTTTTTGAACAGTTAAAAATAAACTTACCAACAACTCCCCATTTCCCTCTTCCCCTACCCTCTAACAACCACCATTCTACTTTGTCTATATGACTTTGACTATTCTAGGTACCTCATATAAGTGGAAATATACAGTATTTGTCTTTTTGTGATACATTTATTTCATTTAGCATAATGTCCTCAAGGTTCATTCATGTTGTAGCATGTGTCAGAATTTCCTTTCTCTTTAAGACTGAGTGATATTCCATTGAATGTATATACCACATTTTGTTTATCCATTCATCTGTTGATGGACACTTGGTTTGCTTCCACCATTGGGCTATGATCTCTTTGGCTGCTATGAACATGGTTGTACAAATAGCCCTTCAGGATCCTACTTCCAGTTCTTTTGGGATATACTCAGAAGTGGAATTGCTGGATCATTTGGTAATTCTATTTTAATTTTTTGAGAAACTGCCATACTGTTTTTCACAGCAGCTGCACCATTCCCACCAGCAGTGCACAAGGATTCCAATTTCTCCACATCCTCACCAACACTTTTTTTGGTGGTAGCCATCCTACTACAGGTGATGTGTTATCTCATTGTGGTTTTGATTTGTATTTCCCTAATGATCATTGATGTTGAGCACCTTTTCATGTGCTTATTGGCCATTTGTATATCTTCTTTGGAGAAATATCTATTAAGTCTTTGCCCATTTTTAAATTGGGTTGTTGAATTGTACATTACTTCTTAGAATTAAATTATACTATCTTTAGCCAGTAGGCTCTTTTTCAAGCTATGTTCTTTTGCTACATTACATTAGTCTTTGAATGCTTTCTTGCTTTCTAGAATAAGATAACTGAGGCACATATTCCTTGCCCCAAACCTGGAATCAACCATTTTTACTTGGAGTCTTGGTTTCTTTTATACCATTAATTTATAGCTTTGTATCTTTAAGCATAAATAGATGCTCAATTAATATTTGTAGGTAAGTTAGCTTGGAGCCTAAAATCTCAACCAGGGTCATGATACAAGGAGGTTTTGGTGGGTTAACTCAAACAAAATGACATTGCCCACAGACTTTGCCAAAAGTGCTTGCTTTCCTGGCTGTTGAATATTTATGAGAAAATCAATCTGTATCTCTAGAGACCTATTCTGTTTTGTTTCGTTTCAGTTTTTAAATACATATTTCTTTCTTTCCATAGATACTCTTCTTATTGACTATCAGTTCACCTTTAGCCTATCCCAGGAAGATGACCGCTATTACACAGCCATCAATTTTGTGGCTACACCTGATGAAGTAAGATTTAAAAGTCTTCTTACTTTGTTTTGAATTTGTGTGGAACTTTTTCTTGGTCACTATGGATAGAAGCAGTGCCTTAGCGGCGGTCTCCAGAGTGGAGTCCACAGGATGATGTTTAGAGGTACAGGAAAGAAATGTTAGAATCTACATTTATCTCCTTTCTATTTAAAAGGTGAGATTTACCATGTTGTTAAGATTTACCATGATCTGATATACAGAGTGACATTGACTCCACACATACTTGGTTTGCCCATCAGCCCATCACAGCCCCATACAGGAAAGGAGAGGAGACTGCAAGGGGAACTTCCCTGTTAGGGGGGCAGTGTCAGAACCCAGATTTACTCTCTCAGAATGGAAATTAATACCAGTGATGCAAGGCAGGGGTGACACTTATGCTCCTAGAATGAGTTCTTATCCTCATTAAGAGGTAAAAACAGTGAAGAAGTCAGCCAGAAATAATTGAAATTACTAAGGTAACTATTTGAAATGTATTTTTATATCTACTGTTGTTAATGGTAAACCCCAGCCTGCCATAAGGTATTACCTAGAGGTAAAAGGGAGCCAACACAGCATGACATTTAAAAGTAAAGCATCTAGAGTATGAACATGCACCTATATGATTTCTTCAGTGAAATGTAAAGTCATTTAATACCTCCTCTGGTACATAATGAAATTTTACTAAACCTGATGGTAAATTATTTAGGAGCCTCCTTGGAGGTTTCTTATTTTTCATCAACATACACAAAGCCATTTACCATTACAAAAATACAATAAATGTAACAAATAATACATGGAAAACAATATGATAATAAGCCAAAGTGTATTCCTTTGATAACAGATGTTATCAGCAAGCACTGCTAAATTTAAGAAATAAATAAATCAGTAGTAAAATGAAGTCCAGTGTGGGATGTTTACAATTAAATGAAAGTAAGATTTGTTTTTTGTATTCCACTTCAATGATAAAATTAAGAAGAGATGTACTAGAGAAGATACATTCTCATGAGTGAATAGCTTTTTAAGTAAAAATAATAAATGACTTTCAATGAAAATGTTTTGTGGAAAAACTGTGTTGGTATATCATTTCAGTGGCTGTACTGACCAGAATTTTTTTTTTAATTTTTTAGAATAAGGCTATAGCAAAAGTACCACACATGAAATTTATTTACTGCCTTGTTTCTCTTATGACAGAATATTTAATAGTTACACAATGTATGTGTCCTGTCTTTTACAAAAGCACCAAGATTTCAAGGTTATTAATCCTTTCCAGGGAAAGAAGTAATCGCTAGTAATGTGCTACCAGCAAATATTAAAAAATAGGGAATTCCCTGGCGGTCCAGTGTTTAGGACTCCATGCTTCCAACTGCAGGGGGCACGGGTTCGATCCTTGGTCAGGGAACTAAGATCCCACATGCCGTGACGCCTCTAAATAAATAAATAAGTAAATAAACACTTGAGCAGTCCCTTTAAGAGAATGATGAGGCCTTATCAATAAATGAGAAGGTAACTGCTTTATGAGAGAAACTTCTGGTTTGGAGATCACGTTTTGGAAATAGCTGTTTGGAAATGCTTCCATTGTTGTAATTTTTGTGCTGTAAAAACTATCAAAAGAATGCTCTTTAAAATCTCAATTTTCTAACCTGTTTTAAAAATCTTTCAATGTGAAGAATTTCAGCAGGATTGGATTCAAAAATTTAAAACACAACATCTGACTCATTTGGAAAAACAATTTTTTGGCCCCAAGAAAGAGATTTATGAGCCAAATTTCAGGGAAAACTAAAAATTAGTATCATGATTTACCTAACACAACTGACAGTGCTCTTCTTCCAGCTGGCCCAACACATTCCTCAGAGATACCTTTTTCAGTCATTAAAACCAAGAGTCACAATAAATTAAACTAGCTCTTCAAACTGCTGTATCTCTAAGTGGTATACAAAGTTTTCAAAGGTAATAAAACATATTCTGTCATATTTCTCTTGAAATAATATTTTTAGTAAGAGAAAAATGTTCTTAATCATGGGTGAAGACAATTAAAAGTTTTTAAATTTAGTTTATTTCAGCTTTATGTGCTATTCCTTAAAAACCACTTCCATTTTGGAGAACTTTACACTGTATATAATCTATGGGTTCAGAAGTACATAGGTTTGATTTATAAGTTAGTATAAATTGAGACACTTGACCAAGTGTTTTATTCTTCAGACATTTGGAAAGGGCTGCCCAGAGGATCCTTAAGAGGCTGATTCCCTAACATAGGTCACAGGATGTAAGTCACTGTGCTCTGGTGAGGGTCTTTTTAAAAGATACTTTTCCATGGAGTTAGGCATTTGATAAAGCATTAAATCCCGTATACTTTTTTTTTAATTTAACTAATTTATTTATTTATTTGGTTGCACTGGGTCTTGGTTGCAGCAGGCAGGCTCCTTAGTTGTGGCATGAGAACTCTTAGTTGCGGCATGCATGTGGGATCTAGTTCCCTGACCAGGGATTGAACACGGGGCCCCTGCATTGGGAGCACAAAGTCTTAACCACTGTGCCACCAGGGAAGTCCCTAAATCCCATATACTTTTATGGGAGGGAAATGAAATTTGTTTTGGATATATTGCTTATGTTAAGGTTAGAAATTTTGCTAACTATTCTATAAGCATGAGTTTCTCTTAAGACATTAAAATATCTTTTTGTAATTAAGAAAGTTGAGAGTAGTAAAATTTAACTACTGCTTTCTTTTAAAATCAGGAAACTGTTACAATAATTCATTTTCTAATTATTTGTACATCTCATCAGCAAAATAGGGATTTGGACATGTTCATCAATGCCTCCAAAAACTTCAACCTCAACATCACCTGGGCTGCCAGCTTCTCAGGTAAAGACATACCTAGAGAAGACCTTCCAAGTGGAGATAATTGATTGAGAAAGAGTTGAGAAAAGGGGCTCTGGAGACAGACAGATGGGTTTGAAACCCACTTTTGCCACTTATTAGCTGGAAGACCTTGAGCAAGTGT
Source organism: Balaenoptera ricei (assembly GCF_028023285.1). Taxonomy (NCBI): domain Eukaryota; kingdom Metazoa; phylum Chordata; class Mammalia; order Artiodactyla; family Balaenopteridae; genus Balaenoptera; species Balaenoptera ricei. Next base: position 30,788,350 of record NC_082653.1, read on the forward strand.
CTAAGATCTCTCTCTAGACCCTTAGGGTTATTCATCTTAAAGAGAAGGTAATAATACTTATACTGTAGATTAAATTTGGCTATACCTGTCAGTGCCTGCCATGGTATCAAGATCAGTACATGCTCACGACCCCTGCCCTACTACCACCATTAATACCATTGCTGCAGCCTCTGCTGTGGCGCTGCCATCATCATCTCCATCCATGCTTCAGAAGTGAAAAATGCAATTGACTCAGTTTCAAGAAATGGAAACATTTTTAATAGAATGAGATTTTAGTAGGTACAGGGGAAAATGTACTTTGGGAATTAAATAAAGCTCTAAGAGCACAGCTTTTGCTGTCTTGTTTATCTTACAGTGATTTACTAAAGATCTTCTGAGCAGAAAATCTAAAGAAAAAAGGGTGGCCCTGATGTAGTGGTTAAGAATGTAGCTCAGCGGACCTAGATTTGAATTCTCCCTGTTACTTGTTTTCTGAGCCAGTTTCCGCAGGTATGAAATGGTGTAATAAAAACACCCAGCCGTGTAGAATGTTCTGAGGATTAAATGAGATAATAAATGAAGTACTCAGTGTAAGTGCTAGAAACATGGGATATTCTCATCAAATGGTAATTATGTTTCATCATCATTATTACTATCACAATACTGTTCTTTGGTCAAAACACAATCAATTAGACTGAAACAAAATAAAAACATTACTTTGCACATCACTTTGTGTTCATCATATCTTAAAAGATTGTGTAGAATTCGGAAAAGGTTCAGAAACTTGCAGTGAAGAGAGGCCTTTAAGAAAAAGTCTGAATTATCAGAGCCTTTGTTTGGAGAAGGGTGGCATCCCTGAGTATGTGATTGATTTACAATGACAGTCTCAATGAGGACCAGCCAGTCTGGCTTCAGTCACAGGATTTAACTCAGACATGGGAAAAGCCTATTTCATGAATCTTTATAAACACTAGAATTCCTGGCTGAGGGACAATGTGGAATGTTGAAGGACTGCCTGGGAATAGGATAGGTTTATATCAGATTGGGGGGATTTAGAGTCAGTTGTAGCTGGTAGCAGAAGGGACTGAGTGACCGCTAGAGCTCCTTCCTCCCTGCTGCTGTTGAGACTTGCAGTCACTGCTAGTTAAAAAGTGAGGGCTGAATCCGTGTCCCTGGTATGGGGGATCTAGAGCACTGCCAAACAGGTTTAAGGGGGCAGTGCAAAGCAAGGGAAGTGTTGTGGGCAGAGTGAATGCCATTGCTTGTTAATAGGATTCTACTGGTATCTGGATTTTCAAAGCCACATGTAGCCTGTTTCTGTGGGAGGAGTTGTAGGGGATCCTGGTAAAGCCATTTGGGTTAAGGGCATAGGCTTGTGTATCAGCCCTCCCAGCTTCAAATCCCAACTGTACTTCCTGGCTATGTGACCTGAGCCAAGTTACTTAATTTTCCTGAACCTGAGTTTTCTGATGTGTAAATGAGGATAATAGTTGTTAGAATTAAATGAGATTGAGCTCTTAAAGGCCATTTCTGGAACATAGTGTTTAATAAATGCTAACTATTATCATTATTATTAGTGAGGGCAGATTCGGTCCCCCAAAAAAAGTCTGTTTATTTCATTCTTTTCTTCCTAACAGCTGGAACCCAGGCTGGAGAAGAGATGCCTGTTGTTTCAAAAACAAACATTAAGGAGTACAAAGATAGTTTCTCTAATGAGAAGTTTGATTTTCGCAACCACCCAAATATCACTTTCTTTGTTTATGTCAGTAATTTCACCTGGCCCATCAAAATTCAGGTAAGAAGTGCTTTTTAGTCTTATACTTGCAAAGATGGTGAAATGTCTGTAGTGAAACTAAATTCACTAATCTGTAACTTGCAGTAAATGAGATGTACAATATTAATATTGTTTTGCCTTTGTAATATCTGTGGTAAAGGAGTGCTGAGCACATACCATAAAAGAAGATTGTAGTAGGGCTGCCTTAAATCACTTATGAAGGAAATTTATAAGCACTTTTAAAAATAAATTTATTTTTATTTATTTATTTTTGGCTGAGTTGGGTATTTGTTGCTGCACACGGGCTTTCTCTAGTTGCAGCGAGCGGGGGCTACTCTTTGTTGTGGTACTTCTCACTGTGGTGGCTTCTCGTTGCGGGACACAGGCTCTAGGTGCATGGGCTTCAGTAGTTGTGGCACGTGGGCTCAGTAGTTGTGGCTTGTGGGCTCTAGAGCTCAGGCTCAGTAGTTGTGGCTCACGGGCCTAGTTGCTCCGCGGCATGTGGGATCTTCCTGGACCAGGGATCAAACCCGTGTCCCCTGCATTGGCAGGCGGATTCTTAACCACTGTGCCACCAGGGAAGTCCCTGTAAGCACTTTTGAAAGCAAGTTGATATATAACAGATTTGGTAATTACAACTGTATTTATTTCTTCGTTAAGGACTTGTCACTAAAAAGCCTGTAGAGCTACACAAAGAGCTTCAATTCTGGAATGAGTAAGGTGTATATAAATGAAGCAAACACACATAACCAGTGAAAGCTGGAGTATGGAAAGTGCCATATGAGAAGATCCCCAAAATGCTATCAGGTTTTAAAGGAGCATAGGATGGAGGGTAATGGAGACATAGTGGGGGACAGTATAAGGTCGCCTTAAGGGTTTAGGCCTTCTGGTCAGACAGATGCAGGTTTGAGTCCTGGCTTGCTCTTGTACAATTCCTGTAGCCTCTCCACGACTCAGATTCTTTGTACATGTGACCTGAAAGGGTAGGTCTAAGGGTTCATGTTGCCTGCTGCAGCTACTGCTGCTATCAACCTGCTCCTTTTCTCTGTTCCCAGGGGACCAGTGCACTCCCTCTTATCCAGGCTTGACCCATGGCCCCATTTGTGCTCTTTATAAGCATCTGCCACTATGTCTTTGAGGCCTTGCCTCAGCACTTTCTGCTTTAACCCCCTTCATTTTGGGTAAAGGTGTGGAGTTCCGGGAAGGGTGGACTTTTGTTTGTTTGTTTGTTTAATTTATTTTTTATACAGCAGGTTCTTATTATCTATTTTATACATATTAGTGTATATATGTCAATCCCAATCTCCCAATTCATCCCACCACCACCACCCCCCTTTTCCCCCCCTTGGTGTCCATACGTTTGTTCTCTACATCTGTGTCTAAGCGTGGACTTTGGAACGACTGGTTCACCTTTAGCCGTGGAAACGTGGTCACTAGACTGGGGCTCTGACTGCTTGCCAACTTTCAGTAGCGTGATCAAGTGGAGCAGGTCGCCACTGATCATTTGGGATGGGCTTGAAATCTGGTTCTGGTGGGTATGTGTTCATGCCTTGGGACTGTAACTAAAGAGCAGTCAGTCACTCTTTTCCTTTCTGGAATGTGGAGGACAGGCTCTGTGTTGTATTTTTTTCTCACCACCCTCTTTTTCTATTTAGATGGTCCACAGATTTGTTTACCCTCTAATCTGCTTCTTCCTTTGTTCTTGCACACTCTCTGCTTCCCTTCCCAGCTAGCCTTCTTGTAAGCATTGACCACACTCCCTGTTTGTTTCCTCTTATCCATTCACCCATCAGCCTGCAACAGTCTGCCTTCCTCCTTCACCACATCCTGAAGCTGCCTGCCACGGTGGACTCTAGTGACTGAATTCTTTAGTCCCGTTCTCCTTCTCATTGCATGATTTGAGTCAGTATCTTTCCTGCCTTCCTGGTCCTTTCCCTGATTCTCTGGCCTGTCTTTTTAAGGAATCTTCTTCCTTAAACACTGAGGTTGTCTGAGATTCAGGCCATGGTTCTCCTCTGTCTTTATCCCACTTGTAAGACTTATTGTACTACTCCTGTACTGGTGATTCTCAGTACTCTGTCTTCAGCCCTGCTTACACTTGAACTCCAGACCAGTGTTCTTGGTTGCTGCCTAGGCATCTCTACCTGGCCATTCACAGGCTCCCTGTACTCAGGGAGTCATTCTTGTGATCTTAGCCCCAAACCCTGTGCTTCCTTTCTAGTGAATGGCACCACTATTTGTCCTATTGCATAAGCCAGGACCCTGGAAATTATTTGCATTTCTGGAATAAACCTGACTTGGCATGATATATGATTTTTTACTATATGTGTTGCTGGACTCAGTTTGCTAATATTTTGGTTAGAATTTTGTATCTATCTCATGAGTGAGAAAGTCCGGTAATTTTCCTTTCCTGTCTTTGTTATGGTTTTTATATCAAAGTTAAACAAACCTTTATTTATAAATTGAGGAGTTATCTCTCTTTCTCATTTCTGGAAGAGGTTATATAAGATTAGAATTATATGAACCTTGCATACTTGATAGATCCCTCTTGTAAAATCATTTGATTCTGGTGTTTTATTTGTGGAGTTTCGTTTTCTTTTTCAACTGCTGATTCAACTTCTTTAATAGTTACGGGATGTTTTGGATATTCTCTCTCTATTTGCATTACTTAAGATAATTTTTTCTAGATGTTAATTTATTTCGTATGTTTTCAAATGTATTGACACAAAGTTGTTCACACTGTCCTCTTTTCTAATCTTGGCAGCATCTGTGCTTAAGTGTATTGAATCATTTACTTAAAAATGGTTAAAATGGTAAATTTTATATTAATATATATTTACCCCAATTTTTTAAAGTTTAAAAAAACAGACCAGAGGGCAGACAGTAAAAGCAAGAAGAACTACAATCCTGCAGCCTGTGGAACAAAAACCACATTCACAGAAAGATAGGCAAGATGAAAAGGCAGAGGGCTATGTACCAGATGAAGGAACAAGATAAAACCCGAGAAAAACAACTAAATGATGTGGAGATAGGCAACCTTCAAGAAAAATAATTCCGAATAATGATAGTGAAGATGATCCAGGACCTCAGAAAAAGAATGGAGGCAAAGATCGAGAAGATGCAAGAAATGTTTAACAAAGACCTAGAAGAATGAAAGAACAAACAAACAGAGATGAACAATACAATAACTGAAATGAAAACTACACTAGAAGGAATCAGTAGCAGAATAACTGAAGCAGAAGAACGGATAAGTGACCTGGAAGACAGAATGGTGGAATTCACTGCTGCCGAACAGAATAAAGAAAAAAGAATGAAAAGAAATGAAGACAGCCTAAGAGACCTCTGGGACAACATTAAACACAACAACATTGACATTATAGGGGTCCCAGAAGGAAAAGAGAGAGAGAAAGGACCCGAGAAAACATTTGAAGAGATTATAGTCGAAAACTTCCCTAACATAGGAAAGGAAATAGCTACCCAAGTCCAGGAAGCGCAGTGAGTCCCATACAGGATAAACCCAAGGAGAAACACACTGAGACACATAGTAATCAAATTGACAAAAATTAAAGACAAAGAAAAATTATTGAAAGCAGCAAGGGAAAAACAACAAATAACATACAAGGGAACTCCCATAAGGTTAACAGCTGACTTCTCAGCAGAAACTCTACAGGCCAGAAGGGAGTGGCATGATATACTTAAAGTGATGAAAGGGAAGAACCTACAACCAAGATTACTCTACCCGGCAAGGATCTCATTCAGATTCAATGGAGAAATCAAAAGCTTTACAGACAAGCAAAAGCTAAGAGAATTCAGCACCACCAAACCAGCGCTACAACAAATGCTAAAGGATCTTCTCTAAGTGGGAAACACAAGAGAAGAAAAGGACCTACAAAAACAAACCCAAAGCAATTAAGAAAATGGTCATAGGAACATACATATCGATAATTACCTTAAACGTGAATGGATTAAATGCTCCAACCAAAAGACACAGGCTTGCTGAATGGATACAAAAACAAGACCCATATGTATGCTGTCTACAAGAGACCCACTTCAGACCTGGGACACATACAGACTGCAAGTGAGGGGATGGAAAAAGATATTTCATGCAAATGGAAATCAAAAGAAAGCTGGAGTAGCAATACTCATATCAGATAAAATAGACTTTAAATTAAAGAATGTTACAAGAGGGCTTCCCTGGTGGCGCAGTGGTTGAGAATCTGCCTGCTAATGCAGGGGACACGGGTTAGAGCCCTGGTTTGGGAAGATCCCACATGCTGCGGAGCAACTGGGCCCGTGAGCCACAATTACTGAGCCTGCGCGTCTGGAGCCTGTGCTCCGCAACAAGAGAGGCCGCGATAATGAAAGGCCCGCGCACCGCGATGAAGAGTGGCCCCCACTTGCCGCAACTGGAGAAAGCCCTCGCACAGAAACGAAGACCCAACACAGCCATAAATAAATAAATAAACCCAAAAGTTTAAAAAAAAAAAAAAGAATGTTACAAGAGACAAGGAAGAACACTACATAATGATCAAGGGATCAATCCAAGAAGAAGATATAACAATTATAAATATATATGCACCCAACATAGGAGCACCTCAATACGTAAGGCAACTGCTAACAGCTGTAAAAGAGGAAATCGACAGTAACACAATAATAGTGGGGGACTTTAACACCTCACTTACACCAATGGACAGATCATCCAAAATGAAAATAAATAAGGAAACAGAAGCTTTAAATGACACAATAGACCAGATGGATTTAATTGATATTTATAGGACATTCCATCCAAAAACAGCAGATTACACGTTCTTCTCAAGTGCACACGGAACATTCTCCAGGATAGATCACATCTTGGGTCACAAATCAAGCCTCAGTAAATTTAAGAAAATTGAAATCATATCAAGCATCGTTTCTGACCACAACGCTATGAGATTAGAAATGAATTACGGGGGAAAAAACGTAAAAAACACAAACACATGGAGGCTAAACACTACATTACTAAATAACCAAGAGATCACTGAAGAAATCAAAGAGGAAATCAAAAAATACCTAGAGACAAATGACAATGAAAGTACGACAATCCAAAACCTATGGGATGCAGCAAAAGCAGTTCTAAGAGGGAAGTTTATAGTTATACAAGCCTACCTCAAGAAACAAGAAAAATCTCAAATAAACGATCTAACCTTACACCTAAAGGAACTAGAGAAAGAAGAACAAACAAAACCCAAAGTTAGCAGAGGGAAAGAAATCATAAAGATCAGAGGAGAAATAAATGAAATAGAAACAAAGAAAACAGTAGCAAAGATCAATAAAACTAAAAGCTGGTTCTTTGAGAAGATAAACAAAATTGATAAACCATTAGCCAGACTCATCAAGAAAAAGAGGGAGAGGACTCAAATCAGTAAAATTAGAAATGAAAAAGTAGAAGTTACAACAGACACCACAGAAATACAAAGCATCCTAAGAGACTACTACCACCAACTCTATCCCAATAAAATGGACAACCTGGAAGAAATGGACAAATTCTTAGAAAGGTATAACCTTCCAAGACTGAAGCAGGAAGAAATAGAAAATATGAACAGACCAATCACAAGTAATGAAATTGAAACTGTGATTAAAAATCTTCCAACAAACAAAAGCCCGGGACCAGATGGCTTCACAGGCGAATTCTACCAAACATTTAGAGAACAGCTAACACCCATCCTTCTCAAACTCTTTCAAAAAATTGCAGAGGAAGGAACACTCCCAAACTCATTCTATGAGGCCACCATCACCCTGATACCAAAACCAGACAAAGATACTACAAAAAAAGAAAATTACAGACCAATATCACTGATGAATATAGATGCAAAAATCCTCAACAAAATACTAGCAAACAGAATCCGACAACACATTAAAGGATCATACACCATGACCAAGTGGGATTTATCCCAGGAATGCAAGGATTCTTCAACATACGCAAATCAATCAATGTGATACACCATATTAACAAATTGAAGAATAAAAACCTTACGATCATCTCAATAGATGCAGAAAAAGCTTTTGACAAAATTCAACACCCATTTATGATAAAAACTCTCCAGAAAGTGGGCATAGAGGAAACCTACCTCAACATAGTAAAGGCCATATATGACAAACCCACAGCAAACATCATTCTCAATGGTGAAAAACTGAAAGCATTTCCTCTAAGATCAGGAACAAGACAAGGATGTCCACTCTCACCATTATTATTCAACATAGTTTTGGAAGTCCTAGCCATGGCAATCAGAGAAGAAAAAGAAATAAAAGGAATCTAAATCAGAAAAGAAGAAGTAAAACTGTCACTGTTTGCAGGTGACATGATACTATACATAGAGAATCCTAAAGATGCCACCAGAAAATTACTAGAGGTAATCAATGAATTTGGTAAAGTTGCAGGATACAAAATTAATGCACAGAAATCTCTTGCATTCCTATGCACTAATGATGAAAAATCTGAAAGAGAAATTAAGGAAACACTCCCATTTACCATTGCAACAAAAAGAATAAAACACCTAGAAATAAACCTACCTAGGGAGACAAAAGACCTGTATGCAGAAAACTATAAGACACTGATGAAAGAAATTAAAGATGATACCAACAGATGGAGAGATATACCATGTTCTTGGATTGGAAGAATCAATATTGTGAAAATGACTATAGTACCCAAAGCAATCTACAGATTCAATGCAATCCCTATCAAATTACCAATGGCATTTTTTACGGAACTAGAACAAAAAATCTTAAAATTTGTATGGAGACACAAAAGACCCCGAATAGCCAAAGCAGTCTTGAGGGAAAAAAACGGAGCTGGAGGAATCAGACTCCCTGACTTCAGACTATACTACAAAGCTACAGTAATCAAGACAATATGGTACTGGCACAAAAACAGAAACATAGATCAATGGAACAAGATCGAAAGCCCAGAGGTAAACCCACGCACCTATGGTCAACTAATCTATGACAAAGGAGGCAAGGATATACAATGGAGAAAAGACAGTCTCTTCAACAAGTGGTGCTGGGAAAACTGGACAGCTACATGTAAATGAATGAAATTAGAACACCCCCTAACACCGTACACAAAAATAAACTCAAAATGGATTAGAGACCTAAATGTAAGACCGGACACTATAAAACTCTTAGAGGAAAACATAGAAAGAACACTCTTGGACATAAATCACAGCAAGATCTTTTTTGATCCACCTCCTAGAGTAATGGAAATAAAAACAAAAATGAACAAATGGGACCTAATGAAACTTAAAAGCTTTTGCACAGTAAAGGAAACCATAAACAAGATGAAAAGGCAACCCTCAGAATGGGAGAAAATATTTGCAAATGAATCAACGGACAAAGGATTAATCTCCAAAATATATAAACAGCTCATGCAGCTCAATATTAAAAACACAAACAACCCAATCCAAAAATGGGCAGAAGACCTAAATAGACATTTCTCCAAAGAAGACATACAGATGGCCAAGAGGCACATGAAAAGCTGCTCAACATCACTAATTATTAGAGAAATGCAAATCAAAAGTACAATGAGGTATCACCTCACACCAGTTAGCATGGGCATCATCAGAAAATCTACAAACAACAAATGCTGGAGAGGGTGTGCAGAAAAGGGAGCCCTCCTGTACTGTTGGTGGGAATGTAAATTGACACAGCCACTATGGAGAACAGTATGGAGGTTCCTTAAAAAACTAAAAATAGAATTACCATATGATCCAGTAATCCCACTACTGGGCATATACCCAGAGAAAACCACAATTCAAAAAGGCACATGCACCCCAATGTTCATTGCAGCACTATTTACAATAGCCAGGTCATGGAAGCAACCTAAATGCCCATCAGCAGACGAATGGATAAAGAAGTTGTGCTGCATATATACAATGGAATATTACTCAGCCATAAAAAAGAAAGAAATTGGGTCATTTGTTGAGACGTGGATGGATCTAGAGACTGTCATACAGAGTGAAGTAAGTCAGAAAGAGAAAAACAAATATCGTATATTAACGCATATATGTGGAACCTAGAAAAATGGTACAGATGAACCGGTTTGCAGGGCAGAAATTGAGACACAGAAGTAGAGAACAAACGTATGGACACGAAGGGGGGAAAGCCGCGGTAGTGGGGAGATGATGAATTGGGCAATTGGGATTGACATGTATACACTGATGTGTATAAAATTGATGACTAATAAGAACCTGCTGTATAAAAAAATAAATAAAATAAAAATTTTTTAAAAAGCAAGCCTTTTTTTAGACAATGACAGGCTGATTCTAATATTTATATAAAAAGCAAAGATTCTAGAATAGCTATAACAGTTTTGAAAAGAGGAATAAAGTGGGAGGAATCACTATATGAAATATTAATAAGACTTCATATTTAGCTACTGTAATCAAGACATTGTGGTTATTGTTGGAGAGATAGACACATAGATCAATGGAACAGAATAAAGAACCCAGAAATAGAACCACATAAAAACATCCAACTGTTTTTTGACAGAGGTGCAGTCAATTCAGTGGAAGAAAGATAGCCTTTTCAACAAATAGTGCTAGAACAATTGGACAACCATAGGCAAGTAAATGAACTTTGACCTAAACCTCACATCCTACACAAAAATTAATTCAATGTGGATCACAGGTTTAAATGTAAAATGCAAAACTATAAAACTTTTAGGAAAAAAATAGGAGAAAATCTTCATATCCTAAAGCTAGGCAGAAGATTTTCAGATTTGAAAACAAAAACATGACCTATGGAAAAAAATTAATAAATTGCCCACATCAAAATCAAAAGCTTTTGCTCTTTGAAAGACCCTGGTAAGAGGATGAAAAAAACAAGCTATAGGGCTTCCCTGGTGATGCATTGGTTAAAAATCTGCCTGCTAATGCAGGGGACACAGGTTCGAGCCCTGGTCCAGGAAGATCCCACATGCCGCGGAGCAGCTAAGCCCATGCACCGCAACTACTGAGCCTGCACTCTAGAGCCTGTGAGCCACAACTGCTGAGCCCGCGTGCCACAGCTACTGAAGCCTGCGTGCCTAGAGCCCGTGCTCCACAACAAGAGAAGCCACCACAATGAGAAGCCCGCACACCGCAATGAAGAGTAGCCCCTGCTCGCCGCAACTAGAGATAGCCTGCGTGCAGCAGCGAAGACCCAATGCAGCCATAAATAAGTTAATTAATTAATTTCAAAAAAAAGAAAAAAGCAAGAAAACAACCTATATACTGGGAGAAAATATTTGGAAAAAACATTTCTGACAAAGGACTTGCATCTAGAATATAAAAAGAATTCTCAGAACTCAACATTAAAAAAATAAACAATCCAATTAGAAAATGGACAAAAAGTATGAACAGACATTTTACCAAAGAGGATATAAGTATGGCAGATAACCACATGAAAGATGTTCAGCATTAAAAGCCATTAAAGAAATGAAAATTAAAACCACAATGAGAACGTTGTATTCACAAGGTTTCATTGAGTTGGTTAATTTTTTAAACTGGTGAAAAATTGGAAATAACCTAAAATAAACTATTGTAAACATCTTCATTAAAAAAAAACACACACACAAAACACAATGAGAGGGAATTCCCTGGTGGTCCAGTGGTTAGGACTCCACACTTCCACTGCCGAGGGCCCCGGTTCAATCCCTGGTCGGGGAACTGAGATCCCACAAGCCACGAGGCGTGGCCAAAAAAAAAAACACCCCACAGTGAGAATGAGATATCACTACACACCTATCAAATGGCTAAAATTTAAAATAGTGATAACACCAAATGCTAGAGAGAATGCAGAGAAATTGGATCATGCATACATTGCTGATAAGACGGCACAGCCAGTCTGGAAAATAGTTTGGCACTTACTATACTTAACCCAGCAATTGTATTCCTGGGCATTTATCCCAGAGAAATGAAAACTGATGTTCATACAAACACCTGTATACCAATGTTTATAGCGCCTGTACAGCAATATTTAGCAGCTTCATTCATAATAGCCCCAACTGGAAACAACCCAAGTATTTCTCAACAGGTGAATGGTTAAACACACTGTGCTACATACATATCATGGAATAATGCTCAGCAATAAGAAGAAACAAACTATTGATACAACTTGGATGAATCTGAGGAAGTTTTGCTGAGTGGAAAAAAAAATCTGAGAAATGTACATGCTGCACAATTCCATTTATGTAACATTTGAAAATAAAAATTTTAGACCAAAAATAGATAACAGACCTACTGAAGCTTCACCTTTCTCTGACTTCTTCTTGACCCTCTTTTCAAAGGGTTCATTAGATTAGGTCAGACTTACCCACACTCAAGGGGAGGGGTTATACAGGATATGCACATCAATATAGTAGGAATCTTAGGAGCCATATTAGAATTTTCTCTGCCACTGGCTATATTTGGAGTGGGGCTAGCAGGGTTAGGTTGTTTCTCTAACCCCAGGGAATTTGAGCTCTAGGCTCTAGTCAGTACAATTTCAATTTGATAACATCTGCTAACACTGCCAAGTTACAGATCACATACAATTGTAAAATATTTTATTTGGGTTCTAGAAAATATAATTTACTGACTTGTTTTAAGTTCAGGTTGTTTTCATACTGACATACCTTATTATATTCCAAATCCGATTGAACTTCAAGCTTTGTTTCTTATAGTTGAAAACTGATTAATATTTTTAAGATTCTTAGTGAAAACCTTGACTTATATTGCTGGCGTTTTTCCCATTTGGAAAGAGGGCTCTGTGCATATAAACAGGCTTTTGTGCTAGAGATAGCTTTGCTGTTGCCAATTCTGACTTCTAGTTTTTTTTTTCCTCCCATTGCCCTGTTGCTCCACCCTCTGAAAGTCACTGAAATGGTCATTTCCTTCTGGAGGGATCTCTTCCCCACACTTACTTTTTTAAAGTACTTTTTTCAAGTTTAAGACTCAAAGAGATGATTTTCTGCCTGATTTTTTGGTCCTCTTTACCTGGACTGGATCACTCACTTGAATAAGATCCACTTATGAAAGCTGCATTCAGGAGCACTTTCGAAAATAAATGATAGCATGCTCACCATTTAGTTTGCCAGGCTTCCCTTGAAAAAACAGGTAAGTTCTGTTGAAAATATGTCTTTTTGCTCTTTGTTACAAATAGCTGCAGTATTCACGAACAATGTGACTGGACCCTTGGCATCATGTATTCTTGGTGTCTTCTCAAAAGAACCTGATCAATGCTGGTTCTCTCTATACTTGGGACTGTATCTGGGTGTGTGCTGTGTGGAGGGCTGAGCTTGCATCTTCCTGGGCAGATGTGGGCATGTTCTCAACAGAGGGGGCTGCACCTTTCTGTATTGCTTTATATTCCTCAGAGCCTTAGTCTTTCTAGGTGTAGTTAGCTTTTAAATACACACTTAGAGACCATATAGATTTAGTTAAAATGTAGAGACTTATTTAAGGAAGAGAATAGGAAAATGTCTAAATGGTTCAGTGTAGGTCATGCAGTTAAATTTCAGTACGGCTTTCAATGCAGACAAAAGCCTTTTTTGTCTTTGATTCTCATTTTTTAAAGCAAAATAACTGAGGCAATTTAATTCTCTACTCAGAAATTCGTGTAAATATTAGTGTTTTAAAAATGGTAATGGTAAACTCAAGTTCTTTCACTCTGAACTGACCCCAGGATTCTTTTCCATAATTAGGAACAGAGCAAAACCTACAACTGCTAACTGAGGGAGTTTGCAAGTAACTATAAAAATCTTTGTAGATTCAGTTTAAAATTGTAAAAAGAAACCACCCAGACTGAAAAGGCGTGTGTCAGAGGGTGGTGGGTGTGTTGGGTCAGTTGTGCCTGGTTTCTGGTTGGTTGCTCTTGTTGGTGAGTGCCCCTCCCTCAGCCTCTGCTTTCAAAACGTGATTCTAGATGTTCCCCCGAGTCAGCAGGACTCACCTGGCTTCAGCCATGGCTATAGTTTGGGAGGGTAGGTATTCAAGATAGAGAATGCACAGGTAGACATTGTGTGTGAGGTGGGAAGATGGGTGGTGGTGCTGGGATTCTGGCTTGTTACAGGCTCTGCAACAGAGGTTGTTATTGTAATGTGGAACTAATATTAAAGTCCTCTCCATGCTGGGTGTTTCATTTGCTAGTTTATGTAAGAGGCTAGTGTTCATAAGTGAAGGCAACACAGAATTTATATTGAGAACTGGGCATTCATTTAGATGTTAGAGTTATGTTTATGGATGCTAATAGGATTGTGATACTAAGCAAAGGATGTATGAAACTTTTGTTTGTCTTCACTCAGATGTACTTTTTCTAGTAACAGCTTTATTGAGATATAAGTCACATACCATACAATTCACCCATATAAAGTGTACAATTTAGTGGTTTTTAATATGTTCACAGAATATTTTAGAATGTTTTCATCACCCCCAAAATAAACCCCATACCCAGATGCAGTCCCTTCCCATTTCTTCCTTCCTCTAGCCCCTGGCAACCACCACTCTACTTTCTTTCTCTATGGATTTGCCTGTTTTGGGCATTTTATATAAATTGAATCATGTAATAGGTGGTCCTTTGTGACTGGCTTCTTTGACTTAGCATAGTGTTTTCAAGGTGCAACCATATTTAGTATGTTTCAGTACTTCATTCCTTTTTAAGACTGAATAATGTTCTATTGTATGGATAAACCACATTTTGTTTATCCATTCATCTGTTAATGGATACTTGGGTTGTTTTTACTCTTTAGCTGTTATGAATAGTCAGATATACTTCTAAAGTTTATATTTATTTTATGATAATAATGTATACACATAGCTTCTGGTATTAGATGTCTGTACCTTAAGGATTTTAAAAATTATAAAGCCACGAAATACATTTAGAACTAAACTACTTAAAGTATAAATCTGGACTTCCCTGGCAGTCCAGGGGTTAAGACTCTACGCTCCCAACACGGGGGGTGCAGGTTCGATCCCTGGTTGGGGAACTAAGATCCGACATGCCTCACGGTGCAACCAAAAAAAATAAATAAGAAAGTATAAATCTGTCTTAGTTTCAGATGGCATTTAAACTTCCTGTACAACCTCATGGTTTTCATCATGATCATTATTTATTATTCCTTCTTAAAAGTCTCCTCTTTTCTACTTTTCAGCTGTGGCTTTGGCTGTTTCTTCTCAGTTCTTCAGTGCCATTGTTCCCTAGGGTTTCCTCTGGGCCCTTTTCCCTGGATAGTCCCATCCACACCATCTATGAACAGCACCTATGTCTGGGATGGGTAAATCTTTCTCTAGTAGAACTCTCTCCTGTGATCTCCATAGCTAGGACCCACTAGACTTCCTTTAACATTCACTCACTTAGCTGACTTTCTGACCCAGAGAGGCAGCCATGAGTGGACAGCAGGAGCCATGCCAGATACTGGGAGATGCCCCCGTGCTCCTGGACACCCTGGGAGGAGAAGGGAGTGCCCTGTGGTGCCTGAGTCTGCATGAGGCGGGGCAACACCAGAGCTGAGCCCTAAGGAACATGAGTTCAGTGTTCTGGGTGGGGAAGGGACATGTTCAGTCACTTTCCAGAACTACTAGGAGTTTAGCAGAGCTGAAGTGACTGTTCTGTGAGCAAGGAGCTGGAGAGTAGGGCAGACCAAAGCTGTCATGAAGAGACTGGGGCTTCAGCTGAGGAATTTGCACTGTGGCCTGAAAACCACTGGGAGTCATTGAAATGCTTTAAGCCAAGAGGTGACCAAGATCAGTGTTTAGAAAGATGCCTCTGGCAGCAGTTACAAAAATGGATTGGAAGGACCAGGGCTGGATTGGGGAGTCTTACTTAGAAACCCAGGGGAGAGGTCCCTGTGATGACCCTTCAGCATATCCCATAGCAGCTTCTTTTCCTCATCTGTGCCTCTGCAGTCATAGACATGTCTGGTTTTTCACTCTACAAAGATTTCCTTAAGGGCAAGGGCTCTTTTATATTTCTGTGTCCTCAGTGTCATAGCATAGTGTTAATCAACTGTAGACACTCCATAAATGTGCACTAGATGAATGCATAGTTGTAGATGAGAGCTTTATTCTCGGTATCAGAACTTTGGGTTTTTTGGCAACTTTTGTAACATTTATATAGGTAATGGCAGCTTTTTTCTGATATTGTCAGCATGATTGTTGACCAGTGCTGAAGAGCCAGCAGGGGTTAGAGACCAAGAATTTATTGTCCCAGTCTACATAGTGTGGTGTTAGAAGATTGAATCGTTCTAGGTTGGAATCTTGTCAAACTCTCAAAAGAGTTGAGAAGTAGAAGAAAAGGGAAGGATGAGGACACAAACATCCCTAATTTTACAAAGAGGGTAGTTAAGGAATACTGGCTATATTGAAATACTTAAGAATGAAATGATAGGAAGTCTGGGATTTGCTTCAAAATAATATGATCACGGGGAAATGGGTAGAGTATGGATGGATAAAATAAGATTGGCCGTGAGCTGTAATTATTAAAGCTGGGTGATAAACACATGGGGTTCATTATACTATTCTCTCTACTTGTTAAAAAGTTTAATATTTTCCACAATAAAAAAATTTTTTTAGGGATAATACAGATGATTGAACAAGAAATAAAGGTCCAAATATATTATTTAACCTCCCAAAACTAGCTGCAAGAATATGCCTCAGCTGGGCCTGCAGCCTAGGCCAGCTGGGACATATCTCAGAACTGACATTCTGTTCTCCTTTGCAGGAAGCACACAGCACTGTACTAGAGTTTTACCAGTTATTAGCCACTGTCGGGCAGTTTTAGAACAATCAGAGGGCAGGAGAAAAACCTCCTCTCCCTCAGCCCAGCATACTTCACCCTAGTGAAAATGGCAAAGGGAGCTTCCCTGAGAGCTACTGACTTCTCCTCCCCACCCCCCAAGCAGGGGTGCATCAGAGGCCTGAGGGCTCCTCCCCATGGGCCTGTGAGGTTTGGGAAGCTGCTTTCCAGTGGGCATGGCTATATTGTCTTCTGCTCCTACAGCCTTTTGTGGGTGCAAGGCACATCCTCTCCCTGAATCCAAGGGTATTATATCCATTTCCTGTCTGTTTTGGCATCTTTCCATGACCATCACCCTCAGGATAACAACACAGAAATTATAACAGAGGCAGTAAAAATAGTGATATAATTCTACTGGGGGATTGGGGGGTGGGGGGGGTGATGGCCTAAATCACCTTCTAATCTAGTAGGAAGTTAGTAAGTGATGCCTAAAATAACTAGATCAAGAAGTAACAAAAAACAAAATGAAACAAAACAAAACCCAACTTATTAGTGATAAAAAGATAACCTCCCAGAAGAACTGAACAGAAATCTAATTAAAGGTTAGGGCCTCTGGAGAGAAGCCTTAAGAAGAAGAAGAGGGGCTTCCCTGTTGGTAGAGTAGTTAAGAATCTGCCTGCCACTACAGGGGACACGGGTTTGAGCCCTGGTCCGGGAAGATCCCACATGCTGTGGAGCAGCTAAGCCCGTGTGCCACAACTACTGAGCCTGCACTCTAGAGCCCGTGAGCCACAACTGCTGAGCCCACGTGCCACAACTATTGAAGCCCGCGCGCCTAGAGCCCATGCTCTGCAACAAGAGAAGCCACCATAATGAGAAGCCCGCGCACTGCAACGAAAAGTAGCCCCTACTCACCACAACTAGAGAAAGCCTGTGCGCAGCAACGAAGACCCAACGCAGCCAAAAATTAATTAATTAATTAATTTTTTTAAAAAAAAGAGAGGAGGGGGTGGGGAGGAATCATTGTTGATATTTCAACCAGGTATATGTAGTTCTTAATGGTTTTTAAATTATTGATGAACATGATAGAATGAAATAGGGATTCTGGAGAGTGGTGAAAATGAATGGCTGGAAGGAACTTTGAGGAAGAGAGCCCAGAGGTTGACAGTGGACAGACGGTGAGTGTTAGCTTACATGTCAGGAATGAGCAGGTTGGTAGTGTTACCCAGTCTTGAGGCTCTGACCAGAGCTTGGGTATATAGTTTCTGTGCCTGCACAAACCAGCATTAGGTGGGTGGTGTGTGAGGCCAGGTGATGGTCACTGGGATCCAGTCCAGGGC
The DNA here is from genome assembly GCF_028023285.1 of Balaenoptera ricei. Lineage (NCBI taxonomy): Eukaryota > Metazoa > Chordata > Mammalia > Artiodactyla > Balaenopteridae > Balaenoptera > Balaenoptera ricei. Next base: position 30,806,167 of record NC_082653.1, read on the forward strand.
CTATGGTCTCAACATAGAGTTCCATATAAAACTTAGGTTTAGAAAAAAAAAGTTGTTTTGTGTCACAGCAAAACTCACGGCAGTGGCAGCACTAGACTCAAGTTAGGATATGCTCAGCCAGTAGTCATAGAATCTTCCATCCTTGGCACAGCTGTGGCCTAGACTGGAAAGCTGTTTGTAAACAGGCCTAAGTTCTCATGGGAGGAATCAGTCCTCTCCTGGCCTTGCAGTGTTCAGAGTTATGTGGCAAGATTGGCAAGGAGCCAGGAGCCAGAGGGCAGCCATGACCACTTAAGCCCTCTCTGGTCCTAATGCCGGGTCTTCAGCATCTGCAGAGCCTGGCCTCTCGGGGAGAGTTGAGGAGCAGATGGGCCATAGTCAGGAAGGGTTCCCTGGCCAGGTGGAGCTGAGCCCTGGTGGAGCCGCTGGCCTCAGGGGGCCAAGGCAGCTGCCATGTGCATATAGACCTTGGGTTTTCTTAAAGCCTGACGAGTGCTGCCTTGAAGCTAGAAAACTTCACCTCGCAGAGCAGCCAGCTATCTTTTCCCATCCTCTCCCTGACTTAAATGCTTGTAACAGTGAAGATAGTTCTTGGTGGAGAAGATAAAAGCAAATTAGAGGTTCTCCCTTTTCAGACCTTCTATATTAAACAGTGATCTTTCCCTATTCATTCATTCATTCATTTGTAACTGCTTTGTGGATTGTACGTATAGATGCAAAACACCAGTGTTAAAAAAAAAATTGTTTTGTGGCAGTTGAGTATAATAAGTGTCATATTCTCTTACTTTTACAGTAAGCTTGGGCTCAGCCTATACCCACCATAGTTGATGAAATTCATTCTCAGCCTGTATCCACAGAGCCCCGTCCCCTTCCCTCAGAGACATGCAGAAACCTCAGGGCTTAACTGAGTCCAGAGATTTTCATTCACTGACTGCTACTCCTGGTGCCCTGGCCCATGGCCATGAGGTTTGAAGGCAGCTGTCCTCACTCCCATATGTGACAGGCTTGGGTGCAGAATGATCGCTGGTGCTTCAGAGCCTCACCAAGGCCTACCGTGCAGTTACTCCTTATTTCTCTGTACTTTCAAAACTCTAAAACATCCTCTCCATTTCCTTCATTTCCTTCCATTTCCTGGTTTTGAGGTTTGGGCCAGGCCATCTTCCTATACCGCCACTTCCTCACCCCACACCCCCCCCTGGGGAAGATCCGCCGCCGGGCGTCTGGGAGTCCCCCTGAGTCCGAGCCGGAGCCGAGTCCAAAAGGGAGCGGGGGCGCGAGCGGGAGCCAGGCTGGGCCCGGTGGGCGCCGCCCGCCATGAACCACAAGCCCCTGCTGCAGGAGCAGCCTCCTGCCTACAACCTGTAGGGCAGCCAGGGCTACTTTGTGCATAGCCCACACCGCTACGGCGCCCTCCCAGCCGCCGCCCTACCCCTACCTCCTCACAGGGTTACCCACCTACCACCCCAGGGTCTACAACATCCACAGTCGGAATGTCACCCGGCACCCTGCCAGTTCCATCATTGTCGTTGGAGGCTGCCCTGTCTGCAGGCTCGGGGTTCTGGAGGACTCCTTCACCTTCCTGGGCATCTTCTTGGCCATCGTCTTGTTCCCCTTTGGGTTCATCTGCTGTTTTGCCTTGAGGAAGTGAAGATGCCCCAACTGTGGAGCAAACTTTATTTAAAGGAAACAACACACCTGGCTTTCCCACACCCAGTTATGTTTTCCTAATTACACCAACCCCAGTGCCCAGGACGTAGGGCAAGGCTTCCCGTCCTGTGTAAGGTAGCAAGAACCAAACAGGGAACCAGAAGAATTCCAGGGCCACCTTTTCATCGAATGGTGCTGAGCGATCGTTTGTCACCGTCAGTCGGAGTTTCACAGTAGCAGAGGGGTTTTCTCCACTGGGAGGGTAGAAAAAAAATGTTGGCAGAAATACTCCAAGACAGGGATTTGATTTGAAAAGAGCTTATAACTACTGCTCTCGCTCTGTAAAATTATATAGCTTATATAAATTCCAGACATTTTCTGAAGGAAAAAAAAAGAACCTTTGCTTCTCTATGAAACCTTATAACTTTGGAGACTTACATGATAAACATTCAACAAAAGAAAACCACTTTTAGAGTAGTGTGAGTCTTGGGGACCAGCCACACTGGCAGCAAGTTTATATAGGTTCTTTTTTTTTTTTTTTTAATACATTTATTTATTTATATCTTATTTTTGGCTGTGTTGAGTCTTCATTGCTGCGCGCAGGCCTTCTTTAGCTGCGGCGAGCGGGAGCTTCTCATTGCGGTGGCTTCTCGTTGCAGAGCATGGGCTCTAGGCTTCAGTAGTTGTGGCACACGGGCTCAGTAGTTGTGGCTCATGGGCTTAGTTGCTCCGCAGCACGTAGGATCTTCCTGGACCAGAGCTCGAACCCGTGTCCCCTGCATTGGCAGGCAGATTCTTAACCACTGTGATACCAGGAAAGCCCTATATAGATTCTTTATGATTTTAAATTGTATGTGAATGTGGTGTGGCTCTACTTTAGCAAGAAATCAGGCTAATGGTTGGGATCCCAGCTGCCCTTAGGAGTGTTATGTGGCACAGGACACACAGACACCTGATGGGTCTTCAGAAGGTGCCATTAGCATCCAAATTTTTTGGCACCCTACAGTGAGTATAAAATCACCTCATGGATTTCTTTAAAACACTGAGGACATACTAATGTTTTAAAAGATTAAAATCTAAACAGAATTGGATGCACTAAAATCTGTTTACTTCTCCTTCGTTATGTCTTGTAACCTGGACTCTTCATTCCTCAAGACTGAGTAACCTCGTTTATGTAATTGTTTTTCCCCAGTCTTATTAAAAACCTTTATATGAGGACTGTAGCCATATTCTGCAGTTTTCCTTCTCTCAAGGAACCTTCTTATTTAGGATGATTACTATAATAAATGAAGGAAACAAAGAATATGGTTTCTCCTTGTCTATGATATCAAATCTATGTATCTTTGTATTTCTGATTATAAATGGTGGCTAGAGGGAGGATACAAAAACTTCAGATTCTATGCCCCATAATATTCTATGGCCTGAATAGGTAATATTGGACCTTTATTTAAATGTCAGAAAGAAAATAAGAGCATCAAAAAGAAAAGCAGTGGAAGCTTCTCCTCTCTTCTGCCTCTGTGAGTCTATGAAAGGAGTGCAAAGCACTGAATTGTTACTGTGCTGGGGCCTAAGCTGTAGCACTTTCCTTGCATTGCTGTAGGATGGGAGTTGACAAGAGTAGGTGGGGGGGAGGTAGGGTGGGATTAGGAAAAGAAGACGCTAATCATTTACTTACGTGACTCTTGTCATACTTACTGCCTTCATTTCAATAATTACCATCTTATTCAATAATTGTTTCATTTATAGTACCATTATCTCCCCAAGGAGGGCTGTGGTCCCTTAAAAATAAGCAGAGAACACACCATAACATCTGGCTAGTACCATGTGTGTCATAGGGTAGTAAGGACACAATTATCATACTTACTAATAAATTCTAAGGTGCACATTTTTTCATGCTCTAATATCTCTGAAATCATGATACATCTTACAATGATTTTAAAAGCAGTGTGTCATAGTGTAACTGACAGTGTTTTCTTAATAGTACACAAAATAATGCCTCTTTTAGTGGTGTCTTAGATTTGATGAACTACGTTAGGGATTTTATAATATTCTTGGTATAAAATTATTTAAGTTCAAATTGGTGTTATATTGATTGTCAGATGATATTCAGTGTAGTGAAACTTGGGATAAGGTTTTTTTTTTTAAAAAAGGACGTTATCTTGAAGTGAGTACATTAAGTGTCAAAGGGATGAAGGGCACAAAAGGAAGCTGCCCACCTCACGGTAGATCCAAGAATTGGAATTTGAAGCAAACGAGAGCATTTTGTCTTGAAAAGGGCACAAGGAGGTAGCAAGTAACCTGACTTGCTTGTCATTGGGGTCATTACCAGGAGTCTGAGAAGTCTTCCAGGTCAGACTAAAAACTGAGATCTGGTGTCAAGAGCAGGGGGACTGTAGGGGTTTGTGTTGAGTCTCAGAATATCACTTTTGTGTGGCAATTAAGCAAGAAAAACTAAAGGGATGAGGTGCTTTTCCTCAAGTGAAAAAATTTCATTAATCTCTTCCTGAAATGTTAATGTCTTTCTGCTTCAACGAGAAGGCTGAGTTAATGGTGCTATCTTATAACCCAATCACTCTATGTGTTTTTCTGTCACAGATTGCCTTCTCCCAGCACAGCAATTTTATGGACCTGGTACAGTTCTTCGTGACCTTCTTCAGGTAATTTCAGTTATACAAACTGTATCTGTTCTTTTGATTCAGGCACTTAATTTCATTAATTATCAGCCCATAAAAGATAAATGAATAATCCTATGTTTGCACAACAGATCAAACTAACTTTATATGTATTCCTGAAAAGTTACATGTCGGTTACAATACTGTAAATTCAATCTAATCTGATAAAATGAAGACATTTGGTTTGTATGTTCTGGCTTTTTGCGGCAGCTTTTCATGTACCCTATACTAAATGTAGGTAATTTAGTTCTTCATATGGGGAGGATTTGGGGTTGAAATAACATGTAATTAATAATGATTACTGGTGTGTGCTACATATATGCTTCTTCTTGTTCACGAGATGTTTCAGGTGATTATCTAGAGTTTTAAAGCTAAAAGTGATGTGTTAGGCCCTGAGATTCTTTTGTTTTTATACTTTTTTTTTCAGTTTAATTTTATTTTTAAGAAAATACTATTACACATAATTGAAAAAGTGCTACAGTGCAAAGAGAAAGCGACAGCATCCTGCCCCACACCTTCCCATCTTCACTGTCCCCATTTAAATTATTTTAATTGTTTTTTACTTCTCCATGCTTACACTTTTTTTTTTCCAAAGGAGAAAAATTATTTAATTTAGATAAATGCAAAAATGGATATTCAATATATTTCAAAATCCAATGCTGATTTTTTTTTAATCTAAAGCATTGCATTCCTTTCTATTTCACCACTTAATATTATAGTCATTACTATAAAGTATTTTCAACATTAGACAAGGAATTATACAGTTAGGTACAATATAACTTTCTTTCATGGCTGGAACAGATAGGGTAAACTTATTCAATTTACCCACTCTTTGCCCAATCTTCTGACAAATCCCACTAGGTTTTACCCTAATTAACATAATTTCCTAACGTTTTGCTCTGCCTAATGGATTTTGAGTATGTTCAACCTTTAGAGGCATCCGTGTCAGTGGCTTACACTCTTTCTTGATTTTTCAATTCAGTTATCTTTTGATGTCCTACTGTAGAAAGGTTTATTATCTTATGTTACCTCCACCAGGACCCCCCCACACACTATAAACACATAGAAATTCCCCTTCCTCCCACTCGTGTAATATAGTTACATCACAATGTTTGGCTAAATCAGGAGTCCCTATTTATGTTGTTATAATCATAAAAAACCTGTTTGCAGCTGAGTTGAACTATAATTATACTTCCCCATTTTTTGGGTGGGGGAATCACTCTTTGCTTATCCTAAATGTAATATTTGCCATATTTGGGGTTTTTAATTGTTTGGTTTTCTATGTAGCTACCCCTGATTTACCCCTATTCTCTGACAGAATTGAACAATCTCTCAGTATGGTCAAACACAAGCAAGTACTCTCCTGGTTTTAGTTTCTCTTGGAGATTTCTGCCCTAGAACCCTAGCCTGCTGCTTCCAAGTGCACTAGTTGTTTTTGAGGCCTGCTGCACAACTGTCATCTTGGGAATTTCTTTTGCCTTCCTCTTATATTAAAGTCTCTGTCTCCTCGATCCCATGTCTTTGTCTCCCTGTTTATTCCCTCCTTATATTGGGGCACATTCTCCAGGAAGTTTCTAAGAAAAGGTACGTGTGGAGGTAACTTTTCTATGACCTTCCCTGTCTGAAAATGTTTTAATTTTACCCTCACGTTTGATTGAAAATTCGAATACAGAATTCTAGGTTAGAAACATCTTCCATTAAAATTTAGAAGGCGCAGACTTCCCTGATGGTCCAGTGGTTAAGATTCCACGCTTCTGGGCTTCCCTGGTGGCGCAGTGGTTGAGAATCTGCCTGCCAATGCAGGGGACATGGGTTCAAGCCCTGGTTTGGGAAGATCCCACGTGGCGCGGAGCAACTGGGCCCGTGAGCCACAATTACTGAGCCTGCGCGTCTGGAGCCTGTGCTCCGCAAGAAGTGAGGCCGCGATAGTGAGAGGCCCGCGCACCGCGATGAAGAGTGGCCCCCACTTGCTGCAACTAGAGAAAGCCCTTGCACAGAAACGAAGACCCAACACAACCAAAAATAGATAAATAAATAAGCCTACACCTTTAAAAAAAAAGAATGAGCTTGTAAAAAAAACAGATTCCACGCTTCCAGTTCAGGGGGCATGGGTTCAATCCCTGTTTGGGGAAGTTCCACATGCTGTGCACCATGGCCAAAAAAAAAAAAGTATTGAGAAGGCATTTTGCTGTTTCTTCTTGTTTCTAGTATTAATATTCAGAAGGTTAGTGCCATTATAATAACCACTCCTTGTATGGGATCTGTCTTCTCTCTTTAAAAAAAATATATTGAAGTATAATATAAAATTACAGAAACACTTAGAAATCATTAATGTCTAGCTCAGTGAATTATCACAAATTGAACATGCTCATGTAACCACTACCCAGGACAAGAGTTTTTTTCCCCCTAGGGTATTGCCAGTACCCAGTGTCCTTTTTGACCCATCTCCTAGAGAAATGGAAATAAAAACAAATAAACAAATGGGACCTAATGAAACTTAAAAGCTTTTGCACAGCAAAGGAAACCATAAACAAGACTAAAAGACAACCCTCAGAATGGGAGAAAATATTTGGAAGCGAAGCAACTGACAAAGGATTAATCTCCACAATATACAAACAGCTCGTGCAGCTCAATATTGAAAAAAACCACAGATTTAAGGCATGTGGGATCTTCCCGGACCAGGGCTCGAACCCGTGTCTCCTGCATTGGCAGGCGGATTCTTAACCACTGTGCCACCAGGGAAGCCCAGATGGTCCTTAATTTGTATTGCCAATGTCTTTGCATTTTTCTGTGATACCTCTGGGATAATTTTTATCCTAAAATTGCTATATCAAAATGCAAAAACACTACCAAATAGCCCCTCAGAACAGTTGCATGAATTTACACTTCTACAGCAGGAATGTAATTTCTCTTACTATTTCTGCCTATTTCTCTTACTACCATTAACTATTTTTCATTATTTTTAATTTTGCCAATCAGGGAGGTGTCATTGGTACCTTGTTTTAATTTGTATTTGTTTATAAATGATATTTACTAATCTCTTATACCTTATAGTTCTTGTTTTGAATTATCTGTTTGTATCCTTTGCTCATATTTCTATTGGGATGTTCACCTTTTTCTTAATGAAGTTTAGGACCATCTTTTAACCCTATTTATGGTATTTTTCACCAAGCAGATGTGTCAGTTTTTTCCTTTATTTTCTTCATGAGCATTTTATCTATTGTTATTTTTTTTTTTATTTTTAGGTGTTCCTTTATCTATCTTGAATCTATTTGAATTATAGCTTTACTATATTTCCATATAAATAGGCTTCAGAAACTTGTCAATGAATGAAAGCAGGATATTAATTACCTCAGCTCCAAAGCCACACCATCCACTAGGCCAGGAATTCACTCTCTGTTTTATTTTTCAGAGTATGCCCATCTTAGCTCATTGGAGCTCTGTCCTAAATGATGCAATGCCAGCAATATGGAATGCTGGAAATGTGATTACACTTTCTCCCATTCACAAGGAGGTATCTTCTTTCCACAGAAATATAGATTTCAAAAGGAAATTGCCCTCTCTAGTGTTAACCACAGAAAAATTAAAATCTCAAAATCTTTTCCCACCCCTCCCAACATTTTTTTATTATGTTCACTCACTGACACCAACCATCTTCCACAGTTCCTCCAGAGTGGAACCAATGAATCCTCCTATATTCTTGCAAATTCAATATTTCTTGAATCTTTGCACTGTGACTTCCACCAAATTATAAGTCCCTCCAAGATAGTTGTCATCCCCTTCCTTTTTGGCCATGTGAGCAGTGGGGCTTGGGAGGGTGACACACTTAAATAGTTCTCCTCTGCATTTGCCTCAGGGGTACTTAGCTGATCCCACTGACCTGTCATATTCTTACTCTTTCAGAACCCAGCCTGTCTGCTCTATGAAGTCTTCTTCTGGCACATTCACCCCATAGTCCACGTCTTCTTGGACTCCACCCTACCCATGTTTTTATTATACCACGTAATCACGCTTTAATGCAGTTATTTAACAGTCTAGCACTTAAGGGCAGCCTATATACAAATGAACCTGTAATTTGACATGGGAAGATGAACAGGGCTAATTAGAGGCCTCTCCTACAAGTTTTAAATTGGGTTCTGAGAGCCTGAAACAGTTCTCGTATGACTCTCAGCACTAACTATACTTTAGAATTCACCTGAGGAGCTTAAAAAAGAAGCAGCAGCCTGGGCTCTGCCCCCAGAGATGCTGATTTAATTGGTCTGGTATGGGACCTGATCATCATGGTATTTTAAAGGCTCTCCAGTGATTCTTATGTTCAGCTGGCATTAAAAACCCCTGAGTTAGCTGAAAGTTGTGTGGATTCAGGGGCTGGGGCAGTATTACATCCATCCATATGCAAGCTAAAGCATAGGAGGTCAGATGGAAAAGAAGATCATTAACTACTGAGAGGATGTGAGCATGGCTTCAGCTGACAGCTTCATGATTCCTGTTCCTGCAAGAGCAGGTGGCTTTAGGGCTCTGAGAGAGCCCTGTAATTATTCCCCCACCACCAGCCAGTGACCACCACCTGGGTAGGGGTTATCTGGAATTTAAATTCTAGACTGTAATTATTTTACATAATATAGGAACAGTTTTTTTAAGTTCTACTGGTTTTTTCTTGCACCATTGAATGTGTCCCATGTCTTGTCCTTTGTTGGATGTTGTTGTTATGCAGAACTATATCCTAGAGTCATTCTCTCAGAAAAGATCTGAGAAAGAATTTGATACTTGGGGAGGACCTTTTATAAAGTCTGAAGACTGGAGTCTTGAGTTTTGCAACATTGTCTTCTATTTCTTTGTTTCCTCACCTTTAATTCTATTTGCTTGCATTCTGGACTTCTCTAGTAGATGAATGAGTACAGCTTTGGATCTGTCCTCCATATTTCTTAACTGAACTCTCATTTCTTTTTCACTTTCCTTTGCACTACATTCTAGATGAGCTCCTCAGCTCATTAATTTAGTCTAGTGTTGGGTCCATTTCTTTTGTTGAGTCATCTGATTAGGTTTTTTTATTTTAACATTTGCATTTTATTTCTAATATATGTTCCTTGTAGCCTTTTTCAATTTTATGAATGCAGTTTAGTTTCATATTCCTTTGTGAGATTAATAAATATTATTATTTTATTTTGAAGTCTTATTTTATGCTATTAATAATTGTCTCCTCAGATGCTGTTTGTTGTTGTTGTTGTTTGGTACCTCTCTTTCACAATGCTGGTTTTCCTCAAAATGTCTGATTTTTGGTTATGTTGAAGATTCTGTGTTTACCTGTGTATGGTTGCCATTTCTGTCTGTCACAGCCTCCAGTGAGTATGGAGTATGGAGGCAGAGTGTGCTGCTGGGTTAGGTATATTGTTAGTTGGTCTTCTGTATGAGAGAGTATCCATCCTGCCTGGCCTCTCTGGCCCCAGGACCAGAGCTCACTGCCTTAGTTGCTCTCTTCCATTGCTCAGCACAAGCAGGGAGGAGGGAAGAAGCCATCTGGTGTGGCCGCTCTGAATGCAGCTCCCCCCTCAGCACTCTGGCAGTTCTCCAGAACCCCCTCCCTCCTTGTATCCATATACTCTAGACTGACTGACTGACTGACTTCTTCCTTCCTTCCTCCCTTCCTCCCTCCGTCCCTCCGTCCCTCCCTCCTTCCCTCCCTTCCTTCCTTCTCTCTCTCCCCCCCTTTCCTTTCCCTCTCTCATACACTCACTCTCTCTTTCTCTCTCTCTCTCTCCCTCCCTCCTTCCCTCCTTCCCTCCTTTCTTCCTTCCTTTCTTTTAATTTTTAGAGACTTTATTTGTTTAAAGCAATTTTAGGTTTACAGCAAAATTGAGAGGAAGGTACAGAGATTTCCCATATACCCCCTGCCTCCACACATGCATAGCCTCCCCCATTATCAACATCACTTGCCAGAATTATACATTTTTTACTAAAGATGAACCTGCACTGATACATCATAATCATCCAAAGTTCATAGTTTACCTTAGGGTTCGCACTTGGTGTTGTACATCTGTGGGGTTTGGACAAATGTATAATGTCATATCCATTGTCATAATATCAGAGTATTTTTACTACCCTAAAAATGGAGCCCCTTTTTTACTTTTTAGCTGTCTCTAATCTGGCTTCCATCCCAACACCCCATCTAATTATTTTTTGTTGAGGGAAGCTAGCACATCTCTATTGCTAAATCCAAAAGTTAGTCTTTAGTTCTTATCATTTTGGCTTTGCAACAGTATCAGTCAACTGATCACCCCATCAGTGAGACTCTTCTTGCCTTTTGTGAGTCCATACTGCCCTGAAGCTGCTCTTTCTTGGCCTTCCTTGCTGAACTATCTTTTCTATTCAACTTCTCATTGTTGCTGTTCTTCCAGAGCTTGACCCTGGCCATCTCCTTACTCTGTGTTCTCTGATTGAAGTCTGCCATCCCCATCTGCAGCATAACATGCCCAGAAATGAACTTTCTGATCCTTCCTCACCAGTCTTCCCCACATCACTAATTGGCAAATCATGCTGCTGGTTCCAAGTCACTTCTTTCCCTTTCACACCCAACAGGCATTCCGTCACCACATCCCAGCAGTTACGGTTATCAACCTGCCCTACCTCTACTCCCCACCCGAGCCCTAACCATCACAATCTCGCCAGGACTATTTCCGTTGATTTTGGCTCCTTTACAACCCACAAAAAGTCCAGAGGAGACCTTTAAAATCATGAATTAGTTTGTATCTAACCACTTATCTCATATCTAGTGGCTCTGCATTGTATCTAAAATAAAAACCAGGGTCCTGCATGAACTGGCCTCTGTTCACCTCGCCACCTTCACCTTACGCTACTCTCTTCTGCATTCCCATTACATGAGCCTCCTTCTGTTTCTTAGAAAGCACCAAGCTCCTTCCCACCTCATGGCATTTGCACATACTTTTCCTTCTTTCTGGAACGCTCTTCTCCTTACCCTTTACCTGTATACTTTTACCCATTGCTTTGTTTTTCCAAACAAAAACCAATTCTCTGACATCAACTGACTGTCCTACAATTCAGTTCTGACACTAACCACGTGGAATCAGTGCACACCCCACAGGTTAAGGGCTCAGTCCAACAAGACTGCTCCTACTTCAGACGTCAACCACAAATGGGTCCCAAGGCTACCCATACTTCTGCCTGGCAAATACAAGTTTGGGTTGTTCCTGTGACCCCTCTCAGATTCAACAGTTTGCTGTTGCCTCACAGAACTCAGGAAAACACTATATTTAAAATTGCAGGTTTATTATAAAGAATACAACTCAGGAACAACCCAGTGGTTGTTCAACAACCCAGAGATGCATTGGGCAAGGTATGAGGGCAAGAGGGAGAGCACAGAGCTTCCATGCTTTCTGAGCATGACACGCTCCCAGCACTTTGATGTGTTCACCAACCCTGAAAACCCCCCAAACCTCGTCATTCCACATTTTTTCAAGGTTTCATTGAGTAGGCATGATTGGTGAAATCACTGGTCATTGGTGATTGAACTCAATCTCCAGTCCCTTTACCCTCCTGTGGAGGGGAGGTGCGCTGGGGGGCTGAATGGTCTAACCCTTTAATCACATGATTATTTTTTCTGGTGGCCAGCCCCGTCCAGAAGCCATTTAGGTCCTTCCCTCCCATGAGGGGAGAAAAGACACTCCTGAATTACATCTCCATAAACATGTTATAAAAAATAGTTAATTCAGACTCAAAACCACTGTCATTTTTTTATACCCTTCTGTATTATATAAATTACTTTGTGTAGAAAACTGGTAAAGATACATTTTAAAGATTTTTTAAATCAAAATTAAAAGATAGTTTCTTCCTTTTTAAGGCTGAGTAATATTCTCTGTAAAGATAAACCACAATTTGTTTATCTGCTCACCTCCTGATAGACATTTGGGTTGTTTCCAGTTTTTGACTATTACAAATAAAGCCATTATGAACATTTGTGTAAAAAAGAGGGGAGAGGATGCTCCTGTCACATAGGAGATTTCAAGGGTTTTAGGAGCCCTGTGCCAGGAATTCGGGACAAAGACCATATGTATATTTCTTACTATACCACACTCATCCTTCAAATTTCGGCACAGTGTCACTTCCTCCAAGATTCCATCAATGAACCCCCAAACTAAATTCTCTCCTTTTGTTCTACCCTCCCATGGAACTGTATTATTTTTCATCACGGTACTTACCACAGTTCTGTACTTGCGTACTATGTGTCCACAGTTAGACTCTAAGCTTCAGGAGAGCAGATACAGTGTCTCTTTTGTTTACCCCTCTATACACACACACTTTCAGCATCTAGCACAGAGTCATGCTCCAATATATGTGGAAAGTAAAGCAGACCTTCAGGAGAAGTGCAGAGCCATGAGGGACCATAGACACCAACCTCTCTGAGGGGAAAAAAGCTCGTGGTCCTGCTGATAGGAATGCAGAGGTCGTGTGCTAACTCGGTAGCTCCAATTAGCAGGTATGTTATGTTCTTGGACCATGTGTACAGAGTGAGGTGACTCAGCTGCCAAGTACCAACCCAGTGAGGATTAGTCACCTCAGCTGATTGGTGGAAGACTGAATGACACCATCAGAATTGATCAGGGACCACAGAATCTTGTGTAGAAAACAAGGACAGATGGTGTTCTTATCACTTCTCCCTTTTTTTGAATGTGGGAACCTTTGGAAAAGAATGCAGAACTTTGGTATCTAATGAGAACCTACTGTATAGCTCAGGGAACTCTACTCAGTGCTCTGTGGTGACCTAAATGGGAAGGAAATACAAAAAAGAGGGGATATATGTATACGCATAGCTGATTCACTTTGCTGTACAGTAGAAGTTAACACAACATTGTAAAGCAACTATACTCCAGTAAAAATTAACTTTAAAAAATTAAACTTAATTTAATTTCCATTAAGCTTCCATTGAGTTCAAAGACAATAAAATAAAGGACTTTTGCTAAATATTAAAAAAAAAAAAGAATGCAGAACTTTGGTTTTTCTGGATTTTGTTTAGGAAGTAGAAATGATGAGCTTTTAGCTGAGAATGGAGTCCTTTTCATGAGCATGAGGAAGAAAATATTTTCCCAGAGCAAGTTAACCAGGTCCAAAAGGATATACATGAAACATAAGGAGAGAAGGAAAGGTATACAGATAATCCTAAGCACTCTGAAGAATAGCTCATAGAATACAGAAGAGAGAATTAGAGTTGAGGTGGGGGTAGAAGGGGGTAGCTCAGTGATTCAAATGAGAAAATATCAGTGTGAGATAAGTTAGAAAAGGACTCCCAGACTTGGGCACAGTGAAGAGTAAACTCTAGATCCTGATAAATCCTTGGGCCCAGTGAATAGTAAACTCTAGATCCTGATAAATCCATTAAGCCCTCTTTGTGTCTTAATGAGATGCTCTCCCAGACTCCAGTAGGAGCCTTGTGTGTATAAAGAGGGAAATAATAAGACCCATTTGCTTGCTTTCTCTGAAAATCAAATGAGGTGATGCATGTGAAAGAGCTTTGTATCTGGAAGTGATGTGGTAGTGTGGTCAGGATAATGATTATTAGTAGAAGAGGGAGAGACAGACTAACACTCTGTGAAAATCTGTGTGACTGGAGTTAGAGGTGCCTTAGAGGATAGCATTTGGGTGAGAATAAAAAGGAGAAGCAGGGGATGTCCAATAGGAGGCACTGACCAATAGGAGGGACTGTAATGGGAATTTCTGATATTGGCAAGGTATGTTTTTGTAAAACTTTTAATTATCTGAACTTCTGCTAAGGTCCTTGCCAGATTGACAGCAGACATTTTGACACATCCATGTCTTGTTGATCATTTCATTTTCCAGAAGATGGAAGTGATATGGGGTCCTACCACTCTGGATCTAATTCAAACCAGAATGGTGAAGTGCACATCACAGGAACTTGGGAAGAAGCAGCAGTGTCTCTGTGTTTAGATTGGTTGGGAGGTCAAGGCCAGGCCAAGAAATGAATATGTAGTTTTTTTGTTTTTATTTTATTTATTTATTTATTTATTTTTATTTTTGGCTTAGACGGGTCTTAGTTGTGGTGTGCAGGCTCTCTAGTTGTGGCGTGGGCTCAGTTGTTGCAGTGCGTGGGCTTAGTTGCCTCGCGACATGTGGGATCTTAGTTCCCCGACCAGGGATTGGACCCACGTCCCCCGCATTGGAAGGCGGATTCTTAACCACGGGGCCACCAGGGCAGTCTCGAATATGTAGTTTTAGAAAGGCTAGACTTGTAAGGGCAGGAAAAGGAAAGTTCAGTACACTCTCAAAAGTATCATTCTACTTACACAATTACAGTTAAGCTGGTGAAAAACATCCCCAAACACAGAGCTCTCAGAAAATATTGTGTTTTCAAAGATATATATTGATACAAAAGATGGAAAGAAAGACCTAGAGTCAAGACATGGATTTCTGAGCATAGTCTCAGGAAAGTGTAAGCCTCTGATAAGCAGGGACAGGTTTAGGACAAAAAAGGACAAAGGATTCTTGTTTTTTCCTAGGTACAGAGCTGAAAAGAAGTGAAAGACCCTTAGCTTGGGGCCAGTGCCCCTGTGTTGAAAGAGAGAAATACACTTCTTTAAGAATGATCTTTGAATGCCATAGGAAAATGTTCATAATTGCAAGGCTGAGTAATGAACATATAGAGATTCACTGGATCAGTCTCTCTTCTTTTGTGTATGTTTGAAAATTTCCATGATTTTTTTAAAAATTACATTTGTATTTAAAACTATAGAAAACAATTGATAAGAGGAACTGCAGTAAGATGAACACTGAGTCACAGCCCCACCTGTACCCAGATTAGTGGTAGGAAAAAAAAGAAGGGAGGGGTATCAGGAAGTGCCACCTTTTTTGAAATAACTAGTAAATTCTTCATTGTTGTGTTATCATTGTATGTCGGTATGCTGTTTGTGTCTCTCAGAAAAACTGGAACAGGTGGAAGGAACTGGGTTGTTGGTGTTTCTAACAGGTCTGCATTGAAGACAGAAGCCCCTCAGGGATAAGGGGCACAGACCTTCTGAGCTGCACTGTTTCACAGTTCTGTGTTGAGGATAGTCCAAGAGAGGCCTCTGAGTGACACCAGACTCCTTGCCTCTGAGGCCAGCCCTGTATTCAGCTGCATCAGCAGCATCCTGACCAACTCATCTGTTTCATGTTCTTCCATGTGGATTTGCTGCCACCATGTGTTTATCTATTAGAATAAAAGTACCAGAAAGCAAGCTGATGCGGGGGGGGGGGGGGGGGGAAGCAGGATTATGCATAGAAACCATGAAAGACTAAGAAGGTTACTCTTCTCAGACTCCCTTACTGCTTCTTCCTATTCTCCCCAACTTCTCAGTGTTGGGGTGCCCCTAAGATACTCTTCTCTATTTGTATTCATCCCTTTGATGACCTCATCCAGATTCATTACTTCATTACTTCAAATACCATGTATATGCTGATGACTCTCAAATGCTGTCTCCAGCCCAGACCTGGCAACCAGCCCCCAGGCTTATGTATCTGCTCACGACATCTCCCCATAGCTTTCAGGTAGATGTCTTAGAACTCAACATGTCTAAAACTAAACTCTCTGCTGTCTCGCACCTGCTCCCCCCAGAGCCTTCCCTGTCCAGGTTTGATGGCAAGTTCCTCAGACCCTGACTTCTCTCTTTTATACCCTACATCCAGCCCATCAGGAAATCCTATTGCCTTGACCTTCAAGTCATGTCCAGATTCCAAAGTGCTTTTCACACCCCTGCTACCACTATCCTGGTTTGAGCCGCCCTCATTTCTCACCTAGACTCCTTTCTATTTCTGCATTGCTACTTTAATGGTCTCCTCAGCATAAATTAAATCATGACACTTCTCTGCTCAAAAACCTGCACTGGCTCATCTCACTCAGTAAAATCCAACACCATTATAATGCCTGTAGGGCCCTCGTGATCTGCCCTCTTCTTACCTCTATGTTTTTATCCCTGGCCTAACTTCCCCCCCGCCCCCACTCCAGCCACACTGGCCTCCTGAGGTTCCTCAAGAAATCCCAGGCACATCCTTGTCTCAGGCTTTGCACTGGCTGATCCTGGTTGCCCAGGCGCGTTTCTGCAGACCTTCACAAGCCTCCTCCCACACATCCTCTATGTCTTAGCTCAGATGTCGCCTTCTCAAGAATTAAGGCCCACCCACTCTGACCATTCTGCTTTAGAGTGCCACTGTCACTCCTGAACCTCTTTACCCTTATCATCTTTTTATCTGTGTAGTATTTACTCCCTTCTGACATGCTCTATAATTTGCTCACTTATTTTGTTTACTGTTTGCCTCCATCTGCTGAAATGTAAACTCCATGGGAAAAGTGGTCTTTTGTTCTGTTCATTGATGTATTCCATGAGCCTAGAACAGGACCTGCCTCAATAAAGTACTGATAAAAAGAAAAATAGAAACTGTCAGAAAGGAGGAAGGATCATCAGTGTCAGGACAGACGGGAAGCCCAGCAAGATAGGAACTGAAGACTCTCCACTGAGAACCTGGGGAGCTTCTCTTCTGTCAGGGGACCCATTGGAGAGGTCTGCACTCTGTGCCTCTTAGGGAAGTAATGGGCTGAGGGAGGCTTAATTTCTGTTTCTGAAAGGGCAGAAGCTCAGTCCTCCTAGCACCTTAGAGGGCCTGTCACCAGCCAGCTGTGGAGGCCTGTCTTCAGCGATCTGTGCGTTGAAGCTGCCTCTCGTAAAGCCAACCCCATCCTGCAAACACAGAGCTCAGCAAGAGAGTACCCAACTACAGGGGCAGAGAGCCTTGTGTCTGCTTGTAACACTCTGGAACAGTACTCTGTAACAAGCCCCTTTTACAAGTTAATGAGTGAAAATGCCAGTTTTAAAATTATTTAGCGGTTACTAAGAGGTTTATTTGTTAGGCTCATTAGTCCTTTTAATCAGAAGTCAGTCATTCTCTTTGCTGTCACAGTAGCTTTTCAAACCATTCGGTGCCTGGTTTAAGAGGCATTGAATGTTGAGAGAACATTGAAATCATTTGCAGTTATAAGACCACTGGGACTTCGTCTCTCCTAATACTTTTAAGAAAGTTTTTGGCTTGAATTTAGTTGTTTTATTTTATTTAAAAAATAGGTATTTACTTTGAGTATATATTACTAATATACATTTATTGTTCCTTATGAAAAGCTGGTTGTTACTTTGTTAACTTTTCTCATTTTTTTAGACTTTACCAGTAGATTTTTGCTAATTTGATTAAATAGCATGCTTGTTACTTGTCATAATTATCATAGGATTGTTTTTATTATTTGGGATAAGCCATGATGGACCATTCTGATAAAGGCCGGCAGGAAATCAAGGCTCTCCTCTCAGAGTACCTTGTGGAGACAGTATAGTCTAGTGGTTGGGTCGGGAAGCCCAGCTTATCAAAGTCTTCTCACACTTTGTTTCCTATGAACCAGGACATGGTTGTGATGACTCATCAGAAAGGAGCTTGGAGTTGGTATTTGGGGGATTGTTTCCCTGCCTGACATTGGGTGTGGATGACAGTGTGCTGATTCTGGGGGTTGGGATAATAACTCAGTACTTTCCTTTCTCACAGTTGTTTCCTCTCTTTGCTCCTGGTGGCTGCTGTGGTTTGGAAGATCAAACAAAGTTGTTGGGCTTCCAGACGTAGAGAGGTAAGCCTCAGTGGTTAAAGATTAATGAATCCCTGTAAGAGCTTTTTCCTTTGTATTTCCCTTAAGCAAGTCATTTTTGCTATTTAGTGATAATTGATGGACATATCTATAGAGAGAGTAATGTATGGTCAGTAGACTTCAATCAGCGCTATATAAGCTATAGTTCATTCTGTACCACATGGTTTTAACTTTCTAAAAGGAAACTAAGAATCATATTGACTTACAGGTGTCAACTTTATCCTTCCTACCAGAAGCTGGTTCCTTAACTCAGGCTGGAGATCTGAAGGCTTAGTAGCACAGCCTTTACAGGAGCCTTTCATGAGGATGAGAGTAAAATCTCAAAAATTTCTCATTATTCAAGGAATGATAAATGTGTGTCTAATTAAGTATTTGCTTGAGTTTTATTTATTAATGAGTGTTGATTTATTTCCAGAGCTCCATTCCAAAAGTAATATTAATAAGTCCAGCAAATATTTATAATTGGCAAATCAAATAAATAAACTTGATGAAAAATTACAACACAAAAACTGTTTATTGCAACTTTCACTCTGCCTTTTAGTCATCATGTCTATTGCGTTGTTGCTAAATAGAAGTGCACTAAGATCTAGACTTTGTGCTCTTTGGTTTTCTATATAAAACTTGATCTATAGACAAGATTTAGAAGAGAACAGAAATATCTAAAATCAAAATTCACAAACGTGCAGCACTGTTCATAGAACATTAGTGTCTGTAATGGGGTTAAGATAGGCTTCAGGATATGAGCCTCTTCCTGGGGGCCGTGACACCTTTTCTGACCCATGTAAAGGTGATGTTATCATAGAGGTAGTGTTACATCCTCTTTATTATGATTTTAAAAATTCAGTGGATAACATATTTAGAGGTTATTTTTCTTTTTAATAACTCTATTACTAAGATATTTTAAAATCTCAACAAATAGCACAGTATTCTGAAAAAATATGTTATCCAAATGTGTAATAAAAAAGTGAGAAGCCATATAAACTAGTACCAAGGAAGGAATCGAAAACTTGTCAAAATATTACTCTCTCCACAAAGTGTATTAGACCCAAGGAGTTTCAATTTGAGATGAGCTTATGGAGATAATAATAGTCTATTCCTTCTTGGATGCTTATGAGAATTAATTATTTCCAAAATATATAAACGGTTCCAGGGTAAAGGAAAAGATGGGAAGCTTAAAAGAATCCTGCTACATTTTATGCTTAGAAACCTTGAAACCAAAACCTGAGAAAGGTAGCACCAAAAAGTAAAGACCAGTTGTATAATGACTGTACGTGCAGCAGTCTAGTTTACCAGTGTAGAAAAGGGATCATTTCATACCAGAAAACCTACTAGGATATGTTATATCAGTGGGTAAAAAAATAAAACCTAAATTTTCAGTAGTGGCCAAGTAATCATTTAGTCATTTATTGATATTAACACTCATTCCTAGTTTAAAAACAAAACTCTTAGTAAACTCAAAAATAATACCTCCTCAACACTTTGAAGAATAACCAAATAACCAACATCACCCATGATGAAAAAATATAGAGGTACCCAATAAAATCCAGACAAGTTAGTCATATTAAGAACTGACATTTGAGCATTTCTAAACTGTAAGCACTGTTGTAAGAGGTTTTATATAGATTAACTAATTTAATCCTCACAACAACCCTATAAAATAGTTAGTGACACTAGTCCTGTTTCACAAATAGAGGAACTGAGGCTCAGAGAAGCAAAGTAACTTACCCATCACCACACAGTTACAATAAAGACACCAAACTGGGCTTTAAACTTAGAACTTCTGTTTTCACAGACCATGTTTCTAATCACAATGTAGTCCCCATAGTCACTTACTTTTGTTCTGGGTATTCTAGACTCTGAACTAAGAGAAAGAGAAATAAGAAGTTTTGTTACTTTTGGAAAGGGAACAAAATTATTATTTTCATGTAAGATGATTAAAACATCATATAGATTTACCTGCATAAAATTACTACTTAAGTATATAAAAAATAAACAAATGAATAACATAGAAGACAAACAACCAACTGGAAAATATTTTCAGTGTACATGAAAGAAAATAAGATGAACACCTGGTAGAGAAGAGGTTTTCCCCCAAAAAAGTATGCTTATTACACAGTTGATCAACCAATAAACTAAGCTTTTTACCTTTGTGACTTAAAATTTCTCTGTTACTGTGAACCTGACCATTCAAAATATATTTTATCTTTTCTAAAATATCATTCATGATTTAGCCCTCTCAGAACTGTAGAAAAGTGATTTGATATTTTTTATAACAACAAAAATAATAGCAGCTAATACTGCTTAAATCGTTGCTACATACCAGGCCCTGTTTTAAATGCCTTTACTCACATTATCTCCTGCACTTGTCATAAAGGAACTAGACTGGGAACTGGAGGCAGGTAGGCACTCTGTCTCACTGTGACTCCACACTTAGAATAGCAGAGAACCCAGAGGAGGGTTGTTGTTATGTGTATTTGTTGAGTAAATGGACCAATAGCTTTGTGAGATGTAGGAATGTGATTATTGACATGTTAACACAATGTTTAATATAAAAATGCCCTTCTAAAACAGAGCCATGATCTATCTAGCCCAAGATTCTGTCTCCCACAATAGTTCCAAGGGAGTGGTTGAAGTAGGGCCTCATTGTCTTCCACAGCATGACCTCAGAGCTTCAGTGACATGCACAGATTTCTGATATCCCTAATGATATATGATTGACCACACGCCATGTGCTAGGCACTGTGCTAGTTAAAGCATCTCATTTAATCCTACTGATACTTTTATGGGATTAAAAACCCATTTCAGAGAGGAGGGAACTGAAGCCCAGAGACTTTAAACACCTTTTTTAAAGTCACACAGCTGGAGAGTGTTGAAGCAGGTATTCATAGCCAAGCCTCCCTAAATCCAGAGCCCCTAGTTGTCCCTCTGCTCTGCAAAACTTCATGGTTTTTTGTGTTTAGCTTATACCACCTCTCTGAACAAAGAGCTCTTTCAGTTCCTATCTACTGTGTAACAAAGGATAGTTTTTGTTGCTGTGTAAATACTTGGTTCAAGTTTCAGCAGGAAAAAAGAAAGCCTGGCTTTAATCTAGTAATAAAAGTATGAGGAGATAGGATAATTTATTTTATGTGTTTAACAAGCAGGCATCATAGCATTATATCCATCAGTACATTAGTATGTATCTCTAACAGATAAGGACTTTTTCTTTAATATAACAGTACTGTCATCACAGCCAACAAAATTAAAATGTTAATACCTGGTCCATGTCCACTTTTCCCCAGCTGTCTCAAAAATATCATTTTGGACTTGATTTGTTTGAATCAGGGAGGATGAGGTATTTTTAATATGTAGTATTCTCTAATAAAATCCCCTCAGTGCTCTTTGCATTAATGATTGCTATATTACTTATCAGCAACTTCTTCGAGAGATGCAGCAGATGGCCAGTCGTCCCTTTGCCTCTGTAAATGTTGCCTTGGAAACAGATGAAGAGCCTCCTGATCTTATTGGGGGGAGTATAAAGGTGAGATTGTATTTCAAAAGTCCCTGTAACTTAACTTATCAAAACTCATGCTTCTAAGTCTGGGGAACCAGAGAGAGCAAGAGCCTCATTCTGTTGCCTCTTATGTTATCCTCTCTCTTTCTTCTTAACAGTAAGTCCACACACTGAAAGTGTCAGGTATTCTTTTGCTTTCATTTTCTAATCTTTGATTCACGTTGTTAAGCAGTCTCATATTCAGGGAATTTTAAAATGTAAATAACTTGTCTGATATTCTTGTAAGTTTTCTGTGGCGTAATACTTAAAAACTTGAAAATAGCTAAATTGAACCATTGTTCCTTGTAAGTATTTTGGGAGATTTTTTAAAAGGGGAAAAATCATGATTGACTATGAATTCTGTAGTCAAAATAAATAATTCTGACCCCCCCCACCATGATGAAGAAAATGATAAGACTTTCTCTTTTAACAAAATGATGAAATATTTCAGATACTCTTGGGAAACAGCTATATGTTCATGGAGATATTATACACACACATATAAACATATGTGTATGTATGTGTATAGATATATTATACATATATATATATATATATATATATATATATATATATAAAACCTATATGTCCTAACATACTTATTAAAGCATTACTGAGCTTACAGGAAGTATGTGAGATTTCCAGGGACCGCTCTCCTTTCCCTCCTCCAAAAAAGAACAAACCATGAACCAAAACCAGAGCCATGTGTGGTCTAACGTGGTTCTAGACTGGTAACACACCACATCTCACAGCTGAAGTAGATGTAGAGCCTGTCTGAGGGAAAACATACCCAATTCAGCCATGTAGGACTCCCATGGATCAAGACCAAGGAATCCGTGATCACCAAGGACAAAAGAGAAAAGCCATGAATAAGAGTCAGCAGAAACAACAGAATTGACATCTAATGAATATAATATAGGTCTGTATGAAATGTTTAAAGAAACGAAAGAATCATAAAGATGAGGAAGCCATGAGAGTCAAGAATGGCCAATCACACCTGAAAAAGAACCAAATGGAACTGTTAGAAATGGAAAATACAGTAGTTGAAATTTTTTAAATAATTCAGTTTACATGTTAAACAGCACATCAGACACAAGTAAGGAGAGAGCTTTTGAGCTGGAAGATGACTCTGAAGAAACTACACAGGCTGCAGAACAGAGAGACAAGGAGATGGAAAATATGACAGATAATGAGAATATGGAGGATAGAATAAGAAGACTTAACATATATATTATCACAGTCCCAGAACAAATGAATGGAGGAGAGGCAATATTCAAAGAGCTGAGAATTTTCCAAAACTGATGGAAGACATGATTATACAGATTCTAGCAAAACATATTGTAAGCAGGAGTAAGGAAAGAAAGCAGAGGGAAGGCAGGAGAGAAAGAAAACTACAGTTGGGTTTATCATAGTGAAACTGTAGAACTCCAAAGACAAAGAGAATGTCTTAAAATTAGCCAGAACAAAAAAAGATCACTACAACGTGGAGAAATTGGAACCCTTGTGTACTGTTAGTGGGAATGAAAATGATGCAGCTGCTGTGGAAAACAGTATTTCTCTTCCTCAAAAAAATAAAAATAGAATTATTATATGATCTAGCAATTCTATTTCTGGGTATATACCCAAAAGAATTGAAAGCAGGGTCTTGAAGATATATTCGCACACCATGTGCATAGCAGCTTTATTCACAGTAGTTAGAAGTTGGAACCAACCTACCATTGAGGTATGAATGGTTAAACAGAATGTGGTATATATACACAATGGAATATTACTCAGCCTTAAAAAGGAAAGAAAGTCTGACCAATGTATGTATGTACATAGATGAACATAGGTGAACCTTGAAGACATTATGCTAAGTGAAAGCCAGTCACAAAAAGACAAACACTGTATGATTTCACTTATATAAGGTACCTTGAGTAGTCAAGTTCATAGAGACAGAAAATAGAATGGTAGTTGCCAGGGTCTTGGGAGAGGAAGGAATGGGGAGTTGCCGTTTAATGGGTATAGAGTTTCAGTTTTCCAAGATGAAGGAGTTCTGGAGACGGATGGTGGTGATGGTTGCACAACAATATAAATGTACTTAATACCATTGAACTGTATACCTAAAAATGGTTAAGATAGTAAATTTTGTTATGTGCATTTTACCACATTAAAAAATAACTGGGGAAAAAAAAAACAGATCACCTACAAAGGAATGACAGAGTGACAGCTGACTGACTTCTTAGGAGCTACAAGAGAGAAGAAGAATGTCTTCAAAGTATTGAAAGAGAAGAACTGCCAACCTAGGATAGTGTACCCAGTAACTACCTTCCAAGAACAAGGATAAAATAAAGATATCCTCAGATTATGGGAAAAACCGAGCACTTGCCACCAACAGACGTGTATAAAAGAAATGTCTAAAGGATGTGCTAGAGAGGAGGGAAATTACCCCAGGAGGGTGGAATAAGAGGGAATAGTGAATAAATCAGATGGTAAACATGTGCCTAAATCTAAGCAAACGTTGCCCTGATAAAATAGTGATAATTTGTGGGATTGAGAAGAATAGACAAGCCTACGTGACACCCCATGTCACACGTCAGCAGCATACGGCACAGCTGGCTGCTCCTTAAAATGCTGTCTTGACTTTTCTGTCAGGACACCACACACTCACCTTCTGGCTGTTCTGTGCTCTGTATTCTTCGTTCAACCCTCTTCATCTCCCAACATCTTTTAACGCTCGTGGCCATCTCAGGCTCAGTCTTTGCGCCTCTTCTCACATCTTTTACACCTACACCATTGGTGATTGTCTTAGTCTGTTCAGGCTGCTATAAAAAGTATCAGAGACTGGGTGGCTTATAAATAATGGAAATTAATTTCTCACAGTTCTGGAGGCTGGGAAATCCAAGATCAAGGTGCTGGCAGATTAGGTGTCTGGGGAAGGCTTGCTTTCTGGTTCATAGATAGTGACTTCTAGCTGTAATCTTTTTTTTTTTTTTTTTTGGCCACACCATGCAGCTTGCACCATGGGATCTTAGTTCCCCGATCAGGGATTGAACCTGGGCCCTTGACAGTGAAAGTGCAGAGTCCTAACCACTGGACTGCCAGGGAATTCCCTCTAGCTGTAATTTTACATGGTAGGAGGGGTGAGGGAGCTCTCAGGGTCTCTTTTCTAAGGGCACTAATGCCATCATGAGGGCTGTGCCCTCATGACCTAATCATCTCCCAAAGGCCCTACTTCCAAATATTATCACATTGGGTATTATAATTTAACATATGGGACTTCCCTGGTGGCTCAGTGGTTAAGAATCCACCTGCCAGTGCAGGGGACACGGGTTCGATCCCTGGCCCGGTAAGATCCCACATGCCGCGGAGCAGCTAAGCCCATGCACCACAACTGTGGAGCCCACGTACCGCAACTACTGCAGCCTGCCTGCTCTCGGGCCTGCATGCTGCAACTACTGAGCCCACGTGCTGCAACTACTGAAGACCGTGCGCCTAGAGCCCATTCTCCGCAACAAGAGAAGCCACCGTAATGAGAAGCCCACGCACCACAATGAAGAATAGCCCCGGTTCGTCGCAACTAGAGAAAGCCCATGCACAGCAACGAAGACGCAGTGCAGCCCAAAAAAAAAAATTTAGCATATGAATTTTGGGAGTACATAAATATTCAGAACATAGCAATGATCTTATCCATCATGGATTTAAACACCATGATGTTTAAACCTCTCCCCTCAAACCTCTCCTGTGAGTATCCAACTCATGTATCAAATTGCTTGCTCAGTGTTCCCACTTGGATGTCTTAATAAGCATCTTAACAAATTTAACATGTTCAAAACTGAGTTCTAGATACTGTTCCCCACACCTGCTCCTCTGGCATAACTTCCCCAACTCATCATCCTAGTTGCTCAGGCCAGAATCGTCCTTGACTCGTCCTTGCTCTCATCCTCATTGGATAGCCAGTCCATCAGCAAATCTTTTTGACTTTATCTTCAAAAATATTTCCTGACCACTGTGCACCACCTCCACCACTGTTACCTGTCACCTTGATCTAGGCCATTATCCTCTCCCACCTAGGTTTTTGCAGTTGCCTCATAACTGGTTTCCCCACTTCTGCCATTTCACTCATCTATTCATCCCCTGTGCTGTAGACACAGTGGTTCTGGAAATGATTTTCTTCAACCAATTTGAAGAAATTGATGGCAGAATCCTAAAGATGGCTCCCAAGATTCCTGTCTCATGGATATTCAATCAAACACTACTCCAGGTTCTGCTATGAAGAGATTTTGCAGAAGTAATTAAAGTCTGAGGGTAGTTAATATTAAGATAAAAGGAGAGCTTTCTCTGGCTGGTGGCAGAAGAGGAAGCATGAGAAGCACTTGAGCACCATCACTGGTTTCAAGCTGGAGGGACCAGGTAGGGGGAAATGTGAGTGGCCTCCAGGAGAAGAGTGGCCCCTGGCTGATTGCTAGCAAGGAAATGGGGACCTTAGACCTAGAGCTGGAAGGAACTGGATTCTGCCAACTTGAATGAGTTTTGAAGCAGGTTCTTCCCCAGTGCCTCCTGGTAAGAGTGGAACCCAGCTGATAACTTGACTTCCACCTTCTGAAGACAAGAGCTGAGACCCTTGAGACCTTTGTGAGATAGAGCTGAGAATTTTTCCAGAACTGATAGAAGACACGAATAGGACCTATATCCCTAAGCAGAGAGCCCTACAGAGCTCTTGCCTGGACTTCTGACCTACAGAATTGAGATAATAAATAGGTGCTGTTTTAAGCACCGAAGTTTGTGATTTGTTTCATAGCAATAGAAATAGGGGCATCTTTAAAAATCACCTCTAAAGGCTGTGAAGGTGTTTCTTCAGAAACACTGCTTTAGGTAATTCTTTGTTTTATTCCACCAGACTGTTCCCAAGCCCATTGCCCTGGAGCCGTGTTTTGGCAACAAAGCTGCTGTCCTCTCTGTGTTTGTGAGGCTCCCTCGAGGCCTCGGTGGAATCCCTCCTCCTGGGCAATCGGGTGAGTAGATGAGGGTCATTGACAAATGAGGTTTATGTTTTAGATGTGTGAAGGCTCCTTCCCTTTCGTAGAGAACTTGGTTATAAAAGCAATATTGCATTCAGGCAGACCTCGGAGATATTGCAGGTTCGGTTCCACAAAACGTCAATAAAGCAAATATCACAATAAAGCGAGTCACATGAATTTTTTGGTTTCCCAGTGCATATAAGTTATGTCTACATTATACTGTAGCCTGTTAAGGTGCAATAGCATCATGTCTAAAAAGACAAGGTACATCCTTAATTTAAAAATGCTTTATTGCTAAAAATGCTAACTATTATCTGACAATGCGGGGTTGCCATAAACCTTCAATTTGTTAAAAAACAACAACAACAACAACACAGTATCTGTGAGGCACAATAAAATGGGGTATACCTGTAGTGCCTGCCTCGTGTCGTTGTGAGGATTTGGAGAGATGATCCCATCGCCACTGTATTCCTAACCCATCTTACCTGAGGTCACCATTCCTTCCTGGGAAAAATCTGGATCTCCGCACTGCCCCAGCCGCCTCAGCCTGCCAGTGGTATTGGTGCTTCTGGCCAAACCTTCTTTGCCGCCAGTGTTTCCAGTCCCCCAGGTCTGTGTTGCTCCTTTACTATCTTTTTCCTTGCTCTGCCTCTAAATGTAGGCTTTCTCCCTCTTCACTCCATATGCTCTTCCTCTGTCATCTTACTTGCTCTCATGGCTTCCAGCTAGCTCCCTCAAGCTAGTGGTTCTCAAATTGGTATTTCTAACACTACTGTATTTCTTTTTCTTTTTCACTCTAAGTATAAGGCACAAACAACAATTATAACATCCTAAAGGAAGTTTTTGAAAATTTATTCACAATTCTACCATCCAACACCCACCAATTTTCACTGTTCTGTTTCCTTTCCAGCCCTTATCAGCAATTTAGTTGCAGTGATTGTATAGCTAATTTTTATTCTTCTTTTTTCATGTAACTATCATAAACATTTTTACAACTTACTGTATAGTGTTTTACCCATCTTTTACACTACTCCATCAAATACTTGAATCATAATTTAGATAAACATTCTTTTACTGTTGAACACGAAGGAAATATGGAATATAGTTTTGGAAGTATTTTGATTAATCATGGAGTACTTTGGAGGGATGCCTCAGACAATATGAATGTTTTAGACAACTTTCAGTTGAGATGATTCTTCAGGCCTCCACTCCAACTCAGCTTTCGGAAGGTCTGGGTCCGTGGTGTTCTTATGAGGGAGGACATTAGGCATGGCCAGGTCAGGATTTATTGTCTTCATTTCATAAGCAAATGGCTTGATTTGCCCTCATCTAGGGATTCCTGTGAGTTCAGCCCCTAACTTGGCCTTGTCCATGTTGAGGGCAGAATGACCCATTAACCTGACGCTCTGGAGCAGTGTCTCCTGGTCTCCTGCCCAGCTCAGCAGACATTGACTGGTGCTCCCTGAGGGCAAGGTACTGGCTAGGGGTGGGAGGGGAGCGGTGACAGGCTTGCAACACTGTGGCCTTTCCTCCTCCAGACTTTGCCTGATGTGCCCCAACCCCCTGGACTCCTGATGAAGACCTGCTCACTGCTTGAGAGCTACCCCAAGGGTGGGGCCATCCCTGCCACCCCTTCTCTAGCCCCCATTTCATTCATTCATTCATTCATTTTTATTGAAGTATAGTTGATTTACAGTATTATATTAGGTTCAGGTGTACAACATAGTGATTCAATATTTATAATAGATTGTACTACCTTTAAAGTTATTACAAAATAATGGCTAGTCTCCTTTCCAGTCTCTACACCTTAAGATTCCTCCTGCTAAACCCTGGGCTTTTTTCTTTTTCACTGTGAGTTTATTATTCCCCAAAATTAAGTAATCCCTGTCTTTCCCAGGTTAATATCTCTAATTCTTGTCCTCCTTGCCAAGCTTCACACCCAGTTATTCAATTGCCTACTTGAAATGTCTACTTGGATGCCTGAAGGTCTTATCAAACCTAAAATGTCCAAAATGGAGCTTGCCCTCTTTCCAACCAGTTGGTCCTTTGATCTCCATCTCAGTAAAGGAATTCATTATTCAGCCAGTTTCTCAAGCCAGAAGCTCAAGAGTCATCCTAGGCAGTCCTCACCTCTCTATGTATAATTCACGGGCGAGTTCTGCTGGTCCTACATCTGGAGTCTTATTCTTCCACTTTGTTTCATTTACTCTACCACGTCTCTCATCTAACCTTAGCTGCCATCTCTCCCCTGTAGTCTGCTTCTTCTACCCTTGACCTCTAAAATCACAGCCCCAACCCCCTCCCACACCCCCATCCAAGCCATTCGCCTGCAGTTAAAATCATTCTTTAAATAAGTAAATAAATAAATAAATGATGGTTATATTTCCCTGTGCTGTACAATATATCCTTGTTGCTTATTTATTTTATACATAGTAGTTTGTATCTCTTAATCCCATACCCCTGTCCTGCCCCTCCTGCCTTCCTTCTCACCACTGGTAACCAACACTTTGTTCTCTGTATCTGTGAGTCTGTTTCATTATATATATTCATTTGTTCTCTTTTTTCAGATTCCACATATAAGTGATAACATGGAGTATTTATCTTTCTCTGTCTGACTTATTCACTAAGCGTAATAATCTTTAGGTTCATTCATATTTGTGCAAATGGCAGAATGTCATTATTTTTTATGATTGAGTAGTATTCCAGTGTGTGTGTGTGTGTGTGTGTGTGTGTGTATAAAAAACATGTTCATTATCCATTCATCTGTTAATGGACACTTAGGTTGCTTCTATATCTTGGCTATTATAAATGATGCTGTGAACGTTGCTATGAACGTTGTGGGTGCATGTATCTTTTCAAATCAGTATTTCTGTTTTCTTTGGAAGTATACTCAGGAGGGGAATTGCTAGATTATATGGTAGTTCTACTTTTATTTTTTTGAGGAACCTCCATACTGTTTTCCACAGTGGCTTCACCAATTTACGTTCCCACCAACAGTATACAAGGGTTCCCCTTTCTCCACATCCTCACTGACACTTGTTATTTGTGATCTTTTTGATGATAGCCATTCTGACAGGTGTGAGATGATACCTCCTTGTGGTTTTGATTTGCATTTTCCTTATGATTAGTGATGTTGAGCAACTTTTCATGTGCCTGTTGGCCATCTGTATGGTGCCTGTATGTCTTCTTTGGGAAAGTGTCTATTCAGGTCTTCTATTTTTTAATCGGGTTGTTTGGTTTTTTGATATTGAATTTATGAGCTATTTATATATTTTATATTAACCCCTTATTGGTCATATCATTTCCAAATATTTTCTCCCATTCAGTAGGTTGTCTTTTCATTTTGTCAGGATTTCCTTTGCTGTGCAAAAACTTTTAAGTTTGGTTAGGTCACATTTGTTTATTTTTGCTTTTATTTTTTTTGCCTTAAGAGACAGATCCAAAAAAATATTTGCTATGATTTATGTCAAAGAGTGTTCTGCCTATGTTCTCTTCTGGGATTTTTATGGTTTCAAGTCTTGGACTTAGGTCTTTATGTATATGGTGTGAGGAAATGTTCTAATCTCATTCTTTTACATGTAGCTGTCCAGTTTTCCCAGAACCACTTATTGAAGAGACTTTTCTCCATTGTATATTCTTGCCTCCTTTGTCATAGATTAATTGACCGTAAGTGCATGAGTTTATTTCGGGTCTCTCTATTTTGTTCCACTGATCTATGTGTCTGTATTTGTGGGAAAACCATGATGTTTTGATTACTGTAGTAGCTTTTTAGTATAGTCTGAAGTCACGGAGCGTGATATCTCCAGCTTCATTCTTTTTTCTCGAGATTGCTTTGGCGATTCAGGGTCTTTTGTGGTTCCATATGAATTTTAGTATTATTTGTTCTAGTTCTGTGGGAAATGTCATGGTTATTTTGATAGGGATTGCCTTAACTCTGTAGATTGCTTTGGGTAGTATGGACATTTTAACAATGTTCTTCCAATTCAAGAACACGGGATATCTTTCCATTTCTTTGTATCATTTTCAAATTCCTTCATAAATGTTTTGTAGTTATCAGATTATAAGTCTTTCACCTCTTTTTAAATTTTTTTTAAATTTTTATTTATTTTATTTATTTATTTTTGGCTGCATTGGGTCTTCGTTGCTGCGCACAGGCTTTCTCTAGTTGCGGCGAGCGGGAGCTACTCTTCATTACAGTGCATGGGCTTCTCATTGCAGTGTCTTCTCTTGTTGCAGAGCACGGGCTCTAGGCACACAGGCTTCAGTAGTTGTGGCGCGTGGGCTCAGTAGTTATGGCTCATGGGCTCTAGAGTACAGGCTCGATAGTTGTGGCGCACAGGCTTAGTTGCTCCACGGCATGTAGGATCTTCCCAGACCAGGGCTCGAACCCATGTCCCCTGCATTGGCAGGCTGATTCTTAACCACTGCACCACCAGGGAAGCCCCTTTTACCTCTTTGGTTAAGTTTATTCCTAGGTATTTTATTCTTTTTGATGTGATTTTAAACAGAATTATTTTCCTGCTTTCTCTTTCTGGTAGTTCATTATTAGTGTATAGAAAAGCAACAGATTTCTGTGTATTAATCTTGTCTCCTGCAACTACTGAATTCATTTATTAGTTCTAATAGTTTTTTGGTGGAGACTTTAGGGTTTTCTATATATAGTATCATGGCATGTGCAAATAGTGACAGTTTGACTTCTTTCCTTCCAATTTGGATGCCTTTTCTTTCCTTTTCTCGTCTGATTGCTGTGACTAGGATCTACCTCCCGTTTTAAATGGTGCCCTTCTCTGGACTCCCGAAGCACCTGGCTCTGTCTTTGCTATAACAGTGGTCACTGGTGTGGATTCCCCACTCCATGCCAGGTACTAAACCTGGCACTTAAAAGCTACCCCCCTCCCCCATTTTATAGACTTAGTGAGGTGGAGTAAGAAGCTCCTCTAACATGGCTCCTGGGGGCCTCAGCAGGGCTCTGAGCCTGTCTGGCCTCTTCCCATGCATAGGAATCCAGCTCCCCCAGGACTGTGCCTTCCCTAATGAACATCAAGTTAATCAATTACCAATACAAAAAGGAGAATGGACCCACCAGTCCCCAAAGCAAAGATGGTAGCGGAGGTGGTGGGGTGATAAGCCAGGTACCATTCTAAGACTTTACATCAGTTCACTCATTGACTTCTCATACAAGCCCTGTGCTGTTCACCATTTACAAAAGAGGAAACTGAGGCACAGGGAAGTTAAAGAACCTTGCTTATTCCAAAGTCTGGCCCCAGAGTCTATCCTAACCCTTATCATGGTGTAGATATCAAAATAACTAGTGCTAGCTGGCAATGTGGAATGAATCTTAATTTCATCATAAAGACTGCAGCTTTTTCTTGGAGAAAAAGACAGGAGAAACTTAATGCTTAAAGCATGTCTGCAATCTTATTTAGATGCTCCCACCACGAGGCAGAGCACTTTGCTTGGTAGATCTGCTGAAAAGTAAGGTACTCCTTTTGTGTAAAATTGGGGGAGGAGGAGAATATGTACTTGTACAAATAAACCCTGAAAGAATATATACAAACTAATGAAAGAAGTTACTCTGATGGAAGGGGGGAATATGGAGGGAGACACAGGTTAGAGGTAAGATTTTTCCCGTGTATGTACTTTATTTATTTATTGCACCATGTGAATGTAAAAAGAAATTTTTTAAATTATTTTTTAATAAAAACAAGCTGCTCCTTAACATGTGTTCCCTCTGTGGGTTCTCCCAAGGTCTCGCAGTGGCCAGCGCCCTGGTGGACATTTCTCAGCAGATGCCAATAGTATACAAAGAGAAGTCAGGAGCGGTGAGAAACCGGAAACAGCAGCCCCCTGCACAGCCTGGGACCTGCATTTGATGCTGGGGCCAGGACTCCCTGTGAGCAAGGAGTGGCGTGCCAGAGCCGTCTGCAGAGAGGGAGCAGGCAAGGAGACACTGTGCAGGGCAGAAGACTGGAAACTCTCGAAACATCCACCTCATCTGCATGTTCACAAGCTTTCTTTGACGGTTTCTCCCATCTGTGCTCCAGCATCTAACCTTTTACTTTCATATAGGAAATAATTGATTTAGTTACAGGTCCAGGGGTGATCCAGTTGTTGCTGGAGGAGGCCGGTGTAGAGCGAGTGAGAGAGCTAGGAATGACACTCAGGTTCACGTGTGGAAAACTGTTCTTGGGACTGTTTCAACAGTGCAAAAAACAAAGATGTAGTGTTTACAAGTAGACATTTGTCATCAGTCATTCTTGAACATGGTCTTTTAAAAACTAGTCAGATGAATTAACTTGTTTTCATCTGAAGCCTGCTATCTTTTTTAAAAGATGTACTATTTATTCTTGCACGATTTAGGCAAATATCTCTCTTTCAGGGAGTAACTTTTTTTCTAGTTGAGAATTAATAATGGTCCATCTCTTTTGAATCATAAGATAGAAGAGGCTGTTTTAAATGTCAAGGTCAGCAGTGTTGGAATGTCAACTGATATAATGGGTAGTTTTCTGTAGCAACTTGATTAATTTAGTCTGAATCCATTTGAAGTTCTCTCTCTCTCTCCTCTCTTTCTCTTTCCCTCTCTCTCTCTCCTTCTCTTCCTCTTTACCTCTCTGTCTCTCTGTTTCTGTCTTTGTCTCTCTCTCTCTCTTTCTCACACACACACACTCATACACTCACACACACACACACTAAGTGCCTAGACTTTAAATAGATCTAGCAATTGGAAAGTTAGTAAGCATAAGTTTTTACATAATTGCATTCCTACATTCTTATAAAACTTAAATAGCTATCATTGGCAATCTGCTCTTTTTCTAAAACCTAATTTGCCGCCAGGAAACAATTTTCTCACCCCGAGAAACATTTAACGTAGCAGCAGGGATTGAGAGGAAAACAGAAATGACCTAACTGTCAAAGCTCCTGTTTTTGTTATCAAAAAGGACACTAAATAAGGCATGTTCCCACGTGCCTCCTTGCCCCAGGTCACTCTAGGCCTGATGTTTGCTTCAGCCTTCTGGGTGCTCCTGCCAAGGCACCACAGAGGGAGGGGCTCACTCATGTTACTTGTCTCCCTTAAGCCGAAAAGAGCATGACAGCACTTGGGACCCCTTAATCAAAGGGCAACTCTTTGTTCCTGTAGTCTGCTTGAGCTGGTGGGTCATTCTTCATTCTCAGGCTCAGGTGGAGTGCCAGGAGAGGGTCGGTCTCCTGTTGTCGGGCAGAACCTGCCCAAAGCCTGGAGGAGGACCTGAAGCTGTTTGCCCTCTTTCCCCCGCTCCCCAGGAGGAGCTCAGGCCTCCCATGCTCCCTCCCAGACCCAACGGGTAGCTGTGGGGAGGGCAGTGAACGCTGATAAGGATGAAAAGCACATGGGAAAAATGGACAAGGGGAGAAAGTTATGCCAAATGAAAAGTGACCAAATTGAAGTAGTGACCAAATTGAAGTGGAGTAGGCCAGTCCCTGCTCTTCTCCCCAGGGCACTGCCTGGATGGTGTGTTGTCCCCGTCCATGGTGCTCTGTATTCTGGCATTATGCAGCAGCCTCCCAAGATCTCTCTTCTGCTTCAAAACCCAGTGTTCTATGGCATTACCCTGAGGGCGTAGACCTTTAGACAACAGTGCTCAAGTTTGTGAATTTGGAGAAATTAATACTCAAAAGAGCAAAAACTGCGGCATTTCACCTTTATATGCAGTGCCTAGAGAGGGAGTATGACCTCTTCCCCAACACTAACCCCACTCCCATGAAGAATTGCCTGGAAAGATGTTTTCAAGGATGTTGAACCATAAAACACTGATGCACAAAACACCTCTACTTTGAGACTTGCCTCTCAAAATGCTGCTTTTTCACATTATTGTTAAAGAGCAGATGGTTCTGGAAAAGACCCCTCCTCTTACGAGCTCCCCACGTCCCTGCCCCAGATCACAGTACCCGCAGAGAGCCTGCCGGGGACTGGCCCTTCACCCCTGTGATTACCAGAAGGCCACTGGAGAGGACCCTCCCACAAGGGAAGTCCTTGTTTGTTCAAAGGACTGGTGTTTCCTTGGCAAAGAAGCCGCCTCCCCGTGGTAGTCCCATGCCTTGAAATAATAAGCACCGTGTCCCATAGCCACCTGGTTATTTTCTTTTTTCTAAAAGATAATGTTTATTTTTTAAAAGGAAGGAAGGAGCAAGTGAAGTTTAATTCTGCTCCAACAGTGGAGAAACAACTGAATCCACCTGCTTCTCCTTTGCAGCCAGTAGCAAACAGCTTCCTCCAGGCTTGGGCCAGAGGAAGGGGGTGGCAGGAGAAGGAGGCACTCAGCTTAGAGTCAGTTATCAAGAGGAAGTCATCTGGAACTTCAGAGCCTGTATATAAATTAAAATGGTTATGAAAACATCGATATTGTACTTGTACATAACTATACAGTAGTGTCTGAATGTTCAGACATTTGGAGTGTACATAAAACAGAAAAATATCTTAATGTATTTTTATTAAACATAATTATGTCTGAGTTTGACCTAATATGTTTTTGTGCCATATATTGGATATCCAGGTTCAGAGAAGTCCTCTCGTTATGCCCTGATACAATGATAACAAAGCCACGAAAGGCATCCCCATTGCGCCCACGTGTTCAAATGCATCTGGGACTGATTGGATAGCTTCTAAAGTAGGAATCGTCTGTCAGTGCACATATGAAAATGCGGGCAGTGTGTGAAGAGACTCGAAGGCAGCCGGAATGTCTCTGTCCCTGTCATTGGCTCTGC
This sequence comes from Balaenoptera ricei, assembly GCF_028023285.1. NCBI lineage: Eukaryota > Metazoa > Chordata > Mammalia > Artiodactyla > Balaenopteridae > Balaenoptera > Balaenoptera ricei. Next base: position 30,841,444 of record NC_082653.1, read on the forward strand.
GAGTGCGTTGTAACTCTCCTGTCAGCTTCTCGGAGCTGTAGGTGCCCAGGGAAGACCAATCTTGTCCTGAGAAACGCTCCTCTTAGTCTTTAGAGTCCAAGACTGTACCTGTAGATCTAGTTAGATTTTCCAAAAAGGGCTTTTCCAGGCTGCATTTTGTTGTGGTTTTGTCTAAATTTTTAATGACCATTTCCCAGGACCATAGTTTACTATACTGAAAACTGGGAGTGGGAGTGGGCGTGGCTGCTTTGTTGATAAATAGCTCCTCATGGAGAACCTCACCCTGGCCTCCTGTCCACCTCCTGCCCCCTTCCCACACTGTTTGGGGGAGAGGTCTGTGCTTCCCTGTGAGGATCACCTCTAAGTGTGGTAGGAGGTGTGCAGAGAAGGCAACCACATACTCCCTGAGCTAACCTGGAAGAAAAGCAGCCCTGGACAGAGACTGTCAGCAGAAGGCCTGAGGTGCACGATTGGAGATGCACCGGGAAATCCGGGGCAAATGGGAAGAGCAGGGCACTATCTGTAGAAAAATACATTTTATCTTTCAGTGCAAATCTTGCTCCTTCAATTTAATAGAGTATATTTAGAGATGGGATGGGAGTGATTCACTTTCTTGGGTGGTGGTATCCTTTTCATTAACACCTTTGATCCTTACATTTCGTTCATTCATCCATTCATTCAACAAATATTCACTAAGTACTTACTAACAACCTAAGCTAACACTAGAGCGGTGACTGAGATGGAAAAGCTGCTCTTCAGAATTACAACAGAATCCAGCTCCTCAAACCTGTCAACCCAGGAGACCTTTCCTTGTGGTTTCTGTGAGAATTGGCCACCTGAGGATAGACCCAGGAAGGCAGAGGGTCTGGCCTCAGGCCATGCACCGGCTCTCAGCCTGAAATGTTTACCCAATTTACCAAATGGCTCAAACCATAAAAATCACCGTGATGGTTTGTAGATAGCCAAGCCCACCAAGAGACATTTCCCCTGAGTTGTCCAAATTCATAAACACCCTCGCCTGCAGGGAGACGATTTGGGAGTGCAGAGGAAAACTGGCACCTTCTCTTTTAAAGGCAATAATGGAATTGACTTTCAATGACTGAATTTGTGCACAAAACATTTTAAACACTAGTGAAGCCTGTTTTGTTGAACTAATTTTGGCTCTGGAAATGTTTTGTAGTTATTTACGGTTTTGTTTTGGGGTTTTTTGGTTTGGATTCAAGTTTAGTTTGTTAATATGTATAATTTAGCATCTGTTGCACTCATGTAAATATGGAGTAAGTATTGTAAACTATTTCATTGCTGGGGATTGTGGATGTTATACATACATTAAGGACTGCAATTTTTTGGTATTTTTTGTATTGTAAAATAACAGCTAATTTAAGCCGGAACAAGAGAATTAAGGGAGGTCTGTGCATTTTAAACACAAATGTGAAGAACTTGTATATAAACAAAAGTAAATACTATAATACAAACTTCCTTCTGAAATAAAAGTAGATCTGATAAAAATGTGGGTTTTGTTCTAAGTGTTTGATTTTGTTTTGTTTCAATTATTTTTACAATTTGGTCATTAGAACCTTAAGAAAAGGGGAAAAACATGTTTTAAAAAGTTTACCAGTTTTCAGACTGCCTCAGAGGAAGCACTTGGCAGTCCATGACTGAGGTGTAAACCAACAGGGTGGGCACCTCAGACACCTCTGCACAAAACTGAGCCCTGGGGTGTGGGAGGAGCCCTGAGCAGCTTGTGAGCAGACTCCCCAACATCCCCACTGTGGCCTACATTGCCGTCAACACACCAGTGCTGGGGACAGAAGACTCGTGTGCAGGACAGCTCTGCCTGGGCACCATCACGCCCATGCCGGTGCCTCGCCAGCTGCCCTTGGTCATTCAGCTACTCGTACTCTCATGGGCTCCTGCTAAACCTCAGGTATGCTGATAGATTTAGTCCTCCATGGCCACAGCATTGTCCTTGGTCTTGAATTTTGATGAAGTTGTATGTCCATTCACAAAGTCTTGTCTGTAGGCCTTCTGCATGCCCAGCCCCACTTTATGCGGCTCCTGCCCTCAGAACAGGGTCAGAACAGTGCATTTCAGCGCCCTGGTACAGAGTGCAAAAGGTCTAGAAGGATAAGATCAGCATAAAGTAAGTTGAGAAAGTCCAGAAGAAGCACAAGGAAGGGCTGTGGTTCATACAGGGGAGGGTGGGTGAGGCACCAGGTCCAGGCCAGGAGGCTGGAGGAGGCCTGCCTACCAGAGCTTGGGCCTCGGCCAGGGTGGAAAAGAACTGAACTAGAGGCCACTGCCAGGTTGGGGAGGACCTTGAAACTGTTCCGGGGAGGGTTGTGGGAGCCATCAAGTGTCTCTGGCTAGAAACCTGTGATTGATACTGGGGCAGTTTGCTACAGCATCAACAGCATCTCCCAGCCCCCTTGCAGTTAGGTTGGGGCCATAAACTGGGCTTTAGCCAAGAAATGTTGGAAGAAGTGATATATTCAAGTTCCAAACTTTGCACAAACACCGTGCTCCCACATGGGACTCCCTGGAGGTCACGTGTTAAAGACGCTGGCGGTAATAAGGGTCCAAGTCACCACTTAAAGGCAAACCACCTGACCAGCAAGAGCTGTGTGCTGGCCTGTGCATCTGAAAAGCAAACTTTACCGACCCACTGAGATTTGGCATTTTATTACAACAGGTAGCTTTTCTTACTCTTATTAATACACAAACTGGCACCTTGAAGTACAAGGCAAGTATAACCAAAGCCTAAGGTATGTGGCATTGGCTTAGTTAGTGGTCAGGCGGCAGCAATGAGAAAACAGACACAGCAGGCAGAACAGCTGGGGATCCCTGTCAGGTGGTGGCAAAACATCTGGTATGGCTATGATGTTGGATAACTTGTTAAAGCAAACTACGTGTTTACTGAGTTTTTTTGTTCAAGGGGAAGAAGCTGGAAAAAAAACAGAATGTGGTATATGTTGATTGTTACTTGGCAAGAGAGTCGAGTTCCAGAAAAAAATTAGCCAGTTTACAAGCAGAAGTGAAGGGGGTGGAGAATCCTGAAATCCAGGGTTGTGAAGTGTTGGAAAAGCCAAGTAGTCTTGCTTCCAGTCTCCAAACAGTAAGACATGCTTATGAGCAAAAAAAGGCCCAGGGAGACAGTGACTTGGCCTCCGAGTAAGAATCACATAGAGGGTGTGGTCTTCCTGCTTGAGCCTCATAACCTCAAAGCCATCATCTTGAGGGGGAGTCATGTGGATAAGCAAAGAAATAAAGCGAACCTGAGAACTGTGCCCAGGAAAGAACCAGGAATACTGTCATTGACCCTGGGCCTGCCTGGTAAATAAATAAATAGCGTAGGTTTCTGAGGGAATTATGTTGCCAAGAAAACCATTAGCTTGACCATAAAAAAATGAGAACAACCAACCCTGTGACTATTGAGAGTCTTAATTAGAACCACCCACAGGCGGGAAATGGTTGTGAAAGCTGTGCGAGGCGGGCCCACCACCCAACGCCACCTCAGATGTGGCCAGAGAGCAGATTTGGGCCTGGTCGGGAACCTCCCCCACCCCGAGGCAGGGCCCGGCAGGATTCCAAAGTCCCTGTAGGCCAGTGATTGCAGTGTGTCAGCCATCCTCCTCCTGCCCATCCGGCTGCTGTGTGTCGGCCAGGCACTGTTTGGGGTCCAGGGACTTAACAGTGAACAATGTGGACCAAATCCCTGTCCTGATGGAGTCTACAATCTAGTAGGAGAGACAAAAATAAAGACAAGGCCAGGTAATAATTTCTGTGAAGCAAGGATGGGGTAGGGTTGGGGTAGACAGTGCTGGGGGGTGTGCTGGGGGGGCTGGGGAAGGCTCTTGTGGTAAGGTGACAGCGGGGTAGAGCTCACTGAAGGAGGGAGCTGGCACATGGACGCCTGGGACAAGAGTACCCCAAGTAGAGGGAGCAGCAGGTACAGAGGCCCTGAGGAGGCAGCGTGCCTGCAGGGTGTGCGCAGCGGCATGGGGGCCGTGGGGGCAAGATGGGTCCAAGAGCAGTGTTAGGAGTTGGGGCCAGCCAGGTCCTGCAGGACAGTAGTTCTCAGCGGTACAGGGCTTCCCCTAGTGGACATCCTGGAAAGAGGAGGGGCGATTTGATTATTGCGTTCAGAGGGGCACCACTATGATTTAGTTGGTAGGCCTGAAAAATTCTGTCACCAACTGCAGTGTCACTCCTAGTATCTGAGTCCCCAACCCCACACATCTCTGTGGGTTGCATCTGAACAGACATACACCCTGCAGCCCTGTATTACTAGCTGTGAGACATGCCTGGCAAGGATTCTCTTCCATCCTGTGTCCCCAACCTGAGGAAGGGACTAGACTAGATGATCCTGATGACTGTATGAAGCATGTTGCACAGGGACCTGGGGATCCACCCTGGCTGCTGGGGTCCGTTTGCATACCCTGTAGGTCTTTCCTCCTCATTTGCGTAATCCTAGTCCCTGGAGGGCTCAGGTTCTGAGGTTTTGTACATGTTTTATCTTCTTGTGCATATACTCATCTTGATTTTCCTCTGTATCTTCTGCCTTGGACTGGAGGCTCCTTCGGGTGTGGGGTGACATGTCCCTGGCAGAACAGCTTCCCAAGACATCCTTCAACCCAGGCCCTCCCAGGCCTGCAACCCAACAAGGCAGGGCCACATATCTGCCTCCTTTCACATGCGTGCCAAGCTCACTGGCAAGTTGCCATCCAGCTGGGGACCTCTCCTGAAGCCCTGCATAGCCCCTTCCCTCTGCCTCTCTGGAAATTTCACCCACCAGTGTCCACAATTCCTGTAAAGATAAGCCAGTTCTGTGAGTTTGGCCACACCTGACTCAACTGGGGTGGGTGGAGAGAGGAGGCGGGCAGTGAGCAGCTTCGTATCAACCTTGCACCTTAGACAACAGGCTCCAGGCCAGAGCGGGCATTCATGAACCATGAAGTTTCCACTCATAAATCCATGGATGTTTCCAGCACCTGCCCTTCTGCCTGCCCCCATCCCCAGCCACCTGCCAGCTAGAGGCTCAGTGTTGACAACAGCTAACAGAGACCCAGCCACGGGGATGAGGCCAGGGCCAGGACTACAGTTTCCCGGAATGCATGTGAGAGAGTGATAGCAAGCAGGCTACCTGGCAGGACACAGAGGCCAATACTCAGATGTGGAGCAAGGCAGGACCCTTTCATGGTTGTGGGGGCCACTGGACTCAGCTTTGAGGTGTTTGGCCAGACCCTACACATTACGAGTCAGGACCATTTTACGTGGAAGCGACAGAAACCAAACTCCGACCACCTTAGACAACTCCATTAGTTTCCCGAGGCTGCTGTGACAAATTACCCAACCTTGGTGGCTTTAAATGATGGAAATTTATTCTCACAGTTCTAAAGGCCAAAAGTCCAAAATCATGGTGTAAGCAGAGCTGCGTTCCCCCCAGAGCAGAAGCTCTAGGTGAGAATCCGTTCCTGGCCTCTTCTAGCTTTGGTGGCTGCCCACGTTCCTTGGCTTGTGACCACTTCACTCCTGTCTCTGCCTGTGTCTTCACAGCACCCTCTCTTCTGTGTGTGTATCTAATCTCCCCCTGCCTCTCTTTAACAAAGATGCACAAGACTGCATTTACAGCTCCCTCTGATAATCCAGGATAAGTGCCTCCTCTCAAGATCCTTAATTCAATCACATCTTTTGCCATAGAAGGTAATAGTCACTCTTTTGCCTACAAATAAGGTAACATCCACAGGTTCCAGGGATTAGGGTGAGGACATATCTTTGGAGCCACCATTCAGCCCATTACAGCAACAAAACCCTACAAAAGTCGACTGTCCCAGAGGTGGCAAGACGATGGCCTCTGCATGTCACAGGGCCTTGTCCCTCCTTTTGGCTTCTATCTCCAGAGTTGGCTAGGTCCATGCCCCAGGCAGCCTCAAGCCTCCCACAGGAAATGTTTCTCCCAGGAAACTCTGGGGAAAAAAACAGAGAGCCAGGCTGACACGGGGGCCCTGTGACCTTTCATTTTCCCCCTGTACCCAACAAGGAAGCCTATTTTCCTTGCACGTTGTCTGATGTTAGAGGCTCCATTTGATTAAACCCCATGCCTGAGTTGGAGAGAAGTACTGAAGGAAGACAGCCAGCAGCTATGGAACAATTTTGCTATTTTCCATTAAGTTCCACTCACTTTTATCTTACCAATCTTTTGAAAGGCATATGCCTATATTTCACTCTGAGTAAAAAATGGAAGTAGTAGAGTTTAACACACTCTCACATAAAGCACATAACTTAGCATTGTGTACTTGGGCTACCACACAATGGTGGTAAACGGGGCAAGGCAATGCTTTCACTTGACCACCCCCCTGCCCCCCTACTCTGCTCCAGGTGTCCATTCCCACACAGGTGTAGGTGGCTGAGAACATTCCTCCTTTGTGAAGTGGGAACAGGTTAGACTCTGAGCTTCGCTCTGTCCAACACCCCTCCTTTTTCCACTGGAAAACTGTCCTTCCCATTCCACGTGATCTTGGTGGGCTGACATCACTCTCCAGGCCACAAATCCTGGGAAAGAGAAGCCCCTTTCTCTGCTGAGAGTGCTAAAGGAGAGACTGTATATCTGGGGTTGCTGGTAGCATCCTTACCTACCCTATGGTGAGAGCCTATCTGGCCTCAGAGGGAAACACAGACCAGCAGGGGTAACATCATTTGAACCCCCAGAGACAGCTGTGCCTGAAGCCCAAATTGCTCAGATGCATGCCCAAGCCACTTTTATCTGTGTTTGGTTCCAATCAGGAGAGTACTGGCTGAACCTGGAGGCTGGTTGGCAGCTGCCCCGTGCAGTGTCTGTGGGTTTGGTATGAGTTGTTAACTACACAGTCTCAGAGCCAGTGGCTCTTTTTCTGGTCAGGACAGCCCCAGGCCTGGGCTTCAGCGTGGTCTGTACCTAACCCCTGTGTTTTAGGTCGGGTTCTCCAGAAGTGGAGCCCAAGACAGGGATTCTCAGACCATGATTTATTGGAGGGAGTGCCCTCAGGGGAACCTCTAAGTGAGGAAAGCAGGAGTGGGCAGGGGAAGGAGCTAAAGTAGGATGTGGTCTCAGCTGGGATCTAGCCTCAGCCTGATCCCACAGGGAACTCTGAAGCATGACTGGCACACAGAGCTATCCCCTGAGGCACGCAGGCCAAGTCTCTGAACTCCTGCCTCAGTCAGTCACTGGCCACTGGCCACCTCTGGGAGCAGAGTGTAACCTTATAGGCATTTCTTCTAGAAAAGGGGTCAGCTGTGAGCTGTGTTAGCAGCCAACATCCCCAGCAGCTTGGGGATGGGTTGCACTAGCCCAGAGAGTTCTCAGCAAGGCACCAAAAGCCTCCACTTCAACCTGTCTTGTGGTCCTGTTGCAGCAAAAATAAAAATGAAGTTTTCCCTCTCCTGAGAACAAGGAAAATAAAGGGAACAGTGAACAGTCTAGAGAAGAAACATAACCTGGCCTGAAAGAGTTAATCACTCCTAGTTTTATTTTAACTGTTACTAATCTGTAGTGTCTGTAACTAGATTTGTACTTCACAAAGCTAACCTATCACTTTTTTTTTTTTTCTTTTTTTTGGCTGTGTTGGGTCTTTGTTGCTGTGAGCGGGGGCTACTCTTCGTTGCGGTGTGCGGGCTTCTCACTGCGGTAGCTTCTCTTGTTGCGGAGCACGGGCTCTAGGCGCACAGGCTTCAACAGTTGTGGCACACGGGCTCAGTAGTTGTGGCTCGTGGGCTCTAGAGCACAGGCTCAGTAGTTGTGGCGCACGGGCTTAGTTGCTCCACAGCATGTGGGATCTTCCTGGACCAGGGCTCGAACCCGTGTCCCCTACATTGGCAGGCAGATTCTTAGCCACTGCGCCACCAGGGAAGTCCTAACCTATCACTCTTTAACACTATGTGAATTACATCCTGCACTCCCTTGTAGCAAATCACCGCTTGTAGCTGTCTGCATTTCAGAAAGGAGGTCGCAGGCTGATAACCCAGAGACTAATAGACCCAATTACTGGGTTGACTGACGCCAGCAGTGGCTGTTTTGAAATAATGCAAGAAGAAGAATGCAAGAACTTCAGCATTTTGATCCTTATCACTCACTTCCGGACTGCGAACTCCCCCTATAAGAATCCCTGTAATTCCCCAAGGAAGGTGGGGCACAGTTCTTGAGGCGCTGGCCTACTGTGTCTTCCCTTTGCCTGGCAAAGAAAATAAAAAAGCCTCTCTATTTCTTATCTTCCAAATCTCTGTCTCCGTATTTCTATTCGGCATCGGTGCACAGGGAGCCAAGGTTTGGCAACAGTCCCTGCCAAATCTCAACCAAGTTTGAGAAGGAGCAGCCCAGAGACACAGTAACTCATCAGGAGTCCCCAAGCTTTTGAGGAAGGCTTAGTACCTTGCCCCCATTGTTCTGCCCTCTCCGCCCAAAACTCCTCCACAGAACTGCAATTTAACACGATGCCCTTGGCATTCTCTGGGTCCACACTGGCCACACAGTGTTTCTAAAAAGCTTTATGATAAATTTCCCTCAGCTCCAGGAAAGAATTTGACTCTCCACGTGGACAGAAACAGATATGCAGAAATCAAAAAACAAAATCGCCCCTTCTTTCAAGTGTCTATCAGGGCAAGGCTCTGTGTGCACTGAGGTAGGGCTTCCCTAAGTGAGCACAGCGGGTGATCCCGGGGCTCCCAGGAACCCATAAGTGGAAGTGTGTCAATCAGGGCCTATGTTTGGCTACAAATAACAGACACCTGGGGAGAAACTGGCTTGAACAAATTAGGGGTATCATTTTTCTCACATAATAAAGTCCAGAGGAAGGTAGACGGGCTGGTGAGCCACAATGTCGTATGGTTCCACTTTCAAGATGGTGCCCATGCTCCCAGGCATTGCCTCCAAGTTCCGGGCAAGAAAAGGGGAGGGTTGAGGCCAGAGGCTAAAGGGCCCAGTCAGCAAGTCTGTTCCTTTTTAAAGAGCTCTCCTGGAAGCCTTACCTGTGAATTTCACTCACTGGCCAGAACTGTGTCACATGAACACCCCGTAACTGCAAGGGACGCTGGGACATGTACTTTGTTTATCTGATTACTAGCAGAGAATGAAAGAATAAACAAAAGCAACCAAAGTCCCTGCCACTAGGACCTGAGAGGTGACTCAGTTCAGCATCCACAGGTGAGAAGATGAGGCCTGGAGAGGTTCTGAGGCCACCCAAGTTCATGGAGGCCAGCAGAGGCACACCCTGTGGCTGACCTTGGTCTCCAGGCTCCCAGGACACAGATCACATGAAAGCAAGGCCAGTCTCAGTGCACATGGATTTATTGAGTTATGGATGCCATTCCTAGTGCCAGGTTGAACCATTGGGAAGATGGCCATATGGCCAGTGCAACGTAGGGAACTGGATTCTCACTCTAGGTGGTGTCCAACAAGCAGCATATCGTGGACAGGAAACACTTTGCCAACCTTAGTTATGGGGTGCAGGTGGCTATCATGATGGGTGGTGCCTAACTGGGAGGATGCCATGACAGCTGGAGTAGTAGAGGGAGTTTTGCCTACAAGTCTGTTTAAGTCTACCCTTAAAGCATGATAAAAGTGTCCAGACCTGCAAAGGGCAGTAGGGCAAGAGCACTGGGGCCAGCTTGGGAGGTAAGCCAGTCCCTTTTCAGTGGGGCAGTAGGTCACCAATGAGGCCCAGTATCCCAGGCAGGGTGGGACAGTTGGCTGTTGTCCAAGGTCTGCTGTTCTAGTCAGAGCAGGGGCTGGAGAGCCAGAACAGGGAGCATGGAGAGCATGGAGCTCCCCTCCAGGGATGCATCTGCAGAGGACACCTTGGCAGATGAGAGCAGAGTATGGACTTGAGGCAGAAGCCTGGCTCTGCTCTCTGCCACCCCCACCATCCCAGGCCATTCATGCCTCCATCTAGGCCCAACTGGCATGGAAGGGTGGAAAGAGGCAGTGCAGGAGCTGCCACCTCACCATCCCCTCCCTGAACCTACCTGTAGGAGGCTGTGCTCAGGGTCCTGGTGGGGGTCCAGCTGGTCGTGTAGGACTGAGGGCCACCCACCGTCAAAGGCCTGTATGGCTCTATCTATGGAGGGAGGGGTGCAGGATGGGCTTGGCTGAGAAACCATAGCACAGGGCCCAGCTCCTCAAGGACAAACTGAGACCCTTGGCATCCTGCGTGGGACCTCCCCAGGCAGAAATGGGAAAACAGGACGTCCGCAAGGCTTTTGGAATGGAAGGTGCTGGGCGAGGAATAACAAAATAAAGACAACTGTGTTAAGAGTGCCTTACATACGGTAGTCTTCTATCCTCATAGGAGCCTGACAATTATCATCCCCATTTTACAGATACACACAAAAAGGCTTAGAGGAGTTTAACTCTCACCTAAGTAAGTGGCAGAGTCAGCCTTCAAACTCAGGCCCCCTAACTCCCAAACTGGTCAGCGAACCACCCAGCTATTCAGACCCGAAAGGCAAGATCTTTAATGGGGGGAGTTGTCTGTGCGTGGCGGATGGAACCGCCTCAAAAGTGGCGGAAGCAGGAATCTCGCCTTGTTCCATTCCAGGTCCTCGGAAACTTGTTTTAACTGCCCCCACTTCCTGCCCGCAGGGGCACCAGCCTAGACTACCCTAGGATTCTACTTTGGTCTGTGACTTGGTCTCCGGAACCAGCTGGGCGCAGATTGCCCAAGGGGCAAGACGACAGCAGAGGGGGTAAGTGGGCCTACAAGGCTGCCGCTGCGGGCCTCAGTTTCCTCACCGCCAGCTAGGCAGCTTGGGAGGGGGCAGTAAGCCCCGACTGGACTCCCTTCCCGCCCCGCCCGTGCCCCTCACCCAAGCAGCGGTTCCTTGTAAAGAGCCCCCGGAAGACTTCGCACTCCTCGCGCCGGTTTCCGCTGGCTCCGCAGTCGCACCAGGGCGCCACGCGCGCGCTTCCGTTGTCCACGTAGTTGGGGGTGACGGCGGTGCCTGCCGAGACCCCGAAAGCAGGATAATCTGCCCACCCGGACAGAGGCATTCCCAGGAGAGGCCCCGCCCCAGCAGGGATCCGGGCGGTGCATACCCACGAGGCCGGCGTAGGCGCGCAGGCAGCTGGGGACCTGGTCTCGAAGGCAGCCGTCCGGGTTGCTGGGGACGGGCGCGCAGGAGGCTTGGAAGGCCAGGAGGCGGGGCCTGCACGGAGCGGCCGGAAGACGGTAAGTGGGAGGTGAGTGGGACCCGCCCCCCGCCCGCGAGCCCCGCCCCCTCCCTCTACTCCACCTCCTCCAGCACCTGCAGACCCGGCTGTGCTCGCAGGCGTCTAAGGGCGCGAGGCAGGAGGGCGGGGCCGGTTCAGGCCCCGAGAAGGCGCAGGAGGGCACGAAGGTCTGGCGCCGGCGCTCGGCGCATGCGGGGCCGCCGCACGGGCAGAAGAGCAGCGCGTGGGTAAGCTCGGGCGGCCCGCGGGCGAAGAAGCGGCGCAGGGCGCGGCGGCAGCGGGCGCGGGGGCAGCTCCCCGGCGCGGCCCGACCCAGGCACTGCACCACGTACGCGGTGCGCAACCGCTGGCATCGCGCATCCGCGGTGCACGCGTCGGCCGCGTCCACGCATCGGTTCGGTGCGACATTGGTCGGTGACCCTGGTGGAGCGGCGGGCAGGCTGCGGTTGTTGGCGTTCCTTACACACACACACTTCACCTCCGCCTCCCAGTCAGGGCCTCCGAAGATGCGGGGTGCTCAAAACTCGAGGTGGGCAGAATGTGACCCGAATGCGTGAGCGACTGGTACTGACTGACTCTCCGTTGTGGAGTTGGGCAGTGGCGGGGTCAGGGATTTCCTGCATCACGTCTCGGGTGGATGGGGCGCGTCGAGGCTGGGCCTGGCCTCCCGCAGAAGCTGAGGCCCACCCTCCGCAGGCACCACCCCTCACCCGTCCAAAGAGGGGTCCATGAGATTCCTCTCATTTTCCTGGGCCCCGTCTGACACGGAAAACAGCAAGGCTTCTGGGGACCTGGCCCATGGAGACTTATCAGAAATGGTGCTGAGGACAGTGGCCGCTCCTCTTCCTCTCTGACATGCCGGGACGCCTGACCTTTCTTCCTTTCCTCTCCTTCCCCCTCCCCCTTGGAGACCCTTTGAGTGGCCTATAGGTTTCGGGTTCTCCTTTCTTCTTGACCTTCTCTTGCGCCTCCTCCTGCCCCCTACCTCTGCGTCTTCCCCCTCCATCCTCTTCTGGTGCTCCCTCCTCACCGATCTAACTGATGCTGCCCCACCTGGATGGACTCTGGTTTCCCCCTGGGCTCTCCACTCTCCACCAGCCAGGTAAAAGAGAGATTCCCCACTAGGGCTCTGGGCACTGGAGCAATTTAGGCCTGGCTGCCGGGGTGTGGATTCAAGAGAAGTCCCAGATGGCAGGCCACAGGGCTCTGTCCTTAGCCACAGGGCACTCCACTGGGGGCAGAGAGTGTGTCTGGCACAGCCCAGTCACACACCAGGGGTCTGTTGGGCAGAGGGTGAGCTTTGTGCAGAAGTGCCATGGGCCACATCTAAATCCAGCCAAGCTAGGGTCTCTGGAGGTCAGAACTTGGCAGCCCCTTCCTAGGACCTCAGTCACAAAACCAGGCTACCCCTGCCCCTCGGTGCTCTCAGCCTCCAGGAACCTTGCTCAGGTGAGAAGCCTTCTGGCACCAAAGTTTGAGGGACGTTTCCCAGCCTGGTTCAACACCCATCTCGCTCTGTGTGTGTGTGTGTGTGTGTGTGTGTGTGTGTGTGTGTAGGTATTTCCTGCCTCAGGGCTGGGAGCAGGGCCCCTCTCTGGCACTGGCCATCTCTTTTGGGTGGCTGTGGAGGAAGGCAGAATAGACACTGAGGGCTTGGAATAGGTCTGTGAGTGGATGGGATGGACAGGAGAGGGGGAAGCCTTTCCTTTCTCTCTCCTTTCCTCCCCTCCAGTCTCCTTCCCTCCCTTCCAGGACTCCAGAGCAGCAGGCAAACTTTGCCCTTCTCTCCCAGCCAAGCCCTCACATCCCCAGGCCGCAGCCACACACAACAGCACCTAGTGTCTCCTGAGATCTTGGTCCCACTTCTGTTCCTTTGCTTACCTGTTTCCCTCCGCCAGGAGCACCCTTACTTCATCTTCACCCTCAAAACAGCACATCTCAGCTCCAAGATCTCCTCTGCCTTAAACGTTTGCCAGATTCCTTTCTCCTCAACCTACACCACCTGGTAAAGTGACCCCTCCCTCCATGATGACCCAGGTGGGGAAGGGGTAGTCCAAGCGGGTGGAACAGCAGATGCATGGCATGGAGACACTGAAGATGCAGGGCAAGGAATCAGTGTGAAGCTGCAAGACTGAAGGTGGAGGGCTGGGGCTGGGGGAAGGGTAATAGAGGCGGGAGAGCAGGCAATAGGAAAAAGAAAGTTCCTGGGGCAGAGCTACCAAGACGAGACTTGGGAGACTTAGGCCGTGGCTCTGTGGGACCCAAAAGCTGGAGGCGGGGTGCTGTGTCCCCACACCTCGAGCACAGGTGTCTCATTGGTGCCCCTTCCTGCATTTCAACTTTTCCTAGAATCACCTTCTTGCCCTCCCACCTTGTGCTTGAGGAGGGAAGAGGATCAGGGACAGAGAAGCCGAGGTTCAGAGGTCTGGGGGAGGAGGCAGCCACTCACCTAGAAGCAGTAGTAGCAGCAACGCGGGTGCCAAGCAGCTGGCCATGCTGGGCAGCAAACAGAGGAGAGGACGACCAGAGGCAGAGCCCCAGTCAGACAGGTGCCTCCTTCCCAGCGCCCCTGAGCCATAACGAGATGGAAACCCAAGTGTCTGCGCTGACGCGCTCTTCTGGGGGGAGGAGCCTTTGCATCAGGAATGACTCCCCGCCCCCAGTGAGTCCCCACCCAGGCTGCGCCTTCATGCAGATCTGGGAGCCACTGAGTCCGGCGCCTGAATGTGCCTAGATTGATCCCACCACACCCCCCAACACACACACAGCAACGCCCACACAACAACCCAAGGAGACCTTGTCTCTCCCACGCTAAACCATTAACTCTATGAAACAACACTGTTCTTTTCCTTCTTTTATAGTTTTATTGTTAACTTTTTATTAGCTAATTTTAGACTTGCAGAAAAGTTAGAGCATTGCAAAAATGCTAGCGTTCTCTTTATATCCCTCACCCAGTTTCCCCTAACATCAACATCTTACCTGACCATAGTACAATTATTAAAACTAGGAAATTCATGTTGGTACAAGACACTTAACTATAGACCACTTTGAATTTCCCCAGTCTTTCCACTAATGTCCTTTTTCTGTTCCAGGATCCCATCCAGCATCCCACATTGCACTTAGTCGTCATGTCACCTTAGTTTCTTCCAGTCTGTGGTAGTTCCTCAGTCTTTCCTTGCAAACTGGGTGCTTCCCTATGTGGCCCTGCACGGTGGGCAGTCCCCCTCTCGAGGGAAATGCAAGCCGTAAAAACTTCTTTCAATGGCATTAACTTCTCTGTCTCATTGCTATGTCATCTCTATAAATCAGAATCCCACAGTGAACACAGGAGTGGGCTTTAGCAGACAGTCTCATTCAGCGCCTTCAGCTGGTAGAGTGAAAGCAAGGCCTGAGCCTTGGGGCTGCTTCTCTGCTGCCAGTGGGTGATTACAAAAATTCCCCAGTTCTTCACACCCTATGAAATATGATTTTGCTGCTCCTCCCTGGAGGGGAGGTGGAGTTTGCCTCCCAATCCCTGGAACCTGGGCTGGCCCTGTGACTTGCTTGGGCCCACAGAATGTTATGGAAGTAAAATGTGCCAGTCATGGACTCTCAAGAAGCCTGACAAGCTTCCACATACTCTTCTGCAAGAGGAGGTGAGTGAGGTACTTGCCTCAGGATCACAACTACTGATTTTTCTTTCTTCCTCAGGCTCCATAAATGCCTTGGTATGGTAACTGATCCTGTCTTTAGTTAAATTTTTGATATTTTGTTCATCGTGGACTTTTGTATTAATTTTTATCTTTAAAAATATTACATTAAAATATCTCTTATCTTGATTACTTTTTGTGCCCAAGGTGAATGCCTCCCTTGTCTCACTCTAATCCTGGTCCTGCTCTCTTAGAACCCTCCCCAACTGTTATGTGAACAGGCCTGTGCTAGCCCGCTCATCCCCATCACCCTAGCCAACAGCCAGCCAACCCCAGAAGCAGCGACCAGCGGCTGACTGCAAATGTATAAGTGAGCTGAGCTGAGCTGAGACCAATCGAACCACCAGCTGACTTGCCAATTCACAGAATTGGTTATTGTTTTAAGCTACTAAGTTTTGGAGTGGTCTTGTTATGTAGCAACAGCTAGCTGATAAAGGAGGTCACTCAGCAACTTTTGCATGAAGCAAGGGGAGAGAGTAAATGGCTGCTGAGTGTCCAGGGGAGGCAGGCGAGGTGGAGCAAAGGGAACATTCAAGCTAGGCAACACCATCCTATGCCCCGATACATACGGGGCCTGGCTGTCATCTGAGGCTCCACCCACCAGCCACCACCCTTTGTCACCCTCAGGGAGCCCCATGGTGTTGAATTTACAGACAGAAAAGATAGAAGTCCCAGGGCAACATGTCTTTCTTCTGACTTCTACTTTGGTGTCCTTTCCAAAATGGCTTCCTTTGTCCCCTCCCATGGAATGGAGGAGAGGCTGATTAATGTCCAAAGTAAGGGGACTGCAGCAGGCCCCATGCGTCTCTGAAACCTCACCTAAGGACTAGGAGTGGGGTGGGGCTAAGGAAGCATCTGAGGGACAAGAGAGGGTAGGAGACGGCAGGAAGGAAGGTCCCAAGGATTTCGTTTGTTTGTTTTGCAGGGGCCAGGCTCCAGGGAAGTAGACTCAGTCTGAAATGTAGGGCCCCTGGAGTCCAGGCTTCTGGCCCATCAGTCACTGCCCTCCAAAGAGCTAGGTCCGAATAAAGTGAGTGTAGCAGACACACCTAGGCTGCCTGGACAGAGGCCTCTCTGGGTGCCCAGCATGACCCAGCGCCCCCTAGTGACGGGAGGTCAGTGACTACATGACCTTCCCTCCTGGGACTGATGGATTCTCGCTTGAGCTGGAGGGTGTACCCTAGCAGGATCCCGCAGCCCTAAGGAATGGGGACAGCACTGAGGAAATTTTGATGAGGCTCCAGGGTCCTGGAGTAGGTGGTGTGGCGGTAACTCAGAGAAGAAATTTCGAAGCTGCCTGAAGGTGCAAGAGGTCTGCTGACTCGCTGGCTCTGCCCCTGAGGGGCGGGGTCCAAGTTCTTGGTGTGGCTGTCAGTAGCCACCTGTCCTTAAGTCTTCTCATCTCAGGAGTCACTTTTCACCAGAGACAGGATCTTGGCTTTTGGACTCTACCTGCTGAGAATGACGTGGGGGTGGGTCATCCCCTGAGGGCTGGGACCCCAGGCTGCAAGTCATGTGTCAGGGAGCCCCTGTCCTCCCTCAGGGAAAACCAGTGACCCAGGAAGAGCCAGAACTTCTTCCTCCCCTGCCCCAGGGGCCTCCAGTATCAGGCCCCAGACAACAGCTTCTCCACGAGGTCTGTCTCAAAAACCTCAGAGTGGGACTTCCCTGGTGGTCCAGTGGCTAAGACTCTGCACTCCCAATGCAGGGGGCCCTGGTTCGCTCCCTGTTCGGGGAACTAGATCCCACAAGCCGCAACTAAGAGTTCGCATGCTGCAACTAAGAGTTCACATGCTGCAACTAAAGATCCCACATGCCACAACAAAGATCCTGCGTGTCACAACTAAGACCCAACGCAGCCAAATAAATAAATATTAAAAAAAAAAAAAAAAAAAAAAACTCAGAGTAAGGGACTGTGAGATGAGGGACAAGAGGTGGATGGGTGAGCAATGGGAAGTGAAGGGCCCCACCTACCTTGGGGGTACAAGCAGGGCCATGGGGCACAGGCTTCTCAAGGTGGCTGTTGGGCTCTGGCAGAGTTCTCAAGGTCTGCGGAGCAATAGGCGGGGGAAGAGTGCTGTGAACATAGGTGGCAAGAGTCCCTGATGCGGGGTGGGGCACAGGGGCTCAAGGTGGCTGGGTGCTAAGTGGAGAGGAGAGGGCCCATCTGGAAGGAGGCAGAAGACAAGAGCCCGTCCCTTTCCTTCCCTCCCCGTCTCCCACTGTGCCTCATGCACCCAGGGGCCGGGGCTCTGCAGTGGCTGTCAGGTCCAACTCTATTGGGTGAACACTGCCTAGGGGGTGGCCCCTGCATGGGACATCTTTGGGTCTGAGCAGTGGATAAGAGGTCAGGAGACTGAGACAGTGACCGTTAGTAGGGCACCCTGGGGCTTCTTTCCTGCAGCCAGAGGCTTGCACCCAGGTTATTCTGTCCAGCTCACTTCCTGCTCCCTCCTGAGAGGAGCCCTTGGGGTCCAGGCTCCAGTTGAGACTCATGCTTTCCCAGGGCCTCTGACACTTCCTCTCTCCAGCCCTGATATTTCTCCTAAGCTCTGGAACCACCCCAGCATCCTCCAGATGTTGGCGTCACTCAGGTCCCAAAGAGGGGCAGACTTCCTTCCCCAGTGGTACCTGTATTTGTGCTCCTTGTCATTGGGTGGCCCTGCTGCCCTCGATGACTCCAAGCTATGCTCGGCTGCTCACACCCCACCTCCCAGGGCCTTACCACTTCCTTTGATGTCTCTTTGAAACAGTTTCCTCAGTACTTCACCTGGCTGATGACATGCATTTGCTGCCCCCCCTGTAAGCCCCCAGTGATGACACACCAAGCTCTGACCACCTTGATCCTCTGCTCACAGACCCACAATCAACACTAATTGTGTCAAGGCCCTCTCAGCTGGTGCCCTGCCCCTGTTTGGGATGCTCTCTGCCTCCATCTCCAGCCCAAACTTTGCCCTCTCCCTCAGCTTGCCCAGAACACTCCCAAGGCTAGGCTGTGTCAGATGTGGTCATAGGGCTCATGCCTTGCCCAGCGCCCCGTGAAGGGGCAGCCCTAGACTGACCATGCTTGGTATCATGTGACCCTCATCCCAGGTCGTGGAGAACGGGGTTAGGGGCAGGCCTTTGGCACAAGGGCATCCAGCACCATAGCTGCCCAGCGGTAGTGAAAGGAAAGATGTGCTGGGCCCAGCATTTGGGAACTTGAAGCGGGTAACAGCAGAGATTTAGGCAGAGGAAATGCCAGAAGGCTGAAAGCTCATGCGAGAGAAGCTGGAGAGGCCTTAAAGGGTACATTGGAGCAGGAATTGCATTATAAGCTGGTGGAAAAACAGGGCAAAGTCAAGGATGAGGCAGCCTCTTGGTGGGAGAAAAGAAGATATGGACAAGAGGTACTGAGTCACAGCAGTGCGGGCCCCAGCAGTGGGGTAGAGGGCCCTGCATGGATCCACACCTTTGGCTTCACTGGAAGGCCACTGGGGCCTTCTGCTCAATGCTTCTTTCCATTGCCTCTGCCTGCCTCTCTGCACCTGGGGGCAAGGCCTGAGGACCCCACCCCAGCTGCCCCAGCTCCAGCAGAGCTCTGAGGAGCAGGAACCAAAGGAGTGGGCTCAAGGAGCAGGAACCTTAGCCCTCAGTGCCTACCCACTGCACGTGGGGTCCCTCCTTGAGCCCCAAAGGCATTGTTGGAGACGGAGTTCCGGGTGCCGGCAGCAGCACCAGGCCAGGCCAGCCCCAGGAAGTAGAGGCAGCAGAAAACTAAGGATCACTGCCAGCGTGAAGGTGTCCTGGTCTGCGGAGGACAGAGTATGGCTGAGTCCTGAGGTGCATCACAGGGGCCCTCCGCACTTGCCCCCCATGGGCGCACTTTCAGACTGCATAGGACCGCTGTCCACACTACCACCAAACCCTGGCTTGTCACAGGAAGGCGGAGCCCAGCCCAGAGCACAGTGGCAATTATGGTTACTATTGCAAACCTGCAGTGGAAAAGAGAAAAGGAGGGTCCCACGAGATCAGGGACTTCCAAGGTCACCCCACACACACCTTTCAGGCCACTCACCCCGTGACCATGGCAGGCGGTCAGGCAGAGGTCCAGCTCTCGGAAGGTAGTGTTCTGGCAGCGCCTTTCCTGGCACACCTATGGGCAGTGTGTGCACTGGGCAGTGAGGGGGAGTGATGCTTTGGCCTGTGGGACTCAAGTGGCAGCGAGGGGTTGGGTGGGCAGGGCTCACCATTCTAGGTCCACACTGGGTGCCTGACTCAACCAGGCCCAAATCAGGCAGGTCCAGGTGGGTGCCGGGCAGCACGAAGGCTCCCTTGCAGGTCACCTGGCGGCTGCCTAGGGGTATGGTGGAGTCCACCGGCACCATGTGTGGCGCCAGTGCGCTCTGCTCCCCGCCCTGGCACTGCAGTTTCCCACACTGCGCATCGCTAGGGACGAAGTGCAGGATAGTCAAACAGCGTGGAGTTTCTCCATACCCTCTTCCCCAGCTTCCCCTCCCTCCGCTCCCCACCTCTGCGCACAGGGCAAGAAGCTGCTGTCGCCCTGCTGGCCGCAGTTCCCATGGGCGTCTCCCGCAGAGTTCACTACCTGGAAACAGGCCTCCGGGGCTGGGCGGGAGCCTGAGGAAGCATGGGCGGGACTGGGGTGGGGGGGGCAGCCCAGACCGGAACCACGCCCCTTCTGCCTCAGTTTTCCCCCGCCCACCTCCCCCTAGATCATTAAGCTGAGCAGACCAGGGGATGCGGGCGGAGGAGGCGCTCTTGGTCTCACCAGGCCCCCAGAGCTGCTGGCACTGATGCTCCAGCGTGGGACACGCGCCGTCCCGGCAGTAGCCGCGGCCTCTGGCGCAGGGCGAGCCGTCCAGTAGGTAAATGTCTGGGGGGCAATAGGGGGAGGCGCCCGTGCAGAATTCAGGGAGGTCACAGTCGCCCGCAGACCGGCGGCAAGGCGCACCCGCCGGCTTCAGCTACGCAGGTGACCCGGGTGGAGGGAAGGTGGCGAGGCATAGAGAGAAAACGAAGTTAGAGATCCACTTCGAGAGCGCCAATCGGACACGAGAGAGCCCTGTAGGGAGGCCCAGGCGAACCCACTCACAGAGCAGAGCCAGCACCCGCAAGGGGGACCGGAGGGCGCCGATTAGCCAAGACCAACAGGCCGGCTCCCAAGTGCCCCCAACCCTCACCCCCGAGCCTCCCATACCCTCACCAGGCAGTGTGCGCAGCAGTCCCCGTGGGTGCACTGGGCCCCCGCACGCAGCGAGCAGTTGTGGGCAAGGCAGCAGGAGTCCGGGCACTCCTGGAGCCGGAAAGGCGAGGAGGGACCAGGTGAGGGTGCAGCGCCCAGACCTCCGGGGAGGGGGCGGGCGGGGACCAGCTTGGTCCCCCGGGGCTGGTCGTGCGGACCCGACCTGGCCGGCGCCGCAGTCGCACTCCTCTCCCTCTTCCACGAAGCCATTCCCGCAGTACGCCCGGGGCACCAGGAGCCCGGAGTCCGGCGCGTTGGAGAGGCACGCGCCTCCTCCCTTACTGAAGAAGGCGCGCAGCTGGCGGCGGCTGCAGGCGCTAAACACTCGCGGGAACGGGTGCCTACGGGCCGGGGAGGGCGTCGGGCGTGCGGGGACCACCCCCTGTCAACCCCTGCTCGTCTCCAATCCCCTCCCCCCGGCACACAGGTGCTTGGCTACGCAGCCGCCAGATGCGCGAACACCGCCTGAGCAACTGGCGGCTAGAATTCTCTAGAGGCAGAGCCCAGAGAGGGTAAGTAACTCGCGCAAAGTCACAAGGCGAACGCAAGGCAGGAGGGTGTGACGCCAAGAGCGGGCAGCCCAGGACCCAAGGTCGAATCCCAACCCAGCGCCGCTCCTCCCGGGGTTGGAGTCACCTCGCAAGGTTGTCCGAAAATAATTTATCATATCATGAGAATCCACTTTGCCTGCGTTCCCTACACTTAAGCCTCATAAACAACCTCAGGGCAGGCACTATTATCATCATCCCCATTTCACAGAAGAAGAAACTGAGGGATAACCATTTCGCCCAAAGAAATGCAGCTGAGGAAGGCCCGGGTCCCGCGGAGCCTGTCCTGCAGCCCCGCCCCCGCCCCGGCGCGGGTACCGGGTAGCTGCGGCCATCACGCAGCCGCCCTGCTCCGCCGCTGCCTCCACGCAGCAGCCGTCGGGGTCGTGGCTGAGGCCGAGGCTGTGGCCTATCTCGTGGGCCATGGTGGCTGCAGCACCAATGGGGAGCTCCGAGTGGTCCTGGGAGGGCGTGGGGACGGTCACTGCGGGCTGCGGGGACCACCCCCCAGCACCTCTCCTCCTCCTCCCTTCCCGGGTGGCGCTCACGGTGCTCACGCCTCCAGAGCTCTCCGCGCGGCACATGCCCTCGACCGGCGCCAGGCCCACGGTGGCGCCCTGGAAGGCGCGGCCCCTGAGGGAGGAGCGCGTATTGACCGGTTGGGCCGGGAGTCCGGGCCGCCCGGCCAGGACCGCGTAGGGGTCGGAGGCACCCACGTGAGCAGCTGAGCCGAGTCGTGTGGCTGCCGTGCCCACAGTCCCTGGCGCCACTGCAGGAAGGCCCAGAGCGTGGCGTTCGCGTCTGGCGTGACGCGGCTCTGGTCCTCCTCGGTCCACACTTCCAGGCCGGTCAGTGCCACCTGAATGTCCAGAGTCCTGAGAATCTGCGGGCGCGGCGGGGCAGGGCTGAAGCGGGGGGCCGCCGCGGTGCCCGTGCTCCTCCATGGGAGCGCCCCTCTTTCCTCCCCTCCGTTCCCTCTCCCCATCTCCAAGCCTGCCCCTATCGTGGTCACCCCCAAAAGGGCTCTTCCCCCCGCCGACCCAACCTGATCCACATAGCTGGCGACCTCCAGAAGACGCTGTTTGGTGTGGTTCAAGTTCCGGTGCTGGGTCAAGAACTAGAAAAGCAGCAAGCAATACCGCGTGTGAGGACGGGCTGAGCTCACCCCATCCAGGCCTGCCAACCCCCTTGGGACTTCTCTCACCAGAGTGTGATCCGCCACTATGTACAGCTCCAGATACCTCGGGCTCCCCAGGGACTCCCGCCTCTCCTGGGGAGGCGGTAATGGTGACCCTGAGTGGCGGGCTGTTGGGCTTGAGCCCTGACCACCAACCCCAATTCCCATAAAGCACAAAGTTAACTTTAAAATTTTGCTAGAACTTGTTTCTTCAGCCTCCAAATAAAAATGTCAGGACAGGAGGCCCTGAATTGGGGCTGCACATTCCTGTCTCTTCTGATTTTAAAGGGCTCTGTATACTGCATTCCTACCCCCACCCCTGCCCGTGCTCCTGACCCTGATCTGGGTGTCACACGAAAGGCTGGCCATGTCCCTTTTGTCCCCTGGGTCCCTGTAGCCACAGGCCCCTTTCCAGCTGAGTAGCTGCTCCGTCCGGAAGATCTTGTGGGTCAAGAAGTCTTTGGAGTCCCCAGCTGGCCAGGGATGCACATAATAGCTGGTATTGCTGCTGAGCGTGATCAGGCCCCTAGGGTGCAAAGGGGTACAGGGGTGGGCAGTAAGGGAACTCTTTCCCTAGCCCCCGGCCCAGGCCCCTCCCCCCAGAACTCCTCACCTCATCCCAGAGCAGATGCTGAGGACTACCCAGGAGTCCAGGAAGCCCCTCACACGCCCATGGTAGTGGCAATGATCCTGGAGAGCAAAGGACCCAGCCCCAAATCTCAGCCAGGACTGAAGTGGGAGGGGCAAGAAAGAAAGCATGGTGGGGGACTGGCTCCAGCTTCTCCTTAGGAACAGGAGAAGAATGGGGGAAATGGTGGAGAGGCCCTTGGTGGGTGCATACCCCAGCACTCCTCACCCTGTCCTCAGAGTCCATGGAAGTATCTCACCGTGTGGTTGGGGAACAGCACTACTGGCTGCCCATCTGGGCTGTAGTGGGTTTCTGTGTATCCTGGAGCCAGCAGCCTGCTGGGAGGGGGTGTTGCAGAAATTACTTAATCCAGCCCTGCCTCCTCCAGGATGCCCTCTGGTCTTCCTCCCTGATTGCTAATTGAGTAGCTCTATGAGTGAGGCACAGGGCTAGCACTTAGGAAGCAGCCAAAGTGTGTCTTAGGGAAGGGACAGGAGTGACTGTGCATTGCTCAGCTCAGAAAAATCTTGGGCTAGAGTGAGCAAGGTGAAGGTCAGGAAGGAGCCTTGGTGATGGCTTAGAAGTGGAAATGGGCGTGTGGGAAGCACCAGGGAAGAACAGGAACACGGGAAAGTTTGTGGTTCCCCTGGAGCCTGTGGCAGGCAGCTGGATCCACAGGTCAGGGGCGTTAGAAAGAGACTGGGCAGGAGGAGAGGAGTCAGGAGACACTGCCAAGGAGGTGGGACTTGGAGCCAAGGAAGTGTGTGAACTCCCTAGGTGGCCCTGGCTGCTGCCTACCCTTGTTGGGCATCTGGACAACCCTCGAGCCCACCTCCTCCCATTCAGAGTTCCTTCAAATCTTCTCCTCAGGCCCCCAGATCCCACATATCTCCCCACCTGCCCTTCACGGATGCTCACCCCCTGCTTCCAGAGAAAACAGAATCCACACCTGCTCCTGCCCTGCCCGTCTGAGCAGGGATCCTCCTCCCCTCCTTCTTCAGACCCCACTCAAGTAATTGAATTCATCTTTGGGCTCCATCTCATCAGGATCCTTCCCACCAAGATGGATCAACCATAAGTCAATTTCTCTTCTTTAAAGAAAATCCTTCACCCCACCTCACCTTGACCTCTTTACCCGCAGACTGCCCCCAAAGACTTGTGATGCCTGCTTCTCCACTTCGCAGTCTTACCTCCTCCTCCAGCTTTGCT
Organism: Balaenoptera ricei; assembly: GCF_028023285.1. Classification (NCBI taxonomy): domain Eukaryota; kingdom Metazoa; phylum Chordata; class Mammalia; order Artiodactyla; family Balaenopteridae; genus Balaenoptera; species Balaenoptera ricei. The sequence continues at coordinate 30,865,140 of NC_082653.1, forward strand.
CCCCCACTCCACCCACACACTCAACCTTAGGAAGGAGGTGATGTGATCACCCTTTTTAACACATGGGGACATTGAACCCCAGAGAAGCTATGGTTAGGCGTGGCGGAACCTGAGTTCCACCTGAGTTTGTTCCCAGTGCATGGGGGAGAATAAAACATGTGTACAATGCTCAGAACAGTGCCTGCGATGAAGTAATCACTTGATAAATGATAGCTGTTGATAACACAATCTAGATGGTTTCACGAACCCACGTTCCATCTTAGACATTCACCTCACCCAGCCCAGCTCTGCCTGCTCATTCACCAGCTCAGAATCTTTGGCTTTGCACCATCCTGGACACTCAGCACCAAAATGGCCTTCTGTGATCTGGCCCTGCTAGGACTCCCCAAATTTGTTTCCCCTTGCTCCCCTCCCTCAGATGGAGACTCCCCAGGCAAGCCAGACAAATTGCCACCCCCCCCCCTTGAATGTGCCTTGACCTATGTAGCCACTGTACCTTTGTCCCTGGCATTCCCGAAGCCTGGAGCACCCGCCCATCTTTGGAATCCATCTTGGATTCTCTTTTGACTCAGCACACCCTGTGAGCACCCACCAGGTGATGCTCACTCATTCCTGGCAGGAAGCTGACAAGATGTTTCTGGGGCCAGGATGAGAGATGTGCCCCACAGCAGGGCTGACCCAGCCTCAGTAGCCCACTTCAGTCTCGAGGGAGCCAGTCATGGGCTAGCATGACTCACCCTGTCACCTGCACCTCCTCCTCTGGGGCTCTCACCCCATCCAGCCTCCGTCTGGGGTTCCCATCAGTCTCTGTCCCCAGCACTGATCCCTCCCCAGAGAGAGGGGCTGTTCTTGGCTCCCAGCTCTTTCCCCGGCCTGGTACTCACTGATTCTTCTCCAGCTCTAGCAGGAGCTCCTGGCCTTCAGCCTTCAAGGCCACTAGCCCCACTTCTAGCTTCGAGACCTGGGCAAGAAGGAGTGTAGGGCTGAGAGGGCGGGCATCCAGGTCCCCTGCCTGCCAGGAAGCAGGAAGGATGTGGAGCTGACTAGCGAGGGGGTTCATGGGGAGAGCACAGGGGCACGGGGCAGAAGGCCCCCACTTGCCATTGTGGGTGTGGATGGGTGTGGGGTGAGAACTTGCAAAGATGCTCTCAAACTAAGAATGTTTGTTCTGACAGCAACCATTTGACAGAGCCTGCTAGGTGCACTCCACATCCTCCCTGGAGAGGCAAGTGGTCTCAGAAAGATGCCATGCCTTGCCCAAGGTTACTGGGCTCTTCCTCTGGTCTTCCCTCCTCTTTCATGCCCAGAAGGCTTCCTCTAAGCAGGAGGAGAGTGGGGTCCTGAAGACATTGATGTGGGAGAGTGGGGTAGCCACAGCTCAGGCCTCCTCACAACCTCTCCTTTCTGTACCTTGCTGTTCCCCACTCCCTGTAGAATTCAGACTTAGTACCTCCACCTCCAATGCTGACTAGCTGCCCCCCCCAAATTTTCCTATGCCTCTAGCAGACTCGCCCCACACCTGCTTCCCTGAGCCTGTGAGGTAAACACTGACCCACACTCCTTGCCAAGAGAAAAACTCTGGTTTTCTTGGCTAGATGTCAGGAGGGTGGGCCTGGGCCAGCCTGCCCACCTCTCCTTCCCCTACCCTCTTTGCCACTTCCACCCTGTGGGAATACCCCATCTGCCCGCTGTGTCCACTCCCTGGCTGGGGGCCCAGAGCTGGAGTGGGCCAGGAGCCTCCTGGAGAGCAGCTGTATCTTTGGAATGCTGGCCCCCACTCTTGCTGGCCCTTCCCTTTTATCCCACAATGCACTGGCCTGGGCCCCAGGCCAAGAGGCTCAGAGTCTTGTGGGGGGGGGGGCCTTCCTCTGCAAGTAGGGAGCAAATAGTCCCCTCCCCCAGCCAAAGGCTGCCCTAGGCCCCAAGCATGAGCTCACGTGGCCGGAATGTCACTTGTTTTATTGGAGAAAGGTTTGCACTGAGGAAAGGAGGCAGCCCAGATGGAAAGCTTCCCCTTGCCCCACCCCCATCCCTCTCTCTGTCCCTCTGCAGCCCCTGCTGTCCTCATTTCTTGCCCTCCTGGTGACCCTGCCCTTCACCATGCACTCCATCTCCAACCTAAAATGTAGGTGTTTCCTGCCTCTGGGACGGGACTCCCTGCCACTCTGTCTGCTGTCCTCATCTTTGGCAGGCTTCCCAGGGACAGAAAAAATGAGGAAAGCAAATTCCCTCTGGCACTCCCCTCCTGTTTGGTCACAGCCCAGGCCAGGCCCAGAGGGAGGGCCACAGTCAGGGTGGTCTCAGCATGTGATGTCCCTTCCCCTATGCCGGTGATGAACAATCTCAAAGCTCGGGCTGGCACCATGCTGATCACTTGAATGGGGGCCCTGAGGGTCTGGGGGACCCAGTGAGGGTCCTAGGTTGAGAGTTGCTGGGCCTGTGGGGGCCCCCCGGCCTACATGGCAGTGCTCTCCTGCCTTCCTCCTTGCAGGCTTGGACAGTGGATTGTCCTCTCTTCCCTGAAAATTCATGATGAAAAGGGTGCTCTAGGCTTGGGGAACATTGGCCAATGGTTTCTTCTGGGTTAAAGAGCTGTGTAACCTTGGGCAGTTTCTCCAGCCTCTCTGGGCTTCAGTTTGCCCCTCTGTGAAATGGGCATACAAAGGCTGTTGGTCTCCATGCAGCACAGCTTTGTGGCACATACAGATGGGGGCAAGGTTATTCTGAAAGTGTGTGATGGATGGCTGTTGGGAGGAGACTGGGACAGAGCATCCAGAATAAGCAAAACAGGGTGGGCTTGCATTTGGGGGTACTAGGAGAGTGACTACTGGGCAGAAGTGGCGTGAGCCAGTGAGACAAGTTTCAGGCCCCTAAATGGCAAGGTCCTGGAGAGGACAGCAACGCATCCACAGGGTCACATGTTCTGGTAAACTTTGCAGAAGGAGGATATTTTGGTGTTTTCTTAAAGAGGTTCTTGAAAAGCTTCTGGCCCCACCTCTGCCTGATGGGGTGGAGGTGGCCTGAATAACACTGGGAAGAGATGGTTAGGGAGGAGGTGGGGGAGAGGAAACTGGAAAATGACTTCCATGTGTGCAGCCTCTTCCATCTAGACGTCTCCCACCCGCCCCTGCCAAACCTTCAGGGAGGGGCCTGAAGGACTCTGGGGATCTAGGGACCCCAGCGAAACTGCCACGCTGATATTTGGGGAGGGGTAAAGGGGCTGAGAGACCCTGGGCCTCTGCAGAGTAAGGGATGACCTGGCACTGACCGGCTGCTCCAGGGTGACCATGCGCCAGGGTCGTCCATCCAGAACCCAGTGCAGGATGACTGGCTCTCCAGGGGTGTTTCCTGGGGAGAGGACAGAGCACAGGGTGAGGGGAACCTGAGGGACATGGGGAAATTGGAGACAACAGAGGGATAGAGTTAGAGGATGTCAGCAGGCAGGAACAGTACTTCCATCTTCAGTACTCAAAAGTTTAGCCTGAAAAAAAAAAAAAAAGGCGCCACCATCGTTGAGCGGCTGGGTCTCTGCCGCGGTAGGTGGCTGCGAGAGGTAGGGAGGTAGGTGGGCCGCGTCGCGTCGCCTCAGGTCCGTAGCTTTGCCTCTCTCTCCTGTTCTGCCGCGGGCCCACGATGCCGCAGTACCAGACCTGGGAGGAGTTCAGTCGCGCAGCGGAGAAGCTCTACCTCGCAGACCCTATGAAGGCACGTGTGGTTCTCAAATATAGGCATTCTGATGGGAGTTTGTGTATTAAAGTAACAGATGATTTAGTTTGTTTGGTATATAGAACAGACCAAGCTCAAGATGTAAAGAAGATTGAGAAATTCCACAGTCAACTGATGCGACTTATGGTGGCCAAGGAATCCCGCAGTGTTGCCATGGAAACGGACTGAATGGTTTGAAATGAAGACTGTTTGTCATGTTCTTAGGAAGTAAATATCTTTTGAATTTGAGAAAGTGTTGGGACAGAAAATACTTTCTGTAACTAAGTGGGCTATTCAGAAGCCAAGAGATCATTTTTTGTACTTTGTTTTTTAATGTTTACTTTAGAGAGCTAGGACTGTAAACGCTTCCAGTTAGAAAGCCTTTATTTATTTTTGGAAATGGAACAAGGAATGGCTCTATCTTGGAAACTTTGCAGATTGTTTGATGTTAGGCAAAATAAATAATTACTCTCTGGTAAGTTTGTATCAGTAATTTGAAAATGAGATATCAAGAAAAGCCAATTCTTCCTTAAATTTAGTTAATCTGTCTTTAAAAGAAAAATTAAATGGAACCATTTTGCTGGATTGATATATTTCTTGTGGAGCATAAATTTTGTGCTGTTGATGACCAGCAAATATAAAATATGGTAACTGGAATTAACTGCACAGCAGTATAGCTGATTATATATGGTAGTGTAGTCTCAATTATATCTAAAAATAACTATGAAAACAAGTATGCTTTACCTTAAACTTTACAAATTTAAACTATATTTTTAAATATAAGGGATTCATAGTATCATTAACTTGTTGAGCAAAGACTAACTTTGAATCTAATTTTCAGTGCTCAGAAACATCTGCTGTTACTATAAATGCATGAACAGAATGCTCACTAATGGATTGAAACCACCATATTACAGAAATATTTGCCACATATTTGCCATCTATGTTTTCTCAGAAGGGCTAAGGATTATTTGAACTGTTAAATTTTTTCATACCTCCATGACACCCCCACCCATTTCTCTCATTACTTAACCAAGGTGTTAAGCATGACTCTCACAACTGTTCTCCATTAAACCAGAAGTATGATATTATTTGATATTTATCTTATATTTGTAACCTGAGTTTTACCACCTAAATATAATGTTCACATGTTGATTCCTACATTAAAATATTTTTTGTTAGGAATTTGTTGTGTTGACCAGCGTTTTAACATGGAAAGTTCCATTAGCCATATGAATTTTGGCATGTTTCAGAGAGATGAGTAAATAAAATATTACATGAATAAAAAAAAAAAAAAAAGTTTAGCCTGGAGAAGGGTGGCCACCCATGGGGCATCCTTGGAACTGAGGAGCCACCAGGGAGGTGGCAGAAGAGAGACAGAGGAGCCTGGGAAGAACTGCTCAGCTGGGCACTTGGGAGACCCACTGACCTTGGGAGGGGGAATGGGGTCAAAGATCACAAGGAAGAGACCAAGGCCCCTAATACAGAGGGGAAAGGAAATGGGAGGCAGCTTTGGGTATTTTTAGACTGGGCAGCAGATGCTTTTAGGGTGAGAGATCTGTGAAGACAGGACGCCTGTGTCTCCCCCACCATCTGAGAAAAACAACAGCCAGATGTTGCCCAAAGCTCCCTCTGGGGGCTTCATGCTGGAGGCAGGGCTTCCAGGGACACTGGCCCAGAAGCCCCCTCCTCGTGTCTTCAAGGGGTGGGGGGTTGTTTGGGAGACAGAGCCTGAGTGCTCCCAGGATGGGAATGCTTAAGGCGGGCTCCAGGAGGAATACCAGAGTGAAGCATTACTCAGAAAGCGCCTGGAATGCTCCCCTGGAATGCTCCCAGCTCCGCCCCCACAAGTGGGCCCCGGAAACTCTCACCACACCCGCACTGCAGGAATCAGACCTCAGGCTGCCCAGAGCCTACAGGCAGCCTTCCCTCGGTCCCTGGGGAAGCCCAGCTCCCAGAACTGACAGCTCCCCAACCCCCATCCTGCCCAGGCTGAGATGGCTGCCTATGGAAGTGGCTCAACTCCTGCCAGGCCACGCCGATTCCTTTCTCCTTCTCCATCTCCTCCTCCAGACCCCATCATCAAAGACCTGGAATAGCAGCCGCTCCAGGAAGTCCCCTTCTCCCAAGAAGCCCTCCTTGATTGGATCAGTAGTTTCCATCAGGTAGATGGGGGTGGGGGTGGGGAGGTGCAGGGCCTTGGAATTGAGGCTGAAGGGCCAGTGTAGGGAGGGGTCTGAGTGCATTGGGGGGGGTGGGCGGTCTCAGGCCAGAGAGGACTTAACTCAGTGTGGAGCACCAGATCCAGCTGGCCCTGGGCTTCCCAGGGTGGACAGGGGAAGGTGTGCCTGTGTGCATGTGTGAGTGTGGGTTCTCCTCCTGGCCCTGTGCACACACGCTGGCCATTGGCACCTTGATGGGGGCAAGGAGGCAGAGATGGAGCTGTGGTGACTAGGTGGATGGGAGTGGAAACTGAGGAGCCAGTGTGGTGTTGGGGAGCATAGAGTCCCTCTCCATTCCTCCCAGGCGTCCCTCCATCCTCCCCTGACCCCAGGCTGAAGAGGAGGGAGCAGCGGAATGCCTGGGGACCATCCCCAAAGGCATGAGGGCTGTCGTCCCTCCCCCTCCACGCCCCAGAACAGAGCAGGACCCTATCCCTGTTGCCACCCGCCCCCCCCACCCCCAAACAGTGCTCTGGAACCCACTGTCCCCAGGCTGCCCAGCCCTTCCTGCCTGCCTTGTCAGGATGTACAGGACTCCGCCAATCCTCCCACCCTTTGGGAGAGGTTTTCACCAGCCCCATCTCACAGAGAGTTTGTAGAAGTCAAACCGAGAAGAGACAGAGCTGCAGTCTTCCCCCAGGGCCCTGCTAAACAGGCACCTTCTGTTTGAAGCCGTTTCTATCTAACCAAACAAGGCAACAATATAAACAATATACACACTGCCCCAAGGCCCTGGGATGAGGGGGTGAACATGGAATGATGCATGAGTGTGGAGGCCACAGCTAGTCACTTAGTGTGAGGGTGCAACAGGGACTCCAGGGCACCGGTGGTCTGAGGCTTCCTGGAGGATGGAGGCCCGCTGAACCCTAGGGGATGAAGGTGCAGGAACCTTCATACTGGCGGATGGGGCCACAGCAGAGAATCCAGAGGGGTTTGGGGGTGCTGAGCGGCTGCTTGAAGGGAAGGGGCCCTGCCACTCTGCTTCGCCATTGGCACAGGGTATCTGGGCACAGTGTGCAAGTGTGGGCCCTGAGGCCAGCACAACTGCAGTTGAGAGTCCCTGGGCAATTCCCACAGAGACTCTCCCAAACCCTCCCCATGCCCTGTCCTCCTGGCCCGCGCGACCCCCGGGGATTTCCGACCCTCCATCCCCGACAGCGACCTCGCGGCGCACTCCCACTCACCTTGAAACGCCTCAGCCCCCGACACCGGCCACGGTAGTCGCAGTAGCAGCAGCAGCCCCAACGCCGGCGACCCTCGAGCGCTCCGATACCCCGGGCGCATAGCTGTGAGCGCCTAGCGTCTGAGCTGCGGCTCCCAGCTCTCGGCTCCGCCCCGGCTGGATCGCGGCCGACCCACGCCCTCTGCAGCCGGCCCGCCGCCTCCCGACCCTCCCGCACCCCCCTCCTGGCCCGCAACCCCCTCCTCGCGCGACCCCGCACGGAGCCCCGCCTGCCCGCGACACCATTTCAGCCCATCAGTCCTGACCCCGGCCGGCGTGTGCCCTCGGGGAGCCGGGACCACCCTCCCGCGTCTAGGGGCTAGAGCTCGGCGGGGCGGGAGACCCTCCCGAGCCAACCCGCCGCATAGGTCTCAGAGGGCCCCCTATTCGTGGGGGTGGGAAGTGGAGATGGGGCGGGGACACTCGGGAAGGGCCTTTGAGGACCAGAGCGGGGAGGCGGGGACAGTGCTAGGGGGCCACCTGTTGCTGCTCCGGTCTGCCCAGGAAGCGCCTCCCTCCATGGTCTCCTGGATGGGACCTTTGTCCTCGCCTTGACACCAGTCACGCCCAGAGTCGCCCGGGTGAGAGACTGGCGGCCCCTAGGAGAAGGGAGGCCCGGGCGACCGCGACAGGCAGGTGCAGCCACGGCCCCAAGCTAGTCTCTGTTCCGCGGTGGCCGCCAGCCCCTGCGCCCGAGGTGCGCGGGTCGGTCGGGAGGACGAGCGGAGGCCGAGGCCCTGCGGGCTCCCTGCCCGGCAAAGGCGAGGCGGTGGAACAGGCGGGCGGGCGGAGAGGGGGGCAACCCTTTGTCCCTGGTGGTGGCCGGGGGTGGGGGTGGGGCGAGGAATGGCACAAAGCCATAGACTCCCACACATGCGGGAGCCTTTTGGCTTTTGTTTCTTGTTTTAAAAAGTTTGTGTACTGAGTAGTAAATTCGGATAGCTAATAGCAAGTATTCCGATAGCGAGGGATGTTAAATTTAAGCAAATCTATTTGTTTATGAGAATTCAAAATGCGCCAATTCAGTTAGTAAGAGTTGCAGTGGGGAAGGTAACCTATGTTGGCCTGATTCAAACATCAAAAAGTATGGTGAGAGGTATAGGGAACATCCCATCCTCTCAGACCACGCCCCTCCAACAGGAAGCTATTATTAGCTTCTTGTATAGGCTTTTAGATTATTTCGTGCATGTCCACGACAATACAAACATTTTTTTCCCTCTTTTTAACATTTTTCTGTACCTTGATTTTTTTCACTTAATACCCTTGGAGATCCTTCCTATCAGTGGTCTCCTTAACACACTATTGTTTTTCTTTTTCTTTCTTTTTTTGGCCTTGCCATGCAGCATATGCCCCTGACCAGGGATTGAACCTGCCCCCTGCAGTGGAAGTGCAGAGTCTTAACAACTGGACCACCAGGGAAGTCCACATTAACACTATTATTATTTTTTTAAATATTTATTTATTTTTATTTATTTGGTTGTGCCAGGTCTTTGTTGTAGCAGGTGGGCTCCTTAGTTGTGGCATGCGAACTCCCAGTTGCAGCATGCGTGTGGGATCTAGTTCCCTGACCAGGGATCGAACCTGGGCCCCTGCATTGGGAGCACAGAGTCTTATCCACTGTGCCACCAGGGAAGTCCCAACACTATTCTTATAACTATTATTCTATTATGATTACTTTAGATTTTAAAATTACAATAAGATGCATTTACTTTAAGTGTACAGTTAGATGAGTTTTGATAAATTTATACACCTATGTAATCACCACCACAATCTAGATAGAACCTTCCCATCACCCCCAAATAGTTCCCCTGTGCCCCTTCCCAGTCAATCTCTCCCACTCCTAACCCCAGGCAACCACTGATATACTTTCTGTCTATAGATAAGATTTGCCTGTTCTGGAACTTCATACAAGTAGAATCATAAAACATGTACTCTTTTGTGTCTGGTTTCCTTCCCTCTTTGTTTTTGAGATTCATTTGCATTGTTTCACGTAGCAGTAATTTGCTCCTTTGTAGTGCTGAGTATGTTCCATGGTAAGGGGGAAGCACGGTTTCTCTATTCTCCAGCTAGGCATTTGGGTTCTTTTCCAGTTTGGGCTCTTCTAAATATGGCTGCTACAAATTGCTGCGTAAATCTGTATGAACATGTTTTCATTTCTCATCTGTAAATACCTAGAAGTAGAATTGCAAGGTCATACAGTAAAGGGCATGTTTAATTTTTTAAAGAAACTATTTTCCAAAGTGTCTGTACCATTTTACATTCCCACTAGCAATGTGTCAGAGTTCTCCATATCCTCACCAACATTTTAGTGTTGTCAACCTTTTATTTTTATTTATTTATTTATTTGGCTGCGTTGGGTCTTCGTTGCTGCACACAGGCTTTCTCTAGTTGCAGCGAGCGGGGGCTACTCTTCGTTTCGCTGCGGTGCGCGGGCTTCTCATTGCGGTGGCTTCTCTTGTCGTGGAGCACGGGCTCTAGGCGCACGGGCTTCAGTAGTTGTGGTGCACGGGCTCAGTAGTTGTGGCTCGCAGGCTCTAGAGCGCAGACTCAGTAGTTGTGGCACACGGGCTTAGTTGCTCCGCAGCATGTGGGATCTTCCCGGACCAGGGATCGAACCTGTATCCCCTGCACTGGCAGGCGGATTCTCAACCACTGCACCACCAGGGAAATCCCCAACCTTTAAAATTTTAGCCATTCTAATGGGTATGCAGCATTCTCATCATTTTTAATAGCTGAATGCTATCATTTATTCATAGTCTCCTCTTGGGCATATAAATGGTTTCCAGTCCCTTTGCTATTACAAACAATGCTGTAATGGATAGTTATATACACAAATTCATCTGTGAGATGATATACTACAAGCAGGATTGCTGGGTCAAAGGATATGTGTGTTTGTGATTTGGGTAGATAGAGTTAAATTGCCCTCTGATTTGTGCCAGTTCACAGTTGTACCAGCGATATCTGGAGTGCTCATTTTCCCACAACCTTACCAACACAGTTATCAAAACGTAATATTTGCTAGTCTGAAAGTGAAAGTGCAGTCTCCATTTGCATTTTGTCTTATGAGTGAGGTTGAATATTTGTTCAAACATTTAAGAGCCGTTTGTATTTCTTTTTCCCTGAATTGCCTGTTCATATCCGCAGCTCATTTTTCTATTGGGTCTTTCTCTTAACAACTTGAAGGAACTCTATATATAAGGGAGATGAACCCTTTGTCTGGAGTAGGAGTTGCAAATATTTTCCCCAGTTTGTGAGATGTATCCAGCCTGTGGTTTGTGGCTTCATCTCAGTTATACTCTTTGCTGAGTAACATTTGATTGTGTGACTATAACCACATTTTTCTTTCATTGACACAACTGTTGCTGGAGCTTTGAGTGGTTCTTAGTTTTGAGATGTTATAAAAAATGCTGCTGTGGACATTCATATGCTTGGGTCCTTAGCTTCCTCCCTTTGCCTGTCCTGCTTCCTCCACCCCTTTACTGGTCTCCCCTGGGAACACGTTCTTTTTTTTTTTTTTTTTTTCTTTTCATGTAATGTCTGAAACATTTATATTAACATATTTCCATACAAATAACCCAATGAAAGTTTAGTATTAGTTGTTTTGTTTATTTGTTTTTTTATACTGCAGGTTCTTATTAGGCATCAATTGTATACACATCAGTGTATACATGTCAATCCCAATCGCCCAATTCAGCACACCACCATCCCCAGCCCACCGCAGTGTTCCCCCCTTGGTGTCCATATGTCCGTTCTCTACATCTGTGTCTCAACTTCTGCCCTGCAAACCGGCTCATCTGTACCATTTTTCTAGGTTCCACATACATGCATTAATATACGATATTTGTTTTTCTCTTTCTGGCTTACTTCACTCTGTATGACAGTCTCTAGATCCATTCACTTCTTAACAAATGACTCAATTTCGTTCCTTTTTATGGCTGAGTAATATTCCATTGTATATATGTACCACATCTTCTTTATCCATTCGTCTGTTGATGGGCATTTAGGTTGCTTCCATGACCTGGCTATTGTAAATAGTGCTGCAATGAACATTCGGGTGCATGTGTCTTTTTGAATTACGGTTTTCTCTGGGTATATGCCCAGTAGTGGGATTGCTGGGTCATATGGTAATTCTATTTTTAGTTTTTTAAGGAACCTCCATACTGTTCTCCATAGTGGCTGTATCAATTTCCATTCCCACCAACAGTGCAAGAGGGTTCCCTTTTCTCCACACCCTCTCCAGCATTTGTTGTTTGTAGATTTTCTGATGATGCCCATTCTAACAGGAGTGAGGTGATACCTCATTGTAGTTTTGATTTGCATTTCTCTAATAATTAGTGATGTTGAGCATCTTTTCATGTGCTTCATGGCTGTCTGTATGTCTTCTTTGGAGAAATGTCTATTTAGGTCTTCTGCCCATTTTTGGATTGGGGTGTTTGTTTCTTTAATATTGAGCTGAATGACCTATTTATATATTTTGGAGATTAATCCTTTGTCCGTTGATTCGTTTGCAAATATTTTCTCCCATTCTGAGGGTTGTCTTTTCGTCTTGTTTATGGTTTCCTTTGCTGTGCAAAAGCTTTGAAGTTTCATTAGGTCCCATTTGTTTATTTTTGTTTTTATTTCCATTACTCTAGGAGGTGGATCAAAAAAGATCTTGCTGTGATTTATGTCCAAGAGTGTTCTTCCTATGTTTTCCTCTAAGAGTTTTATAGTGTCCAGTCTTATATTTAGGTCTCTAATCCATTTTGAGTTTATTTTTGTGTATGGTGTTAGGGAGTATTCTAATTTCATTCTTTTACATGTAGCTGTCCAGTTTTCCCAGCACCACTTATTGAAGAGACTGTCTTTTCTCCATTGTATATCCTTGCCTCCTTTGTCATAGATTAGTTGACAATAGGTGCGTGGGTTAATCTCTGGGCTTTCTATCTTGTCCCATTGATCTATGTTTCTGTTTTTGTGCCAGTACCATATTGTCTTGATGACTGTAGCTTTGTAGTATAGTCTGAAGTCAGGGAGTCTGATTCCTCCAGCTCCATTTTCTTCCCTCAAGACTGCTTTGGCTATTCGGGGTCTTTTGTGTCTCCATACAAATTTTAAGATGATTTGTTCTAGCTCCGTAAAAAATGTCATTGGTAATTTGATAGGGATTGCATTGAATCTGTAGATTGCTTTGGATACTCTAGTCATTTTCACAATATTGATTCTTCCAACCCAAGAACATGGTATATCTCTCCATCTGTTGGTATCATCTTTAATTTCTTTCATCAGTGTCTTATAGTTTTCTGCATACAGGTCTTTTGTCTCCCTAGGTAGGGTTATTCCTAGGTTATTTTATTCGTTTTGTTGCAATGGTAAATGGGAGTGTTTCCTTAATTTCTCTTTCAGAATTTTCATCATTAGTATATAGGAATGCAAGAGATTTCTGTGCATTAATTTTATATCCTGCAACTTTACCAAATTCATTGATTACCTCTAGTAGCTTTCTGGTGGCATCTTTAGGATTCTCTATGTATAGCATCATGTCAGCTGCAAACAGTGACAGTTTTACTTCTTCTTTTCCAATTTGTATTCCTTTTATTTCTTTTTCTTCTCTGATTGCCGTGGCTAGGACTTCCACAACTATGTTGAATAATAGTGGTGAAAGTGGACATCCTTGTCTCGTTCCTGATCTTAGAGGAAATGCTTTCAGTCTTTCACCATTGAGAATGATGTTTGCTGTGGGTTTGTCATATATGGCCTTTATTATGTTGAGGTAGGTTCCCTCTATGCCCACTTTCTGGAGAGTTTTAATCATAAATGGGTGTTGAATTTTGTCAAAAGCTTTTTCGGCATCTATTGAGATGATCATATGGTTTTTATTCTTCAATTTGTTAATATGGTGTATCACATTGATTGATTTGCGTATATTGAAGAATCCTTGCATCCCTGGGATAAATCCCACTTGATCGTGGTGTATGATCCTTTTAATGTGTTGTTGCATTCTGTTTGCTAGTATTTTGTTGAGGATTTTTGCATCTATATTCATCAGTGATATTGGTCTGTAATTTTCTTTTTTTGTAGTATCTTTGTCTGGTTTTGGTATCAGGGTGATGGTGGCCTCATAGAATGAGTTTGGGAGTGTTCCTTCCTCTGCAATTGTTTGGAAGAGTTTGAGAAGGATAGGTGTTAGCTCTTCTCTAAATGTTTGATAGAATTCACCTGTGAAGCCATCTGGTCCTGGACTTTTGTTTGTTGGAAGATTTTTAATCACAGTTTCAATTTCATTACTTGTGATTGGTCTGTTCATATTTTCTGTTTCTTCCTGGTTCAGTCTTGGAAGGTTATACCTTTCTAAGAATTTGTCCATTTCTTCCAGGTTGTCCATTTTATTGGCATAAAGTTGCTTGTAGTAGTCTCTTAGGATGCTTTGTATTTCTGTGGTGTCTGTTGTAACTTCTCCTTTTTCATTTCTGATTTTATTGATTTGAGTCCTCTCCCTCTTTTTCTTGATGAGTCTGGCTAATGGCTTATCAATTTTGTTTATCTTCTCAAAGAACCAGCTTTTAGTTTTATTGATCTTTGCTATTGTTTTCTTTGTTTCTATTTCATTTATTTCTGCTCTGATCTTTATGATTTCTTTCCTTCTGCTAACTTTGGGTTTTGTTTGTTCTTCTTTCTCTAGTTTCTTTAGGTGTAAGGTTAGATTGTTTACTTGAGATTTTTCTTGTTTCTTTAGGTAGGCTTGTATAGCTATAAACTTCCCTCTTAGAACTGCTTTTGCTGCATCCCATAGGTTTTGGGTCGTCGTGTTTTCATTGTCATTTGTCTCTAGGTATTTTTTGATTTCCTCTTTGATTTCTTCAGTGATCTCTTGGTTATTTAGTAACGTATTGTTTAGCCTCCATGTGTTTGTCTTTTTTACGTTTTTTTCCCTGTAATTCATTTCTAATCTCATAGCGTTGTGATCAGAAAAGATGCTTGATATGATTTCAATTTTCTTAAATTTACTGAGGCTTGATTTGTGACCCAAGATGTGATCTATCCTGGAAAATGTTCCGTGCGCACTTGAGAAGAACGTGTAATCTGCTGGTTTTGGATGGAATGTCCTATATATATCAATTAAATCTATCTGGTCTATTGTGTCATTTAAAGCTTCTGTTTCCTTATTTATTTTCATTTTGGATGATCTGTCCATTGGTGTAAGTGAGGTGTTAAAGTCCCCCACTATTATTGTGTTACTGTCGATTTCCTCTTTTATAGCTGTTAGTTATGTATTGAGGTGCTCCTATGTTGGGTGCATATATATTTATAATTGTTATATCTTCTTCTTGGATTGATCCCTTGATCATTATGTAGTGTCCTTCCTTGTCTCTTGTAACATTCTTTATTTTAAAGTCTATTTTATCTGATATGAGTATAGCTACTCCAGCTTTCTTCTGATTTCCATTTGCATGGAATATCTTTTTCCATCCCCTCACTTTCAGCCTGTATGTGTCCCTAGGTCTAAAGTGGGTCTCTTGTAGACAGCATATATATGGGTCTTGTTTTTGTATCCATTCAGCCAGTCTATGTCTTTTGGTTGGGGCATTTAATCCATTCACGTTTAAGGTAATTATCGATATGTATGTTCCTATGACCATTTTCTTAATTGTTTTGGGTTTGTTTTTGTAGGTCCTTTTCTTCTCTTGTGTTTCCCACTTAGAGAAGTTCCTTTAGCATTTGTTGTAGAGCTGGTTTGGTGGTGCTGAATTCTCGTAGCTTTTGCTTGTCTGTAAAGCTTTTGATTTCTCCATCAAATCTAAATGAGATCCTTGCCGGGTAGAGTAATCTTGGTTGTAGGTTCTTCCCTTTCATCACTTTAAGTATATCATGCCACTCCCTTCTGGCTTGCAGAGTTTCTGCTGAGAAGTCAGCTGTTAACCTTATGGGAGTTCCCTTGTATGTTATTTGTCGTTTTTCCCTTGCTGCTTTCAATAATTTTTCTTTGTCTTTAATTTTTGCCACTTTGATTACTATGTGTCTCGGTGTGTTTCTCCTTGGGTTTATCCTGTATGGGACTCGCTGCGCTTCCTGGACTTGGGTGGCTATTTCCTTTCCCATGTTAGGGAAGTTTTCAACTATAATTTCTTCAAATATTTTCTCTGGTCCTTTCTCTCTCTCTTCTCCTTCTGGGACCCCTATAATGTGAATGTTGTTGCGTTTAATGTTGTCCCAGAGGTCTCTTAGGCTGTCTTCATTTCTTTTCATTCTTTTTTCTTTAGTCTGTTCCACAGCAGTGAATTCCACCATTCTGTCTTCCAGGTCACTTATCCGTTCTTCTGCCTCAGTTATTCTGCTATTGATTCCTTCTAGTGTAGTTTTCATTTCAGTTATTGTATTGGTCATCTCTGTTTGTTTGTTCTTTAATTCTTCTAGGTCTTTGTTAATCATTTCTTGCATCTTCTCAATCTTTGCCTCCATTCTTATTCCGAGGTCCTGGATCATCTTCACTATCATTATTCTGAATTCTTTTTCTGGAAGGTTGCCTATCTCCACTTCATTTAGTTGTTTTTCTGGGGTTTTTTCTTGTTCCTTCATCTGGTACATAGCCCTCTGCCTTTTCATCTTGTCTATCTTTCTGTTACTGTGGTTTTTGGTCCACAGGCTGCAGGATTGTAGTTTTTCTTGCTTCTGCTGTCTGCTCTCTGGTGCTTGAGGCTATCTAAGAGGCTTGATGGGAGGCTCTGGTGGTGGGTAGAGCTGACTGTTGCTGTGGCGGTCAGAGCTCAGTAAAACTTTAATCCACTTGACTGTTGATGGGTGGGGCTGGGTTCCCTCCCTGTTGGTTGTTTTGCCTGAGGCAACCCAACACTGGAGCCTACCTGGGCTCTTTGGTGGGGTTAATGGCAGACTCTGGGAGGGCTCACGCCAAGGAGCACTTCCCAGAACCTCTGCTGCCAGTGTCCTTGTCCCCACGGTGAAACAGAGCCACCCCCCGCCTCTGCAGGAGACCCCCCAACACCAGCAGGTAGGTCTGGTTCAGTCTCCCCCAGGGTCACTGCTCCTTCCCCTGGGTCCCGATGCGCACACTACTTTGTGTGTGCCTTCCAAGAGTGGGGTCTCTGTTTCCCCCAGTCCTGTCGAAGTCCTGCAATCAATTCCCACTAGGCTTCAAAGTCTGATTCTCTAGGAATTCCTCCTCCCGTTGCCGGACCCCCAGGTTGGGAAGCCTGACGTGGGGCTCAGAACCTTCACACCAGTGGGTGGACTTCTGTGGTATAAGTGTTCGCCAGTCTGTGAGTCACCCACCCAGCAGTTATGGGATTTGATTTTACTGTGATTGCGCCCCTCCTACCGTCTCACTGTGGCTTCACCTCTGTCCTTGGACGTGGGGTATCCTCCTTGGTGAAGTCCAGGGTCTTCCTGTCAATGATTGTCCAGCAGCCAGTTGTGATTCTGGTGCTCTCGCAAGAGGGAGTGAGAGCACGTCCTTCTACTCCGCCATCTTGGTTAATCCTCCCCTTGTGTATCCTGGGAACACGTTCTTAATAGGTCACTTGCACATGAAACCTTGGGGAACGAGACCTGGTACAGACATAGATGGCTTTGGTCATGCTGGGTGCTCCAGTGTAGACAGGCTGGAAAGGCATCAACCCCTCCCCCTGTGGATGAGGACGTGTATCTTCCTAATTTGCCTTCTCTCAGGATCCACATTCTCTTTTGGAATCTCTGGTTGTGCTCCTGGTTCAAGATGAAAGAGCCTGGGTCTCTCTGTCCACCCCTACTCTTCCCCAAATCCTCCCTGAATGGGAAAAGAGAGGGGCTCTTTTTGCCCTGGGGGCTGATAGCAGCAGAGACCACCCCTCCAGGACAGAATTCCTGATATTCCTGCTGGATGACCAGGAGGCAGAGAGTAAGGCATCCTGTCACACTCTTGGTCCATTTTGCTATCTCTTTTCTCATTCGAAGAGGCTTTGGTGAACAGAGAGACCAGGCTTCCGTCTTGAAACAGGAGCTCAACTGGAGATTCCAAAAAAGAATGTGGATCCTGAGAGAGGGCAAAGTAGGAAGATACAAGTGCCAACCATGGTAAAGGCAACAGTCCTGAAGAGGAAGAAGAGAGGGGCGGCTAAGAAAGCTCCAGAGGTCACAGGGGCAGGACAACACCAATGTGCACCCTGGCCCGGAGATGGCCCAAGTCCCATGACCTGGGGGCCAGGGAAGCAGAGCAACCTCCAGGGTAGCCAGACTCTGAAGGCAGAGGGGAGGCTTCAGCGCACTGGCTAACTCCTACTCACACTGCAGACTGTGGCCTTGGTGTCTTCTTGTCCAGGGGCCCTCCCTGACTCGAAGCCGGCCACTGTCAACTGCACTATCCTCACTGCACCACATCTCACACAGCAATGCACTTGCCCATTGCCTTCTCTCTCTCCTCCAGACCTTAAGTTCTGTAGGCTCTGGGACTATGTTCACTGCCTGGCACAGGACCTGGCACACAGTCAGTGCTAATAAAATGAGGGGGACATGTAGCTTAAAAGCCATAGAGGGACTGGAGTCCTTGCAAAGTGGATGCCTCCCAAACTCAGATAAGCTGTGTCCAAGCATGTAAGAGGAATTTTCTGCTAAAATCTCAGAGCAACTGTTTGTTTACATTTGGAGGTTGCAGAGGAGGGGCTGGGGTCATTGGACCAAAGTTGAAGAAGATGGGTCCTGGAAGTGCCACTCATCAGCTTGGTGTTCATGACCAATGACACGGTGGGAAAGATGATTTATCAGATGGTGTGTTAGTGTCACTCTCCAGAGGGGCATCTGGAAGTGTCCTGGGAAGAAAGCCAGTGAGAGTTAAGCCTTCGAAGTGTTTGTGTAATGGGCAACACCCACCATCTGTAAACAGGACTCATTCTGAAGAGTGACCTGGAAAAGGGTGACTATAAACATTCTGGTACAAGTCTCACAGCGGATATAAGCCCTTAATCCTTTTGAGCAAATACCCAGGGGTAGAATTTCAGGGTCATAGGACAGGGGTATTTTAACTTTAATAGATAATGTCAAACAGTTTTCCAAAGTCATACATTCTGTATGGTTCCCACATAAAGTTCAAAAACAGACAAATCAAACCTATGGTGTTAGAAGTCAGGATACTAGTTACCTTTGGGGGCTTGCAACTGGGGAGAGGGGCACAAGGGAGACTCTGGGGGCTGGTAATGGTCTGTGTCTTGATCGGGATGCTGGTTACATGGGTATATGCACTTTGTGAAAAGTCATTGAACTGTACACTTAAAATGTGTGCACTTTCCTGTATGTGTGCTACCCTTGAATTAAAAGTTTATTTAAAAGCCTTGAGGAGCCTCAGACCACTGGGGGTGGACGAAACTAACCCCTCTGAGAACCCTCCAATCCCAGGTGGACCTACGTCTCCTTGGAGGTGCACAAAAGCAGATGAAGACTCCAAGTCAAATGTTCCCAAATCCTCCAGTAGCCATCCCTTCTGTGGCTACCCGTGGTCCTCCCATCACCCTCTCTTCCTTAGACAGTTGCAAAACATCCGGCTGCATCTAGCTTGCTCTCTCCTTGTCCCATCTCTGGTTTTAGTCCACAGTTTCCAGCCTCCCACTTGAGAGCAATGTAGAAAAACCAGTGCTTACTAAATGCTCACCCACTGCATGCCAAGCACAGTGCTGGTCATGTGTGCAGCAGAGGTGAGCAGTGCCCAGAGCCTCACGGAGAAGGAAGGGGCACGAATTGCTTGAGCATAAGGTAGTTTGTGGTAAAGGTCATATAATTTGCACCCAATGCCACCTCCAGCAGATGGTCTCCCAGAATAAACCCCACTCACATTCGAATCCTCTGTGTTCCAGTACAGCAGTTTGGCTTGCAAGAAAGAGACTCATTCCAGTTATGTCACAGGATGGACGTTTATTGGGAGGACATGCCTGATAGTCTCCCAGGAAGAGCCTGGCAATCAGGCACTAATAAGTATAGGACCTGGGACCGGAAGGGTCCAGCCACAGCTACATGAATCTCACCTGGCCTCCAATTTCTTCCCAACCTGTTAGCTCCTATGCCAACTCCCCACTTCTCTTCACATTTCTCAACTCAAATCCCAGAGTGGTGGGCTCTTTGCTCCTCCCACCATCTGCCACCAGGATACCAGGGGAGTCACTAGCCCACTTGAGAACTGCTTCCCCTCAGGCACTGACTTCCCTAGGGGCATGTTATTCTTTCTTAGTGGCCCCTTGTTTGTCTTAACAGCCCCTGGTGCACAAGCTTCCAGGAAGAGAACGTGAGCTCACTTGATCATGGACAGGAATGCACTTGGAGCAGAAATAAGGATGCTGATACCATGTCTGCTCCCCACTCTCTGGGGGTGGGGGAGTGGGAATGGGGACAACTCTTCTTCCAGAGGCCAGATGTGGCACAAGATGCCTGTTCAGGCAACCCAGCTACCTGGGATTCCCTCTCCCTAGGGACCACGAAACCTTCTTGATTTCCTCAGTCTTAATGTGTGAGAGAGACTACCTCCTCCAGGAAGCCCATGACCAGAATAGACAAGGGCACACCCTGGCCTTCAGTAGATGGGCGGTGAGACAGAACGTGGCCTGCTGGCAGCATTCCCATCAATGTCAAAATCTCGGGGATGAGTCGATAGTTGGGAGCCCTTTGAATATATAATAAAAAACTACATTTCCCAGAATCCCTTGCAGCTCGGCGTGGCCATACGGCTAAATTCCAGCCAATGGGAAGTGAGTGGAAATTACCTGCGCAACTTCTGGGTTGTAACCACAATGGGAATGGGCATGCCTTTAACTTCCACTCTTCCCTCTTCTTGCTGGAGGAAGTGTGAATGCAATGGCATCATTGTGAACTTCACAATCAAAGGCAACATTTTAGGGATGGAGAACAACAAAATAGAAGGATCCAGAGCTCCAACATCTTAAACCACCATAACATACCCAGACTAGTATGGGAGAGAAAAATCAAATTCGCTCACGTTGAAGTTACTGTATTTGGTCTTGTTAGAGTAGCCTAGCTTATATTCTAGCTAGTACAGAGTGCCTTGACCAGCCTGTGATGATGTAGAAAGCTCTTCTATTCTAATTCATCTCAAATGTCCAGGGTAAGCTTGGAGGAGAAAGATGTGAAGAGGCAATGCATTGGAATATCAATGGAGAGATGAGATCCGGAGAAAAGAGAAAGAGAAATGGACATGGTCAATTCATTTCTCTTCAGAGTTCCCCAGGGTCAACACCCTTCCTGGTAGATTGATGTTCACGTCCACCTCTCACCACCCATTTTTCTTGGGGTTTGGAGCCAGGTCATAGAAAGTCAGGTGCCACAGAGCTGTTTTCATGGAGGCAGACAGGACCCAATGCTGCCTTGTTCACAGGGCCCGAGTCATCACAGATTCTGGTAACCTCCTCCCCCTGAAGGCAGGAAATGCTACAGGTCAGCTCAGGGGCAGAGCACAGGACGAGATCACAAATGTGGCTGCATCAGGATCAATGAACTTCCCACAGAGAAAACTCTGGTCACTGGAGGACTCTGGGAGTAGTCATCACCTGACCTCTAACTCTGGAGGGCAGTCCCCCAGGTCCCCAGCCTTGGGTAGGGGTCCCAAGGGGATTGGTGAGAGTGTGCATGACTGGAAATGTGGCTGGGAGCCCTGGCCCACCAAATGGATTATCTGAAGAAGGGGACACATCACAGGGGAGGAGAAACAGACTTTCACCCCTGCCCAGGTGAGGGGCGGAATCAGGAGTGGGGAAGAGAGACCCTAAAACCCAGGTGGGGTCCTGTGTTACAAGATGTGTCCTGGAAGTAGAGGTGATGCTGCTCAGTTCAGAATGTCTGCTCCAGTCATTCAGGCAGCCACGCAGCAAGCACGTGACTGCTCTGCCCCAGTCAGAATATGGCTCCCCCTGTCTTCTCAGGGGGCGCTGGGTCACTATGCTCTCTCCCTAGTCTCTGCCTAGCCCCAGACACCATCCTATAAATGAGAGTAATCTCTCGGTGCCAGCCCCGCACTGCGGGTTAGCCGAGCATTGTGTCTGCATGTGCCCACATGGTGAACGAATACCTGTGTGGTTTCCTTCTGAGAAGCCATCTCCACCGAATTTTCACCCACTCTCAGCTTATGAAAATGCCTCCTTCTGCAAGGGTAAAAGTGGACTCAGAGAGCCTCTCCCCTCCCCCGCCTGCCCCCATTCCCTTCCCCCACCCTATAAGCTTCACCCCAGACTGCTCACTACACAGAGCGCTGGGGAGATTTGTGGAGAGTAGGCTACTTTCTTCCTCCCCAGCCCTTTCTTCAGCAGTGAGAGGGCAGAGATAAGAAGAGAAGAAAACTACAGAAAGATAGATTTAGAGACGATTCTAGAAGGGCTTCCCAAATTTGGAGCAAAGAGAGGGACAGGCTAGGAAGTATGGAGCTTGTGAATTTGGTGGGAGGGACATGGGGGAAGGATGAGGTAACTCTGTCCACCTTCTAGCTCCAGACCCACCTCCAGGCGTAGCAGGCCCCCAGGCCCAGCAGTAGGAAGAGGAGGCCCGCCAGCAGCCCCAGGACCCAGAGTAGCTGCTGGAACAGATGCAGGCGGTGCAGGGCTAGAACACAGGGGTGGGGCTTAGGGGTGGCTGTGGCTCCAGGCCTCCAATGCTCCCTCCTAAGGTGACTCCCCCAAGATGAAACCTAAGTTTCACTTTCTCTCAGAAGCGTCCCCATACAAAGGAGCTTCAAGAAATCAGTCTAGACTAGACAAGCTGATTGCAGCAGAAGTGATTCAGGAAAGACCTCAGAAGGAAGCCTTTGGACCTGAGAACTGGGCCTCTGCGCAGAGTGGCCTGGGAGATAGAGCCCCCCTCACCTCTGGTTCCAAAGTAGGTGGCAGCAGAGGCAGAGCCCAGGGCATTGGAGGCAGAGCACACATATTCCCCCTGGTCACCGGGCCTCAGCTCCCTTATGTCCACCCTCAAGGCATTGGGGGTGGCTGAGACGTGGATGTGTGGCTTGGCAGGAGCAACCTGGGGCTGGCTGGAGGCCACCAGCCGACTGCCAAGGTGGATGGTCAGGCTGGCTAGGGGCTCGCTGTCCACTCGGCAGTCCAGAATGCCCTGGACGCCACCCTCGGGCTCCAGAAAAACCGTCATGGTGGGCGTCTTGGGAGGGTCTGTGGGAAGACAAGGGAGTGTGGTGATTGCAGAAACAACCACAAATTCCTCCCCTCCCTGTACCCCATGCAAGGTGACTGCTGCTCCACCCATTAAGAGGAAGAGCCTGTTTCCTCAATCCTTAAATCTGTGACTCACTTTGAAGGCAGAAGAAGTAACATTGTATGACTTCAGGGCTAGACCTCAAGGGGCCTTGCATCTTCTGCTCTCCTTGGAAAACAACCATGTGGAAAGCCCAGGCCAGCCTGCTGGATACATGTGGCCCAGCCTATAGCCAGCCCCAATTGCCAGCCATGAGGGTGAAGCCATCCTAGACCATCTAGCCTCTGTTCAGCCACTGGGCAACTGCAGCCACATGAGGTAAGACTAGCAGAACTGCACAGCTGAGCCCAGCCCAAATTTCTGACCCACAGAATTGTAAGCAAATGAAAAATGGCTGTCGTTTTAAGCACTAGGTTTTGGGGTGGCTTATTACACAGCAATAGCTTACTGATACGGTATGGGGCCCTGGTGAAGAATAAAGTAGGGGGCCAATGTTGATGAGGGCCTACTGTGTACTATCTTGTGTACTCCTCACAAGGTGAGGGGACTGACACTTTACAGAGAAGGAAGCCAAGGCAGGAATGCACAAGATCACACCAGTCACTGGGAATCCTCTGACCCAGGACTCCATTCCTGTGAAGTCCTTGTTCTTTGCAGACAGAAGAGGAGGAAGACCTGAAGTGGGTGTGTGAGATGTGGGGAGACTGGGGCAGGGGGAGGATGTCACACTCACAGAGCACCCGGAGCATGACTGGAGCAGAGGTGGTGGCCCCAGTGGGAAGTTCAGCCCGGCAGTGGTACATCCCAGCTTGGGCGAGGGCCACATGTGTGAAGGCGAGGGTGGGCACAGGCTCTGTGTGTAGTTGCCGGCCATTCCAGAACCAAGCAAAGGTAGAGTTCCCCATGGGCCCAGGGCCGCCAGGGAGGCGACAACTCAGGTTCAGCGCTGTGCCCTCAGGCACATCCAGCCCTGGCGCAGCCACCACATGCACACCTGCAGGACCAGAAGTGGTTGGGGATCTGTAGGCCTGTAGGAGCCGGAGTCTCTGGGTTGGCCTCTGTGCATGATGGGAAGGCCTGATCTGACTTGGGATCTGGATCCCCAAAGGTGGGACTGTGTCTCCCCCATGAGACTGAGAACAGGGCTATCTCTCCTCCTTGCCCCGGGGACTTCCGGGGCAAAGCTCTGCCTCCCTCTCTCATCAATTCAAGCTTTTTGATGGATGAGGCTGTGTCTTGCCCTCAGGTTGGACTCCCCAAGGTGGGGCTGCACCTTGTCCCTCAAACTGCGCTCCCTGAGGGTAGGGTTATGTCTGTCTTCCCATCCCTGGTTTCCCCAGAGCAGGTCAGTGCTCCCACCCGTAGTAGTGGCCCTGTGAGGGCAAGGTTATGTCTCCCCTGCACCCAAGCTCCCCTTGGGCATTGCCATACCTCCACGTCCCTCCCCCTCCGTAGGGAGCTCTCCAAGGGCCAGGCTGTTTCTCCCCCTCACTCTGGGCAACCCCCTCCAGGGGGAGCTGTTCCTCCCCACCAGGTCAGGCCAGCCAGCCCCCTCTTGTGGGAGCCCCACCCCTCACATGGACTCAGACCCCACAGCACCGGCACCCCTCCTGCGCCCTGGCCTGCTCACCTTCTGCCTGCAGCTGCCCCATGGTGCTGACTGAGCCCAACAAGTTGCGGGCCGTGCAGACGTAGGTGTCCTTGTCACCTGAGGGCACATCTTGCACCCGCAGCCGCAGGGCGTTGCGGGCCACCTGGACGTGGCCCGTCCCCACTGCTAAGCCGTGGACCCCGTGGCTGGTGGCCAGCACCTTGCCATCGTGGGACAGGGCCAGCTCGGCAGGTGGCTCGCTGTCCACAGTGCACTGTACCACGGCCATGGGGCTGGCCCTTGAGTCCCAGAAGGAGGACAGGACAGCGTCCCGAGGGGCATCTGCGTTGTGGGGCAGGGCAGAGTTGAGGGCTTTGCTTGGAAACCCTGTGCTATCCATTGCCCACCTGCCTGGCATTGGTGAGGCTGAAACATCTGGGAAAATGGTCACTTCTGGGAAGTGACAGCTTCTCAGGAGTCCTGTGGGCAGATTCCTCCTGACAGGGTTCACAGGACCATAAGGAATCTTCCCTCATCACCTATGTCTTTCTTTCCCCAAGTGTCTGTTCCCAGGTTCCCTGCAGTCCTATGCCCACCCACACCAGGGCCCAGAAGCACCCTCCACCCACCCTGGGCACCCCCAGCCAAGGACACTTGCTCACAGAGGACATGCAGCGCTGTGGGCCGGGAGCTGCGTGTGCCCTGGGCATCCTGGACCTGGCAGGTATAGGCGCCCGCGTGAGCCCGTGTAGCCACCGGGAACGAGAGCGAGGCAGCTGACCCCTCCTGCAGCCAACGACTATTGTGGTACCAGGCATAGTGGGTGGGTGGGCGGGCAGCAGGGTCTTCACAAGTCACTGTGACAGGGGCTCCCTCGGGCACAGTAGCCGACGGAGCCAGGGTCACCTGCACACCTGTACCAAGAAGACATGGTCAGCTGGGCTGGCCAGACACCATAACTGATCCCACCCCTGGTGGGCCTGGCTAGCGCCCTGCCTTACCCTCTAGCCGCAGCTCCAGGGACATGTTGGCCTGACCCAGAGGACTGCGGGCCGAGCAGCTGTAGAGACCCTCGTCACTGGGCCTGGGCTCCCACAGCTCCAGCCTCAGGGTGTTGGGGACAGAGGCTGTGGTCGAGGACACCAGGAGACGGCCAGCGTGGCTGAGGGCCAGCTGGGCAGGTGGGCGGCTGTCCACTGTGCACAGCACCAGGGCCAGCTGCCCGCCGCGGCTCTCCAGGAGATAGGTCAGGCGCATGCTGCGGGGTGCATCTATGGAGGCACAAAGGCATAGGAGTTCAGGGACCACAGTGGTGAGGAGGCCAGTTTGCAGGTGGCATTCTAACCAGGAGGGCCTTGGCTCCCCACCCCCAAGGGCCTCCACTTGCCCAATCTGGGGCACTGCTTCTCTGCCCCATTGACCCCAAACTCTAATGCTCCTTGTCCAGTACTCCATCAGCCAGCTCGGTACTGAGTTCCTGGGGTGGATGCCTGTGAGGCTCTGGCCATGCCCTGATCCCTGCAAGCTGTTGTTATTCCTCCCAGCTCCACCCTGCATCCAGCCACACTCACAGAGGACGTCCAGGGTGACGGGTCTGGAGAGGTGGAGTGTCTGGCCAAGGGTCAGCACGCCACAGCGGTAGGAGGCAGCATCCATGACCGTGACGTTGGGCAGGGGGATGGAGTGGACAGCACCTGGGCGCTGCTGCCCGTCTTGGTACCATGTATAGGTGAGCTGGGCCATGTGGGTAGTCCATACAAGGCAGGTCAGGTTCACCAGCTGCCCCTCCTGTACGGTGGCTTTGGGCCACACCTGCACACTCACAGCTGGGGAGAGAAGGAGGGCATGGGGACACCAGGGAATACCGAAGGCTGTGTAAAGCAAGCCACCTGTCTCCATGAGGGTGGGAAGCCCCTCGGCCTCTGGGAGACCCAGGTGACCCACCTGTAAGTGGGGCTCAGAGATGGAGCTCAGGAAATGGCTCATCATCTGTCAGCTGGTCCCAAGCAGAGTTCTCCCTGAGCCCTACAGGCCTCGCCTGCCCTGCTGTGGTTTCTCCTTGAGTGCCCCCTTTCTGATTAGTTTTATCCACTGGGCATTCATGTAAAATTCTGTTTTTAAGAAAGGTTTCCAGGGAGTTCCCTGGTGGTGCAGTGGTTAAGAATCTGCCTGCCAATGCAGGGAACACAGGTTGGAGCCCTGGTCCGGGAAGATCCCACATGCTGCGGAGCAACTAAGCCCGTGAGCCACAACTACTGAAGCCCGTGCGCGACAACTACTGAAGCCCGTGCGCCTAGAGCCCGTGCTCTGCAACAAGAGAAGCCACCGCAATGAGAAGCCCGCGCCCTGCAATGAAACGAAGAGTAGCCCCTGCTCGCTGCAACGAGAGAAAGCCTGCGCGCAGTCAATGAAGACCCAACGCAGCCAAAAATAAATAAATAAATAAATAAAAATTTTTTTAAAAATAAAAAAGGTTTTCCATGAAAACCAGGTCTGGAGACTGCTGCCCTTAAGAAGGGTGGGAATGCAGACTGTCTTATGTTCAACCCTCCTGCCTGTGCCCCAGGCTTCCAGAACCCTCTCCAACCTCCTCTTCTCTTAAAGGAGCCACCCCCACACACACTCACACCCCTACACTGACCCTGGGCATCAAAGGTGGCTGAGGCCGAGGCCTGGCCCAGGGCGTTGGTGGCCTCGCAGGTGTAAACGCCCTCATCCTCCAGCACTGCATTGTGGATCTCCAGACGCAGCGTGTTGGGGGCCACAGCCACCTGTAGCCGGGGAGAGCTGCCTGCAAGCTCCCCCACACCTTGTAGGGTAGAAGCCACGAGGAGGTCCCCGTGGAGCAGTCGTAGCTGGGCTGGAGGGTCGCTGTTCACACGGCACAGGAGGAGGCCCAGTCGCCCAGGGCCTGTGTCCATTAGGGGGATGAGTGTGGCCTGGCGAGGGGCATCTACACAAAGCAGGCAGTGGTCAGGGCCCAACCAGGGGGTCCCTCATCTAGGACTCTCTCGGAGGCAGAGCCCAGGACCAGGGGCTCGACATCTCCTTCCCCAGTCATGCCCTTGGCTCCCTCATCCCCCAGGAAACACGAACGAGATGAAAGTGCTTACAGGACACGTGGAGGCTGACAGGGACAGCCAAGTTCGTGGTGGCTGAACCTGGAGCCTGGGCTTGGCAATGGTAGGCCCCAGCTTGGCTCAAAGTTATGGCTGCAAAATGGACTGTGGCCGAGGTGGACTCCTGGAGGGGCTGACCATCCCGATACCAGCGGTATGAGGTCCCCTCCAGGACCCCTGTGGGTACCTGGCAGCTCAGGACCACAGCCTGGCCCTCTTGGAGCTCAGGCGATGGTGACACCCGGACCCAGGCTCCTGCAGGGAGAAACCAAGAGCAGGTGAGGGCCCTCCGCCATACCCTCCCACATTCTGGGACTGCATGTGTGTCCACATGAGGACTGCAAGACCCCAAGCCCGTGTCCCGGAGCCACAGCTCCCCCACCAGACCACTACTGAGGGCCCCACTGCAGTTCCATGCCTCTTCCTCTCCTGTACCTGACTCCGCTGCCCTGGTTCTGACCTAGCATTCACTGCCCACCACCTTGAGTTATGGTTTTGCTTTGTCAATAGTATTTCACCTACCAGAGGGTGAGCCTCACCTGGGCCCTCAGGTTGTGTGACCTGTAACCCCAGTGCCAGGCACAGCACCTGCACATGTTAGCTCTTGACAAATGTTGGTTTGACCCCATAAAACACTGAAATGGTAAGGATTTAGGTCATGCCAAGCGCCATTGTCCTTATCATGAGCTGGCCTCAGCATGGGTGACCAAGTGCTTGAAAGGGGAAGTTAGCAGCTGTGTAATCTTGAGTTCTTTTCAGCTCTCTCCAGCCAACTCTGCACCCAACCTCCAAGTCATGAGAGCCCAGGAACTGGGGACTGGGCAAAGGGCTGTCCCTAGTGCCCCCTGGGTCTGAGGCAGGAGGAGACCAGGGTTGGAGGAGTAAAAAGGAGAGACAGCTGGAGTGGTGATTGAGAGCCCAGACTGTACCAGGGGCCAGCACTGAATGTGCCAGGGACT
Source organism: Balaenoptera ricei (assembly GCF_028023285.1). Classification (NCBI taxonomy): domain Eukaryota; kingdom Metazoa; phylum Chordata; class Mammalia; order Artiodactyla; family Balaenopteridae; genus Balaenoptera; species Balaenoptera ricei. The sequence continues at coordinate 30,893,126 of NC_082653.1, forward strand.
AGTCACGTGACCATGAGCAAGCCCCTAAAACTCTGACCTTCAATTTCTCTGCAGAATCAAGGCCCAAGGAGAATGTTCAAAAACTGATGTTTGTCATTGTGGGAGAAAAAAATGTGTTTTTCTTTGGCCTTTGCAGCATTATTGATATTAACTTTCCTTTTTTCTGGTTTATTCACTTAGGGAGGATTATTACAGAAGAATATAGATAGATAAATGAAGAATATGAATATATTCATATGCGTGTGTATATATGTATATATATGTATATATACTCACATTTGTATATTATATATTATACATCTATACCTAAATACGCAGAGTGGCCCCCAAGGCACTTGGGTCCACCACAGCTTCAGAGGACCGACACTCACCTCGGACCTGGAAGAAGAGGGAAGTGTTGGCTGATCCCAGGACATTGGTGGCCTCGCAGCGGTAGCTGCCAGAGTCCCCCAGGCTCAAGTCTTGGACCTCTAGCTGCAGGGAGTTGGCCGTGGCTTTGGCCTGGAGGCGGCCACGGGATGAGAGCCGGGGCCGCGGGCTGGTGGCCAGGAGGTGCTCCCCATGGAACAGAGACAGCTGGGCAAGAGGGCGACTGTCCACAGTACAGATGAACACAGCCGTGTGGCCCTGGTCCACATCCAGGAGAGCTGACAGCTTTGGAGGATCTGGGGGATCTGCAGGGATAGTGGGGAGCTCAGGCCACCCCCAGCCCAGCTCACCACCTTTCACCTGCCACACTCCATCCCCCCACCCCACACACACACGCAGTTCAGTCCCGCACTTGCCCACGCCCGAGCCACGTTCTTGCCTCCCCAAACCCAACCTCAGCCCTGTTTCCCCCAGACCACCCCTTCCACCCTCCAAGGGTCCAAACCTGCCCTTGCCCATCACCCACAGAGCACACTCAGGACCACAGGGGTGGACAGCTGGGCACCAGCCTCGGTGAGGATGCGGCAGGCATACAGGGCAGCATCCTTTCTGGTCACGGGCAGCAGCGTCAGGGTCTCCAGGGGGCCCTGGGCCCACAGTGCCCCATCCCGGAACCAGGAGAAGTTGGCAGGGCCACCGGCTTCCCGGCCCACCCTGCAAGTCAGATTGGCTCCAGTGCCCTCCTGCAGCGTGTGCGATGGTGTGATGACCAGGACAGTGGCTGGAGAACAAGCAGCACAGGCCTACTGAGACAGGCCTCACCTTGATGGCTTCCCCCCAGACCCCGGTGCCAGTGGTCCAGCCTCCCTGCCTGGAGGGGGTGGGAAGGAGGCCCTCTGGGGTGCCCATGGGGCAGGGGGAGGAAAGCAAGCTCCCACTGCTGACCAAAGGTGGTTTCGCCCCATAGACCCTCCTCAGAGCTGGGGGTTGCAAAGGAATGGGGTCCCGAGTACCAGCCCCTGACCCTGAGCGACCCTTTCCCTGACCCGCCTCACCCTGGGCATTGAAGGTCGCCGAGGCAGAGGCATTGCCCAGGAGACTGCTGGCCTCGCACAGGTACATGCCCTCGTCCTCCAGCACCGGGTCTTGGATCTCTACACGCAGCAGGTTGGGGGCTCTGGTGACTTTTGTGCGTTGGGAACAGCCCCCACAGGTGCTACAGCTGCCCCCGGCTGGCAGGGAAGAGGCCACGACACAGTCCCTGTGGAGCAGCCGCAGCTGGGCCGGGGGGTCACTGTCCACACGGCACAAGAGGAGGCCTCTCCGTCCAGCCCTGGCTCCTGTGGTATCAGGGTCCAGCCGGGCGGTAAACATGGGCTGGCGTGGGGCATCTGTAGGGAGAGGAGCATGGGCACTATCTCACAGCCTCTGCCAGGGTCCCACAGGTCCACTAAAGGCTGGCTAGGCTCCCAGAACACACTGAGCAAAGGCATGCACCCAGAGCTGCCGCAAACAGCTGTGCAGGCTGTGCACGACACAAGGACAAACAGACCAGGGTGGGAAGACCTCAGCCCATGCCCCTTGTGCTAAGGTATGCCCTAGCGCTGGACTGCATCTTCCCAGAAGGAGTGCCATTTTCTAGCTTGAACAGAGGTACCATATGGGCAAGCAGCCACCTTGCATAACCTCCAGGTGCTCCTGAGCAGGCGCCTACCTCGCAATCCCTGGGTGTCTTGCTCTCTGCTTCCACTCTGCACCCCATCCCTTCCCCCAAGATCCTTCCTGCCTCTTATCTCTGATCTCCAAGCCAGCTCCTGTGAGAATAGATAATGCCTAAAATGCCCTCTTCCTAGAAGTTTCTGAAGATTGGGGCCAAAGTCCCCATGTGATCTCACCCTGAACACTAGAAAACCCCCCAGAAGCACCTGCTCTTCCTGACAGTCCCTGGACATGACTCCTGCACATGTCAGGGAAGGTGTTCTGGAAGGTAAGTATGTCCTGAACATTGGTCAGCCCCTCAAAAGCATCCACCCTTGACAGGACGCAGTCCCTGTGCGGAGAGGCTCTGTCTTCGGGTCTGCAGCTGTGAGGGCACAGCCTATGGGGTGTGTGCACATATGTGAGTACAGTGTCCCAGGGCCCAGCTCTGGAGGACAAAGTTTGGACATGGTGTCCATGATGGGTCTGAGGCTAGAGGCAGAGCCCTAATGGAACTGGGGCTGAGAAATGAGATTCCCCAGCCTCGGTCTCCAAATTTCAGTCCTGGGTGTTGAGGTCCGTGATGCCCAGGCTCGTGGCTGCCTTCCTCATCTAGACCCCAGGGCAGGACAGGGCCAGGAGAGCCTGGAGGAGGTGGGGGTGGCTGATGGACTCCAATGGGCTGATCCTCCTCACGGCAGGCAGGGGCTGGTGGGAAGGCTACTCACAGAGGACGGTGAGGACAGCAGGTGAGGAGGGCCCGCTGGTGCTATGGCCATCCTGGGCCCAACAGTGGTATGAGCCGGCATCAGTGCTGGAGGCTGCAGGGAGCAGAAGGCTGCTGCTGGGCCCCTTGAGAAGGAGGGCCCCATTCCGGTACCAGGAGAAGCGTGTGTCAGGTGTCGGGCTTAGGCTGCTCCTACAGCTCAGTGTCACTGCCTGCCCTTCTGCCACCTCTGCTGCCGGGCTGATGAGGAGGCGGGCTGCTAGCAGGAAAGGGAGAGAGGAAGGCTCAGCTCCCCTGCACGCCTGTGGTCTCATGCCACCCACTGCAGGAAGCGCCCCCGGGTTCCCCTCTCCCAACTCAATCGTAGGGAGCTCTGGGCATCGTGGCATCAGCTCTGTGAATCTCTTGATGATCTAGGAGGGTCTGGTCTTGAATGCCAATTCAGCTCTTATTGGTAGTAGCTGGCTGAAGCATGGTTGAGAAGGATTCTGAGCCAGATCCCAGGCTTATGTCAAAAACCTGGCTTGATCAATTACCTATGTCTGCCTCAGAAGGAGGGAAGGGCAGCACATGCACCAAGACCCAACTTCTCTATTTGGCCTTCTGCATCTGACTCCTAGCACGGAGTCTGCCCCAAATGTTCAATAAATAAAAAACAAATGAATGCGCATTGAAGAACCCTCCAAGCTCAGAGTCAGAATGGGTACAAAAGGAATAACTCAGCCTTCCATGTTTCCCTTTTTGCCTTGACTTCTAGGAACCTCTGAGGCTGGGATGACTGTATACCTCATATCTTTGATGTGATTTTTTTCTAGCCAGCTAGTTCAGGCCCTCAGTTGACCCCTCTGGGCTCCCAGGAGGAAGGTGCCAGAGAAGGCCTCCTCCTCCGACTCCTTCCACTAGCCTCACTGGGGCCATCTTACCATTGGCATGGAAGTCCAGAGTGGAGGACGCATTCCCAAGGGAGTTGGTGGCTAAGCACGTGTACTCCCCACTGTCAGTTGGCCCCAGGTCTCGAATCTCCAGGCGCAAGGAGTTGGGGGCAGAGGAGACACTGAAGCGTGGGCTGTGGTCACCCTCCCCGGAAGTGGAGGCCAGGATGAGGCCCCCATGTGACAACACCAGAGTAGCCATGGGCTCGCTGACCACAGAGCACTGGAGGATGCCCAGCAGCCCTGCCTGTGTCTCCAGGAAGGCAGTTAGGTCCGGGGCGAGGGGTGGGTCTGTGTGAAGATGAGGGGCAGACCTGTTACCCTCAACAGGGGCATTCCTAGATCTCCCCTTATAGCCTATGACCCCTGCACCCACTTTGTCCCATAATGCCCTGGGAAAGGGGGGGTGACCCCAGCAGCTCCTGAGTGTCTATCCCGGATTGGGCAAATCACTCTGTCATCCCAGTCAATCCTTGTGGCCACCCTGAGAATGGGGATCCAGGGACCCCACTTTAAAGGTGGGAAAACTGGCAAAGAAACCTGGCAGTGGGCAGCACTGCCCCAAATAATCAAAGTGAACACTCCCAGCAATGGGACAAACTGACCCCACGTGCCTCTTGATGTGACACAGGGAGACAGACACAGAATCACATCCACGGTGTCCCTGCCCACGTGCACTGGCTTGGTCTGCTCCATTCAGACCAACGCAAACTGAGAGCATCACAGAACAACTGGCCTGTGCTCGTTGGAGTTCAATGTCAAGGAAGACAAGGAAAGACTGAGGAGCTGTGCCAGAATGAAGGAGAATAAAGAGACTTGACGACTGAATGCAATGTAGGATCCTGGATTGAATCCTGGACCAGAAAAAAGTAATTACCATAAAGGACATTATTGGGCCAACCGGTAAAATTTAAATATGGATTGTAGATTAGACAATGGCCTTGTATCAATGTTAAGCTTCCTGACTACATACAATCATACTGTGGTTATGAGTGAGAGTGACCCTAGGAAATACATGCTGAGAAATTAAGGGGTAAAGGGGCATTATGCCTGCAACTTCAGGAATATAAATGGATGGATAGATAGATGATAGAATATGTGTGTATGTATACCTATTGAGTGCATATGTATGTATGCATGTGGATAGAGAGTGTATATGTAGAGAAAAATGTGTGCATGCATGCACACATATATGTGCATATATACATACATACATGTATATGTGTGCATGTGTGAGCACATATATACACAAACACATATAATATATAGCTAGAGAGAGAGAGGGAGAAAATCAATTTTCCAAAAATATTAACAAATGCAGAACCTAAGTTAAAGGTATATGATAATTCTTTGTTTTCTTCTTGCAACATTGTTAAAGTTTGAACTTATTTCAAAATAAAATGTTTTTTTAAATAGGAGGAAACTGAAGCCCGGGGAGGTCAAAGCCTTGACCAGATGTGAGCTCAAGGGCACCTGGGCCCAGGACCCCAACCCTTCTGCAGGGGGCTCTACTCTTTAGCCCGGCTCCCAGGTCCAGTGCCGCACCCCCCCACCACTTACAGCTGACCACCACGCTGACCGGATCAGAGCGCTTGCTGCCCTGGGCATTCTGCACCTCACAGAAGTAGAAGCCTGTATCAGCCCTGGTGGCTGAGCGCAGCTGGAGGATGCGGCTGTGAGTGTCCTCCATCAGGGCGTGGTTCTTGTACCACCTGTAGTGCAGCTCGCTGGGCGCTTCTTTAGGTGTGTTGCAGGCCAGCGTCACTGTCTGGTTCTCCAGGATGGAGCCTGCTGGGCTCACCTGGACCTCAGCCACTGTGGGGGCAACATAGGGCACACTGGGGGATACCCAGCTGACTTCCAGGCCCAAACCCTCAGGGTTGCAGCCAATCAGCCTAAATCTCTGCCCATTCTACATCATGCCCCTTCTGCAGAGGAGCCTCCTGGACTGGCCATGCATCTCTTTGCCCTGTTCACTGCCAGGGAGGTTTGCCATCTGTCTGACACAAGGCTGGGACTCCTTACCGGCATCCCAGGAGGCACCTTGGCCTGGTTTCCCTCAGCTGCCATGGCCTGGACGCCTCCCTGCCCTCTGGTCAAGACCCAGGCTCACCCAGGACTCACTGAAGACGTGGAGGCTGACAGGGGGTGAGACTGAAGAGCCCACGCCATTCCCAGCTTCACAGGTGTAGATGCCAGCATCGGCCCAGGCTGCCTGGGGCAGCTGTAGTACACGACTCTGGTCTTTGAGGTGCGTCCCATCCTTGACCCACTGCACGGAACTGACCTGAGGGTAGCTGTTATTCACCTGGCAGGCGAGTGTGACCAGATCACCTGGAAGGATGTTTCGCCCCGAAGGGCTGAGGAGGATTTTCACACCCTTGGGGGCATCTGCAAGGCATGATGGGGGGTGTCAAATATGGTGCTCAGGGAAGGCAGGGGGCATTTTTCCTCTCCTCTTTCAACCCTCTGCCTTAAAGAAGCCCACCCAGATAAATCATAAGTCCCATTAGTTCCCCCGTCCAGGGCAGGCACTGCCCCCCACCTTGTGAGGAGTCCTGATCCCTTCCTTCTCCACTGAGAGCCTGATGCTGTGATGCTTGGCCTAGCGTCCAGCCTACGCTGCCCTCTATGGCTTTCTGCCTCATGACGTGTCCATTACCTCTCTTCTACCTGTGAGTCATGGACACACTGCTTGCTTTAGTGGCTTGTGGTAGCTGTTGGCAAGGGACCAACCACCTAATGGAGAGGCCAAAGGCAGAGCCAAATTCACTCAGAATGTTTACCTCATTTGTTGAGTTACAACAAAGAAATACAGATACAATACAAAGAAACTGCACTTCTTTAAATCTTGTTCCAAAGCCTCTCTCTATGTAACTATGCTAATAAAAGCTAATATTTTCAGGAGTTCCCTGGTGGACTAGTGGTTAGGATTCTGGGCTTTCACTGTTGTGGCCCAGGTTCAATCCTGGTCAGGGAACTGAGATCCGGCAAGCTGTGAGGTGTGGTCAAAAAAAAAAAAAAGCTAATATTTTCAAGTGCTTAATCTATGTAAATATGAAAATAATAGAAGCTAATTTTTTGAGTGCTTAATAGGTACCAAGCACTCCTTTAATTTTCATAACAATCCTGTGAGATAGAAAGAATTTACTATTACCTCCACTATACAGATGAGAAAACAGAGGCTCTGAGAGGCAAGTAACTTGTCCAAAGTTTGCTCATCTAGTTGATGGCGGAGCCAGCAGCCAGCCTGATGCCTGTGTACAGCAGTCGTTCTAGAACAGGCTGCCCTGTTTTACTGTGATGGGAAGATGCATAACCAAGTGAAAACTCGGACTTCCTCCCACTGCCTCTTTGCCATGTCTGGGTGTTACCCTGGTCACGAGTATGAGTGGCCTTAGGCAGGAAAGGGGTAAACCCCTGCCTCTGTGGCAACCTCCAGGGCTGGGCTAAATCCCAGGGCCCCTGCTGCTTGACCCCCAATTCTCTGGCTTTTTGTGTCTCCTCTTCTCTGCCCAGCCCAGCTTCGGGGACTGGAGGTGGAAGGGAGCCTTTCAATGTGGCCCTTAGGGCTTAGTCGTCTCTCTCCACCTGCCCCACCCTGTGGGTCCGAGTGCAGCCTGGCTATTTCTACAGGCTGGAGAAGGGACTGTTTCCACGGGGGAGCCACAGACATGTGCTCAGTGACGAGGGCGTGGCCCCCAGCACACTCACACTGCACTTGGAGTTGAACCTCGCCCTGAGTCCTGTGGTTGGCCACCGAGAGCTGGCAGCGCAGGGTCCGGCCATGGTCCTGCCAGGACAGGACCATGTGGAGGGTCTCCAGGTGGCTGATGCCCGTGGGCTCAAGCTTCTGGAGGTTGGAGGTGACAGAGCGGGTGGGGTCCTGGCCTTGCCACTGCAGACTGACTGGCTCCTGCAGGCACGCGTAGGGAGTGGAGCAGTTGAAGTCCACCTCCATGCCCTCGCGCAGCTCAGCTGGTGAGGCAATGGTGGGCACGCTGGGCTCCTCTGAGGAAAAAGACAGGAGGCTAGGGGCTCCCCTTCACTGCACCTGAGACCTCCTGCCCTAGAAACTCCAGCCTTGGGCAGGGGGCTTCAAGGGGAAGGAGGATGCGAGGGGTTCATTGGGGGTAATTCCAGGGGGCACAGGGCTGGGGCTGGAACAGCGGCCAAGATTAGGGCTGGAACTGCGGCCAAGATTGAGGCTGGGTTTGGATTTAGGACCAGGGTTGGGTCTGTGAGCCAGTGGGGCCAGGAGCAGTCTGGGAGTCCCTTCCAGGCAGTGGCCCTGCTCCTTACCTGTCACGGTGACCACTGTGCCTGTGACGTCTGACCAGCGGTTGCCCTCACTGATCTCAAAGCGGAAGTTGTAGGAGCCCGAGTCCTCGGGCCGCAGGTCCCTCAGCAGCAGGCTGCACAACTTGTGCTCGGCACGCCCCACCAGCAGGGCACGGCCTTGGAAACGGGCCTCCACCAGCTGGGGGTTCCCGGAATGGCTCACTACCTGCCGATTGCCCGAGTAGTCATAGTACCAGATGGTTGTGATGCCGTGGGGCACCTCCACGCTGGCAGGGAAGCTGAAGATGCAGGGGATGACGAGGCAGGAACCCCTTACGCCCTGCACAGCCTGGGGACTGGAGACGCCCCATGAGGTCAGGCCTGAGTTGGGGGGCAGGACAGGGAGGAGTGTGATGCAGGCCTGGGGTCACTGCAGAGCCCCATGCTCTGCCCCACAGAAGGTGCCCCAGATGTGCCCCCAAGCTCTACCTTGCCCCCAGCAATGCAGCCCCTCTGGGCACCCCAAAGAGGGTCACTGTTCCCTGTCACTGCCTTCCCATGCCCTCCTTCAAAGTCAGCAGCTAAACCTGTGACCAGACACAGTCCAGTCTGCCCAGGCCAATAGAGGGCTGGACTCACTGAGGCCAGGCCCTATAAGAAGGAAAAGGCCAGCGAAGCTTACCTGCTGGGATGGATGAGGCCAGGAGGAGGAACTGGAGCGGGAAGTCCATAGCAGGTTCTCACGCTGGTTCTGGTGCCTAAGAGGGTGGTGTTCACTGTGCTGGCTGGGCACACAGAGGCCTCCTGGGGAACCTCAGTCTCAGAGCCTGCTGGGAGCCCAGCCCTGTTTCCTCACACGCTATGCTGGCCAACCCAGTGAGAGGGCAGGGCAGCTGCCACTGGGAGACAGGAGCCCGTGTTCCCAGCTCAGGCTGTACCCAGGAATGCCCTCGCTTGGTGGCATGCCCCAGAAAGTCCTCTGTCTGTCTCTTGGCCCCGCCCTAAGTTCTGCTTTCCCAGGCCCCTCAAGGATGAACAGCTGTTTCTTCCTTTCCCCCACTTCCCTGCCCCCTCCCTGCCACCCAAGTCACCAGGAACTGGAGCCCAGAAAGGCCCAGTGACTTACTCCAAGGCATCCAGCAAAAATGATGGTTTCTTATTTTAGACTTGTCTCCCTACCACCAGCCTTACCAGCTATAGACCATAATGGGGCTTGACTGAGCACTTACAAAAGTGCAGCCTTTAAGAGTCACTCCCCTGCTCAAAAGCCTTCTGTGGCTCCCCATTGCCCGTGAGATGTGGTTCCCCATACAACCCTGAAAGCTCTTCCTTTCCTACTCCCAGCTCTGCCCCCATTTCCTGCTCCCCCTGGGGCCACCCTGGAACCAGTTCCCACCGTGGGGCCAATCCTGTCTGCCCATGAGCTCTCCAGCTGACCAGCTCTGGCCTCACCACAAATGATCTTTGCCTGCTGAAATCTTATTCCGTCTCCAAGGTGGCTTCTAGCTGAAACCTCCCCTTTGGGGTCTCTAGCCACTCCAGAGCCATCTCTGTGCTTGCCTTGTCCTTGGTAGCTGTGAGCACCCATTTCTCAGGACCTGGGACTGAGGACATGTGTCCTGCAGCAGAGCAGAGCCCCCCGGCAGTAGTGGGCAAGAGAAGGGTGTGGGCCTTGGTGGTTTAGAGTTGGTGGCAGGGCAAGTCTAGGTGTGACAGGGGTCACAAGGACCCTGCCCAACATATATCCTACAAACAGGAGTTAAATGCCTACTGTATACCATGCACAAGAAGGCAGACCCTCTGCCATAGAGTGCCCCTGGTGGAGATGGGGGCTCTAAGAGGTGCAACAGATATGAATCCAAAGGGGAGAGATGCCAGAAACACATATAACTGAAACTATAAAACTGTTAGAAGAAAATGGGTGAAAATCTTCATGACCTAATAACAGGCAATGATTTCTTAAGTATGACACCAAAAGCACAAGCAACAAAAGAAAAAATAGATAAATTGAATTTGATCAAAATGAAAACTTTTTTGCATCAAAGGACACTATCAAGAGAGAGAAAAGTCAACCCACAGAATGGGAGAAAATATGTGCAAATCATATAGGTGATAAGGGATTAACATCTGGAATATATAAAGAATTCCTACAATTCAAGGACAACCCCCCCCACACCGAACATCCCAAATTCAAAAAAATGAGCTAAAGACTTGTATAGACATTTCTCCAAAGATGATATACGAATGGCCAATAAACCCATGAAAAGATGCATCAACATCATTAGTCATTAGGGAAATGCAAATCAAAACCACAATAAGCTACCACTTCACACTGTAAACAAACAAACAAAACCAGAAAATAACAAATGTTGGCAAGGCTGTGGAGTAATTGGAAGCTTCATGTACTGTTGGTGGAAATGTAAAATTGTGCAGCCCCTCTGGAAAACAGTTTTGTGTTTCCTCAAAAAGTCAGACATAGATTACCATATGATCTAGCAACTCCACCCCTAGTTATATACCCAAAAGAATCGAAAACAGGGGCTTAAACAGTTACTTGCACACATGTTCATAGCAGAGTTATTCATAATAGCCAAAAAGTAGAAGCAACCCAAGTGTCCATCAGCAGATCAATGTGGTATATCCATACAACAGAATAGTATTCAGCCATAGGAAGGAATGAAATTCTGACAAATATTACACACATGGGCGAACCTTAAAAACATTATGCTAAGTGAAATAAGCCAGGCACAAAAGGGCAAATATGGTATGCATCCACTTATATGAGGTACCTAGAACAGGCAAATTCATAGAGACAGAAAGTAGAATAGAGGTTACCAGGGGCTGGAGAGAGGAGGGACTGGGGAGTTAATGTTTAATAGGTATAGAGTCTCTATTTTGGATGATGAGAAAGTTCTGGAAATAGACAGTAAGGATGGTTACACAGTATTATGAATGTACTTAATGCCACTGAATTGTACACTGAAAAAATGGTTAAAACACTTAAAAAATGGTTAGGTTATGTATATTTTACAACATACACATAAAAAACCCATGTTGCCAACTTTGCAATCCTTCCTGGTCTTAAATGCTGACTCTACAGATTGACGGGAAGGGCCTGGGGAGGCTGGAAGTGGGAACAGGAAACTCATGACATCTCCCAGCCCCCAACCTATCTGTCTCAGGGGTGGGGCCCAGCTGATTCTGGTAGCTGCCAGGGGGCACACCTGGGGAGAGGCTGAACAAATGCCCAGGGCCTGGATAGGGCCTGAATTGCCTGTCAGGATGACTAGCCAAGTGTGAAGAGAGGGAGCACAGTAAAGGCAAAACTGAGGGAAGAACAGGCAGCGCCCTGTTCCTTAGTTGACTTGGGTCCCTGGCTAGGCTGCTCCTGCAGACAGGTCTGGTCATTTGCTGAGGCCCAGTGGCTCATCCTCAGTTCTTTGGGCAGTCCTAGTCCTGCTCCTCTCCCAGGAAGATGTATCCACACCTTCCACACCTGGTCCTTGGCCACAGGAGAGGCTCATGCTGGCCCAGGCTGGGGCCCATGACCTGGATGCTATGGCCTGGATGCTGGACTGAGCAGTGGCCTACTGGGCATGTTTGGGGGCATGTGTGGCCCTGGGGCCCAGAGCCACACTGGGCATCAAGGTCACCTCCTCTACAGCTGGGACATCACCAATGTTCATATTGTCCCCAGCTCCCCTGATGTTCCCATTTGGGGCCCTGGAAGGGGCAGTGCTGAAGCTACAGGAGGAATGGTAGGATTTTAGACATACTGACCCCAGAATGGAGCAGGGATTTTTGAGAGGACCCTTTCTAGAACCACCCCAAATCACATCATGTAGATGTCACCTATACTTAGCCCAGTCCCAATACCCAAGAAGTCAGTCCCACCAGAGTCCAGCTTACTGGCTCAGCCTGTTCCACCCCAAAGACCACCCTCAGCCCAGAGAACTTTTCTGGAAAAAAGAGAGGGCAAGAAGAACCCCAGGAAGGGAGCTCCTTGTCCTTGTTTAAAGCCTGGTGTTGAGGGGGAGGTACCCCTAGGGCTTGGTTTGAGCTGGTGTCTTGGTGGGCACCTGCACCCAGCACCTCCTGGTGCTGGAGGGATGATTGCAGGTTCTGGGGTAGGGGGTGGCTGTACTGGGGACAGGGAGCACTGCAGCCCTTAGGCAATGACCATGTGGGAGAGCATGGCTCCCGGGTTCATCCTCCAATCTCCAAGTCTTGGGCACTCTGAAGGCAGAGTTTAAAATCCCACTCCCAGAACTGGTATATACTGCATCAGCACTGGGTTGGGGTGGATGGCACATGGGGGGCACCCATGTTTGCTGCCTGTGTGAGAGCAAGTGAGTGGGTAAAGTCTATATGAGACCAAGTGTCCCAGGACATCTGGGAGGGCCGGCTGGGCCACAAGTCCCTGACCTCTGATCCTAGAGGCCAAGTTTGGCCTGGGGAAGAAAGGGCAGAGGCAGTTTTACTGTAGGCAGCTGTGCCTGGGTGCAGGATTCAGTTTCTATTTCCTAGTACCAGAGCTTCTCCCCAACTTCCCTATTCAGGCTGGAGAAGGAGGGAAATGGGGTGACAGAGCCAGCTGGAGTGCTCTACTGCACAGATCGGAAATCAGGTACAGATGGGCAATTCCGGGAGTACATTATCTTCATAATGGTGGAAAGCCCCAAACATAGGCCAAACATTTAACTTGGAAAGCCATATTATCCATAAATGAGGTCTATTGGCTTTGAAATGGGTAGTAGAAGTTTCACATTTCATTCCTTAATCTGACTGTAAATGCTCTTAGCCTGAATGCCCATTCCCCCAAGCTATGCTGGGCGGTGCCGGGGGCCTTCGCTCAGATGAATGAAGTGGTAACAAGTGAAGTGAAATGAGGGGAAGGTGAGGGTCGGGCTGCAGTTGGGTAGGGGTGAAGGTAATGGTTAGGCTGGGATTTGGAATAGAATTAGGGTTGGCACGGAGTTGAGAGTGGTGGTGTTGGGTGAGCATGCAAGTCAGGCCAGGGGCTGGATGGAGATGACGGTTACTAAATGGTAGGGGATAGGATGCAATGGAGGGTGAGGCAAGGTCAGAATAAGTACCCGGGCTGGGCAGGGCAGGAGTCAAGGTGACGGTTAGGATGGGGCTTGGGATGTGGGTTGGAGAAGGTTTGGGGTTGTTCAGGGGTTTGGGTTATGACTGCAGCTTTGATTAATGTCTTGGGCTTGGACACCCAGGTGCCCCCCAGCAAATCCCAGCCCAGCCCCGCTCCCAAGCCTCCTCTCACCCTCCGGGCCCAGGGATGGGAGTACCTGCTCCACAGGGGGAGATGGCTGCAAGGCTGGCAAACTGCAGGAGAGAAGAATGGAGGGGGCAGGGCCAGGAGCTCGAGGTGCTGCTGGCTCTCCTGGAGAGGAGACCCAGCCTCGGGGTTGCTTCCCCTTTTCCCAAAGCCTCAGCTCTACTGCCCGACCAGGAGGCTGGTCAGGGAGGAAGCTGCCGGCCTTGCATAACACCAAGACCAGAAAGACCTCCCAGGCAGGGGAAGGCCCCCGCAAGGCCTGGGACTCTGGGACTTGAGCAAGCAGAAGTGAGACCTTGGGCCATGTGGGAGCCTCCTCTCTGGCGAAGTGGGAACTGAGGGGTCCTGTTCACCAGCCATAGCCATACTCCTCTCTTTGGGCACCACTTGGCCTTTTTAGGGAGTCTGAGAGAGGAGGAAGGGAGTTTGCTGCGCACTGTTCCTCCTGACAACAGGAAAGGAGACAAGCCCAGCCTGGGGTGGGGGAGCGTGACAGGGCACCCAGACCAAGGTGCTGATTTTCCAGGCCCTTTGGGACCTTCCCAGTACCCTCATTGCACCTGGCTACTCTGGGGACAACCCTCCAAGAAGCAGGCTCTAGTTGTGGGGAACACAGGGGCCCCAACCTCAGGCTAGAGGAGTGCTTCTAATCCCTCTCCCCTTTCCCACTGTCCCTCCCCCCACACACCCCCACGGGATTTCAGTAGCACCCCCACCCCCGCTGAAGCGGAGGAGGAAAGACCCTGCCATGGCTGCGGTACTGTCATGATACCGGAGCCCATTTTATTGAGTGCCTACTATGTGCCAGGCACTCGGTGTGTGGGGCAGATGTTAATTGCTCCAAGCAATCCTGGATACAAGTGACAACACATTTCTTTGTTTCACAACTCAAATTTAATTCAACTCAGCCCCAGCCTATCTGTAGTGGTGGGCACCCAGCCAGACCAGGCCCTCTGTACCCTGTGGGCAAACCCACATGTGCAGATCAAAAGTCACATAAAAATTTGAATCAGGATGGACCCAGGATCCCAGGCCACAGTGGCCCAAAGCAGATATCTCCTGACATTCTACCCTGAAATCCTTAGGCCCCAGAGAGATTAGGTCTCTATCACTCTGTCCTCTTTGTAGCCCTTGCATCACTCCTAACCTTAGGTCATTTCCTTTCTGGACGAAAACAAAATCCCTTTGCTTCCTCCTCCAACACCAACATAAGACTTGTTGGCCCAGAGACCCCCCCAACTCTAAGCCTGTGTGAGTGCAACTTTCCAGCCCCAACCCTTCAGTCCACTATAGACTATACACATCTACCCCACAGCTCCATGGTGGGTAAAGCATATTCCTTCACCCCTTGATTTTGGACCTAGCCATGTAACTTACTCTAGCCAATGGATGTGAGTGAACACAACGTAAACAAAGCCTTGAAGTGTACTTGCATATTTGGCCTTGCTCTCTTGCATTTCTGCCATTGCCAAGCAAAGGATATACTCCAGCTAACCTGCTGGTCCAAAGAAGATGAGAGACATGTGGAACAGACCTGAACCAGACCCATAGGCCAAGCCCAGCCAAAGTCAGCCATACCTGAGACAACCTGCTCAGATCTATGTGTTTATTGCTGGATGCCACTGAGAATTCTGTGGTTGCATGTTAGCTACAGTAGTAAACTGATACAAGGCCTAAGTCTCAGAACAGCACAGATAGAACTTGCTTACCTTTCCTTGGGGTAAGGAGAAAAAAGACTTTTCTGCTTTGCCTGGTCAGGGAACATTACCCTTCAGTGTTTTCCTAGTCGATAGCTGCTAAAATAAATTTTAAAATAAAAAATTCTTAGGTAATTTCTCAGTAGGTCTCACTGTTATACATACTTTTAACTTTCACAAACACTTTGTGAGGTAGGTACTATTATCCTCATTCCAGATGTGAGAATCAAGTCATGGGGAAGTAGGATATTTGCCCAAGGCTAACTTTTTCAGCTACAAAAAAATAAATAAGACCTCACCAAAGAGATATACAGATGGAAAATAAACATATGAAAAGATGCTCCTCGTCAATGTCATCAGAGAAATGCAAATTAAAACAACAATGATGGGAATTCCCTGGTGGTCCAGTGGTTAGGACTCCACGCTTTCACTGCTGAGGGCCCGGGTTCTATCCCTGGTGAGGGAACTAAGATCCCACAAGCCGCATGGCTCTGCCAAAAAAACAAACAAAAAACAATGAGATACCACTACACACCTATTAAAATGGCCAAAATCCAGAACACTGACAACACCAGGTGCTGGCAAACAGGTGGAACAACAGGAACTCTCATTCATTACTGGTGGGAATGCAAAATGGTACAGCCACTTTGGAAGACAGTCTGGCAATTTTCTTATAAAACGAAGCATATGCTTACCATACAATCCAGCAATTGTGCCCCTTGGTATTTATCCAACTGAGTTGAAAACTTATGCTCACACAAAAACCTGCACACAGATGTCTATAGTAGTTTTATTCATAATTGCCAAAACTTAAAAGCAACCAGAATGTCCTTCAGTAGGTGAATGGATAAATAAACTGTAGTACATCCAGACCATGAACTGTTCTTCAGAGAAATGAGCTATCTATCAAGCCATTGAAAGACATGAAAAAAGACATTAAAAATTCCACCTCATCATAATTAAACATATCAGATCAAAATCTGTCCTAAGAATGGCAGATCCTAAAATAACAGAACCCTTCAGAATTGGGAAAGAACATGAGTAAAGATACCAAACAATATATATATTTTTTAGTGGCAATACTTGAAATATAAAATCTTGAATATGAAATTCAATTCAATTCAAAAATCCATTTATTCATAAATAAATGGCTAATAAGTGAATTTATTTCATGGCTTACGGTGCACTCAGTAAAATTTTGATAATGTTTTTTACTTTTGTTCTGGCATGAACAAGCATAATTTTTTTTAAGTGAAATGAAAAAAGTTTGGCTAAAGTACAGAAAACCCCAAATAACAGTGATTTAAGGGGACTTCCCTGGTGGTCCAGTGGTTAATACTCGGTGCTCCCAATGCAGGGGGCCCGGGTTCGATCCCTGGTCAGGGAACTAGACCTGCATGCCGCAACTAAAGATCCCGCATGCCGCAACTAAAGATCCCGCATGCTGCAACTAAAGATCCCGCATGCCACAACTAAGACCTGGCGCAGCCAAATAAATAAATATTTTTTAAAAAAACAGTGGTTTAAATAAAGTAGAAGTGTATCTCTGTCTCCCTCAAATAAAGTGTTGGCATCCAAGGCTGATAGGGCAACTGCATGATCATCCTGAAACGAGACCCCCTCTTATTTTTTTAGTCTGTCCTTTCCAATGGGCTGTTTCCACTCCTGGTCCCAGATCTCTGCTTGAGCTCCAGCCATTATATCTGCATTCCAGAAAGTAGGATGGAGGAAGGAACAAAGCAGGTCATGCGCCCATCTTTTAAAGATAATTCCTTATATTGCACACTTCATTTCTGCTATGTTGCACTAGCCAGAAGTTAGACACAGAGCCTATGTCTTTATTCCAATAGATGATGCACACAGGTAAATATTGGGGGCTCTTTACTAAGGAGTGGGGGAGGTAAAGCCCTGCTCTCATATAGAGCAACCAGGGCCCTAATTCAATCATTCATTCCTTGGACCTTCTAGGATCCCAGGTCCAGGCCCCGCCCACTCCTCCACCACATCTCTGCAGAGCCTCCTATCTCCACCAGAGGGCGCCAGAGCCCTCTGCTTCCTTGTCTTTGTCCTTTCAGACCCAACTGCAACATCTGAGGTGTGGACAGCTCAGCCCAAGTGACCCATGAGAGATCTTCGGGACCCTGCTCTGGTCAGCCTGTGGGCAGGTGGGAGTCATGTAGCTCAGTGGTTAGGAGCCTGGGCCCTGTATGGATCTGAGTTCAAATCCAGACATATCCTTCACCAGCTGTGTGATCATAGAGAATTCACTCAAACACTCTGAACCTGGAGCCTCACAACAGCTTGTGTGAAAAGCTTCCCACAGGGCCTGGACTGTCAGAAGAGCTCTGTGAGTGCAGAGTGAGAGTGACTGAAGGCTGTGCTCCCACCCCGCCCCCCCCCCAAGATGACCTCCACTCTAATAGATACACCCTGGATTTTCACTCTTTCAAGTATCCCACCAAGCCTGTGGTCCGTCCCTCTGGCTCTCCTCCCTTGTTCACACATCTTGTACTCACTCACTTCTGCTCCCCAAGAGTTTGAAGGCTCTGGAGTTCTTAGGGAAACAGAAGGGCCACCCTCCTCCCCCAAACAGCCACTAGGTCTGAGAGACTGGTTTGGAAGTCAACAGGCCCATGTAGACTTCACAAGAAGATTAAAAGACCTAAGTTATAAATGTCTCCCTTTTTGCTTCCTGTGCAAGGTCTGGGCGTCCAGTGTGAATACTTGCCAGCCCCAAAGGACCCCATCTGTGCAGAGCTGGATGGAGTTAGAAACACTTAAACCACTACACCGACTTCCAGTTCAAGACGGTGGGCTGAGAACATGTCTCTACCTCCCCTAGTGCCTCAAATATCACCAAAAGCACAGTGAGGAAAGGGAAAAGGAAGCAAATCCATCGAAGGGCTGAGGACATGATGGCTGGGGTGGGGGTAGGGGGGGGCATCAACTGTCCAGGGATTTTTATTTACTTTTAGAAGATAGAAGAAGGGCGGATTGCAATGAGGCACAAATGGGGGCAGAGGAAAACACAGCTGAAGACTGCCTGAGAGAAAGCTGCTCCAGAGACCTGAGCAGGCATGGAAGCAGGAGAGGACCCTCCACGGGAGACAACACCCCTCAAAGGGATGGCGGGAGGCATATGGACCACTCCCCACCGCCCTGACCACTGCTTACGCTCCAGGGCAGAGGAAATACCCTACATCAATGCCAATACCAATCAGCCCTGCCCTTCAGTCCTAAAAATGAACTGGTCACCAAGTATTACCAGACAACTGAGAAAAACCAACAAAAGGAGAAGGATTAAGAAAAGAATATCACTGGGCAAAGAGCCCATTTTGTGTGTGTGTTACTTTAAGGTCTTGCACCATCCCAAGCCCTTGTCCAGATATGGGCCATATATAAATATATGTATCCAATATATTTATCTACACACGCACCCACTTTAATGTACTTGCAAATGGATCGTTAGGATGGTCATAAAATGGACACACATCTGGGTGGGAGCAACTGCATGTTTCCCATACTACCTGGCAGTTGTCATTAAAAACACCAATAAGAGGGAGCAGAAGTGTATTTGACTGGGAGAATGATCCTTGTTTCCTTTTCATTATTCTTAATAAAAGGAGATGGTGAAGAAAGAAAGAAAGAAAGAAAGAAAGAAAGACAGACAGACAGACAGACGGTGGGGGGAGGGAGGAAGGAAGGGAGAGAAGAAAGAAAAAAGAATAGCAAATAGCTCTTCAGGGCTTACGGTGGGCCTGGCCATGGTCTAAGCATTTTACATTCAGTAACTCATGTAATGACCCTCTGAGCTAGGTGCTATTATTATCCTTTCTGGGAAATGGAGTCACAGAAAGGCAACATAGCTTGGTTGAGGCTTACATAGCTAGTAAAGGGCAGAGAGATGGAATCTGAACCCAGGCAGTCCGTTTCTTGCATTATACTCTGAACTATTCAGCTATACTGCCTCTTTAATAAATTAAATAAAAGGTGAACAAACTGATCCAAGAGGAAATAGATAAGGAACAGAGGAGAATTTATAAAAAGAAAGATTCTAATGCTATTACATTCATAAAACAAAAAGGGGAAGCTATGAAAAAAAAGCAAGAAATAATTCTTGGAATTTTAAGCTAGAATCACTGAAATAGAAAGAATTCAATAGGAAGGAGTGTGAACATCTGTGGTTTGGGTGTACAAAATGAATTCATTCTCCTTTTGGTAAAAACTACTCTGATTTCCCTCCTATATTCTCAAGTCCTGTGGATTGAGTTTGATTGACCCCCCCACCCCCACATTTGCTACATGAGAGAAGCATGTTGCTCCTGGCAGACCACAGTGAGGAGTCAGGGAATGACGACAACACTGAGTGCAGAGGAAAGATATATAGTGACCCTGGGTCCTTGATGACATCATTGGAGTTCCTGGATCAAGCCTTACCTGAAGCTAAAGGGGTGAGTGCATCTCACTCTCAATATCCACTGATCAAATCCCACTGGACTCCAATTATTCTTGCCTCAGTTGTGTGTCCAGCCCTCATCAGTCACCATCAAGGTAAACTGCCAGGCATTGGGTATAGCCCACCCCTGAAGGTACTGCAATTGGAAAAAAACCCAAATCATACAGTTGGACTGGGGAGCAGCAGTTCACCAAAAGAAAGGGGAGGTGAATGGAATGCTGGATAAACTCAACAACAGTTACCATATCTCACTACACATACAAAGGACCCAGCATGGGACAGTGTATATGGCAAGTTGACTTTGTGGTAACATAATGGAGACAACATCTGTTTCTTCTCTCAGAAAGAAAAAAAAAAAAAAGGTGGGGCTTCCCTGTGGCGCAGTGGTTGAGAATCTGCCTCCTAATGCAGGGGACACAGGTTCGAGCCCTGGCCTGGGAGGATCCCACATGCCGCGGAGCAACTAAGCCCGTGCGCCACAGCTACTGAGCTTGTGCTCTAGAGCCCGCGAGCCACAACTACTGAGCCTGCGCGTCTGGAGCCTGTGCTCCGCAACAAGAGAGGCCACGATAGTGAGAGGCCCGTGCACCGCGATGAAGAGTGGCCCCCGCTTGCCACAACTAGAGAAAGCCCTCGCACAGAAACGAAGACCCAACACAGCCAAAATAAATAAATAAAATGAGGAATCCATTTAAAAAAAAAAAAAGCCCAAGTTCAAGTTTGCTTGGAGCAGCCAAGGCCCTCAAGAAAAAAAAAAAAAAAAAAAGGTAATTAGAAAACCAGAAACAACAAAATCTATTCCAGGAACCAAATATGGAGCAAACACATCTGAAGCATGATTCTGAGCAATTAGTGGAGTGAAACAAAAGAGAATCTACTTAACCTTAACATTTGAGACAGCAAATATTCTTCCTCAAGCAGCATAGGGTGGAGGAAATGCCATTACACTTCCTTCTCAGTAGAGGCATCTTATTACTTGGTTCTGCAGTAAATAATGCTTATATAATCATAAAATTGGTTGGTTTTCAGTTTTCAGAATCAACCTGAAGACAAAGAATGGAAGATTTAATTATAATTACAGTACAGAATATAAGTGTTATAAACTTTGATCATGGAAACACAAAAGTAAAACCAACAGAAATTAGAAAGAGGTGGGGAAGGAAGATGGCAGATGGCATAGAGGGGCTAGTTCTTTTTATATAGTGGCAGGGCTCAAGAAATTCTGTCCGAAGTTGATGAAAGAGGAACTAAGTTTTAAACTCAGACCGTTTACAACTATGAATAACACCAAAATAAGTCTGCAATAATAATACAGCTAACACAATTGAGAAAGTAGGCACGGGGAGATGAGAGATAGTGTGATTTAAATTCTTGCTTTAATGATGAGACATCATTAGATGTTCTCTTGAGTTACTAAACTGAGAAACAGAGGTAAAGCATATTATTTAAAACTATGATGTTAAGACTCTGGAGTATCTAAAAATGGAAGATGTTCTGAGGAGTGGAACTGAGTGTAGAGAATTTTGCTTTTTGATTTGTGTCATTCGGTATTGGTTGAGTTTCTTTACTTACACTTACAGCACCAGAGCAGCAGCCCCCCACACACCCACCAGGCTCCACCTCCTATGTTTACAGGGAGGGTTGCCACTCCCCTCCCACCTCCTTCTGGTTTATTTTCCTGTACTGCAAAGGCTAGACAACTAAATTTACATTTCCCAGACCACCAGCTACCTTAATGTCACCACGCCATCCAGCCATAATTAATTTCCCACTTCACCAAACTGGTCAAATAATAGTCTCTCCCCAAAATCTGGAACTGGGACTAAGAGACACCATTTGGCATCTGCTTGTAGCTGAAATGAAGGGCAAATGCATTCAGGAGCTGTGGAATGATCACATGCATGGAGAAAAAAAAAGTAAACAAAAGGCAATCTGTTAAGAGAATTAAAAGACAAGCACAGACTGGGAGAAAATATTTGCAAAACATATCTGATAAAAGATTGTATCTAAAATATACAAAGAACTCTTAAAGCTCAACAATAAGAAATCAAACAACTCCATTTAAAAATGGGCAAAACATCTGAACAGACACCTCATCAAAGAAGGTATATAGATGGCAAATAAGTATATGAAAAGATGCTGAACATCATATGTCATTGTGGAATTGCAAATTAAAACAACGACTATCAGAATGGTGAAAATCCAGAACACTGACAACACCAAATGTTGACAAGGATTTTTGTTGTGGAGCAACAAAAACTCCCACGCATTGCTGGTGGGAATGCAAAATGGTACAGCCACTTTAGAATATAGTTTGGTGGTTTCTTACAAAGCTAAACATAGTCTTACCATATGATCCAGCAATCACACTTCTAGATATTTCCCCAGTTAAGTTGAAAACTTATGTCTATACAAACCCCAGTACACAAATGTTTATAGAAGCCTTATTTATAATTGCCAAAACCTGAAAGCAACCAAGCTGTCCTTCAATGGGTGAATGGATAAATAAACTGTTACATACATAAAATGGAATATTATTATTCAGTACTAAAAAGAAATGAGCTGTCAATCCATGAAAAGACATGGAGGAACTTTAAATACATGTTACTAAGTGAAAGAAGCCAGTCTGAAAAAGCTACATATTGTATAATTCCTACTATTTGACATTTTGGAAAAGGTAAAACTATAGACAGTAAAAGGATCAGTAGTCATCAGGTATTCCAGGAAAGAATAGGTGAAGCACAGGGGATTTTTAGGGCAGTGAAGCTACTCTCTATGACACTGTAATGGTGAATATCTGATATTATGTATTTGGCAAAACCCGCAGATGTACAACATAAAGAGTGAAATTTAATGTAAACTATGGGCTCTAGTTAATAATGTATCAGTATTTGTTCATTAATTATAACAAATACATCACACTAGTCCAAGATGTTAATAATAGGGGAAGCTGTGTGTGAGGGAGGGGATAGACGGGAACTCCCTACTATCTGCTCACTATCTTTGTAAATCTAAAACTGGTATTAAAAAAAAGTCTAATAAAAAGGCAGTCTGCAGCAAGAGAAGAATTTAGCAGATACACAGAGAGCAGAAGGAGGAAAGTGGCCAGGGCGACAGCTCCCTGCTGCTGGCCTATTTCCAGTTCCTTGTTCCAGGCCCTTGTGGAGTCCAGATGCACTCCTCTGCCCCCACATTCTATAACATACAAACCCCTGTGATATGAGCTTCTCCTTTACTTATGCTGTTCTAATGGTTTTTTTTTCAATAAATTTATTTATTTATTTTTATTCATTTATTTTTGGCTTTCTCTAGGTGCGACGAGCGGGGGCTACTCTTCGTTGCAGTGCGCGGGCTTCTCATTGCAGTGGCTTCTCCTGTTGCGGAGCACGGGCTCTAGGCAAGTGGGCTTCAGTAGTTGTGGCATGCGGGCTTCAGTAGTTGTGGCTCACGGGCTCCAGAGCACAGGCTCAGTAGTTGTGGTGCACAGGCTTTGTTGCTCCGTGGCATGTGGGATCTTCCCGGACCAGAGCTAAAACCCGTGTCCCCTGCATTGGTAGGCGGATTCTTAACCACTGCGCCACCAGGGAAGTCCCTCTAACGGGTTTTTATTACTTGTGTGGCACTTCTCAAGCCATCATCCAAATGGACCAGTCTCAGGTGATGTTATGACAGATGAGGTCCAGTCTAGCAATCAAAAAGTAATTTCAGCACATTTCAGGTTGTGTGTTTTCTTGAACACCGCGAAAGGGATTTTCACACTACAACAGCACATTATAAAACCTCTTTTTTTTCCTTCTCCAATCCACTTTGCCACACACACCACAGCTGCTCTTAAAATTCTCTCTCTAAAAACTCTTCCAAACAATTTCCTCCAACCCTAGTCCATAGACCTCTTGTCTTCCCCCAGCCTCCCTCCATCCTGATTCTGCATCATAAAAGCCAAGAAGTGTGCTGAGGAGGCAGAACCCTCCTCATGATCGGAAGCGGGTGGATGAAACTGAGCAGCAGAGCCAGAACAGTCTTTCTGGGCAAGAGGGGGACAGACTGCCTCCTGGGCAGGGCTTGTCTGCTCTTCCACACTGTGTCTTGCTGATCTCATTGCTCTGGTGGCTTCAATTCCCATCTCCGTGAGAATGACTGCCAAATTTCTACCCACAACTCCAAACTCTGCTCTGTGCTCCAGGTCCATTACCCACTGCCTAGTCAACATTTTTCCTTAGGGTCAAATCAGATAGGATTACATTCTGCTATGAGTAACAGAGACTGAAAATACAGGGTCCTAAACAAAAGAGTTTCTTTCTTTCGCGTTTAAAGGTCTGCAAGTACTCAGCCCTGGGTGGGCATGGGCTATTGCTGAGTGCCAGTCTCCTTGCTGGTCGCTTTCTGCTATCACTGGGGTGTGTCCCTCAACCTTATGGTCCAACATGGTGGTTAGAGCTCCAGTCATCCCATCAACATTCCAGGCAGCAAAATGGAGAAAAGCAGGATGAGGAACAAGAAAC